>NC_079494.1:68763173-71164756 GCF_030052815.1 Hevea brasiliensis
GTTCTACATATTTTCCCTCTTTCTCTGTCTTCTCTTATTTCTTTTTCTCAGGAGCAGCTTCAGACTCAATTCTTTCTAACTCTAGAGCTTGAGAAATAAGTTCAGAGAAGTTAGTGTGTTTGAATCCGACTACTTGTAATCTGATACTGGGCTTCAAGCCGGTTTCAAACCTCTTGCATCTCTCCCTGCTGGTAGAAAGTAAACTCACTGCATAATGGCTCAGGCGGGAAAATTCTCTTTCATACTCAGCCGCTCATCTGTTCCCCTGTTTCAGACTTAGGAATTCTTGTAACTTCTGGTATACATAAGCATCAGGGACATATTTCTGTCTGAATTCCCTGAGAAAGTCATTCCATGTTAGCACTGCAGGTTCTACCAGACTGTGGGGAATGGTTTTCCACCAGTCATAAGCATCCCCCTGTAACAAAGATACAGAGTATTCGAATCTGAGCTCCTCTGTGCAATGCAGTTTCTTGAATACCCTATCCATCCTTTCTAACCACTGTTCAGCCTCTAGAGGATCTACTGTCCCCTTGAACTCTGTAGCCCCATATTTCATCAATTTATCATACTGCCTAGTAGGGGATTGTGGTTGTACCACTGGTGTCTGTATTGGGACTTGAGTAGGCACATTACCAGCCATTTGTTGGAATATTGCAGCCATCTGCTGAGCGAACTGAGCAGGAAATCATGCTTCTTTGGTGGGTCTTCTTGAACCATTGACATTATGTAAGCCTGAGGCATCCCCTTGCACCTCAGCCTCAATGGATTGATCGACTGAACGATCATCCTCTTCCATAGTCAATGCGAGGATTTTAGATCTCCTGAACAAATAACACAAGGAGATTTCCTCCCGTTAGTGCATATTTATAATGTAATGTACTGTATGTATCAAACAATGATATTGAGCAGTTGTACTATGAAGAAAGAATATTCAAGTAACATGTGAAAACAGAATTTAAAAACTTTGCTCTGATACCACTAAAACATGTCACACCCTACCCTCTGTAAGGCATAACATGATCCCGTAGTATATCTAATGAATTACCAACTCCGTCTACTGATAACCCATTAAATACACTACAAGGGATTTTAAAAACTTTTCTTACTTCTTTTACAGTGGTGAGCACTATTTACAGGTATTAAAACCTTTTTGAATTGTAGTGATAGAACTAATATATTTGAATTATTTGGAATTTCTGTAAAAATTTTGGCAGAGTGCCATCTATATTTTGGATAAAACAGTTCTTCAGAAAACCTGTAAAAAAAGCACTTCAATAGATTTCCAAATCTCAACTCCAACATATTTCTCAACACAACATATTTATCAACTCAAATCGATAATGATTTTTCAAAGACTGAGATAAAAGAAATATAATATAATTTTTACAAGTCAAAATAACTCATAATTATTTTACAACTTCAAGGTACAATTTGAATTTACAACTGCTCAAACCAAAAACAATATGTACATACAGTGGTCATATATTACAGTACAAAATGCAAAATGTTGGTATACTCATTATACCCGGTAATCTCTCGCTGGAGGTACTAGCAGCCTACTCTGCTGCCTTGTCTGTCTGTCTACCTGCGACAGCAATAAAAAGCTATCGCTGAGACAATGTCTTAGTGGTGCACAACATTAACCAAATACATCTTTAAATCACAATTCATAAATCATATAAATAGTGGATACTTAAAACCATAGTTAAATTTAAGACAATAAATGTCATAAGGAAATTTAACACAATATCACATTAAATCTCAGTAATCAAAACATAGTTAAATTCAAAAGACAGTGAATGTCAATAAGCATTTAAACTCCATTTCACAATTTCACAATACATATCAATAAACCACACACAGCTTAATCATGTTCCAAAGTTCAATTCGTCCCAAAAGCCGATGGCTAATGAGGTATTCAATTCATCCCAAAAGTCAATGACTAATGAGGAATAACATAGCTAGCTAGCAAAAATATGAGTACTCATCCAATTCGTCCTCAACAGGCACACACCTCAATACTTCAGCCAGAGAGGGAATTCAATTTGTCCCACTAGACAAGCTAGCGAGGAATACAATCAATATACATGATAGCTGTGGTTTCAAACCATTTCCAATGCTTTTCAATCAATAAGTATCCATCAAGATCATTCCAACAATTTCTCATAATTTCAAACCATTTACAGTGCTTTTCAAGCGATAAATATCCATTCAAACACATTTCCACAATTTAAAACAATAATGTACAAATAGTCATAATTCATTTCAATTGAAAAATTCAAAAGAAATAGTTGTTGTACACAAACCTCTCATAACTATCTCTTGGTCTGGACTTAGTGTTTCCTTCCCTTTTCCTGAGTCTTTGGTAACTGAGAAACACAATTTGAAGTGTTTCAGTACTAAATTAAACTATCTCTATCGATGATGCTTGATAAGTAATTTACTGAAAGCTATTATTTGCTTAATCACCTAATATATCGACCATCGATGAGTTCTAGGTAAATAAGGTTTTTGTGTCACTAATATGTCACATTCGATAGTGTTTTAGGGTTGGTACATGTTACCAATTTCATTTCCTTGTTTAGTGCATTTTATAGCAACTTGCTGGATTCCGGGATACTAGTTTGACCTAGCCGGACGGCCTAGTTCCCTCGGTTTTCGGGTTTCGATCAAAACTACAAACTTGTAGATCTATGTCTTATGGAACGCGGGGCAAAATTTTAGGTCATTCTGAGTTATGTAGACCAAGTTATGGTCATTTTACTGTTGCTGGTCAAATGGCATCAAATTTGGTCATTTTAGGTCAATTTTGGTCAACTTTGGTTCGGCCAGTTTTTGGACCCGAACTTGTGCAAGCTGTTTGACTTGCTTATGGTCATTTCTGGGCTTTGGTGTCTTCATAAGACTTTTAGGTATGGGTCTTAACTATTCATGGTTAAAATTTCAGGTCAATTGGACCTGTTTTGAGTGAGTTATGGCCTAATAACTAACTGCTGCGTAATTGGTCAATTTTCAGGTCTCAATTGTACTTAATCCGGATTTGGTCATTTTTCAAGCTACCTTGCAAGCAGAATTTTGGTATGTTTCCTTCATGAAAGTTGGCACATTTTGTGCCTAGTTTCACCTCTAATTGGTCTCATACCAATTGGAGTTACACATTTAAAGTTATGGGCTAAAATGTAGGCTGTCCTTAATTACATTGCTAATACATGTATCAATTACACATTTACCTTGCTACAAGTCCACTTCTATTACCAATTCTGATTTGGTACATTACCAAAACCATATACCACCTTACCTTAAAGTCATTTTGGGCAGAATACAAATATCCTCAACACACCAAATGAAACTCTAATTCATAAAGTCCAAATACAACCACATATACACATAAACATTTCTAATTCTCACATACACTTTACACAACCAATTTACATACATATTCATCAATCCTCAATATCACAATTTATCCAATATCTCCATGAATTCAAACATTCATTAAGGAGTCCCAAAGCTGCCGAAATGCTCCACAATGCCAAATTGTCCATAATTTCATCAACTTCATTTCAAGTGCACAATCACCATATACATGTGGGATTAACTTACTAGGACATTAAATCACCCTACTCAACATGAATCCACATCAAATATATGTAAGAATACTTCATCAAATATAGAACTCCATGGCATATCAAGAACTCCTCAAAACTTAAAAATTCCTTCACAAAGCAAACACCCATAACATGTATACAAACTTTATCAAAGAAATATTCAAAAACTCAAACTTACCTATTGTTGGGACTTGCTTAATCTTCACTAAAACTTCTTAATATTGGTATCTACTTCTTCCTTGTGAAGTGGGGATAATTTTTAATGAAGCTACCTAGGTGTTTAGAAGTGAAATAAAGGAGAAGATGAGGTTTGAAGCAAAACGGCTATGGAGTTTTTTTTTAGGGAGTTTGTTTCGGCATGGTTGAAACAATTGAAGAAGATGATGTTTGAGTGGGAGTAATCTGCCCACTTATGATTAAATTTAATCCATATTATAATTCTTAGTGGTCCACTCACTCAAATTAAATCATATTATAAGTTTAACTTTCATTTATCCCACATTAAACCCATAATTATTGCTATTTACTTTAGGTACCACCAATTTAATTTTTCATTATATTTTCTAAGTGTAATATTATTTATTTTTAATGGACATTTAGGTCAAAAGGCAATTTGGGATGTCAAATGACCATAATGCCCCTGTTCGGGTTGCATTCCCGATTTTTCGATAATACCGGGTTTTGTCCGTTTTTCGATTTCTCACTTTTCTTTGTACTAATTAATTAATTTTTCTTTGATCTTTCTAATGATATTTATACTTCAATTGGTGTCTCTTTAAGTCCTAAAAATATTTTCTAGGGTCCCCCGCATTCCAGGGCTAGTCAACGGTCCACGCCGTGACTTCCTGGTGCGGTCACCCATCGCTAGGGTTATCGGCTCGCTTAACTTGGTTACATTTCTTTGCTATTATTTTTCCTTTGTTTTTCTTGTATTTTTTTTTCCTTGTATTTCACTATTTTATGTCTCCTCACTCATAACGAAGTTTAGTTCTAGGCATCCTAGCTGTCCGGATAACACTGGCCACCGGAACAGTAGAACGCACTACCGAACATAGGGGTGTTACACCAGTTCTAACAGCAAAATGACAAATGGAACAGTGCAACATAACACACCAAAACTGAAAATTTACAATTTTACCTAAAAGACCTAAGTTTTGAGAAAACAACCAAAACCAACAAAATTGGTGACCAAAATGTGGTATGTGAGTATAGTTGGAGTTCCCATACCTTTTAAGTATAAGAAAGTCAATATTTTAACTTGAATAGTACCATGAATAGTAACCTCAACATGAAAATTTGCAAGAATATAAGTTTAAACATATTGGAATTAGTTATTGGAATTGTTAGGAAGTAAAGATACTGAGACACTATATGTAACACCCCTATTTGTATAGCCTGGTATATTTCACTATCCCAGTGACCGGTGTCGGTCCGGACAATTAAGGAGATTAGAACCACATCTAAGACAACTAGATAAGCCATAAACACAAATAATTAGTAATTGTCAATTAGTTAAGTATGAATAAGAAAAACAGAACATAAGAAGTTAAATGAGCCGAGAGTCACAGCGATGGGTGACCTTCTTAGGAAGGATTGCGAAGTCGATTTAGGCTCGAATTTCGAACCGTAAAATGTGACGCCGCGGTCCTTAGGACTATTACAAACACAGTGAAAAAGAGAAAATTACGAAAAAGAATTCTTAAGCTAGTCAAATAATTAGATCAGGGAGCCGGAAGAAATATTTAATTATTTGCAAACTGAGTTGAACCGGCGAGGGGCAATTTGGTCAATTGACCCCGAGAGCTAACTCTTGACCTAAGTGTCAAATAAAATCAAAAAAAAGAAATTTTCAGAATCGAGAATTAAATTAAAGAACTAATGGAAAAATAAATAGAAAAATAAAAAGAAAATTGAAAAAGTGAAAAGAGATGACATCATGCATGACATCATGCATGATGCCATAAATACTATAATTAAAAATTTATTTAATTTGATTTATGGTCTTCCATAAGACTAAATTCATAAAAGAAAAAGAAAAGAAAAAAAAAATACTTCATCTTCTTAAAAAAAACGTGAACCATCTCTCTCTCACCCTCTCCCTCACCAAACTCCATTAAAGCTCATTTTGAGCTTGAAGAAACCCTAATTCCAACCATAGAAACCCTACTCTCTGCCATTAAATCTTGTAGCTAGACCATGATAAGGAGATTTACAACAAAAAGAAAAAGAAAGAAGAAGTTTTGAGAGGTGGAAAAATTTTGCATAAGGTTAGTAAACTAAACTTGATTTGTTAGTTGATTTAATTGTGTTTATAGTTGAATAAACTTAGAAATTCATTTAAAATGAAAAGAAAACATCTTAGGGGGACTAAAGGGAAATTCGGCCAGCATGTGTGGGGGTATGATTTGCATGGGTTCGATTGAATTAGAGGTGAATATGAACATCAAGAGTTGAATGATTATGGTTATATGCTTTGAATTAGCTAAATGCAACAAATTGGTGAACTAGGGTTTTGGCATCTAGGGTTTTGGAGGCAAAATGTGAGAATGGGTCAAATGCTGTGTTTGACCTTATTTGAGATGAAAAATGGTCATTTGTGACCAATTGAGATGTGTTGGAAGTGTTAGAAGTGAGTTTAAATTCGGACTGAAAATGGCCATGCTGCAAGCAGCAGGACCAAGAT
The DNA here is from genome assembly GCF_030052815.1 of Hevea brasiliensis. Classification (NCBI taxonomy): domain Eukaryota; kingdom Viridiplantae; phylum Streptophyta; class Magnoliopsida; order Malpighiales; family Euphorbiaceae; genus Hevea; species Hevea brasiliensis. Next base: position 68,769,468 of record NC_079494.1, read on the forward strand.
CCCTTTGAGGGACCAAAACTGAAAATTTACAAGTCCAATTGGTATGAGGCTAATTGGGAATGAAAATAAACACAAAATGACACATTTTTCATTTAGGAATTATGCCCAAAAAGTGACCAAAACCTAGTGAACAAATTTACAAAATCCAGATTTTTGCAGTCTGACCTGTACAAAAATGACCAAATGAACATTCATTTAGCCATAACTTGGGCTAGGTAAGTCTAAATGACCTGAAATTTTACTAGTGGACAGCTGAGATATAGACCTAAAACTTTCATGCAGAACATAAACCCAAATTATGCCCTTAACCAAGTCATTTGGCCACCCAAAGTTGGTGACCTAAAACTGCCAGAACCAGAATTTGCCCAGAAAATCTGGGTTAAGTCCAATCCGGCAGCCATAATTCAAATGGCCATAACTTGAGCTAAAAAACTCTTTGGGAGCAAGAAGGAAAAGAAAAATTAGAGAATTAAAAAGCTCCATATGAGGTAAATCTCTCTCCTAACTCAAATTGATTTATGCTTATAGAATTAACATTGAACAAGTGAAAATTACTTAGAAAAGTGAAGAATTCATGCTTGTATGGGAACAAAGAAATTTCGACAGCCATGGTACCCTAGGGTTTTGATGGTGTTTAGTAAGATTAAACATGAAATCTTGATGTGTTTGATTGGTTGTTTAGGTTGAAGGGAGTATGTAAACATTGAATGTGCACTTTGAATGCATTAGATTTAAACTCTATATAATTAGGATTTTGAGCATGTGAAAAATTACAGAAAAAGTTGAGAATTGGTCAATTAGTGTAATTAACCTTACTTGAGTTGAGAAATGGTCAATTGTGACCAATTGTGGTGTGTGTGAATTGTTAGAACCAAGTTTCAATTTGAATTGGTTAAGGTTAGTATGCAGACAGCTTGACCTAGGTCGTTTCAGGGACTAAAATTGAAAATTTACTAACCTAATTGGTGTGAGGTCAATTGGAATGAAACTAGACACAAAATGGACCATTTTTCATTTAGGAATCATGCCCAGAAAATGACCATAACTTAAAGAACAATTAAGCCAAATCCGGAATTGGACACACTGACCTGTACAAAAATGACCAAATGAACAGCAGTTACGTAAGTGACCATACCTTGGACTAAGAAGGTCCAAATGACCTGAATTTTATACCAATGGAAAGCTGAGATATAGCCCTACAACTTTCATGAAGAAAACAAATCCAAATTTTGACCATAACCTATCCAAAAAGTCACCTGCAATCAGTGTACAAAAAATTGCCAATATCCAAAAAATGCCGAGAATTCTAGGTAACACCAAATCCGGCCAGCCATGTTCAAATGGCCATATCTTAGGCTACAAAACTCCAAATGGAGTGATTCAAAAAGAGAAATAAATTTAAGACAATAAGGAACAACTTTGATGAGGGACACTTAGTCAAATTTTCATAGTAACTAGACCAATGGAACAGTAGAAAATAGGGGACCAAAACTAAAAAAATGTAATTTCTCTTAGAAGACTTAGAAATCGAATTGGCAATCAATGCCAACAAAATTGACACCTAAAATGTGGTATATGGGTGCAATTAGAACTAGTAAACCTATTAAGTATAGAAAAGTCAACATTTTGACTTGAATAGTGCCACCATACACAAAAATGTGAAAAATCTGAAATTTATAAACTGTAATATGTAGGATAAGTCTGCAAAGAAATTGTTGGAATTTAAGTATTAGAAATGGATACTGAAGCACTTTAAATTTATGTGTTTCAGTTGGAAAGGGATCTTCGAAGGAGAAACGAAAGTTTGAGTAAATTGAGTTGACAAAAGAGGTTTATGCACAACTAGTTTTTAATTAAATTTTTTTTGAATATTTTACGAAATTAAATGATTTTATTCTTCCTTATGCACTATGTTTATCAATTATGGGATTTATTTCAATGATTATTGAAATTGGTATAGCAAGCATGACTCTAGTTTTGTGAAATATTATTTCAACAATTGTTGAATATTATTTTGGACTGGATAAATTATGTTTGGAAAATTGCGTTGGAATTATATTTTGAATTGTGACGAGCAATTTGCATGAATAAAATAAAAAATTTTATTTTGGATTGTGATAAGCATAAAAAAAATTATGGAATATTAGAATTGATCTTGAATTAATATTGTGTTGTGATTTATGCTCACAAAAAGGACAAAGAAATGCATGATATGGTTTTATATCTCACTATAGATGCTTGACTAGGTTATTACTCATCTCATCTCTATATCATTTATTGATGAGACAATGGAGTTAGCTTTGTTTTGTTTTGAATACCATAGTATGTGCACAGGCTTAGATTCTCCTTTTATTAAAGGTTAGATCTAAGTATTTGTTATTGACCCATCGGAAATTTCATTATTGTGTTGTGTACTGTGCACGATGATTCAACCTCCCCTACCATAGGGAGTTAGAATCCTGATTCGACCTCCCGGACCATAGGGAGTTAGAATCACCCCAAAGCTGGCCCTTTCGGATTAGTCTTGCATAATTAGTGAGATAAAGAATGGGTTTTGATTGATAAGAAATTGTGATTTTAAATGAGATTGTGCATAAATGATTTTGTTAAAATAATTGTTTACTTCCATAATTGCAGGATTTATTTTTATTGTTCAGTTGTGATTTGACAAATTAAAATTTTGATCAAGGTTATTTTAATAAGTGACTATTATTATTAGCAATGAAAATTTTGACATTTGGAAATTGGTTAAGTTTCGAGATTCCAAAATTTTTGGTATAATTATTGTCAATGTATATTGTATTACATTTTAAGTTATAGTTGTGCACCACTGAGTTCACCACTCAGCCATAGCATTGTATGCTGTCACAGGTGAGAGTAAAGATAGAGCAGTTGAGTGAGATTCTTGCAGCTGCACCTTGAAGACTGCTTGTGACTAGCCTCAGGTATATTATAGGTATACCCTTGTATATTAGATTTTGATTATGCATGTAAATATATGTGTGTAAATTATTTGAGTAGTTGTACAATAACTCTTGCAATATTATTTTGGTATGTTATGAAATGCAAATTATTGTAATGTTTAAACTTATTTTTGAGTTTTGTAATGAATGTCAATTAATTTTTCTTTAGTGGAATGTGAATGAAGTTATTTAATATTATTTTTGAAGACAATTGAATTGAGAATTGTTTTGAATTATGGAGTTGGGAGAACTTATGTTGATTTGTGTTGTGGAAGTGGTTAATTTTGATGAAATGAATTATTAGAAGTGTTTTTACAGGTGTTTGAATAACTTTTTTTCCCAAATATAGATAACACTCTGCCGAAAATTTTCCAAAATTTGCGTAAAAATAAAAATGTACAAAAATTTTAACTAGTCCTTAAACTTTAAGTAAAAGTTTTTAATTCCGACCAAAAGTGCTCGCTCCTTCGAAAAGTAAGAAATTTGTTTTAAAATCCCTTGTAGTATATTTAATGGGTTACCGGTAGGCGAAGTATGGTAATTAATTAGATGTACTACGAGATCATGTTATATCTTACTGAGGGTTAGGGTGTGACAATACCAATAGGGAATAAATGAGTTTTCAAGAATAAAATTGGTTCTGATGGAAAGATAGAGACCTATAAGGCAAGGCTAGTTGCAAAAGGGTTTCACCAAAGGCAAGGAATCGATTATGAATAGACCTTATCGCCTGTAGCCATGCTTAAATCTATTAGGATTTTATTAGCAATAGCCGTATACTATGATTATGAGATTTGGCAAATGGATATCAAAACTACTTTCCTCAATGGATATACAGAGGAAAACATATTCATGGAACAACCTAGGGGTTTTGAATCCCAATAACATTCCAAAGTATGCAAGTTTAAAAGATCAATTTATGGTCTAAAGCAAGCTTCGAGGAGCTTACACATCCGTTTTGATGAAACTATTAAATCTTTTGGTTTTATAAAAAATGAGGATGTGCACTCACTTTTCTTATCTTGTATGTGGATGATATATTATTGATGGGTAATGATGTTGGGATGCTAACTACTGCAAAAATCTGGTTGTCCAATACTGTCACACCCTACTCCTCTATAAGATGTAACATGATCACGTAGTACACCTAATGAATTACCATACTTCTCCTACCGATAATCCATTAAATATACTACAAGGGATTTTAAAACAATTTTCGGGAAATTTAAGTCATAGATTAAAATCTGGTGTTATAATTTTTTTTTTTTTTAAATTTCGGCAAAGTGCCGGCTGTATTTTGAGAAAACAGTTCTTCAATCCTGCAAAAGAAAATGCTCCCAATATGTTTTCTCAAATACAACTCCAATAAACTTTAATTCAATTCACAATTCAATTCTCAATAAACAATCAATTCATTTTCAAACTAATCTCATCATGAAGAAATATTTCATTGATTATAAGACTCAAAATTTATAATACAAAACTATTCAAGTAAATGAAATCTCAAATTTATATTTACAATAATTTACATTTAATTACATACCAAAATGTTTTACAAGAGTTTTTATACAACTGCTCAAATAATTTACATACATATTATTACATGCATACATCAAAACCTATGTACATGGGTATACCTATAATATACCTGGAGCTGATCTGAAAGTGTCTTCAAAAAACTTACTCACTGCTCTATGCTCTTCTTACCTGCGACAGCATACAAAGCTATCGCTGAGTGGTGAACTCAGTGGTACACAACTATAATTTAAAACATAGTACAATATACATTGATAAAATTTACAGTAAATAAATTGGAAATCTGAATACTCATCAAATTCCAAAACTCAAAATATTCATTGCCATTAATGTAAATCATTTGTATAAAATGACTTTGCTCACGAAATTCAATTTATCAAATCATGACTAACCATTTAAGGTAGTTCCAACAAAATCAATTATACATAAATCATAACTGAAATCACAATTCTTTACTGTTCAAAAACATTCTGTGTCTCAAAAGCCATGTTGTATCTCAAAAATCATTCTTTATCTTACTAACTATGCAAGACTAATCCGAAAGGGCCATATTCGATGTGATTCTAACTCCCTATGGTCGGGGAGGTCGAATCAGATTCTAACTCCCTATGGTCAGGGAGGTCGAATCATCGTGCACAGTACCATCACAATAATGAATCTTCCGCAAGGGCCATAACGATAAAATAAACTTAGATCTAACCTCAAATCAGAGGAAAATCTAAGCCTGTGCACGTACCATGGTAATCAAAATATAACTAACTCCATTGTCTTCTCAACAAATGGGAGAAACGGGTAATCACCTAGTCAAGCATCTATAGTGAGATATAAAACAATATCACAATCCTTTTACTGAGCATAAATCACAATATAATTCGATTCAAATTCAATTCCAATATCCAATAATTTTTATGCTCATCACAATTCAAATCATAAATTTGCATTTTTCCATGAAAATTACCATCACAATTCAAAACATGTTCTATCACAATTTTCCAGAACATAATTTATTCAATCCATAACAATGCTTAATACTTATGGAAATACCATTTCACAAAGCTAAATTCATACATACTATAAGAATTTCAATAATCATTGAATTAAATCCAATGCTTGTTAAACATAATACATAAGAAAAATATGTTATTTAATCATATGAAATATTCAAAACAAAATCAGTTAAAAACTAGTTGTGCACAAACCTCTGATAACTGTCTCTTGGCTCTGACTCAGTGTTTCCTTCCCCTTCCCTGAGTCTTTGCAAACTGAGAAACACAATTTGAAGTGTTTCAATACTTAATTTAACTGTCTCTAACGATAATGTTTGATAAATAATTCACTGAATGCTATTATTTGCTTAATCAACTTAATATATCGACCCTCGATACGTTTTAGGTAATTTAGGTTTTAACGTTACTAATATGTCACATTCGATAGTCTTTTAGGGTTGGTACATGTTACCAAGTTCATTTCCGTGTATACTGCATTTTCTTGCAATCTGCTGGATTCCGGGATACTAGTTTGACCTAGCCGAACGACCTAGTTCCCTTGGTTTTCGGGTTTTGGTCAAAATTAAAACTTGTAGATCTATGTCTTATGGAACGTGGGGCAAAATTTTAGGTCATTCTGAGTTATGTAGACCAAGTTATGGTCATTTTACTATTGCTGGTCAAATTTCACCAAAATTGGTCATTTTAGGTCACTTTAGGTCATTTTAGGTTCGGCCAGTTTTTGGACCCGAACTTGTGCAAGCTATTTGACTTGCTTATGGTCATTTTTGGGCTTTAGTGTCTTCATAAGACTTGTAGATATGGGTATTAACTATGCATGGTTAAAATTTCAGGTCAATTGGACCTTTTTTGAGTGAGTTATGGCCTAAACACTAACTGCTGCCCAAATGGTCAATTTTCAGGCCTCATTTGCACTTAATCCGGATTTGGTCATTTTTCAAGCTACCTTGTAAGCAGAATTTTGGCAAGATTTCTTCATGAAAGTTGGCACATTTTATGCCTAGTTTCACCTCCAATTGGTCTCATACCAATTGGAGCCACACATTTAAAGTTATAGGCCTAAAACTCAAACTGCCTTATTGCATTTCTTGCATACACATCAAGCATCACTTTTAACACTCACCAAACTTAACATTCAAACCAATTCTGGTTGTACAACAACCTAAACATAATTAACAACACATTATAGGTCATTTTGGCAGTTTACAATTACATTCAACATACATCAACAAGTGCAGAATTTTTCAATCCAATTTACAACAATTCAATCACCTTTTTATGCTCATTTACATGTCCCACTTCACACCACCTTACACACACTCAAACTGCCATAACAACCAACACATTTTAACATCATTATTCCATAAACCAAGCATGAATTCCAGCATTCTTCAAGAGCTAACAAATTGCCACAATGGTACACTTACATTCCATTACTTTCCAACCTTTAAATTTCATTTTACATTTACATATACTAAGTATACATCACCCAAATAATTTCCTACACAATATACATTTAATCAATCATTTAATTCACCATTTACAAGCACAAATAAACTGCCTTCAAGGTGCTTCCATGGCTGCCAAAAGTGCACATTCCCATTCAACATCAAAACTAAAAAATTTCTTCATAAATCAAACACCCATAACATTCCTACTAACTTTAATGAAGCAATAACCCAAAAATACAAACTTACCGCTTTGGAAATTCTTCAAAATCTCTCCAAAACTTGGTCTTCTTGCTGCCTATCTACTGCCCATGGTGTGAGGATTAACTTTAATGAAGGAAGGTGCAAAGAAGGAAGCTTAAATCAAGCTTGCATGAAGCTTTCAAATGGACGTCAATAGTGGATTTTCTTGGGAGAAATTTGGCTGGTTCTTGGAGAAGTGAGGAAGAAGATGATCTGCTGTCCAAATGAAGTGGTAGTGGTCCACTTTCATGAATTAGTGGAGCACTATGTCAAAATAAATTATTAGTTTAATCTAAAATTTCATTTTCCCATATTAAGCTTCCCATTTTTGCTATTTACATTAGGTACCCCTAAATTAATTTTTCATTATATTTTCCAAGTGTAATATTATTTATTTTTAATGGACATTTAGGTCAAAAGACAACTCGGGATGTCAAATGACCACAATGCCCCTGTTCGGGTTGCATTCCCGATTTTTCGATAACACTGGGTTTTGTCCGTTTTTCGATTTCCCACTTTTCTTTGTACTAATTATTTAATTTTTATTTAATATTTCTAATGATATTTATACTTCAATAGGGGTCTATTTAATTCCTAAAAATATTTTCCAGGGTTCCCCACGGTCCAGGGCTAGTCAACGGTCCACGCCGTGACTTCCCGGTGCGGTCACCCATCGCTAGGGTTCTCGGGTCGCTTAACTTGATTATATTTCTTTGCTATTATTTTTCCTTTGTTTTTCTTATATTTTATTTTCTTGTATTTCATTATTTTATGTCTCCTCACTTATATCGAAGTATAGTTCTAGGCATCCTAGCTGTCTGGACAACACTGGTCATAGGAACAGTAGAACGCTCTACCGAACTTAGGGGTGTTACAATTCTCCCCCCCTTAAAATAAATTTCGTCCACGAAATTTTACCCAATAGTCATCTTACAATAGTCATACGTTTATTTTTTTTCCTTTTTATATGATCGTATAATCTTCTTTTCCTCAAATTTCTATAAGACTTTTAATAATCTAATACAACGTTTAATTTATTTGTATATCACCAATCTTCTCTTACTATTGTCCTGTCTAATATTTTGATTCATGTTCCTTCTTGAATGACCCTTGAGGTCATGTTAGAATCATTTATCTACTCATTGGTCCTCTGACCGTTCTAGTCCATAGTCTTCCTCACATTCGTAACATTTCTTTGTTATATTTGAACCAATTGTTCGAATTTTTTTTTTTTTTTTACTTTCATAACTCTGTTTATCTGTCAATATTCTATAACTTACTTCCTTTTGTAATGAACTATAACCTTTTGATATTCTAACCTTTGAGTTTTAGATCCCTAAATAGGATTTTCAAACTTATTTCTAACAATTAAATTCTGTCCTGGCATAACTATACAAAAACAGATGCCGTTGGTAACTATTCTTATCTAGGTATACTATCGGGTAGTACGTAGCTATACACAATAATCTCAAGTTAGTACTATAATCTGCAGCTTACAGTATAAACATCAAGAACATTGCATAGTTACTACGATACATCCCAATAGATCAAACTTTCCTATCTTTTATCTTTTTCGAATTCACCGATATCTAAAACTTATTCTGATTACAATATCCATTAACAATTAACAACTGTAACATCTCTGCCTTTATCTAGAATAATTCTATTACCGCATCTTACTTTTACATCCTCTTGCCTTACATTAAGTAGGCTTGCCATTTAGCTTTATAATTTATGGTGTGTTAGAAAATACTTTTCGCCGATAAACTCTTCCAAAACTAATTTCACTTATTATCACAATCCTTATCTTAAGGACTAATCACTAATGCATCAAAATTTATTCCCCTGTAAAGGAATAACAACAGAACATATAGTTCTAACTCTAACATAAAAGTATTCAGACTCCAGGTCAAACAATACATAAACGAAGAGTGCCATCATTCTTCTTAACAAACAATACTGGCGCTCCCCATGGTGACACACTAGGGCAGATGAAGCCCTTTTCAAGTAGTTCTTGCAACTGTACCTTTAACTCCTTCAACTCTACTGGTGCCATTCTATATGGTTTTATGGAGATTGGATCCACACCAGGCATAACATTAATTTCAAACTACACCTCTCTTTCCGGAGGTAATCCTGGCAATTCATCAGGAAACACGTCTGGAAAGTCATATACTGTAGAGATGTCCCTCAATGCTGGACTCCCCACTTGGGTGTCTACCACATGTGCCAAGTATGCTTCACACCCCTTGCTGATCATTTTCTGGCTAGTGCAGCCGAAATAATGTTTGATGGCAATAACTGCCTCTTCCCATGTATTACCACATCACTGTACTGAGGGAGACCGAAAGTGACTGTCTTTAGCCTACAGTCAATCATGGTATGATGCCTAGCTAACCAATCCATGCCCAAGATGATATCATAATCTCTGAAGGGCATTTCAATGAGATCAGACAGAAAAGTGTGTCCTTGGATCACCAAAGGACAATCTCTATACATTCTATTAACCCTGACCTCCTGTCGTAGCGGACTTGTTACTAGCACCTCAAAGTCCATTTTTGTACATGGGACGGCAATGCAATCAATAATGCTAACACTCACATAAGAATGGGTAGAACCCAGATCAAATAACACAAACACATCTTGGTTAAAAGTTGAGAAGGTACCAGCCACAACATCAGATGTCTCGACTTCTTCCCTCTGTCTCGTTGCGTAGACTCTGGCTGGAGCACTGTCTTGCTCTGAATGTTTCACTGTGCCTTGGCTGCCTGCTAGGCTACCTCTACCCCTGCCTCTACCTCTGCTAGATGGTTGTGAACTTCTAGTGACAGGGCTCTGAACTGATCCTTCTGTAGTAGTAGGAGGTGGTCCAACTCTGCGACTACTGGTGCAGTCCTTGGCAAAGTGTCCTGTGCCTCCACAGTTATAACAGGCTCCAATAGCCTTATAGCATATCCCACCATGATATCTTCCACAAGCTTCACATTGACGAGAAGGGTAGGAACTTCTAGTTGTTCGACGACTGGACCTTGGTGGTCTCTGCCTTGATGATCCACCTCTGTTATATCCCTGAGCTCGGGGCTCCTCAATTTCTTTTCTCTTTCTCAAATTGCTGCTTGAGCTCTAACCCATAGGTTTCTCCCTCTTCTCTATTTCATGTTGCCCTTGTGGGGGTTGGGTCTGTACTTGGGCTTAGGCTGACAGATTATCAGCCATTTGTTGAAAGAAAGTGGCCATTTGCTGGGCCATTTGTGCAGTAATTTGTACCGGTAAAACTGGTACAGTCAGACCTTCGAAATTTTATGGAGCTGGGACCTCAACTTGTTCTTCTGCCATCACAGACTGTTCTATTGTCTCATTCTTCTCTTCCATATCTTTTCACAAGATTTTCTATTCCTATACAACCAACATAAGGAGATTCCTCTCTATTAGTTCATATTTATGATGTAAATGTACTATATGTATCAAACAATTGAGCAGTTGTAGTTACCGACAAAAAGATTTCAAATTCACAGTTCGAAATTCACTTTAAAACCATTGCTCTGATACCACAAAACATGTCACACCCTACTCCTCTATAAGATGTAACATGATCCCGTAGTATACCTAATGAATTACAGTACTTCTCCTACCGATAATCCATTAAATATACTACAAGGGATTTTAAAACAATTTTCGGGAAATTTAAGTCATAGATTAAAATCTGGTGTTATAAATTTTTTTTTTTTTTTAAATTTCGGCAAAGTGCCGGCTGTATTTTAAGAAAACAGTTCTTCAATCCTACAAAAGAAAATGCTCCCAATATGTTTTCTCAAATACAACTCCAATAAACTTTAATTCAATTCACAATTCAATTCTCAATAAACAATCAATTCATTTTCAAACTAATCTCATCATGAAGAAATATTTTATTGATTATAAGACTCAAAATTTATAATACAAAACTATTCAAGTAAATGAAATCTCAAATTTATATTTACAATAATTCACATTTAATTACATACCAAAATGTTTTACAAGAGTTTTTATATAACTGCTCAAATAATTTACATACATATTATTACATGCATACATCAAAACCTATGTACATGGGTATACCTATAATATACCTGGAGCTGATCTGAAAGTGTCTTCAAAAAACTTACTCACTGCTCTATGCTCTTCTTACCTGCGACAGCATACAAAGCTATCGCTGAGTGGTGAACTCAGTGGTACACAACTATAATTTAAAACATAGTACAATATACATTGATAAAATTTACAGTAAATAAATTAGAAATCTGAATACTCATCAAATTCCAAAACTCAAAATATTCATTGCCATTAATGTAAATCATTTGTATAAAATGACTTTGATCACGAAATTCAATTTATCAAATCATGACTAACCATTTAAGGTAGTTCCAAGAAAATCAATTATACATAAATCATAACTGAAATCACAATTCTTTACTGTTCAAAAACATTCTGTTCTCAAAAGCCATGTTGTATCTCAAAACTCATTCTTTATCTCACTAACAATGCAAGACTAATCTGAAAGAGCCATATTCGATGTGATTCTAACTCCCTATGGTTGGGGAGGTCGAATCAGATTCTAAATCCCTATGGTCGGGGAGGTCGAATCATCGTGCACAGTACCATCACAATAATGAATCTTCCGCAAGGGCCATAATGAAAAAATAAACTTAGATCTAACCTCAAATCAGAGGAAAATCTAAGCCTGTGCACGTACCATGGTAATCAAAACATAACTAACTCCATTGTCTTCTCAACAAATGAGGGAGATGGGTAATCACCTAGTCAAGCATCTATAGTGAGATATAAAACAATATCACAATCCTTTTACTGAGCATAAATCACAATATAATTCGATTCAAATTCAATTCCAATATCCAATAATTTTTATGCTCATCACAATTCAAATCATAAATTTGCATTTTTCCGTGAAAATTACCATCACAATTCAAAACATGTTCTATCACAATTTTCCAGAACATAATTTATTCAATCCATAACAATTCTTAATACTTATGGAAATACCATTTCACAAAGCTAAATTCATACATACTATAAGAATTTCAATAATCATTGAATTAAATCCAATGCTTGTTAAACATAATACATAAGAAAAATATGTCATTTAATCATATGAAATATTCAAAACAAAATCAGTTAAAAACTAGTTGTGCAAAAACCTCTGATAACTGTCTCTTGGCTCTGACTCAGTGTTTCCTTCCCCTTCCCTGAGTCTTTGCAAACTGAGAAACACAATTTGAAGTGTTTCAGTACTTAATTTAACTGTCTCTAACGATAATGTTTGATAAATAATTCACTGAATGCTATTATTTGCTTAATCAACTTAATATATCGACCCTCGATGCATTTTAGGTAATTTAGGTTTTAACGTTACTAATATGTCACATTCGATAGTCTTTTAGGGTTGGTACATGTTACCAAGTTCATTTCCGTGTATACTGCATTTTCTTGCAATTTGCTGGATTCTGGGATACTAGATTGACCTAGCCGGACGATCTAGTTCCCTTGGTTTTTGGGTTTTGGTCAAAACTACAAACTTATAGATCTATGTCTTATGGAACGGGGGGCGAAATTTCAGGTCATTCTGAGTTATGTAGACCAAGTTATGGTCATTTTACTATTGCTGGTCAAATTGCACCAAAATTGATCATTTTAGGTCACTTTAGGTCATTTTAGGTTCGGCCAGTTTTTGGACCCGAACTTGTGCAAGCTGTTTGACTTGCTTATGGTCATTTCTGGGATTTGGTGTCTTCATAATACTTGTAGATATGGGTATTAACTATTCATGGTTAAAATTTCAGGTCAATTGGACCTGTTTTGAGTGAGTTATGGCCTAAACACTAATTGCTGCCCAAATGGTCAATTTTCAGGCCTCATTTGCACTTAATCCGGATTTGGTCATTTTTCAAGCTACCTTGCAAGCAGAATTTTGGTAAGCTTTCTTCATGAAAGTTGGCACATTTTGTACCTCGTTTCACCTCCAATTGGTCTCATACCAATTGGAGCCACACACTTAAAGTTATAGGCCTAAAACTCAAACTGCCTTATTGCATTTCTTGCATACACATCAAGCATCACTTTTAACACTCACCAAACTTAACATTCAAACCAATTCTGGCTGTACAACAACCTAAACATAATTCACAACACATTATAGGTCATTTTGGAAGCTTACAATTACATTCAACATACACCAACAAGTGCAGAATTTTTCAATCCAATTTGCAACAATTCAATCACCTTTTTATGCTCATTTACATGTCCCACTTCACACCACCTTACACACACTCAAACTGCCATAACAACCAATACATTTTAACATCATTATTCCATAAACCAAGCATGAATTCCAGCATTCTTCAAGAGCTAACAAACTGCCACAATGGTACACCTACATTCCATCACTTTCCAACCTTTAAATCTCATTTTACATTTACATATACTACGTATACATCACCCAAATAATTTCCTACACAATATACATTTAATCAATCATTTAATTCACCATTTACAAGCACAAATAAACTGCCTTCAAGGTGCTTCCATGGCTGCCAAAAGTGCACATTCCCATTCAACATCAAAACTAAAAAATTTCTTCATAAATCAAACACCCATAACATTCCTACTAACTTTAATGAAGCAATAACCCAAAAATACAAACTTACCACTTTGGAAATTCTTCAAAATCTCTCCAAAACTTGGTCTTCTTGCTGCCTATTTACTGCCCATGGTGTGAGGATTAACTTTAATGAAGGAAGGTGCAAAGAAGGAAGCTTAAATCAAGCTTGCATGAAGCTTTCAAATGGACGTCAATAGTGGATTTTCTTGGGAGAAATTTGGCTGGTTCTTGGAGAAGTGAGGAAGAAGATGATCTGCTGTCCAAATGAAGTGGTAGTGGTCCACTTTCATGAATTAGTGGAGCACTATGTCAAAATAAATTATTAGTTTAATCTAAAATTTCATTTTCCCATATTAAGCTTCCCATTTTTGCTATTTACATTAGGTACCCCTAAATTAATTTTTCATTATATTTTCCAAGTGTAATATTATTTATTTTTAATGGACATTTAGGTCAAAAGACAACTCGGGATGTCAAATGACCACAATGCCCCTGTTCGGGTTGCATTCCCGATTTTTCGATAACACCGGGTTTTGTCCGTTTTTCAATTTCCCACTTTTCTTTGTACTAATTATTTAATTTTTATTTAATATTTCTAATGATATTTATACTTCAATATGGGTCTATTTAATTCCTAATAATATTTTCCAGGGTTCCCCACGGTCCAGGGCTAGTCAACGGTCCATGCCGTGACTTCCCGGTGTGGTCACCCATCGCTAGGGTTTTCGGCTCGCTTAACTTGATTATATTTCTTTGCTATTATTTTTCCTTTGTTTTTCTTGTATTTTCTTTTCTTGTATTTCATTATTTTATGTCTCCTCACTCATATCGAAGTGTAGTTCTAGGCATCCTAGCTGTCCGAACAACACTGGTCACAGGAACAGTAAAACGCTCTATCGAACTTAGGGGTGTTACAAATACTTTCTCAATGAAAGACTTAGGGGAAGCAACCTATATTCTGAAAATTTGTATCTATAGAGACAGATCAAAAAGAATAATAGATTTGTTCCAGAGTCTATACTTGAAAAATGTGTTAAAGAGATTTAACATGCTTGATTCCAAGAGGAGATTATTACCTGTTAGGCATGGTATCCACCATTCCAAAGAGATGTCTCCAAAGACACCTGAGGAAAGAGAGAAAATGGCAAGGATTCCATATGCTTTAGCAATTGGAAGTCTTTTGTATGCAATGTTGTGTACAAATTCGGATATCTCTTATGCCATTAGTTTAACTAACAAGTTTTAATCCAATCCAGGTTTGGAATAATGGATTGCTATCAAGAATATCCTTAAGTACTTGAGAAGAACTGAGGATTTAATCTTGATATATAGAGGAGGATATATACAACTGGATGGATTTACAGATTCTGATTTTCAATCAGATGTGGATGATAGAATGTCTATTTCCAGTTTTGTGTTCATATGTAATAGAGTAGTTAGCTGGAAGAGTTCTAAGCAAATAACAACTGTAGACTCCACTATAGAGGCTAAGTATATTACTGCATCTAATGCTACAAAGGAAGCTGTTTGGATAAAGAAGTTTAAAAAAAGCTTGGAGCAGTTCCTTTAATTGTCTCACCAATTCCATTATATTGTGACAACAATAATGCTATTATTTAAGCCTTTCATTAAAAATTCAAACACATAGAAAGGCGCTACCACATTATTAGAGAAATAGTTAGGAGAGGTGATATAGCTATGTAGAAAATAGCATCATTTGATAACCCAGCTAACCCTTTCGCTAAGGCCATAACACAAAGCCAATTAGATCAACATCTTGAGAAGATGGGTTTAAGATTTTATAATAAAAGGCTCTAGTACAAGTGGGAGATTATTAATAATATGTCATAGAGCATATCATTATATTGTATCTTGTAAACATTTATTTCCCATTAGTGGTAAATATTCTTTTCTTTTAAATTTGAATGGTTTGAATTTGATTGAAAATGTTCTTTAATATCTTGTTAGATGTTCTATTCTTAAGTTGTTAAGAATATGAGTGACAGAATATTTTAGTACAAGTATTATAAATTTTGGTTCGCAATCTAGGATACTTCATTGAGCATGACTTATTCGGAAAGATTGTCACTCATGTTTATATCCATGGATTAGTATGAGATACTAATGGGATAGAATGATGAGTCTCATACCATATGATAAATATGGTGGGTACTTATAAGATAAGTAGGTGAACTAGTGACATAAGATGACTTGTACATGGAGTTTACTCTTATTAATACAAAGTCATCTAGATCATAATAGTGCATATAATACCTTGACTGGAGATAACATAGTTATCTTGTATATAGGTGGTTTGAGTTTGATATTACTTTCATGTTTGTACTATGTATGAGTATATGCACATGTGTTAGCTTCGACTAGTTACATATAGAGATAGGTATTAGTCAAGATGGGGTCCATTACCATAAGTAAATAGAAATAAAATCCTATGTCCATTTGATTGTTCTTGATGAATTTAAGTTCTTGGTCAGGACAGATAGACTTAGTCAGAAAAAAGTTTCTGATAGGAAAGTCTTTTTAATCAAGAATTAGAATTAAAAGAGGAAATATGATTCTAAGCAAAAGAGTTTGACATGAACCATGACTCTAGCTGGAATCAGGAGTTTGTAACGGAGAGATTTTAGCGCATGGTACGTATGATCAAGGTTCATGAATTAAGGAGATAATTCATAACTAATTGGATAGTCATTGTACATTATGCTATATGTCAACCATGATTTATGAGAACTAAAATGAAAAAAGGAATTTCATTTTACGTTTGGAATGGTTCCAATAATATTAAAGAGTTAATATCATTCTCACTGCTCATTAGTAATGAACCTAGTAAGTCACACATATTAGAGCATTATGATCATGGCAAAATTAGTTTGATTAATTAATTAAATGGTTTAATTAATTAATTAAATTAATAAATTTACTTTGCAATTAGATTGCAAAGTCCCTAACATGACTTAAAACTAAATGTATTTATGGAAGTGTTCAAGTTAATATTTAAAGTGTTTAAATATAAACTTGAATAATCAAGCATAAAGGAAAAAAATTAATTTGATTAATTTGGAATTAATCTTGGTTAAAATTTGACAAGTTTGATAAGTTTGACTTAGTCAATTATGGAGGAAAAATGAATTAATTAATTTATAAAAATTAATTAATCAAAATTTAATTTCTTGGTTAAGAATTGGTTTGACAAGTGGACTTATCATAAGTAGAAAACTCATTTAAGGGTTCAATGAGAAATGGACACTTGTTAATTAATTTCTAATTTAAGAAATTAGATTAATAAAAGGAAAAATGAAAGAAGAAAAATTCATCTTCTTCTTTTCTTTGGTTGGCCAAACCTTGCTTCCTCCATAGCTAAAGAATTTCTTTCTTCTTCCTAGCTTGATTCAAGAAGATTAAGTGTTCATTTTCTTGAATTAAGGTTTAAGAAAGTTTTTCTCATCACTTCCAAATACTTGTAACCAAGGAAAACCCTAAAACTCTTCTTTTCTCCTCTTAGCTGAATCACAAGGAAAGAGATTCAAGCATTTTTGGTTGATCATGATGCTTTGATCAAAGGTGCTTGTGTGGACAAGCTAGAAGGCTAATATTTGATAGTCTTCAATCCCTAAATTGAAGGTGGAATTTGATTTTGCACCTTTAAGGGTGAGTTTTCTACATAAACCCTAACTTATAAATTTAAGGGTTTTATTTCCTAATGGCTAATTAGGCTTGATGGCAATTGAGAAACATGTTTTATATTGAGAAACATATTTTATGACCAAAGACAAGTGTTTTTGCAATAGTATAAAGTGGTTATATGTTGCATGAAACCTAGGGTTATCAAACTTTAAAATTACTAACTTTGCACCCTAAGGCATGTTAAGGTGCATTTTTCTTTCATCATGTCTATTTTAGGATCCAATTCAAACAGCTCCTTCTCAGGTCTGGTCCTAGTCATAAACTAAATAAAAGGCCTAAGAAAGGAGCAAAAAGTAAAAATGAATTAAGTAAATTAAATAAACAAAAATTAATTCCTAAATCTGCTAACTTGCCTATCACTCGATATTTTTAAATTCCCCGGTAACAGCATCAAAAACTTATTTGCTAGTTTACAATCCCACCAGTGCATGGATCATAAATAAGTAATATAGTAATGAGAAGAGTATCATTCCCATGAGGAATTAATAGGCGTAAGTACCTCGCTAGACAATAATTTTGACTGTTTAAACTACCAAATATATTGAGAGATTAAATTTAAACTAGCTAAAAAGGTGAAAATAAAGGAAAACAAAGCAATAAACTTAAATTTAGAAATCAATTAACTAAAGCAATTCCTGAATTAGGATTTCACACTTCAAACTTATTTTGGACTTAACCTTACCTATTTAACAAATTGAGAATTGTTACTTTGATGAAAATTAATCCTAAGATATCTCAAGTCCTCTCTCAAAGCACCTAAGGTGTATTTTAATTAACTTGAACCCTACTTTCATGGTGATCAATCTTAATTAAAACATTTTATGTCACACCCTACCCCTCTGTAAGGCACAACATGATCCCGTAGTATACCTAATGAATGACCAACTCCGTCTACTGATAACCCATTAAATATACTACAAGGGATTTTAAAAACTTTTCTTACTTCTTTTACAGTGGTGAGCACTATTTACAGGTATTAAAAACCTTTTTGAATTGAAGTGATAGAACTAACACATTTGAATTATTTGGAATTTCTGTAAAAATCTTAGCAGAGTGCCATCTGTATTTTGGATAAAACAGTTCTTCAGAAAACCTGTAAAAAGCACTTCAATATATTTCCAAATCTCAACTCCAATATATTCTCAACACAACATTTTTCTCAACTCAAATCCACAGTGATTTTTCAAAGACTGAGATAAGAGAAATATAATACAACTTTTACAAGCCAAAATAACTCATAATTATTTTACAACTTCAAGGTACAATTTGAATTTACAACTGCTCAAAACCAAAAACAATATGTACATACAGTGGTCATACATTATAGTACAAAATGCAAAATTTTGGTATACTCATTATACCCGGTAATCTCTCGCTGGAGGTACTAGCAGCCTAGTCTAATGCCCTGTCTGTCTGTCTACCTGCGACAGCAATAAAAAGCTATCGTTGAGACGATGTCTTAGTGGTGCACAACATTAACCAAATACAATTTAAATCACAATTCATAAATCATATAAATAGTGGATACTTAAAACCATAGTTAATTTTAAGGCAGTAATTGTCAACAAGAATTTAAACTCCATTTCTCAATATCACAATAAATTTCAATAAGTCAGATCATGGTTGAATTCAAAAGACAGTATATGTCAATAAGAGTTTAAATTCATTTCACAATCTAGCAACACATATCAAAAAATCACACACAGCTTAATCATGTTCAAAAGTTCAATTCGTCCCAAAAGCCGATGGCTAATGAGGTATTCAATTCGTCCCAAAAGTCGATGACTAATGAGGAATAACATAGCTAGCTAGCAAAAATATGAGTACTCATCCAATTCGTCCTCAACAGGCATACACCTCAACACTTCAGCCAGAGAGGGAATTCAATTCGTCCCACTAGACAAGCTAGCGAGGAATACAATCAATATACATGATAGCTATGGTTTCAAACCATTTCCAATGCTTTTCAATCAATAAGTATCCATCAATATCATTCAAACAATTTCTCACAATTTCAAACCATTTACAGTGCTTTTCAAGCGATAAATATCCATTCAAACACATTTCCACAATTTAAAACAATAATATACCAATAATCACAATTTATTTCAATTGAAAAATTCAAAAGAAATAACTGTTGTGCACAAACCTCTGATGACTCAGTGTTTCTTTCCCTTTCCCTGAGTCTTTACTAACTGAGAATGTAACATCCTCCCGGTAGCAATTCCGCACAGTCTACTGTTCCGGTGACCGGTGTCGGTCCAGACAGCTAGAACGTCCGGAAAAATATTCAAATCAAAGTGAGGGACCATAATTAACTCAAATATTAATGAGAAAAATTTAGTAAAAATTTTAGAAATAAAATACAGTTAAGTCAAAAGAGCCGGTGCCCAAGCGATGGGTAACCAGAGGTAAGTTGCGGTTCTCGCAACGAGGAGCCCTAAACCCGGGGGAAAAATTATAAAATAATTTTTGGGACTCCAGAGAAGGGTCATTGAGGTTCCTATGGCATTAGAATGCCAAGAAAATACTTAGAAAAAATTTTCAATCGGTACAGACAATTTTGACCCGTTAAGCCAAACGGAGGGCATTTTGGTCATTTCGCCTTCCGAGGTGATTTTTGGCCGACTTGTCCAGTTGAGTAAATAATTAATATGACATAAAATATGAATAAATATTACTAAAAATTAAATTGAAAAGAAGTAGAGAAGAAAAGAAAAGAAAATGAGAAAAAAGGCTTATTTATGACATAAGGTGATGTCATTTAAAAGCATCCACCAATGACAATTAAACAACCAATTTACTAACTAATAAAAAGAGATAAACAAGGCCAAAGGAATTAAAATATCAGCTGCCTTCTTCTTCTTCAAAACGTTTTAAACCTCTCCTTCTTCTCCCTCCATTGATGTTTAACCAAAAAGCTTCATTTCTCCCTTGTTTCCACTACTAAACCCTAAACCCCTTTCATTAAAACTTGTCCACTCATCTTGGGAGAGTGTTTGGCAGCCTAGAAAAGGAAGGAAAGTGAAGTTTTAGCTTGAAGAAATCTGCCCTACAAGAGGTTAAAGTGAGGTTAGTGCTATCCTTTCACTCTCACTCCTTTAATCATTGTTAAAGCATCATTTTAAGTTAAGAAATTGTAAGAGTTTGAAGTAAGTTATATGTGTTAGGGCGTCTTTAATTTTTGGAAGCCCTAAGGAAGGATGAGGTTGATTGTTTTAATGAATTTAGAATGGATAGAAATGATGTTTAAGGTATGAATATGCATGGATGTTGAATTAGTGTGCTAATTGAGGTTTATGGATAATTTAAATTGGACATTAGGGTTTTGAGAAGTGAAACTTGGATTTAGCTTATGGAATTGTGAAAGAACATTATAAGGGTCAATTAGTGACCATTTTAGGTATGTTGACCATGAATTGGACTGAAAAATAGTATAGCCAAGTGAATGTGTAAGCTGCCTTGTTAGTGCAGCAGAGGGACTGAAAATTCAGTCCACTTGCACTGCCATAACTTTGGCTGTGTAGGTCCAATTGGTGTTTGGCCAATTGGACATGAAACTAGGCTTATAATGACACATTTTTGCTGAAGAAACCATGCCCAAAAGACCAAAGCAAGTGGACCAAAAATTGGCCCCAATCCGGACACCCTGCAACAGCCCCTGCAGAAATGACCAAATGAACAGTAGTAACTGTTCATTTGGCCATAACTCACTGTAGTTTTGGTCAATTGACCTGAAATTTTTACAGAAACAAGTTAAGACATAGACAAACAACTTTCATGAAGAAACCTACCCCAAATTATGACCAGAACCTAACCCAAATGCTCACAGTTACTATTCCAACCTGCAACTCTGCAGATTTTCATTTGAGCAGTAATGTTTGGATGGCTATAACTCTCTCTAGAAAACTCGGATTTAGGCGATTCTTGAACCGATGAAAACCTAAGGCATAGTAGAACATTTCATATGAAGAAAGTTAGACCAAATTATGAACTTAACTTGATCAAATTACTGACCAAAGTTGGACAAAAATCACGGACTCCAAAATCTCAGCATGAACAGTGCACGTGAACAGTAAACTTATTTTGGCCATAACTTGAGTTACAAAACTCCAAATGGAGTGATTCAAAAAAAGAAATTCAACTAGACAAAATAAGGAACAACTTTCATGTTTAACATTTCCTCAAATTCCCACTGTAAAAATAACAAATGGAACAGTAAAGATGAAGCATGAAAACCGAAAATTTTGCTCAATTAGCATTAAGCTTAAAAATGGCATTGGCAACCAATACCAACAAGTTTGAAATACAAAAATGTGGTATGTTTGAGGTGTTAAGACCAATACACCTATTTTCTATCCAAAAGTCAACATTTTTGTTGACCAATGAGGTGAATAGTGACACCAAAACCAAAAATTGGCAATTTTGCCAAAATGACCTAAGCTTTGAGAAAGTGACCAAAACCAACAAGTTTTGAATACAAAATGTGGTATGTTGGGAGTATTAAAACCAATGTACCTATTGTTTATGCAAAAGTCAACATTTTAGTTGACTAATGAAATAAATAGTGACACCAAAACTTGAAATTCAAAATTTGAAATTAGAAATGCATCTAGGGGACTTTAAATTGCAATTGGCAATTAATACTAGCAAATGTAAAACACAAAATGTGGGATCTTGGTGTAATAAGAATTAATATATTCATTAAGTATAAAAAGGTCAACATTTTGGTTGACTAGTAAGGTGAATAGTAATCAAAATGATTAGTAAATTAAGATGAAGACCTAGAACCAATTCTAAGCTTAAATGCTTGGAATTGTATGACAAATATGGACTATGCATCATAGTCAAAATTGTTAAAAAGAAATTTAGGCCAAAAATTTGAAATCCATGAAATATTCATGGATTACTTGAAACATGAAAAATAAGTCACCTAATTGATGTGAATAGATAGTTAGGGCATATATGCCCATCACAAATGGAATTCATAAAATATTAGAAACTCAACTTGAAATATAAAATTTGTAATTACATAAGTAGATTCTTAAAATGTATAAATGAGAAAGGAAAAATGTTTTGAATACAATGGTACATGTGAACCATTGTTTAGAATTGTGATCAATATGAATAACATAATGAATGGACAAATAAACTGTATTAATGTATGAATGAGACATTAGTTCTCATTATTGTAAAGAGGAGAAGTATTTTGAGTACAATGGTATAAAAGAATAATTGATGTGAATTGTGATCATATAAATGATCAAATGAATGTATGAATTATGATTGAAATTTATCATGAAAAAAATGAAGTCATAAAGCACAATATATTAACATTTTAAAATATCAAATGCCCTAGTATACCTAACAAGATTGGTTTGGATAGTTTGGCATGCTAATAGGGTATTGTTTTAGCAGTACTGCGAAAGGCTTTATGCCTGTATTCATAGCTTTATGCCCGTATTCATGGCTTTTATGCCCGTATTCATGGCTTTTATGCCAATTATGTGATATCATGGCTTTTAGCCATACTGACTGCATACGTGGTTGACGTTCTGCGTCCCATGGTATGACGGCCCGAGGCACCGCGGTGTCCAGTGCCAACGACCCGTTATCCAAATTATCATCTAGTATAGGTTACTTGGGCGATCAATTAAAGTATTATTCAATTCAGCATTAAGTTAAGTTAAGTATAATGAAAATCCAAAGACAATTAAATTAAGTATTGAATGAATAAGCAAAAGAGATTAGCAAAAGAAACATAACAAAAATATAAATTGCGTAACTTACAGACTTGAAATACAATACGATAGAATAAATTATATACCGCTAGTATTATCAAAAGTTATAAACTAAGCACTTCCAAAGAGGAACAAACTAGTATATAAGATCGTTGATACTAGAAATACCATACCAAATTAAATTGATTCTTGAGTATCTGAATTATCATTTATTTCTTTCTTTACTTGTATATATTATTTCTGGTTATATTATTGCACCACAAAGCAGAAATGCTTAGCGCGATGGAATTGCTTCCTCGCGCAGGTACTGAAGGTAAAACCAGTAGACTGTCGACTGAGATTTTTGGAGCCCAGATCTGCGTATGTCGTAAGAGTTCAAGATTGTCACCTCCTCAGCAATGCATGTAGATAGGGCTCATTTTATACATGTTATGTATATTGTTCATTCCTAGCACATTGTAAATTATTTGTATATCTTGTACAAAATAAACTCATGTAATTAACCTATGAATTATGGAAGCTATTCAAAGTAAGTATTTTAGTATGTGAATTGAATTTAAGTTATAATGAGATTATACTTGTGAATATTGAGATATTGAAAATCTAATGAGATTTCTGAGAAATCTGGATACTGTATTGAGATACATTATGTTTGAAAATTTTTGAGACTATTAAGTTTGAGGAATTGAGTATATATTGAAATTGTCTTTGACAGGTTCAGAAGAACTGTTAGTCCAAATTACAGCCGACACTTTGTCGGATTATCGTTAAAATTTTTGAAATTTCCAATTTAGTTAGATTTTGATAAAAGTAAAAATAGCCTAAATCTTCAATAAAGTTTTTGAATAAATAAATCAAGAACTGTAATGAAATCAGATAAAATAGAGTGCTCCGGCACACTGAGTGGCATAACTTGCTCGGCTACACTGTAGTCGGGTAAGGGGTGTCACATTTAGTGGTATCAGAGCACGGTTTAGGCGTTTCTGGACCTAGATAGATTGCATATCATGCATTGCATTCATAAGAGTCGAGGTGACACTATTGCAGATCTGTATTTCCTGTTTATTTTAGGTTAAGGTATGGAATAAGAGAGTGAAGAGACAATGAGGTAGTGAATGGAGATGAGAAGGAGACTATATTTAAGATGAAAAAGGATGAGTACATAACTGTTTGAGGATAGGATTGAGACTAAGGAGAAAGTGAAGTAGGATAACACGGAAAGGTGAAGAAATAAAGAGGTATTAGCTCCTTGGCTATTTACACTGGGTAAATTTCGAGGACGAAATTTAAATGAGAGGGGAAGAGTTGTAACATCCTCCCGGTAGCAATTCCGCACAGTCTACTGTTCCGGTGACCGGTGTCGGTCCGGACAGCTAGAACGTCCGGAAAAATATTCAAATCAAAGTGAGGGACCATAATTATCTCAAATATTAATGAGAAAAATTTAGTAAAAATTTTAGAAATAAAATACAGTTAAGTCAAAAGAGCCGGTGCCCAAGCGATGGGTAACCAGAGGTAAGTTGCGGTTCTCGCAACGAGAAGCCCTAGACCCGGGGGAAAAATTATAAAATAATTTTTGGGACTCCAGAGAAGGGTTATTGAGGTTCCTATGGCATTAGAATGCCAAGAAAATACTTAGAAAAATTTTTCAATCGGTACAGACAATTTTGACCCGTTAAGCCAAACGGAGGGCATTTTGGTCATTTCGCCTTCCGAGGTGATTTTTGGCCGACTTGTCCAGCTGAGTAAATAATTAATATGACATAAAATATGAATAAATATTACTAAAAATTAAATTGAAAAGAAGTAGAGAAGAAAAGAAAAGAAAATGAGAAAAAAAGGCTTATTTATGACATAAGGTGATGTCATTTAAAAACATCCACCAATGACAATTAAACAACCAATTTACTAACTAATAAAAAGAGATAAACAAGGCCAAAGGAATTAAAATACCAGCTGCCTTCTTCTTCTTCAAAACGTTTTAAACCTCTCCCTCTTCTCCCTCCATTGATGTTTAACCAAAAAGCTTCATTTCTCCCTTGTTTCCACTACTAAACCCTAAACCCCTTTCATTAAAACTTGTCCACTCATCTTGGGAGAGTGTTTGGCAGCCTAGAAAAGGAAGGAAAGTGAAGTTTTAGCTTGAAGAAATCTGCCCTACAAGAGGTTAAAGTGAGGTTAGTCCTATCCTTTCACTCTCACTCCTATAATCCTTGTTAAAGCATCATTTTAAGTTAAGAAATTGTAAGAGTTTGAAGTAAGTTATATGTGTTAGGGCATCTTTAATTTTTGGCAGCCCTAAGGAAGGATGAGGTTGATTGTTTTAATGAATTTAGAATGGATAGAAATGATGTTTAAGGTATGAATATGCATGGATGTTGAATTAGTGTGCTAATTGAGGTTTATGGATAATTTAAATTTGACATTAGGGTTTTGAGAAGTGAAACTTGGATTTAGCTTATGGAATTGTGAAAGAACATTATAAGGGTCAATTAGTGACCATTTTAGGTATGTTGACCATGAATTGGACTGAAAAATAGTATAGCCAAGTGAATGTGTAGGCTGCCTTGTTAGTGCAGCAGAGGGACTGAAAATTCAGTCCACTTGCACTGCCATAACTTTGGCTGTGTAGGTCCAATTGGTGTTTGGCCAATTGGACATGAAACTAGGCTTATAATGACACATTTTTGCTGAAGAAACCATGCCCAAAAGACCAAAGCAAGTGGACCAAAACTTGGCCCCAATCGGACACTCGCAACACTGCAGAAATGACCAAATAAACAGTAGTAACTGTTCATTTGGCCATAACTCACTGTAGATTTGGTCAATTGACCTGAACTTTTTACAGAAACAAGTTAAGACATAGACAAACAACTTTCATGAAGAAACCTACCCCAAATTATGACCAGAACCTAACCCAAATGGGAGTCACAAGCATCGTTCAAACTCGCAACTCGCAGATTTTCATTTGAGCAGTAATGTTTGGATGGCTATAACTCTCTAGAAAACTCGGATTTAGGCGATTCTTGAACCGATGAAAACCTAAGGCATAGTAGAACATTTCATATGAAGAAAGTTAGACCAAATTATGAACTTAACTTGATCAAATTATCACCAAATTTGGACCAAAAATCTGCGGACCAATATCTCAAAGATGAACGATTGCACGTGAACAAGAAACTTATTTTGGCCATAACTTGAGCTACAAAACTCCAAATGGAGTGATTCAAAAAAGGAAATTCAACTAGACAAAATAAGGAACAACTTTCATGTTTACCATTTCCTCAAATTCCCACTGTAAAAATAACAAATGGAACAGTAAAGATGAAGCATGAAAATCAAAAATTTTGCTCAATTAGCATTAAGCTTAAAAATGGCATTGGCAACCAAAACCAACAAGTTTGAAATACAAAATGTGGTATGTTTGAGGTGTTAAGACCAATACACCTATTTTCTATCCAAAAGTCAACATTTTTGTTGACCAATGAGGTGAATAGTGACACTAAAACCAAAAATTGGCAATTTTGCCAAAATGACCTAAGCTTTGAGAAAGTGACCAAAACCAACAAGTTTTGAATACAAAATGTGGTATGTTGGGAGTATTAAAACCAATGTACCTATTGTTTATGCAAAAGTCAACATTTTAGTTGACTAATGAAATGAATAGTGACACCAAAACTTGAAATTCAAAATTTGAAATTAGAAATGCATCTAGGGGACTTTAAATTGCAATTGGCAATTAATACTAGCAAATGTAAAACTCAAAATGTGGGATCTTGGTGTAATAAGAATTAATATATTCATTAAGTATAAAAAGGTCAACATTTTGGTTGACTAGTAAGGTGAATAGTAATCAAAATGATTAGTAAATTAAGATGAAGACCTAGAACCAATTCTAAGCTTAAATGCTTAGAATTGTATGACAAATATGGACTATGCATCATAATCAAAATTGTTAAAAAGAAATTTAGGCCATAAATTTGAAATCCATGAAATATTCATGGATTACTTGAAACATGAAAAACAAGTCACCTAATTGATGTGAATAGATAGTTAGGGCATATATGCTCATCACAAATGGAATTCATAAAATATTAGAAACTCAACTTGAAATATAAAATTTGTAATTACATAAGTAGATTCTTGAATGTATAAATGAGAAAGGAAAAATGTTTTGAATACAATGGTACATGTGAACCATTGTTTAGAATTGTGATCAATATGAATAACATAATGAATGGACAAATAAACCAGATAATGTATGAATGAGACATTAGTTCTCATTATTGTAAAGAGGAGAAGTATTTTGAGTACAATGGTATAAAAGAATAATTGATGTGAATTGTGATCATATAAATGATCAAATGAATGTATGAATTATGATTGAAATTTATCATGAAAAAAATGAAGTCATAAAGCACAATATATTAACATTTTAAAATATCAAATGCCCTAGTATACCTAACAAGATTGGTTTGGATAGTTTGGCATGCCAATAGGGTATTGTTTTAGCAGTACTGCGAAAGGCTTTATGCCTGTATTCATGGCTTTATGCCCGTATTCATGGCTTTTATGCCCGTATTCATGGCTTTTATGCCAATTATGTGATATCATGGCTTTTAGCCATACTGACTGCATACGTGGTTGACGTTCAAGGTCCCATGGTATGACGGCCCGAGGCACCGCGGTGTCCAAAGTACAACGACCCGTTGTCCAAATTATCATCTAGTATAGGTTACTTGGGCAATCAATTAAAGTATTATTCAATTCAGCGATTAAGTTAAGTTAAGTATAATAAAAATCCAGTACAATTAAATTAAGTATTGAATGAATAAGCAAAAGAGATTAGCAAAAGAAACATAACAAAAATATAAATTGCAGAACTGTACAGACTTGAAATACAATACAGATAGAATAAATTATATACCTGCTAGTATTACTGAAAAGTTATAAACTAAGCACTTCCAAAGAGGAACAAACTAGTATATAAGATCGTTGATACTAGAAATACCATACCAAATTAAATTGATTCTTGAGTATCTGAATTATCATTTATTTCTTTCTTTACTTGTATATATTATTTCTGGTTATATTATTGCACCACTAAGCAGAAATGCTTAGCGCGATGGAATTGCTTCCTCACGCAGGTACTGAAGGTAAAACCAGTAGACTGTCGACTGAGATTTTTGGAGTCAGATATGCGTATGTCGTAAGAGTTCAAGATTGTCACCTCCTCAGCAATGCATGTAGATAGGGCTCATTTTATACATGTTATGTATATTGTTCATTCCTAGCACATTGTAAATTATTTGTATATCTTGTACAAAATAAACTCATGTAATTAACCTATGAATTATGGAAGCTATTCAAAGTAAGTATTTTAGTATGTGAATTGAATTTAAGTTATAATGAGATTATACTTGTGAATATTGAGATATTGAAAATCTAATGAGATTTCTGGGAAACCTGGATACTGTATTGAGATACATTATGTTTGAAAATTTTTGAGACTATTAAGTTTGAGGAATTGAGTATATATTGAAATTGTCTTTGACAGGTTCAGAAGAACTGTTAGTCCAAATTACAGCCGACACTTTGTCGAATTATCATTAAAATTTTTGAAATTTCCAATTTAGTTTGATTTTGATAAAAGTAAAAATAGCCTAAATCTTCAATAAAGTTTTTGAATAAATAAATCAAGAACTGTAATGAAATCAGATAAAATAGAGTGCTCCGGCACACTGAGTGGCATAACTTGCTCGGCTACACTGTAGTCAGGTAAGAGGTGTCACAGAGAAACACAATTTGAAGTGTTTCAATACTAAATTAAACTGTCTCTATCGATAATGCTTGATAAGTAATTCACTGAAAGCTATTATTTGCTTAATCACCTAATATATCAACCCTCGATGCGTTCTAGGTAAATTAGGTTTTAGTGTCACTAATATGCCACATTCGATAGTGTTTTAGGGTTGGTACACGTTACCAATTTCATTTCCTTGTTCAGTGCATTTTATTGCAAATTGCCGTATTCCGATATACTAGTTTGACCTAGCATGACGACCTAGTTTCCTCGGTTTTCGGGTTTTGGTCAAAACTACAAACTTGTAGATCTATGTCTTACGGAAAGCGGGGCAAAAGTTTAGGTCATTCTGAGTTCTGTAGACCAAGTTATGGTCATTTTACTATTGCTGGTCAAATGACATCAAATTAAGTCATTTTAGGTCAATTTGGTCAACTTTGGTTCGGCCAGTTTTTGGACCCGAACTTGTGCAAGCTGTTTGACTTGCTTATGGTCATTTCTGAGCTTTGGTGTCTTCATAAGACTTGTAGGTATGGGTCTTAACTATTCATGGTTGAAATTTCAGGTCAATTGGACCTGTTTTGAGTGAGTTATTGAGTAAACACTAACTGCTGCCCAAATGGTCAGTTTTCAGGCCTCACTTGCACTTAATCCGAATTTGGTCATTTTTCATGCTACCTTGCAAGCAGAATTTTGGTATGCTTTCTCAATGAAAGTTGGCACATTTTGTGCCTAGTTTCACCTCCAATTGGTCTCATACCAATTGGAGTTACATATTTAGAGTTATAGGCTAAAATGCATACTGCCCTTAAATACATTGCATAAACATGTATCAATTACACATTTGCCTTGCTACAAATCCACTTCTCTTACCAATTCTGTTTTGGCACATTACCAAAACCATTTACCACTTCACATTAAAATCATTTTGGGCAGAATACAAACATCCTTAATACACCAATTAAAACTCTAATTCATAAAGTCCAATTACAACCACATATACACATAAACATTTCTAATTCTTACATACACTTTACACAACCAATTTACATACATATTCTTCAATCCTCAATATCACAATTTATTCAATATCTCCATGAATTCAAACATTCATTAAGGAGTCCCAAAGCTGCCGAAATGCTCCACAATGCCAAAGTGTCCCACAATTCGTCAACTTCCATCCCAATTGCACAATCACCACATATATACATGGAATTAACTTACTAGGACATTAATCACCCTACTCAACATAATTTCCCATCAAATAAATGTAAGAATACTTCATCAAATATAGAACTCCATGGCTGTCCAAAATGGATATATCAATAACTCCTCAAACTTGAAAATTTTCTTCACAAATCAAACACCCATAACATGTATACAAAGTTTAACAAAGCAATATTCAAAAATACAAACTTACCTGTGGTTGGGACTTGTTAAACCTTCACTAAACTTCTTGATTTTGGTATCAAACTCTTCCTTATGATGTGGAGATAAAACTTAATGAAGCCACTTAGGTGTTTGGAAGTGAAATGAGGGGGTTAATGGAGCTTGAAGGCAAAACGGCAATGGAGTTTTCCAATCTTCTTAATTCGGCATGGATGAGAGGATTTGGAGAAGATGAAGTGCAGATTGTGTAATGGACTTACACCTGCCCCATTTAGCTTTTAATTTATTCTTTAGTGGTCCACTTACACAAGTAAATTATATTATATGTTTAACTCCAATTTATTCCACATTAAACCCTTAATTTTTGTTATTTACTTTAGGTACCATCAATTTAATTTTTCATTATATTTTCCAAGTGTAATATTATTTAGTTTTAATGGACATTTAGGTCAAAAGACAATTCGGGATGTCAAATGACCACAATGCCCCTATTCGAGTTGCATTCTCGATTTTTCGGTAACACCGGGTTTTGTCTGTTTTTCGATTTCTCACTTTTCTTTGTACTAATTATTTAATTTTTCTTTGGTATTTCTAATGATATTTATACTTCAATTGATGTCTCTTTAAGTCCTAAAAGTATTTTCCAGGGTTTCCCGCAGTCCAGGGCTAGTCAACGGTCCACGCCGTAACTTCCCGGTGCGGTCACCCATCGCTAGGGTTCTCGGCTCGCTTAACTTGGTTACCTTTCTTTGCTATTATTTTTCCTTTGTTTTTCTTGTATTTTCTTTTCTTGTATTTCATTATTTTATGTCTCCTCACTCATAACGAAGTGTAGTTCTAGGCATCCTAGCTGTCCGGACAACACTGGTCACCGGAACAGTAGAACGCACTACCGAACATAGGGGTGTTAGAATTCTCCCCCCCTTAAAATAAATTTCGTCTCGAAATTTTACCTGGCATTAGTCTCTGAACAGCTGTGGGTGCTGTCTCCTCATATCCTCTTCACGTTCCCAAGTAGCTTCCTAGCCTGAATGATGGTTCCACAGCACTTTAACCAGGTGTATCTGTTTGTTCCTCAGCTGCTTCACCTCATAAGCCAGAATTTTTATGGGTTCTTCCTCATATGAGAGGTCTGGATTTACCTCAATCTCTTCAACTGATAGTACATGAGATGGGTCAGATCTGTACCTCCTTAACATGGACACATGGAAGACACTATGTATCCTTGCTAGCTCTGGAGGTAATGCCAACCGATATGCCAAAGGACCCACTCTTTCCAGAACCTCATATGGTCCGATGAAACGAGGACTCAGTTTCCCCTTTCTGCCAAATCTCATAATCCTCTTCCAAGGAGAAACTTTGAGGAATACCTTATCACCCACTGCATACTCAATATCTCTTCTCTTCAGATCAACATAGGACTTCTGACGGTCTGATGCAGCCTTAAGTCTATCTCTGATCAATCTGATCTTTTCCTCTGTCTGTAAAACAATCTCTGGCCCAATCATCTTCCTTTCACCTACTTCATCCCAACATAAGGGAGTTCTACACTTTCTGCCATACAAAGCTTCATATGGAGGCATCCCAATGCTTGATTGATAGCTGTTGTTATAAGCAAACTCAATCAAAGGCAAGTGTGTATCCCAACTACCTTCAAACTCAATCACACAAGCCGTAGCATATCCTCCAATATCTGAATAACCCTCTCAGACTGGCCATCTGTCTGTGGGTGGAATGCTATGCTGAAGTTCAATCTAGTTCCTAAGGCTCTCTGAAAACTACCCCAGAATCTAGAAGTGAACCTAGTATCTCTGTCAGATACAATTGATATTGGCACTCCATGCAATTTTACAATCTCATATATGTACAATCTGGCCAATCTTTCCAGGCTATAGTCCATCCGAACTGGCAAAAAGTGAGCAGACTTGGTCAATCTGTCAACTATAACCCATACTGCATCATGACTACTCTGTGTCCTTGGAAGTCCTGTAACAAAATCCATAGTTATTCGTTCCCATTTCCACTATGGTACTGACAAAGGATGTAACAAACCAACTGGAACTTGATGCTCTGCCTTTACTTGCTGACAAGTTAGGCATTTGGAAACAAATTCAGCTATATCTCTCTTCATACCCATCCACCAGTAATGCTCTTTCAGCCCTCTGTACATTTTAGTTCCACCAGGGTGCATAGCAAATGGAGACTCATGTGCTTCCTTCATAATGATCTGTCTCAATTCAGCATCATTAGGAACGCACATTCTGCCCTGATGTAGCAATAAACCATCATCTCTCACAGAGAATTCAGGTTTCTTGCCCTGCTGGACTTCTTTCAGTAGCTTCTGATATTTTTCATCACTATGAGCAGCCATTTTGATCTGATCAATCAACACTGGCTGTACATGCCATGCAACTACTGTCTGTCCCTCATCATCAATCTCTAAACTGGCATGCTGTGCTTTCAATTTATATACCATGGACAAAGGAGAAACTCTGAGACTTGCCATAGTCTTGCGACTTAAGGCGTCAGTCACCACATTTGCTTTCCTTGGCTGATAGTCTATTAAGCAATCATAATCTTTGATGAGTTCTAACCATCTCCTCTGCCTCAAATTTAATTCCTTCTGGGTGCCTAAGTACTTTAAGCTCTTGTGATCTGTGTAAATGTAGCATTTCTCCCCATACAAATAGTGTCTCCAGATCTTCAGAGCGAAAACAATAGCTGCTAGCTCCAGATCATGTGTTGGGTAGTTCCTCTCATGCGGTTTCAGCTAGCGTGATGCATAAGCAATGACATTCCGATCTTGCATCAATACACAGCATAACCCATTGTGAGAAGCATCACTATAAACTGTGTATTCTTTACCCGGTGTAGGTAAAGTGAGGACTGGAGCTTCAGTCAAACACCTCTTCAACTCATTAAAACTCTGCTGGCATTTATCAGTCCACTGAAATTTTACATCTTTCCGAAGCAGTTTGGTCAGTGTAGAAGATAACATAGAAAACCCCTTCACAAACCAACGGTAATATCCAGCTAGACCCAGAAAACTGCGAATTTCTGTGATGTTCCTAGGCGGCTTCCAATTAAGGATAGCTTCTACCTTGCTGGAATCTACCTTGATCCCTTCAGCTGACACAACATGTCCCAAAAAGGAGATTTCTTTCAGCCAAAATTCACATTTCGATAATTTGGCGTATAGCTGTTTCTCCCGTAAAGTCTGCAGTACAATCCGCAGATGTCTGTCGTGCTCTTCTGCATTCTTTGAGTATATCAAAATGTCATCAATAAACACCACCACAAATTGATCGAGATATGGTCTGAAGATAGTGTTCATCAGATCCATAAAAGCAGCTGGAGCATTTGTTAACCCGAATGGCATTACTAGAAACTCATAGTGGCCATATCGAGTTCTGAAAGCAGTTTTTGGAATACTCTGCTCTTGCACCTTCAACTGATAATAACTAGATCGCAAATCAATTTTGGAGAATACAGCTACACCCTTCAACTGATCAAACAGATCATCTATGCAAGGCAATGGATATATGTTCTTTATTGCCACCTTATTCAACTGCCGGAAATCTATACATAAGCGGAGAGTACCATCCTTCTTCTTAACAAACAACACTGGTGCTCCCCAAGGTGACACAATAGGGCGGATGAAGCCCTTTTCAAGTAGTTCTTGCAATTGTATCTTCAACTCTTTCAATTCTGCTGGTGCCATTCTGTATGGCGTTATGGAGATTGGATCCACACCAGGCATAACATTAATTTCAAACTGCACTTCTCTTTCCGGAGGTAATCCTGGTAATCCATCAGGAAACACATCTGGAAAGTCATATACTGTAGGGATGTCCTTCAATGCTGGACTCCCCACTTGGGTGTCTACCACATGTGCCAAGTAGGCTTCACACCCCTTTCTGATCATTTTTCTGGCTAGTGCAACCGAAATGATGTTTGATGGCAATAACTGCCTTTCCCCATGTATTACCACATCAGCATCGAGGAAGGCCAAAGTGACTCTTGACCCTACAGTCAATCATGGCATGATGCCTAGCTAACCAATCCATGCCCAAGATGATATCATAATCTCTGAAGGGCATTTCAATGAAATCAAACAAGAAAGTGTGTCCTTGGATCACCAAAGGACAATCTCTATACATTCTATTAACCCTGACCTCCTGTCCTAGCGAACTTGTTACTAGCACCTCAAAGTCCATTTTTGTACATGGAACAGCAATGCAATCAATGATGCTAGCACTCACATAAGAATGGGTAGAACCCGGATCAAATAACACAAACACATCTTGGTTAAAAGTTGAGAAGGTACCAACAACAACATCAGATGTCTCGGCCTCTTCCCTCTGTCTCATTGCATACATTCTGATTGGAGCACTGTCTTGCTCTTATTGTTTCACTGTGCCTTGGCTACCTGCTGGGCTACCTCTCCCCCTGCCTCTACCTCTGCTGGGTGGTTGTGAACTTCTGGTGACAGGGCTCTGAACTGACCCTTCTGTAGTAGTAGGAGGTGGTCCAACTCTGCGACTACTGGTGCAGTCCTTGGCAAAGTGTCCGGTGCCTCCACAGTTATAACAGGCTCTAATAGCCTTGTAGCATATCCCACCATGATTTCTTCCACAAGTTTCACATTGACGGGGAGGATAGGAACCTCTGGTACTCTGCTGACCAGGTAGGGGAGGCTTCTGTCCTGAATATCTTCCCCTACCAGATTTCTTTCCACCTCTGCCATGTCCCCCATGATTCTTCCTCTTTTCAGTAGGACCACTGGAACTCTGTTCTACTGATTTTCCCTCTTTCTCTGTCTTCTCTGATTTCTTTTTCTTAGGAGCAGCTTCAGACTCAATTCTTTCTAACTCTAGAGCTTGAGAAATAAGTTCAGAGAAGTTAGTGTGTTTGAAGCCGACTACTTGTAATCTGATACTGGGCTTCAAGCCAGTTTCAAACCTCTTGCATCTCTCCCTGCTGGTAGAAAGTAAACTTACTGCATAATGGCTCAGACGGGATCTGTTCTCTTTCATACTCAGCCGCTGATCTGTTCCTTTGTTTCAGACTTAGGAATTCTTGTAACTTCTGGTCTACATAAGCATCAGGGACATATTTCTGTCTGAATTCCCTGAGAAAGTCATTCCATGTTAGCACTGCAGGTTCTACCAGACTGTGGGGAATGGTTTTCCACCAGTCATAAGCATCCCCCTGTAGCAAAGATACTGAGTATTCAAATCTGAGCTCCTCTGTGCAATGCAGTTTCTTGAATACCCTATCCATCCTTTCTAACCACTGTTCAGCCTCTAGAGGATCTACTGTCCCCTTGAACTCTGTAGCCCCATACTTCATCAATTTATCATACTGCCTAGTAGGAGATTGTGGTTGTACCACTGGTGTCTATATTGGGACTTGAGTAGGCACATTACCAGCCATTTGTTGGAATATTACAGCCATCTGCTGAGCGAAGCAGAAAGCTGCAGATCGCTGCGGGTGTCTTCTTGAACCACTGACATTATGTAGGCCTGGGGCATCCCCTTGCACCTCAGCCTCAATAGATTGATCGACTGAACGATCACCCTCTTCCATAGTCAATGCGAGGATTTTAGATCTCCTGAACAGATAACACAAGGAGATTTCCTCCCGTTAGTGCATATTTATAATGTAATGTACTGTATGTATCAAACAATGATATTGAGCAGTTGTACTATGAAGAAAGAATATTCAAATAACAGTTGAAAACAGAATTTAAAAACTTTGCTCTGATACCACTAAAACATGTCACACCCTACCCCTCTGTAAGGCACAACATGATCCCGTAGTATACCTAATGAATTACCAACTCCGTCTATTGATAACCCATTAAATACACTACAAGGGATTTTAAAAACTTTTCTTACTTCTTTTACAGTGGTGAGCACTATTTACAGGTATTAAAAACCTTTTTGAATTGAAGTGATAGAACTAACACATTTGAATTATTTGGAATTTCTGTAAAAATTTTGGCAGAGTGCCATCTGTATTTTGGATAAAACAGTTCTTCAGAAAACCTATAAAAAGCACTTCAATATATTTCCAAATCTCAACTCCAATATATTCTCAACACAACATTTTTCTCAACTCAAATCCACAGTGATTTTTTAAAGACTGAGATAAGAGAAATATAATACAACTTTTACAAGCCAAAATAACTCATAATTATTTTACAACTTCAAGGTACAATTTGAATTTACAACTGCTCAAAACCAAAAACAATATGTACATACAGTGGTCATACATTACAGTACAAAATGCAAAATGTTGGTATACTCATTATACCTGGTAATCTCTCGCTGGAGGTACTAGCAGCCTAGTCTGCTTTGCCACTGTCTGTCTCTACTGCGGCGACAATAAAAGCTATCGCTGAGACAATGTCTCAGTGGTGCACAACATTAACCAAATACAATTTAAATCACAATTCATAAATCATATAAATAGTGGATACTTAAAACCATAGTTAATTTTAGGACAGTAATTGTCAACAAGAATTTAAACTCCATTTCTCAATATCACAAAAAATTCCAATAAGTCAGATCATGGTTGAATTCAAAAGACAGTATATGTCAATAAGAGTTTAAATTCATTTCACAATCTCGCAATACATATCAACAAATCACACACAGCTTAATCATGTTCAAAAGTTCAATTCGTCCCAAAAGCCGATGGCCAATGAGGTATTCAATTCGTCCCAAAAGTCGATGATTAATGAGGAATAACATAGCTAGCTAGCAAAAATATGAGTACTCATCCAATTCGTCCTCAACAGGCACACACCTCAACACTTCAGCCAGAGAGGGAATTCAATTCGTCCCACTAAACAAGCTAGCGAGGAATACAATCAATATACATGATAGCTGTGGTTTCAAACCATTTCCAATGCTTTTCAATCAATAAGTATCCATCAATATCATTCAAACAATTTCTCACAATTTCAAACCATTTACAGTGCTTTTCATGCGATAAATATCCATTCAAACACATTTCCACAATTTAAAACAATAATATACCAATAATCATAATTTATTTCAATTGAAAAATTGAAAGAAATAATCACAGTACAAACCTCGATGATTGTCTCTGTCCGACCCGCTTTTTCTTTCCTTTCCCCGAGTTCAGATTAACTGAGAAACACAATTTGAAGTGTTTCGTACTAAATTAAACTGTCTCTATCGATAATGCTTGATAAGTAATTCACTGAAAGCTATTATTTGCTTAATCACCTAATATATTGACCCTCGATGCGTTCTAGGTAAATTAGGTTTTAGTGTCACTAATAAGTCACATTCGATAGTGTTTTAGGGTTGGTACACGTTACCAATTTCATTTCCTTGTTCAGTGCATTTTATTGCAAATTGCTGTATTCCGGTATACTAGTTTGACCTAGCCGGATGACCTAGTTTCCTCGGTTTTCGGGTTTCGGTCAAAACTACAAACTTGTAGATCTATGCCATACAAAACGCGGGGCAAAATTTTAGGTCATTCTGATTTATGTAGACCAAGTTATGGTCATTTTACTATTGCTGGTCAAATGGCATCAAATTAAGTCATTTTAGGTCAATTTGGTCAACTTTGGTTCGGCCAGTTTTTGGACCCGAACTTGTGCAAGCTGTTTGACTTGCTTATGGTCATTTCTGGGCTTTAGTGTCTTCATAAGACTTGTAGGTGTGGGTCTTAAATATTCATGGTTAAAATTTCAGGTCAATTGGACCTGTTTTGAGTGAGTTATTGAGTAAACACTAACTGCTGCCCAAATGGTCAGTTTTCAGGCCTCACTTGCACTTAATCCGAATTTGGTCATTTTTCATGCTACCTTGCAAGCAGAATTTTGGTATGCTTTCTCAATGAAAGTTGGCACATTTTGTGCCTAGTTTCACCTCCAATTGGTCTCATACCAATTGGAGTTACATATTTAGAGTTATAGGCTAAAATGCATACTGCCCTTAAATACATTGCATAAACATGTATCAATTACACATTTGCCTTGCTACAAATCCACTTCTCTTACCAATTCTGTTTTGGTACATTACCAAAACCATTTACCACTTCACCTTAAAATCATTTTAGGCAGAATACAAACATCCTTAATACACCAATTAAAACTCTAATTCATAAAGTCCAATTACAACCACATATACACATAAACATTTCTAATTCTTACATACACTTTACACAACCAATTTACATACATATTCTTCAATCCTCAATATCACAATTTATTCAATATCTCCATGAATTCAAACATTCATTAAGGAGTCCCAAAGCTGCCGAAATGCTCCACAATGCCAAAGTGTCCCACAATTCGTCAACTTCCATCCCAATTGCACAATCACCACATATATACATGGAATTAACTTACTAGGACATTAATCACCCTACTCAACATAATTTCCCATCAAATAAATGTAAGAATACTTCATCAAATATAGAACTCCATGGCTGTCCAAAATGGATATATCAATAACTCCTCAAACTTGAAAATTTTCTTCACAAATCAAACACCCATAACATGTATACAAAGTTTAACAAAGCAATATTCAAAAATACGAACTTACCTATGGTTGGGACTTGTTAAACCTTCACTAAACTTCTTGATTTTGGTATCAAACCCTTCCTTATGATGTGGAGATAAAACTTAATGAAGCCACTTAGGTGTTTAGAAGTGAAATGAAGGGGTTAATGGAGCTTGAAGGCAAAACGGCAATGGAGTTTTCCAATCTTCTCAATTCGGCATGGATGAGAGGATTTGGAGAAGATGAAGTGCAGATTGTGTAATGGACTTACACCTGCCCCATTTAGCTTTTAATTTATTCTTTAGTGGTCCACTTACACAAATAAATCATGTTATATGTTTAACTCCCATTTATTCCACATTAAACCCTTAATTTTTGTTATTTACTTTAGGTACCATCAATTTAATTTTTCATTATATTTTCCAAGTGTAATATTATTTATTTTTAATGGACATTTAGGTCAAAAGACAATTCGGGATGTCAAATGACCACAATGCCCCTGTTCGGGTTGCATTCCTGATTTTTCGGTAACACCGGGTTTTGTCTGTTTTTCGATTTCTCGCTTTTCTTTGTACTAATTATTTAATTTTTCTTTGGTATTTATAATGATATTTATACTTCAATTGATGTCTCTTTAAGTCCTAAAAATATTTTCCAGGGTTCCCCGCAGTCCAGGGCTAGTCAACGGTCCACGCCGTAACTTTCCGGTGCGGTCACCCATCGCTAGGGTTCTCGGCTCGCTTAACTTGGTTACCTTTCTTTGCTATTATTTTTCCTTTGTTTTTCTTGTATTTTGTTTTCTTGTATTTCATTATTTTATATCTCCTCACTCATAACGAAGTGTAGTTCTAGGCATCCTAGCTGTCCGGATAACACTGGTCACCGGAACAGTAGAACACACTACCGAACATAGGGGTGTTACATTTTAAGCTTTTTGATTAATTATGGGATTCCACAAAGGACTTTAGCCTATCTCTAAGTTAGATTTCCTAGGTTCAAAATACTAATTTTCAATATTAATCTTTACCTTTCAATTCTTCAATTAATATCTTATATCATGACTAAATGGGTACCAACACATAGAATACATTGAGAACACAGAATACTGAGTTAAAGAATAAAACTCAAATCCATTAAATAATTTTAGTATATATCCATAATAGAAATTGAAAGTGCTATTCTCCTTATAACTACTCACTCATGATGAGTTTAACAAACATAATGAAATTAAAATAAAAGAATATAAAACAATCTGAAGAAATAAAATAAAAGAACCTAGAACAAAGGTTTGCAACCTCGAACTTTTGGAACTTCAGCTGAGAGTCCTTCTCTTAGAGCTTTGATGCAGGTCCTCTTCAAATTGCTTAGAAAACTAGGGTTTAAAAGTATAGTGAACTCTTCATGTTCCCTTACCTATTTTGGTTTTCTAGTATTTATATCAGGTGCCTAAAAGTTATGTTTCACAGTTCTAAAAGCCTTAGAAGTCTATACAATACAAAATGTAAAATATGGTATACTCCATATACCCGATGATCTCTCAATGAAGCACTAGCAGCCTAGTCTGCTGTCCTATCAGTCTGTCTATCTGCGACAGCAATGAAAAGCTATCGCTAAGCCATTGTCTCAATGGTGCACAACATTAACCAAATACAACTTTAAATCACAATTCATAAGTCATATAAATAGTGGATACTTAAAACCATAGTTAAATTCAAAAGACAGTGAATGTTAATAAGAATTTAAACTCCATTTCACAATATCACAATGAATATCAATAAATCATACACACACAACTTAATCATGTTGCCAAAGTCCAATTCATCCCAAAAGCCGATGGCTAGTGAGGAATTCAATTCATCCCAAAAGCCGATGGCTAATGAGGAATAACATAGCTAGCTAGCAATAATATGAGTACTCATTCTATTCGTC
This sequence comes from Hevea brasiliensis, assembly GCF_030052815.1. Classification (NCBI taxonomy): domain Eukaryota; kingdom Viridiplantae; phylum Streptophyta; class Magnoliopsida; order Malpighiales; family Euphorbiaceae; genus Hevea; species Hevea brasiliensis. The sequence goes on from NC_079494.1 coordinate 68,810,433, forward strand.
CTCAACAGGCACACACCTCAACACTTCAGCCAGAGTGGGAATTCAATTCATCCCACTAGACAAGCTAGCGAGGAATTCAATCAATATACATGATAGCTGTGGTTTCAAACCATTTACAATGCTTTTCAATCAATAAGTATCCATCAAATATCATTCAAACAATTTCTCACAATTTATAACAATAATATACAAATAGTCATAATTTATTTCAATTGAAAAATTTAAAAGAAATAACTGTTGTGCACAAACCTCTGATAACTGTCTCTTGGCCCTAACTCAGTGTTTCTTTCCCCTTCCCTGAGTCTTTGCTAACTGAAACACACAATTTGAAGTGTTTCAGTACTCATTTAAACTGTCTCTAAGAATAAGGTTCAATAATTAATTTATTGAATTCTATTATTTTCTTAGTCAACCTAAGATGTTGACCCTTGATGCAGTCTAGGTAAATTAGGTTTTAATGTTACTAATGTGTCATATTTAATAGCCTTTTAGTGTTAGTACATGTTACCCAATTCATTTTCATGTATATTGCATTTTATTGCAATTTGTCGGATTCCGATATACTAATTTGACCTAGCCGGATGACCTAGTTTCCTCAGTTTTCGGGTTTTGGTCAAAACTACAAACTTGTAGGTCTATGTCTTATTGCACGCGGGGCAAAATTTTAGGTCATTCTGAGTTATGTAGACCAAGTTATTGTCAATTTACCAATGCTGGACAGAATGTATCAAAATGGTCACTTTAGGTCATTTTTAGGTCACTTTTGGTTCGGCCAGTTTTTGGACCTAAATTTGTGCAAGCTATTTGGCTTGGTTCTGGCCATTTCTGGGCTTTAGTGTCTTCATAAGAATTGTAGATATATGTCTAAACTATTCATGGTAAAAATTTCAGGTCAATTGGATCTGTTTTGAGTGAGTTATGGCCAAAACACTAACTGCTGCCCAAATGGTCAATTTTCAGGCTTTTAATGCACTAATCCGGATTTTGTCATTTTTCAAGTCACCTTCTAAGTAGAATTTTGGTAAGCTTCCTTCATGAAAGTTGGCACATTTTGTGCCTAGTTTCACCTCCAATTAGTCTCAAACCAATTGGAGCCACACACTTAAGGTTCTAAGCCAAAACCTACACTGCCCTATTGCACATTATTCACCCTTTACCAATTACACATCCTATGCTTACCAAGTCATTTCCTTCATGTCATTTCTGGTTTGTAACATAATATAAACACATTTAGCAACTCATTTTTGGTTATTTTGGCAGCTCATAACCATTCTCAATATGCACATTATAGTACATAATTTTCCAAGTCCAATTACAAACAATTTAACCACATGACATAGCTCATTTACATGCCCATATTCAAACCTCTATACACATACACATGCTGCCATAACAAGCATCATAATTCAACAATATAATTTCACAAACCAAACCATGAAACAACACATTTTGGTCTACACTTCAAAGTTGCCGATTGTACATCTCCTTCAATTAGTTTCCAAGCTTCCAAAATCAAGTGTACTATCACATACATCTAGTATACATTATCAAATTTATTCCTACACACATAAACACTTATATCAACACTTTAATCTACCATTTACATGCAAGGATAAACTGCTCTTATTGAAGTTCCATGGCTGCCAAAAATGTACCTCTCCCTTAACTCATCAAACTTCAAATATCCTTCCACAATTCAACTACCCATAACATCCATTCAAGGTTTAATGAAACAAGAATAAAAAATACAAACTTACCACTTTTGAAATTCTTCAAAACTCACCAAAACTTGATTTTCTTGCTACCTATCTACTGCCCAAGTTGTGTAGAACAACTTTAGTCAAGGAAAATGTAAGGAAATTGGCTTGGATCATGGGAGAATGAAGTTTGGCCATGGACGGCCATGGAGGAACTTCTTTCTTCAATTTTCGGCTAGTTTGGCAAGGTGACGAAGATGAAGTTTCTATTTTCCACATGGTGATTAAGTGTCCACTTTATGGAGTTAGTGGAGCACTAAGTAAGGGTTCAATGTTTGTTTATTCTAAAGTTTTCATATTCCCACATTTAACTCCTATCTTTTACTATTTAAATTAGGTACCATCAATTTAATTTTTCATGACATTTTCCAAGTGTAACATCATTTATTTTTAATGGACATTTAGGTCAAAAGATAACTCGGGGTATCAAATGACCACAATGCCCCTGTTCGGGTTGCATTCTTGATTTTTCGATAACACCGAGTTTTGTCGTTTTCTCTATTTCTCGTTTTTCTTTGTACTAATTAATTAATTTTTCTTTGATATTTATACTTCGATAGATGTTTATTTAAGTCTTAAAAATATTTTCCAGGGTTCCCTATGGTCCAGGGCTAGTCAATGGTCCACGTCCTAACTTCCCGGTGCAGTCACCCATCGCTAGGGTTCTTGGCTCGTTTAACTTGGTTACATTTCATTGCTATTATTTTTTCTTTGTTTTTCTTATATTTTCTTTTCTTGTATTTCATTATTTTATGTCTCCTCACCCATAACTAAGTGTAGTTCTAGGCATCCTAGCTGTCCGGACAACACTGGTCACAGGAACAGTAGAACGTACTACCGAACATAGGGGTGTTACATCCTATGCCTTGGATCTTCATTAAAACACTTGAAAAGATATAAGAAAAAAATACAAAATTAAGTGGATATTAACAAAACTAATAAAAACTAATGATCTTAAGTAAAATACATGCAATTAACTACCTAAATGCTATGAAATGCAATGCAAAAGAGCCTTAAAATACCTATATGATACAAGTGTATCAACTAATGGTGAGGTCTGCACTTAGGCTTAATTGGTAACCTATGCTCTACCTATAACACTCTTTACCTGTCTATAGTGTAGTCGAGCAAGGTGTGCCACATTTGGTGCTGGAGCACCTTATTTTATCTTACTTTATTCATTTTAATATTCTTAATCTCGTTATATTTCAAAATCAATTATATTCAAACGAGAAATTGATGGAGTTTCCCTTATTTTATTACTATTTGGCGTGTTTCACTATTCCCCTATTTTTTTTAAAAAAATTCAACAATATTTTCCAATAATAATCTCATCCATATTCATCATAACCATCTCATCATTTCAAATATCATTTCTCAACATCATCATTTTCTATAATTTCATGTCACACCTTACCCCTCTGTAAGGCATAACATGATCTCGTAGTATACCTAATAAATTACCGAACTTCGCCTACCGATAATTCATTAAATATACTACAAGGGATTTTAAACCAATTTCCATCCATTTTAAAATAGTAGGTAATTTTGAATAATTATTAAAACTCTTTAATTGAAGTTTATGTTATGAACTTAAATTTTGATCAATTTGAGATTTCAAAAATTTTACAAAAATTTCGACTGAATGCTGGCTATAAATTGAGAAAACAGTTCTTCAAAACCTATTAAAACACTTCCAATATGCATATAATACCCATAACTCCATTTATGGTCAACAAAATCCAAGTCAATCAACACAAATTCAAGAAATTTTAATAGCATTTCATTTGATTCAACTTAAATATAAAACTTGCAATTCCAGAAAAGAGAACAAAATATTAATAATATAATTTTAATTATACAACTGCTCAACTAATTCTATAGATAAATATAAACAATAATTTACATCAAAAGAAATTTACAAGGGTATAAAATACTATACCTGTAAAAAATCCCAAAATGGTGCTACAACTACAACTATAGCAGCTCACTCTGCTGCTTTATCCTTCTCCTTTTCTAGGACAGCAAGAAAAAGCCATCGCTGAGTAATTTACTCAGTGGTGCACAACAATAATTTCTAAAATCTTCAAAAATATAATCATTCATTGATAATAGGAATTTAAAAATTTTCACAATCACAGTTCACAAATTTGATGTCAAGATTTTTAATAACAATTTATCAAAATAAATTGTAAACAATGGTGTTGCCAATTAATACACAACTTAGGTCATGACACAATTTCACGATCAATACCGTGTTGTACACCATGACAAAGCAATCTACAACCTCACTAATCGAAATCAATGAGAGAGGTGGCTAGCTAGCTATATGAGTACTCATCCGATCTCAACCTCAAATTGGCAAGCCTAGGAGGGAAGAATATAATCAATCTCAACTCCATAGATGGAGGAGGAACACAATAATATTGCCATTCTGAGTGTGATTTCAAAGTCTAATTCAAAACCAAATCATTCAAATATTTCATACAATTCACAAAACATATTTCATTCCAAATTTTTCATTTACAAAATAGGCAATATATTATTTTTCAAATAAGATTTTCAAAGCCATAACAATCAAAATTATTCACAATATTTATTTCAAGATTTGTCAAGTAGAAACAAAGAATTTTAAGCTTGTTGTGCACAAACCTCTTATGTTGCTTTGACTTAGTCCACTCTTCCTCCTTCCTTATAGGGCTCATTTTCAACTGAAACACATAATTTAAAGTGTTTCAATACCTATCCAATTCATTTCTACTAATTAATCCAACCATTAAATTTTGCATAAAAAATTTTACTTATAAGTTCTCCTAAGGGTTGAGTTCTTTGTATTTGATAATATTATGGTTACTATTCACATTGCTATTCATGCAAATTTTTGACTTTTTCATAATTAATTGGTATACCATTTCTAAATACATGGTCATACCACATTTTGGGTCACAATTTTGTTGGCATTGGTTGCCAATTACAATTCAAGGCCTATTAGAAGAAATTCCAAAATTTCAGATTTGGTCACTTAGGTTTACTGTTCCATTGGACCAATCTACAGTGAAAATTTGGCTAAACTTTCTTCATCAAAGTTGTTCCTTAATGTGTCTAGTTTAATTCCCTTTTTCAATCACTCCATTTGGAGTTTTCTAGCTCAAGTTATAGCATTTTTACTATAACTGGCCGGATTGGTCATTTTTAGATTTTCTAGGCAAGTTTTTGGTTCTAGCTGTTTTTGTGACCTATTTTTGGTTAGTAATTTGATTAGGTTATGGTCAGAATTTGAGTTTCTATTATTCATGAAAGTTGTTCTACTATGTCTAAGCTTTCCAATAGTTCAAAAATCAGGTCATTTGGTCCTCTCTACACAAAGTTATGACCATTTGAACATGTACTATTTATTTGGTAAATTCTGCCCAAAATCAGGGCACCAATTACGGATTCAACTAAATTTTAGACCAATTTATGGTTAGTTTTTGAGCAAAGTTTCTTAATAAAAAATGTAGCATTATGACCCTAATTTCATCTCTAATTGGCCTTACACCAATTGGAGCAACACAATTCAACTTATGATATTTTAACCTAGCTAGACTCATTAGTCCAGAATTCAACACTTCAACCATTACCAATTCTTTCAATTCCATTCATCAAATAACAATTATACACACACTAATTGACCAAAATTAAGCATCAAAACATCAATTGGTTAATAATTCTCAAAATCTCCAATTTCCCCCAATTTCCATAAACCCTAATTGTAACACCCCGTTTGTATAGCTTGGTATATTTCACTGTTCCGGTGACCGGTGTTGGTCCGGATAATTAAGGGGATTAGAACTATACTTAACTTAAGACATCTAGATAACCTATAAACACAAATAATTAGTAATTGCCAATTAGTTAAGTATAAATAAGAAAAACAGAACATAAGAAGTTAAACGAGCCGAGAGTCACAACGATGGGTGACCTTCTCGGGAAGGACTGCGAAGTCATTTTAAACTCAAATTTCAAACCATAAAATGTGATGCTGCGGTCCTTAGGACTATTATAAACATAGTGAAAAAGAGAAAATCACAAAAAAGAATTGTTAAGCCAATCAAATAATTAGGTCAGGGAGTCGAAAGGAATATTGAATTATTTGCAAACCGGGATGAATCGGCGAGGGGCAATTTGGTCAATTGACCCCGAGAGCTGACTCCTGACCTAACTGTCAAATAAAATCGGAGAAAAGAAAATTTCGAAATCAAGAATTAAATTAAGGAACTAATAGAAAAATAAATAGAAAAAAATGAAAAAGTTAAAAAGGTGATGACATCATGCATGATGCCATAAAATAATAATTAATATATTTAATTAATTGGAATTTATGGTATTCCATAAGATAAAAAGAAAATAAAAGAAAAGAAAAAAAAAAGATAAAAAGTCTTCTTCCTTATCAAGTTGCCACCCCACTATCCTTCCCATCCCCATGAAAAGTCCTCCATTAAAGCTTGCTCTCAAGCTTAAACTTCTTCATTAAACCTTAATCACTTCCATAAAAACCTCATTAGAGCTTGTTTTAGTCACTTGAGAAGAAGCTTGGTCATCAAAGAATAAAGAAAAGAAGAGGAAAATTAGAGAATTCAAATTCAAGTGAGGTAAGCACATCAATTTGAAAGTTTGAGATTTATTTGTTGTGTTTTTAGCTTGATTTACTTGTAAACAAATTTAAAATGAAAAGAAAAAAAATTTGTAGAGGGACTAAGAATGATTTTCGGCTAGCTTGGGTATGAGGGTATTGTTGCATGGTTTGATGGATTGGAAGGAGTATATGAACTTTAATTAGTTGAATGGTTATGATTAAAGGCTTTGAAAGTACTTAAATGCATGAGTTTGTTAATTAGGGTTTCGGACATTAGGGTTTAGAGACCAAAAATGTGAGAAACTCGTAAATGATGTTTTGGACCTAATTTGAAGTGAAAAAGGGTCATTTGTGACCAAATGAAGTGTGTAGGAATGGTTGGAGTTAAGGCCAAATTCAGATTGAGTATGGTCATGCTACGGGTAGCATGACCAAGTCAACTTTGAAGGACCAGAAATGAAAATTTACAAGTCCAATTGGTATGAGACCAATTGGGAATGAAAATAGACACTAAATGACACAATTTTCATTCAGGAAGCATGCCATAAAAGTGACCAAAACCTAGTGAACAAATTGACCAAACTTGAAAAATCACAGTCTACCTCTGTACAAACTGACCAAATGAACAGTATTTGTTCATTTAGTCATAACTTAAGCCAAGCAGGTCAAAATGACCTGAAATTTTACCAGTGGTTAGATGAGATATATACCTAAAACTTTCATAAAAATTATGCCATTAACCAAGTCATTTGGCCACCCCAAGTTGGTGACCTAAAAGCGCGGCCACAAAAAATTGCCCGAGTGCAGGTTGTGTCCAATCCGGCAGCCATGGTTCAAATGTCTATAACTTGAGCTACAAAACTCCAATTGGAGTGATTCAAAAAGGAGAATAAACTTAAGACAATAGAAAACATTTTCTGTGGAGGAAGTTTTGCCAAATTTCAACAGTAAAGTGACCAATAGAACAGTGCAACCTTAGACACTAAAACTGAAAATTTATCAAATTTGCTTAAAAGACTTAGAATTTGAATAAACAACCAAAACCAACAAATTTAGTGACCAAAATGTGGTATGTAGGTGAAGTTGGAATTCCTATGCCTATTAAGCCTTAGAAAGTCAACAATTTGACTTGAATAGTATAGTGAATAGTAACCCAAAACACAAAAATTTCAAGAACGTCGAGTTTAACACGTTATAGCTAAGTAAAAGTGAAGTTAAATTTATTTTTAGATTTATGCTAAGTTATGGTACTGAAACACTGTAAAATTGTGTATTTCAGTTGAAAAGAATACCAGGAAAGAACCCGAGGAACTGAGTCAAGGCCAAGAGGTGACTCGCTTGAGGTTTGTGCACAACATCACTATGCTTTAAAATTCATTGATAAAGTGAATGAAATATGTATTTTACATTTGCTTTGAATTGTTGAAAATTTATTGTGACATTATTTATGATGTTTTGACTTAAATTGTTGAAAGTTATTGTGTATATTTGAAATGATAATGTTTAGCAAATTGTTAAGATAAGTTTTGAAACCACAGTGTCATAACCATATATTTGAACACCTCACTAGCACAACTAGTGGGGGTAATTAGTTTCGAATTTTGATTCCTTCTTTGGATAAGTGTTGAGGTGTGCCAGTAGAAGAGGATGTGAATGGATATCCATATGTTTGAGCTAGCTAGCCTTGTGATGTGATTTCTCTTTAGCCTCTGGCTATTGAGATTCTATTTGTTTCGAATGGCATGATCTAACTGTGGGTTTTATGAATGTGATTTGATACTTCAAAATGAAATTGTTTGGGATTAAAATCTTGTAATGCATGATTTGTATTTAATTCTCATGTTCAGTCAAATTTTTGAATAAATGTGATTTAAGTCCTGCATAAAGATTATTTTAGTATGTTGTGCACCACTGAGTCCTAGTACTCAGCGATAGCTTTTATTGCTGTGGCAAATATAGAGACTAGAGGAGCAGCAGACTGAGCTGCTGAGGATTGAGGATTTATCAGCTTGAAGTTCTCGGGTATAATTTATACCCTGCTTGTAAATATTTATTTTGATGTATGTATTGCACATAAATGTAGGGACATGTAAGTCGGTCTTGAGCAGTTTGTACAAAGTTTGTATATAGTTGTAATAAAAATTAGTATGAATTTTCATACTGTGGATTTTGGTATAATTTATATATATAAATTGTTGTCTTTAATGAATGGAAATGTTTTATTTTAATTTGAATGAAATTGATAGATATTATTTTACTGATGATTGAATTTTGGAAATTGAGAAATGTTGACTGTTGAATTATGAGATTTGAGAAATTGTTGAGATTGATTGTGAAATTGAGGTAGTGGTTGAGAAAATTTTTGGAAGTGCTTTTTTTATAGGTATTTGAAGAACTATTTTCTTAAAATACAAACGGAACTCTGGCAAAATTTTTATAAAATTTGTGGAGAAATAAAATGGACCAAAAATATTAACTAGTTTTAATTTTAATTAAATGTTTTAAATACCTATTAGAAAATGCTCACCACTTAACAAAAATAAGAAAATTGTTTTAAAATCCCTTGTAGGGTACTTAATGAGTTATTAGTAGGTGAAGTGCGGTAGTTCACTAGATATTCTATGGGATCATGTTATGCCTTACAGAGGGGTAAGGTGTGACACTAATTTGCCATCTTACTAATCCATGCAATTTCATGAAATTTCACTTCACTAAACACATATACCACTTCATCTAAATCCCAATTCACATCCAATTAAACTAAAACACCTTAAAACCCTAGTAACCCATGGCTAGCTGAAATTCATAGCTTCTCAATCATGCATGATTTTCATGTTTCTTCAGATATATTCATCAATCTCAACTTAAATTCATGCATATACACTTAGCTACGTAGAGAGACAACTCACCTCAATGATGCTCTTCTAAATCTTCTCTTCTTTCACTTTTCTCCCAAATTTCTTGATTTAATTCTTCTCCTGTAGGGCTAATTAAGAGTTTTCTATGGTTTATTGTTAGGATTTTTCGGAAAAAATCAAGCTTTGAAAGCTTGAATTGGCTTGGAAATGGTGAAAATGAGAGTGAACTTTAATGAGAGAGAGGGTGGCAATCTTTGATGAGAAAGACAGTAATTTTTTTTCCTTTTTATTTTGTCTCTTTATGTAGACAATTATCCCAAATTTTCAAAAATTTAAATAATAAATTTTTTTATTATGTCATGCTTACATGTAGGTGATGTCATAATTCACTTTAAAATTGAATTTTTATTTTTCCTTATTCTTTCCTTCTATACACCTCTTCAATTTAAATCTATTTTTCATAATTTTAATTTCCTACATTTTAATGGACATTTAGGCCAAGAGTCACCTCTAAGGGTGAATTGACTAAATTGCCCCTTATCGATCTGATCGATTTTTATAGTAGCACTGAGTTACTTCCTGAACTCTGATTCAATTATTTGAGCTTGTTCTCTATTATTTTCTGTGGTTTTCACATTACCATTAGCTTCGCAATTTTTCCTAGGCCTAGGGTGTCATAGGGTCCCATACGAAATTAGGGTAGCAATTGAGCTCACAGTCACTTCCCGTTTCGGTCACCCATCGCCGGAACCTCGGCTCATTTAAGTGATTATGCTTTGTTTTCTTATTTCCATTTCACCCTTATATGATTTCTATTAATTTTTATTTATGACTCTTCTAGATGATTTAAACATGGTTCTAAATACCCTGACTGTCCGGATAGGCACTAGTTACTAAAATAGTAGTGTATAGACTACTTAATATAGGGGTGTTACAATTCTCTCCCCCTTAAATAAATTTCATCCCAAAAATTTTACCTAGTTTTAGTCTCTGAACAACTGTGGGTGTTGTCTCCTCATGTCCTCCTCGCACTCCCAAGTAGCCTCTTGGCCTGAATGATGGTTTCACAGCACTTTAACCAGTGGTATCTACTTGACTGGAATGACAAATGTAATGATCGGGCTCTAACCACTAGAGGAATTGTCCGCTTTGGCCATAAGCCTCACGGTTTTGTCCCATAGGTGGAATGAAGAACTTACCAGGAGGTCATCCATCCTAGGATTTCTCTCAAGCAAGCATGCTTAACCCTGGAGTTCTTCCAACTCTCCAGGCCATTCCACCAAAAGGCGCCTCTAGTGATTCGTTTCCCATTTTATATATCATTACTTTTAGAACCCAAGACCATCTCCATGCTTTGCCGATGTGGGATTTGCCTAAGGGACCTTTCTCCCCCCCTTTCGGGACTCAGTGTCCTCGCTGAGGCTTGCCCCACCGTCGCCCAAGAGGACACGTGAGCAGCTCTGATACCAATTGTAACGATCGGGATCCAACCACTAGAGGAATTTTTCGCTTTGGCCATAAGCCTCATGGTTTTGTCCTATAGGTGGAATGGAGAACTTCCCAGGAGGTTACCCATCCTAGGATTTCTCTCAAGCAAGCACGCTTAACCCTGGAGTTCTTCCAACTCTCCAGGCCATTCCACCAAAAGGCGCCTCTAGTGATTCGTTTCCCATTTTATATATCATTACTTTTTAAACCCAAGACTATCTCCGTACTTTGTCGATGTGGGATTTGCCTAAGGGACCTTTAATTATAACACCCCTATGTTCGATAGTGCGTTCTACTATTCCAGTGACCAGTGTTAGTCCGAACAGCTAGGATGCCTAGAACTACATTTAATTGTTAGTGAGGAGACATAAAATAATGAAATACAAGAAAAGAAAATACAAGAAAAATAAAAGAAAAATAATAGCAATGAAATGAAACTAAGTTAAACGAGCCAGCACCGCAGCGATGGGTGACCGCACGGGGAAGTTACGGTGCAGGCAATAGTCGACCCCAGGACTGCAAGGAACCCTCAAAATTTAGTTTCGAGACATAATTAAAGACTTATTGAAGTAAAAATTTCATTAGAAATATCAAAGAAAAATTAATTAATTAGTACAAAGAAAAATGAGAAATCGAGAAAACGACAAAACTCGGTGTTACCGAAAAATCAGGAATATAAGCCGAATAGGGGCATTTTGGTCATTTAACACCCCAAGTTTCCTTTTAACCTAAATGTCCATTAAAAATAAGTAGTATTAAATTTTAAAAATTCCATGAAAATGAGAAACTTGACACATAATGTAAATAGTGAGAAATTTGGGTGTTAATTGCAAATTAGGAAACTTAGGGTTATTTAAATGTTAATTATGGTAAGTGGAGCACTAAGTGGATTATTTAAATGTTAGTGGACATGGAGGGCAGCACTAACTATCATCTTCAACTTTCATCTTCAACATAGCCGAATGGTTCTCTCAAGCTCTCCATCCATGGCCGTTTCATGCAACCTCCCTAAACTCCACCATTTTCAACTTAAAACCCAAAGCCTGCTTTACTAACTTTGCTCCCCACATCACAAGGAAGAGTTAATAGCAACTTTAAGAAGTTTAGTGAAGTTTTAGTCAAGCTTTAAAAGTGGTAAGTGTGTATTTTCAATTCTTGTTTCATTAAACTTTGAGTGGATGTTGTGGTGAGTTGTTTTGTGGAAGAAGTTTTGAAGTTTGATGATTTAATGGTGATACACCATTTCGGCAGCCATGGGAATTCAATATATTTAGCTTGTTTTCACTTGTAAATGGTTGTTTAAGATGTTGATGTAAGTGTTTATGTGTATAGGAATGATTTAGACAATGTATACTAAGTGTATGTGTAATGGTGCAATTGGTTTTGGAAGCTTGAAAGCAATTTGAAGGAGATGTGTTCAATGAGGTAATTCGGAAACTTTAAAGTGTAGTTGAAATGTGTTGTTTCATGGTTTAGTTTATTGAATTATGATGCTTATGGTGGCAGCATGTGTATGTGTATAATTGTTTGGATTTAGACATGTAAATGAGGTATGTTCATGTGGTTAAATTGTGTAAATGGACTTTGAAAAATTCTGAGCTATAATGTGTATATTGAGAATGGTTACAAGCTGTCCAAAATGACCAAAATGTTTTGTTAAGTATGTTAATGGTATGGTACCAAATCAGAATTGGCATGAAGGAGTTAGTTTGGTAAGTATAGAATGTGTAATTGGTAAGTGATGAAGAATGTGTAGTAGGGCAATGTATGTTTTAGCTTAGAACCTTAAGTGTCTAACTCCAATTGGTATGAGACCAATTGGAGATAAAACTAGGCACAAAATGTGCCAACTTTCATGAAGGAAGCTTACCTAAATTCTATCTAGAAGGTGACTTGAAAAATGACCAAATCCGGATTAGGGACTTCAAAGCCTGAAAATTGACCATTTGGGCAGCAGTTAGTATTTTGACTATAACTTACTCAAAACAGGTCCAAATGACCTGAAATTTTTACCATTAATAGTTTAGACATAGATCTACAATTCTTATAAAGATGCCAAAATGGCCAGAACCAAGCGAAATAGCTTGCACAAGTTCGGTTATCAAAACTGGCCGAAGTGAAAATGACCAAAAAATGACCTAAGCCTACCATTTTAGTGTATTTTGTCTAGCATTGGTAAATTAACCATATCTTGGTCTACACAACTCAGAATGACCTGAAATTTTGCCCTGTGTGCAATAAGACATAGACCTACAAGTTTGTAGTTTGGACTGAAATCCGAAAACCGAGAGAACTAGGTCGTCCGGCTAGGTCAAAATAGTACACCGAAATCCGATAAATTGCAATAAAATGCAATACAATTGGAAATGAAATTGGTAACATATATCAACACTAAAGGGCTATAAAATGTGACATATTGGTAACATTAGAATTGACTCACGTAGAGTGTATCAAGGGTCAACATTAAAGGTTGACTAATGAAATGAATTGAAGAGAATAGTACCAAGAAAATTTAGATATCGGATTTTATTGCTAGAAACAATTTAACTGAGTACTGAAACACTTTAAATTGTGTATTTCAGTTGAAAAGGATATTGAGAAGCATAAGGAACATTGAGTCAAGGCCTAGGGGTGACTCAAATCAGGTTTGTGCACAACTAGTTTTTAACTGATTTTGTTATGAATATTTCATATGATTAAATGACATATTTTTCTTATGTATTATGTTTAACAAGCATTGGATTTAGTTTAATGATTATTAAAATTGTTATAGTATGTATGAATTTAGCTTTGTGAAATAGTATTTCCACAAGTATTAAGCATTATTGTGGATTGAATAAATTATGTTTCGAAAAATTGTGATAGAACATGTTTTGAATTGTGATGGGCAATTTGCATGGAAAAATACAAATGTATGATTTGAATTGTGATCAGCATAAAAATTATTGGATATTGGAATTGACTTTGAATCGAATTGTATTGTGAACTATGCTCACTAAAAGGATTGTGATATTGTTTTATATCTCACTATAGACGCTTGACTAGGTTATTACCCGTCTCTCTCATTTGTTGAGAAGACAATAGAGTTAGTTGTGTCTTGATTACTATGGTACGTGCACAGGCTTAAATTCTCCTCTTATTAGAGGTTAGATCTAAGTTTTTATGTTATGGCCCTTTCGGAAGATTCATTATTGTGGTGTGTACTGTGCACGATGATTCGACCTCCCCTACCATAGGGAGTTAGAATCTTATTCGACCTCCCCGACCATAGGGAGTTAGAATCACCTCGAAGATGGCCCTTTTGGATTAGCCTTGCATAGTTAGTGAGATAAAGAATGGTTTTTTAATAGTAAAGAATTGTGATTTCAATTATGATTTATGTATAATTGATGTTATTAGAATTACCTTAAATGTTTGGTTCTGATTTGATAAATTGAATTTCGTGATCAAAGTCATTTTATACAGATGATTTATATTAATGGCAATGAATATTTTGAGTTTTGAAATTTGATGAGTATTCAGATTTCCAAATTATTTGCTATAAACTTTGTCAATGTATATTGTACTATGTTTTAAATTATAGTTGTGCACCACTGAGTTCACCACTCAGCGATAGCTTTGTATGCTGTCGCAGGTGAAAAGAGCATAGAGCAATTGAGTAAGCTTCTTTGAAGAGACATTCAGATTAGCTTCAAGTATACCCATGTACATAGGTTTTGATGTAAGCATGTGATAATATGTATGTAAATTATTTGAGCAGTTGTATAAAAACTCTTGTAAAATATTTTGGTATGTAATTAAATGCAAATTATTGTAATGTAAATTTGAGATTTCATTTACCTGTATAGTTTTGTAATATTAATTTTTGAGTCTCGTAATCAATGAAATATTTCTTTTATGATGAGGTTGGTTTGAAAATGAATTGATTTGATTATTGAGATTTGAATTGTGAGATGAAATAAAGTTTATTGGGGTTGTATTTGAGAAATCATATTAGGAGTGTTTTCCTTTTCAAGTTTGAAGAACTGTTTTCTCAAAATACAGCTGGCACTTTGCCGAAATTTTAAAAAAATTTTATAACACCAGATTTTAATCGATGATTTAAATTTCACGAAAATTGTTTTAAAATCCCTTGTAGTATATCTAATGGGTTATCTGTAGGCGAAGTACGGTAATTCATTAGGTGTACTATAGGATCATGTTACATCTTACAGGGGAGTAGGGTGTGACATGTTTTGTGGTATCAGAGCAATGGTTTTTAAGTAAATTTCGAACTGTGAATTTGAAATCCTTTTGTCGGTAACTACAACTGCTCAAATGTTTGATACATATAGTACATTTACATCATAAATATGAACTAATGGAGAGAAATCTCTTTGTGTTGGTTGTACAAGAATAGAAAATTCTGTGAATAGATAAGAAATGTGATAATAAGTGAAATTAGTTCTGGAAGAGTTTATCAGCGAAAAGTATTTTCTAACACACCATAAATTATAAAGTTAAATGGCAAGCCTACTTAATGTAAGGTAAGAGGACGTAAAAGTAAATTGCAGTAATAGAATTGCACTAGATGAGGGCAAAGATGTTACTGTTAGTAATTGTTAATGGATATTGTAAACAGAATAAGATTCAAATATCAGTAAATTCGAAAAGAATAAAATATAGGAAAGTTTGATCTATGGGAATGTATCATAGTAACTATGCAATGTTCTTGATGTTTATACTGTAAGCTGCAGATTACAGTACTGACTTGAGATTATTATGTAGAGCTACGTACTACCCGATAGTACACCAAGAAGAGAATAGTTGCCAATGGCATCTGTATTGGTATAGTTATGCCAGGACATAATTTTATTATTGGAAATGAGTTTGAAAATCCTACTTAGGGAGTTATAACTCAAAAGTTAGAATATCAAAAGGTTATAGTTTAGTACAAAAGGAAGTAAGCTATAGAATATTAATAGGTAAAAAGAGTTGTGGAAGTAAAAATTTGAACAATTGGTTCAGATATAACAAAGAAACGTTACGAATGTGAGAAAGATTGTTGACTAGAATCGTCAAAGGACCTATGATTAGATAAGTAATTCTAACATGACCTCAATGGTCTTTCAAAATGGAAACATGAATCGAAATATTAGACAGAACAATAGTAAAAAAAGATTATTGCTGTTTAAACAAAGTAAATGTTATATTAGATTGTTAAGAGTCTTACACAAATTCAGAGGAAAGAAGATTGTACGATCACATAGAAAGGAGGAAATAAACGTGTGAATATAGTAAGACGGCTATTGGGTAAAATTTTGCGGACGAAATTTATTTTAAGGGGGGGAGAATTGTAACACCCCTATGTTCGATAGTGCGTTCTACTATTCCGGTGACCAGTGTCTGTCTGGACAACTAGGATGCCTAGAACTACATTTAATTGTTAGTGAGGAGACATAAAATAATGAAATACAAGAAAAACAAAGGAAAAATAATGGCAATGAAATGAAACTAAGTTAAACGAGCCAAGATCTGCATGATGGGTAGCAGTATAGGAAGTTACAAATACAGCAATAGCGACCCTAGAATTTGCGAGGAACCCTCAGAATTTAGTTTTGAGACATAATTAAAAACTTATTGAAGTATAAATTTCATTATAAATATCAAAGAAAAATTAATTAATTAGTACAAAGAAAAATGAGAAATCGAGAAAATAATAAAACTCGGTGTTACCAAAAAATCAAGAATATAAGCCGAATAGGGGCATTTTGGTCATTTGACACCCCGAGTTGCCTTTTGACCTAAATTTTCATTAAAAATAAGTAGTATTAAATTTTAAAAATGCCATGAAAATGAGAAACTTTACACATAATGTAAATAGTGAGAAATTTGGGTGTTAATTGCAAATTAGGAAACTTAGGGTTATTTAAATGTTAGTTAAGGTAAGTGGAGCACTAAGTGGATTATTTAAATGTTAGTGGACATGGAGGGCAGCACTAACCATCATCTTCAACCTTCATCTTCAACATAGCTGAATGGTTCTCTCAAGCTCTGTAACACCCTCCCTGTAACAACTCCGTACATTCTACTGTTTCGGTGACCAATGTCGGTCTGGGTAGTTAGAACGTTCGGAAAAATATTTAAGCTAAATTGAGGAACCATAATTAACTCAAATATTAATAAGAAAAATTTTTTTAAAAAAATTAGAAATAAAATACAACTAAGTTAAATGAACCGGTGCCCTAGCGATGGGTAACCTAGTGGGAAGTTGCGGTTCTCGCAACTAGGAGTCCTAAACCTGAGGGAAAATTCATAAAATAATTTTTGGGACTCCAGAGAAGGGTCATTGAGGTTTTTATAGCATTAGAATGCCAAGAAAATGTTTAGAAAAATTTTTCAATCGGTACAGACGATTTTGGCTCAATAAGCCAAACGAAGGGCATTTTGGTCATTTCGTCTTCAGAGATGATTTTTGGCTGACTTGTCCAGTTAAGTAAATAATTATTTTGACATAAAATATGAATAAATATTGCTACAAATTAAATTGAAATTGAGTAGAAAAGAAAAAAAAAAAAGAAAATGAATTAAATAAGAAATTATGACATCACATGATGTCATTATTGTGCCTCCACCCAATCACATGGTGACACATGGCTATAACTCACTTAAAATAAGTTAAATGGGCAAAAATGAAAGACAAAATCAAATTTCTTTTTTCCTTTCTTCTTCCATCCGTAGCCTTCCTTATCCCTTCCACCCAAACCTCCATGAAAGCTCCACCAAAGCTTTATAACTCACCAAATCTCACCCCAAAACCCTAAACACCCTGCATAAAAATTAATCTCCACATCAAGAGCAAGGTTTTGATTATCATAAAGTGAAGAAATTCCAATGTTTATATAAGCCAATAAAGAGACCAAAGAGGTTAGTGCATGTTAATTACTTAATCTTGTTTATTTCTTAAAATTTAGTTTGAATATGAACAAATTATTAAGAAATTGCGATAAATAATGTGTGAAATTGAGAATGGAATTTTGGCCAGCTTTATGGGAGTGGTAGTTGATGATTTTGATGGATTTAAAATGGCTTAGAAATGGTGTTGATATGTAGACATAAATTTTAAATGGATTAGTATACCTAATTGACATTTGTTGTGTGAACCTTGAATTTGAGCTAGGGTTTGGACACAAAAAACTTGGATCTTGTTCATGTGTTGGTGAAAGTAAGTTTTAATGGTCAATTAGTGACCATTTGGTTATGTGTAAACAAGAAATGAAGTGGTTTGTATAGTGGGAATTAATGTTAGTATGGCTGCCCTTGGTGACCTGCAGGACTGGGCATGAGTCCAGCAGCTTTGGGCAGCAATAACTGGAGTTGTAGAGGTTCAATTGGAGCAAGGTCAATTGGACATAAAACTAGACACATAATGGCACAACTTTGGTGAAGAAATCATACCCATAAAACCAAACCAAGTTAACCTAAAGATTGCCCTAATCCGGGTGACCTGCATTCTGCCTAGGCAAAATGACTAAATGAATAGTGTTTAGTCATTTGGCCATAACTTAGTGTAGAAAGGTCCAATTGACCTGAAATTTTACCAGCAATAAGCTGAGATATATACCTACAACTTTAAAGAAGAAACCTAACCCAAATTATGACTATAACATATTCAAAAAGTGACCTGCAATCACTGCTCAAAATACTATAGATTTGGTCAGTCCAGAAAATCTGAAAAATTTGTAATCCGGCCAGTTGTGGTTTTTGGGTCATAAATTGAGCTAAAAAACTCCAAATGGAGTGATTAAAAAAAAGAAATGCAACTAGACAAAAAAAGGAACAACTTTCATGTTGATCACTTTGCCAAATTCCCACTGCAACAATGACTAATGGAACAGTAAACACAAAGCTTAAAATCAGAAAATTTTGAACAATTAACATTAAGCTTAGAAATAGTATTAGCAACCAAAACCAACAATTTTAGAATGCAAAATGTGGTATGTTGAGAGTATTAAAACTAATGTACCTATTGTCTATGCAAAAGTCAACATTTTTGTTAACTAATGGAATGAATAGTAACACCTAAACTTAAATTTCAAGAATTGTATAAATTAAGAGTATAACATGCCGTAGTACACCTAACAAGATTGGTTTAGATAGGTTGGCATGCCAATAGGGTTCAGTTAGCAGTACTGCACATGGCATTATGCCATTCTATGATTTCATGGCTTTTAGCCATTCTGACACTATGTTGATACTTGGCCTTGTGCCTAATATTATTACAGCTTATTAGCTGTTCAGTTGCACACCGGGAGATATATATGTGACCGATGGTGTGATGGCCCGAGGTACTTGATACCCAGCGCCAGTTTACCCATTTATCCAGTCCAGTCGTCCAGTATAGGTTACTTGGGCAACCAAAAATGAAAGTTGATAAATTTAATGAAATAATGAATATAACAAGTACCAAATAAAGAAGACTGCCAATAATTATAAAAAATTTGTCTGCATGAGACATCAATACACTCACTGCATATTTATTTCATTTTTATTCTTTTTATTTTATTATTGGCACCACTAAGCATTATTGCTTAGCCTGTCGCTTTTTGCCACGCATAAGTTCTGGAGAGACAGACAAAGAGTCCAGCAGACCACAGACTGGGTGAGGTCACAGATCTGCCTAGCATCAGAGTCACCTCTCATCTACAGTGCATTAGTGGTCGGACCTTTAGGTCCTTTCTGAAATTATGTTTTTGCATTTTGTATTAGGTAGTAGTTTGTGATTTGTAAATTATGAACTCGTGTAAATAGTAAATTTATGTAAACATATGTGGATGTACATATTTTGAAGAATTTTGTTAATTGATATAATTTGAGAATATCTTCATGAAATTTTAGTTGATTTTGAATTTGAATGAAATTGTGGATTAATGTTGAGGACTTGAAATGATTGCTAATGTTGAGACCATGTTGATGGTTATTGGAGTTTGAGAATGATTGGAAATGATTATTGGAAGTGTTTTTCATAGGTTTCGAAGAACTGTTTTCTCCATTTTTAGCCAGTACTCTGCCAAATTTTCTATAAAATTTTCGGAACCTCAAATAAATTATAATTTCAATAAATGACTTAACTGAATTATATTTCACAAATTGTACTTCATAACTATGAAAAAAATAAATTAGGAAGAAAAAAAATGATTGAATTAAATAGGGTGTTTCGGTATACTGCATGGCATATCTTGCTCGGCTACATTGTAGATGGGTAAGGGGTGTCCCAAGCTCTCCATCCATGGCCGTTTCATGCAACCTCCCTAAACTCCACCATTTTCAACTTAAAAGCCAAAGCTTGCTTCACTAACTTTGCTCCCCACATCACAAGGAAGAGTTAGATAGCAATTTTAAGAAGTTTAGTGAAGTTTTAGTCAAGCTTTAAAAGTGGTAAGTGTGTATTTTTAATTCTTGTTTCATTAAACTTTGAGTGGATATTGTGGTCAGTTGTTTTGTGGAAGAAGTTTTGAAGTTTGATGATTTAATGGTGATACACCATTTCGGCAGCCATGGGAATTCAATATATTTAGCATTTTTTCACTTGTAAATGGCTGTTTAAGATGTTGATGTAAGTGTTTATGTGTATAGGAATGATTTAGACAATGTATACTAAGTGTATGTGTAATGGTGCAATTGGTTTTGGAAGCTTGAAAGCAATTTGAAGGAGATGTGTTCAATGAGGCAATTCAGCAACTTTAAAGGGTAGTTGAAATGTGTTGTTTCATGGTTTGGTTTATGAAATCTGTTTGTCGGTAACTACAACTGCTCAAATGTTTGATACATATAGTACATTTACATCATAAATATGAACTAATGGAGAGAAATCTCCTTGTGTTGGTTGTACAGGAATAGAAAATCCTGAGAAAAGATAAGGAATGTGATAATAAGTGAAATTAGTTCTGGAAGAGTTTATCAGCGAAAAGTATTTTCTAACACACCATAAATTATAAAGTTAAATGGCAAGCCTACTTAATGTAAGGCAAGAGGACGTAAAAGTAAATTGCAGTAATAGAATTGCTCTAGATGAGGGCAATGATGTTATTATTAGTAATTGTTAATGGATATTATAAACAGAATAAGATTCGAATATCAGTAAATTCAAAAAGAATAAAATATTGGAAAGTTTGATCTATGGGAATGTATCGTAGTAACTATGCAATGTTCTTGATGTTTATACTGTAAGCTGCAGATTACAGTACTGACTTGATATTATTGTGTAGAGCTACGTACTACCCGATAGTACACCAAGATGAGAATAGTTGCCAACAGCATCTGTATTGGTATAGTTATGCCAGGACAAAATTTTATTGTTGGAAATGAGTTTGGAAATCCTACTTAGGGAGTTATAACTCAAAAGTTAGAATATCGAAAGGTTATAGTTTAGTACAAAAGGAAGTAAGCTATAAAATATTAATTTGAACAGTTGGTTCAGATATAACAAAGAAATGTTACGAATGTGAGTAAGATTGTTGACTAGAATGGTCAAAGGACCTATGATTAGATAAGTAATTCTAACATGACCTCAATGGTCTTTCAAAATGGGAACCTGAATCGAAATATTAGACAGAACGATAGTAAGAAAAGATTAGTGCTGTATAAACAAAGTAAATGTTATCTTAGATTGTTAAAAGTCTTGCACAAATTCAGAGGAAAGAAGATTGTACGATCATATAGAAAAGAGGAAATAAACGTGTGAATATTGTAAGACGGCTATTGGGTAAAATTTCGCAGACGAAATTTATTTTAAGGGGGGGAGAATTGTAACACTCCTATGTTCGGTAGTGCGTTCTACTGTTCCGGTGACTAGTGCCGGTCCGAACAGCTAGGATGCCTAGAACTACATTTAATTGTTAGTGAGGAGACATAAAATAATGAAATACTAGAAAAGAAAATACAAAAAAAACAAAGGAAAAATAATAGCAATGAAATGAAACTAAGCTAAACGAGCCAGCACCGTAGTGATGGGTAACCGCATAGAGAAGTTACGGCGCAGGCAATAGCTGACCCTAGGACTTCAGGGAACCCGCAGAATTTAGTTTCAAGACATAATTAAAGACTTATTGAAGTATAAATTTCATTATAAATATCAAAGAAAAATTAATTAATTAGTACAAAGAAAAAAGAAAAATTGAGAAAACGATAAAACTCAGTGTTACCAAAAAATAGGGAATATAAGCCGAATAGGGGCATTTTGGTCATTTGGCATCATGAGTTGCCTTTTGACCTACATGTCCATAAAAAATAAGTAGTATTAAATTTTAAAAATGCCATGAAAATGAGAAACTTGACATATAATGTAAATAGTGAGAAATTTGGGTGTTAATTACAAATTAGGAAACTTAGGGTTATTTAAATGTTAATTAAGGTAAGTGGAGCACTAAGTGGATTATTTAAATAATAGTGGACATGGAGGGCAGCACTAACCATCATCTTTAACCTTCATCTTCAACATAGCTGAATGGTTCTCTCAAGCTCTCCATCCATGGCCGTTTCATGCAACTTCCCTAAACTCCACCATTTTCAACTTAAAACCCAAAGCTTGCTTCACTAACTTTGCTCCCCAAATCACAAGAAAGAGTTAGATAGCAATTTTAAGAAGTTTAGTGAAGTTTTAGTCAAGCTTTAAAAGTGGTAAGTGTATATTTTCAATTCTTGTTTCATTAAACTTTGAGTGGATGTTGTGGTGAGGTTTTTTGTGGAAGAAGTTTTGAAGTTTGATGATTTAATGGTGATACACCATTTCGGCAGCCATGGGAATTCAGTATATTTAGCTTGTTTTCACTTGTAAATGGTATTTTAAGATGTTAATGTAAGTGTTTATGTGTATAGGAATGATTTAGACAATGTATACTAAGTGTATGTGTAATGGTGCAATTGGTTTTGGAAGCTTGAAAGCAATTTGAAGCAGATGTGTTCAATGAGGTAATTCGACAACTTTAAAGTGTAGTTGAAATGTGTTGTTTCATGGTTTGGTTTATGGAATTATGATGCTTATGGTGGCAGCATGTGTATGTGTATAATTATTTGGATTTAGACATGTAAATGAGGTATGTTCATGTGGTTAAATTGTGTAAATGGACTTTGGAAAATTATGAGTTATAATGTGTATATTGAGAATGGTTACAAGCTGTCCAAAATGACCAAAATGTATTGTTAAGTATGTTAATGGTATGGTACCAAATCAGAATTGGCATTAAAGAGTTAGTTTGGTAAGTATAGAATGTGTAATTGGTAAGTGATAAAGAATATGTAGTAGGGCAGTGTATGTTTTAGCTTAGAACCTTAAGTAATGAGTAGTCAGATTTTCAAATTATTTGCTGTAAATTTTGTCAATGTATATTGTACTACGTCTTAAATTATAGTTGTGCACCACTGAGTTCACCACTCAGCGATAGCTTTGTATGCTGTCGCAGGTGAAAAAAGCATAGAGCAATTGAGTAAGCTTCTTTGAAGAGACATTCAGATCAGCTTCAGGTATACTCATGTACATAGGTTTTGATGTATGCATGTGATAATATGTCATGTACATAGGTTTTGATGTATGCATGTGATACTATGTATATAAATTATTTAAGCAGTTGTATAAACATTCTTGTAAAATATTTTTGTATGTAAATAAATGCAAATTATTATAATGTAAATTTGAGTTTTCATTTACCTGTATAGTTTTATAATATTAATTTTTGAGTCTTGTAATCAATAAAATGTTTCTTTTATGATGAGGTTGGTTTGAAAATGAATTGATTTGATTATTGAGATTTGAATTGTGAGATGAAATGAAGTTTATTGGGATTGTATTTGAGAAATCATATTGGGAGTGTTTTCCTTTTCAGGTTTGAAGAACTGTTTTCTCAAAATACAGCCGGCACTTTGTCAAAATTTTAAAAAAATTTTATAACACCATATTTTAATCGATGATTTAAATTTCACAAAAATTGTTTTAAAATCCCTTGTAGTATATCTAATGGGTTATCGGTAGGCGAAGTACGGTAATTCATTAGGTGTACTACAGGATCATGTTACATCTTACGGGGGAGTAGGGTGTGACAACAAATGTCAATACAGTTTTGAGAAGCTGAAGGCTATGCTCATAGAGGCTCTAGTGTTGACACAGCCAGAGTCAGGGAAAGACTATGTGATCTATAGTGATGCCTCTCACAATGGGCTTGGGTGTGTTCTGATGCAGGAAGGGAAAATGGCTGCCTATGCTTCTAAACAGCTAAGGTCACATGAAAAGAACTACCCAATACATGATCTGGAATTGGCGGCAATAATATTCGAATTGAAGATATGGAGGCATTACTTATATGGTGAGAAATGCTACATCTACACGGATCACAAGAGTCTGAAATACTTGCCAACCCATAAGGAACTCAATCTAAGACAGAGGAGATGGATTGAATTCCTTAAGGATTATGACTGTGTAATTGCTTAACACCCTAGGAAGGCAAATGTAGTGGCTGATGCACTAAGCAGAAAAGCCATAATGGCTTTGAAAGCAATGAATGTTCACTTAGCTTAAGATGGGATTATTTTGGCTGAGCTGTGTGTAAAGCCAAGTTTGCTACAGCAAATACAGGAATCATAGATAAGGGATGAAAAACTGATGACTATTATGGGCAGGGTTAAAGAGGGGAAGGAGACTAATTATGAGCTGAAAGGAGATGGGTGCCTACATTATAAAGGCAGAGTATGTGTACCAGAAGATGAATAATTGAAGAAGAATATCCCGACAGAAGCACAAAGTAGCTTCCATGCTATGCACCTGTTAGTAGTATGCCCTAGAGCATATCATTTTGTATGTATCTTGTATATATTTTATTAATAAAAGGGCAATTTCACATTTTCGTTTACATAATATATTTATGTGTAATAGATAAGGTCCATTGATATTTTGTTAGAAATTTTATTCTAAGTTATTAAGAATATGAGTGACAGAATTTCTAGCACAAAGTATCATAAATTGGTTCTCAATCGAGGATACTTCACAAAGGACATGACTTATCCAGAAAGATTGTAATCATGTTTGTTCCTAAGGTATTTATATGAGATATAAATAAGATAGAGTAGTGAGTCTCATGCCACATAACAAACATGATAGGCACTTATACATGATAAGTAGCCGAACCAGTGACGCTTATGATAAGCACATGGAGTTTACTCTTGTCAATGCATTATCATATATCATATCAGTGCATATAATCTTTAGACCTGAGATGACACAGTTATGTTGTATATAGATGGTTTGAGTTTAATACTGCTTTTATACTTGTACTGTGTATGGGTATATGGGCATGTGTTAGCTCCTACTAGTTATATGTGGAGATAGGTGTTGATTAAGATGGAATCCGTTACCCTAAGTAAATAGGGATAAAATCCTATGTTCATTTAATTATTCTTGATGTTTTAATTTCCTGGCCAGGACAGATAGATTTAGTCAGAAAAGAGTTTCTGACAAGAAAATCTAATTAATCAAGAACTGGAATTAAAAGAGAACATAATGTTCATAGCAAATGGGGTTTGACATTAAACATGACTCCAGCTCGAATTGGGATTTTGTAACGGAGAGATTCTAGTACACGGTAACATATGATTAAAGGTTCATTTAAGGTATTCCTTATTACTAATTGGGTGGCCATGGCATACTATGCTAGGCTTCAACCATGGTCTATGAGATGCCTGAAATGATTTAGAGAAATCATTTACGGTAATAAAGAGTTCTAATGATATTAAGAGTTAATATCATTTCTCATTGCCAATAAGTAATGAGCCTAGTAAGTCACACATCTACACGAGCTAATCATCATTTAAAATGTGATTTAATTTATTTATTAAAGAGTTTGATTAATTAATTAAAGAGGTTTGGTTTGCAATAAGATTACAAAGTCCCTAGCATGACTTGAAACCAAATCTAGGGTATTGGATGTATAGTATAAATTAAATATATATTTAATTTGATTAAATATGAATTTAATTATGAGAAATTAATTAATGAAGATTAATTAATTAATTAATTTATATTTAATATAAATTGATTTAAAGAGGAGAAATTATAATTTTGGATTGAGAACTCAAATTAAAAAGTAAGAGCAAATTGGTCTTTTCATGTGGTGACATGTGGCACCATGAGATGGTGACACATGGCACCATATGATCTTGCCACTTGTCTTCCTATGATGGAAGACCACATGTCATGATTTAAGTGGAGCTTGACATTTAGCTTCTAAGATTAAATCAAATAATAACAAGATAGGATCTTGTGATGACATGTGGCAAGGGAGTTAGGGTTTGACCTAAGTATATAAAGAAAGGTTATAAAGAAAAATCAGCCACTCTTCTCTTTTCTCTCATGTTAGATGGCAACATGGAGTCTTTTTCTCCTCTTCAATTTCTCAATTGATTCAAAGGAAAAAACTTTGATTTCCTCTTGAATTAAAATTATTAGAAAGTGTTTCTAATACCCAATACATTCATACAACCTTCACAAAGCATAAACCCCATATCATAATTGGTTGACAAGGCTTGAAAAGCCAATCTAGGGGCTGTCATTGCAACTTTGGTGTGTGCTTGTGGTGGACAAACTAGAGAGACAACATTTAGGGTCCTAAGTACATCCTAAAAGGTTTCAATTGTGCATCAAGAGGTTAGTGCCTAAAAGTCCCTCTTTTAGTTAGGGTTTAATTGAATTAAATGTTAATTCATAATCTTTAATGGCAAATGAAATTTTAATGAATGCCAAAATATGTTTTGGTATGCAATTGGGCATTGGAAATTGATTAGGATCATAAGACACGTGGTATGGTACATGTAACCTTAGAATTAATTTTTGAAATTCAAGGTTATAATGCTCTTTATTCACGCTTTTGAAGGAGTGGAAGCATGATTATTGGGCATTAGAATCTTGAATTTCAAAAATTATTTCTAAGGTTACATGCACCATACTAAGTATCTTATGATCCTAATCGCCAATTGCATACCAAAACATATTTTAGCATGCATTAAAATTTTATTTGCCATTAAAGATTATGAATTAACATTTAATTCAATTAGACCCTAACTAAAATAGGAATTTTTAGGTACTAACCTCTTGATGCACAATTGAAGCCTCTTAGGATGTACTTAGGACCCCAAATGTTGTCCCTCTAGTTTGTCCACCACAAGCACACACCAAAGTAGCAATGGCAGCCGCTAGATTGGCTTCTCAACCCTTGTCAACCAATTATAAGATGGGGTTTATGTTTTGTGAAAGTTGTATGAATGTATTGGGTGTTAGAAACACTTTCTAATAATTTTAATTCAAGAGGAAATCATAGTTTTTCCTTTGAATCAATTGAGAATTTGAAGAGGAGAAGAAGACTCCATGTTGCCGTCCAACATGAGAGAAAAGAAAGGAGTGGCTGATTTTTTTTTATAACCTTTCTTTATATATTTAGGTCAAACCCTAACTCCCTTGCCACATGTCGTCACAAGATCCCATCTTGTTATTATTTGATTTAATCCTATGAAGCCAAGTGTTAAGCTCCATTTAAATCATGTAATGTGGTCTTCGATCATAGGAAGACAAGTGGCAAGATCATATGGTGCCATGTGTCACCATCTCATGGTGCCACATGTCACCATGTGAAAATACCAATTTGCCCTTACTCTTTAATTTGAGTTCTCAACCTAAAATCATAATTTCTCCTCTTTAAATTAATTTATATCAAATATAAATTAATTAATTAATTAATCTTCATTAATTAATTTCTCATAATTAAATTCATATTTAATTAAATTAAATATAAATTTAATTTATACTATACATTCAATAACCTATATTTGGTTTCAGGTCATGCTAGGAACTTTGCAATCTTATTGCAAACCAAACCTCTTTAATTAATTAATTAAACTATTTAATTAATCAATTAAATCATTTTTTAAATGGTGATTAGCTTGTATAGAATTGTGACTTACTAGGCTCATTACTTATTAGCAATGAGAAATGATATTAACTCTTAATATCATTAGAACTCTTTCTTACTGTAAATGATTTCTCTAAATCATTTCAGGCATCTCATAGACCATGGTTGACACCTAGCAGAGTATGCCATGGCCACCAATCAGTAACAAGGAATACCTTAAATGAACCTTTAATCATATGTTACCATGTACTAGAATCTCTCCGTTATAAAATCCCAATTCGAGCTGGAGTCATGGTTAATGTCAAATCTCATTTGCTATGAACATTATGTTCTCTTTTAATTCCAGTTCTTAATTAATTAGATTTTCTTGTCAGAAACTCTTTTTTGACTAAATCCGTCTGTCTTGGCCAGGAACTTGAAACATCAAGAACAATTAAATGAACATAGGATTTTATCCCTATTTACTTAGGGTAAAGGATTCCATCTTGATCAACACCTATCTCCATATATAACTAGTAGGAGCCAACACATGCCCATATACCCATGCACAGTACAAGTATGAAAACAGTATCAAACTCAAACCACTTATATACAAGATAATTGTGTTATCTCAGGTCTAAAGATTATATGCATTGATATGATATATGACAATGCATTGACAAGAGTAAACTCCATGTGCTTGTCATAAGCATCACTGGTTCGGCCTACTTATCATGTATAAGTGCCTATCATGTTTGTTGTGTGGCATGAGACTCACCACTCCATGTTATTTATATCTCGTATAAATACCTTGGGAACAAACATGATTACAATCTTTCTGGATAAATCATATCCTTTGTGAAGTGTCCTCGATTGTGAACCAATTTATGATACTTTGTGCTAGAAATACTATCACTCATATTCTTAACAACTTAAAAATAGAATTTCAATATCAATGGACCTTTTCTATTACACATATGTCACACCTTACCCCTCTGTAAGGCTGTAACACCTCAAAGTTCTGTAGTGCGTTCTGCTGTTCCGGTGACCAGTGTTGTCCGGACAGCTTGGATGCCTAGAACTACACTTCAATAATGAGTGAGGAGACATAAAATAATGAAATACAAGAAAAGAAAATACAAGAAAAACAAAGAAAAAATAATAGCAAAGAAAGGTAATCAAGTTAAGCGAGCCGGGAAACCTAACGATGGGTGACCGCACCGGGAAGTCACGGCGTGGACCGTTGACTAGCCCTGGACTACGGGGAACCCTGGAAAACATTTTTAGGACTTAAATAGACCCTTATTGAAGAATAAATATCATTAGAAAGATCAAAGAAAAATTAAATAATTAGTACAAATAAAAGTGAGAAATCGAAAAACAGACAAAACCCGGTGTTACCAAAAAATCGGGAACGCAACCCGAACAGGGGCATTATGGTCATTTGACATCCCGAATTTTCTTTTGACCTAAATGTCTATTAAAAATAAATAATATTACACTTAGAAAATGAAATGAAAAATTAATTTGGTAGTACCTAAAGTAAATAGTGATAATTAAGGGTTTAATGTGAAATAAGTGAAAATTTAGCTTTTTATATGATTAAAATTTGTGAGTGGGTCACTAAGGGAATAAAATAAACACATAATGGGCAGCTGTACTTCCATTATCCCAGCAGAAAGTTCATCTTCTCCAAAACACCACACCTAGCCGAATTAAAGGAAAGGAGAAAACCTCCATGGGCGTTTGCATGCAACCTTCATCCACTCCCTCATTTCACCTCTAAACACTTAGGTTCCTTCATGAAAAATGGTCTACACATCACAAGTAAGAGTTTGATACCAAATTTAAGAAGTTTAATCAAGGTTTAACAAGTTCCAACTATAAGGTAAGTTAGCATTTTTGAAGATAGCTTTGTTAAACTTTGTGTGCATGTTATGGGTGTTGAATTTGTGAAGAAAATTTTTAAGTTTGAAGAGTTATTAAGATGTTCATTTTGGACAGCCATGGAGTCATGTAATTGATGAAATAATTGTGTATATATTTGATGAGAAATGTTGTTGGTTATGGTGATTTAATATCCTAATAAATTACTTCATATGTATATAGTGATTTTTGCACTTGGATGGAAATTGATGAATTGTGGGATACTTTGGTGTTGAGGAAAATTTCGGCAGCCTTGAGATTCTTGGATAAATGTATATGTTCATGAAGGTATTGGCAGAATATTGACCTTGAGAATTGATGGATATGTGTAAAGATTAATTGTGTAAAGTGTATGTAAGAATTAGTGATGTTTAGGTGTGTATGTGATTGTATTTAGACTTTGTAAATGTGAGCTTTAATTGGTGTATTAAGGATGTTTGTAATCTACCCAAAGTGAGGTTAATGTAAAGTGGGATATGGTTTTGGTAATGAACCAAAACAGGAATGGTAAGGGAAGTGAACATATAGTAAGGTACATGTGTAATTGATGTGTGTTTAAGCATGGTAGTTAAGGGCAGTATGCATTTTAGTCAATAAATTTAGATGTGTAACCTCAATTGGTATGAGACCAATTGGAGGTGAAACTAGGCACAAAATGTGCCAACTTTCATTGAGAAAGCATACCAAAATTCTGCTTGCAAGGTGATATGAAAAATGACCAATTCGGATTGAGTACATTTGAGGCCTGAAATTTGACCAATTGGGCAGCAGTTAGTGTTTAGGCCATAACTCACTCAAAACAGGTCCAATTGACCTGAAATTTTAACCATGAATAGTTAAGACCCATACCTACAAGTATTATGAAGACACCAAAGCCCAGAAATGACCATAAGCAAGTCAAAAAGCTTGCACAACTTCGGGTCCAAAAACTGGCCGAACCAAAGTTGACCAAATTGACCTAAAATTGACCTAATTTGATGCCATTTGACCAGCAATAGTATAATGACCATAACTTGGTCTACTTAACTCGGATTGACCTAAAATTTTGCCCCGCGTTCCGTAAGACATAGATCTACAAGTTTTTAGTTTTGACCGAAACCCGAAAACTGAGGGAACTAGGTCGTCCGGCTAGGTCAAACTAGTATCCCGAAATCCAGCAATTTGCAATGAAATGCAAGAAAATGCAATATACATAGAATTGAGTTTAGTAACACGTACCAATCCTAAAACATTATCGAATGTGACATATTAATGACACTACAACCTAATTTACCTAAAACACATCGAGGGTCGGTATATTAGGTGATTAAATAAATAAAGGTATTCAGTGAATAATTGAGTTCAGTGAATTACTTATCGAACATTATCGTTAGAGACAGTTTAATTTAGTACTGAAACACTTCAAATTGTGTTTCTCAGTTACTAAAGACTCAGGAAAAGGGAAGGAAATACTGAGTCCAGACCAGGAGACAATTATCAGAGGTTTGTGCACAACAACTATTTCTTTTGAATTATTTTCAATTGAAATAAATTTTGACTATTTGTATATTATTGTTTTAAATTGTGAAACTGTGAAAAATTGTTTGAATGATATTTGATGGATACTTATTGATTGAAAAGCACTGTAAATGGTTGAAACCACAGCTATCATGTATATTAATTGTATTCCTCGCTAGCTTGTCTAGTGGGACGAATTGAATTCCCTCTCTGGCTGAAGTGTTGAGGTGTGTGCCTGTTGAGGATGAATTGGATGAGTACTCATATTTTTGCTAGCTAGCTATGTTATTTCTCATTAGTCATCGACTTTTGGGATGAATTGAATACCTCATTAGCCATCGGCTTTTGGGACGAATTGAACTTTGAAACATGATTAAGCTGTGTTTGATTTATTGATTTGTATTATGAGATTGTGAAATGAATTTAAACTCTTATTGACATATACTGTCTTTTGAATTCAATCATGATCTGGCTTATTGAAATTATTGTGATATTGAGAAATGGAGTTTAAATTCTGTTTGATAATTATTGTCTTGAAATTAACTATGGTTTTAAGTATCCACTATTTACATGACTTATGAATTGTGATTTAAATTGTTTTGGTTAATGTTGTGCACCACTGAGACCTTGTCTCAGCGATAGCCTTTTATTGCTGTCGCAGGTAGACAAATAGACGGGGCAGCAGATTAGGCTGCTAGTACCTCCAGCGAGAGACTACCGGGTATAATGAGTATACCAGTATTTTGTATTTTGTAATGTAATGTATGTTCACTGTATGTACATATTGTTTTTTGTTTTGAGTAGTTGTAAATTAAAATTGTACATTGGAGTTGTAAAGTCAATTATGAGATATTTTGACTTGTAAAAATTGTATTATATTTTCTCTATCTCAATCCTTGAAAAATTACTGTGAAATTGACTTGAGAATTGTGTTGGGTTGAGAAAAATGTTGAAGTTGAGATTTGGAAACTTATTGAAGTGCTTTTTACAGGTTTTCTGAAGAACTGTTTTGTCCAAAATACAAATGGCACTCTGCCAAAATTTTTACAGAAATTCCAAATAATTCAAATGTATTGGTTTTATCACTTCAGTTCACAAAAGTTTTTAATACCTGTAAATAGTGCTCACCACTGTAAAAGAAGTAAGAAAAGTTTTTAAAATCCCTTGTAGTGTATTTAATGGGTTATCAGTAGACGGAGTTGGTAATTCATTAGGTATACTACGGGATCATGTTATGCCTTACAGAGGGGTAGGGTGTGACAAAGGCATAACATGATCCCGTAGAATACCTAATGAACTACCGAATTTCATCTACCGATAACTCATTAAGTACCCTACAAGGTATTTTAAAACAATTTTCTTATTTTTGATAAGTGGTGAGCATTTTCTAATAAGTATTTAAAACATTTAGTTAAAATTAAAACTAGTTAATATTTTTAGTCCATTTTATTTTTAAGCAAATTTTATAAAAATTTTGACAGAGTTCCATCTGTATTTTGAGAGAATAGTTCTTCAAATACCTGTAAAAAACACTTCCAATAATTTTTCTCAACCACTACTTCAATTTCATAATCAATCTCAACTAATTTCTCGAGTCTCAGAATTTAAATCACATTTATTCAAAATTTTGACTGAACATGAGAATTAAGTACAAATCATGCATTATGAGATTTTAATCCCAAACAATTTCATTTTGAAGGATCAAATCACATTTCATAAAACCCACAGTTAGATCATGCCATTCGAAACAAATAGAATCTTAATAGCTAGAGGCTAAAGAGAAATCACATCACAAGGCTAGCTAGCTCAAATATATGGATATCCATTCACATCCTCTTCTACTAGCACACCTCAACACTTCTCCAGAGAAGGAATCAAAATTCGAAACTAATTACCCCCACTAGTCGTGCTAGTGAGGTGTTCAAATATATGGTCATGATACTGTGGTTTCAAAACTTATCTTAACAATTTGCTAAACATTGTCATTTCAAATATACACAATAACTTTCAACAATTTTGATTAAACCATCATAAATAATGTCTCAATTCACTTTTTCAAATCATTCAAAACAATATGCAGCAAATAATTTTCAAAAATTGCACGTTGTGCACAAACCTCAAGCGAGTCGCCTCTTGGCCTCGACTCGGTTCCTCGGGTTCTTTCCCAGCATTCTTTCCAACTGAAACACACAATTTTACAATGTTTCAGTACTAGAACTTAACATAATCCAAAATAAATTTAGCTTTACTTTTACTTAACTCTAACGTGTTAAACTCGACGTTCTTGAAATTTTTGTGTTTCGAGTTACTATTCACTATACTATTCAAGTCAAATTGTTGACTTTCTAAGGCTTAATAGGTATGGGAATTCCAACTTCACCCAAATACCACATTTTGGTCACTAAATTTGTTGGTTTTGGTCATTTTCTCAAAACTTAGGTCTTCTAGGCAAAATTGCCAAAGTTTCAGTTTTGGTGTCTAAGGTTGCACTGTTTTATTGGTCACTTTACTGTTGGAATTTGGCAAAACTTTCTTTATAGAAAATGTTCCCTATTATCTTAAGTTTATTTTCCTTTTTGAATCACTCCAATTGGAGTTTTGTAGCTCAAGTTATAGCCAAAATACAGTTACTATTCATGCTCCAGATTTTAGTTCTGCAGATTTATTGCTCCAACTTCGTTCAGCAATTTGATCAAGTTAAGTCCATAATTTGGTCTAATTTTCTTCATATGAAATGTTCTACTATGTCTTAGGTTTCCATCGGCTCAAGAATCACCTAAATCTGAGTTTTCTAGAGAGAGTTATATCCATTGAAACTTTACTATTCATATGACAAATCTGCAGTTCTGCAGATTCAGTGGTTCAACTTTGTTCAGTAATTTGATTGGGTTAATGGCATAATTTGGGTTTGTGTTCTCATGAAAGTTTTAGGTCTACATCTCATCTAACCACTGGTAAAATTTCAGGTCATTTTGACCTGCCTAGCTCGAGTTATGACCAAATGAACAGACACTGTTCATTTGGTCGATTATACTGAGGCGACTGCAATTTTCCAACTTTGGTCAATTTGTTCACTAGGTTTTGGTCACTTTTTGGGCATACTTCCTAAATGAAAAATGTATCATTTAGTGCCTATTTTCATTCCCAATTGGTCTCATACCAATTGGACTTGTAAAATTCTATTTTTGGTCCCTCAAAGTTGACTTTTGGTCATGGTGCATACCCAATCCAAATTTGGCTTTGATTCAAACACTTCTAACACACTTAATTAGGTCACAAATGACCATTTCTCACTTCACATTAGGTCAAAAACACCATTTACAAGTTTCTCACATTTTTGGTCTCTAAACCCTAATGTCCAAAATCCTAAGTTTGTCCAATCTTCACAATTCATGTAATCTAATTATACAATTCACATATCTAATATCTATTCACCAAGATTTCATGTTTAACCTAACTAAATACCATCAAAACCTTAGGGTTCCATGGTTGCCACATTCTCTCTTCCCTTATTTAAGCATGATTTCCTTTATTTCTAATGCAATTTCACCACACATAAACTTAATTTCATGAATTCAATAAGAATTTAAACTTGAAATTGCACTTACCACAACTTGAATTTGAATTCTCTAATTTTCCTCTTCTTTTCTTCTTTCTTT
The DNA here is from genome assembly GCF_030052815.1 of Hevea brasiliensis. NCBI lineage: Eukaryota > Viridiplantae > Streptophyta > Magnoliopsida > Malpighiales > Euphorbiaceae > Hevea > Hevea brasiliensis. The sequence goes on from NC_079494.1 coordinate 68,845,140, forward strand.
GATGACCAAGCTTCTTCTTAAGTGACTAAATCAAGTTTTTGTGAAGCAAGTATGGAAGGATTTGAGGTTTAATAGTGGTTTCAAAGCTTGAAGCAAACTTTAATGGAGGTTTGCAATGGTGAGGGAGAGAGAAGGATGGGAGGCGGCAACTTTGCTTAGGAAGAAGACTTTTTACTTTTTTTTTTTTTGCTTTCCTTTTGTTTTGTTTTTATCCTTATGGAAAACCCAAAAATCCCAATTAAATAAATATATTAAGTATTGTTTTTATGGCATCATGCATGAAGTCATGCATGATGTCATCACCTTTTGACTTTTTCATTTTCTTTTTTTTTTCTATTTATTTTTCTATTAGTTCTTTTATTTAATTCTCGATTTCGAAATTTTCTTTTCTCCGATTTTATTTGACAGTTAGGTCAGGAGTCAGCTCTCGAGGTCAATTGACCAAATTACCCCTCGCCGGTTCATCCCGGTTTGCAATTAATTCAATATTTCTTTCGGCTCTCTAACGTAATTATTTGACTGGCTTAACAGTTCTTTTTCGTGATTTTCTCTTTTCCACTGTATTCGTAATGGTCCTAAGGACCGCAGCATCACTTTTTATGGTTTGAAATTTGAGTTTAAACCAACTTCGCAGTCGTTCCCGAGAAGGTCACCCATCGCTGTGACTCTTGGCTCGTTTAACTTCTTATGTTCTGTTTTTCTTATTTATACTTAACTAATTGGCAATTACTAATTATTGGTGTTTATAGCTTATCTAGTTGTCTTAAGTGTGATTCTAATCCCCTTAATTGTCCGGACCGACACTGGTCACCGAAACAGTGAAATATACCAGGCTATACAAATAGGGGTGTTACAATTCTCCCCCCCCCCCCCCCTTAAATAAATTTCGTCTCGAAATTTTTGCCTGGTTTCAATCTCTGAACAGCTGTGGGTGCTGTCTCCTCATGTCCTCCTGTCATTCCCAAGTAGCCTCCTGGCCCGAATGATGGTTCCACAGCACTTTTACCAGCGGTATCTGCTTGTTCCGTAGCTACTTCACCTTATAAGGCAGAATCACTATGGGTTCTTCCTCATATGTGAGGTCTAGATTCACTTCAATTTCTTCCACTGGTAGTACATGAGATGGGTCTGATCAATACCTCCTCAACATATACACATGGAAAACATTATGTATCTTCTTCAACTCTAGAGGTAGTGCCAAACGATATGCCAAAGGACCCACTTTTTCCATAACCTCATATGGCTCAATGAAACGAGGACCCAGTTTCCCCTTCCTGCCGAATCTCATAATTCTCTTCCAAGGGGAAACCTTGAGGAATACTTTCTCACCCACTGTATACTCAATATCCCTTCTTCAGATCAATGTAGGACTTCTGACGGTCTGATGCAGTTTTAAGTCGATCTCTAATCACCCTGATTTTCTCTTCAGTTTGCTGAACAATTTCGAGTCCAATTATCTTTCTTTCACCCACATCATCCCAACACAACGGGGTTCTACATTTTCTACCATATAAAGCTTCATATGGAGGCATTCCAATGCTTGACTGGTAGCTGTTGTTGTAAGCAAATTCAATCAAAGGCAAGGGTGTATCCCAACTGCCCTCAAATTCAATCACACAAGCACGTAGCATGTCCTCCAAGATCTGAATTACCCTCTCGGGTGGCCATGCATGCGTGGGTGGAATGCAGTACTGAAGTTCAATCTAGTTCCTAAGGCTCTCTGAAGACTACCCCAGAATCTAGAAGTGAACCTAGGATCCCTGTCTGATACGATGGATACTGGCACTCCATGCAGTCTCACAATCTCATCAATGTACAACTTGGCCAATCTTTCTAAACTGTATTCCATCCGAAGTGGCAGAAAATGAGCAGACTTGGTCAGTCTGTCAATAATGACCCATACTGCATCATGACTCTTCTGTGTCCTCGGAAGTCCCATCACAAAATCCATCGTTATTCTCTCCCATTTCCATTCTGGTACTGGTAGTGGATGTAACAACCCAACGGGTACTTGGTGCTCTGCCTTTACTTGCTGATAAGTTAGGCATTTAGAAACAAACTCTGCCACATCTCTTTTCATACCCATCCACCAATAATGCTCCTTTAGCCCCCTATACATCTTTTTGCCACTAGGGTGCAGGGCAAAAGGAGACTCATGTGCTTCCTTCAAAATGATCTACCTCAAATCAACATCATTAGGCACACAAATTGTCACACCCTACTCCTCTATAAGGCATAACATGATCCCATTGTATACCTAATGAATTACCAACTCCGTCTACTGATAACCCATTAAATACACTACAAGGGATTTTAAAAACTTTTCTTACTTCTTTTACAGTGGTGAGCACTATTTACAGTTGTTAAAAACCTTTTTGAACTGAAGTGAAAGAACTAACACATTTGAATTATTTGGAATTTCTGTAAAAATTTTGGTAGAGTGCCATCTGTATTTTGGATAAAACAGTTCTTCAGAAAACCTGTAAAAAGCACTTCAATATATTTCCAAATCTCAACTCCAACATATTTCTCAACACAATATATTTCTCAACTCAAATCCACAGAAATTTTTCAAAGACTGAGATACAAGAAATATAATACAATTTTTACAAGTCAAAATAACTCATAATTTACTTTACAACTTCAATGTACAATTTTAATTTACAACTACTCAAAACCAAGAACAATATGTATATACAGTGGTCATACATTATAGTACAAAATACAAAATGTGGTACACTCATTATACCCGATAATCTCTCGCTGGATATACTAGCAGCCTAGTCAGCTGCCCTGTCCTTCTGTCTACCTGCGACAGTAATGAAAAGCTATCGCTGAGACAATGTCTCAGTGGTGCACAACATTAACCAAATACAACTTTAAATCACAGTTCATAAATCATATAAATGATAGATACGTAAAACCGTAATTAAATTCAAGACAATGAATATTATAAGGAATTTAACACAATATCACAATAAATCTCAGTAATCAAAACGTAGTTAAATTCAAAAGACAGTAAATGTCAATAAGAATTTAAACTCCATTTCATAAATTATCAAAGCTCATAATAACACAATTTAGTCAAATAATTTACGAACACAGTGTTGCCAATTCATACACAACTTAAGCCATGACAAAAAATTTCCGATCAATGCCGCGTTGTACACCACGACAAAGCAATCACAACCCCACTAATTAAAATCAATGAGGAAGGGAGCTAGCTATATAATGAGTACTCATTCGATCACCTCAACTGGTAAACCAGAGAGGGAGAAAAATAAACAATCACGACTCCATAAATGGAGAAGGAAAATAAACGATCACAACCCCATAAATGGAGAAGGAATGATACGATACTGTCATGCTAAGTGTGAACACAAAATCAATTCCAAACATTTTATTCAAATGATTCGTGAGAATCCAATAAATTTCCAAAGTCATAATTTCATTCACAAAATGGCAGCACAATTCATAAGTAACTTCAATTTTCACAAATCACACTAAATAATTCTTTCCACAGTTTCAAACCATTTACAATGCTTTTCAAGCAATAAGTATCCATTCAAACACATTTCCATAATTAAAAACAATAATATACAAATAGTCATAATTTATTTCAATTGAAAAATTCAAAAGAAATAACTATTGCGCACAAACCTCTGATAACTGTCTCCTGGCCTTGACTCAGTGTTTCCTTCCCTTTCCCTGAGTCTTTGCTAGCTAAGAAACACAATTTGAAGTGTTTCAGTACTCATTTAAACTGTCTCTAACGATAATGCTTGATAATTAATTCACTGAATTCTAATATTTGCTTAGTCAACCTAATATGTCGACCCTCGATGCATTCTAGGTAAATTAGGTTTTAATGTTATTAATATGTCACATTTGATAGTATTTTAGGGTTGGTACATGTTACCAAGTTCATTTCCGTGTATACTGCATTTTCTTGCAATTTCCTGGATTCCGGGATACTAGTTTGACCTAGCCGGACGACCTAGTTCCCTCGATTTTCTGGTTTCGGTCTAAACTAAAAACTTGTAGATCTATGTCTTATGGAAGGCGGGGCGAAATTTCAAGTCATTCTGAGTTATGTAGACCAAGTTATGATCATTTTACTATTGCTGGTCAACTTGCACCAAAATTGGTCACTTTAGGTCATTTTAGGTCATTTTAGGTTCGGCCAGTTTTTGGACCCGAATTTGTGCAAGCTGTTTGACTTGCTTATGGTCATTTCTGGGCTTTGGTGTCTTCATAAGACTTGTAGATATGGGTCTTAACTATTCATGGTTAAAATTTCAGGTCAATTGGACCTGTTTTGAGTGAGTTATGGCCTAAACACTAACTGCTGCCCAAATGGTCAATTTTCAGGCCTCAATTGCACTTAATCCGGATTTGGTCTTTTTTCAAGCTACCTTACAAGCAGAATTTTGGCAAGCTTTCTTCATGAAAGTTGGCACATTTTGTGTCTAGTCTCACCTCCAATTGGTATCATACCAATTGGAGCCACACACTTAAAGTTCTAGTCCTAAAACTCAAACTGCCTTATTGCATTTCTTTCATACACATCAAGGATCACTCCTAACACTTACCAAACTCAACATTCAAGCCAATTCTAGTTGTACCATGACCTAAACATAATTCACAACACATTACAGGTCATTTTGGCAGCTTACAATTACATTCAACATACACCATAAAGTGAAGAATTTTTCAACTCAATTTATAATCAATTCAATCACCTAACCATAACACCTTTTTCATGTCCAACTTCACACCATCATATAAACACTCAAACTGCCCTAACATCCAACACAATTCAACATTAATATACCATAAACCAAGCATGAATTCTAGCATTCTTCAAGAGTTAACAACCTGCCGCAATGGTGCCTTTACATTTCATAAATTTCCAAGCTTCAAATTTCAATTCACATTTACATATACTAAGTATACATCACGCAAACAATTTCCTACACAATATACATTTAATCAATCATTTAATTCATCATTTACAAGCAAAAATAAACTGTCTTTAAAGTGTTTCCATGGCTACCAAAAGTACACTTCCCCATTCAACATCAAACTTCAAAAATCTCTCCATAAATCAAACACTCATAACATCCTTACAAACTTTAATTAAACAATACTCAAAAATACAAACTTACCACTTTGGAAATTCTTCAAAACCTCACCAAAACTTCTTAAAATTGCTATCAAACTCTTCCTTGTGATGTGGGGATAAACTTTAATGAAGCAACCTTGGTGTTTGGAGGTGGAATGGAGGAGATGTGGGAGCTTGAATCACATGCGGCAATGGAGGATTTGGGAGCTCTTCACTACGGCAATGGTGGTTTTGAAGGTTGAAGATGGAGTGTGAGTGGAGTAATCTGCCCACATAATGCATATTATAATCCTTAGTGGTCCACTCACATAAATTAAATCATATTATATGTTTTAATTGATAATTACTCCATTTACCCTCCATTTTTGCTATTTACATTAGGTACCCCTAAATTAATTTTTCATTATATTTTCCAAGTGTAATATTATTTATTTTTAATGGAAATTTAGGTCAAAAGACAACTCGGGATGTCAAATGACCACAATGCCCCTGTTCGGGTTGCATTCCCGATTTTTCGGTAACACCGGGTTTTACCCCCTTTTCGATTTCTCACTTTTCTTTGTACTAATTATTTAATTTTTCTTTGATATTTCTGATGATATTTATACTTCAATAAATATTTATTTGAGTCCTAAAAATATTTTCTGGGGTTCCCCGCAGTCCAGGGCTAGTCAACGGTCCATGCCGTGACTTCCCGGTGCGGTCACCCATCGCTAGGGTTCTCGGCTCGCTTAACTTGATTGCATTTCTTTACTATTATTTTTCCTTTGTTTTTCTTGTATTCTATTTTCTTGTATTTCATTATTTTATGTCTTGTCACTCATAACGAAGTGTAGTTCTAGGCATCCTAGCTGTCCGGACAATATTGGTCACTGGAACAGTAGAACGCACTATCGAACTTAGGGGTGTTACAATTCTCCCCCCCCTTAAATAAATTTTGTCTCGAAATTTTACCTGGCATTAGTCTCTGAACAGCTGTGGGTGCTGTCTCTTCATATCCTCTTCATGTTCCCAAGTAGCTTCCTGGCCTAAATGATGGTTCCACAGCATTTTAACCAGGTGTATCTGTTTATTCCTCAGCTGCTTCACCTCATATGCCAGAATTTTTATGGGTTCTTCCTCAAATGAGAGGTCTGGATTTACCTCAATCTCTTCAACCGATAGTACATGAGATGGGTCAGATTTGTACCTCCTTAACAAGGACACATGGAAGACACTGTGTATCCTTGCTAGCTCTGGAGGTAATGCCAACCGATATACCAAAGGACCCACTCTTTCCAGAACCTCATATGGTCCGATGAAATGAGGACTCAGTTTCCCCTTTCTGCCAAATCTCATAATCTTCTTCCAGGGAGAAACTTTGAGGAATACCTTATCACCCACTGCATATTCAATATCTCTTCTCTTCATATCAACATAGGACTTCTGACGGTCTGATGCAGCCTTGAGTCTATCTCTGATCAATCTGATCTTTTCCTCTGTCTGCTGAACAATTTCTGGTCCAATCATCTTCCTTTCACCTACTTCATCCCAACACAAGGGAGTTCTGCACTTTCTGCCATACAAAGCTTCATATGGAGGCATCCCAATGCTTGATTGGTAGCTGTTGTTATAAGCAAACTCAATCAAAGGCAAGTGTGTATCCCAACTACCTTCAAATTCAATCACACAAGCCCATAGCATATCCTCCAATATCTGAATAACCCTCTCAGACTGGCCATCTGTCTGTGGGTGGAATGCTGTGCTGAAGTTCAATCTAGTTCCTAAGGCTCTCTGAAGACTACTCCAGAATCTAGAAGTGAACCTAGGATCTCTGTCAGATACAATTGATACTGGCACTCCATGCAATTTTACAATCTCATATATGTACAATCTGGCCAATCTTTCCAGGCTATAGTCCATCCGAACTGGCAAAAAGTGAGCAGACTTGGTCAATCTGTCAACTATAACTCATACTGCATCATGACTACTTTGTGTCCTTGGAAGTCCTATAACAAAATCCATAGTTATTCATTTCCATTTCCACTCTGGTACTGACGAAGGATGTAACAAACCAGCTGGAACTTGATGTTCTGCCTTTACTTGTTGACAAGTTAGGCATTTGGAAACAAACTCAGCTATATCTCTCTTCATACCCATCCACCAGTAATGCTCTTTCAGCCCTCTATACATTTTAGTTCCACCAGGGTGCTTAGCAAAAGGAGACTCATGTGCTTCCTTCATAATGATCTGTCTCAATTCAGCATCATTAGGAATGCACATTCTACCCTGATGTAGCAATAAACCATCATCTCTCACAGAGAATTCAGGTTTCTTGCCTTGCTGGACTTCTCTCAGTAACTTCTGATATTTAGCATCATTCTGAGCAGCCATTTTGATCTAATCAATCAACACTGGCTGTACATGCCATGCAACTACTATCTATCCCTCATCATCAATCTCTAAACTGGCATGCTGTGCTTTCAATTCATATACCATGGACAAAGGGGAAACTCTGAGACTTGCCATAGTCTTGCGACTTAAGGCGTCAGCCACCACATTTGCTTTCCCTGGCTGATAGTCTATTAAGCAATCATAATCTTAAATGAGTTCTAACCATCTCCTCTACCTCAAATTCAATTCCTTCTGGGTGCCCAAATACTTCAAGCTCTTGTGATCTGTGTAAATGTAGCATTTCTCCCCATACAAATAGTGTCTCCAGATCTTCAGAGCAAAAACAATAGTTGCTAGCTCCAGATCATGTGTTGGGTAGTTCCTCTCATGCGGTTTCAGCTGGCGTGATGCATAGGCAATAACATTCTGATCTTGCATCAGTACACAGCCTAACCCATTGTGAGAAGCATCACTATAAACTGTGTATTCTTTACCCGGAGTAGGTAAAGTGAGGACTAGAGCTTCAGTCAAACACCTCTTCAACTCATCAAAACTCTGCTGGCATTTATCAGTCCACTGAAATTTTACATCTTTCCAAAGCAGTTTGGTCAGTGGAGAAGATAACATAGAAAACCCCTTCATAAACCAACGGTAATATCCAGCTAAACCAGCTAAAATTTACGTGATGTTCTGGCGACTTCCAATTAAGGATAGCTTCTATCTTGCTGGAATCTACCTTGATCCCTTCAGCTGACATAACATGTTCCAAAAAGGAGATTTCTTTCAGCCAAAATTCACACTTCGACAATTTGGTGTATAGTTGTTTCTCCCTTAAAGTCTGCAGTACAATCCGTAGATGTCTGTCATGCTCCTCTGCATTCCTCGAGTATCAAAATGTCATCAATAAACACCACCACAAATTGATCGAGATATGGTCTGAAGATAGTGTTCATCAGATCCATAAAAGCAGCTACAGCATTTGTTAACCCGAATGGCATTACTAGAAACTCATAGTGGCCATACCGAGTTCTGAAAGCAGTTTTTGGAATACTCTGCTCTTGCACCTTCAACTGATAATAACCAGATCGCAGATCAATTTTGGAGAATACAGCTGCACCCTTCAATTGATCAAACATATCATCAATGTGAGGCAATGGATATCTGTTCTTTATTGTCACCTTATTCAACTGCCGGTAGTCTATACATAAGTGGAGAGTACCATCCTTCTTCTTAACAAACAACACTGGTGCTCCCCAAGGTGACACACTAGGGCGGATGAAGCCATTTTCAAGTAGTTCTTGCAATTGTATCTTCAACTCCTTCAACTCTGCTGGTGCCATTCTGTATGGTGTTATGGAGATTGGATCCACACCAGGCATAACATTAATTTCAAACTGCACTTTTCTTTCCGGAGGTAATCCTAGCAATTCATCATGAAACACATCTGGAAAGTCATGTACTGTAGGGATGTCCTTCAATGCTGAACTCCCCACTTGGGTGTCTACCACATGTGCTAAGTATGCTTCACACCCCTTTCTAATCATTTTTCTAGCTAGTGCAGCCGAAATGATATTTGATGGCAATAACTGCCTCTCCCCATGTATTACCACATCACTGTACTGAGGGAGACCAAAAGTGACTGTCTTCAGCCTGCAGTCAATCATGGCATGATGCCTAGCTAACCAATCCATGCCCAAGATGATATCATAATCTCTTAAGGGCATTTCAATGAAATCAGACAGGAAAGTGTGTCCTTGGATCACCAAAGGACAATCCCTATACATCCTATTAACCCTGACCTCCTGTCCTAGCAGACTTGTTACTAGCACCTCAAAGTCCATTTTTATACATGGAACAGTAATGCAATCAATGATGCTAGCACTCACATATGAATGGGTAGAACCCAGATCAAATAACACAAACACATCTTGGTTAAAAGTTGAGAAGGTACCAACCACAACATCAGATGTCTCGGCCTCTTCTCTCTGTCTTATTGCATAGATTCTGACTGGAGCACTGTCTTGCTCTAAATGTTTCACTATGCCTTGGCTGCCTGCTGGGCTACCTCTACCTTTGCCTCTACCTCTGCTGGGTGGTTGTGAACTTCTGGTGACAAGGCTCTGAACTGACCCCTCTGTAGTAGTAGGAGGTTGTCCAACTCTGCGACTACTGGTGCAGTCCTTGGCAAAGTGTCCTGTGCCTCCACAGTTATAACAGGATCCAATAGCCTTATAGCATATCCCACCATGATATCTTCCACAAGTTTCACATTGGCGGGAAGGGTAGGAACCTCTGGTACTCTGCTGACCAGATAGAGGAGGCTTCTGTCCTGAATATCTTCCCCTACCAGACTTCTTGCCACCTTTGCTGTGTCCCCCATGATTCTTCCTCTTTCCAGTATGACCACTGGAACTCTGTTCTACTGATTTTCCCTCTTTCTCTGTCTTCTCTAATTTCTTTTTCTCAGGAGCTGCTTCAGACTTAATTCTTTCCAACTCTAGGGCTTGAGAAACAAGTTCAGAGAAGTTAGTGTGTTTGAATTCAACTACTTGTAATCTGATACTGGGCTTCAAGCCAGTTACAAACCTCTTGCATCTCTCCCTGCTAGTAGCAAGTAAACTTACTGCATAATGGCTCAGGCGAGAAAATTCTCTTTCATACTCAGCCACTGATCTGCTCCCCTGTTTCAGACTTAGGAACTCTTGTAGCTTCTGGTCTACATAAGCATCAGGGACATATTTTTGTCTGAATTCCCTGAGAAAGTCATTCCATGTTAGCATTGCAGGTTCTACCAAACTGTGGGGAATGGTTTTCCACCAGTCATAAGCATCCCCCTGTAGCAAAGATACTGAGTATTCAAATCTGAGTTCCTTCGTGCAATGCAGTTTCTTGAATACCCTATCCATCCTCTCTAACCACTGTTCAGCCTCTAGAGGATCTACTGTCCCCCTGAACTCTGTAGCCCCATACTTCATCAATTTGTCATACTGCCTAGTAGGAGACTGTGGTTGTACCACTAGTGTCTGTATTGGGAATTGAGTAGGCACATTACTAGCCATTTGGTGGAACATTGCAGCCATCTGCTGAGCGAACTGAGCAGGGAACTACGGTACTGTAGAAGCTGGTGCTGCTGAACCACTGACATTGCGTAGGCCTGGGGCATCCCCTTGCACCTCAGCCTCAATAGATTGATCGACTGAACGATCACCCTCTTCCATGGTAATGCGAGGATCTTAGATCTCCTGAACAATTAACACAAGGAGATTTCCTTCCGTTAGTGCATATTTATAATGTAATGTACTGTATGTATCAAACAATGATATTGAGCAGTTGTACTATGAAGAAAGAATATTCAAGTAACATGTGAAAATAGAATTTAAAAACTTTGCTCTGATACCACTAAAACATGTCACACCCTACCCCTCTGTAAGGCATAACATGATCCCATAGTATACCTAATGAATTACCAACTCCGTCTACTGATAACCCATTAAATACATTACAAGGGATTTTAAAAACTTTTCTTACTTTTTTTACAGTGGTGAGCACTATTTACAGGTGTTAAAAACCTTTTTGAACTGAAGTGATAGAACTAACACATTTAAATTATTTGGAATTTCTGAAAAAATTTTGGCAGAGTGCCATCTGTATTTTGGATAAAACAGTTCTTCAGAAAACCTGTAAAAAGCACTTCAATATATTTCCAAATCTCAACTCCAACATATAGATTCTCAACACAACATATTTCTCAACTCAAATCCACAGAAATTTTTCAAAGACTGAGATACAAGAAATATAATACAATTTTTACAAGTCAAAATAACTCATAATTTACTTTACAACTTCAATGTACAATTTTAATTTACAACTGCTCAAAATCAAGAACAATATGTACATACAGTGGTCATACATTACAGTACAAAATGCAAAATGTGGTACACTCATTATACCCGATAATCTCTCGCTGGATATACTAGCAGCCTAGTCAGCTGCCCTATCCTTCTGTCTACCTGCGACAGTAATGAAAAGCTATCGCTGAGACAATGTCTCAGTGGTGCACAACATTAACCAAATACAACTTTAAATCACAGTTCATAAATCATATTAATGATAGATACGTAAAACCATAGTTAAATTCAAGACAATGAATGTTATAAGGAATTTAACACAATATCACAATAAATCTCAGTAATAAAAACTTAGTTAAATTCAAAAGACAGTAAATGTCAATAAGAATTTAAACTCCATTTCATAAATTATCAAAGCTCATAATCACACAATTTAGTCAAATAATTTACGAACACAGTGTTGCCAATTCATACACAACTTAAGCCATGACAAAAAATTTCCGATCAATGCCGCGTTGCACACCACGACAAAGCAATCACAACCCCACTAATCGAAATCAATGAGGAAGGGAGCTAGCTATATAATGAGTACTCATCCGATCACCTCAACTGGTAAACCAGAGAGGGAGAAAAATAAACGATCACGACTCCATAAATGGAGAAGGAAAATAAACGATCACAACCCCATAAGAGGAGAAGGAATGATACGATACTGTCATGCTAAGTGTGAACACAAAATCAATTCCAAACATTTTATTCAAATGATTCGTGAGAATCCAATAAATTTCCAAAGTCATAATTTCATTCACAAAATGGCAACACAATTCATAAGTAACTTCAATTTTCACAAATCACACTAAATAATTTTTTCTACAGTTTCAAACCATTTACAATGCTTTTCAAGCAATAAGTATCCATTCAAACACATTTCCATAATTAAAAACAATAATATACAAATAGTCATAATTTATTTCAATTGAAAAATTCAAAAGAAAAAACTGTTGCGCACAAACCTCTGATAACTGTCTCCTGGCCTTGACTCAGTGTTTCCTTCCCTTTCCCTGAGTCTTTGCTAGCTAAGAAACACAATTTGAAGTGTTTCAGTACTCATTTAAACTGTCTCTAACGATAATGCTTGATAATTAATTCACTGAATTCTAATATTTGCTTAGTCAACCTAATATGTCGACCCTCGATGCATTCTAGGTAAATTAGGTTTTAATGTTATTCATATGTCACATTCGATAGTATTTTAGGGTTGGTACATGTTACCAAGTTCATTTCCGTGTATACTGCATTTTCTTGCAATTTCCTGGATTCCGAGATACTAGTTTGACCTAGCCGGACGACCTAGTTCCCTCGGTTTTCGGGTTTCGGTCTAAACTACAAACTTGTAGATCTATGTCTTATGGAAGGCGGGGCAAAATTTCAGGTCATTCTGGGTTATGTAGACCAAGTTATGATCATTTTACTATTGCTGGTCAACTTGCACCAAAATTGATCACTTTAGGTCATTTTAGGTTCGGCCAGTTTTTGGACCCGAATTTGTGCAAGCTGTTTGACTTTCTTATGGTCATTTCTGGGCTTTGGTGTCTTCATAAGACTTGTAGATATGGGTCTTAACTATCCATGGTTAAAATTTCAGGTCAATTGGACCTGTTTTGAGTGAGTTATGGCCTAAACACTAACTACTGCCCAAATGGTCAATTTTCAGGCCTCAATTGCACTTAATCCAGATTTGGTCATTTTTCAAGCTACCTTACAAGCAGAATTTTGGCAAGCTTTCTTCATGAAAGTTGGCACATTTTGTGTCTAGTCTCACCTCCAATTGGTATCATACAAATTGGAGCCACACACTTAAAGTTCTAGGCCTAAAACTCAAACTGCCTTATTACATTCCTTTCATACACATCAAGGATCACTCCTAACACTTACCAAACTCAACATTCAAGCCAATTCTGGTTGTACCATGACCTAAACATAATTCACAACACATTATAGGTTATTTTGGCAGCTTACAATTACATTCAACATACACCATAAAGTGAAGAATTTTTCAACTCAATTTACAATCAATTCAATCACCTAACCATAACGCCTTTTTTATGTCCAACTTCACACTATCATATATACACTCAAACTGCCCTAACATCCAACACAATTCAACATTAATATACCATAAACCAAGCATGAATTCCAGCATTCTTCAAGAGTTAACAACCTGCCGCAATGGTGCCTTTACATTCCATAAATTTCCAAGCATCAAATTTCAATTCACATTTATATATACTAAGTATACATCACCCAAACAATTTCCTACACAATATACATTTAATCAATCATTTAATTCACCATTTACAAGCAAAAATAAATTGTCTTTAAAGTGTTTCCATGGCTGCCAAAAGTACACTTCCCCATTCAACATCAAACTTCAAAAATCTCTCCATAAATCAAACACCCATAACATCCTTACAAACTTTAATTAAACAATAATTAAAAACACAAACTTACCACTTTGGAAATTCTTCAAAACCTCACCAAAACTTCTTAAAATTGCTATTAAACTCTTCCTTGTGATGTGGGGATAAACTTTAATGAAGCAACCTTGGTGTTTGGAGGTGGAATGGAGGAGATGTGGGAGCTTGAATCACATGCGGCAATGGAGGATTTTGGAGCTCTTCACTACGGCAATGGTGGTTTTGAAGGTTGAAGATGAAGTGTGATTGGAGTAATCTGCCCACATAATGCATATTATAATCCTTAGTGGTCCACTCACATAAATTAAATCATATTATATGTTTTAATTGATAATTACTCCATTTACCCTTCATTTTTGCTATTTACATTAGGTACCCCTAAATTAATTTTTCATTATATTTTCCAAGTGTAATATTATTTATTTTTAATGGACATTTAGGTCAAAAGACAACTCGGGATGTCAAATGAACACAATGCCCCTGTTCGGGTTGCATTCCCGATTTTTCGGTAACACCGGGTTTTGTCCGTTTTTCGATTTCTCACTTTTCTTTGTACTAATTATTTAATTTTTCTTTGATATTTCTAATGATATTTATACTTAAATAAATATTTATTTGAGTCCTAAAAATATTTTCCAGGGTTCCCCGCAGTCCAGGGCTAGTCAACGGTCCATGCCGTGACTTCCCGGTGCAGTCACCCATCGCTAGGGTTCTCGGCTCGCTTAACTTGATTGTATTTCTTTACTATTATTTTTCCTTTATTTTTCTTGTATTCTCTTTTCTTGTATTTCATTATTTTATGTCTTGTCACTCATAACGAAGTGTAGTTCTAGGCATCCTAGCTGTCCGGACAATACTGGTGACTAGAACAGTAAAACGCACTTCCGAACTTAGGGGTGTTACACAAATTCTGCCCTGGTGTCGTAGTAGACCATCATCTCTGACTGAGAATTCTGGTTTCTTGCCCTGCCTGACTTCTTCCAACAGCTTCTGATACTTCTGATCATTCTGAGCAGCCATTATGATCTGATCACTCAATACTGGCTGTAAATGCCATGCAACTGTTGTCTGCCCCTCATCATTAATCTCTAAGCTAGCATGCGATGATCTCAACTCATGTACCATAGACAAAGGAGTAACCCGTAGACTTGCCATAGTCTTGCGACTTAAAGTGTCAGCCACAACATTAGCTTTCCCTGGCTGATAGTCTATCAGACAATCATAGTCTTTTATCAATTCTAACCATCTCCTCTATCTCAAATTCAACTCTTTCTGGGTGCCCAAATACTTCAAACTCTTATGATCTGTGTAGATGTAACACTTTTCCCCATACAAATAGTGTCTCCAGATCTTAAGAGCAAACACAATAGCTGCAAGCTCCAAATAATGGGTTGGATAATTCCTCTCATGCGGTTTTAGCTGCCTTGATGCATAGGCAATGACATTTCGATCTTGCATCAATACACAGCCTAACCCATTGTGAGAAGCATTACTATAAACTGTATATTCTTTACCCGAAATAGGTAAAGTCAGGACTGGAGCTTCAGTCAAACATCTCTTCAATTCATCAAAACTCTGCTGCATTTATCCGTCCACTGAAATTTCACATCTTTTCTAGGCAGCTTGGTTAATGGAGATGCCAACATGGAGAATCCCTTCACAAATCTACGATAGTATCCAGCTAACCCAGAAAACTGCGAATCTCTGTGACATTTCTGGGTGGCCTCCAATCAAGGACAGCTTCAATCTTACTTGGATCTACCTTGATGCCCTCTTCTGATACTACATGCCCCAAAAAGGATATCTCCTTCAGCCAAAGTTCACACTTCGACAATTTAGCATATAGTTGTTTCTCCCTCAAAGTCTATAGTACAATCCGCAGATGTCTAGCATGCTCTTCTGCACTCCTCGAATAGACCAATATATCATTAATGAACACCACAACAAACTGGTCGAGGTATGGTCTGAAGATAGTGTTCATCAGATCCATAAAAGCAGCCGGAGCATTAGTTAACCCGAATGGCATAACCAAAAACTCATAATGGCCATAATGGGTTCTGAAGGCAGTTTTAGGAATACTCTGCTCTTGTACTTTCAACTGATAATAACCTGATCTCAGGTCAATTTTGGAGAACACAGCTGCACCCCTCAACTGATCAAACAAGTCATCAATGCGGGACAATGGATATCTATTCTTTATTGCCACCTTATTCAACTGTCGATAATCAATACACAAGCGGAGAGTGCCATCCTTCTTCTTTACAAACAACACTGGCGCTCCCCAAGGTGACACACTAGGGCAAATAAAGCCCTTGTTAAGTAACTCTTGCAATTGCACTTTTAATTCTTTCAATTCTGCAGGTGCCATTCTATATGGCGTTATGGAGATTGGATCCACACCAGGCATAACATCAATATCAAACTGCACCTCTCTTTCTGGAGGTAATCCTGGCAATTCATTAGGGAACACATCCGGAAAGTCACATGTAATAGGGATGTCCCTCAGTGCTGGACTCCCCACTTGGGTGTCTATCACATGTGCCAAGTATGCTTCACACCCCTTTCTGATCATCCTTTTGGCTAGTGCAGCCGAAATGATGTTTGATGGCAATAAATGCCTCTCCCCATGTATTACCACATCACCGTACAGAGGGAGACCAAAAGTGACTGTCTTCAGTCTACAGTCAATCATAGCGTGATGCCTGGGTAACCAATCCATGCCTAAGATAATATCATACTCTCTGAAGGGCATTTCAATCAAATCTGATAGGAAAACATGTCCTTGGATCACCAAAGGACAGTCTCTATAAATTCTGTTGACCCGAACCTCTTATCCTAATGGACTAGTTATTAGCACTTCAAAACCCATTTGCACACATGGAACAACAAGTGAACTGACTATGCTAGCACTAACATATGAATGGGTTGAACCCGGATCAAACAATACAAATACTTCTTGATCAGAGATAGAAAATATACCAGCTACTACATCGAAAGTCTCAGCCTCTTCTCGTTGTCTCATTGAATAAACCCTGACTGAAGCACTTCCCTGTGCTGACTGACCAATTGTGCCCTGACTGCCTAAAGCAGTGCCTCTACCTCTGCCTCTTCCTCTGCCAACTGATTGAGAACCTCTGGGAGTAGGACTCTGAATAGATCCCTCGGCAGTAGTAGGAGCTGGACCATATCTCGGAAACGGAGCACTAATACAGTCTCTTGCTAAATGACCCTTGCCTCCACAATTAAAGCAAGCTTCCGTGGCCCAATAACACTCCCCCCCATGAATCTTGCCACAAGTCTCATAGAGGCGGGCAGAATGTGAACCCCTGCTCGACTGCTGACCAGACCTAGGGGGTCTCTGTCCGGAAAATCTGCCCCTACTAAATCTTCCACCTCGACCCCTGCTGGGTCCACTAAATTTCTTCTTCTTCCTAGAAGTTCCACCAGAACTCTGTTCTACTGACTTTTCCCCCTTGTCTTTTTTTGATTTCTCAGCTTTTTCTGATTTTTCTTTTACTGGGGTTGCTTCTGATTCTATTCTTTCTAACTTAAGTGCTTGAGACATGAGCTCTAAGAAGTTGCTGTGTCAGAATCCCACAACTTGCATTCTCATACTGGGCTTCAAACCCATCTCAAATCTCTTACATCTTACCTTGCTAGTAGAGAGGAGACTCCCAGCATAATGACTTAAGCGAGAGAATTCCCTCTCATACTCTGCCACTGATCGGTTCCCTTGTTTCAAACTCAAAAATTATTGCAGTTTCTGATCAACATATGCATCTGGGATGTATATCTGTCTGAATTCTTTGATGAAGTCATCCCAGGTCAACACTGATGGTTCAGCCAAGCTGTGGGGGATGGTCTTCCACCAATCATACGCATCCCCTTGCAGTAGAGACACAGAATACTCAAACTTCAGTTCATCTTGGTAGTGCAACTTCTTAAATACTCTGTCCATTCTTTTGAGCCATTGCACTGCCTCTAAAGGGTCCATTGTACCCTTAAATTCTGCAGCCTCATACTTCAATAATTTATCATACTGTCTGGCTGGAGGTAGTGGTTGTGCCACAGATATTTGGGGTGGAGCATGAGCAGGCATACCCCTAGCCATTTGTTGAAACATCGCAGCCATCTGCTGTGCAAACTGTTCAGGAAACTGCAGTATTTGTGGGGCTGGTGCTACTGACTCACTGACATTCTGTAAAGCTAGAGCTTCCCCTTATGCCTCAACTTCAACAGATTGCCCAACTGAGCGATCCCCTTATTCCATTTCAGTCTGAAGTTAGGGTATCTCCTGAACAAGTAACACAAGGAGATTTCCCTCTGTTAGTTCATATTCATGATGTAATGCACTGCATGTAAAATTATGGACATTGAGTAGTTGTACTTAACAAAGAAAAGACACAAATTCATAAGTTAAAACATACTTCAAAAATTTTGCTCTGATACCACTAAAACATGTCACACCTTACCCCTCTGTAAGGCATAACATGATCTCGTAGAATACCTAATGAACTACCAAACTTCATCTACTGATAACTCATTAAGTACCCTACAAGGGATTTTAAAACAATTTTCTTATTTTTGATAAGTGGTGAGCATTTTCTAATAAGTATTTAAAACATTTAGTTAAAATTAAAACTAGTTAATATTTTTGGTCCATTTTATTTTTAAGCAAATTTTATAAAAATTTTGACAGAGTTCCATCTGTATTTTGAGAGAACAGTTCTTCAAATACCTGTAAAAAAACACTTCCAATAATTTTTCTCAATCACTACTTTAATTTCATAATCAATCTCAACCAATTTCTCAAGTCTCAAAATTCAACAGTCAACATTTCTCAATTTCCAAAAATTCAATAATCATTAAAATAATATCTATCAATCTCATTCAAATTAAAATAAAACATTTCCATTCATTAAAGACAAACAATCTATATATACATCATACTAAAGTCTACATTGGGAAAATCCAAACTAAATTTTATTACAACTTTATACAAACTTTGTACAAACTGCTCAAGACCGAATTTACATGTCATTACATTTAAGTACATTACATATATCAAAATAAATTTCTAAAATCAGGATATAAAATATACCCGATATAACTTCAGGATGAGTCGCTCGATAATCATTAGCAGCTCACTCTGCTGCTCCTCTGGTCTCTAAATCTGCGATAGCAATAACAGCCATCGCTGAGTACTAGGACTCAGTGGTGCACAACATACTAAAATAATTTTTATGTAGAATTTAAATCACATTTATTTAAAAATTTGACTGAACATGAGAATTAAGTACAAATCATGCATTATGAGATTTTAATCCCAAACATTTTCATTTTGAAGGATCAAATCACATTTCATAAAACCCACAGTTAGATCATGCCATTCGAAACAAATAGAATCTCAATAGCCAGAGGCTAAAGAGAAATCACATCACAAGGCTAGCTCAAATATATGGATATCTATTCACATCCTCTTCTACTGGCACACCTCAACACTTCTCCAGAGAAGGAATCAAAATTCGAAACTAATTACCCCCACTAGTCGTGCTAGTGAGGTGTTCAAATATATGGTCACGATACTGTGGTTTCAAAACTTATCTTAACAATTTGCTAAACATTGTCATTTCAAATATACACAATAACTTTCAACAATTTCGATTAAACCATCATAAATAATGTCTCAATTCACTTTTTCAAATCATTCAAAACAATATGCAGCAAATAATTTACAAAAATTACACGTTGTGCACAAACCTCAAGCGAGTCGCCTCTTGGCCTCGACTCGGTTCCTCGGGTTCTTTCCCGGTATTCTTTCCAACTGAAACACACAATTTTATAAGGTTTCAGTACTAGAACTTAACATAATCCAAAATAAATTTAGCTTCACTTTTACCTAACTCTAACGTGTTAAACTCGACGTTCTTGAAATTTTTGTGTTTCGGGTTACTATTCACTATACTATTCAAGTCAAATTGTTGACTTTCTAAGGCTTAATAGGTATGGGAATTCCAACTTCACCCACATACCACATTTTGGTCACTAAATTTGTTGGTTTTGGTCATTTTCTCAAAACTTAGGTCTTTTAGGCAAAATTACCAAATTTTTAGTTTTGGTGTCTAAGGTTGCACTGTTTTATTGGTCACTTTACTATTGGAATTTGGCAAAACTTTCTACATAGAAAATGTTCCCTACTTTCTTAAGTTTATTTTCCTTTTTGAATCACTCCAATTGGAGTTTTGTAGCTCAAGTTATAGCCAAAATACAGTTACTGTTCATGCTACAGATTTTAGTTCTGCAGATTTATTGCTCCAAATTCGTTCAGCAATTTGATCAAGTGAAGTCCATAATTTGGTCTAATTTTCTTCATATGAAATGTTCTACTATGTCTTAGGTTTCCATCGGTTCAAGAATCACTTAAATCGGAGTTTTCTAGAGAGAGTTATAGCCATTGAAACTTTACTGTTCATATGGTAAATCTGCAGTTCTGCAGATTCAGTAATTCAATTTTGTTTAGTAATTTGATTGGGTTAATGGCATAATTTGGGTTTCTATTCTTCATGAAAGTTTTAGGTCTACATCTCATCTAACCACTGATAAAATTTCAGATCATTTTGAACTGCCTAGCTCGAGTTATGACCAAATGAACAAACACTGTTCATTTGGTCAGATTATACAGGGCAGCCTGCAATTTTCCAACTTTGGTCAATTTGTTCACTAGGTTTTGGTCACTTTTTGGGCATACTTCCTGAATGAAAATTGTGTCATTTAGTGCCTGTTTTCATTCCCAATTGGTCTCATATCAATTGGACTTGTAAAATTCCATTTTTGGTCCCTCAAAGTTGACTTTTGGTCATGGTGCATACCCAATCCGATTTTGACTTTGATTCAAACACTTCTAACACACTTAATTAGGTCACAAATGACCATTTCTCACTTCACATTAGGTCAAAAACACCATTTACGAGTTTCTCATATTTTTTGTCTCCAAACCCTACTGTCCAAAACCCTATGTTTGTCCAATCTTCACAATTCATGTAATCTAATTATACAATTCACATATCTAACATCTATTCACCAAGGTTTCATGTTTAACCTAACTAAATACCATCAAAACCTTAGGATTCCATGGCTGCCACATTCTCTCTTCCCTTATTTAAGCATGATTTCCTTTATTTCTAATGTAATTTCACCACACATAAACTTAATTTCATGAATTCAATAAGAATTTAAACTTGAAATTGCACTTACCTCAACTTGAATTTGAATTCTCTAATTTCCCTCTTCTTTTCTTCTTTCTTTGATGACCAAGCTTCTTCTTAAGTGACTAAATCAAGTTTTTGTGAAGCAAGTATGGAAGGATTTGAGGTTTAATGGTGGTTTCAAAGCTTGAAGCAAGCTTTAATGGAGGTTTGCAATGGTGAGGGAGAGAGAAGGATGGGAGGCGGCAACTTTGCTTAGGAAGAAGACTTTTTACTTTTTTTTTTCTTTCCTTTTGTTTTGTTTTTATCCTTATGGAAGACCTAAAAATCCCAATTAAATAAATATATTAAGTATTGTTTTTATGGCATCATGCATGAAGTCATGCATGATGTCATCACCTTTTGACTTTTCCATTTTCTTTTTTTTTTCTATTTATTTTTCTATTAGTTCTTTTATTTAATTCTCGATTCCGAAATTTTCTTTTCTCTGATTTTATTCGACAGTTAGGTCACGAGTCAGCTCTTGGGGTCAATTGACCAAATTGCCCCTCGCCGATTCATCCCGGTTTGCAATTAATTCAATATTTCTTTAGGCTCCCTGACCTAATTATTTGACTGGCTTAACAGTTCTTTTTCGTGATTTTCTCTTTTTCACTGTATTCGTAATGGTCCTAAGGACCGCAGCGTCACTTTTTATGGTTCGAAATTTGAGTTTAAATAGACTTCACAGTCATTCCCGAGAAGGTCACCCATCGCTGTGACTCTTAGCTCGTTTAACTTCTTATGTTCTGTTTTTCTTATTTACACTTAACTAATTGGCAATTACTAATTATTGGTGTTTATAGCTTATCTAGTTATCTTAAGTGTGGTTCTATTCCCCTTAATTGTCCGGACTGACACCGGTCACCGGAACAGTGAAATATACCAAGCTATACAAATAGGGGTGTTACAACATAAATATATTATGTAAATGAAAAATGAAATTGCCTTTTATTAATATAATATGTGCAAGATACATACAAAATGATATGCTCAAGGGCATACTACGAACAGCTTCCACTCCTTCAATTGGTATCAGAGCCACTATATTTGCCATTAAGATTATTTATGAGTCTTAATTGTGCGATTGGATTAAATTTGGATTGATCAAGAGCTGGTTTGGGTGCTCAAGAGGGGCGGCTTGGGTGAGATACATGCCCCAAGGGTGTGTTTAGATTTTTGGGCTTGGTTTTTGGGCCCATTATGTAATTGTTGTGTATTTTAAGGTCCATAATTAAGCATATACCTAATTAAATTGTTTAATTAGAAATTTTAATCACACAATTAATTTTTGAAAATTATTTTCAAGGTATTAAATTTGGAAAAAGGTTTCTAAATTTAAAATTATTTGATGAGATTCAAATTTAATTTTGGTTGAATATGTGATATTCAATTTAATTTTTAGTATGTATATTTTATTTAATTGTTAAATTTTAATATGCATGATGGATGATCATGAACAATAAAAGACCAATGTGATTGGATTTATTTCTTTTATTTTTCTTTGGGAGGTAAAATAATTAATTTTATTCTAGTGGCATGTATTATAAATATTGTAATAATTTAGGTTGTAATTTCATTTATTTGAGGACTTTAAAGTCCATATTCTTGTAAACTCGCCTTGGTATGCCAAGGATTACTATGTAATTGGATTGCAAGAAGATCAAGGAGGTCAAGAGCATTGGTGGGACCAGTGAGAGGAAATCAAGATCAAGGGTTGATTATGTACTCCTTCAGCAAGTCTTGTATAATGAATGAATGAAATACACCTAGGAATGCCTTCATTCAATTCTTGGTGGCTCAGAATTAAATCCCTTAGAAAGTCTATGATCATACCATATTATTTATTTATCCATGTATGTATGAAATGTATGTGAATGTATGCAAGTATATTATATATGCATGCCAATTGGATAATGTGCAAAGTGAGACCATAATAGTAATTAAGTCGACCACAAAATCTTCCAAACAAATGATTAAGTTAGAAATGGTATAATTAAAGTAATTATATTATGGCCCTCCATTGAGGCAATTATTTTAAGAAATTTTAAATAATTGCATGTGATGTATTTATTTAAGAGATTTTCTTAAGAATAATTGTTAAGCATAAGATGTTGTAAATATGTAAATAGTTGGTGGCCAATAATGGATGTGCTTGAGGACATTAAAATTATTTGCATGTTTACTGGCTCAATGGGATCAACTTAACTAATGCAAGATAAATCAATAATGGATGTGCCTAAGATTTTGAGCATTAGGGGCTAAATAAATGATTGAACCTCACATGAAATGTGATGGGCAAAGAGTTGCCCACTTATAGTTTATTGTAATTCCAATAATGGATGTGTCTGAGGATGATCAATAAGACTATAAGAATTCAATCACCCACTAGAAATCCATCCAACTAGGATTTCCATTGTGACACCCCTCACCCGTCTACAGTGTAGCCGAGCAAGGCATGTCACACTCGGTGCCGAAGCATCCTATTTTATCTTAATTTATTTATCATTTCTTAAAAAAATTTTTCTCATTATATTTTAATATCAATTATTTTTCTAAGGAGAAACCAGTGGAGTTTCCCCTGTTTCTATTACCATTTGGCGTATTTCACTATTCACCTACTTAAAATTTTCGATAATATATTTACATTATTAATCTCATCATTTCATGCATCATCTATACTGTAACATCCTCACTTTAGCTAGTCCGTACAGTCTACTGTTCCGGTGATCGGTGTCGGTCCGGACAGCTAGAATGTATGGAAAAATATTTAAACTAAAGTGAGGGACTATAATTAACTCAAAGATTAATAAGAAAAATTTAGCAAAAATTTTAGAAATAAAATACAACCAAGTTAAATGAGCCGGTGTCCTAGCGAAGGGTAACCTAGTGAGAAGTTACGGTTCTCGCAACTAGGAGCCCTAGACTCGAGGGAAAAATTATAAAATAATTTTTGGGACTCCAGAGAAGGGTTATTGAGGTTCTTATGGCATTAGAATGCCAAGAAAATACTTAGAAAAAATTTTCAATCGGTACAGACAATTTTGGCCCGTTAAGCCAAACGGAGGGCATTTTGGTCATTTCGCCTTCAGAGGTGATTTTTGGCCAACTTGTCCAATTAAGTAAATAATTATTATGACATAAAATTTGGATAAATATTACTAAAAGTTGAATTGAAAATGAGAAGAAAAGAAAAGAAAAAAAAAATGAATTAAATGGGACTTTATGACATCACATGATGTCATTAGTGTGCCTTCACCCACTCAAGTGTTGACACATGGCATAAATATGTTTAAAAAGACAAAATGGGCTGAAAAATGAGAGAAATAAATCAGATTTCCATTTCCTCTTCTTCCTTGCTGTAAACCAATTTTCCCTAACCTCCATGGACAAGCTTTTTGAAGCTTGATTTTCCCTAGCTTCCACACCATTAAAGCCCTAGTTGTCTTCACAAAAAATTCACCCCACACCTTGAGGAAGCTTTGGGCAGCAAAATCTTGAAGAAAAATTAAAGTTTTGGTTGGCTTGGATTTGAGCTAAAAGAGGTTAGTGACCAAAACCTTAAATTTAAATTCAATTCCATGTTTAAGCATTATATTGGTGATTAAATGACAAAGAAACTTGATGAAAGACATTGGTATGCCATCCCTTATTTTTGGCAGCCATGGTTAGGGTTTGATGGTGTTGAGTTTAATGAAGTTAAAAGGGTATTGGGGCTGCCCACAATGTGTATTTGCTAAGTAGATTGAAGAAATAAAGTGAAAATGCAAGTTTGATAATGTTGAGTTAGGGTTTGGAGAGGGGAAAATGAGACTTTGATCTTGTGATGATAGAAGTAGGTTTTAATGGTCAATTAGTGACCATTTGGTTTGGTTTGAACCAGAAATGAAGTGAATTGGGTTGTGGGATTTGAGGTTGGAGTGGCTGCCTTGGGTGACCTGCAGGTGTGGCTGTGAGTCCAGCCTGTTTGGACAGCCATAACTTGAATTGTAGAGGTTCAATTGGTGTTTGGCCAATTGGACATAAAACTAGACACATAATGGCACAACTTTGATGAAGAAACCATGCCCAGAAAACCAAACCAACTTGACCAAAAGCTTGCCCTAATTCGGGTGACCTGCACTCTGCCTGGGCAAAATGACCAAATGAACAGTATTTGGTCATTTGGCCATAACTCAATGTAGAAAGGTCTAATTGACCTGAAATTTTACCAGAAATAAGGTGACATATAGACCAACAACTTTCATGAAGAAACCTGACCCAAATTATGATCATAACCTAGTCAAATTGCCAACCAAACTTGAGACACCAAATCTGGCAGAATCAGTTTTGCCCAGAATTTTGGAATCTGCCCAATCCGGCCAGTTATGGTGTTTAGGCCATAACTTGAGCTACAAAACTCCAAATGGAGTGATTCAAAAAACGAAATTCATCTAGATAAAATAAGGAACAACTTTCATGTTGATCACTTTTCCAAAATACCACTGAAAAGGTGACTAATGGAACAGTAAAGTTAAAGCATGAAAACTGAAAATTTTGTCTAATTATTATTAAGCTTAGAGATGGTGTTGGCAACCAATACCAACAAGTTTAAAATGTAAAATGTGGTATGTTGATGATATTTAACCTAATTTACCTATTGTCAATGCAAAAGTCAACATTTTGGTTGACTAATGAAATAAATAGTAATCATTAAAATTTCAATTTCAAAGAATTACACAAATTAAAAGTGTTAAATGCCCTAGTAGTCCTAATGTGATTGGTTTGGATAGATTGGCATGCCAATAGGGTTCTGTTAGCAGTACTGCATATGGCTTCATGCCGTTCTGTATTTCATGGCATCCCATGCCATTCTGTAACATAATAGCCTTTGGCTATGATAGTGAGTTGTTATACTTGGATTTAACCCCCGATAATTATTACAGCTTATTAGTACATTGCCTGCCGGAAGACACAATGTGACCGATGGTGTGATGGTCGAGGTACTTAGTACCCTGTGCGGTTACCGTTTATCCAGTCCAGTCAACTAGTATAGGTTACTCGGACAGTGTTAATAAATCTTACTCAACTTTAATCGAATAATATTGCAATAAATATTTGAAATTTAGTCCACCCAAAAATGTAAACCTACATTCTGCATATTTTATTATATTTTATTTTATTCTATTTTATATTGTCACCACTAAGCAGAATTGTTTAGCGCGTCGCTTTTGCCACGCGTAGGTACTGGAGATTTAGCTGGGGAGTCCAGCAGACCGCATACTGGGTGAGCCATCATATCTGCACTCAGAGTTCAGAGTCACCTCACATTGCAGTGCATTTGGTAGGACATTAGGCCATCTGGGATATTTTGATATTTTGTTATTTTGTATTTTGTAAACTTTTGTTATGTACATTATAAACTCATGTACTTATATTTTTGCTGTAATTATCTATGAACTGTGTTCAGAATTAAATATGAGTATTTCTCATTGAACTTGGAGAATATGAGTTGAATGTAAATTTTGGAATACTGAATTGAATTGAGAAATGATTGAGATTGAGATTGTAATTATATTGGGAGTGTTTTTAAACAGGTACAGAAGAACTGTTTTCCAAAATATAGCCGGCACTCTGCCGGATTTTCTATAAAATTTGCGGTAAATATAGATTTTTTTCAAAAATTGTAAATAAATAAATAAAAAGGGATAAATTGAAATTAAAACATGAATTGATGTTCCGACACACTGAGTGGCATAACTTGCTCGGCTACACTGTAGACGGGTAAGGGGTGTCACATTTAGTGGTATCAGAGCATCGGTTTAGGTGTTTCT
Organism: Hevea brasiliensis; assembly: GCF_030052815.1. Lineage (NCBI taxonomy): Eukaryota > Viridiplantae > Streptophyta > Magnoliopsida > Malpighiales > Euphorbiaceae > Hevea > Hevea brasiliensis. Next base: position 68,872,020 of record NC_079494.1, read on the forward strand.
GGGCCTAGATAGAGTACATACCATTGCATTGCATTTGTAAATGTTGAGGTGACACTGATGCAGTCTCTTTGTCTTCTTATTTTGAATAGGACATGGATCCTGCTTCGCAAAGAGCAGTTGATGAAGAGGTAGAGAGTCATGCTCCACCAAGGGCTGAGTCTGGGGGCAGGGGAGAATCTGCTCCACCAGCAGCTGAGGCACCTGCTCAACCTCAGTTTGCGCTATTTCAACAAATGACCGAATTCTATCGGCAAATGATGGGGGCAATTCCACCACCACAGCCACAGCCACAACCTCCACCAGCCCCACAGAAGTCCCATTTAGAGAAATTGCGAAAACATGGGGCTGTAGACTTCTTCGGAAAAAGGGAGGATGATCCCATGGCTACAGAAAATTGGTTGGACAGAACCATCAGAGTACTGAAATAGTTAAACTGCACCCCGAGCGTAACACGGTGGGTCTTTGTGTCCCTACCGAGGATGACGCATATCGCTGGTGGGACACGAGAACTGATGAGATGCAACCTGAACGGATCACTTGGGAATTCTTCCTTACAGAGTTCAGGAAGAAATATATTAGCAAAGTATATTTAGAAGAGCGAAGAAGGGAATTCATCAGTTTGAGACAAAGACGATTGTCGATGGTGAGTATGAGCGTGAGTTTGTCGACCGAGCAGTATGGGAGGGAGATAGTCCCTACCGAGGCGGAGAGGTGCAGACGGTTTGAGGAAGGGCTCAATGACAACATCAAAGTTATGATCACAGCACTAAAGATTACAGATTTTACTAAACTGGTAGATGCAGCATCGAAAGTGGAAAGGGTCAGAATCAATAAACAAAATAGAAGGGAAAGACAGCAGAAGAGGGGTCCGGTCGGTGCATTTTCTCGCTCCCGAGAAGAAGAGTAAGGGTCCTCTGCTCGAGTTCAGACCACCACTGGTCGAGTCGGTCTCGAGGCGGACCGCGATTCACACCGAGGAGAGGCCAGCCCACACCATCAATGGGCAGCTCTCGGGGGCGGTGTTTAGGGGACCAGCCTGCATCTTACGCTTGTCGATCTTGCCGAAGTGGCATAAGGGGGAATGTTGGCGAGTGACTGGTGCATGCTTACGGTGTGGATCAACAGAACATCAGATCAAGAATTGTCCAAAGAGGACTACTACAGTTGCTCCAACACAAACTGATAGACCTGCTCCTGCACCACAAAGAGGTAGGAAGCACAGTAAACTGAGACAATTTGGTCCATCATCGAGGCACATCCGAGTCAGCTGGGAGGCTAGACACTAGAATGCCAGCTAGGGCTTATGCCATCAGAGCTCAGGAGGAGCAAGATGCCCCGAATGTCATCAGGGGTACGTTTTCCCTCTACAATACTTCTGTACATGCATTGGTGGATCCAGGATCCACTCATTCTTACATTTGCATCAAACTACCCATAGAGAGGGGAGTTTCAGTAGAGGAGAGTGATCAAGACATTCTGGTCACAAATCCACTAGGCCACAGTGTGGTAGTGAATAAGGTGTATAAAGGTTGCCCGTTGAGGATTCAGGGGTATGAATTCTCGGCAGACCTAATTGAATTGCCCTTCCACGAGTTTGATGTGATTTTGGGTATGGACTTGTTGTCACGTCATCAGGCAATAGTTGATTGCAAATTGAAGAGGATTTCTCTGAAAACTTCTAAGGGTAATGAGATCATTGTTGTGGGTGAAAGGACAGATTTCCTGTCCAATGTTATCTCAGCCACAGTTGCAAGAAGAATGATGAGAAAAGGCTGTGAAGCTTACCTAGCACACGTGGTTGATACAAGGCAAGCTGAGCCAAACTTGGGTAATATACCCACAGTAAGAGACTTCCCAGATGTGTTTCCTGAGGAGTTGCCTGGTTTACCACTAGAAAGGGAAGTCGAGTTTGCTATTGAGGTAATGCCGAGTACAGCACCCATTTCTATTGCTCCTTATAGGATGGCACCCACTGAATTGAGGGAGTTGAAAACTCAGTTGCAAGAGTTGCTTGATAAGGGGTTCATACGCCCCAATGTGTCACCGTGGGGAGCTCCGGTGCTATTTGTGAAGAAGAAGGATGGAACCTTGAGATTGTGTTTTGATTACCTGCAGTTGAATAAAGTAACTGTGAAGAATAAATATCCATTACCCAGAATCGATGATCTGTTTGATTAGTTGAAAGGAGCCGGTGTATTTTCAAAAATTGATCTCAGATCAGGATATCATCAGCTGAGGGTAAAGGATACAGATGTGTCAAAAACTGCATTCAGAACTCGGTATGGGCACTATGAATTTCTAGTGATGCCGTTTGGGTTAACAAATGCACCAGCAGCATTTATGGACCTTATGAACCGTATCTTCCATCCATACTTAGATCGGTTTGTAGTGGTCTTTATTGATGATATTCTGGTGTATTCCAAGACCAGGGAAGAACATGATGAACATTTGAGGATTGTTCTGCAAACCCTGCGAGAAAAGAAGCTGTATGCTAAGTTGTCCAAGTGTGATTTTTGGATGAGTGAGATCTCTTTTCTTGGACACATAGTGTCAGCTGAGGGGATTAGAGTAGATCCCAAAAAGATAGAAGCAGTGATGGAATGGAAGCCTCCTAGAAATACAACTGAGGTCAGAAGTTTCTTGGGGCTAGCTGGATACTACAGACGATTTGTGAAGGGGTTCTCTCTCATAGCTGCTCCAATGACCAAGTTGTTGCATAAGAATGTGAAATTTAGCTGGAACGACAAGTGCCAAGCCAGTTTTGAGAGGTTGAAGGCTATGTTGACAGAAGCACCAGTGTTAACACAGCCAGTGTCAGGAAAAGACTTTGTGGTCTATAGTGATGCCTCGCATAATGGGCTAGGGTGTGTATTGATGCAAGAAGGGAAAGTGGTTGCCTATGCTTCCAGGCAGTTAAGGCCACATGAACAGAACTACCCTACTCATGACCTGGAATTAGCAGCAATCATCTTCGCACTGAAGATATGGAGGCATTATTTATATGGTGAAAAATGCTACATTTATACAGACCACAAGAGTCTAAAATATTTGCCAACCCAGAAGGAGCTCAACCTTAGACAAAGGCGATGGATTGAGTTCCTGAAGGACTATGATTGTGTGATAGATTATCATCCTGGGAAGGCAAATGTAGTGGCTGATGCTTTGAGTAGGAAGTCCATCACAGCTTTAAGATCACTAAATGCCATGCTGTCCTTAGCTCATGATTGAGCTATTTTGGCTGTGTTGCAAGTGAGGCCACCTCTGCTCTGGCAGATACAAGATGGGCAAAAGCGGATGAAAACTAATGGCCATTATGGCTAAAATTCTGAGGAAGGAAGCTGAATATGAGGTGAAAGCGGATGGATGTTTATACTACAGAGGAGAGTGTGTGTACCGGATGATGGGAAACGAGGACTAATATTGAATGAAGCACACACTAGTGTTTATGCTATGCACCGGGAGCAAAAATGTATAATGATTTGAAGCCTCATTATTGGTGGCACAGTATGAAGAGGATATAGCCGACTATGTGACTAAATGCTTGACATGTCGGCCAAGTTAAGGCAGAACATCAAGTTCCATCGGGTTTGTTCTGACCTATAAACATACCCGAATGGAAATGGGACCGGTCACTATGGATTTTGTTAGTGGTCTACCTCTCACCCAAAGGAAGCATGATGCGGTGTGGGTGATAGTGGGACATTGATGAAATCGGCACATTTTCTGCCGATTAGGGTGACTACTCACTAGAGAAGCTAGCAGAATTATATATCAGTGAGATAGTTAGGCTGCATGGAATCCCACTTTCTATCATATCTGATCGAGACCCAAGGTTTACATCAAGATTCTGGAAGAAGTTGCATGAATCCTTGGGTACACAACTCCATTTCAGCACAGCTTTCCATCCTCAGACGGATGGGCAATCAGAAAGAGTAATCCAGGTAAACAACTGAAACCAATTGAACTAATGCAAATATTGAACTGAAATGATAATAATAACATGAAATATATGTCAGGTCCTTAAGGATATGCTGAGGAGTTGTGTCATTGAGTTTGAGAGAAGTTGGGATAGATATCTTCCACTGGCAGAATTTGCATACAATAATAACTATCAAGCTAGCATCCAAATGGCCCCGTATGAAGCACTGTATGGGAGGAAATGTAGAACTCCAGTGTCCAGCACTGAATTGGGCGAAGATAAGCTGGTAGGGCCAGACCTGGTGAAACAGACTGAGGAAAAAGTGAAAATAATCAAAGCTAACCTGAAGATTGCCTCCGATAGACAGAAGTCTTATGCCGATCTGAAGAGAAAAGAGATAGAGTATACCGTTGGTGATAAAGTGTTTCTCAAAGTCTCACCATGGAAGAAAATATTGAGGTTCGGAAGAAAAGGTAAGTTGAGCCCTAGGTTTATTGGCCCATATGAAGTCATTGAACGTGTGGGACCAGTAGCCTACAGGCTAGCTTTACCACCAGAGCTGGATAAGATCCACAATGTGTTCCACGTGTCTATGCTAAGACGATACCGCTCAGATCCTTCACATGTCATCTCCATGGAAGAAATTGAAGTACAACCGGATTTGACATATGAAGAGGAACCCATACGAATCCTGGCTCGTGAAGTAAAAGAGTTGAGGCATAAGCAGATTCCACTGGTGAAAGTGCTTTGGAAGCACCACAACACCGAGGAGGCAACTTGGGAAAGTGAAGAGATGATGCGGCAACAGTTCCCTCAACTGTTTGCATCAAGTAAATTTCGAGGACGAAATTTTTATTAAAGGGGAAGAGTTGTAACATCCTCACTTTAGCTAGTCCGTACAGTCTACTGTTCCGGTGATCGGTGTCGGTCCGGACAGCTAGAATGTATGGAAAAATATTTAAACTAAAGTGAGGGACTATAATTAACTCAAAGATTAATAAGAAAAATTTAGCAAAAATTTTAGAAATAAAATACAACCAAGTTAAATGAGCCGGTGTCCTAGCGATGGGTAACCTAGTGAGAAGTTGCGGTTCTCGCAACTAGGAGCCCTAGACCAGGGGGAAAAATTATAAAATAATTTTTGGGACTCCAGAGAAGGGTTATTGAGGTTCTTATGGCATTAGAATGCCAAGAAAATACTTATAAAAATTTTTCAATCGGTACAGACAATTTTGGCCCGTTAAGCCAAACGGAGGGTATTTTTGTCATTTCGCCTTCAGAGGTAATTTTTGGCCGACTTGTCCAGTTAAGTAAATAATTATTATGACATAAAATGTGGATAAATATTACTAAAAGTTGAATTGAAAATGAGTAGAAAAGAAAAGAAAAAAAAATGAATTAAATGGGACTTTATGACATCACATGATGTCATTAGTGTGCCTTCACCCACTCAAGTGTTGACACATGGCATAAATATGTTTAAAAAGACAAAATGGGCTGAAAAATGAGAGAAAGAAATCAGATTTCCATTTCCTCTTCTTCCTTGCCGTAAACCAATTTTCCCTAACCTCCATGGACAAGCTTTTTCAAGCTTGATTTTCCCTAGCTTCCACACCATAAAAGCCCTAGTTGTCTTCACAAAAAATTCACCCCACACCTTGAGGAAGCTTTGGGCAGAAAAATCTTGAAGAAAAATTAAAGTTTTGGTTGGCTTGGATTTGAGCTAAAAGAGGTTAGTGACCAAAACCTTAAATTTAAATTCAATTCCATGTTTAAGCATTATATTGGTGATTAAATGACAAAGAAACTTGATGAAAGACATTGGTATGCCATCCCTTATTTTTGACAGCCATGGTTAGGGTTTGATGGTGTTGAGTTTAATGAAGTTAAAAGGGTATTGGGGCTGCCCACAATGTGTATTTGCTAAGTAGATTGAAGAAATAAAGTGAAAATGCAAGTTTGATAATGTTGAGTTAGGGTTTGGAGAGGGGAAAATGAGACTTTGATCTTGTGATGATAGAAGTAGGTTTTAATGGTCAATTAGTGACCATTTGGTTTGGTTTGAACCAGAAATGAAGTGAATTGGGTTGTGGGATTTGAGGTTGGAGTGGCTGCCTTGGGTGACCTGCAGGTGTGGCTGTGAGTCCAGCCTGTTTGGACAGCCATAACTTGAATTGTAGAGGTTCAATTGGTGTTTGGCCAATTGGACATAAAACTAGACACATAATGGCACAACTTTGATGAAGAAACCATGCCCAGAAAACCAAACCAACTTGACCAAAAGCTTGCCCTAATTCGGGTGACCTGCACTCTGCCTGGGCAAAATGACCAAATGAACAGTGTTTGGTCATTTGGCCATAACTCAATGTAGAAAGGTCTAATTGACCTGAAATTTTACCAGCAACAAGGTGACATATAGACCAACAACTTTCATGAAGAAACCTGACCCAAATTATGATCATAACCTAGTCAAATTGCCAACCAAACTTGAGATACCAAATCTGGCAGAATCAGTTTTGCCCAGAATTTTGGAATCTGCCCAATCCGGCCAGTTATGGTGTTTAGGCCATAACTTGAGCTACAAAACTCCAAATAGAGTGATTCAAAAAAATAAATTCATCTAGATAAAATAAGGAACAACTTTCATGTTGATCACTTTTCCAAAATACCACTGCAAAGGTGACTAATGGAACAGTAAAGTTAAAGCATGAAAACTGAAAATTTTGTCTAATTATCATTAAGCTTAGAGATGGTGTTGGCAACCAATACCAACAAGTTTAAAATGTAAAATGTGGTATGTTGATGATATTTAACCTAATTTACCTATTGTCAATGCAAAAGTCAACATTTTGGTTGACTAATGAAATGAATAGTAATCATTAAAATTTCAATTTCAAAGAATTACACAAATTAAAAGTGTTAAATGCCCTAGTAGTCCTAATGTGATTGGTTTGGATAGATTGGCATGCCAATAGGGTTCTGTTAGCAGTACTGCATATGGCTTCATGCCGTTCTGTATTTCATGGCATCCCATGCCATTCTGTAACATAATAGCCTTTGGCTATGATAGTGAGTTGTTATACTTGGGTTTAACCCCCGATAATTATTACAGCTTATTAGCTGTTCTGTTGCACACCGGGAGACACAATGTGACCGATGGTGTGATGGTCCGAGGTACTTAGTACCCTGTGCCAGTTTACCCGTTTATCCAGTCCAGTCAACTAGTATAGGTTACTCGGGCAGTGTTAATAAATCTTACTCAACTTTAATCGAATAATATTGCAATAAATATTTGAAATTTAGTCCACCCAAAAATGTAAACCTACATTCTGCATATTTTATTATATTTTATTTTATTCTATTTTATATTGTCACCACTAAGCAGAATTGCTTAGCGCGTCGCTTTTGCCATGCATAGGTACTGGAGATTTAGCTGGGGAGTCCAGCAGACCGCATACTGGGTGAGCCATCATATCTGCACTCAGAGTTCAGAGTCACCTCACATTGCAGTGCATTTGGTAGGACATTAGGCCATCTGGGATATTTTGATATTTTGTTATTTTGTATTTTGTAAACTTTTGTTATGTACATTATAAACTCGTGTACTTATATTTTTGCTGTAATTATCTATGAACTGTGTTCAGAATTAAATATGAGTATTTCTCATTGAACTTGGAGAATATGAGTTGAATGTAAATTTTGGAATACTGAATTGAATTGAGAAATGATTGAGATTGAGATTGTAATTATATTGGGAGTGTTTTTAAACAGGTGCAGAAGAACTGTTTTCCAAAATATAGCCGGCACTCTGCCGGATTTTCTATAAAATTTGCGGTAAATATAGATTTTTTTCAAAAATTGTAAATAAATAAATAAAAAGGGATAAATTGAAATTAAAACATGAATTGATGTTCCGACACACTGAGTGGCATAACTTGTTCGGCTACACTGTAGACGGGTAAGGGGTGTCACATATACATTTCAATTCTATCTTCAAACCCATACAATCTCATTCAAGCTCAAATCACATAAGCAAAATTTTCAAATTTCATTAATTTACATAATTTCATAAGTTACATGATATATAAATTAATTATAATTCCATAATTTATATTTCAACATAATAACTAATTATAAATACATAAAATAACTTTTGTGAGCCCTATCTACATGCATTGCTAAGAAGGTGACAACCTTGAATCCTTCTGACACTTCTACAGATCTGGACTCAAAATTCCAGTCTAATATCCACTGGGTTTGCCTTCAGTACCTGCGCGAAGGAAACAAATCCATCGCGCTAAGCATTTCTGCTTAGTGGTACAATAATATAACAAGAAATAATGTGTGTAAATAAAGAAAGAGTTAAGCATTCTAAATATTCAAGTACCAATTTGATTTAAAATGACATTTATAGTATTAACTGTCTTATATACTAATTCGTTCCTCTTTGGAAGTACTGAGTTCACAGCCTTACAGTAATAATATTCAATATACATTTTATTCTATGAGTATTGTATTTGAGGTCTCTCTATGATTCTGCAAATTGTATTTTTGTTATGTTTCTATTGCTAATCTCTTTTTCCTCATTTCATTTAATACTTTCTAATGTTTTTAATTACTAATGCTCTTAAATAATTTCAATAATTTACACTACCCAGGTAACCTATGACAGGCTGACTAAACTGGATAACGGGTCGTTGGCACTGGACACAGTGGTGCCTCGGGCAGTCATACCATGGGATGCGGAACGTCAACCATGTATGCAGTCAGTATGACTAAAAAGCCAGGATAAAACATAATCGGGCATAAAAGCCATGAGTGCGGGTATAAAGCCATGAGTGCAGGCATAAAGCCATGAGTGCGGGCATAAAGCCATAAATACAAGCATAAAGCCTTTAGCAGTACTGCTAAAACAATACCCTATTGGCATGCCAATCTATCCAATCTGACACACATGTCTAGGCGATACATGGGCACATGGTACCATTAAGTGTTCATAAGTTTCATTATTTCATTATAGGTTCTAATTATAATTTCTAGCATTTTAATCATTTTCATAATAGAAACATAAATCTCTAAGTCTAATATTTACATAATTTATTCATTCATCGTAATTTATATATTCATTATGTTATCCATAATTATCACAATTCAAAACAATGGTTCTCATATACCATTGTACTCAAAATACTTTTTCTTGTCCTTTCTCCAATAATGGGAACTAAAGTCTTATTTATACATTCATTTATTCATTGCCCTATTTATATAAATTATTATTCATATTCCAAGTAGTCCATGAATATTTCATGGATTTCAAATTTAGCTAAATTTTCCTTAAATCCTAGTGTCACTCAAATTCAAAAATTTAAATCAACTATTTACATTATCTATATCTTATCCATTACAATAGTTTTCTAATTTATTATACCCTTTCCTATATTATTGGGGTCACTCAACTTCACCATTCATAATTTACCTACCACATCCTATATTAACAACTACAATGATTCTTATAGTTTGTTTTTCTACTTCACATAATTTAGTGGTTAGTATTCATTTGACCATTTCCATTCAAAGGTTGACTTTTTGATTCATAACAGATTTGTTAAGCCTAAGTTCACCAATATACCATATTTTACATTTTATTTTTGTTGGCATTGATTTCCAATACCATTTCAAAGCTTATTTTATGTTATTCAAAATTTTCAGATTTCATACCTTAAGTTTACTGTTCCATTGGTCATTGTTACAGTGGAAAATTGGCAAAATTTTCTTCATCAAAGTTATTCCCTTATGTTTCTTCTTTAATTTCCTTCTTGAATCACTCCAATTGGAGTTTTGTAGCTCAAGTTATGGTCTAAATACCATAATTGGCTGGATAGGACAGTAACCAGAATTTCTGAGCAGAATCCTGTGACACCCCTTACCCATTTACAGTGTAGTCGAGCAAGATATGCCACACAGTGTACCAGAACACCATAATTTATCTCATTGATATTTATCAGTTCTTAATTTATTTATTATAGTTATTAAGTGAAATTTGTGAAATTGATCTCATTCAGATCATTTATTGAAATTATAAATTAATTTGTGGCTCCGAAAATTTTATAGAAAATCCGGTAGAATACCGGCTAAAAATGGAGAAAACAGTTCTTCAGAACCTGTGAAAAACACTTCCAATAATTTCCAATCATTCTCAAACTCCATTTGCATCACATCAATTTATAACAATTTCTTAGCAATTTATCCATTTGTCATTCATTCATTTCACATCATCATCAGGCTCAAGTCATAAATAAATTCTCATATGTTATTTATAAACACAAAATTACAAATACTTACATTAATATAAAATTATATTACATAGGTTTCAAATATACATGATAAAATAAAAGTTTAATTACAAAACTTACAAAAATCACAAAATACAAAATGGGACCTAGTGTCCTACCAATGCACTGTAGCTTGTGAGGTGACACGGACACTATGCAGAACTGTGAACGGCCTTACCCAATCTGTGGTTTACTAGACCCTCTATCCAAATCTTCAGTACCTACGCGTTGCAAAAGCGACGCGCTAAGCATAAAGCTTAGTGGTGCCAATAATACAAGAAAATATAATATGCAAATAAAAGTAATAATTTCCTAGTTATTGTGTTCATAAGAAATGAATAGTTACTAACTTATTATTTAGTCAAGGGCTAATTACATTTTATGATATTAACTTCTTCATGCATTTTGTTAATTATTTTCTTGTTGATTTTGAGCTTTTTTTGTATTTTATTATAATCATTCTTGATATTTAATTTTCGTATTTTCTTTAATAATCAGTTCAATTACAGTTATACTTTTTCATGCTCAAGTAACCTATACAAGTAGACCAGAATGGATAAACGGGTAAACTAGCACAGGGTACCAGGTACCTCGGACCGTCACACTATCGGTCACAATGTGTCTCCCGGTGTACAAAAAAATGGCTAATAAGCCATAAAGCCAAGTAAAACATCATAATCAGTATAGCCATAGGCTATCACATCACAGAATGGCAATGAAGCCATACAACATACGCAGTACTGCTATCAGAACCCTATTGGCATGCCAACCTATCCAAACCAATCACATTAGGCCTACTACGGCATATTACAAAGTCATTTCTTGAATATTTGTACTTTATGTGTAAGGTTTCTATTCATTTCATTAGTCAACTAAAATGTTGTCTTTTTCATAGATAATAGGTATATTGGTTCAAATATCATCAACATACCACATTTTGCATTCTAAAGTTGTTGGCATTAGTTGCCAATTCCATTTCAAAGCCTAGTGTTAGTTATTCACAATTTTCAGATTTCAAGCCTCATGTTTAGTATTCCATTGGTCATTTGTACAGTAGGAATTTGGCAAAATTGTCTTCATGAAAGTTGTTCCTTATTGTGTCTAGTTACATTTTAATCACTCTATTTGGAGTTTTGTAGCTCAAGTTATGGCCTAAACACCATAACTGGCCGGATTGGACAGAATCCAAAATTCTGGGCAAAATTGGTTCTGCCAGATTTGGTAACCTAAGTTTGGTTGGCAATTTGACTAGGTTATGGTCAGAATTTGGATTTGTGTTCTTCATGAAAGTTGTAGGTATATGTCTCAGCTTTCTGATGGTAAAATTTCAGGTCAATTGGACCTTTCTACACTGAGTTATGACCAAATGAATAAATACTATTCATTTGGTCATTTTGCCCAGGCAGAATGTAGGTCACCCTGATTAGGGAAATTTTTAGGTCAACTTGCTTTGGTTTTCTGGGCAAGGTTTCTATACCAAAGTTGTGCCATTATGTGTCTACTTTCATGTCCAATTAGCCTTGCACCAATTGAACCTCTACAATTCCATTTATAACTGCCCAAACATGCTAGACTCACATCGAGACCTGCAGGGCACTCAAGGGCAGCATACCCAACTTCAATTCCCATGGCACAAATCACTTCATTTCCTAATCAAACATAGTCAAATGGTCACTAATTGACCATTACAACTTTAGTTTATGTCCATTTTCATCCACCACTAAAATTAAATTTCAAAACCCTAACCCTAATTGACTAAGCCTCCAATTCATGCATCTTACCCTTAATTTGCTATACTAATCATATAATTTATACTAGGGGAAGCTAATATGTCACTTTAAATTAAAGAATTCTCCTAACCCTAACTCATGTCAAGGCTGCCAAAATTTCATGGAATATAATCATCCTCATTAATTCAATTTTTATCAAATTCTCAACTTAACTTCGCTTAAATTCATGTTTAGAAAGATGTAAAAGCAAAGAATATGGCACTAACCTCTTTGGTGATTTTCTAAGCTTATTCACACCTCACTTTCTTCCACTTTCTCCTCTTCTAATGGCTGCCCAAGTCTAGCTCTAGTGGTAGAGACAAATTTTTGTGAAGGAAAGATGAGGTTTTGAGGTGGTTTTGGTAGAGGTTTGGAAGCTTGGGCGAAGCTTCAATGGTAGAAGAGAGGGAGCTGGTTCGTTTGTTAAGAAGAAGTAGATTGTTTCTCCAATTTTTCTAACCATGTTGCTCATTTTAAGTGATTTAAAGACATGTGTCACAATGTGATTGGGTGAGAGTGCTTAGTGACATAAGCATGAGGTCAAAATTACAATTTTAATTCATTTTCTTTTCTTTTCTTTGCTACTCATTTTCAATTCAATTTTTAACAATATTTATTCATATTTTAGATCATAATAATTATTTACTTTACTGGACAAGTTGGTCAAAAATCACTTCTGAAGGTGAAATGACCAAAATGCCCTCCGTTTGGCTTAACAGACCAAAATTGTCTGTACCGATTGAAAAAATTTTTCTAAGCATTTTCTTGGTATTCTAATGCCATAAAAATCTCAATAACTCTTATTTGGAGTCCCAAAAATTATTTTATGAATTTTCTCTCGGGTTTAGGGCTTCTAGCTGTGAAGACCGCAACTTCCCATGGGGTTACCCATCGCTAGCGCACCAGCTCATTTAACTTGGTTGTATTTTATTTCTAAAATTTTTCCCATATGTTTCTTGTTAATATTTGAGTTAATTATGGTTCCTCACTTTAGTTTAAATATTTTTTTTAGGCGTTCTAGCTGTCCGGACCAACACTGGTCACCGAAACAGTAAAATGTACGGAATAGTTACAGTGAGGGTGTTACAAATCCATTCTGATAGTTTTTGTGTCCTGAGTTTGGTGGGCAATTTCATTAAGTTCTGGCCAAAATTTGGAGTTGTGTCCTTCATAAAAGTTGTCCTAAATTGTCTAAGCTTTCTATTGATATAAATTTCAGGTTAATTGGTCATTTCTACAGTGAGTTATGACTAAATGAACAAATACTATTTATTTGATCATTTTCCAAGGACAGCTTGTTGGTCACCCGGATTTAGGCAATTTCTAGGTCATTATAACTTGGTTTTCTGGGCAGGATTTCTTCATGAAAGTTGTGTCATTATGTGTTTAGTTTCATCTCTAATTAGCCTTGCACCAATTAGACATGCATAATCCTACTTATGGCCTAAAAACCACACTAGACTCAAGGTCCAGAAAATCCTGCATAAACATAACACCACACTCCCTTAACTCATTTGGTATCTTCTCAACATATTTCAACAATCATACATCCCAATAGCAATAATATTTGCTTAATTACAATAAATAAGATAGACAATAAAATTCCCAAATGTATGAAACCCTAACCAAATTTCTCAAACTTCAAAATTAAATGAAGTTCATAGCACTAACCTTGTGTGCTAGCTTCAATCAACCTTCAAGCACCCTTCCCTTCAATCAAACTTCAATTCCCCTTGGTAAAACCTTCTTGGCAAAATTTTTTTTCTCTTCCAAGTTTCTAATTTTTCTTGATTTCTTGAGTGCTCTCTTCTTTTCAAGGCTAAGTTTTGTGGTTTTTATTGATTTCCTAAAGAAATCATGTGAGAAACCTAGGAATTCAAGCTTTATTTTGGGTGTTAATGGAGGAAAATATAAGAAAGAGAGAGAGAGCAAGGATGGACGGGAAACATGAAGAAGGTGCCTGAATTTTCTGCCCAAAAAGTGATTTATATATTAATTAAATATTCAATGGCAAATTTGTAAATAAGTGGAATGGCAATTTTGTAATTACCTTGAATTTCCTAATCATTTTAGTTTGACTATTTATTTAATTATATTTAATTTTTATAATCTCTATTAATTAAACTAATTTAGCTTTATGACTTAATAAATTTCATTCCTGGTCAATGTGAGACTTCAAAATTTCATTGACCGAATTTTCACTCTTACCGAGTATTCAGTTTGCCTTTTTCTTTAGTACCCGATAAGTCTTTCTTTTACTCTTTTTAATTAATTTCTCACCAATATTAATTCATATTTTATATCATATAATTCACTTACTTAATTGGATAATTTGGTCAAAAATCATCTCTGAGGACGAAATGACCAAAATGCCTTCCGTTTGGCTTAAGGAGCCAAAATTGTCTGTACCGATCTTAAAAATTCTCCTAACCTTTTCTTGGCATTCTAATGCTACCTAGGGCGCCGTAACTCTTCTCTGGCATCTCAGCAATTATTTCACGGGATTCCCCTTGGGTTTAGGGTTACTAGCTGTGAAGACAGTAACTTCCCACTGGGTTACCCATCGCTAAGGCACTGGCTCATTTAACTTGGTTGTATTTTATTTCTAAAATTTTTTCTACATTTTTTTTATTATTATTTGAGTTATTTATGACTCCTCACTCTAGTCTAAATATTTTTTCAGACGTTTTAGTTGTCCGGACCGACATTGGTCACCAGAACAGTTGAATATACGAACTAGCTAAAGTGAGGGTGTTACAATTCTTCCCCTCTAATTTAAATTTCGTCCTCGAAATTTACCCGGTGTAAATAGTCGAGGAGCTGCTACTTCCTTATTTCTTCACCTAACCAGAGAAAACATATCTGCATTAGTGTCACCTCGGCTCATATGGATACAATGCATGTTATGCACACTATCCCTTTCCATCTGTCTATGCCTAGGAATGGCTAAACTGTGCTCTGATACCAATAAATGTGACACCCCTCACCCATCTACAGTGTAGTCGAGCGAGACATGTCACACTCGGTATCGGAGCATCCTATTTTATCTTACTTTATTTATCATTTCTTAAAAATTTTGTTCTCACTATATTTTAATATTAATTATTTTTCTAAGGAGAAACAAGTAAAGTTTTCTCTGTTTCTATTACTATTTGGCATATTTTACTATTCACCTGCTTAAAATTTTTGATAATATATTTACAATAATAATCTCATCATTTCATGCATCATATATACATTTCAACTCTATCCTCAAACCCATACAATCTCATTCATGCTCAAATCACATAAGCAAAATTTTCAAATTTCATTAATTTATATAATTTCATAATTTACATGATATATAAATTAATTACAATTCCATAATTTATATTTCAATATAATAACTAATTATAAATACATAAAATAACTTTTGTGAGCCCTATCTACATGCATTGCTGAGGAGGTGACAACCTTGAACCCTTCTAACACTTCTGCAGATCTGGGCTCAAAATCCCAGTCTAATATACACTGGGTTTTGCCTTCAATACCTGTGCGAAGGAAACAAATCCATCGCACTAAGTATTTCTGCTTAGTGGTGTAATAATATAACAAGAAATAATGTATTCAAATAAAGAAAGAATCAAGCATTCTAAATATTCAAGTATCAATTTGATTTAAAATGACATTTCTAGTATTAACTATCTTATATGCTAATTCGTTCATCTTTGGAAGTACTGAGTTTATAGTTGTCACATCTTACCCCTCTATAAGGCATAACATGATCCCGTAGAATACCTAATGAACTACCGAACTTCACCTACCGATAACTCATTTAGTATCTTACAAGGGATTTTTAAATCATTTTCTTACTTTTTAGAAGTGGTGAGCATTTTCTAATAGGTATTAAAATATTTAATTAAAGTTTGAAAACTAGTTAAAATTTTTGTCTCTTTTTATTTTTCCACAAATTTTAGAAAAATTTCGACAGAGTACCGTCTGTATTTTGATAAAATAGTTCTTCAAATACCTGAAAAAAAACACTTCCAATGATTTATCTCATCAACTCAACAACTTCAACATCCACCACAACAAATTTCAACATCATTTCTCAAATTCCAAAATTCAAATCAATAATTTCCAATTCAATATCATCAAAATAATACTAAGTAATTTCATTTAAATTAAAACAAAATAATTTCATTCCCAATTTCATTAAAGTTAAAACAATTTACATTCAGCAATCCAGAATTTATATTAGAAAAATCTAAACTAATATTATTACAAACTTTATACAACTGCTCATGACCAGTTCTACATGTACATACATTTACATACATTAAAATAATTATTATAATAAGGATATAAAATATACCCGATAAAACTTCAGGGAAGGTGGCTCCACAATCCTTAGTAGCTCACTCTGCTGCTCCTCTAGTCTCAATATCTGCGACAGCAATAACAGCCATCGCTAAGTACTATGACTTAGTGGTGCACAACATACTAAAATAACATTTATGCAGAATTTAAATCATATTTATTCAAAAACTGAGTTGAATATGAGAAATAAATACAAACATGAATTATAAGCTTTTAATCCAAACAATTTCATTTCGAAAATCTCAAAACAAATTTCATAAAAACACACAGTTATATCGTGCCATTCGAAACAATAATCATCTCAATAGCCAGAGGCTTATGAGAAGTCACATCACAAGGCTAGCTAGCTCAAATATATGGATATCCATTCAATTTCTTCTTCTACTGGCACACACCTCAACACTTCAGTCAAAGAAGGAATCAAAATTCGAAACTAATTTCCCCCACTAGTCATGCTAGTGAGCTATTCAAATATATAGTCATGACACTGTGGTTTCAAAACTATCTTAACAATTTATCAAACATTTATTGCCATTTCAAACACATACAAGTAAACTTTCAACAATTTAAGTGAAAAGCATAATAAACATTTCAAAACAATAATTCACAATTTAATATCACAATTCATTCAAAATAATTTGTAGAAGAAAATTTATAGAAATTCTATGTTGTGCACAAACCTTAAGGGAGTCGCCTCTTGGCCTTGACTCGATGCCTCGGGTTCTTTCCTGGTATTCTTTTCAACTGAAATACACAATTTCACAGTGTTTCAATATCATAATTTATCATAAATCCAAAAATGAATTCAAATCTACTTATACCAAGCTTAAATATGCTAAACTTGACGTTCTTTAAAATTTGTATTTCGGGGTTACTATTTACGACACTATTCAAGTCAATTTGTTGACTTTCTAATGCTTAATAGGTCTGGGAATTCTAATTTCACCCACATACCACATTTTGATTACCTAATTTGTTGGTTTTGGTTGTTTTCTCAAATCTTAAGTCTTTTAGGCACAAATTTCAAATTTTCAGTTTTGGTGTCCCGTATTGCACTATTCCATTGGTTATATTGCTGTTAGAATTTGGCTAAGTTTTCTTCATAGAAGTTGTTCCTTATTGTCTTAACTTTATTTTCCTTTTTGAATCACTCTATTTGGAGTTTTGTAGCTCAAGTTATAGCTATTTGAACATGGCTGGACAGATTGGTCTAACCCAGATTTTCTGGGCACCTAATTTGGTTCTGGCAGTTTTGGGTCACTAAATTTGGGTGGCTAAATAACTTGGTTAAGGGCATAATTTGGATTGTGTTCTTCATGAAAGTTATAGGGCTATGTCTCAACTTTCTACTGGTAAAATTTCAGGTCATTTGGACCTGCCTAGCCCAAGTTATTTCATTTGATCATTTTTGTACAGGGCAATGCGCCCAATTCTGGGTTTGGCCAATTTGTTCAGTATGCTATGGTCACTTTCTGGGCATGATTCTTAAATGAAAAATGTGCCAGTTTGCGTTTAGTTTCATTCCCAATTGGCCTCACACCAATTCGGTTGGTAAATTTTCAGTTTTGGTCCCTGAAAGGGACCTTGGTCATGTTGCCTACAATTTGACCATAGCCATTGCGAATTTAAACTTAATTCCAACACTTCCTAAACACCACAATCGGTCATACATGACCATTTTTCAACTCAAGTAAGGTTAGCCACATCATTGGACTAATTCTCACATTTTTCTCTCCCAAACCCTAGGTGCCAAAACCCTAATTCATGCAATTGATTAATTCATACCCAAGTACTACACTAATCACATATTCAACCTTAATCAAGTTCAAATTCATGTCTAATTTAAATTAAACATATCAAAACTCCAAGATACCATGGCTAGCCAAAATTTATGTTTGGTAATTCATACATGTTTCTTCAAGTTTTCTCATACCATTTCCACTCAATCCAACTCAATTCAAAAGCTAAAGGACTAACTTAAGGTTAATTGACACTTACCTTAAGTGAGCAGAATTTATATCTCCAATTCTTCAACCTTTGCTTAATTTCTTTACTCCCAATCTACTTTTCAAAGCTCAAACACAAGTTTTAACTAAGGAATTTACAATTTTTATGGCTGAATTTAGGGTTTCTTCAAGCTCAAAATGAGCTTTAATGGAGTTTAGAGTGAGAAAGCTTTGGGAGAGAGAGAGAGAGGCCGGCTGGTTGGGATAAGGGAAGAAGATGATACTAATTTTTTTTTCTTTTCTTTTATATATTTTTAAGTCTTAATTAATACTCAATTATCTTATAGTTTCAATTTTTAATTACTAAGTTTATTACATCATGCATGATGTCATGCATGATGTAAGTAAACTTTCTCAATTTTTTTCTTTTTCCACTTTTTTTTTAATTTTTCCTTAGTTCTTTAATTTAATTCTTAATTCCAAAATTTTCTTTTCTCTGATTTTATTGGAAAGTTAGGTCAGGAGTCAGCTATAGGGGTAAATTGGCCAAATTGCCCCTCGCCGGTTTGATCCAGTTTGTAAGTAATTTAATATTTCTTTCGGATCCCTGACCTAATTATTTGACCTACTTAACAATTCTTTTTCATGATTTTCTCTTTTTCACTGTGTTTGCAATAGTCCTAAGGACCGCAGCGTCACATTTTTATGGTTCGAAATTTGAGTTTAAATCGACCTCGCAGTCCTTCCCAAGAAGGTCACCCATCGTTGTGACTCTCAGCTCATTTAACTTCTTGTGTTCTATTTTTCTTATTTATACTTAACCATTTGACAATTACTAATTATTTATTTTCAGGGCTTATCTAGTTATGTTAGATGTGGTTCTAATCCCTTAATTATCCAGACTGACACCAATTGTAACACCCCTATGTTCGGTAGTGCGTTCTACTGTTTCAATGACCAGTGTCGGTCCGGACAGCTAAAATGCCTAGAACTACATTTAAATGTTAGTGAGGAGACATAAAATAATGAAATACAAGAAAAGAAAATACAAGAAAAATAGAGAAAAAATAATAGCAATGAAATGTAACCAAGTTAAACGAGCTGAAAACTATAGCGATGGGTGACCGCACAGGGAAGTTGCGGCGTGGACCGTTGACTAGCCCTGGACTGCGGGGAACCTTGGAAAATATTTTTAAAACTTAAATGAACATCTATTGAAGTATAAATGTCATTAGAAATATCAAAGAAAAATTGAATAATTAGTACAAAGAAAAACGAGAAATCGAGAAAACGACAAAACTCGGTGTTATCGAAAAATCGGGAATGCAACCCGAATAGGGGCATTGTGGTCATTTGACATCCTGAGTTGCCTTTTGACCTAAATTTCTATTAAAAATAAATGATATTACACTTGGAAAATATCATGAAAAATTAAAATGGTGGTACATAATTTAAATAAAAAAGAAATGAGGTAAAAAGTGAAAATTGTGAAACTTTAGATTAATTAATCTGAACCACACTTAGTGCTCCACTAAGTGAAATTAGTGGACATTAAAATATCACAAATGGGACAGCATAAGTCATCTTCAACCTCCAGAATTTGCACCAGCCGAAGCTCTCCCATGAAAGCTCCCATGGCCAAAGTGAAAACACCTCCATGCACCATGATTTAGCCATAAAAACCTTAAGCTCCCTTCATTAAACCTGACCTCCATACCTTGGGCAGCATACTAGGAGCAAGAAAGTTAATTTTTGGTGAGGTTTTGAAGAACTTCAAAAGTGGTAAGTGAGTGTTTTCAATTCTTGTTTCATTAAAAGTGTAACCAAGGTTGTGGGTAGTTGATTTATGGAAGAATTTTTGAAGTTTGATGTTTTAATGGAGATTTACATTTTGGTAGCCATGGAAATTCTGTATATGTAGCTTGTTTTTACTTGTTTATGGTTGTCTAAGATGTTGTTATTGATGGCAGCATGGATATGTGTATAATGGTTTGAATTGGACATGTATATGAGGTATGTCATGTGGTTAATTGTTGTAATTGGACTTGGAAAAATTCTGAGTTATAATGTGTTTGTTGAGAGTGCTTACAAGCTGCCAAAATGACAAAAATATGAAATGAAGTGTGTTAATGTTATGGTACAAACCAGAATTAGCATGGAAGAATTAATTTGGTAAGTGTTGGATGTGTAATTGGTAAGGATAAACAATGTGTAATAGGGCAGTGTACATTTTAGCTTAAAACCTTAAGTATGTGACTCCAATTGGTATGAGACCAATTGGAGGTGAAACTAGGCACAAAATGTGCCAACTTTCTTGGAGGAAGCTTACTAAAATTCTTCCTAGAAGATGACTTGAAAAAATGACCAAATTCGGATTAGTGCTTTGAAAGCCTAAAAATTTACCATTTGGGCAGTAGTTAGTATTTTGACCATAACTCACTCAAAACAGGTCCAATTGACCTGAAATGTTTACCATGAATAGTTGAGACATATATCTACAACTCTTATGAAGACACAAACACCCAAAAACGACCATAAGCAAGTCAAATAGCTTACACAAGTTCAGGTCCAAAAACTGGCCGAACCAAAAGTGACCTAAAAATGACCTAAAGCTACCATTTTGGTACATTCTGTCCAGTATTGGTAGATTGACCAAAACTTGGTCTACAAAACTCAGAATGACCTGAAATTTTTCCCTGCATGCAATAAGATATAGACCTACAAGTTTATAGTTTGGACCGAAACCTGAAAACCGAGGGAACTAAGTCATCCGGCTAGGTTAAATTAGTATACCAAAATCCAGCAAATTGTAATAAAATGCAATATACTTGAAAATTAATTTGGTAATATGTACCAACACTAAAAGGCTATAAAATGTGACATATTGTTAACATTAGAATTGACTCACTTAGAGTGCATCAAGGGTCAACATTATAGGTTGACTAATAAAATGAATTGAAGGGAATAGTACCAAGAAAATTTAAATATTGGATTTTATTATTAGAAACAAATTCATTGAGTACTGAAACACTTTAAATTGTGTGTTTCAGTTGAAAAGGATATTGAGAAGGATAAGGAACACTGAGTCAGAGCCAAGAGACAGCTATCAGAGGTTTGTGCACAATAGTTATTTCTTTTATATTTTTCAATTGAAATAAATTATGATTATTTGTATGTTATTTTTTTAAATTGTGTTTGTGCACAATAGTTATTTCTTTTGAATTTTTTAATTGAAATAAATTATGATTATTTGTATGTTATTGTTTTAAATTGTGTTTGTGCACAATAATTATGATTTCTTATTTTCTACTTAAAAATTTATTTGAATATTATAGTTTTAAATTGTGTCTGTGCATAATACTTTTTATATTCACTGCTTTTACCAGAAAATTTATTTGGAGAATTGAGTTATGAATAATTTTTTATTATTTTGACTTTGGGAATTTTATTTAGAAATTATTGTGTTTCCTATTTTGCAAATGGAAATTTTGAGATAAAATGTGATTTGGGAATTGTATGAAATATTGTGATTTGGAATTGTTTTGATTCACACTTGGCATGATACTATTACTATGTTTCTCCTCCATTTATGGGGTAAGTGTGATTATATTCCTCCCTCTTTGACTTATCAGTCTGAGGTGAATGTGGATGAGTACTCATTATTTAGCTAGCTTCCTCCCTCATTGATTTCGATTATTGGGGTGAGTGTGTCTTGTCGTGGTGTACAACACGGCATGTGCAAAAAAATTGTGTCATGACCTAAATTGTGTTATTGATTGGTAGCACTATATTATTCAGTTATTTGATCAAATTGTGTTATTTATTGGCAAAACCGTATTATTCAGTTATTTGATCAAATGGTGTTATTGATTGGCAAAATTGTGTTATTCAATTGTTTGATCAAATTTGTGTTATATGAACTTTGTAAACTGTGAAATGGAATTGTGAATTATTTGATTTGTGAATTGTCAATAAAAGATTTATATATCACATTTCAAATTATTATTGTGCACTACTGAGTAAATTTTACTCAGCGATAACTTTTCATTGCTGTCGCAGGTAGACAGACTGACAGGGCAGCAGACTAGGCTGCTAATGCTATATTGAGAGTTCATTGAGTATATTGAGTATACCATATTTTGTATTTTGTATTGTAATGTATGTTCACTGTATATATATAGTGTTCTTAGTTTTGAGCAGTTGTAAATTAAAATTGTACATTAAAGTTGTAAACTAAATTTGTAAATTATTTTGGGTTGTAAATATTATGATATATTTCTTTTATCTCAGCTTTTGAAAACACTGAAAAATTATTGTGGATTGAGTAGACAAATGTTGAGAAAATTATTGTGTTCATTTGGATGTTGGAGTTTGAGATTGAGAATTATATTTGAACTGCTTTTTACAGGTTTTTGAAGAACTGTTTTATTCAAAATACAGATGGCACTCTGCCAAAATTTTTACAGAAATTACTCATAATTCAAATGTGTTAGCTGTTTCACTTCAGTTCAAAAAAATTTTTAACACCTGTAAATAGTGCTCACCACTGTAAAAAGAAGTAAGAAAAGTTTTAAAATCCCTTGTAGTGTATTTAATGGGTTATCAGTAGACGAAGTTGGTAATTCATTAGGTATACTACGGGATCATGTTATGTTTTACAGAGGGGTAGGGTGTGACATGTTTTAGTGGTATCAGAGCTAGTTTTTAAATTCTGTTTTCACCTATAATTTGAATATTCTTTCTTCATAGAACAACTGCTCAATGTCATTGTTTGATACATACAGTACATTACATTATAAATATGCACTAACGGGAGGAAATCTCCTTGAATTGACAATGGAAGAGGGTGATCGTTCAGTCGATCAATCGATAGAGGCTGAGATACAAGGGGATGCCCCAGTCCTACACAATGTCAGTGGATCAGCCGCACCAGCCCCCTTAGTACCGCAGTTTCCTGCTCAATTCGCTGAGCAGATGGCTGCAATGTTCCAACAGATGGCTGGTAACGTGTCTACTCAAGTCCCACTACAGACACCAGTGGTACAACCACAGTCTTCTGCTAGGCAGTATGACAAATTAATGAAATATGGGGCTATTGAGTTCAAGGGGATAGTAGATCCTCTAGAGGCAGAATAGTGGTTAGAGAGAATAGATAGGGTGTTCAAGAAACTGCACTGCACAGAGGAGCTCA
The DNA here is from genome assembly GCF_030052815.1 of Hevea brasiliensis. Classification (NCBI taxonomy): domain Eukaryota; kingdom Viridiplantae; phylum Streptophyta; class Magnoliopsida; order Malpighiales; family Euphorbiaceae; genus Hevea; species Hevea brasiliensis. The sequence goes on from NC_079494.1 coordinate 68,895,536, forward strand.
GATTTGAATATTCAGTGTCTCTGCTATAGGGGGATGCATATGACTAGTGAAAAACCATTCCCCATAGTCTAGTAGAACCTTCAGTGCTAACATGGAATGATTTTCTATGGGAGTTTAGACAAAAATATGTCCCTAATGCTTATGTGGGCCAGAAGCTGCAAGAGTTCCTAAGTCTGAAACAGGGGAGTAGATCGGTGGCTGAATATGAAAGGGAATTTTTTCGCCTGAGCCATTATGTAGTAAGTCTACTTTCTACCAGTAGGGAGAGATGTAAGAGGTTTGAAATTGACTTGAAGCCTAGTATCAGATTATAAGTGGTCGGATTCAAGCATAACAACTTCTCTGAGCTTATTTCTCAAGCACTAGAATTAGAAAGAATTGAATCTGAAGCGGCCCCTGAGAAAAAGAAATCAGAGAAGACAAAAAAAGAGGGAAAGTCAGTAGAACAGAGTTCCAGTGGTCCTACTGAAAAGAGGAAAAACTTTGGGGGACACAACAGAGGTGGTAAAAAGTCCAGTAGAGATAGATCTTCTAGACAGAAACCACCTCGATCCGATCAGCAAACTCAACAGAAACCCAAAAATACGCTGTCAGATTGACTTTGTGAAACTTGTGGTAAACCACATAGTGGGTTATGTTATAGAGTCATAAGAGCATGTTTTAATTATGGAGAGACTGGTCATTTTGCTAGGGATTGTGTAAATCCATGTCGTTCTGGATCATTTACTACACCAAAGGGATCAACCCAAGTTTCTACCCCAAATAGTTCACCTTCAGTTAGTAGAGGTAGAGGTAGAGGTAGGGATAGTACACCTAGAAGTTAGAGTACTGTGAATCAGCCAGAATAGGGTGATGCTTCAGCTAGAGTATACGCTATACAACAGAGGGAAGAGGCTGAGACTTTTGACATCATTGTTGGTACTCTCTAAATTAGTAACTAATATATATATGTATTGTTTGACCCGAGGTCTGCATACTTTTATGTTAATGCCAATATTGTTTGCCTTCCTGCTGTCCCTCATATTAAAAAAAAAAATTTTTGTTAGTTACCTAAAAGTAAGTTATAGTAATGGAATTGCTCTAGATGAGGGCAAGATGTTACAGTTAGTAATTGTCAATGGATATTGTAATCAGAATAAGTCTCGGATATTAGTGAATTCGAAAAGGATAAAAGATAGGAAAGTTTGATCTATTGGAATGTATCACAGTAACTGTGCAATGTTCTTGATGTTTATACTGTAAGCTGCAGATTACAGTACTAACTTGAGATTATTGTGTAGAGCCATGTACTACTCGATAGTACACCAAGATGAGAATAGTTGCCAACGGCATTTGTTTTGGTATAGTTATACCAGGACAGAATTTTATTGTTGGAAATAAGTTTGAAAATCCTACTTAGGGAGTTAAAACTCAAAAATTAGATTATCGAAAGGTTATAGTTCAGTATAAAAAGAAGTAAGTTATAGAATATTAAAAGATAAAAAGAGTTGTGGAAGTAGAATTTTGAACAGTTGGTTCAGATGTAACAAAGAAATGTTACGAATATGAGTAAGATTGTTGACTAGAATGGTCAAAGGACCCATGATTAGATAAATAATTCTAACATAACCTCAAGGGTCATTCAATAAGGAAACATGAACCGAAATATTAGACAGAACAATAGTAAGAGAAGATTGGTGTTATACAAACAAATTAAATGTTGTATTAGATTGTTAAAAGTCTTATACAAATTCAAAGGAAAGAAGATTATACGATCATATAGAAAGGAGAAAAAAAATGTATGACTATTGTAAGATGGCTATTGGGTAAAATTTTGAGATTAAATTTATTTTAAGGGGGGGATAATTGTAACACCCCTATGTTCGGTAATGCGTTCTACTGTTCCGGTGATCAGTGTCGGTCCGAACAGCTAGAATGCCTAGAACTACATTTAAATGTTAGTGAGAAGACATAAAATAATGAAATACAAGAAAAGAAAATAGAAGAAAAACAGAGAAAAAATAATAGCAATGAAATGTAACCAAGTTAAATGAGATGAAAACCATAGCGATGGGTGACCGCACCGGGAAGTTGCGGCGTGGACTGTTGACTAGCCCTGGACTGCGAGGAACCCTGGAAAATATTTTTAAGACTTAAATGAACATCTATTGAAGTATAAATGTCATTAGAAATATCAAAGAAAAATTAAATAATTAGTACAAAGAAAAACGAGAAATCAAGAAAATGATAAAACTCGGTGTTATCGAAAAATCAGGAATCCAACCCGAATAGGGGCATTGTGGTCATTTGACATCCCGACTTGCCTTTTGACCTAAATGTCCATTAAAAATAAATGATATTACACTTGAAAAATTTCATGAAAAATTAAAATGGTGGTACATAATTTAAATAGAAAAAGAAATGAGGTAAAAAGTGGAAATTGTGAAACTTTAGATTAATTAATCTTAACCACACTTAGTGCTCCACTAAGTGAAGTTAGTGGATATTAAAATATCACAAATGGGACAGCATAAGTCATCTTCAACCTCCAGAATTTGCACCAGCCGAAGCTCTCCCATGAAAGCTCCCATGGCCAAAGTGAAAACACCTGCCATAAAAACCTTAAGCTCCTTTCATTAAACCTGACCTGCATACCTTGGGCAGCATACTAGGAGCAAGAAAGTTAAGTTTTGGTGAGGTTTTGAAGAACTTCAAAAGTGGTAAGTGAGTGTTTTCAATTCTTATTTCATTAAAAGTGTAACCAAGGTTGTGGGTAATTGATTTATGGAAGAATTTTTGAAGTTTGATGTTTTAATGGAGATGTACATTTTGGCAGCCATGGAAATTCTGTATATGTAGCTTGTTTTTACTTTTTTATGGTTGTCTAAGATGTTGTTATTGATGGCAGCATGGATATGTGTATAATGGTTTGAATTGGACATGTATATGAGGTATGTCATGTGGTTAATTGTTGTAATTGGACTTGGAAAAATTCTGAGTTATAATGTGTTTGTTAAGAGTGGTTACAAGCTGCCAAAATGACCAAAAATGTGAAGTAAAGTGTGTTAATGTTATGGTACAAACCAGAATTGGCATGGAAGAATTAATTTGGTAAGTGTTGGAAGTGTAATTGGTAAGGATAAACAATGAGTAATAGGGCAGTGTACATTTTAGCTTAAAACCTTAAGTATGTGACTCCAATTGGTATGAGACCAATTGGAGGTGAAACTATGCACAAAATGTGCTAACGTTCATGAAGGAAGCTTACCAAAATTCTACCTAGAAGATGACTTGAAAAATGACCAAATCCGGATTATTGCTTTGAAAACCTGAAAATTTACCATTTAGGCAGTAGTTAGTAGTTTGACCATAACGCACTCAACTCAGGTCCAATTGACCTGAAATTTTTACCATGAATAGTTGAGAGATATATCTACAACTCTTATGAAGACACCAACACCCATAAATGAACATAAGCAAGTCAAATAGCTTGCACAAGTTCAGATCCTAAAACTGGCCGAACCAAAAGTGGCCTAAAAATGGCCTAAAGCTACCATTTTGGTACATTCTATCCAGCATTGGTAGATTGACCATAACTTGGTCTACAAAACTCAGAATGACCTGAAATTTTGCCTTGCATGCAATAAGACATAGACCTACAAGTTTGCAGTTTGGACCGAAACCCGAAAACCGAGGGAACTAGGTCATCCGGCTAGGTCAAATTAGTATACCGAAATCCGGCAAATTGCAATAAAATGCAATATACTTGAAAATGAATTTGGTAACATGTACCAACACTAAAAGGCTATAAAATGTGATATATTGGTAACATTAGAATTGACTCACTTAGAGTGCATCAAGGGTCAACATTATAGGTTGACTAATGAAATGAATTGAAGGGAATAGTGCCAAGAAAATTTAAATATTGGATTTTACTGTTAAAAACAAATTCATTGAGTACTGAAACACTTTCAATTGTTTGTTTCAGTTGAAAAGGATATTGAGAAGCGTAAGGAACACTGAGTCAGAGCCAAGAGACAGTTATCAGAGGTTTGTGCACAATAGTTATTTCTTTTAAATTTTTCAATTGAAATAAATTATGATTATTTGTATGTTATTGTTTTAAATTGTGTTTGTGCACAATAGTTATTTCTTTTGAATTTTTCAATTGAAATAAATTATGATTATTTGTATATTATTGTTTTAAATTATGTTTGTGCACAATAATTTTAATTTCTTATTTTCTACTTAAAAATTTATTTGAACATTATAGTTTTAAATTGTGTCTGTGCATAATACTTTTTATATTCACTGCTTTTATCAGAAAATTTATTTGGAGAATTGAGTTATGAATAATTTTTTATTGTTTTGACTTTGGGAATTTTAATTGAAAATTATTGTGTTGCCTATTTTGCAAATGGAAATTTTGAGATAAAATGTGATTGGGGAATTGTATGAAATATTGTGATTTGGAATTGTTTTGATTCACACTTGGCATGACACTGTTACTATGTTCCTCCTCCATTTATGGGGTGAGTGTGATTATATTCCTCCCTCTTTGACTTGTCAGTCTGAGGTGAGTGTGGATGAGTACTCATTATTTAGCTAGCTTCCTCCCTCATTGATTTCGATTATTGGGGTGAGTGTGTCTTGTCGTGGTGTACAACACGGCATGTGCGAAAAAATTGTGTCATGGCCTAAATTGTGTTATTGATTGGCAACACTGTATTATTCAGTTATTTGATCAAATTGTGTTATTGATTGGTAATACTGTATTTTTTAGTTATTTGATCAAATGGTGTTATTGATTGACAAAACTGTATTATTCAGTTATTTGATCAAATGTTATTATTGATTGGCAAAACCGTATTATTCAGTTATTTGATCAAATGGTGTTATTGATTGACAAAATTGTGTTATTCAATTGTTTGATCAAATTTGTGTTATATGAACTTTGTAAATTGTGAAATGGAATTGTAAATTATTTGATTTATGAATTGTCAATAAAAGATTTATATATCGCATTTCAAATTATTATTGTGCACCAATTAGTAAATTTTACTCAGCGATAGCTTTTCATTGCTGTCGCAGGTAGACAGACTGACAGGGCAGCAGACTAGGCTGCTAATGCTATATTGAGAGTTCATCGGGTATATTGAGTATACCATATTTTGCATTTTGTATTGTAATGTATGTTCACTGTATATATATAGTGTTCTTAGTTTTGAGCAGTTGTAAATTAAAATTGTACATTAAAGTTGTAAACTAAATTTGTAAATTATTTTGGGTTGTAAATGTTGTGATATATTTCTTTCATCTTAGCTTTTGAAAACACTGAAAAATTATTGTGGATTGAGTAGACAAATGTTGAGAAACTTATTGTGTTGATTTGAATGTTGGAGTTTGAAATTGAGAAATATATTTAAAGTGCTTTTAATAGGTTTTTGAAGAACTGTTTTATTCAAAATACAGATGGCACTCTGCCAAAATTTTTGTAAAAATTACTAATAATTCAAATGTGTTAACTGTTTCACTTCAGTTCAAAAAAATTTTTAACACTTGTAAATAGTGCTCACCACTGTAAAAAGAAGTAAGAAGACTTTTAAAATTCCTTGTAGTGTATTTAATGGGTTATCAGTAGACGAAGTTGGTAATTCATTAGGTATACTACGGGATCATGTTATGCCTTACAAAGGGGTAGGGTGTGACACTAGTCACCAAAAAAGTGAAATATACCAGGCTATGTAAATAGGGGTGTTACAATAGTCTTACAGTAATAATATTCAATATACATTTTATTCTAGGAGTATTGTATTTGAGTTCTCTCTACGATTCTGCAAATTGTATTTTTGTTATGTTTATATTGCTAATCTCTTTTTTCTCATTTCATTTAATAGTTTCTAATGTTTTTTTATTACTAATGTTCTTAAATAATTTTAATAATTTACACTACCCACGTAACCTATGATAGACTGACAAAACTGGATAATGATTCTTTAGCACTGGACACCGTGGTACCTCGGGCCGTCATACCATGGGATGCGGAGCATCAACCACGTATGCAGTCAGTATGGCTAAAAAGCCATGATAAAACATTATCGGACATAAAAGTCATGAGTGCAGGTATAAAGCCATGAGTGCGGGCATAAAGCCATGAATACAGGCATAAAGCTTTTCGCAGTACTGCTAAAACAATACTCTATTGGCATGCCAATCTATCCAATCTGACACACATGTCTAGGCGATACATGGGCACATAGTACCATTAAGTGTTCATAAGTTTCATTATTTCATTATAGGTTCTAATTATAATTTCTAGCATTTTAATTTTTTTCATAATAGAAACATAAATCTCTAAGTCTAATATTTACATAATTTATTAATTCATCGTAATTTATTTATTCATTATGTTAACCATAATGATCATAATTAAAAACAATGGTTCTCATGCACCATTGTACTCAAAATACTTTTTCTTGTCCTTTCTCCAATAATGGGAACTAAAGTCTTATTTATACATTCATTTATTCATTGCCCTATTTATATAAATTATTATTCATATTCCAAGTAGTCCATGAATATTTCATAGATTTCAAATTTAGCTAAATTTTTCTTAAATCCTAGTGTCACTCAAATTCAAAGATTTAAATCAACTATTTACATTATCTATATCTTAACCATTAAAATAGCTTTCTAATTTATTATACCATTTCCTATATCATTGGGGTCACTCAACTTCACCATTCACAATTTACCTACCACATCCTATATTAACAACTATAATGGTTCTTATAGTTTGTTTTTTTACTTCACATAATTTAGTGATTACTATTCATTTGACCATTTCCATTCAAAGGTTGACTTTTTTATTCATAATAGATTTGTTAAGCCTAAGTTCACCAATATACCACATTTTAGATTTTATTTTTGTTGGCATTGATTTCCAATACCATTTCAAAGCTTATTTTATGTTATTCAAAATTTTCAGATTTCATAAATTAAGTTTACTGTTCCATTGGTCATTGTTACAGTGGAAATTTGGGAAAATTTTCTTCATCAAAGTTATTCCCTTATGTGTCTTCTTTAATTTCCTTTTTGAATCACTCCAATTGGAGTTTTTTAGCTCAAGTTATGGCCTAAATACCATAACTGGCCGGATAGGACAAGATCTGAATTTCTCGCGTAATCCATTCTCGCGCTTTGGTGTCCTGAGTTTGGTGGGCAATTTCATTAAGTTCTGGTCAAAATTGGAGTTGTGTCCTTCATGAAAGTTGTCCTAAATTATCTAAGCTTTCTATTGATATAAATTTTAGGTTAATTGGACATTTCTAAAGTGAGTTATGACCAAATGAACAAACACTGTTCATTTGGTCATTTTCCAGGGACAGCTTGTTGGTCACCCGGGTTGGGGCAATTTCTAAGTCATTATAACTTGGTTTTCTGGGTAGGATTTCTTCATGAAAGTTGTGTTATTATGTGTCTAGTTTCATCTCCAATTGGCCTTGCACTAATTGGACTTGCACAATTCTACTTATGGCTTAAAAACCACACTGGACTCAAGGTCCAGAAAACCCTGCATAAACACAACACCACACTCCCTTAACTCATTTGGTATCTTCTCAACATATTTCAATAATCATACATCCCAATAGCAATAATATTTGCTTAATTGCAATAAATAAGATAGATAATAAAATTCCCAAATGTATCAAACCCTAACCAAATTTATCAAACTTCAAAATTAAATGAAGTTCATAGCATTAACCTTGTGTGCTAGCTTCAATCAACCTTCAAGCACCCTTCCCTTCAATCAAACTTCAATTCCCCTTGGTAAACCCTTCTTGGCAGAATTTTTTTGCTCTTCCAAGTTTCCAATTTTGCTTGATTTCTTGAGTGCTCTCTTCTTTCCAAGGCTAAGTTTTGTTGTTTCTATTGATTTCCTAAAGAAATCATGTGAGAAACCTAAGAATTCAAGCTTTATTTTAGGTGTTAATGGAGGAAAATGTAAGAAAGAGAGAGAGAGGAAGGATAGATGGGAAACATGAAGAAGGTGCCTGAATTTTCTGAAGGAGCGAAAGCGTGAAAAACACAAGTTTATACCATTTAATTCAAAAATTTTCACCTAGGGTCACTTGCATCATGCAAGATTTATTTTTATCTATTTGATTTCAATGATAAACAACATATTAAAACTTTTTAATATGTTTTTGGATCTGTATTTGCCATTTAAGATTTTAGAATTAATCAAATTAATTTTAGAACCCTAGATTAAATTAAGAACAAACACATTAACCTCTTGATATACTGTAGTGTATTTGCGCCTTTAAGATTCGTCTTCAGGACACCAGATGTTGTCCCTCTAGCTTGTCCACACCAAGAACACCTATGGCAGCCCTTGAACAGCTTCTAAAGCTTTTTCTATTATTTAGAAAATCAAGTTCTGCCTTTTAAGAGGTTAAAGATGTAAACAGGACACTAGAAACGATTTCTAGTATTTTTAATTCAAGAGATTGTTTGCTAATCTCTTGGAATAGATGAGAGATGATGAGGAAGAGAGAATATGAGTCTCAAGGGTGACGGCACACAATGGGAGGCAGCAGCTTGTATTTTTATTTTTTCATAACAACACTTATATAGCTAGGTCACCACTTAAACCCTTGCCACATGTCACCCTTTGATTGCTTCTATGTTTAATTGACCCAATCACATTGTGCCAAGTGTCAAACCTATATTTAATCTTAATTTTAATCATCTTACATGATTAAAAGACATTTGGCAAGCTTATGTGTAATTCCATGTGTCACTATCTCATGGTGCCACATGTCACTCTATGAAATGACCAAAATGCCCCTGTGTCTTAATTTTGAGTTCTTAACCCAAAATAATTATTTCTCTTCTTATAATCAATTTATATCAAATATAAATTAATTAATTAATCTCTATTAATTAATTTCTCATTAATTAAATTCATTTTTAAACACTTTAAATATAAATTCAACTTATACTATACATCCAATAATCTAGATTTGGTTTTAAGTCATGCTAGGGACTTTGTAATCTAATTGCAAACCAAACCTATTTAATTAATCAATTAATTAAATCATATTTAATTAGGTGATAACTTGTGTATGTGTGTGACTTACTAGGCTCATCACTAATTGGTAATGAGATATGATATCAACTCTTAATATCATCAGAACTCTTTTTTACCATAAATGATTTCTCTAAATCATTTTATGCACCTCATAGACCATGGTTAACACCTAGCATAGCATGTCATGGCCACCAAATTAGTAATAAGGTTTACCTTAAATGAACCTATAATCATATGTTACCATGCACTGGAATCTCTCTGTTACAAAATCCCAACTCAAGCTGGAGTCATGGTTTATGTCAAACTCCATTTGCTATGAATATTATGTTCTCTTTTAATTCCAGTTCTTGATTAAAAAGATTTTCTCATAAGAAACTCTTTTCTGATTAAATCTATCTGTCCTGACTAAGAACTTGAAACATTAAGAACAATTAAATGAACATAGGATTTTATCTCAATTTACTTAGAGGAACAGATTCTATCTTGATCTACACCTACCTCCATATATAACTAGTAGGAGCCAACACATGCCCATATACCCATACACAGTACAAGTATGAAAGCAGTATCAAACTCAAACTACCTATATACAAGATAACTGTGCTATCTCAAGTCTAAAGATTATATGCACTGATATGATTTATGACAAAACATTGACAAGAGTAAACTCCATGTGCTTGTCATAAGTGTCACTGGTTCGGCCTACTTATCATTTATAAGTGTCTATCATGTTTGTCATATGGCATGAGACTCACCATTTCATCTTATTTATATCTCATATAAATAACTTGGAAACAAACATGAATACAATCTTTCTGGATAAGTCATGTCCTTATTATGAAGTATCCTCGATCGTGAACCTATTTATGATACTTTGTACTAGAAATATTGTCACTCATATTCTTAATAACTTAAGAATAGAATTTCTAATAAAATATCAATGGACCTTTTCTATTACACATAAATATATTATGTAAATGGAAAAGTGGAAATGCCTTTTATTGATAAAATATGTACAAGATACATACTAAATGATATGCTCTAGGGCATACTACTAACATTTTCTGCCCAAAAAGTGATTTATATATTAATTAAATATTCAATGGCAAATTTGTAAATAAGTGGAATGGCAATTTTGTAATTACCTTGAATTTCCTAATCATTTTAGTTTGACTATTTATTTAATTATATTTAATTTTTATAATCTCCATTAATTAAACTAATTTAGCTTTATGACTTAATAAATTTCATTTCTGGTCAATGTGGGACTTCAAAATTTCATTGACCGAATTTTCATTCTTACCAAGTTTTCAGTTAGCCTTTTTCTTTAGTACCCGATAAGTCTTTCTTTTACTCATTATTAATTAATTTCCCACCAATATTAATTCTTATTTTATTTTATATAATTCTCTTACTTAATTGGATAATTTGGTAAAAAATCATCTCTAATGACGAAATAACCAAAATACCCTCCGTTTGGCTTAAGGAGCCAAAATTATCTGTACTGATCTTAAAAATTCTCCTAACCTTTTCTTGACATTCTAATGCTACCTAGGGTGCCATAACTCTTCTCTGGCATCCTAGCAATTATTTCACGGGATTCTCCTTGGGTTTAGGGTTACTAGCTGTGAAGACAGCAACTTTCCACTGAGTTACCCATCGCTAGGGCACCGGCTCATTTAACTTGGTTATATTTTATTTCTAAAATTTTTCCTAAATTTTTCTTATTATTATTTGAGTTATTTATGACTCCTCACTCTAGTCTAAATATTTTTCCAGATGTTCTAGCTGTCCGGACCAACATTGGTTACCAGAACAGTCGAATGCACGGACTAGCTAAAGTGAGGGTGTTACATCCATTTCCTACTTTGGAAGTGTAGGATTCGCGAAGTTAATGGGAGGACCAATTTGAATAAAAGATCATAATAATTTTGGTTAATTACTTAATACATTTACTAATTAATCTAGTTATTTTCTGATAATAATGAGCACACAACAACCACCACCATCTAATATTCTTGCGAGCATACTTGATCACAATAGGTTGACGGGACCTAATCTTTCTAATTGGCTCAGAAATTTAAAACTTGTCCTGAACCTAGAACATATTGGATATGTTTTAGACTCAAAGGTTCCTGGTCTCTTACCTCCAGAGGCCACTCAAGAGGAACTAAACACTTTGGACAAGTGGAAGGAGCATGATATGAGAGCCAAATGTTACATGCTTGCTTCTATGACTAATGAGTTACAAAAGCAGCATGAAAACATGCAGAATGCAAGTGAGATACTCCTTCACCTACAAGAGTTGTGTGGTGAGCACAGCAGGAATGCTAGGTATGAGATATCTAGACAGTTATTTCGCATGAGGATGTCTGAGGGACAGAATATAGGAGATCATGTCCACAAGATGATTTGGCTTATTGAGCAGCTGGAACATCTTGATTTTCACATGGATTTCTAACTACAGACGGATTTGATCCTTCAGTTCCTACCCGAGTCATTTGGGAATTTTGTGACAAATTTCCATATGACAAAGCAAGAGTGTACTTTGGCTGGGTTGCTTAACATGCTAGTTATTGCCCAAAAGAATATGTCAGGCAATAAAGGAAAAAAGGTGGCTTTGATTGCATCTTCTTCTTTTGCTGGAAAAAGAAAAAGGGTAATAAAAATGAGAAACCTCAAATTCCTAGACCTTCCAAGAAGATAGTCAAATAGAAGGGCAAGAACAAAGCTGACAAAGGCAAGAGAAAGTGTCTCCATTGCCAGAAGGATGGGCATTGGAAAAGGAATTGCCTAGAGTATCTTACTTCTCTGAAGGATAAGAAGGATAGACCTTTAGAAGGTACGTCTGTATCTTGTTATTTAGATTCTGATGATACTCATAGTTCATCTACAGCTTGGGTTTTAGATACTGGTGCTAGTTCTCACATTACTTTTGATATGCAGAAACTAGTAAGTAGTAGCAACTTGCAGTCACGAGATATTAGACTCCGTGTTGGCAATGGCTCAACTGTTGAAGATTTAGCCATATGATCTAAATCTTTATACATGAATGGACATGTTTTGTATTTAAATAATATTTTCCATGTACCTGATGCTTTTAAGAATATCATTTCTATATCTAGTTTGACTAGAAATGGCTATGAATTTCAGTTCATAAATGATGTTTGCAATATTTATTTTGGAAATAAATATATTAGCTCAGGTTATATACATGATAGACTTTATTATTTAGATAATAATGTTAAATACAAATCTAATGCAAGCAATCTAAATGAATGTAATGCCATGATGAAAATCAACTCAAGTTCAAAATATATTTGGCATTTAAGATTAGGTCATATTGCAGAAGATAGGATTGCAAAGTTGGAGAAAATGGGGATTTTATCCTCATTGGATTCTGAACCTTCTCCAACTTATGAATCCTACCTTCAAGGCAAAATGACTAGATCACCTTTTGTTGGACAAGGGTTAAGAGCTGAAAATATTTTGGAATTGATACATAGTGATGTATGTGGTCCATTTAAGGAAATAGCTAGAGGCAATTTTCATTACTTTAATTCCTTTACTGATGATAAATCAAGGTTTGGGTTTTTGTATTTGATGAAATACAAACATGAATCCTTTGAAAAGTTTAAAGAATTTAAATGTGAAGTAGAAAATCAAATAGGAAAAAGTATTAAAACTCTTCGATCAGATCGTGGAGGTGAATACTTAAGTACTGAATTTGATGAATACTTGAAAGAGCATGGCATTGTCTCCTAACTGACTCCTTCAGGAATGCCACAACTGAATGGTGTATCTGAAAGGAGAAATCGTACCCTATTAAATATGGTACGCAGTATGATGAGCTATACTGATATACCAATCTCCTTTTGGGGATTTACATTAGAATCAGCTTTGCATATTCTGAATAAGATTCCATCAAAATCGGTCTCTTCCACACCTTATGAGATATGGCATGGAAGAAAACTGAGTCTTAAGCATGTTAAGATTTGGGTTATCCAACTTATATTAAAAAGCTGAACACTGATAAATTGGAAACCAGATCAGAAAAAGGTCGATTTGTTGGATATCCAAAAGAAAGTTTTAGATATTATTTTTATTTGCCTACATCACAAAAGGTTGTGATAAGTAGAAATGCCATATTTCTTGAAAAATAGTTTATTCAAGAAGGTGGCAAAGGAAGGCAAATAGAGTTTGAATTGGAGAATTCTGACCAACCAATAAATCAAATGGATAGAGATCCATCTAGTCAACCTACACCTATTGATGAAACATCTACAGTAATTTCTCGCAGATCGACTAAGATATCTCACCCACCAGAGAGATATGGTTTTCTTCATGAAGATGAACAAGAGTTGTTTACTCATGAAGAAATAGATCATGAAGATGATCCTCTTATCTATGAAGAAGCTATATCAGATATATACTCTTCAAAATGGATTGAAGCTATGAAATCTGAAATTGATTCCATGTATAAGAACCAAGTTTGGGACCTTATTGACCCACCTAAAGGTATTGTACCTATAGGGAATAAATTGGTTTTCAAGAAGAAAATTGGTTCTGATGGAAAGTAGAGACCTATAAAGTAAGGCTAGTAGCGAAAGGGTTTTGCCAAAGGCAAGGAATCGACTATGAGGAGACTTTCTCGCCTGTTGCTATGCTTAAATCAATTAGGATTCTATTAGCAATAGCTGCATACTATGATTGTGAGATTTGACAGATGGATGTCAAAACAGCTTTTCTCAATGGATACATTGATGAAAACATTTTCATGGAATAACCTAAGGGTTTTGAATCCCAAGATAGTTCCAAGGTGTGCAAGCTAAAGCGATCCATTTATGAGTTAAAACAAGCTTTGAGGAGTTAGAACATCCGTTTTAATGAAGCCATTAAGTCATTTGATTTTATCAAAAATGTGGATGAACCATGTGTATATAAGAAGGTTACTGATAGTGCTGTCACTTTCCTTGCCTTATATGTGGATGACATTCTATTGATAGGTAATGACATAGGTATGTTGACATTGTCAAGGTATGGTTATCAAATACATTCTCCATGAAAGACTTAGCGGAGGCAACCTATATTTTTGAAATTCGCATCTATAAAGATAGAGCAAAGAAAATAATTGGTTTATCCCAAAGTCTATACTTGGAAAAGGTGTTAAAGAAGTTTAACATGCTTGATTCCAAGAGAGGATTCTTATCAGTAAGACATGCTATCCACCTTTCTAAAGAGATGTCTCCAAAGACACAAGAAGAAAGAAATAAAATGGCTAGGATTCCATATGCCTCAGCCATTGGAAGTTTGATGTATGTAATGATGTGTACTAGGTCGGATATCACGTATGCTGTTAGTTTGACTAGCAGGTTTCAATCCAATCCAGGTTTGGAACACTGGATAGCTGTCAAGAATATCCTTAAGTACTTGAGAAGAACTAAGGATTTATTCTTGATTTATGGAGTAGTGACTTGCAATTGGATGGTTATACTGATTTTGATTTTCAATCAGATATCGATGATAGAAAGTCTACCTCTGGGTTTGTGTCCTTTTAAAATGGAGGTGCAGTTAGTTGGAAGAGTTCCAAACAGAGTACGACTACTGATTCCACTACAGAAGCCGAGTACATTGCTACATCAAAAGCTGCAAAAGAGGCTATTTAGATAAAGAAGTTCGTGATAAAACTTGCAGTAGTTCCTTCCATTGAGTCAGCAGTTCCTCTCTACTGTGACAATAATGGAGCGGTCATATAGGCTAAAGAACCCCAGTCTCGCCAGAAATCCAAACACATAGAAAGGCGTGACCACTTTATCAGAGAGATAGTTAGGCGAGGCGATATAGCCATGCAGAAAATAGCATCAGCAGAAAATCTAGCTAATCCATTCACAAAGCTTATGTCACAAATTCAGTTAGACCGACAACTTGAGAAGATGGGTCTAAGATATTGTAATGAATGGCTCTAGTGCTAGTGGGAGATTGTTAGTAGTATGCCCTAGAGTATATCATTTTTTATATATCTTATAAATATTTTATTAATAAAAAAGCAATTTCACTTTTCCGTTTAAATAATATACTTATGTGTAATAGAAAATATCCATTGATATTTTCTTAGAAATTCTATTCTTAAGTTGTTAAGATTATGAGTGACAGTATTTCTAGCATAAAGTATCATAAATTGGTTCACAATCGAGGATACTTCACAAAGGACATGTCTTATTTAGAACGATTGTAATCATGTATATTCCCAAGGTATTTATATGAGATATAAATAAGATGGAGTGGTGAGTCTCATGCCACATAACAAACATGATAGGCACTTATACATGATAAGTAGGCCGAACCAGTGATGCTTATAACAAGCATATGGAGTTTACTCTTGATCAAGATGGAATCTGTTACCCTAAGTAAATAAGAATAAAATCCTATGTTCATTTAATTATTCTTGATGTTTCAAGTTCCTAGCCAGGACAGATAGATTTAGTCAGAAAAGAGTTTCTGACAAGAAAATCTAATTAATAAAGAACTGGAATTAAAGGAGAACATAATATTTATAGCAAATGGGGTTTGACATTAACCATGACTCCAGCTTGAATTGGGATTTTGTAACGGAGAGATTCTAGTGCATGGTAACATATGATTAAAGGTTCATTTAAGGTATTCCTTATAACTGATTGGTGGCCATGGCATACTATGCTAGGTGTCAACCATGGTCTATGAGATGCCTAAAATGATTTAGAGAAATCATTTACGGTAAGAAAGATTTCTAATGATATTAAGAGTTAATATCATTTCTCATTGCCAATAAGTAATGAGCCTAGTAAGTCACACATCTACACAAGCTAATCACCATTTAAAATGTAATTTAATTGATTACTTAAAGAGTTTAATTAATTAATTAAAAAGGTTTGATTTGCAATAAGATTGCAAAGTCCCTAGCATAACTTGAAACCAAATCTAGGTTATTGGATATATAGTATAAATTAAATTTATATTTAATTTGATTAAATATGAATTTAATTATGAGAAATTAATTATTGGAGATTAATTAATTAATTAATTAATATTTGATATAAATTGATTTAAAGAGGAAAAATTATAATTTTGGGTTGAGAACTCAAATTAAAAAGTAAGAGCAAATTAGTCTTTTCACGTGGTGACATGTGGCACCATGAGATAGTGACAAGTGGCACCATATAATCTTGCCACTTGTCTTCCTATGATGGAACACCACATGTCATTATTTAAATGGAGTTTGACACTTGGCTTCATAAGATTAAATCAAATAATAATAAGATGAAATCTTGTGATGACATGTGGCAAGGGAGTTAGAGTTTGACCTAAGTATATAAAGAAAGGTTATAAAGAAAAATCAGTCACTCCTCTCTTTTCTCTCATATTGGACTGCAATATGGAGTCTTCTTCTCCTCTTCAATTTCTCAATTGATTCAAAGGAAAAAACTTTGATTTCCTCTTGAATTAAAATTATTAGAAAGTGTTTCTAACACCCAATACATTCATACAACCTTCACAAAGCATAAACCCTATCTCATAATTAGTTGACAAGGCTTAAAAAGCCAATCTATGGGCTGCCATTGCAACTTTGGTGTGTGCTTGTGGTGGACAAACTAGAGGGACAACATTTGGGGTCCTAAGTATATCTCAAGAGGTTTCAATTGTGCATCAAGAGGTTAGTACCTAAAAATCTCTCTTTTAGTTAGGGTTTAGTTAAATTAAATATTAATTCATAATCTTTAATAGCAAATGAAATTTTAATGCATGCTAAAATATGTTTTGGTATGCAATTGGGCATTGAAAATTGATTCGGATCATAAGACACTTGGTATGGTGCATGTAACCTTAAAATTAATTTTTGAAATTCAAGGTTCTAATGCCCTTTATTCATGCTTCCACTCCTTCAGCACCCAGGAAGTACCAAGATGTATCATGACTTGAAGACACATTATTGGTGGCTTGGAATAAAGAAAGAGATTGGTGATTTTGTGGTAAAATGTTTAACATGCCAGCAGGTTAAGACTGAGCATCAGGTTCCATCAGGGTTGTTACATCCCATATCCATACCAGAGTGGAAATGGGATCGCATCACCATGGATTTTGTCACTGGGCTACCATTGACACAGAAGAAGTATGATACCATATGGGTGATTGTGGATAGATTGACCAAGTCAGCTCACTTCCTACCAGTTAGAGCTGACTACTCACTAGAGAGGTTAGTAGAGATCTACATAGCTGAGATAGTCCGGTTACATGGAGTGCTGACATCGATTATATCTAACCGAGACCCAAGATTTACTTCGAGATTTTGGAAGAAGCTACAGGAGTCGTTATGTAACACCCCTCTGTTCGGTAGTACATTCTACTGTTCCGACGACCAGTGTCTGTCCGGACAGTTAGGATGTCTAGAACTAAATTTAAATATTAGTGAGGAGACATAAAATAATGAAATACAAGAAAAAAAAATATAAGAAAAACAAAGGAAAAATAATAGCAATGAAATGAAACTAAGTTAAATGGATAAAACCGTACCGATGGGTAACCGCACTGGGAAGTTGTGGCGTGGGCCGTTGACTAGCCTTGGACCGTAGGGAACTCTAGAAAATATTTTTGGGACTTAAATAAACATCTATTGAAAAATAAATGGTATTAGAAATGTCAAAGAAAAATTCAATAATTAGTACAAAGAAAAATAAAAAATCAAGAAACCGATAAAAAATAGGTGTTACCGAAAAAGTTGAAAAGCAACCTGAATAGGGGCATTGTGGTCAATTGACACCTTGAGTTGCCTTTTGACCTAAATGTCCACTAAAAATAAATGATATTAAACTTTGAAAATGCCATGAAAATTAATGGTGGTCCATAATTTAAATAGTGAAAGAAAAGAGGTTAAATGTGGGAATTGTGGAAATTTTGATTAAACAAACATTATAATTGATCTTAGTGCTCCGCTAACATCTTCAAAGTGGACCATTAAGCAGATTTGTGGCAAAATATTCCTTCATCTTCTTCATTTAGCAAACCAGCCGAAAACCACTTAGGAGAGAAAACTACATTACCGTTTGGTTGAGCTCCATGCAACCCATTTTGAGCCATCCTTTCCACTAAGTCCCTTCTTTAAAGTTAATCCTCACCTTGCAAGGAAGATTTTGGTAGCAATTTTAAGGAGGTTTAGTGAAGTTTTGATCAAGCTTCAAAGGTGATAAGTGTGTATTTTCCATTCTTGTTTCATTAAACTTTGAGTGGATGTTGTGGTGAGTTGTTTTATGGAAAAAGTTTTGAAGCTTGATGATTTAATGGTGGTACACCATTTCGGCAGCCATGAAAACTTACTATTTGTTGTTTGTTTTCACTTGTAAATGGTTGTTTAAGATGTTGGTATAGGTGTTTATGTGTATAGAAATAATTTAGATAATGTATACTAAGTGTATGTATGACAGTGTACTTGGTTTTGGAAGCTTGAAAGCAAATTTGAAGGACATTTTTCATGAGGTGAATCGGCAATTTTAAAGAGTGGTTGGAAATATGTAATTGGTATGTGATGAAGAATGTGTAGCAGGGCAGTATATGTTTTAGCTTAGAACATTAAGTGTGTGACTCCAATTGGTATGAGACCAATTGGAGGTGAAACTAGGCACAAAATGTGCTAACTTTTATGAAGGAAGCTTACCTAAATTCTGCCTAGAAGGTGACTTGAAAAATGACCAAATCCGAATTAGTGACTTGAAAGCCTGAAAATTGACCATTTGGGCAGCAGTTAGTATTTTGACTATAACTTGCTCAAAACAGGTCCAAATGACCTGAAATTTTTATCATGAATAGTTTAGACATAGATCTACAATTCTTATGAAGACACCAAAGCCCAGAAATGGCCACAACCAAGCCAAATAGCTTGCACAAGTTCAGGTACCAAAACTGGCCAAAATGAAAATGACCTAAAAATGACCTAAGCTTACCATTTTAGTGCATTCTTTCCAGCATTGGTAAATTGACCATATCTTGGTCTACACAACTCAGAATGACCTAAAATTTTGCCCCGCGTGCAATAAGACATAGACCTATAAGTTTTTAGTTTAGATCAAAACCCGAAAACCGAGGGAACTAGGTCGTCCGGCTAGGTCAAAATAGTACACCGAAATCCAGTAAATTGCAATAAAATGCAATATACTTGGAAATGAAATTGGTAACATATACCAACACTAAAGGGCTATAAAATGTGACATATTTGTAACATTAGAATTGACTCACTTAGAGTGCAGCAATGGTCAACATTATAGGTTGACTAATGAAATGAATTGAAGGGAATAGTATCAAGAAAATTTAAATATTGGATTTTATTGTTAGAAATAAATTCATTGACTACTGAAACACTTTAAAATTGTGTGTTTCAGTTGAAAAGGATATTGAGAAGCATAAGGAACACTGAGTTAGGACCAAGAGGCATTTATTAGAGGTTTGTGCATAATACTTTTTATATTCACTACTTTTACCAGAAAATTTATTTAGAGAAATGAGTTATGAATAATTTTTTATTATTTTGGCTTTGGGAATCTTAATTGGAAATTATTGTGTTGCCTACTTTGCAAATGGAAATTTTGAGTTAAAATGTGATTTGTGGTTTGTATGAAATATTTAAATATTGTGACTTGAAATTGTTTTGATTCACACTTGGCATGGCAATATTACTATGTTCCTCCTCCATTTATGGGATGAGTATGACTATATTCCTCCCTCTTTGACTTACCAGTCTGAGGTGAGTGTGGATGAGTACTCATTATCTAGCTAGCTACCTCCCTCATTGATTTCGATTAGTGGAGTGAGTATACCTTGTCGTGTTGTACAACACGGCATGTTCAAAAAGTTTGTGTCGTGACCTAAGTTGTGTTATTGATTGGCAACACTGTGTTATTCAATTGTTTGATCAAATTTGTGTTATATGAGCTTTGAAAATCGTGGCATGAAATTGTGAATTATTTGAATTGTAAATTGTCAATAAAAGTTTTATATACCGCATTTTAAATTGTTATTGTGCACCACTGAGTAAATTTTACATAGCGATAGCTTTTTCATTGCTGTCGCAGGCAGACAAATGGACAGAGCAGCAAAGTAGGCTGCTTGTGCTATATTTTGAGAATTCACCGAGTATATTGAGTATACCATATTTTGCAGTTTCTGTTGTAATGTATTTGCACTGTATGTATATATTGTACTTGGTCTTGAGCAGTTGTAAACTAAAATTATAAATTATTTTGGCTTGTAAAAATATTGTAACATGTTTCTTTTATCTCATCTTTCGGAAACACTGGAAAATTGATTGTTGAATTGTGTTGACAATTGTTGAGGAAATTATTGTGTTGAACTGTTATTGGAATTTGAGATTGAGAAAAATATTGGAAGTGCTTTTTACAGGTTTTTGAAGAACTGTTTTATTCAAAATACAGATGGCACTCTGCCAAAATTTCTACAAAAATTATTAATACTTCAAATCTGTTATCTAGTTTCGCTTCAGTTAAAAAAATTTTAACACCTATAAATAGTGCTCACCACTGTAAAAAGAAGTAAGAAAAGGTTTAAAATCCCTTGTAGTGTATTTAATGGATTATCAGTAAACGAAGTTGGCAATTCATTAGGTATACTACGAGATCATGTTATGCCTTATGGAGGGGTAGGGTGTGACACGTTAGGCACTCAATTTCACTTCAGTATGGCTTTTCATCCTCAGACGGATGGACAGTCCGAAAGGGTGATTCAGGTAACCCTTAGAACTTAGTAAATTGCTATAATTGTTAGAGAAATGATAATAATGACTTGACATGAATGATATGATAGGTATTGGAGGATATGTTTCGGAGCTGCATTATTGATTTTACAGAAAGTTGGGAGAAGTACCTTCCTTTGGTAAAGTTTGCTTATAATAATAGCTACCAAGCCTGTGACATCCTCACTATAGATAGTCCATACGTTCTACTGTTCCTGTGACTAATGTCTGTCTGAACTGTCAGAATGTCTAGAACTATATTTAAACTAGAGTGAGGAGTCATAAATAACTTAAATAATGACAAGAAAAATTAAGGAAAAATTTAAGCAATGAAATGCACTAAGGTTAAATGAGCCGTAGCCCCGGCGATGGGTGACCTAACGGGAAGCTACTGTGAAGACAGTTAGTAACCCTAGACCCATGGCAAACTCTGTGAAATAATTTTTGAGACTCCAGTGGAGAGTTATTGAGCCTTAGACAGCAATAGAATGCCAAGAAATTGCTCAGAGAATTTTCTAAATTGGATCAGATAATTTTAGCTCATTAAACTAAACAAAGGGCATTTTGGTCATTTCACCTTTATAGACAATTTTTGACCAACTTGTCCATTTAAGTAAGTAAATTATATGACATAAAATATGAATAAATATTGATAAAAATTTAATTTTAAATGAGTAGAAAAGAAAGAAAAAGAAAATGGAAGTAAATGCCTAATTATGACATCATGCATTTGCAAGCATGATGCAATAAAATTTGTTAGCTTATTAAAATTCAACAAGCACACTTAAACCTTATTAAAAAGAAGAAAAGAATTCAAAAATTGGAAAAAGCAATCTGCCATCTTCTTCTCCATGGCCGAACCACCTAGAGGAAATAGCTTTCTCTATTTTCAAGCTTTCTAGCTTGAAATCCCACCAAACCTCACCCTAAAACTCACACCTTTCTTCACAAAAAATTATCCCCACACCTTGAAGAAGCTTAAGGCAGCAAAAATTTGAGGAAAATTTGAAGTTTAGGCAAGTCCAAGTTGAGCTACAAGAGGTTAGTGCTAGTTATCCCTTCTCTCTCTTTTTATTTTACGTTAAGAGCATAAATTGAGTTAGAAATTGCAAGAAATTGAAATAAAATGCATGTGTATGAATATCAAGAAATTCGGCAACCATGGAAAGATGATGGAATTTTTTGATTTGTTTGAATTAAATTGCTTAGGAATGGTTTTTGAGGAGTATAGTTGAGTTGGATATTGATTTGTGTGTGTTGGATGCAATGATGGATTGTGAGGGTTAGGGTTTGTGAATAAATTGGGGATTTGGTGCTTGGATGTTTAATTGGAGTTCTAATAGTCAATTAGTGACCATTTGTGGTGAATTGGCCTTAATTTGGAATAAATTGTGGCATTGAATGGTGGATTGAATGTGCTGTCCAATTTATGGAAATTCTGGATCTTGAGTCCAATGAATTTAGGTAGCTATAACTTGAAGTGTGTAGCTTCAATTGGTGCAACGCCAATTGAAGGTGAAACTAGAGGCCTAATGCCACATTTTTTATGAAGAGACCCTGCCCAGAAAACTAACTTAGAGTGACCTAAAAATTGCCTAAATCCGGGTAACCAAAATCTAGACCTGAAAAACTAACCATATGAATAGTATTTGTTCAAATGGCCATAACTTGGTATAGAGAGGTCCAAATGACCTGATTCTTGAACATTTGGAAAGCTTAGATAATTTAGAACAACTTTCATGAAGAATATAAACCCAAATTCTGACCATAACTAATTCAAATTGCTAGCCAAACTTAGGATATCAAAACTACCAGAAGCCAAAACTGCCCAGAAATTTTGGGAATAGACCAATCTGGCCAGTTATAGTAATTTGGTCATAACTTGAGCTACAAAACTCCAAATGGAGTGATTCAAAAAGGGAATTAAAGAAAACACATTAAGGAACAACTTTGATGAAGAAATGTTGGCCAAAGTCCCACTGTAGAGTAGTCCACTGGAACAGTAAACTTAGGTGACCAAAACTGAAAATTTAGAAATACATCTAGGGAAATGCCAACAAATTTAGGACCCAAAATGTGGTATTATAGTGTGATTAGGACTTGCATATCTATTATGTATGAAAAATTACATTTTTGTATGAATAGTAATGTGAATCGTAATCAATAAATTATGTGAAATAGTATAATAAAGCCATTATAAATATTAAATATAGGATGTGATTAGTAACTTATAATTTTTGAATTTGAATGACTCTAAAACCTAGGGGAATAATTCACATGAAGAACCTTAGGCTAACATGTAACTGTAACATGTCCAAATGATTGGACAAAGTTGGGATTCCAGAATCTGCCTAGTTCTGGAATTAGAGGGAGACAATGAACCAGTTATGGTTATTTGACCATAACTAAAGTTCTAAAACTTTAATTGACATAATTCAAAATAATATGAATAACTAAGATGAATAACTAGGCCTTTATTGTAAGAACCTAGAATCAATTCTGAGCCTAAGTTCTTGGAATTGTATGACAAAGAAGATAGAAATTTCTAAAATTTGTAGACTGTCTAGGGTCATTAATCAATTAATTATGGTTAGAATTATACTATTTTTAAGGTGAATGTTTAAAAGGAAAGATTTAAATTAACACATAAAGCAACAACTTCCACAAAGGAAGTATGGCCAATGGACTATGCATCTTGGCCAAATTTTTAGAAGGAAATTAAGGCTGAAAATTTGAAATCCATGAAATGTTCATAAATTACTTGAAATATGAATGGTAATTCACCTAAATTATGTGAATAGGTAGTTAGGGCTTATATGCCCATCATTAATAGAATTCATAATATATTAGTAATTCAACTTAAAATATGAAATTATAATTAATATAAGTAGATTGTCAAATGCATAAATGAGATGAAGTCATCATGAGGATTTATGTTTTATTGTAATTAGAACAATAATAATAATATCCTACCCAATAAGTGGTACATGAGAGGAAATAAGGTGAATTATAAATACCTAGTAAGCAAATATTTTCTAAATTATGAATGGTAATTTATATAAATATTGTAGTGAATAAATGAATCACATAAATGTGAGAATGGGACAATCATTAATCAATTGACTATAACTAGAGTTATACTACTTCAAAGTAAATAAGTAAAAAGGGAAATTTAAGTTAAACTGAAATCCATGAATAGTTTATGGATTACTTGGAATATGAATAATAATCTACATAAATATTGTGATGATTAAATGGATTATAAGAATGCTTAAATGGGACGTTAGTTCTCATTATTAGAGAAAGGAAGAATGTTTTGCCTACAATGGTACATGAGAACCATTGTTGTGAATTATAATCAATATGGATGATATAATGAATATATAAATTATGATGAATGTATAAACTATGTAGAATTGTGATTTAGAAATTTATGCTTCTATTAGGAATAGAATTAAAATGATAAAAAAATTATAATTGGAACTTATAATGAAATAATAAAATATATTAACATTAAATAGTACTAATATGCCTATGTATTGCCTAGACACGTGTGTCAGATTGGATAGATTAGCATGTCAATAGGGTATTATTTGAGCAGTACTGTGTAAGGCTTTATGCCTATATTTATAGTTTTATGCCCACATTCATGGCTTATATGCCCGATTATCTGTTACCATGGCTTTTTAGCCATATTGATTGCATACGTGGTTGACGTTCCGTATTTCACGTCCCATGGTATGACGGCCTGAGACACCACGGTGTCCAGTGCCTAGTGACCCTCTTATCTAGTTTAGTCAGCATATCATAGGTTACTTGGGTAGTGAAATAAATTAAAAATATTAGAAATTAAATAAATGAGTTAGAAAGAGTTGAAAAGAATTAGTTAGAATTAAGAATATTAGTTATTATGAAATGATCCAAACCACATAAAAAAAAATTATTAAGTAAAATGATGAAAGATTAGCAAAAATAGGCATAACTTAAATAAATATTACAAATGTACCTTCTATAACCATATGAATATAAACTTAGTATTTTTATTAATTTTTTATATTATATATTATTATTGTAAATTTAGGAACTAAACGCTTCCAAAGAGGAACAAATTAGAACAAAAGATAGTTAATACTAGAAATATCATATTAAATTAAATTAAATTCTTGAGTATCCAAATGATGCTTCATTTCTTTCCTTATTTGTATATATTATTTTCTTGTTGTATTATCTCACCACTAGGCAAAAATGCTTAACGCGATGGATTGTTTCCTTCACACAGGTACTAAAGCTAAAACCCAGTGGACATTAGACTGGGATTTTTGGAGTCCGGATCTGCAGAAATATCAAAAGTGTTCAAAGTTGTCACCTCCTCAGCAATGCATGTAAATAGGCTCACAAAAGTCATATTATGTATTTTGTGCATTATAATTAGTTATTATGTTAAAATGTAAATTATGAAATTGTAATTAATTTGTATATCATGTAAATTGTGAATTTATGTCATTAATTTGTAAATTATGTAATTAATGGAAATTTGAGAATTTTGATATATGAATTGAGCATGGAAATGAGTTACAAGAATTGAATATGAAATGATTTGATGAGCATGGATGAGATTTTTATTGTAAAATATTATTGAAAAATTCAAGCAAGTGAATAGTAAAATACACCAACTGGATATAAAATAGGGAAAACTCCACTGGTTTCTCCTTAGAAAAATAATTGATATTAAAATATAACAAGAACAAAATTATTAAAAGAATAAAGTAAGATAAGATAGGGTGCTCCGGCACTGAGTGTGACATGCCTTGCTCGGCTACACTGTAGATAGGTGAGGGGTGTCACAAAGCCGGCATAAAGATGGCCCCATATGAAGCATTATATAGGAGAGGTGCATAACTCCCTTACGTTGGACAGATTTAGGTGAGGAGAAAGTAGTGGGCCCAGACTTGGTGAGACAGACTGAGGAAAAAGTGAAGGTCATCAGAGACAACTTGAAAGCCGCCTCAGATAGACAGAAGTCATATGCCGATCTAAAAAGGAAAGACATAGAGTACGAGGTTGGTGATAAGGTGTTTCTCAAGGTGTCACCTTGGAAGTGTTAAGATTTGGCAAGAAGGGTTAGTTGAGCCCTAGGTTTATTGGTTCATACAAGGTCATTGAACGTGTGGGTCCAGTAGCCTACAAGCTAGCTTTACCACCTAAGCTAGACAAGATCCATAACGTGTTCCATGTGTCGATGCTCAGGAGATACAGATTCGATCTCTCACATGTCATCTCAGTAGAAGAGATAATAGTACAACCTAATTTGACATATGAAGAAGAACCAATTAGAATCTTGGCACGAGAGATCAAAGAACTCAGAAATAAGAAAATTCCACTAGTAAAAGTCCTATGGAGACACCGCAACATAGAAGAGGCGACATGAGAGAGTAAGGAGAAGATGAGGCAGCAGTTTCCTCAGCTCTTCACATCAGGTAAATTTCGAGGATGAAATTTTTATTTAGAGGGAAAGAATTGCAACACCCTCACTTTACGTAGTCCATATATGCTACTGTTCCGATAAACTAATGTCTGTTCGGACAGCTAGGATGTCTAGAACTACACTTAAACTAGGGTGAGGAGACATAAATTGACTAAATAAAGACCAAGAAAAAATAAAAGAAACGAAGTGCAACTCGGCTAAAGGAGCCAGAGTCACGACGATGGGTGAACGTACTGGGAAGCAACTGTGCAGACAGTTGCCGACCCCAGACCTATGAGGAACCCTATGAAACAAATATTATAGACTAAATTGAAAGTTTTATGGGGATTAAATGACATTAAAAAAATGTAAAAGAAAATTCAAGAAAATTTGCCAATCGGTAACGGGAGTTGTAACCCGATAAACATAACAAAAGGCATTTTGGTCATTTTACCCTTTGAGTTGAATTTTGACCTAAATGTCAATTAAAATGAGAGAGATTAAAACACATAAAATAAATTAAATTGTGAATTTATGTATAGAAATAGGAAAAGAAAAGAAAAAGAAATAAAATTTTTACCTAAGCATGATGTCATAATGACATCATTTAAAATTTTTAACCAATAAAATTTGAAAAACCAATTAAAAGGGATAAGATGAGATTTAATAGAGACAAAATAACATTAAAATGGCCATCTTCTTCCTCGTCACTTCCATGGCCGAACTCTCTCTAAGCTCTCTCCCTGCATTTTTGCTTGCTTGAGCTTAACTTCTCCCCTTTCTCATCATAATTTTCATAAGTGTCTTTGTTAAAAACTCACCCCACACTTTAAGGAAGATTGTGGCTACCAAGAAGATAAGAGAAATTGAGGTTTTTACTAAGTTCAAGAATTGGTCATTAAGGTTAGTGCCTAATCCTTCTTCCTTCCTTCATTAAACATTGAATTGATATTGAGATAAGTAGAAATTGCATGAAATCAAAAGAAATGGATAAGTTTATGAGGAAGTTGAATTTTGGCAGCCATAATGAAAAGTGGACTTTGATGTTGTTAATTGATATAAATTGGTTTAGTAATATTGATTAATGCATTTATAGGTATTAGAAGTTGAATTACATTGAGTTTGCATGAGATTGAAATTGTGAGTTAGGGTTTTAACCTAACTTTGGGGTTTTTGTGACATGGCTTGAAATTGGCATTGTTGAGATGACTTGTTGACCATTAGAAGTGCCATGTATGTCAAATGAAGTTTGGGAGTTGGAGGAATTGAAATTGGGAGTGTTACATTTTCATGCAAGTTTTAGGATTTATGAGTCCAGTGTGAATATTGAGCCATAACTAGGGTTGTGTTGCTCTAATTGGTATGAGGCTAATTAGAGATGCAACTAGGGTCAAAATGCCCCATTTTTTATGAAGAGACCATGCCTAAAAACTTTCCATGAATTGACCTAAAAACTGCTTGAATTTGGATGACCATAACCTAAACCCAGAAAATGAACAAATGAACAGTACATGTTCAATTGGCTATAACTTCCTCTAGAAAGGTCAGAATGACCTGATTTTTATACTGTTGGAAAGGTTAGACATAGGAGCATAACTTTTATGGAGATTACAGAAACCAGAATTACCTCTAACCAAATCAATTTGCTAGCAAAAACTAGGTCAACAATACTGTCCAGAACCAAACTGCCAGAAATTCTGGACTTAGGTGTATCCGACCAGTTTTGACAAAAAGGCCATAACTTGGTCTACAAAATTGAAAATATAATGAAATCAGTGCCAAAATTTTCGTAAGATATATATATATACAATATTGATGTTTTGACAAAAACCTAGAACCCAAAGGAACTAGGCCAAATTGCTAGAACAATTTAGCACATCAAAACCTAGAATTTGACTAAACTAAAATTTGACCCCAGAACAGTGTTCATAGCATATCTCCCACTAGGAAACCCCAATTGGGATGAGCCAAACTGTTATGGAAACCTAAGAAATAGGGATTCAACTTTGGTTTAGAAACTTTCCTCAGATTGTGAGTGTAAGGACCCTAAATTAACAGTCAAAGCCACTGACCTGAACCTAGAATCCTGATGGCATAGGGTACATGAGTCCAGGTCAGTTAATTAGCTATAACTAATTCTACAAAACTTTAAAAATTGTAATTCAAAATTTTGAGTGATCATAAAACCTAGGGTAACAACTTCTATGAAGAACATTAGGCCTAAAAGTGGCTATAACATGTCTAATTAATTAGGTAAACTTTAACTCCATAATCAGCCTAATTCTGGACCTAGAAAGAGATAGTGAACCAGTTGTGGTTATTTGACCATAACTTGAGTTCTAAAACTCCAAATGAGCTGATTCAAAAAGGAAAACAAAAAAAAAAGACATAGAGGGACAACTTCCATGAAGGAAGTGTAGCCAAACAGTGGCTACATCTTGGCCAATTCGCTAGGTTAAAATATGACACCAAATTTGGACCTAAAGAAATGTTCAAGAAATGGATTACTACATGATACCTACTTGAATTACCAAATGCATAAATTATATGAAAATGCATGTGGGACCTACTTTCCATTATAAATTGACATGACATAATAATAATAAATCCATAATTAAGTAATAATACTAAATTGCCCAAAGTATACCTAGACTTATGTATATAGCTTGGATACCGAATAGGGACTACAGATTGCAGTACTGCTCACATGAATGATCATTGATAGACAATATGTCTGAGATGATTGTTCTACTGGTTTTATGCCTGTCCGTTGACCATAGCGCCTATTATCATTTCTAGATTTATGCCTACCCGCTGGCCTTGTGCCTGACATGACAGATGTATACTTGATAGACATACTGATATCTAACTAGTATACTCTTGGGTATTCATCCTTTATAATCTGTTATAGGTTACTTGGGCACTGATATAAATTTAATCAGACAGAATATGAGAGGAATAAATATAAAAGTTCCCGATAAATTTAATTATTCCCAAAGTCTAATAAATATGTAGATGACCAAAAATTTATGCAATTATACATAGATTAACTATTCTTGATTTTTTAGTTATTCTTATTTTAAATTATGCACCACTAAGCAATTTGCTTAGTGCGTCGGTTTTCCCATCGCATAGTGTAACACCCCTATTTGCATAGCCTGGTATATTTTACTATTCCGATGACCGGTGTCGGTCTGGACAATTAAGGGGATTAGAACCACACTTAAGACAACTACATAAGCCATAAACACAAATAATTAGTAATTGTCAATTAGTTAAGTATAAATAAGAAAAATAGAACATAAGAAGTTAAACGAGCTGAGAGTCACAGTGATGGGTGACCTTCTCGGGAAGGACTGCGAAGTCTATTTAAACTCAAATTTTGAACCATAAAATATGACGCTGTGGTCCTTAGGACTATTACGAACACAGTGGAAAAGAGAAAATCAAGAAAAAAAATTGTTAAGCCAGTCAAATAATTAGGTCAGGGAGCCGGAAGAAATATGGAATTATTTGCAAACTGGGTTGAATCGGCGAGGGGCAATTTGGTCAATTGACCCCGAGAGCTGACTCCTGACCTGACTGTCAAATAAAATTAGAGAAAAGAAAATTTTGGAATCGGGAATTAAATTAAAGAACTAAAGAAAAATAAATGAAAAAAAAAAGAGAAAAGAAAAAGTTTTCTTACACATGTTGATGACATCAATTATGATGTCAAAATTAATTTTTAATTTCCCACAATTTTTGACCAATTCAAATACACAAAACAAGACCTAAAATACATAAAATTAAAACAAAAAAATCAGCTCTTCTCTTCCACAAATTCGGCAACCTCACCATTTCACTCTCCTCCATTGCCAAAACCACCATTAAAGCTTGGTAAAGTTGAGTTTTCCCCACTAAACCCTAACTTTTCCAAAATCAGTCCATAAAAACTTGTTGACTTCACTTGAGAAGAAGCTTGAGCAAGAAAAGAAAGAAGAAAAGAAGAAGAAAATTGAAGATTAACATCCAAGTTGAGGTTAGTAATTTAAGTTGAAAAATTCAGTTTATTGTTTGTGTGTTTAGCTTAACTAACCTAGAACTCAACTTAAAAATCAAAAGAAAACATCTTTGGAGGACCAATTGTTAATTTCAGCCAGCCTTAAGGGAGTAGAGATTTCATGGTTTTGATGAATTAAAAAGCATAATTGAGTTGAAATATATGGGTAGGTGTTGAATAATGACTTAAATTGCATAAAATTTCAAAATTGTGTAGTTAGGGTTTTGGCACCTAGGCTTTGGAAGACAAAAATTTGGAGAAATAGTCAAATGGTGTATTTGACCTTGTTTGAGATGGAAAATGGTCATTTGTGACCAATTGATGTATGTTGGAAGTGTTAGAATTTGGCTTAGATTCGGATTGAATGTGGGCAGTATGCAGGCAGCAGAACCAAGGTCCCTTTTAGGGACCAAAACTGAAAATTTACAAGTCTAATTGGTGTGAGGCCAATTGGCAATGAAAATAGACACAAAATGACACAATTTTTATTTAGGAATCATGCCCAAAAGGTGACTAAAACCTAGTGAACAAATTGACCAAATTCGGATTTATGCAGTCTGACCTGTACAAAAATGACCAAATGAACAGTGTTTGTTCAATTGGCCATAACTTGGGTTAGGCAGGTATAAATGACTTGAAATTTTACCAGTGGACATTGAGATATAGACTTAAAACTTTCATGAAGAACACAAACCCAAATTATACCCTTAACCAAGTCATTTGGCCACCCAAAGTTAGTGACCTAAAACTGCCAGAACCAGTTTGGTGCCCAGAAATCTGGGTTAATTCCAATCCAGCAGCCATGATTCAAATGGCTATAACTTCAGCTAAAAAACTCTAATTGGAGTGATTCAAAAAGGAGAATAAAGTTAAGACAATAGGAAACATTTTCTATGAAGAAAGTTTTGCCAAATTCTAATAGAAAAATGACCAATGAAACAGTGCAACTTAAGACACCAAAACTGAAAATTTACAAATTTGCCTAAAAGACTTAGATTTTGAGTAAACAACCAAAACCAACAAATTTAATAACCAAAATGTGGTATGTGGGTGAAATTGGAATTCCCATACCTATTAAGCCTTAGAAAGTCAACAAATTGACTTGAATAGTATCATGAATAGTAACCCCAAAACACAAATTTTAAAGAATGTCAAGTTTAGCACATTAGAGCTAGGTAAAAGTGAATTTAAATTTATTTTTAGATTTATGCTAAGTTATGTCAAACTCTACCCCTCTGTAAGGCATAACATGATCCCGTAGTATACCTAGTGAATTACCAACTTCGTCTATTGATAACCCATTAAATACACTACAAGGGATTTTAAAACTTTTCTTACTTCTTTTTATAGTGGTGAGCACTATTTACAGGTGTTAAAAATTTTTGAACTGAAGTGAAACAGCTAATACATTTGAATTATTAGTAATTTCTGTAAAAATTTTAGTGGAGTTCCATTTGTATTTTGAATAAAACAGTTCTTCAAAAACCTGTAAAAAGCACTTTAAATATATTTCTCAATCTCAAACTCCAACATTTGTCAACTCAAATCCAAAATAATTTTTCAGTGTTTTCAAAGGCTGAGATAAAAGAAATATATCACAATATTTACAAACCAAAATAATTTACAATTTATTTTACAACTTCAATGTACAATTTTAATTTACAACTGCTCAAAACCAAGAACACTATATACATATAGTAAACATACATTACAATACAAAATGCAAAATATGGTATACTCAATATACTCGATGAACTCTCAGTGTAGTATTAGCTGCCTAGTCTGCTGCCCTGTCAGTCTATCTAGCTGCGACAGCAATGAAAAGCTATCCCTGAGTAAAATTTACTCAGTGGTGCACAATAACAATTTGAAATGAGATATATAAATCTTTTATTGACAATTCACAAATTAAATAATTCACAATTCCATTTCACAATTTACAAAGTTCATGTAACACAAATTTGATCAAACAATTGAATAACACAGTTTTGCCAATCAATAACACCATTTGATCAAATAACTGAATAATACAGTTTTGCCAATCAATAACACCATTTGATCAGATAACTGAATAATACAGTGTTGCCAATCAATAACACAATTTAGGCCATGACATAATTTTTCCGCACATACCGTGTTGTACACCACGACAAGACACACTCACCCCAATAATCGAAATCAATGAGGGAGGAAGCTAGCTAAATAATAAGTACTCATCCACACTCACCTCAGACTGGCAAGTCAAAGAGGGAGGAACATAATCACACTCACCCCAGACTGATAAGTCAAAGAGGGAGGAATATAATAACAGTGTCATGCCAAATGTGAATCACAACAATTCCAAATCACAATATTTAAATATTTCATACAAACCACAAATCATATTTTATCTCAAAATTTCCATTTGCAAAGTAGGCAACACAATAATTTCCAAATAAGATTCTCAAAGCCAAAACAATAAAAAATTATTCATAACTCATTTCTCCAAATAAATTTTCTAATAAAAGCAGTGAATATAAAAAGTATTGTGCACAGACACAATTTAAAACTATAATGTACAAATAATCATAATTTATTTCAATTAAAAAATTCAAAAGAAATAACTATTGTGCACAAACCTTTGATATATGCCTCTTGGCCCTAACTCAGTGTTTCTTATGCTTTCAATATCCTTTTCAACTGAAACACACAATTTAAAGTGTTTCAGTACTCAATGAATTTGTTTCTAACAATAAAATCCAATGTTTAAATTTTCTTGGTACTATTCCATTCAATTAATTTCATTAGTCAACCTATACTATTGACCCTTGATGCACTCTAAGTGAGTCAATTCCAATGTTACTAATATGTCACATTTAATAGCCTTTTAGTGTTGGTACATGTTACCAAATTCATTTTCAAGTATATTGCATTTGATTGCAATTTGCTGGATTTCGGTATACTAATTTGACCTAGCCGGATGACCTAGTTTCCTCGGTTTTCGGGTTTCGGTCAAAACTAAAAACTTATAGGTCTATGTCTTATTGCACGTGGGGCAAAATTTCAGGTCATTCTGAGTTTACTAGACCAAGTTATAGTCACTATTGCTGGTCAGAATGTACCAAAATGGCCATTTTAGGTCATTTTTAGGTCACTTTTGGTTCAGCCAGTTTTTGGACCTGAACTTGTGCAAGCTATTTGGCTTGGTTCTGGCCATTTCTGGGCTTTGGTGTCTTCATAAG
Organism: Hevea brasiliensis; assembly: GCF_030052815.1. Taxonomy (NCBI): domain Eukaryota; kingdom Viridiplantae; phylum Streptophyta; class Magnoliopsida; order Malpighiales; family Euphorbiaceae; genus Hevea; species Hevea brasiliensis. The sequence continues at coordinate 68,929,109 of NC_079494.1, forward strand.
AATTGTAGATATATGTCTCAAATATTCATGGTAAAATTTTAGGTCAATTGGACCTATTTTGAGTGAGTTATGGCCAAAACACTAACTGCTACCCAAATGGTCAATTTTCATGCTTTCATTGTACTAATCCGGATTTGGTCATTTTTCAAGTCACCATCTAAGCAGAATTTTGGTAAGCTTCCTTCATGAAAGTTGGCACATTTTGTGCCTAGTTTTACCTCCAATTAGTCTCATACCAATTGGAGCCACACACTTAAGGTTCTAAGCCAAAACCTACACTGCCCTATTGCACATTGTTCATCACTCATCAATTACACATTTAACACTTATCAAGTTACACATCCATGCCAATTCTGGTTTGTACCATAACATAAACACATTTTACTTCACATTGTTGGTCATTTTGGCAGCTTGTAATCACACTCAACATGCACATTATAGTACAGAATTTGCCAAGTCCAAATTACAAATAATTTAACCACATAACCTAGCTCATTTACATGTCCACATTCAAACCCTTATACACATATACATGCTGCCATAACAAGCACCATAATTCAATAATATAATTCCATAAACCAACCCATGAAACAACATATTTTGGTCCACACTTCAAATTACCAATTGTAATTTTCTTCAATTAGCTTTCCAAGCTTCCAAAATCAAGTGTACTTTCACATATACATTTAGTATACATTATCCTATTTATTCCTACACACATAAACACTTCATCAATACTTTATTCTACTATTTACATGCAAGGATAAACTGCCCTTATTGAAGTTTCATGGCTTCCAAAAATATACCTCTCCCTTAACTCATCAAACTTCAAAAATCCTTCCACAATTCAACTACCCATAACATCCATACAAAGTTTAATGAAACAATAATTAGAAATACATACTTACCACTTTTGAAACTCTACAAAACCTTCACTAAACTTCTTAAAATTGCTATCTAAGTCTTCCTTGTGATGTGGGGAGCAAGGTTAATGAAGGAACTTAGGGGGAAAATGGCTTAAACAAGTTTGCATGAAGCTTGGGACAATTCGGCCATGGAGGAATTCCTTTCTTCCATTTTCGGCTGGTTTTTGCAATGTTGAAGAAGATGAGTTTTTGTCCACAATATGCTGATTAAGTGTCCACTTTATGGAGTTAGTGGACCACTAAGTAAGGATTAAATGATTGTTTATTCTAAAGTTTTCATATTCCCACATTTAACTCCCATCTTTTGCTATTTAAACTATGTACCACCAATTTAATTTTTCATGACATTTTCCAAGTGTAATATCATGTATTTTTAATGGACATTTAGGTCAAAAGACAACTCGGAGTGTCAAATGACCACAATGCCCCTGTTCGAGTTGCATTCCCGATTTTTCAGTAACACCGATTTTGTCCTTTTTTTATTTCTCACTTTTCTTTGTATTAATTAATTAATTTTTCTTTGATATTTCTAATGATATTTATGCTTCAATAGATGTCTACTTAAGTCTTAAAAATATTTTCCGGTGTTCCCCGAGGTCCAAGGCTAGTCAACGGTCCACGCCGCAACTTCCCTGTGCAGTCACCCATCGCTATGGTTCTCGGCTCGTTTAACTTGGTTACATTTCATTGCTATTATTTTTTCTTTATTTTTCTTGTCTTTTCTTTTCTTGCATTTCATTATTCTATGTCTCCTCACTAATATTTAAATATAGTTCTAGGCATTCTAGCTGTCCGGACAGACACTGGTCACCGGAACAGTAGAATGCACTACCGAACATAGGGGTGTTACAAGTTATGATACTGAAACACTGTGAAACTGTGTGTTTTAGTGGAAAAGAATACCGGGAAGGAACCCGAGTTGTCGAGTCAAGGCCAAGAGGCGACTCCCTTAAGGTTTGTGCACAACGTATAATTTCTGTAAATTATCTTCTGCATATTGTTTTGAATAATTTGAAATATTGAATTCTGACATCATTATGATGAAGTATTTATGATGCTTTGATTTAAATTGTTGAAAGTTATTTGTGTATATTTGAATTGGCAATGTTTAGTAAATTGTTAAGATAAGTTTTTAAACCACAGTGTCATGACCATATATTTGAACACCTCACTAGCATGACTAGTGGGGGTAATTAGTTTCGAATTTTGATTCCTTCTCTGGCTAAAGTGTTGAGGTCTGTGCCAGTAGAAGAAGAAAAAGAATGAGTTCCCATACATTTGAGCTAGCTAGCCTTGTGATGTGACTTCTCCTTAGCCTCTGGCTATTGAGATTATATTTGTTTCGAATGGCATGATATAACTGTGGGTTTTATGAAATTGGTTTTGACACTTCAAAATGAAATTGTTTGGATTAAAATCTCATAATTCATGTTTTGTGTTTAACTCTCATGTTCAGTCCAATTTTTGAATAAATATGATTTAAATTCTGCATAAAGATTATTTTAGTATGTTGTGCACCACTAAGTCCTAGTACTCAGCGATGGCTGTTATTGCTATCGTAGATTTAAAGACTAGAGGAGCATCAGATTGAGCTGTTGAGGACTGAGGAGCTACTTGCTTGGAGTTATTGGTTATATTTTATACCCTGACTGTAAAAAGTTATTTTGATGTATGTAATGTATGTAAAGGTATGGACATGTAAAACTGGTCTTGAGCAGTTTGTATAAAGTTTGTAATTAATTTTGGTTTGGATTTCTCTTAATGTAAATTTTTATAATGATGTATATAAATTGTTTTATCTTTAATGAAATATGAATGGAAGTATTTTATTTTAAATTGAATAAAATTAATTAATGGTATTTTGATGATTGTTGAATATTGGAAATTGTGGATTTGAATTTTTGGAGATTGATAAATGGTGTTGAAATTGATTGGGATGATTGTGAATTCGAAGAAGTTGTTGAGACAAATTATTGGAAGTGCTTTTTACAGGAATTTGAAGAACTGTTTTCTCAAAATACAGACGGCACTCTGCCGAAATTTTAATAAAATTTGCGGAAAAAAAAAATAAATGGGACAAAAATTTTACTAGATTTAAAACTTTGAATAAATGATTTTAATATCTATTTAGAAATGCTCACCACTTATAAAAGTAAGAAAATTGTTTTAAAATCCCTTGTAGGGTACTTAATAAATTATCGGTAGGTGAAGTTCGGTAATTCATTAGGTATTCTACGAGATCATGTTATGCCTTAAAAAGGGGTAAGGTGTGACATGTAGGTACTGGAGACTAGCCACAACAGCAACAGCAACTGCAGCCTTAGTTCTTTGACAGCGTTTGTGTAGATCTGCTAGTCACCTCTGCAGTCTATATTTTGGTAGGGCCCATGTAATTAAATTTTGTATTTTGTTATTGTACATAAGTGAGTGATGTCTATCATTTTGGATTGTAAATAAAATTGTAAATTATTATATACAAATTTTTACATGAATGAAATGAAATGCATTTATTTAAAATGGATGTGAGCAATGATGACATGACTTGATATAGGAATAAATGAAACATATATGAAATTATCTTTAACAGGTGAATAGTAAAACCTACCATATGCTAAATAAATAGAGGAGGCTCTGTCCGAGTCTCCATAAAACTAAAATGGGATAAAAAAAAATTTCCACACATGAGATAATATTAGGAAATGGACATTAAATTAATAATGTACACAATAAGACAAGATAGGGTGCTCCGCCACCGAATGTGGCATATCTTGTTCGGTTACACTATATACAGGTAAGGGGCGTCACAGTTTGTGGGTGAGAATTGCTAGGGAATTAAGCTAGAATAAAGAGAAAATGGAGGAGAGTTCTTCACCTATGGAGGTTAAGCCATATGGTTAAATGGAAGAAAATTATTCAATTTTATTTTTATTTGTCTTCTTTTATCCTTTTTATAAGTGGTTGTCTAATTTTAATTGGTTAGAGAATTTTAATTGTATCATTATGACATCATGCATGTGTCATAATTAGAATTTAATTTCATTTCTTTTTATTTTTCTTTATTCTTTTCTCTATTCATTTCTAATTAAATTTTTATCAATATTTCTTCATATTTAATTACATAAATGTCACTTAATTAAATTGACATGTTGGTAAAAAAATCAACCTTAAGTGTGAAATGACCAAAATGTCCTTTGTTGTATTCATCGAGTTGTAATTATTTTTACCGATTGGCTTTATTTCCTTACATTCCTTTGACATTTTTATTGTCATTTAAACGTCATAAATACTTCAATTTAGTCCCATATAATTATTCCACAGGGTTCCCCATGTGTTCGGGATTGACAACTGTCTTCACAGTCACTTCCCGTTAAGGTTATCCATCGCTGAAGCCTCGGCTCATTTAACTTATTTACACTTCATTTATTTTATTTTTCTTTAATTTTACTTAGTCTTTATTTAGTTAATTTATGTCTCCTTACTCTAGTTTAAGTGTAGTTCTAGATATCCTAGCTGTCCAAACAGACGTTAGTCATTGGAACAATGGAATGTATGGACTACCTAAAGTGAGGGCGTTACACTGCCAAACTTCTCTAGAGACCTAGCATCTCATGGTAATCCCAAGCAAAACAATCTTTGTATTCATGAAGCAAAGAGATTATCTTTTATTTTAAGTCTTTTCTTACAAGAAAGCTAATATAAATTACCTGTGGTTCTTCAGGTGAGTTGAGGCTTACCTCTTCCAGAGGATCTTGTACACCAGTCAATATTTCATCCAGCTTTGTAGGTGTTAGGTCTAGGTCCTAAAGTTACAGTTCTCCAGGTTCCTCCTCCTCTGGTTCTTCTTCATATATGACCTTAGCTCCTTTAACCTATAGGATCTCTTCCATCTCCATTCTGTCAATGATCTACTACATCTGAACTCTAGAAATGGTAGCCGCAACTACTGCCAACTCCTCCTGACTAAGTTTACTACTCATCCTGGATCTCTTCAATTAAGGGCTCCTTCATCGGCCAAGTGATTTTTCTTTTTTTTTTTTTTTAGCTTCCCTTACTCCTCCTACTACTTCTTTTCTACAGGTGAGGAGGCTATTGTGGTTTTAGCATACACCACATGACTTTCTCCAGGGGCATTATGAGCTGGTGCCCCTCGAGCTTTCTTCTTAAGGAATTGAATAGGACTAATATCTGCATCATAGTATTGGGCCTCAATTGCTTTTGAGTTAGTGACAAATGGCTTAGCATCTGCCCATACCACGTCCATATTGTTCCCTTTCCAAAATAGTAAAAATTGGTAAAAAGAGGAAGGAATGCACTAGTTTGCATGTATCCAATCCCTCCCCAAAATAGCTTGATAAGTTGTAGTAGAACATACAATAAAAAATGCAATATTAAGAGACTTACTCCCTATAGTTACCTCCACTGGCAAGACAGCGAGTGTTTTAGACACAGCTCTAGTGAAAGCCGATACTAAGACATCAGCTATGATCAAGTCCTCATCTGTCTTTCCCAAGGTTAACAACATCCTCAGTGGCATAATGTTAATTGTTGGCCCATTATCAATTAACACCCTAGGAGTGGGATGGCTATTGAGATAAGCCATTATGTACAAAGGACACAGGTGCCTGGTTATCCTTTCAGATGGTTTATCAATTAAAACTTTCTTCAATTCCCTTGGGTTGGTGTGAAACACCCTCACTTTAGCTAGTCCGTGCATTCGACTGTTCCGGTGATTAATGTTTGTTCGGACAACTAGAACGTCTAGAAAAATATTTAGACTAGAGTGAGAAGTCATAAATAACTCAAATAATAACAAGAAAAATTAAGGAAAAATTTTAGAAATAAAATACAACCAAGTTAAATGAGCCGATGCCCTAGCGATGAGTAACCCAGTGGGAAGTTGCGGTCCTCGCAGCAAGGAGCCCTAAACCCAAAGGAAAATTCATGAAATAATTTTTGAGACTCTAGAGAAGAGTCGTTGAGGTTTCTATGGCATTAGAATGCCAAGAAAAGGCTTGGAAAAATTTTTTGATTGGTACAGACGATTTTGGCTCAATAAGTCAAACGGAGGGCATTTTGGTCATTTCGTCTTCAGAAATGATTTTCGGCCAACTTGTCCAATTAAGCAAAGAATTATTATGACATAAAATATAAATAAATATTGATGAAAAATTATTTAAAAAAGGGTATAAAAGAAAGAAAAAGAAAATGGAAACAAATATCCAATTATGACATCATGCCTATGCAAGAATGAAAGAATAAAACCTTGTGAACCAATTACAATTTTAAAACACACTTAAATTCATTTAAAATGGGAAAAAGAAGTCAAATTAAAGAAAAAAATTATGTTCTCTTCTTCCCCATCCAGCCGAGACACCTCTTTCTCTACACACACCTCCATTGTTGCTCCTCCTTCTCACTAGAATTCTCTTACAAACACACCATCAAACCACTAGCTTCTTTCACAAAAACTGCTTTTTACATCTTAAACAACCTCTAAGCAGCAAAAAGAGGGAGAAATTAAGAGGTTTTGGCAAGCTTGGGTGTTATCTAAGTGAGGTTAGTGCCTAATCTCATTAACTCTTTTGTTTCATGCTTGATTTGGACTTAAGAAAAGTTGAAATTACTTGAAATAAAAAGAAAATGACAACTTTGTGAGGGATTAAATTTTCAGCAGCCATAAGAATTGATTTGATTTTGATGAAATAAAGGTTATACTTGTGGTTACAAGTATTGATTAACAAGTGAATGTGATTAGCATGGTGATTTACATGTGGTGTGCATAAATTGAAATTTTGATTTAGGGTTTGTGATCATGAATTAAGGCTTTGTTTAATTGTTGGAAATTGACCTAATTGAGCTTGTGTGTTGATCATTTGAATTGCCATATATGTCAATTGAAGTAAGGGAGTTGGTAGATTGAAAATTGGGAGTGCTTCTCTTATGCAGGAAATTTGGACCTATGAGTTCAGGGTTTTTTTTTACCTATAACTGAAGTTTTGTGACTCCAATTGGTATGAGGTCAATTAGAGGTGAAACTAGACTCAAAATACCCCATTTTTCATGGAGAAACCCTACTCAAATTCTATCTATAAGTTGACTAATTTGCTGGTCCAATCCGAATATCCAAACACTGAATCCAGAAAAATGACCAAATGAACAGTTCCATAACTCTCTTTAGACAGGTCCAAATGACCTGAATTTTATACCATTGGAAAGCTTAGACATAGTACTACAACTTTCATTAAGAACACCAAGCCCAGAAATGCCTCTAACCTAATGAAATTGTTGACTCAAATTAGGACACCAAACTGACCTGAACTAGTTTGCCCGACCAGTTTTGGCAAAATGGCCATAACTTAGTCTATAAAAATTTAAATGCAATGAGACCAATGGAAAAGGTTTTATAAGACATAGGTCTACAATATTGATCTTTTGACCAAAACCCAAAACCCAAAGGAACTAGGTCAAATGGTTAGAAGAAATTAACACATTAAAACTTAGAGTTCGACCAAATCACAATTGACCCCAGAATAGTGTTTATAGCATATCTTCTGCTAGGAAACTCTAATTAGGTTGAGCCATTCTGGAACCCTAAGAAATAGGGCTCTAACTTTGTTTTAGACATTGCCCTCAAATTATGAACATAAGAACTCTAAAATGGAGGTCAAAGCTACTGACCTAAACTTGGACCCTGAAGGCACAGGGTACTGGAGACTAGGCCAATTAAATTAGTATAATTAATTCTATAAAATTTGAAAAATTGTAATTAAAATTTCTGAATGACCATAAGACATAGGACAACAAATTATATGAAGAATGCTAAGCCTAAAAGTAACTATAACATGTCCAGTTAAATTGGTAAAGGGTAATGCCAAAATCTGCCTAATTAAAGAGACAGAATTAGGAAAAGAATTATTTGATCATAACTTGGGCTACAAAACTCCAAATGGAGTGATTCAAAAGGGAATTAAATTAGATACATAAAGGAACAACTTTTATGAAGAAAGTTTAGCCAAATTCTCACTTTAGCATAGACTAATGGAATAGTAAACCTAGGACATAAAAACTAAATTTTTGAAAATGTTTTTAGGAGGCTCAATGTCAATAAATTTAGAACCCAAAATGTGGGATCTTAGTGCAATTGGAATTAACACACCTATTATATAGAAAAAAGTCAACATTTTGAGTAAATAATAATGTGAATAGTGACCCCAATGATTTAGGAAATAGTAAAATAAATTAGAGAAGCTAATATGATCATTAATATATAATGTGATTAATGAATTTTAATTTTTGAATTTGAGTGGCTCTAGGATATAAAGAAAATTTAAGCTAAATTTAAAATCCATGAAATGGTCATGGATTACTTGAAATATGAATGATAATGATAATTATATAAATAGTATAATGAATAAATGAGTGTATGAATGAGACATTAGTTCTCATTATTGGAGAAAAGAAAATGCTTTGAGTACAATTGTACATGAGAATAATTATTATGAATTGTGACAATATGAATAATATAATGAATATATAAATTACGATGAATGCATAAATTATGTAAATATTAAACTTAGAGATTTATGTTTCTATTATGAAAAAAGATTAAAATGCTAGAAATTAGAATTAGAACCTATAATGAAATAACAAAACTTATGAACATTTAATGGTATCATGTGCCCATGTATTGCCTAGACACGTGTGTCAGATTGGATAGATTGGCATGCCAATAGGGTGTTATTTTAGCAGTACTGCGAAAGGCTTTATGCATGTATTCATGGCTTTATGCCCGTATTCATGGCTTTATGCCCGTATTCATGGCTTTACGCCTACACTCATGGCTTTTATGCTCGATTATGTGTTATCATGGCTTTTTAGCCATACTGACTGCACACGTGGTTTACGTTCCACGTCCCATGGTATGACAGCCCGAGGCACCGCGGTGTCCAGTGCCAATGACCCGTTATCTAGTTTAGTCAACCTGTCATAGGTTACTTGGGCAGTGAAATTTATTGAAATAAGTTAAGAATATTAGCAACTGAAAATATTAGCAATTAAATAAATGAGTAAGAATATTTAATTATTACGAAAGAATTGAGCGCTTTTTGTAACACGAGGCTGTAGCAACTTCGTACATTCTACTGTTCCGGTGACCAGTGTCGATCCAGACAGCTAGAACGTCCGGAAAAATATTTAAACTAAAGTAAAGAACTATAATTAACTCAAATATTAATAAGAAAAATTTAGGAAAGATTTTAGAAATAAAATACAACCAAGTTAAATGAGCCAGTGCCCAAGCGATGTGTAACCTAGTAGAAAGTTGCGGTTCTCGCAACTAGGAGCCCTAAACCTGGAGGAAAATTCATCAAATAATTTTTTGGACTCCAGAGAAGGGTCATTGAGGTTTCTATGGCATTAGAATTCCAAGAAAATATTTAGAAAAATTTTTCAATTGGTACAGACAATTTTAGTCTGTTAAGCCAAACGGAGGGTATTTTGGTCATTTCGCCTTCAGAGGTGATTTTTGGCCAACTTTTCCAATTAAGTAAATAATTATTATGACATAAAATGTGAATAAATATTGCTAAAAATTGAATTGAAAATGAATAGCAAAGAAAAGAAAAGAAAATGAATTAAAATTGCAATTTTTACCTCATGCTTATGTCACTGAGCACTCTCACCCAATCACATTGTGACACATGTCCATAAACCACTTAAAATGAGTCAAATGGGCAGAAAATTGAAATGAAAAACTGAACTCTTCTTCCCCATTTCCCGTCCACCATAGCCAAGAAGCTTTCTCTCCATTTTCTCTTTTAAAGGTTGATTTTCCTAAGCTTCCTCACCTCAAAACCTTATCCTCCATTCACTAAAAATTATAGCCACACCAAGGAGAAGTGTTTGGCAGCCAAGAAAGAGTAAGAAAGTAAAGAAAATTTGAAGTCTTGGTTAGCTTGGATTTAAGCTACAAGAGGTTAGTGCATATTTTCATATCTCTCACTCTTTATTCCATGTTAGAGGCTTAAATTGAGTAAGAAATTATAAGGAATTGAAATAAAATATATGTGTATGAACACCAAGAAATTTGGCAGCCATGGGAGGAGTTTGGAAATTATTGATTTGTTTGAGCTAAATAGCTTAGAAATGGTTGTTGATAAGGATATTTGAGCTAGATGTTGATTTGGGTATGTTAGATAAAGTGATGGATTGTTAAGGTTAGGGTTTTGAGATTTAATTGAGAATCTAGGGTTTTAAGCAAATTGGAGTTTAGCTCCTATAATAGTGTAGGAACATTTTTAATGGTCAATTAGTGACCATTTGGTTATTGGTAAACAAGAAATGAAGTGTGTTTAGTGATGGGATTTAGGTTTAGTGTGGCTGCCCTAGGTGACCTGCAAAATTGGACATGAGTCCAGTAGGTTTGGGCAGCCATAACATGAATTGTAGGGGTTCAATTGGTGCAAGGGTATTTGGAAATGAAAGTAGACACATAATGGCACAACTTTGGTGAAGAAACCATACCCATAAGACCAAACCAAGTAGACCAAAAGCTTGCCCCAATCCGGGTGACCTGCTGTCTGTTTCTGCAGAATGACCAAATAAACAGTGATTGTTCATTTGGCCATAACTCAGTGTAGAATGGTCCAATTGACCTGAAAGTTTACTAGCAACACGTTACGATATAGACCAACAACTTTCATGAAGAAAACTAACCCAAATTATGATCAGAACCTATCCAACAAGTGAGTTGCAATCACTATTCACTGCACTGTAGATATGGTCAGTCCAGAAAAATTCCAATCCGGCCAGTTGTGGTTTTTGGACCATAACTTGAGCTACAAAACTCCAAATGGAGTGATTCAAAAAAGGAAATTCAACTAGATAAAATAAGGAACAACTTTTGTGTTGATCATTTTATCAAATTCCCATTGCAAAAATGACTAAAGGAATAGTAAAAATAAGGTATGAAAACTGAAAATTCTGCTCAATTAACTTTAAGCTTAGAAATGGTATTGGCAACCAATACCAACAAATTTTGAATGCAAAATGTGTTATGTTGGGAGTATTAAAACCAATGTACCTATTGTCTATGCAAAAGTCAACATTTTGGTTGACTAATGAAGTGAATAGTAACACCAAAACTTGAAATTCAAAAATTGTAAAACTCAAAAGTGTAAAATGCCCTAGTATACCTAACAAGATTGGTTTGGATAGCTTGGCATGCCAATAGGGTTCAGTTAGCAGTACTGCACATGGCATTATGCCATTCTGTGATTTCATGGCTTTTAGCCATTCTGACATTATGTTGATACTTGGCCTTGTGCCTAATGTTATTACAGCTTATTAGCTGTTCTGTTGCACACCGGGAGACACATATGTGACCGATGGTGTGATGGCCCGAGGTACTTAATACCCAGTGCCAGTTTACCCGTTTATCCAGTCCAGTCATCCGGTATAGGTTACTTGGGCAACCAAAAATGAAAGTGGATAAATTTAATGAAATAATGAATATAACCAATACAAAATAAGTACGACTACAAATACTCATCAAAAATTTATTTGCAATGAGACATCAATACATTCACTGCATATTTATTTTTTGTTACTTCTTTTTCTTTTATTATTGGCACCACTAAGCATTATTGCTTAGCACGTTGCTTTTGCGATGCATAGGTTCTAGAGATACTGACCGAGAGCCCAGTAGACCACAGACTAGGTGAGACCTCCTGCAACTCTGCATATTGTCCGTGTCACCTCACCATCTTCAGTGCATTGGTAGGACACTAGGTTTCATTTTGGTATTTTGTAACTAACTTTTATTTTCTCTTGTGTAATTGAGACTTATGTAATGTATTTTGATGTTAATGTAAATAGTGGAAATTGTGTTTATGAATGGAAAATTGAGTATTTATTTATTGCTTGTATATGAATACCATGAGAAATGAATGATTGAGAAATAGAAATGTTGTTGAAAAATATTGAGATTTTGATGATGAAATGGAGTTTGGGATTGGTTGAAAATTTTGGAAGTGTTTTTCACAAGTTCCGAAGAACTGTTTTCTCTATTTTTAGCTGGTACTCTGCCAGATTTTCTATAAAATTTTCGAAACCTCAAATAAATTATAATTTCAATAAATGACTTAAATGAATTATATTTCATAAATTTTACTTCATAACTATGAAAAAATAATAATAATAATAATAATAAATTAGGAAAAAAAAATGATTGAATTAAAATAGGGTGTTCCGATACACTGCGCGGCATATCTTGCTTTGCTACACTGTAGACGGGTAAGGGGTGTCACATTTAGTGGTATCAGAGCACGGTTTAGGCGTTTCTGGGCCTATATTGAGTCCATACCATGCATTGCATTTGTAAGAGTCGAGGTGACGCTAATGCAGATCTGTTTGTCTTTGTTATTTTGATTAGGATATGGACCCCACATCTCAGAGGGCAGTTAAGGAGGAAGTAGAGAGTCATGCTCCACCTGCAGTAGCTGAGACTGGGGGTAGGGGAGAACCTGCTCCACCAGCTCCAGCAGAGCCTGCTCAGCCTCCACAGGTCGTGTTCCAGCAAATGGCCGAATTCTTCAGACAATGGCTGGGGTAATGCCACCACCACCACCACCTCCACAGCAGAAATCACACCTGGAAAGACTATGAAAATTTGGAGCAGTGGATTTCTTTGGCAAGAGAGAAGATGACTCTGTTGCAGCTAAAATTTGGTTGAACAGAACAGGAAGGGATTTAAAACAACTCCACTGCACTCCAGAGCAAAACCCAGAAGCTTCCATATCTCTGTTGCAAGATGATGCATATGAATGGTGGGATACAGTGTCTAGTGAAGTGCAACCATAAGTAATAACTTGGGACTTCTTCCTCTCAGAATTCAAGAAAAAGTATGTGGGTAGTGTATACCTGGAAGAGAGAAGAAGAGAATTCATTAACCTGAGGCAGAGACAGCTAACAGTGGCCGAGTATGAAAAGGAATTTGTCAGATTGAGCCGCTACGGAAGGGAGATAGTCCCCAATGAGGCCGAAATGTGTAAGAGATTTGAAGAGGGATTAAATGACAACATAAAGATCATGATTACTGCCTTGGAAATCACCGACTTCACCAAGTTAGTGGAAGCTACAATAAAAGTTGAAAAGGTTAGAATAAGTAAGCAGAACAGAAGAGAGAGACAGCAGAAGAGGGGCCCGGGTCAGTCTAGTTCATCTCCTGCACCTGAGAAGAAGTTCAAAGGTCCACCTGCACAGAGTTCAGGTCAACCACAAGGTCAGGGTCAGTCGGGGACCCGTGCTCTGATTCACCCCTAGGAGAGGTCGGTCCACACCATCGGTGGGCGCTCTCCCGAGGGGCGAGTTCAGGGGACCAGTCCCAGCATCTTCTGCATGTCCGCATTGCCTGAAGTGGCATAAGGGGGAGTGTTGGAGAGTGACTGGTGCCTGCTTAAGGTGTGGGTCGACAGAGCATCAGTTGAGAAACTGTCCACGCAGAACAACTATAGCTGCTCCAACACAAGCAGACAGACCTGCTCCTACACCACAAAGAGGTAGGAAATCTGGAAAATCTGAGGCAGTGGGACCATCACAGAGGCCTGCATCTGAGCCAGCAGAGAGGCCTGAGGGCAGACCACCTGCCATAGCTTATGCCATGAGAGCTCAGGAGGAGCAAGATGCCCCGGACGTCATCAGGGGTACGTTCTCCCTCTACAATACATCTGTGCATGCATTGGTGGATCCAGGATCCACTCATTCATACATCTGCATCAACCTACCCGTAGAAAGGGGGATACTAGTAGGGGAGAGTGACCAAGACATTCTGGTCACTAATCTATTGGGCCACAGTGTAATGGTGAACAAAGTGTACAAGGGTTGCCCGTTAAGGATTCAAGGGTATGAATTCTTGGCAGACTTAATTGAGTTACCTTTCCATGAGTTTGACGTGATTTTGGGAATGGACTGATTGTCAAGTCATCAGGCAATGGTTGATTGTAAACTGAAGAGGATTTCTTTGAAAACTCCTGAGGGTAATGAGATTACAGTTATGGGGGAAAGGACAGATTTCTTGTCCAATGTCATCTCAGCCACAGTTGTAAGAAAAGTGATGAGAAAAGGCTGTGAAGCCTACCTAGCACATATGGTGGATACTAGGCAGGCTAAGCCAGATCTGTGTGACATACCCAAAGTAAAAGACTTTCCAGATGTGTTCCCGGAGGAATTGCCTGGCTTACCACCAGAAAGGGAAGTTGAATTTGCTATTGAGATACTGTCAGGTACAGCACCAATCTCTATTGCTCCTTATAGGATGGCGCCCACAGAATTAAAGGAACTGAAAATCCAGTTATAAGAGTTGCTGGATAAGGGGTTCATACGCCCCAGTGTGTCACCATGGGGAGCTCCAATGCTGTTTGTAAAGAAGAAAGATGGGACTTTGAGGTTATGCATTGATTACCGGCAGTTGAATAAAGTGACAGTTAAGAATAAGTATACGTTGCCTAGAATTGATGATCTGTTTGATCAGTTGAAGGGAGCAGGAGTATTTTCCAAATTTGATCTCAGATCAGGGTATCATCAGTTGAGAATGAAAGATGCAGATGTGCCAAAGATTGCATTTAGGACTCGGTATGGGCATTATGAGTTTTTAGTGATGCCCTTTGGCCTAACAAATGCACCAGCAGCATTCATGGACCTTATGAACCGTATCTTCCATCCATACTTAGATCAGTTCGTAGTGGTCTTTATTGATGATATTTTGGTATATTCCAATACCAGTGAAGAACATGATGAGCATTTGAGGATTGTTCTGCAAACCCTGACAGAAAAGAAGTTGTATGCTAAGTTGTCCAAGTGTGACTTCTGGTTAAATGAGATTGCATTCCTTGGACACATAGTGTCAGCTGATGGGATTAGGGTAGATCCCAAGAAAATAGAAGTAGTGATGGAATGGAAGCCTCCCAGAAATACAACTGAGGTCAGAAGCTTCTTGGGGCTAGTTGGGTATTACAGAAGATTTGTGAAGGGATTTTCCTTAATAGCTGCTCCAATGACCAAGTTGTTACACAAGAATGTCAGATTTGACTGGAATGACAAGTGTCAGACTAGTTTTGAGAAGTTGAAGGCTATGTTGACAGAGACACCAGTGTTAACACAGCTAGTGTCAGGAAAGGACTTTGTGGTCTACAGTGATGCCTCTCATAATGGGTTAGGGTGTGTATTGATGCAAGAGGGGAAGGTGGTCGCTTATGCTTCCAGGCAGCTAAGGCCACATGAACAGAATTACCCTACCCATGATCTAGAACTTACAGCAATTATCTTCGCACTGAAGATATGGGCGCACTACTTGTATGGTGAAAAGTGCTACATTTACACAGACCACAAAAGTCTAAAATATTTGCCAACTCAGAAGGAGCTCAACCTTAGACAAAGGCGATGGATTGAGTTCCTGAAGGACTATGATTGTGTAATTGACTACCATCCTGGGAAGGCAAATGTAGTTGCTGATGCTTTGAGCAGAAAATCCATCACAGCATTGAGATCATTGAATGCCCGTCTATCTTTGGTTCGAGATGGAGCTATTTTGGCTGAGTTACAAGTGAGGCCAAACCTACTACAGCAGATTTTAGATGGGCAAAAGGTAGATGAGAAATAAATGACTACTGTGAGTAAAATCTCATAAGGGAAAGAAACTGACTATGAAGTAAAAACAGATGTGGGTCTGTACTACAAAGGAAGAGTATGTGTACCAGATGATGGGGAATTGAAAGCCAGTATTTTGAAAGAGGCACACACCAATGTTTATGCTATGCACCCAGGAAGTACAAAAATGTATCATGATCTGAAGCTTCAGTATTGGTGGCCTGGTATGAAGAAGGACATAGCTGACTATGTGACTAAATGCTTGACATGTCAGCAAGATAAGGCAGAACATCAAGTTCCATCGGGTTTGCTACAGCCTATACGCATACCTGATTGGAAATGGGATCGGGTCACCATGGATTTTGTAAGAGGTCTACCTCTCAGCCAAAAGAAGCATGATGCAGTATGGGTGATAGTAGATAGATTGACGAAGTCAGCACACTTTCTGCCAGTTAGGACTGACTACTCACTAGAGAAGTTAGCAGAATTGTATATCAGTGAGATAGTTAGACTGCATGGAATTCCACTTTCCATCATATCTGATCAAGACCCAAGGTTTACATCGAGATTCTGGAAGAAGTTGCATGAGTCCTTGGGTACACAACTCCACTTCAGCTGTAACACCCTCCCGGTAACTACTCCGTACATCCTACTGTTCCGGTGACCGGTGTCGGTCCGAACAGCTAGAATGTCCGGAAAAATATTTAAATTAAAGTCAAGAACCATAATTAACTCAAATATTAATAAGAAAAATTTAGTAAAAATTTTAGGAATAAAATACAACCGAGTTAAACGAGCCGGTGCCCAAGAGATGGGTAACCAGAGGGAAGTTGCGGTTCTCGCAACGAGGAGCCCTAGACTCGGGGGAAAAATTATAAAATAATTTTTGGGACTCCAGAGAAGGGTTATTGAGGTTCCCATGGCATTAGAATGCCAAGAAAATACTTAGAAAAATTTTTCAATCGGTACAGACAATTTTGACCCGTTAAGCCAAACGGAGGGCATTTTGGTCATTTCGCCTTCAGAGGTGATTTTTGGCCAACTTGTCCAGTGGAGTAAATAATTAATATGACATAAAATATGAATAAACATTACTAGAAATTAAATTGAAATTAAGTAGTGGAGGAAAGAAAAGAAATTGAGGAAAAAGGGCTATTTATGACATCATAGTGATGTCATTTATAATTACCAACCAATCACAATTAAGCCCTTATTTGACTAACTAATAAAGAGACAAATTGAAGACTAAATTCATCAAAGATCTAGCAGCCATCTCCTTCCCCAAAACCAGCCAAAAACGTAGAGAGAGAAAAGAGAGGGTTTCCACCATAGTTCAAGCTTCCAAGCTTTGAAACCTTGCTTATCTTGCACCAAAAACCCTAGATCCCTTCAATAAAAATTACCCCCACACCTTGTTGGAGTGTTTGGCAGCCAAGAAAAGCCAAGAAAGTGAAGGAATTGCTTGGGAAAAATCTGCCCTAATCAAGGTTAGTGCATTAGACACTTAAAACTTCTTATTTTCATGAATTGTAACTTGTATTGAGTGAGAATTGCAACTAAAATGAACAAGAATTATGTGTATATATACTATGAATTTTTGGCAGCCCTTGTGAAGGAATTATTTTGATTGTTTTGATGGACTTAAGGTGGGCTATAGACCAAGTTTAAACCATGTGTGCATGTGATTGTTGAAGGAGCTAGTATTTAAGGTGTTGTGAAAACCTATAATGGAACTAGGGTTTTGAAGAGTGAAAAATTGACTTGGCTTAGGAAATTGTTAGAGCACATTTTAATGGTCAATTAGTGACCATTTTAGGTATGTTGACCATAAAATGGACTGAAAAATGAGGTTGCAAAGTGAGGTTGCAGGCTGCCCTAGGACAGCAGCATAGGGACTGAAAATTCAGTCCATTTGCACTGCCATAACTTGGGCTGTGTTAGTCCAATTGAAGTTTGGCCAATTGGACATGAAACTAGGCTTATAATGGCACATTTTTGCTGAAGAAACCATGCCCAAAAGACCAAAGCAAGAGGACCAAAACTTGGCCCCAATCCGGACACCCTGCAACTGCCTCTGCAGAATTGACCAAATGAACAGTAACTGTTCATTTGGCCATAACTCACTGTAGATTTGGTCAATTGACCTGAAATTTTTACAGCAACAAGTTAAGACATAGACAAACAACTTTCATGAAGGAACCTACCCGAAATTATGGCCAAAACCTAACCCAAATGGCAGTGGCAGTCACTGTTCATGTTACTGTAGATATGGTAATTTCTGCAGAATGCACATCCGGCCAGCTGTGGTTTTTGGACCATATCTGGAGTTACAAAACTCCAAATGGAGTGATTCAAAAAAGGAAATTCAACTAGACAAAATAAGGAACAACTTTCATGTTTTACATTTCTTCAAATTTCTACAGTAACAGTGTCCAATGGAACAGTGAAGTTGACTCACCAAAACTGAAAATTCTGCTTGTGTTGGTTTAAACTTTGAAATGGTATAAATGCTTAATGCCAACAAGTTTGGAATGCCAAATGTGGTATGTAGGGAGTGCCAAAGTCGATGTACATATTTTTATTCTAAAAGTCAACATTTTTGTTGACCAATAAGATGAATAGTGACACTAAAAATTTGAAATTCACAAATTGAAGAATTTAAAAGTTTCAAATGTCCTAGTATACCTAACATGATTGGTTTGGATAGTTTGGCATGCCAATAGGGTTCAGTTAGCAGTACTGCACATGGCAACATGCCATTCCGTGATTTTATGGCTTTTAGCCATTCTGACCTTGTATTGAGCTTTGGCCTTGTGCCTGATATATTTACAGCTTGTTAGGTACATTATTTGCCTGGAGATGCATATGTGACCGATGGTGTGACGGCCTGAGGTACTTGGTACCCAGTGCTAGTTTACCCGTTTATCCAGTCCAGTCGTCTAGTGTAGGTTACTTGGGCAACTAAATGAATGAAAGTGAACAAAGTTAACGAAATAATGGATATACCAATACCAAACAAAGAAAGCATACACATTCTATACACATTCATTTTCTTGCTATTTTCTTTTATTATATTATTGCACCACTAAGCATTATTGCTTAGCGCGTTGCTTTTGCCACGCGTAGGTACTGGAGATACAGATCGTGAGCCCAGTAGACCACAGACTGGGTGAATTCATCCTGCAGATCTGCACAGTGTCCGTGTCACCTCACTACCTGCAGTGCATTGGTAGGGCACTAGGTGTCATTTTGTCATTTTGTAATTAAATTTTTATTTTCTCATATGTATTTGGGATTATGTAGTGTATTTTGAGGTTCATGTAAATAATAAAGATTTATGGTTATGTATGGAAGTAATTTGAGCTTTTAATTGTTATTTATATATATGAGAACCCTGAGAAATGGATGTTGAGAAATGAAAAGGCTATTGAGAACTGAAATTGAGAAATATTGTTGAGTTTTTGATATTGAGACTCTGTTGATGAATTGAAGTTGGGTTTGTTTGAAAATTATTTGGAAGTGTTTTCACAGGTTCTGAAGAACGGTTTTCTCCATTTTTAGCCGGTACTCCGCCGGATTTTCTTTAAAATCTTCGGAACCTCAAATGAATAATACTTTTGATAAATGGCTTAAATAAATTATATTTCATAAATTATATTCAAAAGCATGATATAAATTAATTAAGGTATATTAGAGTGTGCCGGTACACCATGTGGCATTACTTACTCGGGTATACTATACACGGGTAAGGGGTGTCACATCAGCACAGCTTTCCATCCTTAGATGGATGGGCAATCAGAAAGAGTAATCCAGGTAAACAATTGAAACCAATTAAACTAATACACATATTGAACTGAAATGGTAATAATAATGTGAAATATATGTTAGGTCCTTGAGGATATGCTGAGGAGTTGTGTCATTGAGTTTGAGAAAAGTTGGGATAGATATCTTCCACTGGCAAAATTTGCATACAACAATAGCTATCAAGCTAGCATCCAAGTGGCCCTGTATGAAGCACTGTATGGGAGGAAATGTAGAACTCCAGTGAGTTGGACTGAATTGGGCAAAGATAAACTGGTAGGGCCAAACCTGGTGAAACAGACTGAGGAGAAGGTAAAACTAATCAAAGCCAATCTGAATGTTGCCTCAGACAGACAGAAATCCTATGCCGACTTGAAAAGAAAAGAAATAGAATACACAGTTGGCGACAAAGTGTTCCTCAAGGTGTCACTGTGGAAGAAGGTACTGAGGTTTGGAAGAAAAGGTAAGTTAAGCCCTAGGTTCATTGGCCCATATGAAGTCATTAAACGTGTGGGTCCAGTGGCCTATAGGCTAGCTTTACCACCATAGCTGGACAAGATCCACAATGTGTTCCACGTCTCTATGCTAAGAAGATACCGCTCAGATCCTTCACATGTCATCTCCATGGAAGAAATTGAAGTACAACTGGATTTGACATATGAAGAAGAACCCATACGGATCCTCGCTCGAGAAGTGAAAGAGTTGAGGAATAAGCAGATTCCACTGGTGAAAGTGCTTTGGAGGCACCACAACACCGAAGAGGCAACTTGGGAAACTGAAGAGAAAATGAGGCAACAGTTCCCTCAACTGTTTGCATCAGGTAAATTTCGAGGACGAAATTTAAATTAGAGGAGAAGAGTTGTAACACCATCCCTGTAGCAACTCCGTACATTCTACTGTTTCGGTGACCAGTGTCGGTCCGGACAGCTAGAACGTTCGGAAAAATATTTAAACTAAAGTGAAGAACTATAATTAACTCAAATTAATAAGAAAAATTTAGGAAAAATTTTAGAAATAAAATACAACCAAGTTAAATGAGCCAGTGTCCAAGCGATGGGTAATCTAGCAGGAAGTTGCAGTTCTCACAACTAGGAGCCCTAGACCTGGAGGAAAATTCATAAAATAATTTTTGGGACTCTAGAGAAGGGTCATTGAGGTTTCTATGGCATTAGAATTCCAAGAAAATATTTAGAAAAATTTTTCAATTGGTACAGACAATTTTAGTCTGTTAAGCCAAATGGAGGGCATTTTGGTCATTTCGCCTTCAGAGGTGATTTTTGGTCAACTTTTCCAGTTAAGTAAATAATTATTATGACATAAAATATGAAAAAATATTGCTAAAAATTAAATTGAAAATGAGTTGCAAAGAAAAGAAAAGAAAATGAATTAAAATTGCAATTTTTACCTCATGCTTATGTCACTAAGCACTCTCACCCAATCACATTGTGACACATGTCCATAAACCACTTAAAATGAGTCAAATGGGCAGAAAATTGAAATGAAAAACTGAACTCTTCTTCCCCATTTCCCGTCCACCATAGCCAAGAAGCTTTCTCTCCATTTTCTCTTTTAAAGGTTAATTTTCCTAAGCTTCCTCACCTCAAAACCTTATCCTCCATTCACTAAAAATTATAGCCACACCAAGGAGAAGTGTTTGGCAGCCAAGAAAGAGTAAGAAAGTAAAGAAATTTTGAAGTCTTGGTTAGCTTGGATTTAAGCTACAAGAGGTTAGTGCATATTTTCATATCTCTCACTCTTTATTCCATGTTAGAGGCTTAAATTGAGTAAGAAATTATAAGGAATTGAAATAAAATATGTGTATGAACACCAAGAAATTTGGCAGCCATGGGAGGAGTTTGGAAATTATTGATTTGTTTGAGCTAAATAGCTTAGAAATGGTTGTTGATAAGGATATTTGAGCTAGATGTTGATTTGGGTATGTTAGATAAAGTGATGGATTGTTAAGGTTAGGGTTTTGAGATTTAATTGAGAATCTAGGGTTTTAAGCAAATTGGAGTTTAGCTCCTATAATAGTTTAGGAACATTTTAATGGTCAATTAGTGGCCATTTTTTTATTGGTAAACAAGAAATGAAGTTTGTTTAGTGATGGGATTTAGGTTTAGTGTGGCTGCCCTAGGTGACCTGCAGAATTGGACATGAGTCCAGCAGGTTTGGGCAGCCATAACTTGAATTGTAGGGGTTCAATTGGTGCAAGGCCAATTGTACATGAAACTAGACACATAATGGCACAACTTTGGTGAAGAAACCATGCCCATAAGACCAAACCAAGTGGACCAAAAGCTTGCCCCAATCCGGGTGACCTGCAGTCTGTTTCTGCAGAATGACCAAATAAACAGTGATTGTTCATTTGGCCATAACTCAGTGTAGAATGGTCTAATTGACCTGAAATTTACTAGCAACACGTTGAGATATAGACCAACAACTTTCATGAAGACACCTAACCCAAATTATGACCAGAACCTATCCAACAAGTGAGTTGCAGTCACTATTCACTGTACTATTGATATGGTCAGTCCAGAAAAATTCCAATCCGGCCAGTTGTGGTTTTTGGACCATAACTTGAGCTACAAAACTCCAAATGGAGTGATTCAAAAAAGGAAATTCAACTAGACAAAATAAGGAACAACTTTCATGTTGATCATTTTTCCAAATTCCCACTGCAAAAATGACTAATGGAACAGTAAACATAAGGTATGAAAACTAAAAATTCTGCTCAATTAACTTTAAGCTTAGAAATGGTATTGGCAACCAATACCAACAAATTTTGAATGCAAATGTGGTATGTTGGGAGTATTAAAACCAATGTACCTATTGTCTATGCAAAAGTCAACATTTTGGTTAACTAATGAAGTGAATAGTAACATCAAAACTTGAAATTCAAAAATTGTAAAACTCAAAAGTGTAAAATGCCCTAGTATACCTAACAAGATTGGTTTGGATAGCTTGGCATGCCAATAGGGTTCAGTTAGCAGTACTGCACATGGCATTATGCCATTCTATGATTTCATGGCTTTTAGCCATTTTGACATTATGTTGATACTTGGCCTTGTGCCTAATGTTATTACAGCTTATTAGTCGTTACATTTGCCTGGGAGACACATATGTGACCGATGGTGTGACGGCCCGAGGTACTTGATACCCAGTGCCAGTTTACCCGTTTATCCAGTCCAGTCGTCCAGTATAGGTTACTTGGGCAACCAAAAATGAAAGTGGATAAATTTAATGAAATAATGAATATAACCAGTACAAAATAAGTACGACTACAAATACTCATCGAAAATTTATTTGCAATGAGACATCAATACATTCACTGCATATTTATTTTCTGTTATTTCTTTCTATTTTATTATTGGCACCACTAAGCATTATTGCTTAGCGCGTTGCTTTTGCCACGCGTGGGTTCTGGAGATACTGACCGAGAGCCCAGTAGACCACAGACTGGGTGATACCTCCTGCAGCTCTACATAGTATCCGTGTCACCTCACCATCTTCAGTGCATTGGTAGGACACTAGGTTTCATTTTGGTATTTTGTAACTAACTTTTATTTTCTCTTATGTAATTGAGACTTATGTAATGTATTTTGATGTTAATGTAAATAGTGAAAATTGTGTTTATGAATGGAAAATTGAGTATTTATTTATTGCTTGTATATGAATACCATGAGAAATGAATGATTGAGAAATGGAAATGTTATTGAAAAATATTGAGATTTTGATGATGAAATGGAGTTTGGGATTGGTTGAAAATTTTGAAAGTGTTTTTCACAGGTTCCGAAGAACTATTTTCTCCATTTTTAGCTGGTACTCTGCTGGATTTTCTATAAAATTTTCAGAACCTCAAATAAATTATAATTTCAATAAATGACTTAAATGAATTATATTTCATAAATTTTACTTCATAACTATGAAAATAATAATAATAATAATAATAATAATAATAATAATAATAATAATAATAATAAATTAGGAAAAAAATTGATTGAATTAAAATAGGGTATTCCGATACACTGCTTGGCATATCTTGCTCGGCTACACTGTAAACGGGTAAGGGGTGTCACACTTTTGAAGAGGAACAAATTAGAACAAAGGATAGTTAATACTAGAAGTATTATATGAAATTATATTAAATTCCAAAGTATCCTAATTTTAATCCATTACTTTTTTTAATTATATATTATTTTCTTGTTATATTATTGCACCACTAAGCAGCAATGCTTAGCGCGATGGATTTGTTTCATCGCACAGGTACTGAAGGTGAAGCCCAGCGAATATTAAACAGAGATTTTGGATTTCTGATTTACAGAGTGTTCAAGGTTGTCACCTCCTCAGCAATGCATGTAGATAGGGCCCATATATGTCATAATTTGTATGTTGTATAAAATTCTTAGTTATAGTATTTTAATGTAGATTATGAAAATGTAATTAATAGGTGTGTGATGTAAATTAATAAATCGGTTAGTTCATATGTGATTAAATTGTATATCATGTAAATTAATGAAAATTTGAAATTTTTGATATATGAAATGAGCATGAATGAATATGCAAGGTAATGAATGAGAATCAAAATGTACGGACACTATCAGAAATGATGAGATTTTTATTTTAAAAATATTATTGAAATTTTCAAACAAGTTAATAGTAAAACACGTCAAATGATAATAAAATAGCGGAAACTCCGTTAATTTCTCCGTCGAATTATAATTGATATTAAAAGATAATAACTTGAAAATGATTAAAGGAATAAAGTAAGATAAGATAGGGTGCTCCAACACTGAGTGTGACATGCCTTGCTCGGCTACACTGTAGTCCAGTGAGGGGTATCACATGGTGCATTTATATAACTCCACTACACACTTTAGTTTCTATGGGATCTGCTAGTTTCTTAAGAACCTCCTCAGATACTTCCACTATCACCTTCTAAAAAGCAGCAGGTAATAGCAAGTAAGTAACATCACAATCAACAAGTAGTTTCTTACCTCCCTTTTCTTGGTCTAGTACCTCTTTTAAACTTCCCGCTGACTCTGAATACTCTGTCGCCTTTCTATTGAATTTTCTTTTTGGCAAAGGCTTTTCTTTCTCAATTTCTTCTCATCTTCTTTTTATTGCTTTCTGCCTCTGAAGCCTTCTTTTCTGTGTTCAGCTCAGCAGCTGTGGAAATTTGGGATGATGCACCACCTACCATTTTTCGCTTAGTTGTACTGGGGGTGGTGCCATGAACTTGGGTTAGTTCTTCTTGAATTTACTGCAGGTGTGGTAGGTGCAGCAAATGTAGGATTTTTGACCATATGAGGAAAGCAATATGGCTGGTAACTAGCTCTTCTATTGACTCCCTTAGTACCTATATATTTACTAAAACTCCAGTACCTGTCACTTCAGTACTTATCACCTGGCCACTTTCTAGATGGTGATTTAAATTGGAGGCATCTCCTGATTGAGCCCCTAGCAACCATAGGCTAAATACATGTGAAGTGAACCTCTAGATTTTTAGATTACTTTAATTTGAACCTACAGTCTACTCAGTTCATTAATGACTCCCCTTAAATCCATAGTGACTGTGTTGATGGGAGCCATAAGAGGAAATGGGTTTTCATTAATTAACATTACTTCTTTCTTCTCAGGGTATTTCAAGACATCCTTGTTGATGCAATCCTATATCAATCCCTTAAAAGCTCAATAGGTGTTGGTGTTGTGATTCGAGGAGTCATTGTACTTACAGTAATCTCTCCCCTTCATCTCTTCTCTAGTTAGCAACTTGTGGTCAAGGGGAAGATTAATGAACTTCTTCTTTAGCAGGAAATCGTATATCTCCTTCATTTTGCTGGTATAAAAGGCATACTAAAGTGGCATATTTAAAGTAGACTGTGTCCTCCTCCATGAAGTTGGCTTGTTTGGAACACCTAAAATAGGACACATATAGTTACCAGTAGTCACTAGGTTAGTTATAGCAAGTTCATGGTTATTTACCTTCTGGGAGTAAGTTTGCATAGATGTTCTCTTCCAGTGTGACTCCTCCATCAGTAACTCCTCGTACTCAGCCATCTTAGTAGCAAGTTCATAGAAGTCCCTGAACTCCATTCCCTGGAACTTCTTTCTCAGCTTGATGTCCAGTCGTCGTTGGGCCATCTTTACATACTCTGTCTCTAGTAAGAATACTTGCACTTGTTCCTCATCTTCTTGAACCAATCAATAAAAACATCAATTGATTCTCCCCCTCTTTGTGTCATCCTTGATAGTTTAGCAACACATACTTCTGGCTCAGCTCTGAAGAACTGAGTATTAAATAGCCTCTTTATTTCCTACTAAGAATACATAGAATTGTGAGGAAGAGTAGAGTATCAAGCAAAAATAGTGCTTGTGAGAGTTTGGAAATAGCCTCATCTTATAACTAGTAGAGTTCTCATAATTTGCTAGTTCACTACACTAGAATATAAACCTTACTATGTGTTCTAGAGTTGACTGTCCACTTTTTCCTGAAAAGACACTTAAGTCCAGGATGCAGTACCCTCTTGGATACAGGTTCTCCCTATTAATAATTTTTGGATATAGTTTATAGGACTCTAGTGGGCCAATTCGTTTAAGGCTAGGCACATACCGTTCCTACACAGCATCTCTAACAGCATCCATAGTCACCTGGGTGTAGCGGGAATGGTAGGTACCTAGATTATGGAAGCTGGTACCTGAAGCAAAGGTGCTAGTACTAGTTGAGGTATCTACTCAGCAGACACTATAGTCCCTCTAAAGTTGTTGCCACCCAAGCCAAAAGAGCCAAAGGTCACTTGGGACATCTGCACCTGCTACTAGGGCTATGCACTGTTCTTGAGGAACCAAACTGAACTGAAGAACCGTACCAAATCTACAGGAACCATATCGAACCGAATTTATTTTGATATTTTGGTTTGATACTGGTTCTTCACTAAAAATCGATCCAGAACAGTATCGAAACTGAACTGGAACTGTACTGAATCGATACCTAATTGAGAACCAAATTTATATATATGTTTTTTCTATGTTTTTTTAGATATATTATATACTTTCAATAAAATTATATATACTTATGTATGTATACATAATTATAAACTAAATATAACTTAATATTACATTTCATTTTTCTATATTTTCTTAATAATTTTAGTTATAAATACATTAAATTACCTTATTATTTTTAATTATAAATATACTATTGTTTTATATATATATATATATATATATATATATGTATATACATGTATATATGTATGTATATACATGTATATACATACATATATACATGTATATACATGTATATATGTATGTATATACATACATATATGTATGTATATACATGTATATACATACATATATACATGTATATACATATATATACATGTATATACATACATATATATATGTATATACATATATATATGAACTGGAACTGTACTGAATTGGTACCTAATTGAGAACCAAATTTATATATATGTTTTTTCTATGTTTTTTTAGATATATTATATACTTTCAATAAAATTATATATACTTATGTATGTATACATAATTATAAACTAAATATAACTTAATATTACATTTCATTTTTCTATATTTTCTTAATAATTTTAGTTATAAATACATTAAATTACCTTATTATTTTTAATTATAAATATACTATTGTTTTATATATATATATGTGTATGTATATATATATAAATGTATGTATATATATATACATACATATATATATATATGTATACATATATATGTATACATATGTATACATATGTATACATATGTATATATATGTATACATAATTATAAACTAAATATAACTTAATATTACATTTCATTTTTCTATATTTTCTTAATAATTTTAGTTATAAATACATTAAATTACCTTATTATTTTTAATTATAAATATACTATTGTTTTATATATATATATATATATATATATATATGTATGTATATATATATACATACATATATATATTTATTAATCATATAATATTTAACTATAAGATACTAATATAATTAAGAATTAATATATATATATGTATATATATATATATATAATTAAGAATTAATAATTAAGAATTAATATATATATATATATTAATTCTTAATTATTAATTCTTAATTATATATATATATATACATATATATATATATATATATATTAATTCTTAATTATATTAGTATCTTATAGTTAAATATTATATGATTAATAAATAATTAAAATGTATATTATATGATATATTATTATATTATATAATATATTTAATCATAAGTTATATATGCATCTTATAATTAAATATTATATGTATACATATGTATATATATATATATGTATACATAATTATAAACTAAATATAACTTAATATTACATTTCATTTTTCTATATTTTCTTAATAATTTTAGTTATAAATACATTAAATTACCTTATTATTTTTAATTATAAATATACTATTGTTTTATATATATATACATACATATATATATTTATTAATCATATAATATTTAACTATAAGATACTAATATACATATATATATATATTAATTCTTAATTATATTAGTATCTTATAGTTAAATATTATATGATTAATAAATATATATATATATATATATATATATGTATATATGTATATATACATATATATATATATTAATTCTTAATTATATTAGTATCTTATAGTTAAATATTATATGATTAATAAATATATATATATGAATTTATATATATATGTATTTATATATATATACATAAATATATATATTTATTAATCATATAATATTTAACTATAAGATACTAATATAATTAAGAATTAATATATATATATATATATATATATATATATATATATTAATTCTTAATTATATTAGTATCTTATAGTTAAATATTATATGATTAATAAATATATATATGTATGTACATTTTAATTATTTATTAATCATATAATATTTAACTATAAGATACTAATTAAGAATTAATATATATATATATATATGTATATATATATATATAATTAAGAATTAATAATTAAGAATTAATATATATATATATATATTAATTCTTAATTAGTATCTTATAGTTAAATATTATATGATTAATAAATAATTAAAATGTATATTATATGATATATTATTATATTATATAATATATTTAATCATAAGTTATATATGCATCTTATAATTAAATATTATATGTATACATATGTATATATATATATGTATACATAATTATAAACTAAATATAACTTAATATTACATTTCATTTTTCTATATTTTCTTAATAATTTTAGTTATAAATACATTAAATTACCTTATTATTTTTAATTATAAATATACTATTGTTTTATATATATATATATATATATATATATATATATATATATATATATATATATATATATATATATATATGTATGTATATATATATACATACATATATATATTTATTAATCATATAATATTTAACTATAAGATACTAATATAATTAAGAATTAATATATATATATATATATATATATATATATATATATATATATATATATATATATATATATATATATATATATATGTATATATATATATGTATATATATTTATTAATCATATAATATATATATATATATTAATTCTTAATTATATTAGTATCTTATAGTTAAATATTATATGATTAATAAATATATATATGTATGTATATATATATATACATACATATATATATATATATATTAATTCTTAATTAGTATCTTATTGTTAAATATTATATGATTAATAAATAATTAAAATGTATATTATATGATATATTATTATATTATATAATATATTTAATCATAAGTTATATATGCATCTTATAATTAAATATTATATAATTTAGATATAGTTAAAAGATATATTATATAATATATTATGTATTAATAACTCAATTCAAAACTTAAATGCTAATTTAAGTATGACTTTTTAAGGATATAATTACATAAAATTATTTTAAGAACCGAGAACCAAACTGGAATCGTACCGAACCGAACCGAAACCGAAGAATTGAAAACTGTACCAAACTGAAACCAAAAAAATTAAGAATCGAACTGGAACCGTTTCGAAATTTCGAAATTCCGGTTCGGTTCCGGGTCCTAGACAAATCCCGAACTGAATTAGAACTGAACACCCCTACCTACTGCTGCTATAAAGCTGGTACCACCTGAAGACCTATAACTACTTTTGCATCATAAACACTAAGGTGAGTGATCGAGTTAATGTTTGTAACACCCCTATGTTCGGTAGTGCGTTCTACTGTTCCGGTGACCAGTGTCTGTCCGGACAGCTAGGATGCCTAGAATTACACTTAGATATGGATAAGGAGACATAAAATAATGAAATACAAGAAAAGAAAATACAAGGAAAAACAAAGGAAAGATAATAACAATGAAATGTAACCAAGTTAAACGAGCCGAGAGCCCTAGAGATGGGTGATCGCACCAGGAAATCACGGCGTAGACCGTTGACTAGCCCTGGACTGCGGGGGACCCTAAGAAATATTTTTAAGACTTAAATAAACATCTATTGAAGTATAAATGTCATTAGAAATATCAAAAAAAAAAATTAAATAATTAGTACAAAGAAAAAAAAAATCGAGAAACAGACAAAAATTGGTGTTACCGAAAAATCGGAAATGCAACCCAAATAGGGGCATTACGGTCATTTGATACCCCGAGTTATCTTTTGACCTAAATGTCCATTAAAAATAAATGATATTACACTTGGAAAATGTCATGAAAAATTAAATTGGTGGTACCTAATATAAATAGCAAAAATTGGGAGTTAAATGTGGGAAAATGAAACCTTAGGATAAATAAACATTAAATTAACACATAGTGCTCCACTAACTCACCTAAGTGGACCACTACATCTTCATTTTGGACAGATTTTCATCTTCCTCAAACTCCCAAGAACCAGCCGAAACCAAAGGAGATAGAAAACCTCCATGGCCGAATTTGAAGAAGCTTCATGCAAGCATGATCCAACCATGGAAACCTCAAGCTCCCTTCACTAAAAGTTGTCCATACACCTTGGGCAGTAGATAGCCAATAAGAAGATCAAGTTTTGGAGAGGTTTTGAAGAGTTTCCAAAGTGGTAAGTAGGTATTTTTGATGCTTGCTTCATTAAACCTTGTGTGGGTGTTATGGGTAGTTGAATTGTGGAAAGATTTTTGGAGTTTGATGTTTTAAGGGAGATGTATATTTTTGGCAGCCATGGAAACTCCATAAGAACAGTTTATCTTTGCATGTAAATGGTAGATTAAAGTGTTGATGAAGTGTTTATGTGCGTAGAAATAAATTGGGTGATGTATACTAAATGTATATGTGAATATACACTTGACTTTGGAAGCTTGGAAAGCTAAGTGAAGAAGATTATAATTCAGCAATTTGAAGTGTGAACCAAAATATGTTATTTCATGGTTTGGTTTATGGAATTATGTAGTTGAATTATGGTGCTTTTTATGGTAGCTTGTACATGTGTATAAAGGTTTGAGTTTGGACATGTAAATGAGCTAGGTTATGTAGTTAAATTATTTATAATTTGAACTTGAAAAATTCTGGACTATAATGTGCATATTGAGTGTGGTTATAAGCTGCCAAAATGACCAACGATGTGAAGTAAAATGTGTTTAGGTCATGGTACAAACCAAAAATGACATGGATGTGTAACTTGGTAATGTTAAATGTGTCCTTTAATGAGTGATGAACAATGTGCAATAGGGCAGTGTGTATTTTGGCTTAGAACCTTAAGTGTGTGGCTCTAATTGATATGAGACCAATTGGAGGTGAAACTAAGCACAAAATGTGCCAACTTTTATGAAGGAAGCTTACCAAAATTCTGCTTGGAAGGTAACTTGAAAAATGACCATATCCGGATTAGTGCATTTAAGGCCTGAAAATTGACCATTTGGGCAGCAGTTAGTGTTTTGGCCATAACTCACTCAAAATAGGTCCAATTGACCAGAAATTTTTACCATTAATAGTTAAGACATATATCTACAAGTCTTATGAAGACACCAAAGCCCAGAAATGACCATAAGAAAGTCAAATAGCTTGCACAAGTTCGGGTCCAAAAACTAGCCGAACCTAAAATGACCTAAAATGACCTAAAGTGACCAATTTTGGTACATTCTAACCAGCAATAGTAAAATGACCATAAATTGGTCTACATAACTCAGAATAACCTGAAATTTTACCCCGCATGCAATAAGACATAGATCTACAAGTTTGTAGTTTTGACCGAAACTCGAAAACTGAGAGAACTAGGTCATCCGGCTAGGTCAAATTAGTGTATCGAAATCCGGCAAATTGTAATAAAACGCAATATACATGGAAATGAATTGGGTAACATGTACCAACACCAAAAGGCTACAAATGTGACACATTGGTAACATTAAAACCTAATTCACCTAGACTGCATCGAGGGTCAACATCTTAGGTTGACTAAGGAAATAATAGAATTCAATAAGTTAATTATTAAGCATTATCGTTAGAGACAGTTTAAATGAGTACTGAAACACTTCAATTGTGTGTTTCTCAATTAGCAAAAACTCAGAGAAAGGGAAGGAAACACTGAGTCAGAGCCAAGAGACAGTTATCAGAGGTTTGTGCACAACAGTTATTTCTTTTGAATTTTTTCAATTGAAATAAATTATGATTATTTGTATGTTACTGTTTTAAATTGTGTTTGTGCACGATAGTTATTTCTTTTGAATTTTTCAATTGAAATAAATTATGATTATTTGTATGTTATTGTTTTAAATTGAGTTATGAATAATTTTTTTTTTTTTTGGCTTCGAGAATCTTATTTGAAAATTATTGTGTTGCCTACTTTGCAAATGAAAATTTTGAGATAAAATGTGATTTGGGATGAAATATTGTGATTTGGAATTGTTTTGATTCACACTTGGCATGACACTGTTATTATATTCCTCCCTCTTTGACTTATCAGTCTGGGGTGAGTGTGATTATGTTCCTTCCTCATTGACTTGCCAGTCTGAGGTGAGGGTGGATGAGTACTCATTATTTAGCTAGCTTCCTTCCTCATTGATTTTGATTATTGGGGTGAGTGTGTCTTGTCATAGTGTACAACACGGCATGTGCGAAAAAATTGTGTCATGGCCTAAACTGTATTATTCAATTATTTGATCAAATGGAGTTATTGATTGGCAAAACTGTATTATTTAGTTATTTGATCAAATAGTGTTATTGATTGGCAAAACGGTATTATTCAGTTATTTGATCAAATGGTGTCATTGATTGGCAAAACTGTGTTATTCAATTGTTTGATCAAATTTGTGTTATATGAACTTTGTAAATTGTGAAATGGAATTGTGAATTATTTGATTTGTGAATTGTCAATAAAAGATTTATATATCGCATTTCAAATTGTTATTGTGCACCACTGAGTAAATTTTACTCAGCGATAGCTTTTCATTGCTGTCGCAGGTAGACAGACTGACAGGGCAGCAGACTAGTCTGCTAATGCTATATTGAGAGTTCATCGGGTATATTGAGTATACCATATTTTGCATTTTGTACTGTAATGTATGTTCACTGTATGTATATAGTGTTCTTAGTTTTGAGCAGTTGTAAATTAAAATTGTACATTGAAGTTGTAAATTATATTTGTAAATTATTTTGACTTGTAAATATTGTTATATATTTCTTTTATTTCAACCTTTAAAAATACTGAAAAATTATTGTGTATTTGAGTTGAGAAACATATTGTGTTGATTAAAGGTTGGAGTTTGAGATTGAGAAATATATTTGAAGTGCTTTTTACAGGTTTTTGAAGAACTGCTTTATTCAAAATACCAATGGCACTCTGCCAAAATTTTTACAGAAATTATTATTTCTTCATATGTGTTAGCTGTTTCACTTCAGTTCAAAAAAAATTTTTTGACACCTGTAAATAGCGCTCACCACTGTAAAAAGAAGTAAGAAAAGTTTTAAAATCTCTTGTAGTGTATTTAATGGGTTATCAGTAGACGAAATTGGTAATTCATTAGGTATACTACGGGATCATGTTATGCCTTACAGAGGGGTAGGGTGTGACAATGTTACTGGTGATTTATTAGAACAACAGTTTTATCTGTGGGGTGGCTAGGTTGAACTGGTGTTCTTGGTTAACTAGCCACCTGTTCTTCTCTCCTGTAGGCTGGCTAGTATCTTTCCTCACTACTGGCATAGCTTCCCTCAACACTGCCTTGAGGAGTTTGTGGCTGGACCTGCCTCTTGGGCTCCCTAGCACCTTTAGGTACCGCATTAGACTCTTCCGGCCTAGAGACCTAACCATCATAAGCTGACAGAATAGGCAAATTAAACTTTTGAGCCAATGACTGAATCAACAAAATAATTTTATCCATGTTTGCATCGATTTTGTCAAAAGCTATATCCATCCGCCCTCCTATTCCCTTCTCTAGGACATTAGTGATGGTTGCTGCGATGTTTCTTTCGTTAATAACAAAAACTGAACCACCTTGCTCCTAGTTTGGAGCATTGGTCAAGGCATACACAATTTCTAAAACATCTGGATTCTGCACTTTTTCTCCATGAGTAGCTAATCCTTTTTTGAATCATTCCACCATGAGAGGTGTAACACCCCTATGTTCGATAATGCGTTCTACTGTTCCGGTGACCAGTGTTGTCCGGACAGCAAAGATGCCTAGAACTACACTTCAATATGAGTTAGGAGACATTAAATAATGAAATACAAGAAAAGAAAATACAAGAAAAACAAAAGAAAAATAATAGTAAAGAAATGTAACCAAGTTAAACGAGCCGAGAACCCTAGCGATGGGTGACTGCACCAGGATGTCATGGCGTGGACCGTTGACTAGCCCTGGACCGCGGGAAACCCTGAAAAATATTTTTAGGACTTAAAGAGACACCTATTGAAGTATAAATATCATAAGAAATATTAAAGAAAAATTAAATAATTAGTACAAAGAAAAGTGAGAAATCGAAAAACGGACAAAACCCGGTGTTACTGAAAAATTGGGAATGCAACCCGAACAGGGGCATTGTGGTCATTTGACACCCCGAGTTGTCTTTTGACCTGAATGTCCATAAAAAATAAATAATATTATACTTGGAAAATATAATGAAAAATTAATTTAGGGGTACCTAATGTAAATAGCAAAAATTGGGAGTTAAATGTGAAAAAATGAAACCTTAGAATAAACAATGATTTAACTCTTACATAGTGGTCCACTAACTCATTTAAGTGGACCACTAAAGCTTCATTTAGGCAGAATATACATCTTCATCTTCAACCTTAGAACCAGCAGAAAATTTGCTCCCAAAAAACTCCATTGACGCATGGTTGAAGCTCCATGCATATGAGATT
Organism: Hevea brasiliensis; assembly: GCF_030052815.1. Taxonomy (NCBI): domain Eukaryota; kingdom Viridiplantae; phylum Streptophyta; class Magnoliopsida; order Malpighiales; family Euphorbiaceae; genus Hevea; species Hevea brasiliensis. The sequence continues at coordinate 68,963,858 of NC_079494.1, forward strand.
CAAGCTTCTTTCCTTCTACCTTCCTTCATCAAAGTTAGTCTACAGCACTTGGGCAGTAGATTGGAAGCAAGAAGACCAAGTTTTGGTGAAGATTTAAGAAGTCTCATCCATAGGTAAGTTTGTGTTTTTGAATGTTGCTTTGTTAAAGTTTGTAAGGGTGTTATGGGTGTTTGATTTATGGAGAAAATTTTGAGTTTTGATGTTGAATGGGAATGTGCACTTTTGGCAGCCATGGGAACACCTTGAAGGCAGTTTAATTGTGCTTGTAAATGGTGAATTAAATGATTGATTAAATGTATATTGTGTGGGAAATTGTTTGGGTGATGTATACTTAGTATATGTAAATGTAAAATGAGATTTAAAGCTTGGAAAGTAATGGAATGTAAGTGTACCATTGTGGCAGTTTGTTAGCTCTTGAAGAATGCTGGAATTCATGCTTGGTTTATGGAATAATGATGTTAAAATGTGTTGGTTGTTATGGCAGTTTGAGTGTGTGTAAGGTGGTGTGAAGTGGGGCATGTAAATGGGCATGAATTGGTGATTGAATTATTGTAAATTGAGTTGGACAAATTCTGCACTTGTTGGTGCACATTGAATGTAATTGTAAGCTGCCAAAATGACCTATAATATGTTCTAAATTATGTTTAGGTTGTGGTACAACCAGAATTGGTTTGAAGGTTAAGTTTGGTGAGTGTTAAAAGTGATGCTTGATGTGTATGCAAGAATTTCAATAAGGCAGTTTGAGTTTTAGGCCTATAACTTTAAGTGTGTGGCTCCAATTGATATGAGACCAATTGGATGTGAAACTAGGCACAAAATGTGCCAACTTTCATGGAGAAAGCTTGCCAAAATTCTGCTTGCAAGATAGCTTGAAAAATGACCAAATCCGAATTAAGTGCAAGTAAGGCCTGAAAATTGACCAATTGGGCAGCAGTTAGTTTTTAGGCCATAACTCACTCAAAACAGGTCCAATTGACCTGAAATTTTAACCATGAATAGTTAAGACCCATATATACAAGTCTTATGAAGACACCAAAGCCCAGAAATGACCATAAGCAAGTCAAACAGCTTGCACAAGTTCGGGTCCAAAAACTGGCCGAACCTAAAATGACCTAAAGTGACCTAAAATGACCAATTTTGGTGCAATTTGACCAGCAATAGTAAAATGACCATAATTTGGTCTACATAACTCAGAATGACCTGAAATTTTGCCTTGTGTTCCATAAGACATAGATCTAAAAGTTTGTAGTTTTGACCGAAACCCGAAAACCGAGGGAACTAGGTCGTCCGGCTAGGTCAAACTAGTATCCCGGAATCCAGCAAATTGCAAGAAAACGCAATATACATGGAAATGAGTTTGGTAACATATACCAACCTTAAAAGACTATCGAATGTGACATATTAGTAACATTAAAACCTAAATTACCTAGAACGCATCGAGGGTCGACATATTAGGTTGACTAAGTAAATAATAGAATTCAGTGAATTACTTATCAAGCATTACCGTTAAAGACAGTTTAATTAAGTACTGAAACACTTCAAATTGTGTTTCTCAGTTAGCAAAGACTCAGGGAAAGGGAAGGAAACACTGAGTCAGAGCCAAGAGGCATATATCAGAGGTTTGTGCACAATAGTTATTCTTTTGAATTTTTCAATTGAAATAAATTATGATTATTTATATGTTATTGTTTTAAATTGTGTTTGTGCACAATAGTTATTCTTTTGAATTTTTCAATTGAAATAAATTATGATTATTTATATGTTATTGTTTTAAATTGTGTTTGTGCACAATGGCTATTTCTTCTGAATTTTTCAATTGAAATGAATTATGACTATTGTACATTATTGTTTTAAATTATGTTTGTGCACAATAAGTATTTCTTTTGAATTTTTCAATTGAAATAAATTATGATTATTTCTATGTTATTATTTTAAATTGTGTTTGTGCACAATAAGTATTTCTTTTGAATTTTTCAATTGAAATAAATTATGATTATTTATATGTTATTGTTTTAAATTGTATTTCTGCACAATAGTTATTTCTTTTGGATTTTTCAATTGAAATAAATTATGATTATTTGTATGTCATTATTTTAAATTATATTTGTCCACAATAATTTTGACTTCTCATTTTCTACTTAAAAATTTAATTGAACATTATAGTTTTAAATTATGTCTGTGCACAATACTTATATATTCACTACTTTTACTAGAAAATTTATTTGGAGAAATGAGTTATGAATAATTTTTGATTGCTTTGGTTTTGGGAATATTATTTGGAAATTATTGTGTTGCCAACTTTGCAAATGGAAATTTTGAGATAAAATGTGATTTATGGTTTGTATGAAATATTATAATTTGAAATTGTTTTGATTCACACTTGGCATGACACTGTTACTATGTTCCTCCTCCATTTATGGGGTGAGTGTGATAAATTTCTCCCTCTTTGACTTATCAGTCTGGGGTGAGTGTGATTATATTCCTCCCTCTTTGACTTCCCAGTCTGAGGTGAGTGTGGATGAGTACTCATTATTCAGCTAGCTTCCTCCCTCATTATTTCAATTATTGGGGTGAGTGTGTCTTGTCGTGGTGTACAACACGGCATGTGTAGAAAAATTGTGTCATGGCCTAAATTGTGTTATCGATTGGCAACATTGTATTATTCAGTTATTTGATCAAATTGTGTTATTGATTGGCAAAACTGTGTTACTCAGTTATTTGATCAAATTTGTGTTAGATGAATTTTGTAAATTGTGAAATGGAATTGTGAATCTTTTGATTTGTTTCAAATTGTTATTGTGCACCACTGAGTAAATTTTACTCAGCGATAGCTTTTCATTGCTGTCGCAGATAGACAGACTGACAGGGCAGCAGACTAGGCTGCTAGTACTACATTGAGAGATCATCGGGTATATTGAGTATGCCACATTTTGCATTTTGTACTGTAATGTATGTTCACTGTATGTATATATTGTTCTTGGTTTTGAGCAGTTGTAAAATAAAATTGTACATTAAGATTGTAAAATAAATTATGAGTTATTTTGACTTGTAAAAATTCTATTATATTTCTTGTATCTCAGTCTTTGAAAAATTATTGTGGATTTGTGTTGAATTATGCTAGAGTTTAAGATTGAGAAAAATATTGAAGTGCTTTTTACAGGTTTTTGAAGAACTGTTTTATCCAAATTACGGAGGGCATTCTGCCAAAATTTTTTTACAAAAATTACTAATGGTCTAAATGTGTTAGTTAATTCACCTCAGTTCAAAAAGGTTTTTAACACCTGTAAATAGTGCTCACCACTGTAAAAGAAGTAAGAAAAGTGTTTGAAAATCCCTTGTAGTGTATTTAATGGGTTATCAGTAGGCAAAGTTGGTAATTCATTAGGTATACTACGGGATCATGTTATGCCTTACGGAGGGGTAGGGTGTGACAAGAGGAACTTAAAGATTTGGGCCAACTACTATAGGACTCCCCTTCTTGTCCTAAGACCTGACGAGTTCTTTGCTAAGCACACTTTTGATATTTGGAGGCATGGTGTTGCCTACAAAAAGAATGAGAACAGTAATGTTGAATGAAATGAGACCATGGTCTCATTGGGTGTACCAAAATTTGTTTGCTAATTTTTAGCGAATAATAGTGGTGATGTATGTTGAGATCAGACTTTGGTCCCACTAGGCGTGCCAAAAATTGTTTCCTTTTCAGGAAGCAATTTGGCTGTTGCACTGGCATGTCAAATGCTAAGTATATCATTTGGGATTATGCTTTGACTTCTCGGATCAAATGATTGTGAGAACTAACTCTACTGTATGTGGTTAGTTAATCTCACGAATAACAAATAATTAAAGGCAAGTGAACTGGTATTGAATATTTTGATTGCTTTTAAAGGAAAGTATAAGGCTTGAAATTAAATACAAGAGCTTTGAAAAAATAAAAAAATTGATAAATAAAGATAAAAGACTATTAGAGTCTGGTTGAGTTATTGTTTCATGTGTTGAGGGGGCCTTCACATTGTAGCATATCTGAATCTTATATCTTTCCTTAAAGGTTCTTAAAAGACTATAGAAGATATCTTATCACATTTTACAGTTAGCAGTAGTTACCTACCCACACCTTGTATGTAACAACCCTTTTTGCATAGCTTGGTATATTTCACTGTTCCGGTGACCGGAGTCGGTCCAGACAATTAAGGGGATTAGAACCATACTTAAGACAACTAGATAAACCATAAACACAAATAATTAGTAATGTCCAATTAGTTTAGTATAAACAAGAAAAACAGAACATAAGAAGTTAAACGAGCCGAGAGTCACAGCGATGGGTGACCTTCTAGGGAATGATTGCGAAGTCATTTTAAACTCAAATTTTGAACCGTAAAATGTGACGCCGCAGTCCTTAGGGCCCTTATAAACACAGTGGAAAAGAGAAAATCATGAAAAAGAACTATTAAGCCAGTCAAATAATTAGGTCAGGGAGCCGGAAGAAATACTGAATTATTTGCAAACCGGGATGAACTGGCGAGGGGCAATTTGGTCAATTGACCCCAAGAGCTGACTCCTGACCTAACTGTCAAATAAAATCAGAGAAAAGAAAACTTCAGGATCGAGAATTAAATTAAAGAACTAATAGAAAAAAAAAGGAAATGGAAAAGTAAAAAGGTGATGACATCATGCATGACTTCATGCATGATGCCATAAAAACAATACTTAATATATTTATTTAATTGGGATTTTTGGGTCTTCCATAAGTGAATATAAGAAAAGAAAAGAAAAACAAAAAATTAATGTCTTCCTTACCCAAACTTACCGCCTCATCCTCTCTCTCTCCCTCACCATTGCAAACTCCATTAAAGTTTGTCTTCAAGCTTTGAAACTCTTACCAAATCCCAACTTCTTCCATAATCACTCCATAAAACCTTATTTCCTTCCCTTGAGAAAGAAATTTAACAAGAAAGAAAGAAGAAAAGAGGAGAAAAATTGAAGATTGGATATCAAAGTTGAGGTAAGCACATCAATTTGAAAGTTTGAGATTATTTATTGTGTTTTTAGCTTGAATTACTTGTAAATAAACTTAAAATAGAAAGAAAATTTATTGAGGGACCAAATTGAAATTCGGCCAGCATGAAGGGGGAGGGTGATTTGCATGATTTGAATAGTTTGAATGGGTATATAAACCTTATTTAGTTGAATGACTATGGTTAAAGTCATGGAATCAAGTAAATGCAACAAATGACATGAATTAGGGTTTTGGACATTAGGGTTTAGAGACCAAAAATGTGAAAAACTTGTAAATGGTGTCTTTGACCTAATGTGAAGTGAGAAATGGTCATTTGTGACCTAATTAAGTGTGTTAGAAGTGTTGGAATTAAAGTCAAATTCGGAGGGAGTGTGGTCATGCTGCTGCAGCATGACCAAGTCAACTTTGAAGGACCAAAAATGAAATTTTACAAGTCCAATTGGTATGAGGCCATTGGGAATGAAAATAGGCACTAAATGACACAATTTTCATTTAGGAAGCATGCCCAAAAAGTGACTAAAACCTAGTGAACAAATTGACCAAAGTTAGAGAATTGCAGGCTGCCTTGTATAAACTGACTAAATGAATAGTGCTTGTTCATTTGATGATAACTCGAGCTAGGCAAGTCAAAATGACCTGAAATTTTACCAGTGGTTAGATGAGATATAGACCTAAAACTTTCATGAAGAACACAAACCCAAATTATGCCATTAACCCAATCAAATTACTGAGCAAAGTTGAATCACTGAATCTGCAGAACTGCAGATTTACTATATGAACAGTAAAGTTTTAATGGCTATAATTCTCTCTAAAAAACTCTGATTTAGGTGATTCTTAAACCGATGGAAACCTAAGGCATAGTAGAACATTTCATATGAAGAAAATTAGACCAAATTATGGACTTAACTTGATCAAATTGCTGAACGAAGTTGGATCAATAATCTGCCAGAACTAAAATATGCAGCATGAATAGTAACCGTAATTTGGATATAACTTGAGCTACAAAACTCCAATTGGAGTGATTCAAAAAGGAGAATAAACTTAAGACAATAGGGAACATTTTCTATGAAGGAAGTTTTGCCAAATTCTAACAGAAAAGTGACCAATGGAACAGTGCAACCTTAGACACCAAAACTGAAAATTTGGCAATTTTGCCTAAAAGACCTAAGTTTTGAGAAAATTACCAAAACCAACAAGTTTGGTGACCAAAATTTGGTATGTGAGTGAAGTTGGAATTCCCATACCTATTAAGCCTTAGAAAGTCAACAATTTGACTTGAATAGTGTAGTGAATAGTAACTCAAAATACAAAAATTTCAAGAACGTCGAGTTTAGCACATTAGAGCTAGATAAAGTGAAGTTAAATTTATTTTTTGATTTATGCTAAGTTATGGTACTGAAACACTATGAAACTGTGTGTTTCAGCTGAAAAAGACTTGAAAGCTCTGAGAGACTGAGTCAAGGTAGAGGCGACTCACGTCAGGTTTGTGCACAATAAACCTTATTTGAGCATTTTGTCATAAAAAAATTGATTTAGTGTGATTTATGAAAATTTGAAGTTAATTATGAATTGTGTTGCCACCTTGTGAATGAAATTATAACTTTGGAAAATTATTGGATTTCTCATGAATCATTTGAATAAAATGTTTGAAATTGATTTTTGATTCATAGTTAGCATGACAGTGCCTTATTATTCCTCCTCCATTTATGGGATGAGATCGATCATTTTCCTCCCTCTCTGGTTTATCAGTTGAGGTTGTAGATCGGATGAGTACTCATTAGCTAGCTAGCCACCTCCCTCATTGATTTCGATTAGTGGGGTTGTAGATTGCTTTATCGTGGTGTACAACACGGCATTGATCAGAAATTTTGTGTCATGGCTTAAGTTGTGTATGAATTGGCAACACTGTGTTCTTAAATTATTTGACTAAATTGTGTTATTATGAGTTTTGATAATTTGTGAAATGTGATTGAGAAATATTTAAATTGTGTTTTGGCAATGAATGATTTATGTATTGTATTTAAAATTTTTATTGTGCACCACTGAGTATTTTTATACTCAGCGATAGCTTGTTTTGCTGTCACAAATAAGAACAAGGAGAAAGCAGCAGAGTGAGCTGCTATCAATATTGAAGATTCTATTGATCTTTTTGTACGGGTATTGTTTTATACCCTTGTAGTTATTTTGATGTAAATATTGTGATGTTGTATGTATCAATGTAAAATGAGCAGTTGTATAATAAATTGTAATAATTTTATTTTTAGATTGTATATCTGTAAATTTAATTTGTGCATATAATATTGATGGAATGATATGAAATAGTTTGTTTTGAGAATATTTGGAGGTTGGGAGTTAGGAAAAATTTTATTGGAAGTGCTTTTTTATAGGTTTTGAAGAACGGTTTTCTCCAACTATAAACGGAATTTTGTCAAAATTTTTATAAAATTTGCGGTAAAATTAAAATGGACAAAATTTTTACTAGTTTATAAGCTTTGAATAAATGATTTTAATTCCTACCAAAATGTTCACCACTTCCAAAATGCAAGAAAATAGTTTTAAAATCCCTTGTAGTGTACTTAATGAATTATCGGTAGGTGAAGTTCGGTAGTTCATTAGGTATTCTACGAGATCATGTTATGCCTTACAGAGGGGTAAGGTGTGACATTGTAACTGCTTGGAACTACAGTCAACTTCTTTCTTTCATATAATCATCCATTAACCACCAGACATTTAATTAAAAAATACCTTAGACCATAGGTAAAATAAATTAATAAAATAAAATTAATTAAATTAATTTTTAAAAAATTAATTTAATTATTTCTTAAAATTAAAAATAACTAATAAATAAATTAATTATTTTTGGTGTAAACAATATCATATGAAGTTTTAGTATTCACCTCCAAAATATTTTAGAATACAAGATAATGTAATTTTAATTTATTAAGAATTTAAAGATTCAATTATAATAATATGAGAACCATATAGATCAACTTTTTAATAATTAATTTTTTTTAATTTTGAATAATAAAAAATGTTTTCTTTTTAATTTTGATTGATAGATATAATTGATATTAATTTTACAATTTTGAAAAATTTTTAGGAATTAGATTGGAGCTTTTTTAATTTTGATTTATCTAAAATTACACACACAAGTTAAAACTTGTGATGTGACCTAACAATTAATATAAAAAAATAAAGAAAGAAAAGGAAAAAAATTAGTGAAATATATGTGGTGTGTAAAGAAAGAAAACGATAATTAATCTCATCAACATTGTCCACAAAAATAGAAATGCTTAATAAGTTATGTTACCAAACACATTCTCTTAACAACCAGAATGATGGGCAGGGGGTAATCTTAATTAGATGGTTCAACATTACTCTCAAATCACCATTAATTTGTTAGAGCTTTTGGTCGCAACAAACTATTAATTAGTTGGTCCACTTGGCCCATAGAAAAGGCAAACAAAAAAATTATTTCACTATTTTTTTTTAATTTATAATAAATTTCATAATATATAATAAACTTCGCACATAAATTTTCATTTTATAAAAATAATTAATACTACTAACAATATTCTAATTTTTCTGTTGGAATATTTTATAAAATATACTTTAGTCTTTAGTATTTTAAATTATATTTTTAAAATTAAATTTTTAATTATTATAACAATATTTTATCAAAAACGAGAAAAAATTTATTATATATATATATATATATATATATATATATATATATATATATATATATATTCTTAAAATTTTATTACTATTTAATTCATTTAAAAATAAATAAATAATTTTTATTTCATCTCTATGCTTATTAAAAAAGTTTAATTTAGTTTATTTTTAATTTTTTATTTAAATTAATAAAAATTTTCAATTTAAAATCAATTTAACTCAAAAATAAAAAAATATTAAAAAATTGAGTTTCTTAATTTTAGACTAAATCAAAAAATTTAGTCTCAAATAAGAAATTAAGCTTTTTTATTTTAGTTTAAATCAATAAATTAAGAAATTCAGTTAAAAATTTTTAATTTTTGAATTAAATAGAATTTAAATTAAAAATTTTAAATTAATTTAAATAAAAAAATTAAAAATAATTAAATTTAACATCCTAATACATATAAGATTAAAATTCAACATTTTACCAATTTTTTTTTTTTAATGTACTCTTTCCTCTTCTTCCCTCCCTCCTAACAAATGCCATCATTGCATGACGAAAAGCATCTGGACCCTCTTTTACATAAAGCATTGAAAACTATTGGGGATTACTCTCTTTAAATGCAAGAAGGCATTAAAATGCTTGCACCTGCTTAAATAATGAAGAGCACTTATTTTGCCCAAGGAATTCAAGACAATAATAATAAATGTAATCCAAAAAGCGATCATATAGAGAAACAAAAGGGTTAGTGATGATGAAACTTGATGGTCCATAAATCTTTTCTTTTTCACTAATTTTAAATTTTATATATTTTTTAAAATATAATCTCATCATTTCAATGTAAAATATTTAATATCTAAATATAAAAATGCGATAAGTAAATAATATTGGACTTGTCCCATATTAGTTAAATAGCTTTGGGTGTGTGTATAAGCGTGGCAGGTGCACCATTCAGATAGCAATTGTCTGGACACGTGTGCTTATGCAGTAAGTCTTTGTAACACCCTCACTGTAACAATTCTGTACATTTTACTGTTTCGGTGACAGGTGTCGGTCCGGACAGCTAGAACGTCTGGAAAAATATTTAGACTAGAGTGAAGAGTCATAAATAACTCAAATAATAGTAAGAAAAATTTAGAAATAATTTTAGAAATAAAATACAATCAAGTTAAATGAGAGCCGGTGCCCTAGCGATTGGTAACCCAGTGGAAAGTTGCAGTCTTCGCAACTAGAAGCCCTAAACCCAGGAGAAAATTCATGAAATAATTTTTGAAACTCCAGAGAAGAGTCATTGAGGTTTCTATGGCATTAGAATGTCAAGAAAAGGTTTAGAAAAATTTTTCGATTGGTATAGACGATTTTGGCTCAATAAGCCAAACGGAGGGCATTTTGATCATTTCGTCTTTGGAGATGATTTTTGACCGACTTGTCCAGTTAAGTAAATAATTATTGTGATCTAAAATATGAATAAATATTGCTAAAAATTAAATTGAAAATGAGTAGAAAAAAAATGAAGAAAATTGAAATTATTACATCATATGATGTCATTAAAAACTTAGCTATCAATCACCATTAGACAACCAATTAATAAACTAATTAAAAGACCTAAATGGGACCAAAAATTGAAAAATTTATTCTGCTCCTCCTCCCTCAACCCAGTCGAAACTCCATGGCCATTGCATTCCACCATTTTCAAGCTTAAAAGCTTGAATTTCCTCTTCATTTGTTCACCAAAATTGCCAAGTCCCCTCACAAAAATTTGATCTTTCACCTAGAAAAAGCTATTGGCAGCCAAAAAAGAAGAGATTAGGGAGGTTTAATCAAGGTTAAGTAAAGCTCAAAAAGGTTAGTGCCTATACTTACTTCCCTATCTTTTTAATCTTTGTTAGGAAGACAAATTAAATGAGAATTTGTTGTAGAATTGAACAAAACAATTATATTGAAGTATGTATGAGAATCGGCAGCCATGGGAGAAGGATGAGATTTGTTGATTTGTATGAATTATATTGTTTAGAAGTGGTTTGAGATGAGAAAACTTGAGTTCGATGTTGAATTATGTGTGTTGGATGTGTTGGATGGCATGGATAGCATAAAATGGACACTTTGGAAATTAGGGTTTGTGAAAAATTGGAGTTTTGCTTATGTAATGGTATATTAACATTGTAATATTCAATTAGTGACCATTTGAATATGTGTGAGGAGGAATTGAAGTGAGTAAGGATAATTGAGTTGAGCTTAGGCATGCTGCCCTTGGTGACCTGCAGGACTGAGTGTGAGTCCAGCAGGTTTGGGCAGCTATAACTGGAGTTGTATAGGTTCAATTGGTGCCAGGCCAATTAGACATGAAACTAGACACATAATGGCACAACTTTGGTGAAGAAACCCTACCCAGAAAACCAAACCAAGTTAACTTAAAAATTATCCTAATCTAGGTGATCAATATGCTGTCCCTGGAAAATAACTAAATGAATAGTATTTGTTCAAATGGTCATAACTCAGTATAGAAAAGTTCAATTGATCTAAAATTTTACCAGCAGAAAGCTAAGACATAGCCCTACAACTTTTATGAAGAACACAAATCCAAATTCTGACCATAACCTAGTCAAATTGCCAACCAAACTTAGGTAACTAAATCTGGAAGAACCAAATTGCCCAGAAATTCTGGGTACAGGTTAATCCGGTCAGTTATGGTAAAATGACCATAACTTGAGCTACAAAACTCCAAATGGAGTGATTCAAAAAAAAAAAATTTAACTAGACACAATAAGGAACAACTTTCGTGAAGATAATTTTATCAAATTCCTACTGTACAAATAACCAATGGAACAGTAAACCTAGGGTATGAAATCTGAAAATTTTAAATAACATAAGATAAGCTTTGAAATGGTATTGGAAATCAATACCAACAAAAATAAAATGTAAAATGTGGTATCTTGGAGAACTTAGGTTCAATAAATTTATTATGTATTAAAAAGTCAATAATTTGAGTGAATAGTAATGTGAATAGTAGTACAAAGACACAAAGTATAATAACTAAATTGGTAGAGAAAATTAAGGTATGAAATTTAGAATCCATGAAATGTTCATAGATTACTTGGAATAGAAATAGTAATTTACCTAAATGACTTAATGAACATTTAAGTTATGTAAATATATAATTAAGATTATATTTCCATTACTAGTAGGTCGAATAAAACATGAGTGATACCACTTGAATGTGAAATGAAATTAACCTATATGGATTGTTGATACTTGTACTCCCAATACCACTGGAGTTCATAATATATTAGCAATATAAGTTGAAGTATGAAATGTATTTTACATGAATAGATTGTTGAATGAATAAAAGTGATAAAAGTGTCATTTGGGATTTAGGTTCCCATCAAGAAAGAAAGGAAAGATGTTTTGAATGTGAATAGTACCTGAGATTAAATGAATGTGAATTGTAATTAGTATGAATTGTATGTTATAAATATTTCGTATGTTGTAATTCGTATGTTGTAATGTAAATTAAGAATTTGTAAGTAATATATATGTGATGTAAATTTATAAATTGATTATTTCATATGTAATTAAATTGTATATCATGTAAATTAATGATGATTGAAAATTATCATATATGAGTTGAGAATGAATGGAAATGAATATGAAATTAAATTAAATAGAGGATATTCGAATTGATGAGATAATTATGATTAGTATAGATAAGATTTTATTGTGAAAATATTATTGAATTTTCAAGCAGGTGAATAATGAAATGCGCCAAATAGAAATAAAATGGGGGAAACTCCACTGGTTTCTCCATAGAAAAATAATTAATATTAAATTAAACGAATTTAAAATTACTAAAATAATAAAGTAAGATAAGATAGGGTGCTCTGGCACCGAGTATGACATGCCTCACTCGGCTACACTGTAGACAGGTGAGGGGTGTTATAGTCTTACATGTATATATATATAAAAAAAATTAATACGAGTTGTGTCTGTGGGTCAATAAGTTGTATATTGATTGTGTGTGGCTTCTGATCTTAGAATTGTCCCACATTAGTTAAATAATTTTGGGTGTATGTGTATAAGCATGACAGGTGCACCGTTCAGTCAGCAATTGCTTGGACATGTGTGCTTATACAATAAGTCTTATACGTATATATATATATATCGAAAGAAAATTAATTCAAGTTGTGTCTGTGGGTCAATAAGCTGTATACTGATTATGTGTGGCTTCTAGTCTTGGACTTGTCCCACATCGGTTAAATAACTTTAGGTGTGTGTATAAGTGTAGCAGGTAAACCGTTTAGTCAGTAATTGTCTGAACGTGTGTGATTGTACAGTAAGTTTATATGCTTATATATCAAAAAAAATAAAAATAAAATGTAAAATGATGTGAAGAAAATTAGTATCATAATCACATGCATTATAAAGAAAAATATTTAAATTTATGAAAATAAAATTTTTGAAGCATTAAATTAGCTAAGGAGTGCAATTTAAAATAAATCATTTATAAGAAAGAAATTAATTAAATTTTCATATAATTATATTTAATTTTTTTTAAAAAAAAATTAATTTTCTTAAATTAAATTTTTTTATTTTAAATATAAAAATTGATAAAAAAATTAATTAAATTGAATTCTTATAAATTTTTAAATTTAAAACGGGAATAAATATATTTATGTTAGACTCAAATTTATCTATTAGCTTAAATTTGGCTAAAATTTAATTTGTTTGTTATTTCCATAGGTTTATCACAAACTCAACACAAAAACCTAAATTTCAACTGGACTAGAAAGATAAATTTAAAATAGAGAAATTGCAACATCCTTGACCGAAGCTCAAGTTTTAATTGTTGCCCGAGCTCGACTCATGCATTTATTTATTTATTTTAACTTTGACTTGATCTGTTAGCCCTGACTAGCAAGAATAGAAAGAGAAGCCGACAAACGGCGTCGTTTTGAATAGGCTTACCAAGAACGTCAAGCAAACACGACCAAAGGTGCCAACAACCCTCGCAGCATGAGGAAAAAAATCTCCCTGGTGTGAAAAGACAGAAAGCCCAAGGCATACAAAGGTCCAACCATACGGCAAAGGCTAAATTTGTAATTGCAACTCCACGAAATCAATTTAGCTTTCACTGTCCTCCGCACTGTTCAATTGAAACCGGCTTTTATATTAAAGTAATTATTATTGAGATTATTATTCAAAAATATTCATTAATTTATATAATTTTAATTTTAAATTTTAATTTAAATTAATTATATATAAAAAATAATATAACATAACATAATCTATGTAAATCGATAAAAAATCGATAAAAATAGAAGAATCACGATATTGAATATGTAAAATTCAAAACAATAGTTTTAGTGAAAGGATGTTGCAAGAAACCATAGCAATAAAAGAGAAAAAAAATAATAATAATTCACGATAGTGATGGCACGAAGAAGCAGAATAGGCCAATGATAAATAAATCTTCAAAAGGGTGAGGGCCACTTCTTTTTTATTTCAAAGCAGTAGCTCACATTCAAATTGCATTTTTCATCATCATCTACAATCTGAAAATACAATCACATGAATTCTAATCAGTCGAAATTTTTTATTTTTATAATAATTTTAAATATTTTTAATTAAAAAAATTAGTAGGTGCATCCAATGTATATGTAATATTTCTTATAATCATGTAGGATTTACTTTTTATATAATACAGAGTACTTATTTTTTTATGGGAGGAGGAGCATTATCTTTTAATATTATATTAATAATACTTCTAATATATTTAATAATTAACCTTTTAATTAATTCATGCATATGCTCTCCTTTAATAAATCTCGCCTTATTCGGTGAAATTTAAACACGAATTTTTTTTTTTTGCCCCCGATTAGAATGTCTTCTTGTATACCTTGGTTGTAGCAGAGTAGGAGCCTCTTGCCAAAATGCCAGAAGGGATGGTTTCTTCTTCCAACCCACAAGTATAGGGCTCTTGCTTTGGCCCGAAAGTTCCCAGCATCACTTTTTTGTGGTCCACTGTCATATCACAGTTTAAGATTGAGCAGGACGAATTAGTCTAATATTTCAATTTTTCGGGCCAAGATATAGTTAAAAAATTACATATTTAACTATACAATATACATAAAAATTATTAAATATTTATCATTTAACTCTTGAAATATGATAAAAATTATAATTTAATCATTTATTTTTAATGAAAAATAAGTCAACTTTTTTAGATATGTTTCTTCTAATAAAATAATTATTTTGTTAAAATTAACTGTTAATAAATAATAAATCAAAATATTCAATTCAAATCTAAAAAATTAAATTATTGTAGATATTAAAATTAAAAAAAATTCAACTATTATAAAAAGCACAATGTGAGGAAAAATTTTCAACTTGATTGGCAAGGGCCCTGCTGGTCTCCTCTGTATCCGTTCCTTAGATTGAGCATTTTGAAATTTTTTCTACACTAAAATAAATAAATGGTGAAAAATGTGTTTTTTTTTTCTATATATAGAAATATGGATATGTCTCTACCCAATGCACGTAGTCAATCGAGTCATATAAATAAAACATTAAGATTTTCATAATTTTTTAAGGGAAACTTTAGTGAAATGATATTCAAATTGTCTAAACTCATAAAATTATAAATTTGAATTCTAATTAAAATTTAATTAAAAGGTTTAAGCTCTAATTAATAAATTAATTATTCAACAGAATTTGTCTAATTAATAAAAGATGAAAAATTTCCTTTCTTATCAATTAAGATTCAATTTTATTAAAGAGCACTTTAGGATTATTTATCTAAATAGACCAGATTGTTGTGGAGTATTACATCTTTAAGATTGTCTCAAAAAAATTCTAATTTTAATGTGCGAAAGCCAACTCAGGACCATTTCCTTACTATAACTCAACTCATAAAGTTAATTTAAATCACTATTTTAAAACAATTTACCTCTAACGCCAGCCTTCCAGACAGTGTTGGTATAGATGAGGCCAGAGACGATATTGTTGGAAACAGCAAAGGATAAGTTGAGGCGATAATGGGTTCCTTCCCTGAGAGTGAAGAGACTTCTCTTTGACTTGGCATTGGATGAAATTGGTAATACAATATCTGCCCTCCCCGGACATGAGATTGACAGCTTTATTATCTTTACTTCTGCTTCTTTGCTTTCTGCCCATTTCAACAACAATGATCGTTACCTTGCACATTAGATATCCAAAATTCTACCATATAATTTTGAGAGCAAAAAAATTTAGTGTTTTCTCATTTAAATAAAAATAAATATTTTAGGAAATATAAAAAATCAAATCATAATTAGTAATAAAAATTCATATTTATAATTCATGATTTTCTAGACGATTTCAATAGAAATCACGTGACCAGTTAAATTCATATTAGTTAACCCAAATCGTTACACACTAACTTATTGTGCAGCGGATCCAATTATTTTCTTTTTTAAAAAAAATAGAAATAATATTTGGGTTTTCAGGTTTTTGCAGTATATAATAGTTACTGAAAAGCTACGTTATACCTCCAACAGAAGCCAAGTCAATACTTCCAAGGAGCTGCTCTTTCCATCTTCTTAAGCTGTCATCATCCTTCACAGAAATCACGATTATATAGATGACGATTACAAAAGCACTATGAAAATAATAATAGTAATAATAATAATTATTCTTAATTAGTTTAAAAAAAAATCATGCCTTGTCTTTTTCAAGCTGCTTCTTGAAAGAAACTTGAGGACCAATATCCAGTTCTTTCAAACTCTTGATGACCTTGGAATCATTCTCTTCCTCCTCATCCTCTTCTTCTTCTTCTTCTTCACTACCAGTGGCCTCCACGTTGTTGATCTTGTTCTTCATCAGCTCTTCAATTTCCATTCCATTGTCGAATCCCATTTCTTTGGATGCTGACGAAGTCCCTACAGCAGCTGACATCTCCCTTTCTTCACACCTCGCCAAGAGAAAAATGAAGTCTCTTTTGGACTTGATTTTAGTTTGATCTTCAACTTCTGCTTATATTTAGAGGCAAAGGGATGCTTCGTAATCTTTCTGTTAGAGAGTTAATTAGCAGTATGGGAAGGTATAGAGTGGGGGTTGAGATGGGATCGTGACTTGTTTAATTTTGTTGGGTTTTGGAGGATGCAAGTGTGAATTGATGTTGACAAATGACGCAAGACCTGAAAGGCTAAGGCAGCTGGGGAATACAAAGGGATACATGGATGGCTTAATAAAAAAAAAATTAAAATTAAAATTAAAATTTTCGCAAAATTATAATTTAATTTAATCATTTTAATTTTTAACAACTCAACTAAGCATTTATCCCAAGAATTTGGGGTCGGCTATATGAATTCTCTTTCTCAATTCTAAACGATTTTGGGTTAAATCCTCAAAAATTTGTAATGCTACTAGATCATGTTGTACTACTCTTTTCCAAGTCAGTTTAAGTATATCCCTTTTTTTCTTTCTATCCTCTAACATAATGTGTTCTACTTGTCTAATTAGAGCCTCCGTATGTCTACGCTTCATATGATCAAACCACCTCAATCTTCCTTCTCTCAACTTATCCTAAATTGGCACCACTCCTACATTTTCTCTAATATTCTCATTATGGACTTTATCTAGTCTAGTATGACCACTCATCCACCTTAACATTCTCATCTCCTTAACTCTTATCTTAGACACATACGACTTCTTCAGTGTCCAACACTCACTACCATATAACATGACCGGTCGTATGGCTGTACGATAAAATTTTCTTTTCAACTTATTGGGAATTTTGCGATCATATAAAACTCCCATAGCACTTCTCCACTTCAACCATCTGGCTTTAATCCTATGATTAACATTCTCCTCACATCCCCCATTTACTTGAAGGATTGAGCCGAGATATTTAAAGTGATTACTTTGGGGCAGTACCACTCCATCCAAACTAACTCCTTCCCTATCACTAGTTTGACCTTCATTGAACTTGCAATGCATGTATTCTGTTTTTGTTCTACTTAACTTAAAATCCTTTAAATCTAGAGTACTTCTCTAAAGCTCCAACTTTCTATTGACTCTTTCTCGCTTCTCATCTATCAGAACTATATCATCTGCAAACATCATGCACCAAGTGAAGGAACGGAAGCGTGAAAAACACAAGTTTATACCATTGAATTCAAAAATTTTCACCTAGGGTCACATGCATCATGCAAGATTTATTTTTATCTATTTGATTTCAATGATAAACAACATATTAAAACTCTTTTAATATGTTTTTGGATCTGTATTTGCCATTTAAGATTTTAAAATTAATCAGATTAATTTTAGAACCCTAGATTAAATCAAGAACGATTACACTAACCTCTTGATACACTGTAGCGTGTCTGCGCCTTTGAGATTCGTTTTCAGGACACCAGATGTTGTCCCTCTAGCTTGTCCACACCAAGAACACCTATGGCAGCCCTTGAATAGCTTCTAAAGCTTTTTCTATTAATTAGAAAATCAAGTTCTGCCTTTTAAGAGATTAAAGATGTAAACAGGACACTAGAAACAATTTCTAGTGTTCTTAATTCAAGAGATTGATGGCTAATCTCTTTGAATTGATAAGAGATAAAGAAGAAGAGATAAAAACCCTCAAAGTGGCGTGACAAAGGAGTGTGGCTGCTGGTTCTGTTTTATTTTCTCATAACAACACTTAAATAGCTAGGTTAACACATTAAACCCTTGCCACATGTCACCCTTTGATTAGCTCTAGGTTTAAGTGACCCAATCACATTGTGCCAAGTGTCAAACCTATATTTAATCTTGATTTTAATCATCTTACATGATTAAAAAAAACATTTGGCAAGCTTATGTGTTATGCCATGTGTCACCATCTCATGGTGCCACGTGTCACACTGCAAAATGACCAAAATGCCCCTGTGTCTTAATTTTGAGTTCTTAACCCAAAATAATTATTTTCTTCTTCTAATTAATTTATATCAAATATAAATTAATTAATTAATCTCTATTAATTAATTTCTCATTAATTAAATTCATATTTAAACACTTTAAATATAAATTTAACTTATATTATACATCCAATAATCTAGATTTGGTTTCAAGTCATGCTAGGGACTTTGCAATCTAATTGCAAATCAAACCTATTTAATTAATCAATTAAACTCTTTAATTAATTAATTAAATCATATTTAAATAGGTGATAACTTGTGTATGCGTGTGACTTACTAGGCTCATCACTAATTGGCAATGAGACATGATATCAACTCTTAATATCATTAGAACTCTTTCTTACCATAAATGATTTCTCTAAATCATTTTATGAACCTCATAGACCATGGTTAACACCTAGCATAGCATGCCATGGCCACCCAATTAGTAATAAGGTTTACCTTAAATGAACCTATAATCATATGTTACCATGCACTAGAATCTCTCTGTTACAAAATCCCAACTCAAGCCGAGTCATGGTTTATGTCAAACTCCATTTGCTATGAATATTATGTTCTCTTTTAATTCCAATTCTTGATTAAAAGATTTTCTCATCGAAACTCTTTCTCGAATAAATCTATCTGTCCTGGCCAGGAACTTGAAACATCAAGAACAATTAAATGAACATAGGATTTTATCTCTATTTACTTAGAGGAACAAATTCCATCTTGATCAACACCTACCTCCATATATAACTAGTAGGAGCCAACACATGCCCATATACCCATACCTAGTACAAGTATGAAAGCGATATCAAACTCAAACTACCTATATACAAGATAATCTGCTATCTCAGTCTAAAGATTATATGCATCGATATGATTTATGACAAAACATTGACAAGAGTAAACTCCATGTGCTTGTCATAAGTGTCACTGGTTCGGCCTACTTATCATTTATAAGTGCCTATCATGTTTGTTATATGGCATGAGACTCACCATTCCATCTTATTTATATCTCATATAAATAACTTGGGAACAAACATGAATACAATTTTTCTGGATAAGTCATGTCCTTATTATGAAGTATCCTCGATTGTGACCCTATTTATGATACTTTGTGCTAGAAATATTGTCACTCATATTCTTAACAACTTAAGAATAATATTTCTAACAAAATATCAATGGACCTTTTCTATTACACATAAATATATTATATAAACAGAAAAGTGGAAATGCCATTTATTAATAAAATATGTATAAGATACATACTAAATGATATGCTCTAGGGCATACTACTAACAATCTCCCACTAGCACTAGAGCCATTCATTACAATATCTTAGACCTATCTTCTCAAGATGTCGGTCTAACTGAGTCTGTGACATAGGCTTAGTGAATGGATCAGCTGGATTTTCAGCTGATGCTATTTTCTGCATGGCTAAATCGCCTTGCCCAACTATATCTCTAATAATGTGGTAATGCCTTTTTATGTGTTTGGATTTTGGGTGAGACCTTAGTTCCTTAGCCTGTATGACTACTCCATTGTTGTCACAGTGTAATGGGACTGCTGACTCAATGGAAGGAACTACTGTAAGTTCTGTCACGAACTTTTTAATCCAAACAGCTTCCTTTGCGACATCGATGCAAAGAATATACTCGACCTCCTGTAGTGGAATCTCTGATCGTGCTCTGTTTGGAACTCTTCTAACTGACTGCACCTCCATTACAAATGAACACATATCCAGAGGTAGACTTTCTATCATCGATATCTGATTGGAAATCAGAATCAGTATAACCATCCAATTGCAAGTCTCCACCTCCATAAATCAAGAATAAATCCTTAGTTCTTCTCAAGTACTTAAGAGTATTCTTGACAGCTATCCAGTGTTCCAAACCTGGATTGGATTGATACCTGCTAGTCAAACTAACAGCATATGCGATATCCGGCCTAGTACACAACATTGCATACATTAAACTTCCAATAGCCGAAGCACATGGAATCCTGGCCATCTTATCTCTTTCTTCAGGTGTCTTTGGAGACATCTCTTTAGAAAGATGGATACCATGTCTCACTGGTAACAATCCTCTCTTGGAATCAAGCATGTTAAACCTCTTTAACACCTTTTCCAAGTATAGACTTTGGGATAAACCAATTATTCATTTCGCTCTATCTCTATAGATGCGAATCCCAAGAATATAGGTTGCCTCCCCTAAGTCTTTCATGGAGAATGTATTTGACAACCATACCTTTATAGTCGTCAACATACCTGTGTCATTACCCATCAACAGTATGTCATCCACATATAAGACAAGGAAAGTGATAGCATTATCACTAACCTTCTTATATACACATGGTTCATCCTCATTTTTGATAAAACCAAAGGATTTAATGGCTTCATCAAAACGGATGTTCCAACTCCTCGAAGCTTGTTTCAACCCATAAATGGATCGCTTTAGGTTGCATACCTTGGAACCATTTTGGGATTCAAAACCCTTAGGTTGTTCCTATGAAAATGTTTTCTTCAATGTATCCATTGAGAAAAGCTGTTTTGACATCCATCTGCCAAATCTCATAATCATAGTACGCAACTATTGCTAATAAAATCCTAATTGATTTTAGCATGGCAACAGGCGAGAAAGTCTCCTCATAGTCGATTCCTTGCCTTTGGCGAAACCCTTTCGCTACTAGCCTTGCTTTATAGGTCTCTACCTTTCCATCAGAACCAATTTTCTTCTTGAAAACCCATTTGTTCCCTATAGGTACAATACCTTCAGGTGGGTCAACAAGATCCCAAACTTGATTCTTATACATGGAATCAATCTCGGATTTCATAGCATCAATCCATTTTGAAGAGTCTATATCTGATATAGCTTCTTCATAGGTAAGTGGATCATCTCCATGATCTACTTCTTCATGAGTAGACAACTCTTGTTCTTCTTCATGAAGAAAACCATATCTCACTGGCGGGTGAGATACCCTGGTTGTTCTACGAGGAATAGCTGTAGATGTTTCATCAACGGCTATAGGTTGACTAGATGGATCTATATCCATCTGATCTGTTGGTTGGTCAGAATTCTCCAATTCTAACTCTATTTGCCTTCCTTTGCCTCCTTCTTGGACAAATTGTTGTTCAAGAAATGTGGCATCTCTACTTATCACAACTTTTGTGAAGTAGGCAAATAAAATAATATCCAAAACTATCTTTTGGATATCCAACAAATTGACCTTTTTCTGATCTGGTCTCCAATTTATCAGTGTTCAGCTTTTTAATATAAGCTGGACAATCCCAAATCTTAACATGCTTAAGACTTGGTTTTCTTCCATGCCATATCTCATAAGGTGTGGAAGAAACTGATTTTGATGGAATCCTATTCAGAATATACAAAGCTGATTCTAATGCAAATCCCCAAAAGGAGATTGGCATATCAGTATAGCTCATCATACTACGTACCATATCCAATAGGGTACGATTTCTCCTTTCAGATACACCATTCAGCTGTGGCGTTCCTGGAGGAGTCAGCTGAGAAACAATGCCATGCTCTCTCAAGTATTCATCAAATTCAGTACTCAAATATTCACCTCCACGATCTGATCGAAGAGCTTTAATATTCTTTCCTGTTTGATTTTCTACTTCAGATTTAAATTCTTTGAACTTTTCAAAAGATTCATGTTTGTATTTCATCAAATACAAATACCCAAACCTTGATTTATCATCAGTAAAGGTAATAAAATAATGAAAGCCCCCTCTAGCCATTTCTTTAAATGGACCACATACATCACTATGTATTAGCTCCAAAATATTTTCAGCTCTTAGCCCCTGTCCAACAAAGGGTGATCTAGTCATTCTGCCCTGAAGGCAAGATTCACAAGTTGGAGTAAGCTCAGAGTCCAATAAGGATAGAATCCCCATTTTCTCCAATTTTGTAATCCTATCTTTTGCAACATGACATAACCTTAAGTGCCAAATATATTTTGAACTTGAGTTGGTTTTCACCACGGCATTGCATTCATTTAGATTGCTATACTCTGGCCAGTGGAAACACTTTCATCGGCAATGGAAACACTTTCCTGTTGGCAGTGGAAACACTTTCCTTTGCCTTCATCAGCTTTAGTCTTCCTTTTCTGTTTAGCTATTTTCTTAGAAGGACCAGGAATCTGAGGTTTCTTTTTCTTATTGCCCTTCTTCTTGTTGGACTTTCCAGTAGAAGAAGATGCAACCAAAGCTACCTCTTTTCCTTTATTGCCTGGCATATTCTTTTGGGCAATAACCAGCATGTTGAGTAAACCAGCTAAGGTGCATTCCTGTCTAGTCATTTGGAAATTTGTCACAAAATTCCCAAAAGACTCAGGAAGGGACTGAAGGATCAAATCCGTCTGTAGTTGGAAATCCATGTTAAAGTCAAGATGTTCCAACTGCTCAATCATCCGAATCATCTTGTGGACATGATCCCCAACATTCTGTCCCTCAGACTTCCTCATACGGAATAGCTGTCTAGATATCTCATACCTAGCATTCCTGCTGTGCTCACCATACAACTCTTGTAGGTGAAGGAGGATCTCACTCGCACTCTTCATGTTCTCATGTTGCTTCTGTAACTCATTACTCATGGAAGCAAGCATGTAACACTTAGCTCTCATATCATGCTCCTTCCACTTGTCCAAAGTTTCATGTTCCTCTTGTGTGGCCTCTGGAGGTAAGGGACCAGGAACATTTGAATCTAGAACATATCCTATATGTTCAAGGTTCAGGACAAGTTTCAAATTTCTTAGCCAATCAGACAGATTAGGTCCTGTCAACCTATTGTGATCAAGTATGCTTGCAAGGATATTGGATGGTGGTGGTTGTTTTGTGCTCATTTTTATCAGAAAATTAACTACAGAAAATAACCAGATTAATTAGTAAATGTATCATGTAATTAACCAAAATGATTATGGTCTTTTAATCAAATTGGTCCTCCCACTAACTTAGCGAATCCTACACTTCCAAAGTAGAAAACGGAAATCCTCATTGGATGGATTTCTAGTGGGTGATTGAATTCTTATAATTCTATTGATCATCCTCAGGTACATCCATTATTGGAATTACAATAAACTATAAGTGAACAACTCTTTGCCCATCACATCTCATGTGAGGTTCAATCCTTTACCTAGCCCCTAATGCTCAAAATCTCAGGTACATCCATTATTGACTTATCTTGCATTAGTTAAGTTGATCCCATTGAGCCAATAATTATGCAAATAATTTTAATGTCCTCAGGTACATCCAATATTGGCCACTAAACCATTTACATATTTACAACATCTCATGCTTAACAATTATTCTTAAGAAAATCTCTTAAATAAATTGCATCTTATGCAACTATTTAAAATTTCTTAAAATAATTGCCCCAATGGAGGGCCTATGTTATAATTACTTTAATTATAGCATTTCCAACTTAATCATTTGTTTGGAAGATTTTATGGTCATTCTATTTACTATTAAGGTCTCACTTTGCACATTATCCATTTAGCATGCATATATCATATAATTGCATACATTCCCATACATCTCATGCATTCATGGATAAGCGATAAATATGGTATGATCATGGACTTTCTAAGGGATTCAATCTGAGCCACCAAGAATTGAATCAGGGCATTCCTAGGTGCATTTCATTCATTCATTTTACAAGAGTTGCTGAAGGAGTACATAATCAACACTTGATCTTGAATTCCTCCCACTGGTCCCACCAATGCTCTTGACCTCCTTGAACTTCTTGCAATCCAATATTACATAGTAATCCTTGGCATACCAAGGCGAATTTACAAGAACTTAAATAAATGAAATTACAACCCAAAAATTATTACAAACTTAATAATACATGCCCAAAAAAAAAATAAAAAAAATTAATTAATTTACAATCCCAAAGAAACATAAAAGAAATAAATCCAATCACATTGGTCTTTTATAGTCCATGATCATCCATCATGCATATCACTATTTAACAATTAAATAAAACATACATACTTAAATTAAATTGAATATCTCATATTCAACTTAAAAATCCAGATTTGAATATGATTCAAATAAATTTAAAAATTCAGATTTGAATCTCATTCAAACAAATTTAAAAATTCAGATTTGAATCACATTCAAACAACTTCAAAAATTCAGATTTGAATCACATTCAAAAATTTTTTAAAAAATCAGATTTGAATCACATTCAAACATTTTTTAAAAAATCAGATCTGAATTTTATTCAATCAATTTTAAAAAATCAGATTTAAATATGATTCAAACAACTTTAAAAATTCAGATTTGAATCACATTCAAACAACTTTTAAAATTCAGATTTGAATAATAATTTAATTGTGTGATAAAAACTACTAATTAAACACTTTAATTAGTCAAAGAATAGGCCTTAGATCATACAACAATTGCAGAATTAAAAGCCAAACCTTAAACCACCCATGGAAGCCAAACCATGCGCCCCATTGATGGTATTTTTTCAAGTATGCCGCCAACTTGCTTTGCAACCAGCAATGAACTTTTGATCTCATGATCAAACACACAATTAAATCATATAATCAACAATCTAAATGACAAATATAGTGGCTCTGATACCAATTGAAGGAACAGAAGCGTGAAATACACAAGTTTATACCATTGAATTCAAAAATTTTCACCTAGGGTCACATGCATCATGCAAGATTTATTTTTATCTATTTGATTTCAATGATAAACAACATATTAAAACTCTTTTAATATGTTTTTGGATCTGTATTTGCCATTTAAGATTTTAAAATTAATTAGATTAATTTTAGAATCCTAGATTAAATCAAGAACGATTACACTAACCTCTTGATGCACTGCAGCGTGTCTGCGCCTTTGAGATTCGTCTTCAAGACACCAGATGTTGTCCCTCTAGCTTGTCCACACCAAGAACACCTATGGCAGCCCTTGAATAGCTTCTAAAGCTTTTTCTATTAATTAGAAAATCAAGTTCTGCCTTTTAAGAGATTAAAGATGTAAACAGGACACTAGAAACAATTTCTAGTGTTCTTAATTCAAGAGATTGATGGCTAATCTCTTTGAATTGATAAGAGATAAAGAAGAAGAGATAAAAACCCTCAAAGTGGCGTGACAAAGGAGTGTGGCTGCTGGTTCTGTTTTATTTTCTCATAACAACACTTAAATAGCTAGGTTAACACATTAAACCCTTGCCACATGTCACCCTTTGATTAGCTCTAGGTTTAAGTGACCCAATCACATTGTGCCAAGTGTCAAACCTATATTTAATCTTGATTTTAATCATATTACATGATTAAAAAAAAACATTTGGCAAGCTTATGTGTTATGCCATGTGTCACCATCTCATGGTGCCACGTGTCACACTGCAAAATGACCAAAATGCCCCTGTGTCTTAATTTTGAGTTCTTAATCCAAAATAATTATTTTCTTCTTCTAATTAATTTATATCAAATATAAATTAATTAATTAATCTCTATTAATTAATTTCTCATTAATTAAATTCATATTTAAACACTTTAAATATAAATTTAACTTATATTATACATCCAATAATCTAGATTTGGTTTCAAGTCATGCTAGGGACTTTGCAATCTAATTGCAAATCAAACATATTTAATTAATCAATTAAACTCTTTAATTAATTAATTAAATCATATTTAAATAGGTGATAACTTGTGTATGTGTGTGACTTACTAGGCTCATCACTAATTGGCAATGAGACATGATATCAACTCTTAATATCATTAGAACTCTTTCTTACCATAAATGATTTCTCTAAATCATTTTATGAACCTCATAGACCATGCATAGCATGCCATGGCCACCCAATTAGTAATAAGGTTTACCTTAAATGAACCTATAATCATATGTTACCATGCACTAGAATCTCTCTGTTACAAAATCCCAACTCAAGCTGGAGTCATGGTTTATGTCAAACTTCATTTGCTATGAATATTATGTTCTCTTTTAATTCCAGTTCTTGATTAAAAAGATTTTCTCATCAGAAACTCTTTTCTGAATAAATCTATCTGTCCTGGCCAGGAACTTGAAACATCAAGAACAATTAAATGAACATAGGATTTTATCTCTATTTACTTAGAGGAACGGATTCCATCTTGATCAACACCTACCTCCATATATAACTAGTAGGAGCCAACACATGCCCATATACCCATACAGTACAAGTATGAAAGCGAGATCAAACTCAAACTACCTATATACAAGATAACTGTGCTATCTCAGGTCTAAAGATTATATGCACTGATATGATTTATGACAAAACATTGACAAGAGTAAACTCCATGTGCTTGTCATAAGTGTCACTGGTTCGGCCTACTTATCATTTATAAGTGCTTATCATGTTTGTTATATGGCATGAGACTCACCATTCCATCTTATTTATATCTCATATAAATAACTTGGGAACAAACATGAATACAATCTTTCTGGATAAGTCATGTCCTTATTATGAAGTATCCTCGATTGTGAACCTATTTATGATACTTTGTGCTAGAAATATTATCACTCATATTCTTAACAACTTAAGAATAATATTTCTAACAAAATATCAATGGACCTTTTCTATTACACATAAATATATTATATAAACAGAAAAGTGGAAATGCCATTTATTAATAAAATATGTACAAAATACATACTAAATGATATGCTCTAGGGCATACTACTAACACCAAGGGATTTTAATTTTTAACAAATTTAATTAAATTGGATAAAGTAATTACAATTTAATTGATTTGATTAAAATTATGCTTTAAATTTTATCTATTGATTAAAATTAGACTTGTCAAAATCTCTCTCTTATTATAATTATTGTGCACTGCGGAAGCGTGTAAACGGCAAAGAAATAAATCAAATATCCAAAACACTAAAACACTAATATTTACATGGTTCACCCTCTCAACATAGGGCTACATCCATAGGCATGCCATCTTTCACTATCAATAAATAATAAATCATAAATTACAAGCTCAGACTATACTACCCATAAGCCCATTACACCCAAAAGAACCCATACAACATCAAACTGCTCATAGTAAATATATTAGTTAGTCTCTCTCAGTCTCCTCTATACATAACCCAATATATTTACTATTACAATACTACACCACAAAGGGTGCCTTCAACTATATGGGCAAGAGCCCTCTCACTAATGGACAAGAATCCCTTCCTCTTGAATTCTTTGTCCGTACTCCACCTTAGGCGTTCGTACTCCACCTTAGGCTGAAGCCTCTCTCCACTGCAATGGGCAAGTACCCCTCATCAATGGGCAGAGTCAAATCCTTAGCAATTGACAAGGCCCTTCTCTACAATGGGCAACAGCCTCACTCCATGAGCTGAAAGTCAAATAATATTTTTTACCATTGTCCTATTTATAGTGTTAATTCTCTCAATCCTAATCTGATTAGAAGTCCCACTTAATTTAAAAATAATACTAAAGTAAGAGTTCTACTCAATATTAAAAATATATCTCCATCAAATTGAGTAATATTTCTCAAACTCAAATTAAGAAAAGATCTCTCCAAATCCCAATATGATTTTGAGTTATAATTTTAACAATAGTTTTATCAATAAAAATTATCAAAAAATAACTGAAATCATTAATATTGGGACCTTAATTTTAATTAATTGAATTTAATTTAAATAAATATATTATTTCATTTAAATCATTGTAAAATTTTAAATTAATTAATTAAAGATAATTTTACTTGAAATTTGTTTTTTTCCTTTTATCACCCTTAAAAGTTAGGGGAAGAAACAACAAAAGTTGGGGCAGGTGAGACAAAAGTTGGCCAGCAACCCTCATCTTCTCCAATCATAACTGTTTTCTGCTTTTACTTTGCTTTTAGGCATAAATCTTCAATATATATCTTATACTAGAGAATTCTCCATGCCATTAATCACGTGGTTACAAATAATTTTAATTTATATATTTTTTATTTATAATAAATTTTTTATTAATTATTTTATATTTTATTTTTATTATTTTTTTATATAGATTAAACATTTTATCTATTAAATTTTTTAATAAAAATTTTATAATAAAAATAATAAAAGTATAGTAATGTAATAAAAATACTAATTAAATATATGGAATCATTTGACATTGATTTAATTATAAGATTATATTCATCTTTTAAATATCAAAATTTTGTATACCCTTTTAATATATTAAAGAAATATAATATATTTAAGTATTATCTTTATTTACTAACATTAATATTATTTTTAACAATGATATTAATGATCTAAAAAAAATATAAATATAGAATACAAGAAAAAAATTAAAAAAAAATAAAATTATATATATTTATTATATAAAATTATAGGCATATTTCGTAAATATATGTTAATATATAATAACTTACTTTATAATAATAGTTACTTATTATAGTTTTAAGAAGGTAATTATTAAATAATTTATAACTTATATATATATATATATATATATATATATATATATATAACATTAAATAAGAAAATATTATTACTTTTATCTTTAATTAAAAAAATATAATAATTTATAAATAAGAAATTTAATAAAAAACCTTGAGTTTTAACTATTAATTATTAAAGAAAATAATCAATTAAATCATAAAAATTAAGATAGTAATGATAATAATAATAATTATACTTTAAAAAAATAAAAGAGAATTAATATGATAGAGAACGGCATGTGGCAATGCTATGAAAAGCAATGTCATATATCATGAAAAACAATGTCATGTATCAATTCATTGGGAATTTGAAAAAAAAAAAAAAAACCTCCTTGGGAATATTTTAAAGAAAAATAAAAGAAAACTAAGGAATTGCCTGTGCATTAGCAAGTGGTTATTAATAAATTTAATTTATATATTTTCTTTTAATTTTAATGTATAAAAATAATGTAATGTTTTAAATTTTTATTAATTATTTTAAATTTTATTTTTATTACTTTTATTTCTTAAGCTTTTTAATAAAGATTTTATAATAGAAATAATTAAAATCTATTTATATATAGTATAGATATAAATTTATGTAATTAATATATTATAATTTATTTTATAATAATGACTGCTTCTTATAATATTAATTGAGTAATTATTAAATAATTTATAACTTACATATAATAGATAATACAATAAGGCAATACTATGAAAGAAAATATCACGTGTCAGATGGAAATTGTCTGTGTTAATGTGCGTGGCTATTAATAATTTTAATATATATATATATGTAACACCCCTCACCCGACTACTCACCCGACTACAGTGTAGCTGAGCGAGGGGTGCGCTCAGAAGATACAGATCAGATCCTTCACATGTCATCTCAGCAGAAGAAATTGTGGTACAACCTGACCTGACATATGAAGAAGAACCAATTAAAATTTTGGCACGAGAGGTAAAAGAGCTCAGAAACAAGACAATTCTACTAGTGAAAATCCTATAGAAACACCACAACACGGAAGACGCAACATGGGAGAGCGAGGAGACAATGAGGCAACAGTTCCCTCAGCTCTTCACATCAGGTAAATTTCGAGGATGAAATTTTTATTTAGAGGAGAAGAGTTGTAACATCCCCACTATACGTGTTATGTATGTTATGTTGCTCTAGTGGCCAAATATCAGTCCAGGCAAGTTAGGATGTCTAGAACTACACTTTGGTGATAGTGAACAGACATATAATGATGAAATAAATAAAAAGAAAATACAAGAAAAATCAAAGAAAAATGAAAGATAGAGAAAATGAAGCTAAGTTAAACGAGCCGGCACCGCAGCGATGGGTGATCGCACCGGGAAGGCCGTTGCCGACCTCAGGACCTCATGGAACCCTCGGAATTAAATTTCGGGATGTAAGTAAAGGTTTATTGAAATATAATTGACACTAGAATTATCAAAGAAAAATTAATAAATTAGTACAAAGAAAAATGAAAAATCGAGAAACAGACAAAAATCAGTGTTACCGAAAAATCAGAAATATAACCCGAAGTGGGCATTTTGGTCATTTGACACCAAAAGTTGCCTTTTGACCTCAATGTCCATTAAAAATAAATGATATTGCACTTAGGAAATGTCATGAAAAATTAAAATGGGATATAATATGTAAATAGTAAAAGAATTGAGATAAATGAGCAAATAAGGAAACTTTAACTAATTAACCATTAAACTATTGCTTAGTGCTCCACTAACTTGAATATTGGGACACCAAAACAAGCCTTGGGATAGCAGATTGCACTCATTATCATCTTCTTCCTCATCCAACTTCATCTTGCCGAAATAAAATTCACCATGGAAACTACCATTGCCGCCCCACATGCAAGCTTCATTGGTGCATAATCAAGCTATCATTTCCACTTGATTCCTTCATTAAAGCTTGCATACTTACCTTGGGGAAGATATTGGCAACAAGAAAAACAAGATTTGGTAAAGTTTTGATAAGCTCCAAAAGTTGTAAGTGTCCAAAACCTCTCCCTTGCTTTAGTAAACCTTGTGTTTAGGTTGAGGTGAGTATTTTGGTGAAGAGAAATGAAGAGAATAGTGAGATATGTAATTGTCCATTTTCGGCAGCCATGAATATTTATTGTATTTGAGTTTTTCTTACCTCTAATGGATGGAAATTATGGTTGATTAACTCAAATGGAAGATGTAATAAGTTAAAATCTAAGTATGTGCATGTTAGTACTTGAATTAAGGGTTTGAAATGGGACCTTGATGCTTTGGCAAACTGCCATGTTTGGCAGCCTATAATATCATGAATTTGTGTGTGAATATGAAGTTTATTAATGAAATATGATAGTGCTAAATTGTGGGCAGCATGCGTAATTGATATTGAAGTATGAGTATATTGAAGTGTATTTGTAATATTGATATTGAGATATGTTGAATTTTGGTGGAAGTGAATGTTGAACTTGAATGGTGAATTGTTTGCATTGAGCACTTGAGTGTTCTGCCCAATATGCTTGCTGGAATTGTGTACAATATATATATGGAAGTGCCATTGATTGAATATTGAAGTAATGAGGAGGAGAAGGAATATCAAATTGGAAGTGTAAGTGTCTTGTGCAGGTTGTGTATTGATGGCAATACCTAAATTAGGTCATAAGTGCCTAACTGTGTCACACCCTACTCCCCTGTAAGATGTAACATGATCCCGTAGTACACCTAATGAATTACCGTACTTCGCCTACCGATAATCCATTAAATATACTACAAGGGATTTTAAAACAATTTTCATGAAATTTAAATCATCGATTAAAATCTGGTGTTATAAAATTTTTTCAAAATTTCGGCAAAGTGCCGGTTGTAATTTGAGAAAACAGTTCTTCAAAACCTGCAAAGAACACACTCCCAATATGTTTTCTCAAATACAACTTCAACAACTTCATTTGAACCCATAATTCAAATCTCAATAATCAAATCAATCTCCTCATAAAAGAAACATTTCATTGATTACAAGACTCAAAATTAATATTACAAAACTATTTAGATAAATGAAATCCCAAATTTACATTTACAATAATTTACATTTAATTACATACCAAAATATTTTACAAGAGTTTTTATACAACTGCTCAAATAATTTACATACATATTATTACATGCATACATCAAAACTTATGTACATGGGTATATCTATGATATACCTGGAGCTGATCTGAAGGTGTCTTCAAAGAAACTTACTCACTGCTCTATGCTCTTCTTACCTGCGACAGCATACAAAGTTATCACTGAGTGGTGAACTCAGTGATGCACAACTATAGTTTAAAACATAGTACAATATACATTGACAAAATTTACAGCAAATAATTTGGAAATCTGAATACTCATCAAATTTCAAAACTCAAAATATTCATTGCCAATAATGTAAATCATTTGTATGAAATGACTTTGATCATGAAATTCAATTTATCAAATCATGACTAACCATTTAAGGTAGTTCCAACAAAATCAATTATACATAAATCATAACTGAAATCACAATTTTTTACTATTCAAAAACATTCTGTATCTCAAAAACTATGTTGTATCTCAAAAACCATGTTGTATCTCAAAAATCATGCTGTATCTAAAAAATCATTCTTTATCTCACTAACTATGCAAAATTAATCCGAAAGGGCCATATTCGAAGTGATTCTAACTCCCTATGGTCGGGGAGGTCGAATCAGATTCTAACTCCCTATGGTCGGGGAGGTCGAATCATTGTGCACAGTACACATCACAATAATGAATCTTCCGCAAGGGCCATAACGATAAAAAAACTTAGATCTAACCTCAAATCAGAGGAAAATCTAAGCCTGTGCACGTACCATGGTAATCAAAACACAACTAACTCCATTGTCTTCTCAACAAATGAGAGAGACGGGTAATAACCTAGTCAAGCATCTATAGTGAGATATAAAACAATATGAAAATCCTTTTAGTGAGCATAAATCATAATATAATTCGATTCAAATTCAATTCCAATATCCAATAATTTTTATGCTCATCACAATTCAAATCATAAATTTGCATTTTTCCATGAAAATTACCATCACAATTCAAAACATGTTCTATCACAATTTTCCAAAACATAATTTATTCAATCCGTAACAATGCTTAATACTTGTGGAAATACCATTTCACAAAGCTAAATTCATACATACTATAACAATTTCAATAATCATTGAATTAAATCTAATGCTTGTTAAACATAATACATAAGAAAAATATATTATTTAATCATATGAAATATTCAAAACAAAATCAGTTAAAAACTAGTTGTGCACAAACCTCTGATAACTGTCTCTTGGCTTTGACTCAGTGTTTCCTTCCCCTTCCCTGAGTCTTTGCTAACTGAAACACACAATTTGAAGTGTTTCAGTACTCATTTAAATTTTCTCTAAGAATAAAGCTTAATAATTAACTTATTGAATTCTATTATTTCCTTAGTCAACCTAAGATGTCAACCCTCGATGCAGTCTAGGTGAATTAGATTTTAATGTTACCAATATGTCACATTTGTAGCCTTTTAGTATTGGTACATGTTACCGAATTTATTTCCATGTATATTGTGTTTTTATTGCAATTTGTCGGATTCCGGGATACTAGTTTGACCTAGCCGGACGACTTAGTTCCCTCGGTTTTCGAGTTTCAGTCGAAACTACAAACTTGTAGATCTATGTCTTATTGCATACGGGGCAAATTTTCAGGTCATTCTGAGTTATATAGACCAAGTTATGGTCATTTTACTATTGTTGGTCAAAATGCATCAAAATTGGTCACTTTAGGTCATTTTAGGTTCGGCCAGTTTTTGGATCCGAACTTGTGCAAGCTATTTGACTTGCTTATGGTCATTTCTGGGCTTTAGTGTCTTCATAAGACTTGTAGATATAGGTCTTAACTATTCATGGTCAAAATTTCAGGTCAATTGGACCTGTTTTGAGTGAGTTATGGCCAAAATACTAACTGCTGCCCAAATGGTCAATTTTCAGGCCTTAAATGCACTAATCCAGATTTGGTCACTTTTCAAGTTACCTTACAAGTAGAATTTTGGTAAGCTTCCTTCATGAAAGTTGGCACATTTTGTGCCTAATTTCACCTCCAATTGGTTTCATACCAATTGGAGCCACACACTTAAGGTTCTAGGCCCAAAATATAAACTGCCCTATTGCATTTTGTTCATTACTCATCAAAGGACACTTTTAACATTTATCAAACTACACATTCATGCTAATTCTGGTTTGTACCATAACCTAAACATAATTCACAACATATTGTTGGTCATTTTGGCAGCTTACAATCACCCTCAATATGCACCATTTAGCACAGAATTTTTCAAGCTCAAATTACAATAATTCAATCACTTAACCTAGCTCATTTACATGTCCAACCTCACACCATCATACATATACCCAAGCTGCCATAACAACTACCACAATTCAACATTAATATTCCATAAACCAAACATGAAATAACATTTTTATGGTTTACCAAATCAAACTGCCGATTCATACATCACACTCCATTAGTTTTCAAGCTTCCAAATTCAAGTACACATTTACATATACTTAATATACATCACCCAAATAAATTCCTACACACATAAACACATATTCAACCCTTTAATCTATCATTTACAAGCAAGAATGAACTGCCCTTAAGGAGTTTCCATGGCTGCCAAAAATACACCTCTCCCTTTAAACATCAAACCTCAAAAATCTCTCCATAATTCAAGTACCCATAACATCCTTACAAACTTTAATGAAACAATAATAAAAAACATAAACTTACCACTTTGGAAATTCTTCAAAACCTCACCAAAACTTGATCTTCTTGCTCCAAGTATGCTGCCCAAAGTATGTAGACAACTTTTAATGAAGGCACTTGAGGAAGTTATGGCTTATTCATGGTGGAGATGGAGCTTTGGTTTGGGATGGCAATGGAGTTTTCCAAGGGATTCATTTCAGCCAAGATGAAGCTAATGAGGAAGAAGATGAGAAATGGTTATACACCTGTCCACTTAATGATTTATTTAACCCCATAGTGCTCCACTCATCATAAGTTTATTATATTATATGTTAAAGTTTTAATTACTCAAATTATACCCCATTTCTTGCACTATTATTATCATATACCACAATTTTAATTTTTATGAAATTTTCCAAGTGTGCTATCATTTATTTTTAATGGAAATTTAGGTCAAAAGACAACTCGAGGTGTCAAATGACCACAATGCCCCTGTTCGGGTTGCATTCCCGATATTTCGGTAACACCGAGTTTTATCCGTTTTTCGATTTCTCACTTTTCTTTGTACTAATTAATTAATTTTTCTTTGATATCTATAATAGTATTTATACTTCAATAAACATTTATTTAAGTCCTAAAAATATTTTTGAGGGTTCCCCGCGATCTAGGGCTAGTCAACGGTCCACACCGTGACTTCCCGGTGCGGTCACCCATTGCTAGGGTTCTCGGCTCGCTTAACTTGGTTACATTTCTTTGCTATTATTTTTCCTTTGTTTTTTTTGTATTTTCTTTTCTTGTATTTCATTATTTTATGTCTCCTCACTCATATCGAAGTGTAGTTCTAGGCATCCTAGCTGTCCGGACAACACTGATCACTGGAACAGTAGAACGCACTACCGAACTTAGGGGTGTTACAAACTGTGAACCCAATTGGTATGAGGCCAATGGGGGGGGGGTGAAAATAGACACCGAATAGGCCAACTTTCATGTAGAAATGTTGTCGAAATTCTGCCTAGAAACTGACTTTAAAAATGACCAAATCTGGAATGGCAACCTTGCAACCTAGATTTTTGATCATATGAACAGTAATCATTAGGATGACCATAACTCACTCAAAACAGGTCCAATTGACCTGAAATTTTTACCATGGATAGCTTAGACATAGAGCTATAATTCTTATAAAGACACCAAATCCTAGAAATGACCAGAACCAAGTCAAATAGCTTGCACAAGTTTGGGTACCAAAACTGCCAAAACTAAAAGTGACCTAAAATTGACCAAATTTTGCACTAAAGGTGCAATCTGTCCAGTTTTAGTAAATTGACCATATCTTGGTCTATACAACTCAGAATAACCTAAAATTTTGCCCCGAGTGCAATAAGACATAGAGCTACAATTTTGCTTCTTTGACCAGAAGCTTAAAACCAAGAGAAATAGTACTTTAAGCTAGACCAATCTAGCACACCAAAAATTGAGAATTTGACATTTACATACAATGATGTTTGAAGCAATTTGGCAATGAATGCAAACTTATAAAAATGGTAAATTGCACTATATTGGCAACATATTGAATTACTATATGTGACATGTTGATGCTAGAAACAACTTATCCATAGTATCTAAAAAGGTCAACATATGCATTGACTTATGAATTACATAATAGCTAGTAAACTCAAAAAAAATTGATGAATTAAATAATTAATTTATAATATGCCCTAGTTTGCCTAGTTGACTAGTTTGGATAGGTTAGCATACCAATAGGATTTTGACAGCTGTTCTGTAAATGGCTTCATGCCATACTGTGTTTTTACGGCTTATTATGCCGCACTGTGACTTTAATAGCCTACGGCTATACATATTATGTATTTATACTTGGCTTATCGCCAGATTGACTATATGGCTTTTTAGCCACACTGTTGCACACCGGGAGACACTTTGTGACCGATGGTGTGATAGCCCGAGGTACTAGGTACCCAGTGCCAGTATATCTATTTATCCAGTCTGGTCAGTATATAGGCTACACGGGCAGTAATTCAAGTACTAGTAAATTCAAATAGCTAAATCTAGTCTACTGACATACAACACTACTAAAAATTAGCAAATATTGTAATGTTAGCAAATAAAAGTACAATCAACAATTGTAAAGAATACCGATGTCATAAATTCAATTACTTTATTTTAGTTTATATTTCTTTATATTTGGCACCACTAAGCAAAATTGCTTAGCGCATTGCATCTGTAACGCGTAGGTATTGGAGACACAGCTGGGGAGCCCAGCAGACCTATGACCGGGTAAGACATCAAATCTGCACAGGAGTCCAAAGTCATCTGCACTGCATTGCATACATGGTAGGACTTAGGATATCTTGTATTTTTGAAATTCGACCCTGTATTTTGTGATGTTATGAAAGCTCTAAAGTTTGTAATATTTTGTACATATGAAATAACATGGAGATTTTCTGGATATATTTAAATTATTATGGACTGTATTATGGAACTGTTTAATGACTGTAAAAGTCTATTGACTTTACTGAGAAATAGAGATTGTGAAATATTTGAGATTTTGATATTATCATATCAAACTATTTTCAACAGGTTTGGAAGGATAGTTTGTCCGAAATACAGACTGCACCTTGCCAAATTTTTATTATCATTTTTGAAACACTGATTTTATTAAAGTATGAAAATAGTATCAGCATGATATGAATATTACATAAGAGACTTCTTAAAATCAAATAGAGCTCAGGAAATGAGATAATCACAGACTAAGTGTTCCGGCACGCCGTGTAGCACGCCTTGCTCTGCTATACTGTAGACGGGTGAGGGGTGTTACAATATATATATATATATATATATTGATTGTAATAACCTAAATTTTCAAAATATAAATTTTACAATATTTTTATAGTAGTTAAATATTATTTAAATATTATCTAATTTATTTACAATTTTGTAATACTTTCAATTGCATATATTATGTTAATATTATTTTATTCCTAAACATATTTTATGAATTAGTTAACAGTTTCATTTTTTATTTAAATGATTAGTTTTAAAGATTTATATTAAATCAAGCAACAAAGTATATTATTTTAGTATTGTTAATTTTGGTTCTAAGATTTGAGTTAGTTGTTGTTGTTGTTATTATTATTAAAAGAATAAAATTGTCATCAAGTACATCATTATTTTATAATATTTAATGGAGATATTTTAAATTATATATATACGTAAAAGAGATAAATTAATGAAATGAAAAAGTAGTGAAAGTGACATGTTAAGACCTTGGACGGTGTGTGTGTGTGCAGAAAAAAAAAAGCAGCAGCAAATCTGTTAGTAGTATGTCCTAAAGCATATCATTTAGTATGTATCTTGTACATGTTTTATTAATAAAAGGCATTTTTACTTTTCTGTTTATATAATACATTTATGTGTAATAAAAAATGTCTATTGATATTTTGTTGGAAATTCTATTCTTAAGTTGTTAAGAATATGAGCAATAGTATTTCCAGCACAAAGTATCATAAATTAGTTCACAATCGAGAATACTTCACAATAAGGACATGACTTATCCAAAAAGATTGTAATCTTGTTTGTTCCCAAGTTATTTATATGAAATATAAATAAGATGGAATGGTGAGTCTCATGCCATATAACAAACATGATAGGCACTTATGCATGATAAGTAGGTCGAACCAGTGACATTTGTGACAAGCACATGGAGTTTACTTGTCACACCTTACCCCTCTGTAAGGTATAACATGATCCCTTAGAATACCTAATGAACTACTGAACTTCACCTACCGATAATTCATTAAGTACACTACAAGGGATTTTAAAACTATTTTCTTGCATTTTGGAAGTGGTGAGCATTTTGGTAGGAATTAAAATCATTTATTCAAAGCTTAAATACTAGTAAAAATTTTTGTCCATTTTAATTTTACCGTAAATTTTATAAAAATTTTGACAGAGTTCCGTTTGTATTTGGAGAAAACCGTTCTTCAAAAACCTGTAAAAAGCACTTCTAATAAAATTTTCCTAACTCCCAACATTCTCAAGTCAATACATCTCAAGAGTCTCAAAACAAATTATTTCATATCATTCCATCAATATTGTATGCACAAATTAACTTTACAGATATAAAATCCAAAAATAAATTTAACTTCACTTTTACCTAGCTCTAATGTGCTAAACTCGATGTTCTTGAAATTTTTGTATTTCGGGTTACTATTCACTACGCTATTCAAGTCAAATTTTTGACTTTCTGAGGCTTAATAGGTATGAAAATTCCAACTTCACCCACATACCACATTTTGGTCACCAAACTTGTTAGTTTTTGTCATTTTCTCAACATTTAAGTCTTTTAGGCAAAATTATCAATTTTCAGTTTTTGGTGTCTAGGTTGCACTGTTCCATTGGTCATTTTACTGTTGGAATTTGGCGAAACTTCCTTCATAGAAAATGTTCCTTATTGTCTTAAGTTTATTCTCCTTTTCAAATCGCTGCAATTGGAGTTTTGTAGCTCAAGTTATATGCAAATTACGTTTACTGTTCATGCTGCAGAATTTTGTTTTGGCAGATTATTGATTCCAACTTCGTTCAGCAATTTGATCAAGTTAGGTCCATAATTTGGTCTAATTTTCTTCATATGAAATGTTCTAATATGCCTTAGGTTTCCATCAGTTCAAGAATCACCTAAATCGGAGTTTTCTAGAGAGAGTTATAGCCATTGAAACTTTACTGTTCATATGGTAAATTTGCAGTTTTGCAGGTTCAGTGATCCAACTTTGCTCAGTGATTTGATTGGGTTAATAGCATAATTTGGGTTTGTGTTCTTCATAAAAGTTTTAGATATATATTTCATCTAACCACTGGTAAAATTTCAGGTCATTTTGATCTGCCTAGCTCGAGTTATGACCAAATGAACAAATACTGTTCATTTAGTCAGTTTGTGCAGGGCAGCCTGCAATTTTTCAACTTTAGTCAATTTGTTCACTAGGTTTTAGTCACTTTTTGGGCATGCTTCCTAAATGAAAATTGTGTCATTTAGTGCCTATTTTCATCCCCAATTGGTCCCATATCCATTGGACTTGTAAAATTCCATTTTTGGTCCCTTAAAGTTGACTTTTGGTCATGGTGCATACCCAATCCGAATTTGGCTTTGATTCAAACACTTCTAACATACTTAATTAGGTCACAAATGGCTATTTCTTTCCTTAAACTATGTCAAAGACATCATTTAGCACTTCTTCACATTTTTGGTCCCTAAACCCTGATGTCCAAACCCTAATCCACACTAATTTGTTGCATTTACTTGATTCCATGCCTTTAACCATAGTCATTCAACTAAATAAGGTTTATATACCCATTCAAACTATTCAAATCATGCAAATCACCCTCCCCCTTCATGATGGCAGAATTTCAATTTGGTCCCTCAATAAATTTTCTTTCCATTTTAAGTTTATTGACAAGTAATTCAAGCTAAAAACACAACAAATAATCTCAAACTTTCAAATTGATGTGCTTACCTCAACTTTGATATCTAATCTTCAATTTTTCTCCTCTTTTCTTCTTTCTTTCTTGTTAAATTTCTTTCTCAAGAGAAGGGAATAAGGTTTAATGGAGTGATTATGGAAGAAGTTGGGATTTGGTAAGAGTTTCAAAGCTTGAAGACAAGCTTTAATGGAGTTTGCAATGGTGAGGGAGAGAGAGATGACGAGGCGGCAAGTTTGGGTAAGGAAGACAATAATTTTTGTTTTTCTTTTCTTTTCTTTTATTCACTTATGGAAGACCCAAAAATCCCAATTAAATAAATATATTAAGTATTGTTTTTATGGCATCATGCATGAAGTCATGCATGATGTCATCACCTTTTTACTTTTCCATTTCCTTTTTTTTTATTTATTTTTTTCTATTAGTTCTTTAATTTAATTCTCGATCCCAAAGTTTTCTTTTCTCCGATTTTATTTGATAGTTAGGTCAGGAGTCAGCTCTCGGGGTCAATTGACTAAATTGCTCCTCGCCAGTTTATCCCGATTTGCAATTAATTCCATATTTCTTCCGGCTCCTTGACCTAATTATTTGACTAGTTTAATAGTTCTTTTTCATGATTTTCTCTTTTCCACTGTGTTTAAGGACCGCGTCGTCACATTTTACGATTCTAAATTTGAGTTTAAAACGACTTCGTAGTCGTTCTCGAGAAGGTCACCCATCGCTGTGACTCTCGGCTCGTTTAACTTCTTATGTTCTATTTTTCTTGTTTATACTTCACTAATTTGACATTACTAATTATTTGTGTTTATGGTTTATCTAGTTGTCTTAAGTATGGTTTTAATCCCCTTAATTGTCCGGACCAACTCCGATCATCGGAACAGTGAAATATACCAGGCTATGCAAATAGGGGTGTTACATTACTCTTGTCAATGCATTGTCATAAATCGTATCAGTGCATATAATCTTTAGACTTGAGATAGCACAGTTATCTTGTATATAGGTGGTTTGAGTTTGATACTGCTTTCATACTTGTACTGTGTATGAGTATATGGGCATGTATTGGCTCCTACTAGTTATATATAGAGGTAGGTGTTGAACAAGATAGAATCTGTTACCCTAAGTAAATAGGGATAAAATCTTATGTTCATCTAATTATTCTTGATGTTTCAAGTTCCAGGCCAAGACAGATAGATTTAATCAGAAAAGAGTTTCTGATGAGAAAATCTTTTTAATCAAGAATTGGAATTAAAAGAGAACATAATATTCATAGCAAATGGGATTTGACATAAACCATGACTCCAGCTCGAATTGGGATTTTGTAACAGAGAGATTCTAGTGCATGGTAGCATATGATTATAGGTTCATTTAAGGTAAACCTTATTACTAATTGGGTGACCATGGCATGCTATGCTAGGTGTTAACCATGGTCTATGAGGTGCATAAAATGATTTAGAGAAATCATTTACGGTAAGAAAGAGTTCTGATGATATTAAGAGTTGATATCATATCTCATTGCCAATTAGTGATGAGCCCAGTGAGTCACACACATACACAAGTAATCACCAAGTTAAATATAATTTAATTAATTAATTAAAGAGTTTAATTGATTAATTAAATAGATTTGATTTGCAATTATATTGCAAAGTCCCTAGCATGGCTTGAAACCAAATCTAGGTTATTGGATGTATAGTATAAGTTAAATTTATATTTAAAGTATTTAAATATAAATTTAATTATGAGAAATTAATTAATAGAGATTAATTAATTAATTTATATTTAATATAAATTGATTAGAAGAAGAAAAATAATTATTTTGGGTTGAGAACTCAAAATTAAGACACAAGGGTATTTTGGTCATTTCACAGGGTGACATGTGGCACAATGAGATGGTAACACATGGCACTACATATAAGCTTGCCATTTTTCTTTTAATCATGTAAGATGATTAAAGTCAAGATTAAATCTAAGTTTGACACTTGGCACAATGTGATTGGGTCAATTAAACTAAGAGCCAATCAGAAGTTGACATGTGGCAAAGGTTTTAAGTGATGACCTAGCTATATAAGGGAAGAGATGAAATAATAAAACAACAATATGCTCTTTCTCATTGTGTGTCACCACCTTTTTCTTCCTCTCCCTCTCTTCTTCTTCATCTCTCATCAATTCAAAGAGAATTGCCAACATTCTCTTAAATTAAAATTGCTAGAAATCGTTTTTAGTGTCCTGTATACATCTATAACATCTCTAAAGGAAAAACCTTAATTTCTAATTGATTGGAAAAGCTTGAGAAGCTGTTTAAGGGGCTGCCATTTGTGATCTTGGTGTGGACAAGTTAGAGGGACAACATCTGGCATCCTAGGTGAATCCCAAAGGTACCAAACACAACTACAGTGCATCAAAAGGTTAGTGCACTTATTTTTGATTTAATCTAGTGCTCTAATGAATTAATCTGTTAATACTAAAATCTTAAATGGCAAATGTAGATCCAAAAATATATTAAAAGTGTTTTAATATGCTGTTTAATATTGAAATCAAATAGATAAATAATAAATCTTGCATGATGCATGAGACCCTAGAAGAAAAATTTTGAATTCAATGATCTAAACTTATGTTTTTCAAGCTTCCGCTTATTCAATTAGTATTAGAGCCACTATATTTGCCATTTAGATTGTTGAATATATGATTTAATTTAATTGTGTGATTTGATCTTGAGATGATTGATTCATTGCTGGTTGCAAAGCAAAGGAGGCGGTATGTTGATGGACACCATTGGTGCGCATGGTTTGTTGCATCCAACCATACGCATGGCTTTTGGGCTTGTTTGCGGGCTTGGTTTCAAGGCACATAATTAGGCCCATGACTAATTAAAGTGATTAATTAGGATTTTTAATCACACAATTAAATTTGATTCAAATATGAATTTTTTAAATTTGTTTGAATGTGATTCAAATCTGAATTTTTAAATTTGGTTGAATGTGATTCAAATCTGAATTTTTAAATTTGTTTGAATGTGATTCAAATCTGAATTTTTAAGTTGAATATGAGATATTCAATTTAATTTAAGTATGTATGTTTTATTTAATTGTTAAATAGTGATATGCATGATGTATGATCATGGATAATAAAAGACCAATGTGATTAGATTTATTTCTTTTATGTTTCTTTGGGTTGTAAATTAATTAATTTATTTTAATTTATTTTGGTGGCACGTATTATAAAGGTTGTAATATTTTTTGGGTTGTAATTTCATTTATTTGGTTTTTTTAAATTCACCTTGGTATGCCAAGAATTACTATGTAATTGGATTGTAAGAAGATCAAGGAGGTCAAGAGCATAGGTGGGACCAGTGGGAGGAATTCAGGATCAAGTGTTGATTATGTACTCCTTCAGCAACTCTTGTAATATGAATGAATGAAATGCACCTAGGAATGCCCTGATTCAATTCTTGGTGGCTCAGAATTAAATCCCTTAGAAAGTCCATGATTATACCATATTTATTGTTTATCCATGAATGCATGAGATATATGGGATTGTATGCAAGTATATGATATATGCATGCTAAATGGATAATGTGGAAAGTGAGACCATAATAGTAATTAGGACGACCACAAAATCTTCCAAACAAATGATTAAGTTGAAAATGGTATAATTAAAGTAATTATAACATGGGCCCTCCATTGAGACAATTATTTTAAGGAATTTTAAATATTTGCATATGATATAATTAATTTAAGAGATTTTCTTAAGAATAATTGTTAAGCATGAGATATTGTAAATATATAAATAGTTTGGTGCCCAATAATGGATGTGCCTGAGGACATTAAAATTATTTGCATGTTTACTGGCTTAATGGGATCAATTTAACTAATGCAAGATAAGTCAATAATGGATGTGCCTGAGATTTTGAGCATTAGGGGCTAGGTAAAGGATTGAACCTCATGTGGGATGTGATGGGCAAGGAGTTGCTCACTTATAGTTTATTGTAATTCCAATAATGGATATGCCTGAGGATGATCAATAAGATTATAAGAATTCAATCACCCACTAGAAATCTATCCAACTAGGATTTCCGTTTTCTACTTTGGAAGTGTAAGATTCGCTAAGTTAGTGGGACGACCAATTTGATTAAAAGACCATAATCATTTTGGTTAATTACATGATACATTTACTAATTAATATGATTATTTTCTGCAGTTAATTTTCTGATAATAATGAGCACACCACAACCACCACCATCCAATATCCTTGCAAGCATACTTGATCGCAATAGGTTGACAGGACCTAATCTATCTGATTGGCTAAGAAATTTAAAACTTGTCATGAACTTTGAAATATAGGATATGTTCTAGACTCAAATGTTCCTGGTCCCTTACCTCCAGAGGCCACTACAGAGGAACATGAAACTTTGGATAAGTGGAAGGAGCATGATATGAGAGCTAAGTGTTACATGCTTGCTTCTATGAGTAATGAGTTACAGAAGCAGCATGAGAATATGCAGAGTGCGAGTGAGATCCTTCTTCACCTACAAGAGTTGTAT
The DNA here is from genome assembly GCF_030052815.1 of Hevea brasiliensis. Classification (NCBI taxonomy): domain Eukaryota; kingdom Viridiplantae; phylum Streptophyta; class Magnoliopsida; order Malpighiales; family Euphorbiaceae; genus Hevea; species Hevea brasiliensis. The sequence goes on from NC_079494.1 coordinate 69,008,701, forward strand.
GGTGAGGACAGTAGGAATGCTAGGTATGAGATATCTAGACAGCTGTTCCGCATGAGGATGTTTGAGGACAGAATGTTGGGGATCATGTCCACAAGATGATTAGGTTGATTGAGCAGCTAGAACATCTTGACTTTAATATGGATTTCCAACTGCAAATGGATTTGATCCTTCAGTCCCTTCTTGAGTCATTTGGGAATTTTGTGACAAATTTTCATATGACTAAGTAGGAATGCACCTTGGTTAGTTTACTCAACATTGTCCAAAAGAATATGCCAAGCAATAAAGGAAAAGAGGTAGCTTTGATTGCATCTTCTTCTACTGGAAAGTCCAACAAGAAGAAGGGCAATAAGAAAAAGAAACCTCAAATTCTTGGTCCTTCTAAGAAAATAGCTAAATAGAAAAAGAGGACTAAAGCTGATGGAGGCAAAGGAAAGTGTTTCCATTGCCAGAAGGATGGGCATAGTAATGGGAACTGCCTAGAGTATAGCAAGCAGTAGCAGCTTGCAATAACGAGATATTAGACTCCGGGTTGGCAATGGCTCAACTGTTGAAGCCTTAGCCATAGGATCTAAATCTTTATATATGTGTGGACATATTTTGTATTTAAATATGATTTTGTATGTACCTGATGCCTTTTAAGAATATCATTTCTATATCTAGTTTGTCTAGAGATGGTTATGAATTTCAGTTCATAAATGATGTTTGCAATATTTATTTTGGAAATAAATATATTGGTTCGAGTTATATATATGATGGACTTTATTATCTAGATAATAATGTTAAATACAAATCTAATGCAAGCAATCCAAATGAATGCAATGCCATGATGAAAATCAACTCAAGTTCAAAATATATTTGGCACTTAAGGTTAGGTCATGTTGCAGAAGATAGGATTGCAAAACTAGAGAAAATGGAGATTCTATTCTCATTGGGTTCTGAACCTACTCCAACTTGTGAATCCTGCTTTCAAGGCAAAATGACCAGATCACCCTTTGTTGGACAAGAGCTAAGAGCTGAAAATATTTTGGAGCTAATACATAGTGATGTATGTGGCCCATTTAGAGAAATGGCTAGAGGCGGTTTTCATTACTTTATTACCTTTACTGATGATAAATCAAGGTTTGGGTATTTGTATTTGATGAAATACAAACAGGAATCCTTTGAAAAATTCAAAGAATTTAAATCTGAAATAGAAAATCAAACAGGAAAAAGTATTAAAGCTCTTCGATCAGATCGCGGAGGTGAATACTTGAGAACTGAATTTGATGAATACTTGAAAGAGCATGGCATTGTTTCCCAGCTGACTCCTCTAGGAACACCATGGTTGAATGGTGTATTTGAAAGGAGAAATCGTACCCTATTGGATATGGTATGTAGTATGATGAGCTATATTGATAAACCAATCTCCTTTTGATGATTTGCATTAGAATTAGCTTTACATGTTCTGAATAGGATTCCATCAAAGTCAGTATTTTTCACACCTTATGAGATATGGCATGGAAGAAAACTAAGTCTTAAGCATGTTAAGATTTGGGCTTGTCCAGCTTATATAAAAAAGCTGAACACTGATAAATTAGAAACTAGATCAGAAAAAGGTCGATTTATTGGATATCCAAAAGAGAGTTTTAGATATTATTTTTATTTGCCTACATCACAAAAGGTTGTGGTAAGTAAAGATGCCATATTTCTTGAACAATAGTTTGCTCGAGAAGGAGGCAAAGGAAGGCAAAAAGAGTTAGAATTGGAGAATTTTAACCAACTAACAGATCAAATGGATATAGATCCATCTAGTCAACCTACACCTATTGATGAAACATCTACTATAATTCCTCACAGATCAACCAGGATTTCTCACCCACCAGTGAGATATGGTTTTCTTCATGATGAAGAACAAGAGTTGTCTACTCATGAAGAAGTAGATCATGGAGATGATCCACTTACCTATGAAGAAGCTATATCAGATATAGACTCTTCAAAATGGATTGATGCTATGAAATCCGAGATTGATTCCATATATAAGAATCAAGTTTAGGATCTTATTGACCCACCTGAAGGTATTGTACCTATAGGGAACAAATGGGTTTTCAAGAAGAAAATTGGTTCTAATGGAAAGGTAGAGACCTATAAAGCAAGACTAGTAGCGAAAGGGTTTCGCCAAAGGCAAGGAATCGACTATGAGGAGATTTTCTCACTTGTTGCCATGTTTAAATTAATTAGGATTCTATTAGTAATAGTTGCGTACTATGATTATGAGATTTGGCATATGGATGTCAAAACAGCTTTTCTCAATGGATACATTGAAGAAAACATTTTCATGGAACAACTTAGAGGTTTTAAATCCCAAGATGGTTCCAAAGTGCACAAGCTAAAGCGATCCATTTATGGGTTAAAACAAGCTTCGAGGAGTTGGAACATCCGTTTTGACAAAGCTATTAAGTCATTTGGTTTTATAAAAAATAAGGATGAGCCATGTGTATATAAGAAGGTTAGTGATAGTGCTATCACTTTCCTTGTCTTATATGTGGATAATATTCTGTTGATAGGTAATGACACCGGTATGTTGACAACTATAAAGGTATGGTTGTCAAATACATTCTCCATGAAAGATTTAGGGGAGGCAACCTATATTCTTGGGATTCACATCTATAGAGATAGAGTGAAAAGAATAATTGGTTTATCCCAAAGTCTATACTTGGAAAAGGTATTAAAGAGGTTTAACATGCTTGATTTCAAGAAAGGATTGTTACCAGTGAGACATAGTACCCACATTTCTAAAGAGATGTCTCCAAAGACACCTGAAGAAAGAGATAAAATGGCCAGGATTCCATATGCTTCGGCTATTGGAAGTTTGATGTATGCAATATTGTGTACTAGGCCGGATATTGCACATGCTGTTAGTTTGACTAGTAGGTTTCAATCCAATCCAAGTTTGGAACTCTTGATAGCTGTCAAGAATATCCTTAAGTACTTAAGAAAAACTAAGTATTTATTCCTGATCCATGGAGGTGGTGATTTGCAATTGGATGGTTACACTGATTCTGATTTTCAATCTAATATCGATGATAGAAAGTTTACCTTTGGGTTTGTGTTCATTTGTAATGGAGGTGCAGTCAGTTGGAAGAGTTCCAAACAGAGTACGACTGCAGATTCCACTATAGAGGCTGAGTATATTGCTGCATCAGATGCTGCAAAAGAGGCTATTTGGATATTAGGAACCTTGGTCTCACTAGAAATCTAAATACATAGAAAGGCGCTACCACATTATCAGAGAGATAGTTGGGCAAGGCGATGTAGCCATGCAGAAAATAGCATCAGCTGAAAATCCAGCTGATCCATTCACTAAGTCTTTGTCACAAGCTCAGTTCGACCAACATCTTGAAAAGATGGGTCTAAGGTATTGTAATGAATGGCTCTAGTGTTAGTGGGAGATTGTTAGTAGTATGCCCTAGAGCATATCTTTTAGTATGTATCTTGTACATGTTTTATTAATAAAAGGCATTTTCACTTTTTCATTTACATAATACATTTATGTGTAATAGAAAAGTTCTATTGATATTTTGCTAGAAATTCTATTCTTAAGTTATTAAGAATATGAGTGACAACATTTCTAACACAAAGTATCATAAATTAGTTCACAATCGAGGATACTTCACAATAAGGACATGACTTATCCAAAAAGATTGTAATCATATTTGTTCCTAAGTTATTTATATGAGATGTAAATAAGATGGAATGGTGAGTCTCATGCCATATAACAAACATGATAGGCACTTATGCATGATAAGTAGGCCGAACCAGTAACATTTATGACAAGCACATGGAGTTTACTCTTGTCAATGCATTGTCATAAATCATATCAGTGCATATAATCTTTAGACCTGAGATAGCACAGTTATCTTGTATATAGGTGGTTTGAGTTTGATACTGCTTTTATACTTGTACTGTGTATGGGTATATGGGCATGTGCTGGCTCCTACTAGTTATATATGGAGGTAGGTGTTGATCAAGATGGAATCTGTTACCCTAAGTAAATAGGGATAAAATCCTATGTTCATTTAATTGTTCTTGATGTTTCAAGTTCCTGCCCAGGACAGATAGATTTAATCAGAAAAGAGTTTCTGATGAGAAAATCTTTTTAATCAGGACTTGGAATTAAAAGAGAACATAATATTCATAGCAAATGGGGTTTGACATAAACCATGACTCCAGCTCGAATTGGGATTTTATAACAGAGAGATTCTAGTACATGGTAACATATGATTATAGGTTCATTTAAGGTAAACCTTATTACTAATTGGGTGGCCATGGCATACTATGCTAAGTGTTAACCATGGTTTATGAGGTGCATAAAATGATTTAGAGAAATCATTTATAGTAAGAAAGAGTTCTGATGATATTAAGAGTTGATATCATATCTCATTGCCAATTAGTGATGAGCCTAATGAGTCACACAGATACACAAGTAATCACCAAGTTAAATATAATTTAATTAATTAAAGAGTTTAATTAATTAATTAATTAAATAGGTTTGGTTTGCAATTAGATTGCAATGTCTTTAGCATGGCTTGAAACCAAATTTAGGTTATTGGATGTATAGTATGAGTTAAATTTATATTTAAAGTGTTTAAATATAAATTTAGTTATGAGAAATTAATTAATAGAGATTAATTAATTAATTTATATTTGATATAAATTGATTAGAAGAAGAGAAATAATTATTTTGGGTTGAGAACTCAAAATTAAGACACAAGGGTATTTTGGTCATTTCACAGGGTGACATGTGGCACAATGAGATGGTGACACATGGCACTACATATAAGCTTGCCATTTGTCTTTTAATCATGTAAGATGATCAAAGTCAAGATTAAATCTAAGTTTGACACTTGGCACAATGTGATTGGGTCAATTAAACTAAGAGCCAATCAGAAGTTGACTGTGGCAAGGGTTTTAAGTGATGACCTAGCTATATAAGGGAAAGGATGAAATAACAAAACAACAATATGCTCTTTCTCATTGTGTGCCACCACCTTTTTCTTCCTCTCCCTCTCTTCTTCTTCATCTCTCATCAATTCAAAGAGAATTGCCAACATTCTCTTAAATTAAAATTGCTAGAAATCGTTTATAGTGTCCTGTATACATCTATAACATCTCTAAAGGCAAAACCTTAATTTCTAATTGATTAGAAAGGCTTGAGAAGCTGTTCAAGGGGCTGCCATTGGTGATCTTGGTGTGGACAAGCTAGAGGGACAACATCTGGTGTCCTAGGTGCATCCCAAAGGTACCAAACACAACTATAGTGCATCAAAAAGTTAATGCACTTATTCTTGATTTAATCTAGGGTTCTAATGAATTAATCTGTTAATAATAAAATCTTAAATGGCAAATGTAGATCCAAAAACATATTAAAAGTGTTTTAATATGCTGTTTGACATTGAAATCAAATAGATAAATAATGAATCTTGCATGATGCAAGAGACCCTAGAAGAAAAATTTTGAATTCAATGATCTAAACTTATGTTTTTCATGCTTCCGCTTCTTCAAAGTCCCCCCTAGTTCTCTCTCTCCTCTCCCCACTTCCTTTCTTTCTTTTTCTCCTTTTTCTTTCTAGTGAGCCACCCACCTAACGCTGGCCGGTGAGTCTGTCACACCTTATCCTTGGTAAGGCATGATATGTTGCCGTAGCATACCTAATGAATTACCGAACTACACCTATCGATAACCCATTAGTTATGCTACAAGGGATTTTAAAACAAATCATAGCTTTTTGTCTTATCAATTCTGTTGCAGAAAATTGCATGAGAATAGTTAAAATTCCATGTAAACATTCATTGGAAATAGTAATAGAATATGTCACACCCTACCCCTCTGTAAGGCATAACATGATCCCGTAGTATACCTAATGAATTACCAACTCCGTCTACTAATAACCCATTAAATACACTACAAGGGATTTTACAAACTTTTCTTACTTCTTGTATAGTGGTGAGCACTATTTACAGGTGTTCAAAAACTTTTGAGAACTGAAGTGATAGAACTAACATATTTGAATTATTTGGAATTTCTGTAAAAATTTTGGCAGAGTGCCATCTGTATTTTGGACAAGACAGTTCTTCAGAAAAACCTGTAAAAAGCACTTCAATATATATTTCCAAATCTCAACTCCAACATGTTTCTCAACACAACATATTTCTCAACTCAAATCCATAGTGATTTTTCAAAGACTGAGATAAAAGAGATATAATACAATTTTTACAAGCCAAAATAACTCATAATTATTTTACAACTTCAATGTACAATTTTTATTTACAACTGCTCAAAACCAACAACAATATGTACATACAGTGAACATACATTACATTACAAAATACATAATGTGGTATACTCGTTATACCCGAAAAATCTCTCGCTGGGGGTACTAGCAGCCTAGTCTGCACAATGTCTGTCTACTGCGGCGACAATAAAAAGCTATCACTGAGACAATGTCTCAGTGGTGCACAACATTAACCAAATACAATTTAAATCGCAATTCATAAGTCATGCAAAAAGTGGATACTTAAAACTGTAGTTAATTTCAAGACAGTAATTATCAACCAGAATTTAAACTCCATTTCTCAATATCACAATAAATTTCAATAAGTCAGATCATGGTTGAATTCAAAAGACAGTATATGTCAATAAGAGTTTAAATTCATTTCACAATCTCACAATACATATCAATAAATCACACACAGCTTTAATCATGTTCCCAAGTTCAATTCATCCCAAAAGCCAATGGCTAATGAGGTATTCAATTCATCCCAAAAGTCAATGACTAATGAGGAATAACATAGCTAGCTAGCAAAAATATGAGTACTCATTCTATTCGTCCTCAACAGGCACACACCTCAACACTTCAGCCAGAGAGGGAATTCAATTCATCCCACTAGACAAGCTAGCGAGGAATACAATCAATGTACATGATAGCTGTGGTTTCAAACCAATTACAGTGCTTTTCAATCAATAACTATCCATCAAATATCATTCAAACCATTTTTCACAATTTCACAACTTAAAACAATAATATGCAAATAGTCATAATTTATTTCATTTGAAAATAATTCAAAAGAAATAGTTGTTGTGCACAAACATAATTTAAAACAATAACATACAATTAATCATAGGAAATATTATTCAGAGCAAAATCAGTTGAAAACTAGTTGTGCACAAACCTCTGATAACTGTCTTCGGGTCTGGACTCAGTATTTCCTTCCCTTTTTCCGAGTCTTTGGTAACTGAGAAACACAATTTGAAGTGTTTGATACTAAAATTAAGCGTCTCTAACGATAATGTTCGATAAGTAATTCACTGAAGGCTATTATTTGCTCAATCACCTAATATACCGACCCTCGATGCGTTTTAGGTAAATTAGGTTTTAGTGTCATTAATATGTCACATTCGATAGGGTTTTAGGGTTGGTACGTTTTACCAAACTCATTTCCTTGTTTAGTGCATTTTAATGCAACTTGTTGGATTCCGGGATACTAGTTTGACCTAGCCGGACGACCTAGTTCTCTCAGTTTTCGGGTTTTGGTCAAAACTAAAAACTTGTAGATCTATGTCTTATGGAACGCGGGGCAAAATTTTAGGTCAATCCGAGTTATGTAGACCAAGTTATGGTTATTTTACTGTTGCTGGTCAAATGGCATCAAATTTGGTCATTTTAGGTCAATTTGGTCAACTTTGGTTCGGCCAGTTTTTGGACCCGAACTTGTGCAAGCTGTTTGACTTGCTTATGGTCATTTTTGGGCTTTGGTGTCTTCATAAGACTTGTAGGTATGGATCTTAACTATTCATGGTTAAAATTTCAGGTCAATTGGACCTGTTTTGAGTGAGTTATGGCCTAAACACTAACTGCTGCCCAATTGGTCAAATTTCAGGCCTCAAATGTACTCAATCCGAATTGGTCATTTTTCATATCACCTTGCAAGCAGAATTTTTGTATGCTTTCTCAATGAAAGTTGGCACATTTTGTGCCTAGTTCCACCTCCAATTGGTCTCATACAAATTGAGGTTACACATTTAAAGTTATTGACTAAAATGCATACTGCCTTTAATTACTTTGCTTATACATGTATCCATTACACATTTAATTGCTATATGTCCACTCCCCTTACAATTTCTGTTTTGGTACATTACCAAAAACCATATTCCACTTCACTTAAATGTCACTTTGGGCAGATTGCAATTATCCTCAATACACCAATTAAACTCACATTTACAAGTTCTAAGTACAATCACATATACCCTAAACATTACAAATTTTTACATACACTTACACAATCAATCTATACACATATCCATCAATTCTCAAGGTCAATATTCTGCCAATACTTTCATGAACATATACATTTATCCAAGAATCTCAAGGCTGCCGAAAACTTCCTCAACACCAAAATATCCTACAATTCATCAATTTCCATCCAAGTGCAAAAATCACCATATACATATGGAATAATTTACTAGGATTTTAAATCACCATAACCAACATAATTCCTCATCAAATATATGTACAAATATTTCATCAAATACATAACTCCATGGCTGTCCAAAATGAACATCTCAATAACTCTTCAAACTTAAAAATTTTCTTCACAAAACCAACACCCATAACATGAACACAAAGTTTAACAAAGCTATCTTCAAAAATGCTAACTTACCTTATGGTTGGAACTTGCCAAACCTTGATTAAACTTCTTAAATTTGGTATCAAGCTCTTCCTTATGATGTGTAGACAAACTTTCATGAAGAACCCTAAGTGATTGGAGTTGAAATGGAGGAGTTAGGAGAGCTCATGCAAAACGGCAATGGTGGTTTCCTCACTTCTTCAATTCTGCTAGTTTTGGTGTTTTGGAGAAGATGAAGTTTCTGTTGGGTATAGTGGACTTACATCAGCACATTTTATTGTTTAATTAAATCATTAGTGGCCCACTCACACATTTAATCATTTAATAAGCTTAATTCTCACTTATTCCACATTAAACCCTTAATTCTTGTTATTTACTTTAGGTACCACCAAATTAATTTTTCATTTCATTTTCTAAGTGTAATATTATTTATTTTTAGTGGACATTTAGGTCAAAAGACAATTCGGGATGTCAAATGACCATAATACCCCTGTTCGGGTTGCATTCCCGATTTTTCGATAACACCGGGTTTTGTCCGTTTTTCGATTTCTCACTTTTCTTTATACTAATTATTTAATTTTTCTTTGATCTTTCTAATGATATTTATTCTTCAATAAGGGTCTATTTAAGTCCTAAAAATATTTTCCAGGGTTCCTCGCAGTCCAGGGCTAGTCAACGGTCCACGCCGTGACTTCCCAGTGCGATTCCCCATCGCTAGGGTTCCCGGCTCGCTTAACTTGGTTACGTTTCTTTGCTATTATTTTTCCTTTGTTTTTCTTGTATTTTCTTTTCTTGTATTTCATTATTTTATGTCTCCTCACTCATATTGAAGTGTAGTTCTAGGCATCCTAGCTGTCCGGATAACACTGGTCACCGGAGCAGCAGAACGCACTACCGAACTTAGGGGTGTTACAATTCTCCCCCCTTAAATAAATTTCGTCTCGAAATTTTACCTGGCATTAGTCTCTGAACAGTTGTGGGTGCTGTCTCCTCATATCCTCTTCACGTTCCCAAGTAGCTTCCTGGCCTGAATGATGGTTCCACAGCATTTTAACCAGGTGTATCTGTTTATTCCTCAGCTGCTTCACCTCATAAGCCAGAATTTCTATGGGTTCTTCCTCATATGAGAGGTCTGGATTTACTTCAATCTCTTCAACTGATAGTACATGAGATGGGTCAGATCTGTACCTCCTTAACATGGACACATGGAAGACACTGTGTATCCTTGCTAGCTCTGGAGGTTATGCCAACCGATATGCCAGAGGACCCACTCTTTCCAGAACTTCATATGGTCCGATGAAACGAGGACTCAGTTTCCCCTTTCTGCCAAATCTCATAATCCTCTTCCAAGGAGAAACTTTGAGGAATACCTTATCACCCACTGCGTACTCAATATCTCTTCTTTTCATATCAACATAGGACTTCTGATGGTCTGATGCAGCTTTGAGTCTATCTCTAATCAATCTAATCTTTTCCTCTGTCTGCTGGACAATTTCTGGCCCAATCATCTTCCTTTCACCTACCTCATCCCAACATAAGGGAGTTCTGCACTTCCTGCCATACAATGCTTCATATGGAGGCATCCCAATGCTTGATTGGTAGCTGTTGTTATAAGCAAACTCAATCAAAGACAAGTGTGTATCCCAACTACCTTCAAATTCAATCACACAAGCCCGTAGCATATCCTCCAATATCTGAATGACCCTTTCAGACTGGCCATCTGTCTGTGGGTGGAATGCTGTGCTGAAGTTCAATCTAGTTCCTAGGGCTCTCTGTAGACTACCCCAGAATCTAGAAGTGAACCTAGGATCTCTGTCAGACACAATTGATACTGGCACTCCATGCAGTTTTACAATCTCATATATGTACAATCTGGCCAATCTTTCCAGGCTATAATCCATCCGAACTGGCAAAAAGTGAGCAGACTTGGTCAATCTGTCAACTATAACCCATACTGCATCATGACTACTCTGTGTCCTTGGAAGTCCTGTAACAAAATCCATAGTTATTCGTTCCCATTTCCACTCTGGTACTGACAAAGGATGTAACAAACCAGCTGGAACTTGATGTTCTGCCTTTACTTGCTGATAAGTTAGGCATTTGGAAACAAATTCAGCTATATCTCTTTTCATGCCCATCCACCAGTAATGCTCTTTCAGCCCTCTGTACATTTTAGTTCCACCAGGGTGCATAGCAAATGGGGACTCATGTGCTTCCTTCATAATGATTTGTCTCAATTCCACATCACTAGGAACGCACATTCTGCCCTGATGTAGTAATAAACCATCCTCTCTCACAGAGAATTCAGGTTTCTTGCCCTGCTAGACTTCTTTCAGTAGCTTCTGATACTTTTCATCACTCTGAGCAGCCATTCTAATCTGATCAATCAACACTGGCTGTACATGCCAAGCAACTACTGTCTGTCCCTCATCATCAATCTCTAAACTGTCATGCTGTGCTTTCAACTCATATACCATGGACACGGGAGAAACTCTGAGATTTGCCATAGTCTTGCGACTTAAGGCGTCAGCCACTACATTTGCTTTCCCTGGCTGATAGTCTATTAAGCAATCATAATCTTTAATGAGTTCTAACCATCTCCTCTGCCTCAAATTTAATTCCTTCTGGGTGCCTAAGTACTTCAAGCTCTTGTGATCTGTGTAAATATAGCATTTCTTGTAACACCCCTAAGTTCGGTAGTGCATTCTGCTGTTCTGGTGACCAGTGCTGTCCGGACAGCTAGGATGCCTAGAACCACACTTTAATATGAGTGAGGAGACATAAAATAATGAAATACAAGAAAAGAAAATACAAGAAAAACAAAGGAAAAATCATAGCAAAGAAATGTAACCAAGTTAAGCGAGCCGAAAACCCTAGCGATCGGTGACCGCACCGAGAAGTCATGGCGTGGACCGTTGACTAGCCCTGGACTGCGGGGAACCCTAGAAAACATTTTTAGGACTTAAATAGACCCTTATTGAAGAATAAATATCATTAGAAAGATCAAAGAAAAATTAAATAATTAGTACAAAGAAAAGTGAGAAATCGAAAAATGGACAAAACCCGGTGATACTGAAAAATCGGGAATGCAACCCGAACAGGGGCATTATGGTCATTTGACATCCCGAATTGTCTTTTGACCTAAATGCCCATTAAAAATAAATAATATTACACTTAGAAAATAAAATGAAAAATTAGTTTAGTGGTACCTAATACAAATAGCCAAAATGGAGTGAAAAATGTGTAAATAACACATGTAAACATATTATATGATTTAGTCCAAGTAAGTGGACCACTAAAGGAATAAATTAAAGTTAAGTGGGACATGTGTACACCTAAAATTCAGCTGAAACTTTATCTTCCCTAAGTCCTCCCAACATAGCCGAATTGAAGGAGAAAGAAACCTCCATTGGCGTGTTCATGCAAGCTTGGTCCACTCTCCCATTTCAAGTCCAATCACTTTGATAGCTTTATGAAAAATTGTCTACACATCATAAGGAAGAGTTTGATACCAATTTTAAGAAGTTTAATCAAGGTTTGGCAACTTTCAACCATAAGGTAAGTTAGCATTTTTGAAGATTTCTTTGATAAACTTTGTATACATGTTATGGGTGTTGGATTTGTGAAGAAAATTTTTGAGTTTGAAGAGTTATTGTTGTGTTCATTTTGGACAGCCATGGAGTCATGTATTTGATGAAATAATTGTGCATATATTTGATGAGAAAGGATGTTGATCATGATGATTTAATAACCTAGTGAATTACTTCATATGTATATGGTGAATTTTGCACTTGGAATGGGATTTAATGAATTGTAGGACACTTTGGTGTTGAAGGATAATTTCGGCAGCCTTGAAACTCTTGGATAAGTGTATGTGTTCATGAAGATATGGGCAGAATTGTGGCATTAAGGATTGAAGGATATGTGTATGAAATTATTGTGTAAAGTGTATGTAAAAACTAGTGATGTTTATGTGTATGTGTAATGATATTTGAACTTTGGGAATTAGAGTTATATTTGGTATGTTGAGGATAATTGTAATCTGCCCAAAGTGATGTTAATGTAAAGTAATATATAGTTTTGGTAATGTACCAAAACAGATTTGGTAGGGAAGTAAACATATTGCAAGGTAAATGTGTGTAATTGATGTGTGTTAAGCAAAGTAACTAAGGGCAGTGTACATTTTAGCCAATAAGTTTAAATGTGTAACCTCAATTGGTATGAGACCAATTGGAGGTGAAACTAGGCACAAAATGTGCCAACTTTCATTGAGAAAACATACCAAAATTCTGCTTGCAAGGTGACCTAAGAAAATGACCAATTCGGATTAGGTACAATTAGGACCTGAAAAATGACCAATTGGGCAGTAGTGAGTGTTTAGGCCATAACTCACTCGAAACAGGTCCAATTGACCTGAAATTTTAACCATGAATATTTAAGACCCATACCTACAAGTCGTATGAAGACATCAAAACCCAAAAATGACCAGAATCAAGTCAAAAACTTGCACAAGTTCGGGTCCAAAAATTGGCCGAACCAAAGTTGACCAAAGTTGACCTAAAATTGACCTAATTTGATGCCATTTGGCCAGCAATAGTGTAATGACCATAACTTGGTCTACTTAACTCGGATTGACCTAAAATTTTGCCCCACGTGCAATAAGACATAGATCTACAAGTTTGTAGTTTTGACCGAAACCCGAAAACCGAGGGAACTAGGTCGTCCGGTTAGGTCAAACTAGTATCCCGGAATCCAGCAAATTGCAAGAAAATGCACTAAACAAGGAAATGAGTTTGGTAAAACGTACCAACCCTAAAACCCTATCGAATGTGACACATTAAGGACACCAAAACCTAATTTACCTTAAACGCATCGAGGGTCGGTATATTAGGTAATTGAGCAAATAATAGCCTTCAGTGAATTACTTATCGAACATTATCGTTAGAGACAGTTTAATTTAGTACTGAAACACTTCAAATTGTGTTTCTCAGTTACCAAAGACTCAGGAAAAGGGAAGGAAACACTGAGTCCAGACCAGGAGACAATTATCAGAGGTTTGTGCACAACTAGTTTTTAACTGATTTTGTTTGAATATTTCATATGATTAAATGACATACTTTTCTTATGTATTATGTTTAATAAGCATTGGATTTAATTCAATGATTATTGAAATTGTTATAGTATGTATGAATTTAGCTTTGTGAAATGGTATTTCCACAAGTATTAAGCATTGTTATGGATTGAATAAATTATGTTTGGAAAATTGTGATAGAACATGTTTTGAATTGTGATGGTAATTTTCATAGAAAAATTCAAATTTATGATTTCAATTGTGATGAGCATAAAAATTATTGGATAATGGAATTGACTTTGAATTGAATTATATTGTGATTTATGCTCACTAAAAGGATTGTGATATTATTTTATATCTCACTATAGATGCTTGACTAGGTTATTACCCGTCTCTCTCATTTGTTGAGAAGACAATGGAGTTAGTTGTGTTTTGATTACCATGGTACGTGCACAGGCTTAGATTTTCCTCTGATTTGAGGTTAGATCTAAGTTTATTTTATCGTTACGGCCCTTGCGGAAGATTCATTATTGTGATGGTACTGTGCACGATGATTCGACCTCCCCGACCATAGGGAGTTAGAATCACATCGAATATGGCCCTTTCGGATTAGTCTTGCATATTAGTGAGATAAAGATTGACTTTTGAGATACAGAATGGCTTTTGAATGGTAAGAAATTGTGATTTCAATTATGGTTTATGTATAATTGATTTTGTTGGAATTACTTAAATGGTTAGTCATGATTTGATAAATTGAATTTTGTGATCAAAGTCATTTATACAAATGATTTACATTATTGGCAACGAATATTTTGAGTTTTGAAATTTGATGAGTATTCGATTCCCAATTTATTTATCAGAATTTTGTCAATGTATATTGTACTATGTTTTAAATTATAGTTGTGCACCATCGAAGTTCACCACTCAGCGATAGCTTTGTATGCTGTCGCAGGTAAGAAGAGCATAGAGCAGTAAGTAAATTTCCTTGAAGATATATTCTGATAAACTCCAGGTATATCATAGGTATACCCATGCACATAGGTTTTGATGTATGCATGTAATAATATGTATGTAAATTATTTGAGCAGTTGTATAGAAACTCTTGTAAAATATTTTGGTATGTAAATAAATGTAAATTATTTAAAAAGTAAATTTGAGATTTCATTTACTTGAATAGTTTTGTATTATATTTCTTGTATCTCTGTCTTTGAAAAATCACTGCGGATTTGAGTTGAGAAAAATGTTGTGTTGAGAAATATGTTGGAGTTGAGATTTGCAAATACATATTGAAGTGTATTTTTTACAGGTTTTCTGAAGAACTGTTTTATCCAAAATACAGAGGGCACTCTGCCAAAATTTTTACAGAAATTCCAAATAATTCAAATGTGTCAATTCTATCACTTCAGTTCAAAAAGGTTTTAACACCTGTAAATAGTGCTCACCACTGTAAAAGAAGTAAGAAAAGTTTTGAAAATCCCTTGTAGTGTATTTAATGGGTTATCAGTAGACGGAGTTGGTAATTCATTAGGTATACTACGGGATCATGTTATGCCTTACAGAGGGGTAGGGTGTGACTTGTTTTAGTGGTATCAGAGCAATGGTTTTAAAGTAAATTTTGAACTGTGAATTTGAAATCTTTTTATCGGTTACTACAACTGCTCAAATGTTTGATACATATAGTACATTTACATCATAAATGTGAACTAATGGAGAGGAATCTCCTTGTGTTGGTTGTACAGGAATTGAAAATTCTGTGAGAAAAATGGAAGAGAAGAATGAGATAATAGAACAGTCTGTGATGGCAGAAGAACAAGTTGAGGCCCCAGCTCCATAAAATGTCGAAGGCCTGACTGTACCAGTTTTACCGGTACAAATTACTGCACAAATGGCCCAACAAATGGCCACTTTCTTTCAACAAATGGCTGATAATCACACCAAGCCCAATCTGCACTCCAACCCCCACAAGGGCAGTGTGAAATGGAAAAGAGGGAGAAACCTATGGGTCAGAGTTCGAACAGTAATTTGGGGAAGAAAAAAGAATTTGAGGAACCCTGAACTCAGAAATATGATAGAGGCGGATCATCAGGGCAGAGACCACTAAGATCTAGTCGTCGAACAACTAGAAGTTCCTACCCTTCCCGCCAATGTGAAACTTGTAGAAGATATCATGGAGGTATTTGTCGTAAGGCCTCTGGAGCCTGTTACAATTGTGGAAAACTTGGACACTTTGCTAAAGATTGTGCTAAACCACCTCGATCTGCTCTCCGGAGTTCACAGACCGTTAGTCAGAGTCAAGATAGAAATAGAGTTGGTACTCCTCACCACTATAACACAGTGAATCAACCCGAATATAGTAGCGCACCAGTCGGAGTGTCCACTATGCCCCAAGTAAAAGGAGCAAAAACTTTAGATGTAGCCGCTGGTAAGTTCTTAATTTTAGTTATTATTTGATCCCAGCACTACTTAGTTGTGTGTTAGTGTCAGAACTATATGTTCTGTTGTCATTCCTTTACATGGGAACGAATTTTGATGTATTAGTGACTAGTCCTTTAGAATAATAACTATAATAACAAGTATGATTAACATTACTTTTGGAAGAATTGTTAGCTAAAAATATTTTCTAACATACCATAAATTATAAAGCTAAATGGCGAGCCTACTTAATGTAAGGCAAGAGGACCTAAAAGTAAGTTACAGTAATAGAATTGCTCTAGATGAGGGCAAAGATGTTACTGTTAGTAATTGTCAAAGAAAATTGTAATCAGAATCGGTTTGGGATATTAGTGGATTCGAGAAAGATAAGATGTTAGAAAACCTAGTCCATGAGGTTATAACGTAGTGACTATATAATGTTCTCGATGTTTGTTTTGTAAGTCGCAGACATTACAAGATCTAATCGGATTATTGTGTTGAGCTACGTTTTTCCTCGTGGTACAATTAGTAAGAATATTTGTAAGTAATCTATAAATTGATACAGTTGCACCGAATAGGGTACTATTATCGAAATAAATGTGAAAATTTTAGTCGAAATTTAAAACTTCGTAACTAGCTCCGAAAGACTACACTTGTAAGGTAGCCGAGTCGATGGTCGATTACAATAATGTGAACTACCAATTACCACAAGAATTGCTATAAGCTTAGAGATATCAAGACAACGTATCATCCTCGCATGGATGGACAATTGAAACAAGTAATTCAGTAAATTCGAAACTCATTGAGTTCCTATAAATAATGAAATGAAATGATAAAAATAACCTGTAAAATGTGATAAGCCCTCAAGAATATATCGAGAACTTGTGTCATTGAATTCGAGAGGAGATGGGACAGATACATTCCACTAACAGAATTTGTATACATTAATAAGTGTCAAGCTAGCATACAAGTGGCACCCTATGAAACATTGTAAGGGAACAGATAACTATGGATTTTGTGATGAGATTTCTGAGGACACATAATAGTCATGATGCAGTATAGGTTATAATTGACAGACTAACTAAGTCTGCTCACTTTATGCCAGTCCAGATGGACTATAGCCTGGAAAGATTGGCCAGATTGTACATATATGAGATTGTAAAATTGCATGGAGTGCCAGTATCAATTGTATCTGACAGGGATCCTAGGTTTACTTCTAGATTCTGGGGTAGTATTTAGAGAGCCCTAGGAACTAGATTGAACTTCAGCACAACATTCCACCCACAGACAAATGGCCAGTCTAAGAGGGTTATTCAGATATTGGAGGATATGCTACGGGTTTGTGTGATTGAATTTGAAGGTAGTTGGGATACACACTTGCCTTTAATTGAGTTTGCTTATAACAACAGCTACCAATCAAGCATTGGGATGCCTCCATATGAAGCTTTGTATGGTAGGAAGTGCATAACTCCCTTATGTTGGGATGAAGTAGGTGAAAGGAAGATGATTGGGCTAGAAATTGTTCAGCAGACAGAGGAAAAGATCAGATTGATTAGAGATAGACTCAAGGCTGCATCAGACCGTCAGAAGTCCTATGTTGGTTTGAAAAGAAGAGATATTGAGTATGCAGTGGGTGATAAGGTATTCCTCAAAGTTTCTCCTTGGAAGAGAATTATGAGATTTGGCAAAAAAGGGAAACTGAGTCCTCGTTTCATTGGACCATATGAGGTTCTGGAAAGAGTGGGTCCTTTGGCATATCGGTTGGCATTACCTCCAGAGCTAGCAAGGATACACAGTGTCTTCCATGTGTCCATGTTAAGGAGGTACAGATCTGACCCATCTCATGTACTATCAGTTGAAGAGATTGAAGTAAACCCAGACCTCTCATATGAGGAAGAACCCATAAAAATTCTAGCTTATGAGGTGAAGCAGCTGAGGAACAAACAGATACACCTGGTTAAAGTGCTGTGGAACCATCATTCAGGCCAGGAAGCTACTTGGGAACGTGAAAAGGATATGAGGAGACAACACCCACAGCTGTTTAGAGACTAATGCCAGGTAAAATTTCGTGGACGAAATTTATTTAAGGGGGGGAGAATTGTAACACCCCTAAGTTCGGTAGTGCATTCTGCTGTTCCGGTGACCAGTGCTGTCCGGACAGCTAGGATGCCTAGAACTACACTTTAATATGAGTGAGGAGACATAAAATAATGAAATACAAGAAAAGAAAATACAAGAAAAACAAAGGAAAAATCATAGCAAAGAAATGTAACCAAGTTAAGCGAGCCGAAAACCCTAGCGATGGGTGACCGCACCGGTAAGTCATGGCGTGGACCGTTGACTAGCCCTGGACTGCGGGGAACCCTGGAAAACATTTTTAGGACTTAAATAGACCCTTATTGAAGAATAAATATCATTAGAAAGATCAAAGAAAAATTAAATAATTAGTACAAAGAAAAGTGAGAAATCGAAAAACGGACAAAACCCGGTGATACCGAAAAATCGGGAATGCAACCCGAACATGGGCATTATGGTCATTTGACATCCTGAATTGTCTTTTGACCTAAATTTCCATTAAAAATAAATAATATTACACTTAGAAAATAAAATGAAAAATTAGTTTAGTGGTACCTAATACAAATAGCCAAAATGGAGTGAAAAATGTGTAAATAACACATGTAAACATATTATATGATTTAGTCCAAGTAAGTGGACCACTAAAGGAATAAATTAAAGTTAAGTGGGACATGTGTACACCTAAAATGCAGCTGAAACTTCATCTTCCCTAAGTCCTCCCAACATAGCCGAATTGAAGGAGAAAGAAACCTCCATTGGCGTGTTCATGCAAGCTTGGTCCACTCTCCCATTTCAACTCCAATCACTTTGATAGCTTCATGAAAAATTGTCTACACATCATAAGGAAGAGTTTGATACCAATTTTAAGAAGTTTAATCAAGGTTTGGCAAGTTTCAACCACAAGGTAAGTTAGCATTTTTGAAGATTTCTTTGATAAACTTTGTATACATGTTATGGGTGTTGGATTTGTGAAGAAACTTTTTGAGTTTGAAGAGTTATTGTTGTGTTCATTTTGGACAGCCATGGAGTCATGTATTTGATGAAATAATTGTGCATATATTTGATGAGAAAGGATGTTGATCATGATGATTTAATAACCTAGTGAATTACTTCATATGTATATGGTGAATTTTGCACTTGGAATGGTATTTAATGAATTGTAGGACACTTTGGTGTTGAAGGACAATTTTGGCAGCCTTGAAACTCTTGGATAAGTGTATGTGTTCATGAAGATATGGGCAGAATTGTGGCATTAAGGATTGAAGGATATGTGTATGAAATTGTTGTGTAAAGTGTATGTAAAAACTAGTGATGTTTATGTGTATGTGTAATGATATTTGAACTTTGGGAATTAGAGTTATATTTGGTATGTTGAGGATAATTGTAATATGCCCAAAGTGATGTTAATGTAAAGTAATATATAGTTTTGGTAATGTACCAAAACAGATTTGGTAGGGAAGTAAACATATTGCAAGGTAAATGTGTGTAATTGATGTGTGTTAAGCAAAGTAACTAAGGGCAGTGTACATTTTAGCCAATAAGTTTAAATGTGTAACCTCAATTGGTATGAGACCAATTGGAGGTGAAACTAGGCACAAAATGTGCCAACTTTCATTGAGAAAACATACCAAAATTCTGCTTGCAAGGTGACCTAAGAAAATGACCAATTCGGATTAGGTACAATTAGGACCTGAAAAATGACCAATTGGGCAGTAGTGAGTGTTTAGGCCATAACTCACTCGAAACAGGTCCAATTGACCTGAAATTTTAACCATGAATATTTAAGACCCATACCTACAAGTCTTATGAAGACACCAAAACCCAGAAATGACCAGAAGCAAGTCAAAAAGCTTGCACAAGTTCGGGTCCAAAAACTGGCCGAACCAAAGTTGACCAAATTGACCTAAAATTGACCCAATTTGATGCCATTTGACCAGTAATAGTGTAATGACCATAACTTGGTCTAATTAACTCGGATTGACCTAAAATTTTTCCCAGCGTGCAATAAGACATAGATCTACAAGTTTGTAGTTTTGACCGAAACCCGAAAACCGAGGGAACTAGGTCGTCCGGTTAGGTCAAACTAGTATCCCGGAATCCAGCAAATTGCAAGAAAATGCACTAAACAAGGAAATGAGTTTGGTAAAACGTACCAACCCTAAAACCCTATCGAATTTGACATATTAAGGACACCAAAACCTAATTTACCTTAAACGCATCGAGGGTCGGTATATTAGGTAATTGAGCAAATAATAGCCTTCAGTGAATTACTTATCGAACATTATCGTTAGAGACAGTTTAATTTAGTATCAAACACTTCAAATTGTGTTTCGCTACCAAAGACTCAGGAAAAGGGAAGGAAACACTGAGTCCAGACCAGGAGACAATTATCAGAGGTTTGTGCACAACTAGTTTTTAACTGATTTTGTTTGAATATTTCATATGATTAAATGACATACTTTTCTTATGTATTATGTTTAATAAGCATTGGATTTAATTCAATGATTATTGAAATTGTTATAGTATGTATGAATTTAGCTTTGTGAAATGGTATTTCCACAAGTATTAAGCATTGTTATGGATTGAATAAATTATGTTTGGAAAATTGTGATAGAACATGTTTTGAATTGTGATGGTAATTTTCATAGAAAAATTCAAATTTATGATTTCAATTGTGATGAGCATAAAAATTATTGGATATTGGAATTGACTTTGAATTGAATTATATTGTGATTTATGCTCACTAAAAGGATTGTGATATTATTTTATATCTCACTATAGATGCTTGACTAGGTTATTACCCATCTCTCTCATTTGTTGAGAAGACAATAGAGTTAGTTGTGTTTTGATTACCATGGTACGTGCACAGGCTTAGATTTTCCTCTGATTTGAGGTTAGATCTAAGTTTATTTTATCGTTATGGCCCTTGCGGAAGATTCATTATTGTGATGGTACTGTGCACGATGATTCGACCTCCCCGACCATAGGGAGTTAGAATCACATCGAATATGGCCCTTTCGGATTAGTCTTGCATATTAGTGAGATAAAGATTGACTTTTGAGATACAGAATGGCTTTTGAATGGTAAGAAATTGTGATTTCAATTATGGTTTATGTATAATTGATTTTGTTGGAATTACTTAAATGGTTAGTCATGATTTGATAAATTGAATTTTGTGATCAAAGTCATTTATACAAATGATTTACATTATTGGCAACGAATATTTTGAGTTTTGAAATTTGATGAGTATTCAGATTCCCAATTTATTTATCAGAATTTTGTCAATGTATATTGTACTATGTTTTAAATTATAGTTGTGCACCACTGAGTTCACCACTCAGCGATAGCTTTGTATGCTGTCGCAGGTAAGAAGAGCATAGAGCAGTAAGTAAATTTCCTTGAAGATATATTCTGATAAACTCCAGGTATATCATAGGTATACCCATGCACATAGGTTTTGATGTATGCATGTAATAATATGTATGTAAATTATTTGAGCAGTTGTATAGAAACTCTTGTAAAATATTTTGGTATGTAATTAAATGTAAATTAT
Source organism: Hevea brasiliensis (assembly GCF_030052815.1). Classification (NCBI taxonomy): domain Eukaryota; kingdom Viridiplantae; phylum Streptophyta; class Magnoliopsida; order Malpighiales; family Euphorbiaceae; genus Hevea; species Hevea brasiliensis. The sequence goes on from NC_079494.1 coordinate 69,030,476, forward strand.
TGTAAATGTAAATTTGAGATTTCATTTACTTGAATAGTTTTGTATTATATTTCTTGTATCTCAGTCTTTGAAAAATCACTGCGGATTTGAGTTGAGAAAAATGTTGTGTTGAGAAATATGTTGGAGTTGAGATTTGCAAATACATATTGAAGTGTTTTTTTTACAGGTTTTCTGAAGAACTGTTTTATCCAAAATACAGAGGGCACTCTGCCAAAATTTTTACAGAAATTCCAAATAATTCAAATGTGTCAATTCTATCACTTCAGTTCAAAAAGGTTTTAACACCTGTAAATAGTGCTCACCACTGTAAAAGAAGTAAGAAAAGTTTTGAAAATCCCTTGTAGTGTATTTAATGGGTTATCAGTAGACGGAGTTGGTAATTCATTAGGTATACTACGGGATCATGTTATGCCTTACAGAGGGGTAGGGTGTGACATTTCTCCCCATACAGATAGTGTCTCCAGATCTTCAGAGCAAAAACAATAGCTGCTAACTCCAGATCATGTGTTGGGTAGTTCCTCTCATGCGGTTTCAGCTGGCGTGATGCATAAGCAATGACATTCTGATCTTGCATCAGTACACAGCCTAACCCATTGTGAGAAGCATCACTATAAACTGTGTATTCTTTACTCGGAGTAGGTAAAGTGAGAACTGGAGCTTCAGTCAAACACCTCTTCAACTCATCAAAACTTTGCTGGCATTTATCAGTCCACTGAAATTTTACATCTTTCCGAAGCAGTTTGGTTAGTGGAGAAGATAACATAGAAAACCCCTTCACAAACCGACGATAATATCCAGCTAAACCCAAAAAACTGCGAATTTCTGTGATGTTCCTGGGCGGCTTCCAATTAAGGATAGCTTCTACCTTGCTGGAATCTACTTTGATCCCTTCAGCTGACACAACATGTCCCAAAAAGGAGATTTCTTTCAGCCAAAATTCACATTTCGACAATTTGGCGTATAGTTGTTTCTCCCTTAAGGTCTGCAGTACAATCCGCAGATATCTATCATGCTCCTCTGCATTCCTTGAATATATCAAAATGTCATCAATCCGCAGATATCTTGAATATATCAAATTGATCAAGATATGGTCTGAAGATAGTGTTCATCAGATCCATGAAAGCAGCTGGAGCATTTGTTAACCCGAATGGCATTACTAGAAACTCATAGTGGCCATATCGAGTTCTGAAAACAGTTTTTGGAATACTCTGCTCTTGCACCTTTAACTGATAATAACCAGATCGCAAATCAATTTTGGAGAATACAGCTGCACCCTTTAACTGATCAAACAGATCATCAATGCGAGGCAATGGATATCTGTTCTTTATTGTCACCTTATTCAACTGCCGGTAGTCAATGCATAAGCGGAGAGTACCATCCTTCTTGTTAACAAACAACACTGGTGCTCCCCAAGGTGACACACTAGGGCGGATGAAGCCCTTTTCAAGTAGTTCTTGCAACTGTATCTTCAACTCCTTCAACTCTGCTGGTGCCATTCTATATGGCGTTATGGAGATTGGATCCACACCAGGCATAACATTAATTTCAAACTGCACTTCTCTTTCCGGAGGTAATCCTGGCAATTCATCAGGAAACACATCTGGAAAGTCATGTACTGTAGGGATGTCCTTCAATGCTGGACTACCCACTTGGGTGTCTACCACATGTGCCAAGTAGGCTTCACACCCCTTTCTGATCATTTTTCTGGCTAGTGCAGCCGAAATGACGTTTGATGGCAATAACTGCCTCTCCCCATGTATTACCACATCATTGTACTGAGGAAGGCCAAAAGTGGTATCTTCACCTCTGATCAATCATGGCATGATGCCTAGCTAACCAATCCATGCCCAAGATGATATCATAATCTCTGAAGGGCATTTCAATGAAATCAGACAGGAAAGTGTGTCCTTGGATCACCAAAGGACAATCTCTATACATTCTATTAACCCTGACCTCCTGTCCTAGTGGACTTGTTACTAGCACCTCAAAGTCCATTTTTGTACATGGAACAGCAATGCAATCAATGATGCTAGCACTCACATAAGAATGGGTAGAGCCCGGATCAAATAACACAAATACATTTTGGTTAAAAGTTGAGAAGGTACCAGCCACAACATCAGATGTCTCGGCCTCTTCCCTCTGTCTCATTGCATAGACTCTGACCGGAGCACTGTCTTGCTCTGATTGTTTCACTGTGCCTTGGCTGCCTGCTGGGTTACCTCTACCCCTGCCTCTACCTCTGCTAGGTGGTTGTGAACTTCTAGTGACAGGGCTCTGAACTGACCCTTCTGCAGTAGTAGGAGGTAGTCCAACTCTGCGACTACTGGTGCAATCCTTGGCAAAGTGTCCTATGCCTCCACAGTTATAACAGGCTCCAATAGCCTTATAGCATATCCCACCATGATTTTTTCCACAAGTTTCACATTGGCGGGGAGGATAGGAACTTTTGGTACTCTGCTGACCAGATAGGGGAGGTCTCTGTCCTGAATATCTTCCCCTACCCGATTTCTTGCCACCTCTGCCATGTCCCCCATAGTTCTTCCTCTTTCCAGTATGACCACTGGAACTCTGTTCTACTGACTTTCCCTCTTTCTCTGTCTTCTCTGATTTCTTTCTCTCAGGAGCAGTCTCAATCTCAATTCTTTCCAACTCTAAGGCTTGAGAAATAAGTTCAGAGAAGTTAGTGTGTTTGAAGCCGATCACTTGTACTCTGATACTGGGCTTCAAGCCAGTTTCAAACCTCTTGCATCTCTCCCTGCTGGTAGAGAGTAGACTCACTGCATAATGGCTAAGGCGGGAAAATTCTCTTTCATACTCAGCCACTGATCTGTTCCCTTGTTTGCACTTAGGAACTCTTGCGACTTGGTCTACATAAGCATCGTGACATATTTCTGTCAATTCACTGAGAAAGTCATTCCAGTCGACTGCAGTTCTACTGCATGTGGGGAATGGTTTTTCACAAATCATAAGCATCCCCCTGTAACAAAGACACTGAGTATTCAAATCGAGCTCCTGCAATGCAATGCTTTCTTGAATACCCTATCCATCCTCTCTAACCACTGTTCAGCTTCTAGAGGATCTACTGTCCCCTTGAACTCTGTAGCCCCATATTTCATCAATTTATCATACTGCCTGGTAGGAGACTGTGGTTGTACCACTGGTGTCTGTATTGGGACTTGAGTAGGTACATTGCTAGCCATTTGTTGGAACATTGCAGCCATCTGCTGAGCGAACTGAGCAGGAAACTACGGTACTGCAGGGGCTGGTGCTGCTGAACCACTAACATTATGTAGGCCTAGGGCATCCCCTTGCACCTCAGCCTCAATAGATTGATCGACTGAATGATCACCCTCTTCCATATTCAATGCGAGGATTTTAGATCTCCTAAACAAATAACACAAGGAGATTTCCTCCCGTTAGTGCATATTTATAATGTAATGTACTGTATGTATCAAACAATGATGTTGAGCAGTTGTACTATGAAGAAAGAATAATCAAATAACAGGTGAAAACAGACTTTAAAAACTTTGCTCTGATACCACTAAAATATGTCACACCCTACCCCTCTGTAAGGCATAACATGATCCCGTAGTATACCTAATGAATTACCAACTCCGTCTACTAATAACCCATTAAATACACTACAAGGGATTTTACAAACTTTTCTTACTTCTTTTACAGTGGTAAGCACTATTTACAGGTGTTCAAAAACTTTTGAGAACTGAAGTGATAGAACTAACATATTTGAATTATTTGGAATTTCTGTAAAAATTTTGGCAGAGTGCCATCTGTATTTTGGACAAAACAGTTCTTCAGAAAAACCTGTAAAAAGCACTTCAATATATATTTCCAAATCTCAACTCCAACATGTTTCTCAACACAACATATTTCTCAACTCAAATCCACAGTGATTTTTCAAAGACTGAGATAAAAGAGATATAATACAATTTTTACAAGCCAAAATAACTCATAATTATTTTACAACTTCAATGTACAATTTTTATTTACAACTGCTCAAAACCAACAACAATATGTACATACAGTGAACATACATTACATTACAAAATACAAAATGTGGTATACTCGTTATACCCGAAAAATCTCTCGCTGGGGGTACTAGCAGCCTAGTCTGCTGCCCTGTCGGTCTACTGCGGACAAGAATAAAGCTATCGCTGAGACAATGTCTCAGTGGTGCACAACATTAACCAAATACAATTTAAATCACAATTCGTAAGTCATGTAAACAGTGGATACTTAAAACTGTAGTTAATTTCAAGACAGTAATTGTCAACCAGAATTTAAACTCCATTTCTCAATATCACAATAAATTTCAATAAGTCAGATCATGGTTGAATTCAAAAGACAGTATATGTCAATAAGAGTTTAAATTCATTTCACAATCTCACAATACATATCAATAAATCACACACAGCTTTAATCATGTTCCCAAGTTCAATTCATCCCAAAAGCCGATGGTTAATGAGGTATTCAATTCATCCCAAAAGTCAATGACTAATGAGGAATAACATAGCTAGCTAGCAAAAATATGAGTACTCATTCTATTCGTCCTCAATAGGCACACACCTCAACACTTCAGCCAGAGAGGGAATTCAATTCATCCCACTAGACAAGCTAGCGAGGAATACAATCAATGTACATGATTGCTGTGGTTTCAAACCAATTACAGTGCTTTTCAATCAATAAGTATCCATCAAATATCATTCAAACCATTTTTCACAATTTCACAACTTAAAACAATAATATGCAAATAGTCATAATTTATTTCATTTGAAAATAATTCAAAAGAAATAGTTGTTGTGCACAAACACAATTTAAAACAATAACATACAATTAATCATAGGAAATATTATTCAGAGCAAAATCAGTTGAAAACTAGTTGTGCACAAACCTCTGATAACTGTGTGACACCCCTTACCCGACTACAGTATAGCCGAGCAAGTTATGCCACTCAGTGTGCCGGAACACTCTATTTTATCTTAATTCATTTTTATTCTTCCTTTTGAATATAACTTGTGAAATATAATTTATTTAAGCCATTTATCGAAATTATAATTTATTTGAGGTTCCGAGAATTTTATAGAAAATTCGGCAGAGTACCGGCTAAAAATGGAGAAAACAGTTCTTCGGAACCTGTGAAAAACACTTCCAATATTCATATATTCGTATTCAATTACTCTCAAACTCCAATAATCATCATCTCAACATTTGTCAACCATTCATTTCTCAATTTCAATTCTCAATCATTCATCTCGTTTGATAGTCATATAACAGTCACAGATCAATATTCACTTTTCCATTTACAAACACAAATTTACATTATTTACATGAAAATCAAAATACATTACATAAGTTTCATTACATATGAGAAAATCAAAATTTATTACAGAATGCCAAAATGACACCTAGTGTCCTACCAATGCAACTGAAGTTGAGGTGACACGGACACTATGCGAGCGTGAATTGCCTTACCGAATCGTGGTCTCATGGGCCCTCTGTCCAAATCTTGATTACCTACAGCGTTGCAAAGCGGCCGCTAAGCATAAAGCTTAGTGGTGCCAATAATACAAGAAAATATAATATGCAAATAAAAATAATAATTTCCTTGCTATTGTATTCATAAGAAATGAATAATTACTAACTTATTGTTTAGTCGAGGGCTAATCATGTTTTATGATATTAACTTCTTCATGCATTTCGTTAATTATTTTCTTCATGATCTTGAGCTTCTTTGTATTTTTGGTAATCATTCTTGATACTTAATTTTCGTATTTCCTTTAATAATCAGTTCAATCACAGTTATACTTTTCCATGCCCAAGTAACCTATCTTTGGGCGGATGGATAACGGTCGTTGGCCTTTGGACACCGCGGTGCCTCGGGCCGTCATACCATGGGACGCAGAACGTCAACCATGTATGCAGTCAATATGGCTAAAAAGCCATGATATCACATAATCGGGCATAAAAGCCATGAATACGGGCATAAAGCCATGAATACGGGCATAAAGCCGTGAATACAGGCATAAAGCCTTTCGCAGTACTGCTAAAACAATACCCTATTGGCATGCCAATCTATCCAAACCAATCACATTAGGCCTACTAGGGCATTTTGCACTTTTAAGTTTCACAATTTTTGAATTTCAAGTTTTCATGTCACTATTCATTTCATTAGTCAACTAAAATATTGACTTTTGCATAAACAATAGGTACATTGGTTTTAGTACTCCCAACATACCACATTTTGTATTCAAAACTTATTGGTTTTAGTCACTTTCTCAAAGCTTAGGTCATTTTGGCAAAATTGCCAATTTTTGGTTTTGGTGTCACTATTCACCTCATTGGTCAATAAAAATGTTGACTTTTGGATAGAAAATAGGTGTATTGGTTTTAACACCCCAAACATACCACATTTTGTATTTAAAACTTGTTGGTATTGGTTGCCAATACCATTTCTAAGCTTAATGCTAATTGAACAAAATTTTTAGATTTGGTGCTTCATTTTTACTATTCCATTTGTTATTTTTACAGTGGGAATTTGAGGAAATGGTAAACATGAAAGTTGTTCCTTATTCTGTCTAGTTGAATTTCCTTTTTTGAATCACTCCATTTGGAGTTTTGTAGCTCAAGTTATGGCCAAAATAAGTTTACTGTTCACGTGCACTGTTCATGCTGCACTTTTGGGTTTTGGCAGATTTTGGTCCAACTTTGGTCAGTAATTTGATCAAGTTAAGTTCATAATTTGGCCTAACTTTCTTCTTATGAAATGTTCTACTGTGCCTTAGGTTTTTATCGGTTCAAGAATCGCCTAAATCTGAGTTTTCTAGAGAGAGTTATAGCCATCCAAACATTACTGCTCAAATGTAAATCTGCAGAGTTGCAGGTTTGATAACTCAACTTTGTTCAATAATTTGAATGGGTTAATGGCATAATTTGGGGTGATGTTCCTCATGAAAGTTGTTTGTCTATATCCTATCTTGTTGCTGTAAAAATTTCAGGTCAATTGACCATATCTACAGTGAGTTATGGCTAAATGAACAGTTACTGTTCATTTGGTCAATTCTGCAGGGGCTGTTTGCAGGGTATCCGGATTGGGGCCAAGTTTTGGTCCTCTTGCTTTGGTCTTTTGGGCATGGTTTCTTCAGAAAAAATGTGCCATTATAAGCCTAGTTTCATGTCCAATTGGCCAAACATCAATTGGACCTACACAGCCAAAGTTATGGCTGTGCAAGTGGACTGAATTTTCAGTCCCTCTGCTGCTGTCCTAGGGCAGCCTACAACTTCACTTTGCAATCCTATTTTTTAGTCCATAATATGGTCAACTTACCTAAAATGGTCACTAATTGACCATTAAAATGTGCTCTAACAATTTCATAAGCCAAATCAATTTTTCACTTCTCAAAACCCTAATGTCCAATTCAATTTGCCCATAAACCTCAATTAGCACACTAGTTCAACATCCATGCATATTCATACCTTAAACATCATTTCTATCCACTCTAAATTCATTAAAACAATCAAACTCATCCTTCCTTAGGGCTGCCAAAAATTCAAGGGATGCATACACTTAACTTTTATTCATTTAATTTACAATTTCTCACTTATTTCAAGCTTCTAACATGGAATCAAAGAAGTATATATATAAGTAGGCACTAACCTCACTTTAACCTCTTGTAGGGCAGATTTCTCCAAGTTAAATCTTCATTTTCTTGTACTCTCTTGGCTGCCAAACACTTCCTCTAGGTCCAAGGATTCATTTTAGTGTTGGGGTCTTGAGGAAATATGGTGAGGAAGCATGAGAAATGAATCTTTTGTTTGAAAATCAATGGAGGGAGAAGAGGGAGAGATTCACGTTTTGGCTGAAGAAGAAGAAGGAAACAGCAGAATTTTGAGTCCATTTGTCTCTTTTAATTGTTTAAAAAAAAGACTTATTGAATGGTGATTGGTGGAGGGTATGTAAATGACATCATGTGATGTCATTATCCCTAATTTCCTTCATTTTTCTTTTCTTTTCTTTTCTACCACATTTCAATTTAATTTTTAGCAATATTTGTTCATATTTTATGTCATATTAATTATTTACTTAAATGGACAAGTCGGCCAAAAATCACCTCTGAAGGCGAAATGACCAAAATGCCCTCTGTTTGGCTTAACGGGTCAAAATTGTCTGTACCGATTGAAAAAATTTTCTAAATATTTTCTTGGCATTCTAATGCCATAGGAACCTCAATGACCCTTCTCTGGAGTCCCAAAAATTATTTTATAATTTTTCCCCCGGGTTTAGGGCTCCTCGTTGCGAGAACCGCAACTTACCTCTGGTTACCCATCGCTTGGGCACCGGCTCTTTTGACTTAACTGTATTTTATTTCTAAAATTTTTACTAAATTTTTCTTATTAATATTTGAGTTAATTATGGTTCCTGACTTTAGTTTAAATATTTTTCCGGACGTTCTAGTCGTCCTGATCACACTACCACCGAATGAGAATGTACGGAGTTGCTACGGGGAGGGTGTTACAAACTGTCTCCGGGTCTAGACTCAGTATTTCCTTCCCTTTTTCCGAGTCTTTGGTAACTGAGAAACACAATTTGAAGTGTTTCAGTACTAAATTAAACTGTCTCTAACGATAATGTTCGATAAGTAATTCACTGAAGGCTATTATTTGCTCAATCACCTAATATACCGACCCTCGATGCGTTTTAGGTAACTTAGGTTTTAGTGTCATTAATATGTCACATTCGATAGGGTTTTAGGGTTGGTACGTTTTATCAAACTCATTTCCTTGTTTAGTGCATTTTAATGCAACTTGTTGGATTCCGGGATACTAGTTTGACCTAGCCGGACGACCTAGTTCCCTCAGTTTTTGGGTTTTGGTCAAAACTACAAACTTCTAGATCTATGTCTTATGGAACGCGGGGCAAAATTTTAGGTCAATCCGAGTTATGTAAACCAAGTTATGGTCATTTTACTGTTGCTGGTCAAATGGCATCAAATTTGGTCATTTTAGGTCAATTTGGTCAACTTTGGTTCGGCCAGTTTTTGGACCCGAACTTGTGCAAGCTGTTTGACTTGCTTATGGTCATTTCTGAGCTTTGGTGTCTTCATAAGACTTGTAGGTATGGATCTTAACTATTCATGGTTAAAATTTCAGGTCAATTGGACCTGTTTTGAGTGAGTTATGGCCTAAACACTAACTGCTGCCCAATTGGTCAAATTTCAGGCCTCAAATGTACTCAATCCGAATTGGTCATTTTTCATATCACCTTGCAAGCAGAATTTTGGTATGCTTTCTCAATGAAAGTTGGCACATTTTGTGCCTAGTTCCACCTCCAATTGGTCTCATACCAATTGAGGTTACACATTTAAAGTTATTGACTAAAATGCATACTGCCTTTAATTACTTTGCTTATACATGTATCCATTACACATTTAATTGCTATATGTCCACTCCCCTTACAATTTCTGTTTTGGTATATTACCAAAAACCATATTCCACTTCACTTAATTGTCACTTTGGGCAGATTGCAATTATCCTCAATACACCAATTAAACTCACATTTACAAGTTCTAAGTACAATCACATATACCCTAAACATTACAAATTTTTACATACACTTACACAATCAATCTATACACATATCCATCAATTCTCAAGGTCAATATTCTGCCAATACTTTCATGAACATATACATTTATCCAAGAATCTCAAGGCTGCCGAAAACTTCCTCAACACCAAAATATCCTACAATTCATCAATTTCCATCCAAGTGCAAAAATCACCATATACATATGGAATAATTTACTAGGATTTTAAATCACCATAACCAACATAATTCCTCATCAAATATATGTACAAATATTTCATCAAATACATAACTCCATGGCTGTCCAAAATGAACATCTCAATAACTCTTCAAACTTAAAAATTTTCTTCACAAAACCAACACCCATAACATGAACACAAAGTTTAACAAAGCTATCTTCAAAAATGCTAACTTACCTTATGGTTGGAACTTGCCAAACCTTGATTAAACTTCTTAAATTTGGTATTAAGCTCGTCCTTATGATGTGTAGACAAACTTTCATGAAGAACCCTAAGTGATTGGAGTTGAAATGGAGGAGTTAGGAGAGCTCATGCAAAACGGCAATGGTGGTTTCCTCACTTCTTCAATTCGGCTAGTTTTGGTGTTTTGGAGAAGATGAAGTTTCTGCTGGGTATAGTGGACTTACATCAGCACATTTTATTGTTTAATTAAATCATTAGTGGCCCACTCACACACTTAATCATTTAATAAGCTTAATTCTCACTTATTCCACATTAAACCCTTAATTCTTGTTATTTACTTTAGGTACCACCAAATTAATTTTTCATTTCATTTTCTAAGTGTAATATTATTTATTTTTAGTGGACATTTAGGTCAAAAGACAATTCGGGATGTCAAATGACCATAATGCCCTGTCGGTTGCATTCAGATTTTTCTGAATAACTGGGTTTTGTCCGTTTTTTGATTTCTCACTTTTCTTTGTACTAATTATTTAATTTTTCTTTGATCTTTCTAATGATATTTATTCTTCAATAAGGGTCTATTTAAGTCCTAAAAATATTTTCCAGGGTTCCCCGCAGTCCAGGGCTAGTCAATGGTCCACGCCGTGACTTCCCGGTGCGGTCCCCATCGCTAGGGTTCCCGGCTCGCTTAACTTGGTTACATTTCTTTGCTATTATTTTTCCTTTATTTTTCTTGTATTTTCTTTTCTTGTATTTCATTATTTTATGTCTCCTCACTCATATTGAAGTGTAGTTCTAGGCATCCTAGCTGTCCGGACAACACTGGTCACCGGAGTAGCAGAACGCACTACCGAACTTAGGGGTGTTACAGAATAAATATTGCAAAAGTTACATTTTCATAAGTCTCAAAGTGAAATACAAAATAGTTACAAACTCAAAATGTGATAGCAATGCAGTGCTTTTGAATACAAACTGCTCAATGTCCGTACATCCATACATATAGGTACAAAATACATCAAAAGGAAATTACAGAGGTATACCTACTATATATACCCACAATCAAAACCAAAATGTTGATTCCAAGTCTCTCACTCAGCAGCCTTCTCCTTTCCCTTTCCTGCGACAGCATAAAGAAGCTATCGCTGAGTATATCACTTAGTGGTGCACAACTAAAATTTTAAAACTTAAGGTAAAAACACAATTTGTCAAAGCATAACAAATCACATCCTTCTTAAGCATGAAAACATCACAATAGTTCTAAGTTCATAAGAACCATTTATTGGAATAACATTTCAAATGAGAAATCACATTTCATAAATCACAATTCACAAAGCATTAGTGTTGCCAACATCAACACACAGTTTAGGCCATGACACAAAATTTCACGATCAGTGCCGTGTTGTATACCACGACAAAGCAATCTCAACCTCACTAACCGTTATTAATGAGGGAAGGGCTAGCTAGCTAATGAGTACTCATGTAGTCTTACCCCACTAACCATTATTAATGGGAGACATAATCAATATCAATTATAAAACCCCAAGTAGCCGTTACTACTGGGGAGTTCCGAAAGGGACTGTCATGCTAACTGTGGTTTCAAAACAGTTTTCAAAATTTTCCATTAAAAAACCCCATTTATAAACCAATAAACACATTTAAATGCATCATAATATCCAAATAAAGGTGGCAACACCTAAATTTCTTAAATGCAAGAGAAAAACCATATTTCAGTCAAAGTAAACTTGTTCAAAGCAAACTCATTCAATTTAACACATTCCAAGCAATTTACAAGTTTAAAAACGAAGAAAATGTTGGTTGTGCACAAACCTTCAATAATTCTCCTTCCTTATTACCTACTTCTCCTTGTCCATTCCAACTTCTTTTTCTATTGAAAATACACAAATAGAATACCTCAATACCAATCTCAATTGCTGCCAAGAACTCATTACATGCATGTCTAATGCATCCCAAGTTAGCTTTGAAAATTTTAGAATATTTTGGTTTCGGGATAGCTTGGTGCCCCAATATTTGAACCCAATTTGTACCTAGCTTCGATCATAATTTGATGAGGTGTTCTTCATGAAAATTGTTCATTTAGGTCTTAAATTTATTTTCCTTTTTGAATCCCCTAATTCAGAGCTGTGTAGCTCAAGTTATGCCCAAAACACCATTACTGTTCACGTCACTGTTTATGCTGCAGATTTTGTTCTGGCAGATTTATCGATCCAACTTTGTTCAGCAATTTGACCAAGTTAAGTCCATAATTTAGTCTAATGTCTGCATATGAAATGTTCTACTATGTCTTAGGTTTCCATCGGTTTAAGAATCGCCTAAATCGGAGTTTTCTAGAGAGAGTTATAGCCATTGAAACTTTACTGCTCATATGGCAATTCTGCAGTTTTGCAGATTTAGTAACTCAACTTTTCTCAATAATTTGATTGGGTTAATATTATAATTTGGGTTTGTGTTCTTCATGAAAGTTTTAGGTCTATATCTCATCTAACTACTGGTAAAATTTCAGGTCATTTTGACCTACCTAGCTCGAGTTATGACCCAAACATGATTACTGTTCATGTGTACTGTTCATACTGCAGTTTTTCAAGTTTGGTCAGTTTGTTCACTAGGTTTTGGTCACTTTTTGGACATGCTTCCTAAATGAAAATTGTGTCATTTAGTGCCTATTTTCAGTCCCAATTGGTCTCATACCAATTGGACTTGTAAAATTTCATTTTTAGTCCCTCAAAGTTGACTTTTGGTCATGCTTGATACCCAATCCGAATTTGGCTTTGATTTAAACACTTCTAACACACTTAATTAGATCACAAATGACCATTTCTTCCCTTAAACTATGTCAAAGACATCATTTAGCACTTCTTCACATTTTTGGTCTCTAAATCCTAATGTTCAAAATCCTAATTTTTCTCCCATTTGGCCAAAACCCTAGTTTAGGTTTCATATATGTTTTCTTTCATTTTCTTATGAAATTTCATCATAAATTAACTTCATTCCAAGCTTATACAGGTGTTAAAAACTTTTGTGAACTGAAGTGATAGAACTAACACATTTGACTTATTTGGAATTTCTGTAAAAATTTTGGCAAAGTGCCATCTGTATTTTGGATAAAACAGTTCTTCAGAAAACCTGTAAAAAGCACTTCAATATGTATTTACAAATCTCAACTCAAACGAAATTCAACACAATATTTTTCTCAACTCAATCCACAACAATTTTTCAGTATTTTCAAAGGATGAGATAAAAGAAATATAATACAAATTTTACAAGTCAAAATAACTCATAATTCACTTTACAACTTCAATGTACAATTTTAATTTACAACTGCTCAAATAATTTACATACATATTATTACATGCATATATCAGACCTATGTACATGGGTATACCTATAATATACCTGGAGCTGGTCTGAAAGTGTCTTCAAAGAAATTTACTTACTGCTCTATGCTCTTCTTACCTGCGACAGCATACAAAGCTATCGCTGAGTGGTGAACTCAGTGGTGCACAACTATAATTTAAAACATAGTACAATATACATTGACAAAATTTACAGTAAATAATTTGGGAATCTGAATACTCATCAAATTCCAAAACTCAAAATATTCATTGCCAATAATATAAATCATTTGTATAAAAGGACTTTGATCACGAAATTCAATTTATCAAACCATGACTAACCATTTAAGGTAGTTCCAACAAAATCAATTATACATAAACCATAATTGAAATCACAATTCTTTACCATTCAAAAGCCATTATGTATCTCAAAAATCATTATGTATCTCAAAAATCATTATGTATCTCAAATATCAATCTTTATCTCAAAACCATATTGTATCTCAAAAATCAATCTTTATCTCAAAACCATGTTGTATCTCAAAAATCAATCTTTATCTAAAAACCATGTTGTATCTCAAAAATCAATCTTTATCTCACTAACTATGCAAGACTAATCCGAAAGAGCTATCTTCGATGTGATTCTAACTCCCTATGGTCGGGGAGGTCGAATCAGATTCTAACTCCCTATGGTCGGGGAGGTCGAATCATCGTGCACAGTACCATCACAATAATGAATCTTCCGCAAGGGCCATAACAAAAAAAAAAAACTTAGATCTAACCTCAAATCAGAGGAAAATCTAAGCCTGTGCATGTACCATGGTAATCAAAACACAACTAACTCCATTGTCTTCTCAACAAATGAGAGAGACGGGTAATAACCTAGTCAAGCATCTATAGTGAGATATAAAACAATATCACAATCCTTTTAGTGAGCATAAATCACAATATAATTTGATTCAAAGTCAATTTCAATATCCAAAAATTTTTATGCCCATCACAATTCAAATCATAAATTTGCATTTTTCCATGAAAATTACCATCACAATTCAAAACATGTTCTATCACAATTTTCCAAAACATAATTATTCAATCCATAACAATGCTTAATACTTGTGGAAATACCATTTCACAAAACTAAATTCATACATACTATAACAATTTTCAATAATCATTGAATTAAATCTAATGCTTGATAAACATAATACATAAGAAAATATGTCATTTAATCATATGAAATATTCAAAACAAAATCAGTTAAAAACTAGTTGTTCACAAACCTCTGATAACTGTCTCTCGGTCTGGACTCAGTGTTTCCTTCCCTTTTCCTGAGTCTTCGCTAACTGAGAAACACAATTTGAAGTGTTTCAGTACTAAATTAAATTGTCTCTAACGATAATGTTCGATAAGTAATTCACTGAAGGCTATTATTTGCTCAATCACCTAATATACCGACCCTCGATGCGTTTTAGGTAAATTAGGTTTTAGTGTCATTAATATGTCACATTCGATAGGGTTTTAGGGTTGGTACGTTTTACCAAACTCATTTCCTTGTTTAGTGCATTTTAATGCAACTTGCTGGATTTCGGGATACTAGTTTGACCTAGCCGGACAACCTAGTTCCCTCGGTTTTTCGGGTTTCGGTCAAAACTACAAACTTGTAGATCTGTGTCTTACGGAAAGCAGGGCAAAATTTTAGGTCAATCCGAGTTATGTAGACCAAGTTATGGTCATTTTACTGTTGCTGGTCAAATGGCATCAAATTTGGTCATTTTAGGTCAATTTGGTCAACTTTGGTTCGGCCAGTTTTTGGACCCGAACTTGTGCAAGCTGTTTGACTTGCTTATGGTCATTTCTGGGCTTTGGTGTCTTCATAAGACTTGTAGATATGGGTCTTAACTATTCATGGTTAAAATTTCAGATCCATTGGACCTGTTTTGAGTGAGTTATGGCCTATACACTAACTGCTACCCAATTGGTCAGTTTTCAGGTTTCACTTGCACTTAATCCGAATTGGTCATTTTTCATGTCACCTTGCAAGCAGAATTTTGGTATGATTTCTTAATGAAAGTTGGCACATTTTGTGCCTAGTTTCACCTCCAATTGGTATCATACCAATTGAAGTTACACATTTAAAGTTATAGGCTAAAATGCATACTGCCCTTAATTACCTTGCTTAAACATACATCAATGACACATTTACCTTACTATATGTCCACTTCCCTTACCAATTTTGTTTTGGTACATTACCAAAACCATATACCACTTCATTTTAAAGTCATTTTGGGCAGATTACGAACATCCTCAATACACCAAATAAAACTCTAATTCACAAAGTCCAAATACAATCACATATACACATAAACATTTCTAGTTTTTACATATACTTTACACAACTAATTCATATACATATCCATCAATCCTCAATGTCATAATTATGCCAATATCTTCATGAACTCATACATTTATCAAAGAGTCCCAAGGCTGCCGAATTGTCCCACAATGCCAAAGTGTCCTACAATTCATCAATTTCCATTCCAAGTGCACAATTACCATATACATGTGGAATTAATTTACTTGGACATTAAATCACCCTAATCAATATAATTTCTCATCAAATATATGTATAAACATTTCATTAAACATATAACTCCATGGCTGTCCAAAATGGACATATCAATAACTCCTCAAACTTAAAAATTTCCTTCACAATTCAAACACCCATAACAAGTATACAAAGTTTAACAAAGCAATGTTCAAAAATACAAACTTACCTTTGGTTGGGACTTGTTAAACCTTCACTAAACTTCTTGATTTTGGTATCAAACTCTTCCTTGTGATGTGGGGATAATTTTTAATGAAGCTACCTAGGTTATTAGAGGTGAAATGAAGGAGTGGATCAAGCTTGAAGAAAAATGGCCATGGAGGTTTTGGGAGCTTTTCATTCACGACAATGGAGGTTTCTAATGTTGAAGATGATATTTTAGTGGAGCAATCTCCCCACTTAATACATTTTAAAATCCCTTAGTGGTCCACTCACATTAGTTAATTCATTTAATATGTTTAATGTGCTAATTACGCACTTTCACTCCACTTTTGGTTATTTGCATTAGATACCACTAAACTAATTTTTCATTTTTATTTTCTAAGTGTAATATTATTTATTTTTAATGGACATTTAGGTCAAAAGAAAATTTGGGATGTCAAATGACCATAATGCCCCCTGTTAGTTACATTCCGATTTTTTAGTAACAGGGTTTTGTCTGTTTTTCGATTTCTCACTTTTCTTTGTACTAATTATTTAATTTTTCTTTGATCTTTCTAATGAGATTTATTCTTCAATAAGGGTCTATTTAAGTCCTAAAAATGTTTTCCAGGGTTTCCCGCAGTCCAGGGCTAGTCAATGGTGCACGCCGTGACTTCTCGGTGCGGTCACCCATCGCTAGGGTTCCCGACTCGCTTAACTTTGTTACATTTCTTTGCTATTATTTTTCCTTTGTTTTTCTTGTATTTCATTATTTTATGTCTCCTCACACATAACGAAGTGTAGTTTTAGGCATCCTAGCTGTCCGGACAGCACTGGTCACCGGAACAGTAGAACGCACTACCGAACTTAGGGGTGTTACAATTCTCCCCCCCCTTAAATGAATTTCGCCTCGAAATTTTACCTGGTATTAGTCTCTGAACAGCTGTGGGTGCTGTCTCCTCATATCCTCTTCACGTTCCCAAGTAGCTTCCTGGCCTGAATGATGGTTCCACAGCACTTTAACCAGGTGTATCTGTTTATTCCTCAGCTGCTTTACCTCATAAGCCAGAATTTTTATGGGTTCTTCCTCATATGAGAGGTCTGGATTTACTTCAATCTCTTCAACTGATAGGACATGAGATGGTCGGATCTGTACCTCCTTAACATGGACACATGGAAGACGCTGTGTATCCTTGCTAGCTCTAGAGGTAATGCTAACCGATATGCCAAAGGACCCACTCTTTCTAGAACTTCATATGGTCCGATGAAACGAGGACTTAGTTTCCCCTTCTGCCAAATCTCACAATCCTCTTCCAAGGAGAAACTTAAAGGAATACCTTATCACCCACTGCATATTCAATATCTCTTCTCTTTAGATCAACATAGGACTTCTGACGGTCTGATGCAGCCTTGGGTCTATCTCTAATTAATCTAATCTTTTCCTCTGTCTGCTGAACAATTTCTGGCCCAATCATCTTCCTTTCACCTATTTCATCCCAACATAAGGGAGTTCTGCACTTCCTGCCATACAATGCTTCATATGGAGGCATTCCAATGCTTGATTGGTAGCTGTTGTTATAAGCAAACTCAATCAAAGGAAAGTGTGTATCCCAACTACCTTCAAATTCAATCACACAAGCTCGTAGCATATCCTCCAATGTCTGAATAACCCTTTCAGACTGGCCATCTGTCTGTGGGTGGAATACTGTGCTGAAGTTCAATCTAGTTCTTAGGGCTCTCTGAAGACTACCCCAGAATCTAGAAGTGAACCTAAGATCTCTGTCAGATACAATTGATACTGGCACTCCATGTAGTTTTACAATTTCATTTATGTAGAATCTGGCCAATCTTTCCAGGCTATAGTCCATCCGGACTGGCAAAAAGTGATTAGACTTGGTTAGTCTATCAATTATGACCTATACTGCATCTTGACTATTCTGTGTCCTCGGAAGTCTCATCACAACATCCATAGTTATCTGTTCCCTTACTATGTTTCATAGGGTGCCACTCATATGCTAGCTTGACACTTATTAATGTATACAAATTCTGTTGGTGGGATGTATCTGTCCCATCTCCTCTCGGATTCAATGACACAAGTTCTCGATATATTCTTGAGGGCTTATCACATTTCTGAGTTATTTTTATCATTTCATTTCATTATTTATAGGAACTCAATGAGTTTCCGAATTTACCTGAATTACTTGTTTCAATTGTCCATCTGTCTGAGGATGATACGTTGTACTGATATCTTTAAGCTTATAGAAATTCGTAGTACAGTAATTCACATTAATATAATCGAGTCATGACTCTAGCTACCTTACAAGTGTAATCATTTGATAGGCTAGTTACAAGTTTTAAATTTCTAACTAAAATTTTCACATTTATTTCCAGTACTAGTACTCTATTCGGGTGCAACTGTATCAATTTATAGATTACTTACAAATATTCTTAATTTATTGTACCACGAGGAAGCACGTAGCTCTACACAATAATCCCGTGTCGATCTTGTGTCTGCGACTTACAATACAAACATCGAGAACATTATATAGTCACTACGTTATAACCTCATGGGCTAGGTTTTCTAACATTTTATCTTTCTCGAATCCACTAATATCCTAAATTGATTTTGATTACAATATCCATTAATAATTACTAACAGTAACATCTTTGCCCTCATCTAGAGCAATTCTATTACTGTAACTTACTTTTAGGTCCTCTTGCCTTACATTAAGTAGGCTCGCCAATTAGCTTTATAATTTACGGTATGTTAGAAAATACTTTTAGCTAACAATTCTTCCAAAATTAATGTCAACCATACTTGTTATTGTAGTTATTATCCTAAAGGACTAGTCACTAATACATCAAAATTCATTTCCATATAAAGGAATAACAACAGAACATATAGTTCTGACACTAACACACAACTAAGTAGTGCTGGGATCAAATAATATCTAATTGTTTCTTTCAAAAATTAAGAACTTACCAGCAGCTACATCTGAAGTTTCTGCTCCTTTTACTTGGCGCATAGTGGACTCTCCAACTGGTGCGCTACTATATTCGGGTTGATTCACTGTGTTATAGTGGTGAGGAGTACCAACTCTATTTCTATCTTGACTCTAACTGACGGTCTGTGAACTCTGGAGAGCAGATCGAGGTGGTTTAGTACAATCTTTAGCAAGATGTCCAAGTTTTCCACAATTGTAGCAGGCTCCAGAGGTTTTACGACAAATACCTCCATGTAGCTTACCACAAACATGGCAAAAACGGGCAGGATAGGAACTTCTGGTTGTTTGACGACTAGATCTTAGTGGTCTCTGCCCTAATGATCCGCCTCTATCATATTTCTGAGCTCGGGTTTCCTCAAATTCTTTTCTCTTCCCCAAATTACTGTTCGAACTCTGACCCATAGGTTTCTCCCTCTTTTCCATTTCACACTGCCCTTGTGGGGTTGGGTCTGTACTTGGGCTTGATGGCAGACATCGCCGCTTGTTGAAAGAAAGTGGCTATTTCTTTGGGCCATTTGTGCAGTAATTTGTACCAGAAATCGGGTACAGTCATGCCTTCGACATTTTGTGGAGTGGGCCTCAACTTGTTCTTTCCGCCATCACAGCATCGTTCTATTGTCTCATTCTTCTCTTCCATTTTTTCACAGAAATTTCAATTCCTGTACAACAAACACAAGGAGATTACTCTCCATTAGTTCACATTAATGATGTAAATGAACTATATGTATCAAACATTTGAGCGATTGTAGTTCGACAAAAGATTTCAAATTCACAGTTCGAAATTCACTTTAAAACCATTGCTCTGATACCACTTAAACATGTCACACCCTACCCCTCTGTAAGGCATGACATGATCCCGTAGTATACCTAATGAATTATCAACTCCGTCTATTGATAACCCATTAAATACACTACAAGGGATTTTAAAAACTTTTCTTACTTCTTTCACAGTGGTGAGCACTATTTACAGGTGTTAAAAACTTTTGTGAACTGAAGTGATAGAACTAACACATTTGACTTATTTGGAATTTATGTAAAAATTTTGGCAGAGTGCCATCTGTATTTTGGATAAAACAGTTCTTCAGAAAACCTGTAAAAAGCACTTCAATATGTATTTGCAAATCTCAACTCCAACGAAATTCAACACAATATTTTTCTCAACTCAATCCACAACAATTTTTCAGTATTTTCAAAGGATGAGATAAAAGAAATATAATACAAATTTTACAAGTCAAAATAACTCATAATTCACTTTACAACTTCAATGTACAATTTTAATTTACAACTGCTCAAATAATTTACATACATATTATTACATGCATACATCAGACCTATGTACATGGGTATACCTATAATATACACCGAGTCGGTCCAAAGTGTCTTCAAAGAAATTTACTTACTGCTCTATGCTCTTCTTACCTGCGACAGCATACAAAGCTATCGCTGAGTGGTGAACTCAGTGGTGCACAACTATAATTTAAAACACAGTACAATATACATTGACAAAATTTACAGTAAATAATTTGGGAATCTGAATACTCATCAAATTCCAAAACTCAAAATATTCATTGCCAATAATATAAATCATTTGTATAAAATGACTTTGATCACGAAATTCAATTTATCAAATCATGACTAACCATTAAAGGTAGTTCCAACAAAATCAATTATACATAAACCATAATTGAAATCACAATTCTTTACCATTCAAAAGCCATTATGTATCTCAAAAATCATTATGTATCTCAAAAATCATTATGTATCTCAAATATCAATCTTTATCTCAAAACCATGTTGTATCTCAAAAATCAATCTTTATTTCAAAACCATGTTGTATCTCAAAAATCAATCTTTATCTAAAAACCATGTTGTATCTCAAAAATCAATCTTTATCTCACTAACTATGCAAGACTAATCCGAAAGAGCCATCTTCGATGTGATTCTAACTCCCTATGGTCGGGGAGGTCGAATCAGATTCTAACTCCCTATGGTCGGGGAGGTCGAATCATCGTGCACAGTACCATCACAATAATGAATCTTCCGCAAGGGCCATAACGAAAAAAAAAACTTAGATCTAACCTCAAATCAGAGGAAAATCTAAGCCTGTGCACATACCATGGTAATCAAAACACAACTAACTCCATTGTCTTCTCAACAAATGAGAGAGACGGGTAATAACCTAGTCAAGCATGTATAGTGAGATATAAAACAATATCACAATCCTTTTAGTGAGCATAAATCACAATATAATTTGATTCAAAGTCAATTCCAATATCTAATAATTTTTATACTCATCACAATTCAAATCATAAATTTGCATTTTTCCATGAAAATTACCATCACAATTCAAAACATGTTCTATCACAATTTTCCAAAACATAATTATTCAATCCATAACAATGCTTAATACTTGTGGAAATACCATTTCACAAAACTAAATTCATACATACTATAACAATTTTCAATAATCATTGAATTAAATCTAATGCTTGATAAACATAATACATAAGAAAATATGTCATTTAATCATATGAAATATTCAAAACAAAATCAGTTAAAAACTAGTTGTTCACAAACCTCTGATAACTGTCTCTCGGTCTGGACTCAGTGTTTCCTTCCCTTTTCCTGAGTCTTTGCTAACTGAGAAACACAATTTGAAGTGTTTCAGTACTAAATTAAATTGTCTCTAACGATAATGTTCGATAAGTAATTCACTGAAGGCTATTATTTGCTCAATCACCTAATATACAGACCCTCGATGCGTTTTAGGTAAATTAGGTTTTAGTGTCATTAATATGTCACATTCGATAGGGTTTTAGGGTTGGTACGTTTTACCAAACTCATTTCCTTGTTTAGTGCATTTTAATGCAACTTGCTGGATTCTGGGATACTAGTTTGACCTAGCCGGACGACCTAGTTTCCTCGGTTTTTCGGGTTTCGATCAAAACTACAAACTTGTAGATCTATGTCTTACGGAACGCAGGGCAAAATTTTAGGTCAATCCGAGTTATGTAGACCAAGTTATGGTCATTTTACTGTTGCTGGTCAAATGGCATCAAATTTGGTCATTTTAGGTCAATTTGGTCAACTTTGGTTCGGCCAGTTTTTGGACCCGAACTTGTGCAAGCTGTTTGACTTGCTTATGGTCATTTCTGGGCTTTGGTGTCTTCATAAGACTTGTAGATATGGGTCTTAGCTATTCATGGTTAAAATTTCAGATCTATTGGACCTGTTTTGAGTGAGTTATGGCCTATACACTAACTGCTGCCCAATTGGTCAGTTTTCAGGTTTCACTTGCACTTAATCCGAATTGGTCATTTTTCATGTCACCTTGCAAGCAGAATTTTGGTATGCTTTCTTAATGAAAGTTGGCACATTTTGTGCCTAGTTTCACCTCCAATTGGTATCATACCAATTGAAGTTACACATTTAAAGTTATAGGCTAAAATGCATACTGCCCTTAATTACCTTGCTTAAACATACATCAATGACACATTTACCTTACTATATGTCCACTTCCCTTACCAATTCTGTTTTGGTACATTACCAAAACCATATACCACTTCATTTTAAAGTCATTTTGGGCAGATTACGAACATCCTCAATACACCAAATAAAACTCTAATTCACAAAGTCCAAATACAATCACATATACACATAAACATTTCTAGTTTTTACATACACTTTACACAACTAATTCATATACATATGCATCAATCCTCAATGTCATAATTATGCCAATATCTTCATGAACTCATACATTTATCAAAGAGTCCCAAGGCTGCCGAATTGTCCCACAATGCCAAAGTGTCCTACAATTCATCAATTTCCATTCCAAGTGCACAATTACCATATACATGTGGAATTAATTTACTTGGACATTAAATCACCCTAATCAATATAATTTCTCATCAAATATATGTATAAACATTTCATTAAACATATAACTCCATGGCTGTCCAAAATGGACATATCAATAACTCCTCAAACTTAAAAATTTCCTTCACAATTCAAACACCCATAACAAGTATACAAAGTTTAACAAAGCAATGTTCAAAAATACAAACTTACCTTTGGTTGGGACTTGTTAAACCTTCACTAAACTTCTTGATTTTGGTATCAAACTCTTCCTTGTGATGTGGGGACAATTTTTAATGAAGCTACCTAGGTGATTAGAGGTGAAATGAAGGAGTGGATCAAGCTTGAAGAAAAATGGCCATGGAGGTTTTGGGAGCTTTTCATTCACGGCAATGGAGGTTTTGGGAGCTTTTCATTCACGGCAATGGAGGTTTCTAATGTTGAAGATGATATTTTAGTGGAGCAATCTGCCCGCTTAATACATTTTAAAATCCCTTAGTGGTCCACTCACATTAGTTAATTCATTTAATATGTTTAATGTGCTAATTACACACTTTCACTCCACTTTTGGTTATTTGCATTAGATACCACTAAACTAATTTTTCATTTTATTTTCTAAGCGTAATATTATTTATTTTTAATGGAAATTTAGGTCAAAAGACAATTCGAGATGTCAAATGACCATAATGCCCCTGTTCGGGTTACATTCCCGATTTTTCAGTAACACCGGGTTTTATCTGTTTTTCGATTTCTCACTTTTCTTTGTACTAATTATTTAATTTTTCTTTGATCTTTCTAATGAGATTTATTCTTCAATAAGGGTCTATTTAAGTCCTAAAAATGTTTTTCAGGGTTCCCCGCAGTCCAAGGCTAGTCAACGGTCCGCGCCGTGACTTCCCGGTGCGGTCACCCATCGCTAGGGTTCCTGGCTCGCTTAACTTTGTTACATTTCTTTGCTATTATTTTTCCTTTGTTTTTCTTGTATTTCATTATTTTATGTCTCCTCACACATAACGAAGTGTAGTTCTAGGCATCCTAGCTGTCCGGACAGCACTGGTCACCGGAACAGTAGAAAGCACTACCGAACTTAGGGGTGTTACAGCAACTTTGAGTCTGTCTCTAATGAGTTTAACCTTTTCTTCTGTCTGCTGCACTAATTCTGGACCAATTAACTTCCTTTCGCCCACTTCATCCCAACACAAGGGAGTTCTACACTTCCTGCCATAAAGTGCTTCGTATGGAGGTATTCCGATGCTTGACTGATAACTATTGTTGTAGGCAAATTCAATTAAAGGCAAGTGTGTGTCCAAACTCCCTTCAAACTCATTCACACAAGCCTGAAGCATATCCTCCAAAATCTGAATGATCCTTTCAGACTGGCCGTCTGTCTGTGGATGGAGTGCTGTACTGAAGTTCAATATAGTCCTTAGGGCTTTTTGAAGACTACCCCAGAATCTAGAAGTGAACCTAGGATCTCTATCAGACACAATAGACATTGGCACTCCATGCAACCTCACCACTTCATCAATATATAGTTTGGCCAATCTTTCCAGGTTGTAATCCATTCTCACTGGCAAAAAGTGTGCAGACTTGGTCAATGTATCAACAATAACCCAAACTGCATCATGATTCTTGTGTGTACGTGGAAGTCCTGTCATGAAATCCATAGTGATTCTTTTCCATTTTCACTCGGGAATTGGTAATGGCTGTAGCAACCCTGCAGGCACTTGGTGTTCTTCCTTTACTTACTGATAAGTTAGGCATTTGGCAACATATTCTGTAATGTCTTTCTTCATTCCTCTCCACCAATAGTGCTCTTTCACACTTCTATACATTTTGGTTCCACTAGGGTGCATTGCAAAAGGTGAATCATGTGCTTCTTTTAAAATGGTCTGCCTCAGTTCAACATTCTCAGGAATGCACATTCTGCCCTTATATAACAACAAGCCCTCATCATTTACTGATAATTCTGTTTTCTTGCCATCTCGAGCCTCTTCCATCAACTTCACATACTTATCATCCTTTTGTGCAACTGCTTTAATTTGTTCTGCCAGCATTGGCTTCACTTGCCAAGTAGCTACCATCTGCCCATCTTCATTAATCTCCAAATTAGCATGCAATGCCCTTAATTCATGCACCATGGACAAAGGAGAAACCCTCCAATCAGCCATAGTCTTGCGACTTAAAGCATCAGCTATAACATTTGCCTTTCCAGGCTGATAGTTTATCAAACAATCATAATCTTTTATCAGCTCTAACCATCTCCTCTGCCTCAAATTTAACTCCTTCTGTGTGCCCAAGTACTTCAAACTTTTATGATCTGTGTATATATAACATCTCTCCCCATACAGGTAATGTCTCTAGATCTTCAGGGCAAAGACAATGGCTGCCAGCTCCAAGTCATGCGTGGGATAATTCCTCTCATGCGGTGTAAGCTGGCGTGAAGCATAGACAATGACGTTTCTATCTTGCATCAACACACAGCCTAATCCGTTATGAGAAGCATCACTATATATGATATACTCCTTACCCAAAGTGGGCAAGGTTAAGACAGGAGCTTCAGTTAAACGCCTTTTTAACTCATCAAAACTTTCCTGGCATCGATTAGTCCACTGAGATTTTACATCCTTCCTAAGTAGCTTGGTCAGTGGAGATGCTAGCATGGAGAATCCCTTCACAAACCTTCGATAATACCCAGCTAAACCAAGGAAACTCCAAACTTCTGTGACATTTCTAAGTGGCTTCCAATTAAGAATGGCTTCTACTTTACTAGGATCCACCTGGATACCTTCTGCAGTTACAATATACCCCAAAAATGAAATCTCCTTTAGCCAAAACTCACATTTCGACAGTTTGGCATACAACTGCTTCTCCCTCAAAGTCTGCAATACTATCCTCAAGTGTTTGTCTTGTTCCTCTGCATTCTTTGAGTACACCAAAATATCATCAATGAACACCACAACAAACTGGTCTAAATATGGCTTGAAGATAGTGTTCATTAGGACCATAAAAGTAGCTAGAGCATTAGTCAACCCGAATGGCATTACCAAGAACTCATAGTGGCCATACCGAGTCCTAAAGGTAGTTTTAGGAATACTTTGCTCCTGCACCCTCAACTGGTAGTAGCCCAATCTCAAGTCAATTTTGGAGAATACAGTTGCATCCTTCAACTGATCAAACAAATCATCGATCCGTGGCAGAGGATATCTATTCTTTATGGTCACCTTATTCAACTGTCTGTAATCTATGCATAGGCGGAGAGTACCATCCTTCTTCTTCACAAATAATACTGGTGCTCCCCAAGGTGACAAGCTAGGGCGGATGAAACCCTTATCTAACAATTCCTGCAATTGTACCTTCAACTCTTTCAACTCAGCAGGTGCCATCGTATAAGGAGTGATAGAGATTGGCTCCACACCAGGCATAGTCTCAATTTCAAACTGCACCTCTCTTTCCGGAGGCAATCCCGGTAATTCTTCCGGAAAGACATCTGGAAAATCCCATACTGTAGGAATAACTTTAAGATCTGGACTCCCCACCTGGGTGTCTATCACATGAGCTAGATAAGCTTCACATCCCTTTCTAATCATCTTTCTAGCAAGTGCAACTGAAATGATGTTGGATGGCAATAACTGCCTCTCCCCATGTATCAATATGTCTGCATACTCGGGAAGACCAAAAGTGACTGTCTTCAGTCTACAGTCGATCATGGCGTGATGCCTAGCTAACCAATCCATGCCCAAGATGATATCATAATCTCAGAAGGGCATGTCAATTAAGTCTGACAGGAATGTATGTCCTTGGATCACCAAAGGACAATCCTTACACAATTTTTTCACCCTAACCTCTTGTCCTAAAGGACTAGTCACTAGCACATCATAATCCAATTTCACACAAGGAATAGCAACAGAGCATGCAATACTGGCACTAGCATAAGAATGTGTAGAACCAGGGTCAAACAACACATATACATCTCTATCAAAAATGGAGAAAGTACCAGCCACAACATCTGATGTCTCAGCTTCATCCCTCTGGTGCATGGTGTACACCCTGACTGGTGCACCACTCTGCTCTGGTTGGCTCACTGTGCCTTGGGTGCCAGAAGTGTTACCTCTACCCCTGCCTCTGCCTCTATTAGTTGTCTGTTGTCCTCTAAAAGCAGAACCTTGAACAGATCTCTCAGTGGTAGTAGGAGGCCGAGATCTGCAGGCACTAGTGCAATCTCTAGCAAAATGCCCACTTCCACCACAGTTGTAACAGTCTCCTATGGCCTTATAACATACTCCTCCATGAGTCCTGCCACAAGTCTCATAAGCACGGGTAGGAAAGGAACCTCTAGATGTCTGCTGTCCGGATCTAGGTGGCCTCTGCCCTGAGAATCTTCCCCTACTAGATCCTCTGTTACTTGGTCCCCCAAAGCTCTTCCTCTTACCCGAATTGTTACTTGGACTTTGACCTGTAGGCTTACTGCTCTTCTATTTTTCAGTGGTTACCTTCTCAGATGCCCATTCCAGTTCTATCCTTTCGAATTCAAGGGCCTGTGATATCAACCCAGAGAAGTTATCATGTCGAAACCCAACCACTTGCAATCTCAAACTAGGCCTCAAACCGGCCTCAAACCGTTTGCATTTGTCTCTACTGGTAGTGAGTAGGCTTCCAGCATAGTGGCTGAGGCGAGAAAAGTCTCTCTCATACTCGGCTACAGTCTTGTTCCCTTGCTTCAAACTAAGAAACTCCTGTAGCTTCATATCTACATAGGTATCAGGAACATACTTCTGTCACACCCTACCCCTCTGTAAGGCATAACATGATCCCGTAGTATACCTAATGAATTACCAACTCCGTCTACTGATAACCCATTAAATACACTACAAGGGATTTTAAAAACTTTTCTTACTTCTTTTACAGTAGTGAGCACTATTTACAGGTGTGAAAGACTTTGGTGAACTGAAGTGAAACAACTAACTCATTTGATTTATTTGGAATATCTGTAAAATTTTTGGCAAGGTGCCATTTGTATTTTGGACAAAACAGTTCTTCAGAAAACCTGTAAAAAGCACTTCAAATCCACAGAGATTTTCAAAGACTAAGATACAAAAATATAACACAATTTTTACAAGCCAAATAACTCATAATTATTTTACAACTTTCTCAGACAACTTAAATTTACAATCGCTCAAAACCAAGAACAAAATATACATACAGTGAATATACATTACTGACAAAATGCCACATATGGTATACTCACTATATCCAAAAATCTCATTTGTGTACTAGCGACCTAGTCTCACGCTCTGCCTATCTCTCTACCACATAAAGAATAAAGCTATCACGAGACAATGTCTAAGTGGTGCACAACATTAACCAAATACAATTTTAAATCACAATTCATAAATCATATCATTAGTGGATACTTAAAACCATAGTTGATTTCAAGACAATGAATGTCATAAGGAATTTAAACTCCAATTCACAAATTATCAAAATTCATAATAACACAATTTAGTCAAATAGCTTAAGAATACCATATTGCCAATTCATACACAATTTGATCAAATTACTGAATAACACAGTTTTTCCAATCAATGACACAATTTGATCAAATAACTGAATAATACTGTTTTGCAAATCAATAACACAATTCGATCAAATAACTGAAGAATACAGTGTTGCCAATCAATATCACAATTTAAGTCATGACACAATTTTTCCATATATGCCGTGTTGTACACCACGACAAGACATACTCACCCCAATAATCGAAATCAATGAGGGAGGAAGCTAGCTATCTAATGAGTACTCATCCATACTCACCTCAGACTGGGAAGTCAAAGAGGGAGGAACATAATCATACTCACCCCAGACAGATAAGTCAAAGAGGGAGGAATAATCACACTCACCCCATTAATGGAGGAGGAACATAATATCCGTGTCATGCCAATTGTGAGTCAAAACAATTCCAAACATTTTATTCAAATGATCCGTAAGAATCCAATAAATTTCCAAAGTTATAATTTCATTCACAAAATGGCAACACAATTCGTAATTCACTTCAATTTCCACAAAAACCATTTACAGTGCTTTTCAATCAATAAGTATCCATCAATATCATTCAAACAATTTTTCACAGTTTCAAACCATTCACAATGTTTTTCAATCAATAAGTGTCCACCAAACACATTTCGACAATTTAAAACAATAATATACGAATAGTCATAATTTATTTCAATTGAAAAATTCAAAAGAAATAGCCGTTGTGCACAAACCTCTGATGACTGTCTCCCTGGTCTGGACTCAGTGTTTCCTTCTCTTTTCCTGAGTCTTTAATCGAGAAACACAATTTGAAGTGTTTCAGTACTAAATTAAATTGTCTCTAACGATAATGTTTGGTAAATAATGCACTGAACTCAATTATTCACTTAATCACCTAATATACCGACCCTCGTTGTGTTTTAGGTAAATTAGGTTTTAGTGTCGTTAATATGTCACATTCGATAGGGTTTTAGGTTTGGTATGTTTTACCAAAGTCATTTCCTTGCTTAGTGCATTTTAATGCAAATTGCTGGATTCCGGGACACTGGTTTGACCTAGCCGGACGATCTAGTTCCTCGGTTTTCGGGTTTGGTCAAAACTACAAACTTGTAGATCTATGTCTTATTGCACGCGGGGCAAAATTTCAGGTCAATCCGAGTTAAGTAGACCAAGTTATGGTCATTACACTATTGCTGGTCAAATGGTACCAAATTAGGTCAATTTTTGGTCAATTTGGTCAACTCTGGTTCGGCCAGTTTTTGGACCCGAACTTGTGCAAGCTTTTTGACTTGCTTCTGGTCATTTCTGGGTTTTGGTGTCTTCATAAGACTTGTAGGTATGGGTCTTAACTATTCATGGTTAAAATTTCAGGTCAATTGGACCTGTTTTGAGTGAGTTATGGCCTAAACACTCACTGCTGCCCAATTGGTCATTTTTCAGGTCCTAATTGCACCTAATCCAAATTGGTCATTTTCTTAGGTCACCTTGCAAGAAGAATTTTGGCATGGTTTCTCAATGAAAGTTGGCACATTTTGTGCCTAGTTTCACCTCAAATTGGTCTCATACCAATTGAGGTTACACATTCAAGGTTATAGGCTAAAATATACACTGCCCTCAATATGCATTTCACACCCCAACTTCAAACACACACTTACCTTTGTCATTTGTTTACTTACCTACCAAACTGTTTTGGCACATTACCAAAAGCATTTTCTACATTACATTAAGCATTATTTTGGGCAGATTCCAATCACCCTCAACACACCAACTATCATTCACAATTACAATTTCTAAGTACCATTACAAACACACCTAAACATTACAAACTTTACATACACTTTACAATGTTAATTTACATACATATCATCAATCCTTCTAGGTCAATATTCTGCCCACACTTCCTTCAATATATACCATTATTCAATTGTCCACAAGCTGCCACAAACCATTCTTCAACATCACATTGCCGTCCCATATACCAATTCCCATCAAAGTGCATAATTCACCATATAAACATGAAATAATTCACTAAGTTACTAAATCACCATGATTAACATTATTTCTCATCAGTTATATGCACAAATACCTCATCAAAAACATGACTCATGGCTGTCCAAAATGAAAACAACAATAACCCTTCAAACTCAAAATTTTCCTTCACCAAACTAACACCCATAACATGAACATAAACTTTAACAAAGAAATTCTCAAAAATGCAAAGTTACCTTTAATTGTAACTTGCTAAACCTTCACCAAACTTCTCAAAATTGGTATCAATATCTTCCTTGTGATGTGTAGACAAAGTTTAATGAAGGAACTTAGGAAGAAATTGGCTTGGAAGTGGATGGGTGGAGCTTGAACATGGGACGTCAATGGTGGAATTTGGGAGGTGGTTTCATTCGGCCAAGAAGAAAATCAATGAAGAAGAAGATGAAATGGACGTGCACTTCCACTTAAAGAATTTATATACCCCTCCATAGTGCTCCACTAACTTAGGTTTTTTTAATTATTATAATTAAACTTTCCATTATCCCATTTTATATCCCTTTATGTTTTTAATTATACTACCCATGAAATTTCATTTTTTTATGGCATTTTCAAAATTTAATACTATTTATTTTTAAAGGACATTTAGGTCAAAAGACAATTTGGGATGTCAAATGACCATAATGCCCCTGTTCGGGTTGCATTCCCGATTTTTCGGTAACACCGTATTTTGTCCGTTTTTCGATTTCTCACTTTTCTTTGTACTAATTATTTAATTTTTCTTTGATCTTTCTAATGATATTTATTCTTCAATAAGGTTCTATTTAAGTCCTAAAAATATTTTCCAGGGTTCCCCGCAGTCCAGTGCTAGTCAACGGTCCACGCCGTGACTTCCCGGTGCGGTCACCCATCGCTAGGTTTCCCGGCTCACTTATTCGGTTACATTTCTTTGCTATGATTTTTCCTTTGTTTTTCTTGTATTTCATTATTTATGTCTCCTCTCTCATATCAAGGTGTGGTTCTAGGCATCCTAGCTGTCCGGATAGCACTGGTCACCGGAACAGCAGAACGCACTACCGAACTTAGGGGTGTTACAACTTCTGTCTAAACTCCCTTAGAAAGTCATCCCATGTCAGCACTGGCGGCTCAGCCAAACTGTGGAGAATGGTCTTCCACCACTCATATGCATCTCCATGCAGCAAGGAAATTGAATATTCAAACTTCAACTCATCTGTGCAGTGCAATTTCTTGAAGACCCTCTCCAACTGTTCTAACCATTGCTCAGCTTCCAATGGGTCCACTGTACCCTTGAACTCTGTTGCCCCATACTTTATTAACTTATCATATTGTCTGGCTGGGGATGGTGGTTGCACTGGAGGTGCTTGCACAGGAGCTTGGACTAGTATATTTCTAGCCATTTGCTAAAATAGTGCAGCCATCTGCTGAGCTAACTGAGCAGGAAACTGCATGGATGGGATGGGTGCAGCCGATCCACTGGCATTCTGAGGAGCTAGGGCTTCCCCCTGTACCTCAGCTGCTACTGATTGCTCTACTGTGTGATCCCCCTCTTCCATATTAAATCACAAGGAATTCTACTCCCTGAATAACCAACACAAGGAGATTTCCCTCCATTAGCCCATATTTATGATGTAATGCACTATATGTATCAATAATAACAATTGAGCAGTTGTACTTATCAAAAATTTTCAAACATGCAATTTCAAAACTTGTATAAAAACCAAAGCTCTGATACAACTAAAACATGTCACACCTTATCCCTGGTAAGGCATGACATGTTCCCGTAGCATACCTAATGAATTGCCGAACTACACCTACCGATAACCCATTAGTTATGTTACAAGGGATTTTAAAACAAATCATAACTTTTTGTCTTATCAATTCTGTTGCGGAAAATTACATGAGAATAGTTAAAATTCCATGTAAACATTCATTGGAAATAGTAATAGAATAAATATTGCAAAAGTTACATTTTCATAAGTCTCAAAGTGAAATACAAAATAGTTACAAACTCAAAATGTGATAGCAATGCAGTGCTTTTAAATACAAACTACTCAATGTCCGTACATCCATACATATAGGTACAAAATACATCAAAAGGAAATTACAGAGGTATACCTACTATATATACCCACAATCAAAACCAAAATGTTGCTTCCAAGTCTCTCACTCGGCAGCCTTCTTCTTTCCCTTTCTTGCGACAGCATAAAGAAGCTATCGCTGAGTATATCACTCAGTGGTGCAAAATTAAAATTTCAAAACTTAAGGTAAAAACACAATTTGTCAAAGCATAATAAATCACATCCTTCTTAAGCATAAAAACATCACAATAGTTCTAAGTTCATAAGAACCATTTATTGGAATAACATTTCAAATGAGAAATCACAATTCATAAATCACAATTCTCAAAGCATTAGTGTTGCCAACATTAATACACAGTTTAGGCCATGACACAAGATTTCACGATCAGTGCCGTGTTGTACACCACGACAAAGCAATCTCAACCTCACTAACTGTTATTAATGAGGGAAGGGCTAGCTAGCTAATGAGTACTCATGTAGTCTTACCCCACTAACCATTATTAATGGGAGACATAATCAATATCAATTATAAAACCCCAAGTAGCCGTTACTACTGGGGAGTTCCGAAAGGGACTGTCATGCTAACTGTGGTTTCAAAACAGTTTTCAAAATTTTCCATTCAACAATCACATTTATAAACCAATAAACACATTTAAATGCATCATAATATCCAAATAAAGGTGGCAACACCTAAATTTCTTAAATGCAAGAGAAAAACCATATTTCAGTCAAAGTAAACTTGTTCAAAGCAAACTCATTCAATTTAACACATTCCAAGCAATTTACAAGTTTAAAAACGAAGAAAATGTTGGTTGTGCACAAACCTTCAATAATTCTCCTTCCTTGTTACCTACTTCTCCTTGTCCGTTCTAGCTTCTTTTTCTATTGAAAATACACAAATAGAATACCTCAATACCAATCTCAATTGCTGCCAAGAACTCATTACATGCATGTCTAATGTATCCCAAGTTAGCTTTGAAAATTTTAGAATATTTTGGTTTTGGGACAGCTTGGTGCCCCAATCTTTGAACCGAATTTGTACCTAGTTTTGATCATAATTTGATGAGGTGTTCTTCATGAAAATTGTTCATTTAGGTCTTAACTTTATTTTCCTTTTTGAATCGCCTAATTCAGAGCTGTGTAGCTCAAGTTATGCCCAAAAAACCATTACTATTCACGTTACTGTTCATGCTACAGATTTTGTTCTGGCAGATTTATCAATCCAACTTCGTTCAGTAATTTGACCAAGTTAAGTCCATAATTTGGTCTAATGTTCTGCATATGAAATGTTCTACTATATCTTAGGTTTCCAACGGTTTAAGAATCGCCTAAATCAGAGTTTTCTAGAGAGAGTTATAGTCATTGAAACTTTACTACTCATATGGCAATTCTGCAGTTTTGCAGATTTAGTAACTCAATTTTGCTCAATAATTTGATTGGGTTAATATTATAATTTGGGTTTGTGTTCTTCATGAAAGTTTTAGGTCTATATCTCATCTAACTACTGGTAAAATTTCAGGTCATTTTGACCTGCCTAGCTCGAGTTATGACCCAAACACGATTACTGTTCATGTGTACTGTTCATACTGCAGTTTTTCCAGTTTGGTCAGTTTGTTCACTAGGTTTTGGTCACTTTTTGGGCATGCTTCCTAAATGAAAATTGTGTCATTTAGTGCATATTTTCAGTCCCAATTGGTCTCATACAAATTGGACTTGTAAAAGTTCATTTTTAGTCCCTCAAAGTTGACTTTTGGTCATGCTTGATACCCAATCCGAATTTGGCTTTGATTTAAACACTTCTAACACACTTAATTAGGTCACAAATGACCATTTCTTCCCTTAAACTATGTCAAAGACGTCGTTTAGCACTTCTTCACATTTTTGGTCTCTAAACCCTAATGTTCAAAACCCTAATTTTTCCCCAATTTAGCCAAAACCCTAGTTTAGGTTCCATATATGTTTTTCTTTCATTTTCTTATGAAATTTCATCATAAATTAACTTCATTCCAAGCTTATACAACTAATCTAACATGAAAAGAAAATTACCTCTTGTTGATTTCTTTCCAACTTCACTTTTCTTCCAATTCTTGTTCTCCTTGCTTTTAATCTCTCAATCAAAGATCTCTTTGATGTTTTCTTTTAGTGGTCTATGGAATTTATGAATGGAATTTAAGGGAATTAAAACTTGGGAGGGGAAATCAATGAGGGGAAGAAGTGGAAGAAGAAGAGAAAAAGAGAGAGAGAAAGAGAGAGGGTGGTGGCCTCTTATGAAAAAAAAGAAATGAAGAAGACATTTGTCTTCTTATTATATATATATATATATATATATATATATATATTTATCCCCAAAATTAGCTTATTAAAATTATAAATTTTAATTCTGTCATAAGGATAATTAAACTTAAATTTTCATTCCCTTTTTTTTTTACATTTACACTTAATTTTTTTTCTTTTAATTAAATAATTAAATTTAACTATCAAAAGCCCATAAGTCTTTCATTTTAATTTTGTCATAATGGAAATGAAAGTTTAAGTTTTCATTTCTTAAATTTTCCCTTACATATTTTTTTACTTGAATTTTTCTTCAATTTTTACGCCATAATTCAATTCATTAATTTCATTTAATTTAATTGACATTTTGGTCAAAAGTCAACTCTTGAGGTGAATTGACCAAAATGCCCCTCATTGGGTCATAATCCTTCTTTTTATAATACCCGATGAGTCCTTAGCTTTTTTGTTCACTAGAATTTTTATTGTGTCTATCTCAATTAATTTTCTATTTATTTTTGGTCCTCAAGGTGTCTTTGAATAGTATTAGTAATTGACCAAAAATGGTACTATTCATAACTCGGAGGTTCGGGGTGTTACAGAGTCCTAACCCTCTCCTGCACTAACAAGTGATGGTGTCAGTGGCAGTAGGGACCTAGAATCTGGCCAGCAACGTTGAGGCAGCGGAGGAGAGAGAGAGAGAGAGAGAGAGAGAGAGAGAGAGAGAGAGAGAGAGAGAGAGAGAGAGAGAAGCCAAACTTCTCTAGCCAAAATTTGGAATTTTTGGTAGCCAATGGCTGCAATTCTGGTGGCATTAGACTCCCCTCAGCCCAGCTTCATTTTTCAACTAGTGGCAATGAGTTTGGTGGCCGAAATCATGAATATGGAGGAGAGAGAAAATGGGTAGATTTGAAGCTTTTCGTTTAGATTTTGGCCAATCTGATTGTCGGATCAACAATCCGAGACCACCGTTGAACTCACTATGCCGAAACCTTTGAGATGGGGCAAATCCCACTTCGATCAGACACTATTTAAAAAAGGCGATCATCGGACGGCGTAAATTGATTGGTGAGATTTTTTAGCCTCTTTGATTTCTATAAATTAAAAATAATTATATGATAATTATTAACAATTTATAGGCTTCATTTAGGTGAAATCGGATTGGTGACAACTCGTTGGTGCTCGGGACTGAGTTTTTGGCCCGATTTGGACTCACGGTGGGCTAACCCAGATGGTGGTCATGTTTATAGTCGTTCCTACCATTTTCAGACATTTTGAATGTGCTCTAGGTAGAAAAATTTGTAAAGGTAGTCTTGAACTCAAATTGTGTAGTTTTTACCTTAGCTAAACTTGTAACACCCTCACTGTAGCAATTCCGTACATTCTACTGTTCCGGTGATCGGTGTCGGTCCGAATAGCTAGAACGTCTGAAAAAATATTTAAAGTAAAGTGAGGAACCATAATTAACTCAAATAATAATAAGAAAAATTTAGGAAAAATTTTAGAAATAAAATACAACCAAGTTAAATGAGCCGGTGCCCTAGCGATGGGTAACCCAATAGGAAGTTGCGGTCTTTGCAGCTAAAGGCCCTAAACTTGGGAGAAAATTTATAAAATAATTTTTGAGCCTCCAGAGAAGAGTCATTGAGGGTTCTATGGCATTAGAATGCCAAGAAAGTTTTAGAAAATTTTTTTGATTAGTATAGACAATTTGGGCTTAATAAGCCAAATGGAGGGCATTTTGGTCATTTCATCTTCAGAGATGATTTTTGGCCGACTTGTCCAGTTAAGTAAATAATTATTATGATCTAAAATATGAATAAATATTACTAAAAATTAAATTGAAAATGAGTAGAGAAAAGAAAAAAAGAAAATGAAAGAAAATACCTAATTATGACATCATATGATGTCATTAAAATGCTCCCACCAATCACCATTTAACAAGTAATCATAAAAGAGATAAAAAGGGATAAAAACAAATGAAAAATTCACTCATCTTCCCCATTTTCTTCAGCTGGCCGAGACTCCATTAGAGCACACTTCACCATTTTTTTTTTCTTTCACTTAATTTCCTAGCCAAACTTACCCCATAACCTTAGGACCCCTTCACTAAAAATGTTCCCTACACCTTGAGGAAGCTTTGGGTAGCAATTTGAAGAGGAAAAAGTGAAGTTAGAGCTTAGAAAAATTCTGCACCCAAAGAGGTTAGTGGCTATACTCACTTCCATATCTTTTAATCTTTGTTAGGAAGACAAATTAAATGAGAATTTGTTGTAAAATTGAACAAAACAATTATATTGAAGTGTGTATGAAAATTTGTAGCCATGGGAGAAGGATGAGATTTGTTGATTTGTATGACTTGAATTATTTAGAAGTGGTTTTTGATGAGATAACTTGAGTTAGATGTTGAACTATGTGTGTTGGATGTGTTAAATGACATGAAAAGCATGAAATGGATACTTGAGAATTAGGGTTTGTGAAAAAATTGGAGTTTTGCTTATGAAATGGTATATTAACCTTGTAATGGTCAATTAGTGACCATTTGAATGTGTGTGAGGAGGAATTGAAGTGAGTAAGGATAATGGAGTTGAGTTTAGGCATGCTGCCCTTGGTGACCTGCAGGACTGGTTGTGAGTCTAGCAGGTTTGGGCAGCCATAAATGGAGTTGTATAGGTTCAATTGGTGCATGGCCAATTGGACATGAAACTAGACACATAATGGCACAACTTTGGTGAAGAAATCCTGCCCAGAAAACCAAACCTAGTTGACCTAAAAATTGCCATAATCCGGGGGACTTGCATTCTGCCTGGGCAAGATGACCAAATGAACAGTGTTTATTCATTTGGTCATAACTCCATGTAGAAAGGTCCAATTAATCTGATATTTACCAGCAGAAAGCTGAGACATAGCCCTACAACTTTCATAAAGAACACAAATCCAAATTCTGACCATAACCTAGTCAAATTGCCAACCAAACATAGGTCACCAAATCTGGTAGAACCAAATTGCTCAGAAATTTTGGGTACAGGTCAATTCACCCAGTTATGGTAAAATGACCATAACTTAAGTTACAAAACTCCAAATGGAATGATTTAAAAAAGGAAATGTAACTAGACACAATAAGGAACAACTTTCATGAAGACAATTTTGTCAAATTTCTACTGTACAAATGACCAATGGAACAGTAAACTTAGTGCTTGAAATCTGAAAATTGTAAAGTAACCAATACTAAGCTTTGAAATGGTATTGGCAATCAATACCAATAACTTTAGAATGCAAAATGTGGTATCTTAGTGAATTTAGGTTCAATAAATTTATTATGTATAAAAAAGTCAACATTTTGATTGACTAGTAAGGTGAATAGTAATAAAAATGATTACCAAACTAAGATGAAGACCTAGAACCAATTCTAAGCTTAAATGCTTAGAATTGTATGACAAATGTGGACTATGCATCCTAGTCAAAATTGTTAAAGGGAAATTAAGGCCATAAATTTGAAATTCATGAAATGTTCATGGATTGCTTGAAACATGAAAAGTAAGTCACCTAATTGATGTGAATAGATAGTTAGGGCTTATATGCCCATCACAAATAGAATTCATAAAATGTTAGTAATTCAACTTGAAATATAAAATTTGTAATTACATAAGTACATTTTTGAATGTATAAATGAGAAAGGAAAAATGTTTTGAATACAATGGTACATGTGAACCATTGTTTTGAATTGTGATCAATATGGATAACATAATGAATGAATAAATGAACCATATTAATGTATGAATGAGACATTAGTTCTCATTATTGTAGAAAGAAAAAGTACTTTGAGTACAATGGTATAAAAGGATAATTGATGTGAATTGTGATCATATAAATGATCAAATGAATGTATAAATTATAATTGAAATTTATCATGAAATAATGAAGTCATAAAACACAATATATTAATATTTAATGATATTATGTGCCCTTGTATTTACTAGAAATGTGTGTCAGATTGTATAGTTTGGCATGCTAATAGGGTATTGTTTTAGCAGTACTGCGAAAGGCTTTGTGCCTATATTCATGGCTTTTATGCCTGTATTCATGGCTTTTATGCCAATTATATGTTCTCATGGCTTTTAGCCATATTGATATTATCATGGCTTTTTAGCCATACTGACTGCATACGTGGTTGACATTCTGCATCCCATAGTATGACAGCCTGAGGCACCGCGGTGTCCAGTGCCAATGACCCGTTATCCAGTTTAGCCAGCCTGTCGTAGGTTGCTTGGGCAGTTTAATTTATTAAAATAAGTTATGAATATTAGCAATTAAAAATGCTAGAAAGGAAATAAATGAGAAGAAGTTCTAAAATAAATTAGATTAGCTTCAAAAATTTGTTCCTTAGAATGATCTGAAATAAATTAAATTTGTTCTAAAAATTTTAAATATTATGAAATGATTGTAAACAACTTAGAAAGTATCAAGGAAGTGATAAAAAGACTAGTAGAAGAATTATAACTTAAATAACATTACAAATATGATTTTCATAAGAATATAAGTATAAGTATAAATTTTAGATTTATTTGTACATTATATAAATGATTATTGTAAACTTATGAAAGAAGTGATTCTAAAGAGCAACATAAATGACCAAAAAAAAAGTACTATATAAATGACAAAAAAAAATGTACTGTATGACAAATTTCATATGAACCCAGTAAAATTCTTGAAAATAGAAAATATGCTCCAATTATTTTTTATTTGTATACATTATTTCCTTATTATATTATTGCACCACTAAGCAGCAATGCTTAGCACGATGGAATTGTTTCCTTCGTGCAGGTACTGAAGCTAAAACCCAATTTTGGGAATTTTGGGAGTCCAGATCTGCAGAGTGTCAAAGGTTGTCACCTCCTCAGCAATGCATGTAGCTAGGGCCCATGTATATCAATTTATGTATTTTGTATGTTATAAATATTTCGTATGTTGTAATTCGTATGTTGAAATGTAAATTAAGAAGTGTAAGTAATATTTATGTGATGTAAATTTATAAATTGATTATTTCATATGTAATTAAATTGTAAATCATGTAAATTAAAGAAACTTGAGAATTTATATATATAAATTGTGCATGAATGGAAATGCATGGAAATGAATATGAAATTGAGATATATGAATGAGATGTGAATGATGAGATGGTTATGAGAATAATTGATGAGATCATTATTGTAAAATATTATAAAAAATTTCAAGCAGGTGAATAATGAAATGCGCCAAATAGAAATAAAATAGGGGAAACTCCGTTAGTTTCTCCGTCGAAAAAATAATCGATATTAAATATAATGAGAACAAAATTTTTAAAGAAATAAAGTAAGATAAGTTAGGGTGCTCTGGCACCAAATATAGTACGCCTTGCTTGGCTATACTGTAGTCGGGTGAGGGGTATTACAAAACTAGTTGATTTATCTGTAAAACATTTATGGCTTAGTAAAACTGAATAAAATAAATTTAATTAATACAAGAACTGTCACACCCTACCCCTCTGTAAGGCATAACATGATCCCGTAGTATACCTAATGAATTACCAACTCCGTCTACTGATAACCCATTAAATACACTACAAGGGATTTTAAAAACTTTTCTTGCTTCTTTTACAGTGGTGAGCACTATTTACAGGTGTTAAAAACTTTTGTGAACTGAAGTGAAACGGCTAACTCATTTGGACTATTAGAAATTTTCTGTAAAAATTTTGGCAGAGTGCCATCTGTGTTTTGGATAAAACAGTTCTTCAGAAAACCTGTAAAAAGCACTTCAATATATTTCCAAATCTCAACTCCAACATATTTCTCAACACAACATATTTCTCAACTCAAATCCACAGTAATTTTTCAAAGACTGAAATACAAGAAATATAATACAATTTTTTTTTACAAGTCAAAATAACTCATAATTTACTTTACAACTTCAATGTACAATTTTAATTTACAACTGCTCAAAACCAAGAATACTATATACATACAGTGAACATACATTACAATATAAAATGCAGAACATGGTATACTCAATATACCCGATGATTTCTCGCTGAATGTACTAGCAGCCTAGTCTGCTGCCCTGTCAGTCTGTCTACCTGCGACAGCAATGAAAAGCTATCGCTGAGTAAAATTTACTCAGTGGTGCACAATAAAAATTTGAAATGAGATATATAAATCTTTTATTGACAGTTCACAAATCAAATGATTCACAATTCCATTTCACAATTTACAAAATTCACCTAACACAAATTTGATCAAGTAATTGAATAATATCGTTTTGCAAATCAATAACACAATTCGATCAAATAACTGAATAATACCGTTGCCAATTGATAACATAATTTAGGCCATGACACAATTGTTCCACACATGCCGTGTTGTACACCACGACAAGACACACTCACCCCAATAATCGAAATCAATGAGGGAGGAAGCTAGCTGAATAATGAGTACTCATCCACACTCACCTCAGACTGGTAAGTCAAAGAGGGAGGAACATAATCACACTCACCCCAGACTGATAAGTCAAAGAGGGAGGAACATAATCACACTCACCCCAGACTGATAAGTCAAAGAGGGAGGAATATATCAACAGTGTCATGCCAAATGTGAATCAAAACAATTTCAAATCACAATATTTCATACAAACCATAAATCACATTTTATCTCAAAATTTCCATTTGCAAAGTTGGCAATACAATAAGTTCCAAATAATATTTCCAAAACCAAAGCAATCAAAACTTATTCATAACTCATTTCTCTACATAAATTTGCTAGTAAAAGCAGTGAATATAAAAGTATTGTGCACGGACACAATTTAAAACTATAATGTTCAATTAAATTTTTAAGTAGAAAATGAGAAGTCAAAATTATTGTGCACAAACATAATTTAAAATAATGACATACAAATAATAATAATTTATGTCAATTGCAAAATTCAGAAGAAATAGCTATTGTGCACAAACACAATTTAAAACAATAACATATAAATAATCGTAATTTATTTCAATTGAAAAATTCAAAAGAAATACTTATTGTGCACAAACACAATTTAAAACAATAACATATAAATAATCGTAATTTATTTCAATTGAAAAATTCAAAAGAAATACTTATTGTGCACAAACACAATTTAAAACAATAACATATAAATAATCGTAATTTATTTCAATTGAAAAATTCAAAAGAAATACTTATTGTGCACAAACACAATTTAAAACAATAACATATAAATAATCGTAATTTATTTCAATTGAAAAATTCAAAAGAAATACTTATTGTGCACAAACCTCTGATAATTGTCTCTTGGCTCTGACTCAGTGTTTCCTTCCCCTCCCTGAGTCTTTGCTAACTGAGAAACACAATTTGAAGTGTTTCAGTACTCATTTAAACTGTCTCTAACGATAATGTTTGATAATTAATTCACTGAATTCATTTATTCGCTTAGTCAACCTAATATATTGACCCTCGATGCGTTTTAGGTAAATTAGGTTTTAACGTTACTAATATGTCACATTCGATAGTCTTCTAGGGTTAGTACATGTTACCAAGTTCATTTCCGTGTACACTGTATTTTTTTGCAATTTGCTAGATTCCGCGATACTAGTTTGACCTAGCCGGACGACCTAGTTCCCTCAGTTTTCGGGTTTCGGTCAAAACTACAAACTTGTAGATCTATGTCTTATGGAACGCGGGACAAAATTTCAGGTCATTCTGAGTTATGTAGACCAAGTTAAGGTCATTTTACTATTGCTGGTCAAATTGCACCAAAAATTGGTCATTTTAGGTCACTTTAGGTCATTTTAGGTTTGGCCAGTTTTTGGACCCGAACTTGTGCAAGCTGTTTGACTTGCTTATGGTCATTTCTGGGCTTTGGTGTCTTCATAAGACTTGTAGATATGGGTCTTAACTATTCATGGTTAAAATTTCAGGTCAATTGGACCTGTTTTGAGTGAGTTATGGCCTAAACACTAACTGCTGCCCAAATGGTCAATTTTCAGGCCTTATTTGCACTTAATCCGGATTTGGTCATTTTTCAAGCTAACTTGCAAGCAGAATTTTGGCAAGATTTCTTCATGAAAGTTGGCACATTTTGTTCCTAGTTTCACCTCCAATTGGTCCCATACCAATTGGAGTCACACACTTAAAGTTATAGGCCTAAAACTCAAACTGCCTTATTGAAATTCTTGCGTACACATCAAGCATCACTTTTAACACTCACCAATCATAACCTTCAAACCAATTCTGGTTGTACCACAACCTAAACATAATTTATAACATATTATAGGTCATTTTGGCAGCTTAAAATTACATTTAATATGCACCAACAAGTGCAGAATTTGTCCAACTCAATTTACAACAATTCAATCACCAATTCATGCCCATTTACATGTCCCACTTTACACCACCATACATACACTCAAACTGCCATAACAACCAACACATTTCAATACCATTATTTCATAAACGAAGCATGAATTCCAGCATTCCTCAAGAGTTAACAAACTGCCACAATGGTACACTTACATTCCATTACTTTCCAAGCTTTAGATTTCATTTTACATTTACATATACTAAGTATACATCACCAAACAATTTCCTACACAATATACATTTAATCAATCATTTAATTCACCATTTACAAGCACAATTAAACTGCCTTCAAGGTGTTCCCATGGCTGCTAAAAGTGCACATTCCCATTCAACATCAAAACTCAAAATTTTCTCCATAAATCAAACACCCATAACACCCTTACAAACTTTAACAAAGCAACATTCAAAAATACAAACTTACCTATGGATGAGACTTCTTAAATCTTCACCAAAACTTGGTCTTCTTGCTGCCAATCTACTGCCCAAGTGGTGTAGACTAACTTTGATGAAGGAAGGTAGAAGGAAAGAAGCTTGAATCTCATATGCATGGAGCTTCAACCATGCGTCAATGGAGTTTTTTGGGAGCAAATTTTCTGCTGGTTCTAAGGGTGAAGATGAAGATGTATATTCTGCCCAAATGAAGCTTTAGTGGTCCACTTAAATGAGTTAGTGGACCACTATGTAAGAATTAAATCATTGTTTATTCTAAGGTTTCATTTTTCCACATTTAACTCCCAATTTTTGCTATTTACATTAGGTACCACCAATTTAATTTTTCATGACATTTTCCAAGTGTAATATTATTTATTTTTAATGGACATTTAGGTCAAAAGACAACTCGGGGTGTCAAATGACCACAATGCCCCTGTTCGGGTTGCATTCCCGATTTTTCGGTAACACCGGGTTTTGTCTGTTTTTTGATTTCTCACTTTTCTTTGTACTAATTATTTATTTATTTTTTTGATATTTCTAATGATATTTATACTTCAATTGATGTCTCTTTAAGTCCTAAAAATATTTTCCAGGGTTCCCCGCGGTCCAGGGCTAGTCAACGGTCCACGCCGTGACTTCCCGGTGCGGTCACCCATTACTAGGGTTCTCGGCTCGTTTAACTTGATTG
The DNA here is from genome assembly GCF_030052815.1 of Hevea brasiliensis. Lineage (NCBI taxonomy): Eukaryota > Viridiplantae > Streptophyta > Magnoliopsida > Malpighiales > Euphorbiaceae > Hevea > Hevea brasiliensis. The sequence continues at coordinate 69,074,850 of NC_079494.1, forward strand.
CATTTCTTTACTATTATTTTTCCTTTGTTTTTCTTGTATTTCATTATTTTATGTCTCCTCACTTATCTCGAAGTGTAGTTCTAGGCATTCTAGCTGTCCGGACAACACTGGTCACCGGAATAGTAGTACGCACTATCGAACATAGGGGTGTTACAAGAACGATGTATAGGATCTCCAGGAATATTTTTATAATTTTTGGGACACTAAAAATAATTATTTAGACTGTAGAGGAGTTAAGTACCTGACCTGGAGTTTGGAGAATTAGACCTAGATTAGAATTCTTTTAGGCCCCTAATGGGCATTATAATTATTATTGTGGACTTGAGGCCCTGTGTGTTGCTGTTGTTCCATTTTTCTTGCAAAGGGGTTAGGTCTAGTTATAAGGGAGACTCTACCGAAATTTCGGTAATACCTTAGGAATTATTCTTACTTTTTTAATTAAATTAATTGGTTAATTCTTTTAGTAAATTGATAGAGGCCAATGTGTCTAAATAGGTGATCGGTACCGGTTAGCTTTTTTTCTCTCCAGTTGGACCATATGCAATCGGGTCGACTAGTCTGTGAGTTTGATATTGATTTTATTTGTAATATTATTAATTTATATTCAAGTCATGCTCATGCATTCTCTTATATGTATGTATATAATTAGTTAAATGCTAAACACCTTCCTTTGCTACATATGTTATGAATTTGTTTATGGATGTATCCTTAAGATATCTTAGAGCTCTGTGTGTGTGTTGGCATGAGTATGGTGTGGATATGGGTAGGATGGGCAATCACAGCTGAAGCTTGACTCGCTAGGAATTGATCTTTATATATGGATAAGTCAGGGTGAGCACGACCCCTGCACTTAGAATATGATGTTGCTATGAAATAGCTTCCGTAAGTGCACGGATCATAGTAGTATAGTTTTAAAAATATCGGTCCCACAAAGAATTGTGCTTAAATTGAAAATAAAGAAATAAGCTAATTAAAATGCTAAAATTTAAAGATATTGATAATGAAATTTAAAATTAAAATTCATATTTGAGGGATTTAAACTAAACCAAACAATTAATTAAACTAATTAAACTAGATGGCAAAAATTTAAATTGAAATTACTAATTATGAAATTGGGAGGAATTAAATCTAACTTCAATAAAAATTAAAGTGATTCTAGAGATAGAGATTTTCAATATTACTTGCATGTGGTTTATCCCTAGTTTAGTCAAACATATGAGATTTGCAATTTTTTAAGGAAATCAATTCTTAGTCCTTTGAAACTTCTCTCAAGCATTTCAAAGTTGGTTTTCATCAAATTAAATCCTGTTTTCACGGTATTTCAAACCTGATAAAAGCCTATTTAAAACTATAATTAATTATAAAAGTCCTCTTAATCTTCTTAGCTTATTTCTAACACTAAGAAAACCAAGTTTGTTGCAAGATTATCTATCCTAAATATTCACTTTTCAGTCCATCTGTAAAGGATTAAAACTTAACTTAATGAGGGCCCTTTCATCAAGTAAGACAATAAGCTCACAAATAATAAATAAAAAATATAGCAAATCTCATTTAAATAGCTAAATCAGTTCAAAAACCACAATACAAGGTAATATTTACATACCTATTCCTAGAATCTCAAAGTTCTACCTACAAATCATGGTTTCAAGACAAACAAAAATAGAGAAATGAAAAAAAAAAATTGAAAATCTATGCTAAGAGAAAGAAAAACTCAGTAAAAATAGTGAAGAAACTGGTACTAGAATGTTGGAGAAGATGTTCTCTTGGCTACTGCAACAACGATCCAAGGTGCTTCTCTCTCTTCTTTACTTTCTAGCAAAAATCCTTAGTTTTCTCTTTTTTAGGCAGGAGAGAGAAAAAGATGATTTTATGTAAGAGAAAGAAAAAGATGATTTTATATCACTTATGGGTCTGCCCTAAAAATGGGTTAAAAAGACAGAAGATTTTGGAAAAAAGATGAGGTATTAGGTCAAAGGAGAAAAATTATGACATCAGCATTTTCATTAAAACGACACAAGTTGAATCGGGTTGTGTTGTGCTTGTGTTGCAAGTTGTGTAACTTTCTTGACAAATTCTGAAATTCATTAGGTGCGTCAACACAGGTTAAATGAGGTTGTGTCCCTGTTTGTGTAGCTTTCTGCCTGAGATTTCTAAAAGCGACACAACCTGCGACATAAGCTCCATAAGCTGTGTCATAGGTTGTGCAACTTTCTATTTCTTTAAAGCTCAACTTCAAATTTTCCTCTTTAAAATTTTATACTTCAGCTCTGATTTCTTCCAAATGGCTGCTCTAATCAATTTATCACCAAAATTTTCCATATTTTAACCTATAAAATAAATAAATTCCATAAATTAAACTAAGAAGTGTAAAAAGGTAAAATTAGCTAAATCAAGGCTAATTTCTATTATAAAAGCTATAAACAAGGGTAAATTAGTTGCAAAATTATACCTCAATAATGATATGAAATGCATGCATCAAATTCTCCCGTACTCAAACTCTTGCTTGTGCCCAAGCAAAATTTCCTTAAAACTCATTTAAAAGGGAATGGAACCAGTCTTTGAAAGCACAAAAATCACTACTCCAAACTACCAACTTACCTCTAGCCACCAGCATTCTAAATTCCCACCAGCAAAGCATAAAGAATAAAGCAATCACTTTAAACAATTATAGAATAGCTAAGAATTAACCAATCAGCAGAAGCAACAAATACTAATCAGCTACAAGAGTCAATTGTGCCTAAATAAACCTAAAAGAAATAGATAGCATATGTGTCTCAAATAGATGGTGAGTAATGTATGGAGGATTGTATTGCCAAACTCATATGCAAGCATAAAAGATCTAACTCCACTAATGTAATGAGCATTTTTCAAAAAATCATTAGGTCTTTTAAGGGTTGTAATGGGGTCAAATAGGGTAAAATTGTGGTTAACAAAGGAAGGGAATAAGGAAAATAAAATAAGAGAATAATAATCATGAAACTCAAAGTACATCAAATATTCTCTTTTCTTTTCTCATTTCAATTTTTTTTATATATATAATTTTTTCTCTTTCTCTTTTTTTTTTATAATATATATATATATATATATATATATATATATATATATATATATATATATATATATATATATATATATATATATAACTCAAGAGGAAAGAAATTTATAATTAATCTCAAGTGCTAAGTTACTTCTATGATTATATAAGGGGACTACTTTTTATATTTTTTTATTTTTGAACTTCTTCCTATTTCATGTCACGCCCAAAATTACCTTTGGGATATTTTGGTGACCTTTTAGCAATTTGTCACAATTATTCTAGCACTTTTCAAGATATTTCAAGAGTTTTTTTTTTTTTTTTTTTTTTTTTTTTTAGCTATAAAATGCACTTGACTGCTAAAATATTATTCTCATAAATAGGTGATAGTGTTTAGGTCTATGGCTAGGTAAATGATTTGAGTTCCAAAGAAATTAGGAGATTAAGGCTCAAAGGGGGTTTGCAAGGGTTAAAATGAAATTAAGGGTAGGTTAAGGCTAAATATGAGGGTTTGAATTATTAAAGAATGCCTAAATCATATTCTTATTAAATGTAAGTTAAAAATTTCGATTTGAAAAATCTAATATGCTTGTTCTAGGAATGGTGAGATAGCAATGACCATTTTCTTCCTTAAAGGCTTATTCAGACACTCAAAAACTCAAAAGAACTAATTAGAATCTGCATACCTAGATTAATATATTAATTTTTAGCTATCAAGTAAAAGAAAGAATAATGCTTAAAACTTTGTACCTAGCTGGAAACTTTCATTCCACTAACCATCTAGAGAAATTGCTTGAATAAGCAACTTCTAGAATTCAAAGACTGGTTTAAATCCAAAAAATTTTTAAATGAATAAATGAAATGCATGAATGTATGAATGTATAATGAACCTATATGCAACTAAGTATGTACAGTTAAGTATATAAAACTATATACAGTGAATATGTATGAATATGTACAAGTATGAATTAATGAATGATTATGTAACTATATGCAAATGAAAAGGAAAAATAATTTTGCAAAAATTTACCCTCTCCCCCATACTCAGATTGGACATTGTCCTCAATGTCAAGAAGAATGCAAGGAATGGGATAATTTAGCCATAAAACAAATTCAATGGGCTCACTCAAATGCTATGCAGGAAATATGTGGTTAATATTGGATAAAAAATGGATAAGTAAGCCTATGAATTTAAAAGAATGTGGATGAAAGGTACCCTATTTCATAAGTAGTAGCATAACTTGTGCTAGAAATAACACAAGTTGAGATAAGAGTTATACCTCATTGAAGATGCAGTCAATTTAATTAAAGAAAATTTTGGAGTTGCTGCTATACACTTTGCAAAAAGAAAAGCAAGGTCCATGAAATCAATTAAGCTCAAAATGAAATATGGAAAGTAAAAATGTAATCAAGATATAGCCATTCAATATATGAAATGCTAAATGAGCATATTGAAAACAAGCAAGGCATTAAAGAGTGAAAATAAAATAAAAAGAAAGTGCATAATTAAAATACTCACAAATAAATAAAAATACTAAATAGTAACTATTTCAAATGTAAACACAAACAAAATACTAACTAAACAAGCTACAAGTTATGAAAGGAGAAAGCTAAATATACAAGTAACTAAAAAAACTAACTAAATAAGCAACTAAGTAAAGACATGAAACATAGATGCTGTAACTAAAACTATTTAGCCACGAATAACAACTCCTTTACCCTTGCCATCTGGTGGGGGTAGTGGTGATTTTGCTGGTTGCTATGGGGAAATGATGCTCAAAATTAGTGCCTGGTTAGTCTTTATCTGCTCTAACTTAGCACACAAAACTTTCAACTCATCATTCATTTCAGTACTTCTGTCCAAATAAATATCTGCTATATCCCTTAATGTCTGAAAAGATACATCTGTCATCTAGGGAAATGAGTATATCTCATCACTGAGATTTTCCATGAATGTTAGGAGGGTTGCAATGGTAGGACCAGAAGCTGTTGATGAAAAAGGTTGTGCAGCTAGTGGGGCTTAGCGTGGAGGTTGTGTTGTGTGTTGTTCAGTAGGTTGCTTAGATGGTGTAAAGGAACTAATTGCAGTAGGGGAACCTAGTGGTATTGCTGCTAGTACTGGAATCTCATAAAGTTGTGTAGTCTCATTCTTAACATAAAATTTTTGGTTGGCCAAGTGAGGTCCATCCAAATGTAGCATTCTAGTTGTGATGGCAGCACACTTATAAATTTGAGGGTCAAAACCAAAATAATGTGCAATTGGTGTGATCAAACCTCAAAATACAATCTTGCCAGTACTTATAGTGGCTTGATGTAGCACATGCCGACATAAATAATACCCAGGAGAAACCTTTCCACCAGTTTTAGCACACTACAAGAAAAATAGGTCATACTGAGACATTGTGCCAACACTAGCTCCTCTTTCTAAAATTGTGTTTGCTATTAACCTTTGAAGCAACCTTAATGAGTGATTTTCTATTTTCGAAGCTTTACTGTGTCCAGGTTTGAAAACTCCTCCTAAGGGTGCTATTTGTTGCCAAAATGCAATGTCATTACACTCTTGCTTATTGTGGGCATTCGAATCAAACCATCAGTAGGAAACCCAAATATATGATGGAATTCATCAAGTGACAGTATCCTATCTTGACCCAGACATCTAAAATGCATTGTCAATTTATGGTCCAGCTCATACTTATGTGCATTAGTGGACAGGGAAGCCATGAATTCCTGCACTGAAGTGGGGTAAACTAATTCCTGCTTATGAACAAATCTAACCTAGCCTAATGCATCCAACAAAGTTTACATTTCATCATAAATGTAACACCCTTACTATAGGTAGTCTGTACATTTTACTGTTTCGGTAACTATAACATCTGTTCGAACAGACTGAAATGTCTGGAACTACCCTTAAATTTAAGTAAGGAGTCATAATCTAAATTAATAAAGATCAAGTAAAGTTGAAGAAAAAATAAAAGAAGTGGAGTATAATTAGTTAAATGAGCACAAGTCCCAGCGATGGATAACTCCACTGGGAAAAAATGAGCAGAAACCCGGTAAGAGAAAAATTTGGTCAATTAAATTTAAAAGTCAAATATTGACCAAAGATGTGAGTAATTAAGTTAATGAAGTGGATTAAATTAATTAATCATGATTATGAAAAATTAAACATAAATATTTAATTAGTCAAACCTAATGATTAAAGATTTCCACATATTTACAAGTTTGCCATTTCCAAATATTTACAACTTTGTCATTAGGGATTAAATTAATATAAATATCAAAGAAATATGACAAGAATTTACATCTTCATATTCTTCTCCTTTATGCCATCCTACTCTCTCTCCCAATCCACCATTGAAGCTTCATTCCAAGCTTTGTCGCCCTTAAATTCTCCCATAATTTTCATAGAAAATTTAGAGAAAATCAAGCATCAAGCCCTAATTTGATGAGAACAAGTAAGAAGTCAAAAAAATTTGGAAGATTTGGAAAGAAGGAATTTTGGTTTGGGAAGACCAAGAAGGAGAATCAAAGTCTTTGATGAAGTGAAGGTGGATTGAGCGTGATTAGAGCTTCAAATCAAGGTTAGTGTTAAGAATTTCATAAATTTTTAAAGTTTTTACTAAATTAGTTAGGGTTTTTTTATACCATTAGGGTTTTCTTGGTATCATGCCTATTTAATACTATTATAGTGGTATTATGACTACTTGATGTGTATTGATTGAGAAACAATAATGATTTTTTGAAGAAATTAAATGAAATGGGTATTGGACATTATGGGTGAATCTGGATAGCTTGAGTCTAGTAGAATTGAATACTCATAACTTGAGCTATATAACTCCAATTGATGTGAAACCAATGACAATTTAAAAATAAGACCATATGCTAGAACTTTTATGGAGACAAGTTGCCCTAATTTTGTGTGTAGATACTTGAAATAGCTGCTAGAAGTTGAGTTACAACACCTAAAACCTAGGTGTAAGGCACCCTGGACAGTCTAGATTAGAATGAGTCAAACTCACTCTAGGAAACTCCAAATTGGGTAATTCTTGATTTGTTGAAAAGCTAAAACATAAAGGAACAACTTTCCTGAAGAACAAAATGACAAATTCAAAGCGTAACTTGTTCAAATTTAGGCTCCAAAAACTGCCCAAACCTTGTCCTGCAATTAGTAAAGAATACACCTGAATATGTGCTGTTTACTTGGACATAACTCTTTGTATATAATTCCAAATGAGGTAAAATTTACCTTGTTAGAAAGCTATGACATAGAGGAATAATTTTTATGGGGAACACTTGAACTGAAACCAACTAGAAAATACCTGAATTAGGACTAGAATTCGGAAGTGCAAATTCTAAAATCCTGAAAAATAACTAAATGAATAATATACACTAAATTGAGCATAACTCACTCTAAAAAACTATAAATTGAGTAATTCTTAAACATGTGTAATCCTGAGACACATGGGAATAATTCATGTGAATATTATGAAGCTAAATTATGACTGTAACCTATCGAAATTTTCTTGACAAAGTAAGTCCAAAAATCTGCCTGGATTCTAGAAGTGCCCTGAAACCTGAGATTTGGTCACTTGAACAGTTTTGGCAAAATGGCCATAACTCAAGATACACTAATGCAAATTGAATGATTTCAAAGCCAAAATAAACATAAAACATAGATATACAATTCTCATGGAGAAGGTATGGCCTAATTCCTACTGTACCTTGGCCAAATCTACTAAGGAAATTGAGGTACCAAATTTGGAAATTATGAAATGCAAGCATAATTGCTTAAAATATGAATTGTGCTTAATGTCGATGGCATGTTAAGTATGAATGGCATATGAAATTGTGTTTGGGACCTTTGTTCCCATGATGAATGAGATAATGATGAAATGATGAAATAATGAGAACTTTGAATTACTAATGATAATAAATAAGCCCAAGTATGCCTAGACAGTAGTGAATGGGTTGGATAGATTGGCATGCCAAGAAGGGATAAGATGAGCAGTACTGCCCATGGCTTTTATGCTCGGATACCATTGGTAGGCACTGAGTGTTTGATATGGTTATCCCTTATTCGTGATTTCTTTGAATAATCATTGGTAGGCACCGAGTGTCCGATATGATTACTCTCATGGCTTTTATGCCCACTATATTGCATACCCGGTAGGCATCGATGTGTTTGACGGTATGACGGCCTGAGGCACCGAGTTTCTAGCGCCAGTAAAACTCATATATTCAGTCTAGACAGTTTTATTAAAGGTTATTTTGGGCACTGAAATAAATTAAGAAAGTTGAATATCAAAATAACAAAAAGGAAAGATCCTATGAAAATAACTACTTCCAAAAATTGTGAAAATATGGAAATAAGAGAAAAACATTGCGAAATGACTACCAAAGTTTGAGGTTATAAATTCTATATTCTTAAAATGATTTAGGAATATGTAAATGTGCATTTTCTTATTTTATATAAGCATGAAATTATTTTTGTTTGTATATTATATTTTCATTATGCTAGTGCACCACTAAGCAGAAATGCTTAGCGCGATAGTTTTTTGTTGTGCAAGTTAAGGCGATAAGACCCAATAGGCATTGGACAGGGATTTTAGTTGGATATGCAGTAGTAGACTTCGTCACCTCAGCACATCATTTTGGTCCCATAGTAGTGCATGACTATGTACATTGTAATTAAGCAAAGATGCAACTAAATTTTTGGATTGTATGATAAATGTGTGCATATATTGTAAATGAATGAAATGAAGAAAAGTTACGCATAGACATGGATGTGAATAGATGAGAAATATGAATTGGGATGTTGAAATTATGATATATTTGAGACATTCCAATACAGAATATTGAAACAGGTCAATTCTTTAACAGGTAAAATGTTAAAAATACAGGGAAACTCTTGCAGTTTTCCATTAAAAATTTCCTTAATTAAATTATGATGAAATTAAAGTGACCATCAATTGAATAGGATAAGATTAGGTGCTTTGGCACAGGATGTGACATTCCTTTGCTCAGCTACACTATAGATCAGGTAAGGGGGTGTTACAATAAATATTCAGAGTCTTGAGTGTAAACACATCTAAATATTGAGTATGGACAATTTCTCGACTTTTAATTCTTTTCTTAATTTTCTTCATTTCTGTATATGGTACTACCCAATGTTTGGTAGCAATGATAGATTGAGGAATAGAAGTAGTACTTGAAGAGTTGCCTGGACAGTTCACAGTTGATTTTGGAATACCAATTCAAGCACCAGACACGGCAGATATGGGTTGCTGAGTGGATTAGAGTTGGGTTGCTTGTTTGGGTTCCTTCCTCTTTTTGCCACTTATGGATTTGTGGGGTTTAATACTTTTTACTTTCTTTCGTTGGTGACGAGCAGGTGGTTGGGTGGAAGTAACAGTACCATAAGGGGTTACAGTAGCTTCATCGGCTTATTTTGACTAGGGTTGAGGTTGTGTTGAGGTGGGTCGGACATGGGGAGGTGAGTCTTCAAAGAATAATAGGGAATTAGCCATGGTGGAGAATAGGAATAGAGAATAAAATAAAAGAAACCAATAATGGAGAAGAAGAAGGTGAAAAAGGAAAAGAAGAAATAATGGAAGAATGGCGTTCAAGGGTGGCAGAGATTGTGGCATGAGGGAAGGAAAGGGGGTGTTGTGGCTTGTGTCGGGGGTTATGGCGAGAGGAAGAAGAGGGTAGTGGGGATCATGGGTGTTGGGTATGGGTTTCGGGTTAGAGATTAAAATTGAGTGGAGTGGATATGGGTTATGGGCTTGGTTAATTAGGTATAGGCTTTTGGTTTAAAAAAAAATGATTATGGACTTTGGGTTTAAAAATATAAAATGGGTCGGGTTTAAGAATGGATAGGGACTTGGAGATAAAAATTAAAATGGGCTTAAAATTTTGGTGGGCTTGAAGTTCTTGAACACGGGCCCATACTGGTGAATTGGGTTACTAACCTGCAAAACCAAATAAATAACACAAGTCAGGACATAAGCATGCAAGTTGTACTGGAAGCTGTGTAACTTTCTATCCAAAATTATGCCTAGTAAACACAAGCATCGACACAACCCTAAATTGATTGTGCCAAAATTGTGCAACTTTCTGTCCAAAATTGACACATTGGCACAGTGATAAAAATAATAAAGTGCAAGTAATCAGACATTCATGGCACAATTTCTAATCACTTCAACCTGCTGTATTTATCAAATACATACCAAAAATTTACAAAGCACCAATTAACAAATCCACATTTAATTGATTTTCTTTGCAAACAAAGAGGAAAGGGTTTAGGAAAACTTCCTATTAATAAATGACAAAGTGACCTGTAAAACCAGCCAGCCATTACTTAGTAATAGAGAATGAAAGAGAATTCAAAGAAACAAATTTAAACTAAAATTTTCAAACAGGAAATAAAGATGTTAAAATGCTCATTTGCTTGGAATGAAGTGTATCCCATTTGCACCAAAATTAGAACAATGTCAAAAACTGAATAAAGGGTATATAAAAATTAAAACAAAATATAAAAGAAAAATGCTAATTTTAGGTCTTTAGCTTGACCTTACTCAACAGGAACTCATGGAGAATGAGAAAGATAGCAAGTTGCTATCTTTTCAATGGGTTCACCAATTGTATAGTGTATCAACCTTTACCCATTCACCTTCAAATTACCAGACTTTTCAAAAAAATTTTCAATAGCACCATGAGGAAAAATTTTCACAACTTAAAGAGACCTGACCACTTTGATTTTAATTTCCTTGGAAAGAGTTTCAACCTAGAATTGAATAGGAGTGCTAAATCTCCTTCCTTAAAGTCCTTTTTCTTAATATGCTTATCATGCCATTTTTTTGTTCTTTCTTTATAGATCCTAGCATTTTCATAAGTATCAAGTCTCAATTCTTCTAGCTCATAAAGTTGCAAAAGTCTTTTCTATCTAGTAGCCTTTAAATCAAAATTGATTGCTCTTATGGTCCAATAAGCTTTATGTTCTAACTCTACGAGTAAATGACATAATTTCCCAAAAACTAACTTATAAGTTGTAGTTCCTATGGGAGTCTTAAAGGCTATTTTATATGCCCAAAGAGTGTCATCTAACTTAAAAGACCAATTTTTTCTAGACTTGCTAACCGTTTTCTCTAAGATTTGCTTAAGTTCTCTATTTGTGATTTCTACTTGGCCATTTGTTTGAGTGTGATAAGGTGTGGCAATCCTATGCTTTACCCCATACTTTTTCATTAACTTTTCAAATTGGTAGTTACAAAAATGGCTACCACCATCACTGATTATGGCACGTGGGGCACAAAATTTAATCAAAACAAACATTTTCAGAAATTTTACTACAGTTTTTGTATCATTGGTAGGTGTAGCAATAGCATCTACCCATTTAGATACATAGTTTACCCCTACCAAGATATATTTATTTCCATATGAGGATGGAAATGACCCTTTGAAATCAATTCCCCACACATCAAACAATTCAACTTCTAATATGGATTGTTGGGGCTTCTCATCTCTCTTTGAAATGTTGCCTACACACTTACTTATAAAATCTCTCACATGTGTAAACATATTAGGCCAATAAAAACCTAATGTTAAGACTTTTTCAATAGTTTTTGAGACACTACAATGACCATCATACTCAGAGGAATGGCAATGGTAGATAACATCATTTATTTCTTCCTCTGGTATACATCTCCTAATTATTCAATCATTACATGTCTTAAATAAAAGAGGCTCTTCCCAAGAATAAAATTTAACATCATGCAAGAATATTTTCTTTTGTTGCCAAGATAAATCAGGTGGCAAGACACTACAACATAAATAATTCACAATATCAGCCAACCAAGGAAGTGCAGATTTCAAAACATACAACTATTCATTCATAAAAAACTCATCAATTGGCATAATATCATCATCATTTTTGTCAGTTTTTATCCTAGAAAGATGAGTAGCCAGCACATTCTCAATGCCCTTTTTATCTCTTATTTCTAGATCAAACTCTTGAAGTGACAAAATCCATCTAATCAACCTAGATTTAGCTTTTTTCTTGCTCATTAAATACCTAATGGCTGCATGATCAGTGAAAACAATTACTTTAGAGTTGACCAAATAAGAATAGAAATTGTTTAATGCAAATACTATTGCAAGGAACTCCTTTTCAGTTGTAGCATAATTAATTTGAGTTTCATCAAGGGTTCGGCTTGCATAGTAAATGGCATAAGGTTTTTTGTCTTTCCGCTGGCCAAAAATAGCTCCAACAACAAACTCGCTTACATCACACATAATTTCGAATGGCAAAGTTCAGTCTAGAGGTTGCATGATGGGAGTTGTTGTTGTTAATGCCATCTTTAACCTGCAAAAAGCAGCCATACAATCTTGATTAAAATCAAATTTAACATCATGATTTAAAAGATTTGTTAAGGGTTTAGCTGGTTTAGATATTTTAGAAAATCCTGAATAAATCGCCGATAAAATTCAGCATGTCTAAGAAAACTCTGCACTCCTTTTGACAATGGTTTGTAAGGGCATTTTTTCAATAATTTCTATCTTGTCTCTATTAACTTTTATTCTCCTGTTTGAGATCAAATGCCCTAAAACGATGCTCTCTTGAACTGTAAAGTGGCATTTCTCCCAATTCAATACTAGATCATTATCAGCACATCTCTGTAAAACCTTAGATAAATTAGTCAAGCATGAATCAAAATTAATGCCATATACCGAAAAGTCATCCATGAAGACCTCCATAATTTCTTCAATAAAGTTAAAAAAAATGGCTATCATGCACTTTGAAAAGTGGCAGGTGCATTACACAATCCAAATGGCGTCCTTCGATAGGCAAAGGTGCCATAAGGACATGTAAAAGTGGTTTTCTCTTGGTCTTTTGGATGTATTGGAATTTAAAAAAATCCTAAATATCCATCCAAATAACAAAAATAAGAATGCTTGGCTAATCTTTCTAATATTTGATCTATGAAAGGGAGGAGAAAATGATCTTTTCTTCTAGCATTATTCAACTTCCTATAGTCTATGCACATTCTCCAACCTGTAACAATTTTAGTTGGCATCAATTCATTATTCTCATTTTGAACAACTGTCACGCCACCTTTTTTTGGTACAACATGCATAGGACTAATCCACTCACTGTCAGAAATAGGGTAAATAATTTCAGCAGCTAGTAATTTTAGGAATTCTTTTTTCACAATATCTTTCATTGGAGGATTCAATCTTCTTTGGTGTTTAATAGAAGGGCTACTATTTGGCTCTAGGAAAATCCTATACCTACAAACTGTTGGGCTAATTCCCTTTATATCATCAATTGTATAGCCCAAAAATTTCCTATATTCTCTTAAAACTCTTAACAATTTGTCAATCTCAATATTAGTCAAAGATGCATTAATTATAACAGGATATGTTCCATTAGGTCCAAGAAAAGCATATCTGAGGTTGGAAGGGAGAGCTTTACGATCTACCTTTGGGGCATCCTCTACCTTTAATGATAGTGGTTTAATCTCCAAAGTCTGCACTTCTTCAAGCTGAAAAATTATAGCTTTAGGGTGTAGTGGAGAACTCTCTAAGTGTTGTGCAAAAGCAGTTATGTGAAGATTGTCATCATCAATGATCCTACCATGGACTAGGAAATTTTAAAGGGGGCCTTGTGGATAGCTTTTTCTAAAATGCTCCTGAATAATCTCATCAATGATATCTACCCACAGGCAAGACTTAACTTCTTTATGTTTCTTCTTCATAGCTGGATTGATGTTGAATATCATTTGATCATCTCCCACTCCAAGTGTCAATTTCTCACCCTTTACATCAATTAGTACACCAGCAGTGGCAAAAAATGGTCTTTCCATCAAGATAGGAATTTTTGTGTCTTCTTCCATATCTAGAATGACAAAATCCACCGAAATGTAGAATTTTCCAACCTTGATAGGTACATTTTCTAGGATGTCTTCTAGATACTTAATTGAACAGTCAGCCAATGAAAGATACATATTGGTGGGCTTCAACTCTCCCATATTTAGCTTTTCATATATTGAAAGAGGCATTAGGCTGACGCTGGCTCTAAGGTCACATAAGGCATTTGCCACATAGTTATTACCTATATGACAAGGAATGGAAAATACACTCTGATCCTTGAGTTTGGGAGGTAAATTATTCTGAATTATAGCACTACATTGCTCTCCCAAGTTGATGGTATCATAATCCTCTAGCCTTCTCTTGTTAGTAAGAATTTCCTTCAAAAACATGGCATAACTTGGCATTTGGGATAGTATCTCAGTGAATGGCACAGTGATATATAACTTCCTTAGCAGTTCAAGGAATTTGCCAAATTTTTTGTCTAGCTTCTGGTTGATGAATCTTTGAAGGTAGGGAAGGGTGGGCTCATAAGGCTCAAGTGGGATGTATGGCTTCTCTCCCTCATCTTGCTCATTTTTGTTTTCTTCTTCTTCTTCTTTTTTCTTGCTTTCAGCTAATTTTTCTTCTTTTGTGCTCTCTTTTTCTTCTCTCTTGTTTTCACTCTCTTGACCAACTTTCTTATTACTTCTCAAGGTCACAACCTTACATTGTTCATGGAGGTTTTGTGATTGGCTAGGTAGTTCCTGATGAGCTTGCTTATTAACCCAATTGATTCTTCAACATGTGATTATGAGCTTATAGCTGATCCATGGTTTGTCTCATGTGTTGCATTTTTTCCTCCAATTTGGTATTCATCTTGCTTTGTTCAGCAAAAAATTTATCCATCATGCTTTCCAAGGTTGGATTTGGTTTAGGAGGTGGAAGAGGTTGTCGTACTCTTGATTGAATCCAGGAGGTGGCTACCTTGTAGGCTAAAATTGTGGTTGAAACTGAGGTCGATTCTGCTACATATACTGCTAATTATGAGCATAGTTCGAGCTTTGACCTTGTTGACCAAAAGTTGCTTGCTGTCTCCACGTTGAGTTGTTCACATTAGAATAAGCATTTCCCATAGGTTTCTACTGATAACCTCCTACATAAGCAGCTTGTTCTTGCAAGTAGTCATCACCATAAGAAGAGTAGTCAACTCCATAACTTTGGGTTCCATCTATATAGGCAACTTGTTGCGTAGTTGTAGGAGTTGAGGCTGTTGCTTTTGTGTAAAAATCATTAAGAAATTGAGTCAACTAATCAAATTTTGCATTCATGTAACTAACTGAGTCAAGTTCATAGATCCTAGCCTTCTTTGGCTCAATTGCTCTAGGATTTCCCCATAAATGGGCATTATGAGCAATCTTCTCTAACATATCATAGCATTCTTCACTTGTCATTCTCATGAAATCTCCTCCTGCTTGTGAATCAATTATGTTTCTTATGGCTGGAGCAACTCTGATGTAGAAATTCTGAACAATCATCCATTTGGGAATTTCATGATGAGGATATCCTCAAATGAGTGGTCTTCCTGATATTTATATATGGATAAGTCAGGGTGAGCATGGCTTTAAGTTGATCTCGCTAGCCTTCGCATTTAGAATATGATGTTGCTATGAAATAGCTTCCGCAAGTGCACGGGTCACATAGAATAGTTTTAAAAATATTGTTCCCATAAAGAATTGCGCTTAAATTGAAAATAAAAGAATAAGCTAATTAAAATGGCAAAATTTAAAGATATTGAAAATGAAATTTAAAATTAAAATTAATATTTGAGGGATTTAAATTAAACCAAATAATTAATTAAACTAGATTGAAAAAATTTAAATTGAAATTACTAATTATGAAATTGAGAGGAATTAAATCTAACTTCAATAAAAACTAAAGTGATTTTAGAGATAGGGATTTTCAATATTACTTGCATGTGGGTTATCCCTAATTTAGCCAAACACATGAGATTTGCAATTTTTGAAGGAAATTATGACACCCCTTACTCGACTATAGTGTAGCCGAGCAAGTTATGCCACTCAGTGTGCCGAGACTCTATTTTATCTTAATTAATTTATATCATGCTTTTGAATATAACTTGTGAAATATAATTTATTTAAGCCATTTATCGAAATTATAATTTATTTGAGGTTCCGAGAATTTTATAGAAAATCCGGCAAAGTACCGGCTAAAAATGAAGAAAACAGTTCTTCGGAACCTGTGAAAAACACTTCCTATGATCATATTTAATCAATCCCAACTCCAATTATCAACAAAGTCTCAGAATAATTTCAGCAATTTCATTTATTTCTCAATAATTCATCTCATGGTACTCATATACAATTCACATTTTGTATCACATCAAGTTACAGCAATTTCTTAACGATTCCTCTATTTGTCATTTCACATCATCATTATACTCAAATCATAAATAAATTCTCACATGTGATTTATAATCACAAATTACAAGTACTTACATTAATACAAAATTATATTACATTTGTTTCAAATACACATGATAAAATAAGAGTTTAATTACAAAATTTACAAAAATCTCAAAATACAAAATGGGACCTAGTGTCCTACCAATGCACTGTGGATGGTGAGGTGACACGGACACTATGCAGAACTGTGAACTGCCTTACCGAATCTGTGGTCTACTGGGCCCTCTGTCCAAATCTTCAGTACCTACGCGTTGCAAAAGCGACGCGCTAAGCATAAAGCTTAGTGGTGCCAATAATACAAGAAAATATAATATGCAAATAAAAATAATAATTTCCTTGCTATTTTGTTCATAAGAGATGAATAATTACTAACTTATTGTTTAGTCGAGGGCTAATCATGTTTTATGATATTAACTTCTTCATGCATTTCGTTAATTATTTTCTTCATGATCTTGTACTTCTTTGTATTTTTGTAATCATTCCTGATACTTAATTTTTGTATTTTCTTTAATAATCAGTTCAATCACGGTTATACTTTTCCATGCCCAAGTAACCTATCTTTGGACGATCGGATCGATAACGGGTCGTTGGCACTGGACACCGCGGTGCCTCAGGCCGTCATACCATGGGACGCAGAACGTCAACCATGTATGCAGTCAGTATGGCTAAAAAGCCATGATATCACATAATCGGGCATAAAAGCCATGAATACGGGCATAAAAGCCATGAATACGGACATAAAGCCATGAACACAGGCATAAAGCCTTTCGCAGTACTGCTAAAACAATACCCTATTGGCATGCCAAACTATCCAAACCAATCTTGTTAGGTATACTAGGGCACTTAATATTTTAAAATATTAATATATTGTGCTTTATGACTTCATTATTTCATGATAAATTTCAATCATAATTCATACATTCATTTGATCATTTATATGATCACAATTCACATCAATTATCCTTTTATACCATTGTATTCAAAATACTTCTCCTCTTTACAATAATGAGAACTAATGTCTCATTCATACATTAATACGGTTTATTTGTCCATTCATTATGTTATTCATATTGATCACAATTCTAAACAATGGTTCACATGTACCATTGTATTCAAAACATTTTTCCTTTCTCATTTATACATTCGAGAATCTACTTATGTAATTACAAATTTTATATTTCAAGTTGAGTTTCTAATATTTTATGAATTCCATTTGTGATGAGCATATGTGCTCTAACTATCTATTCACATCAATTAGGTGACTTATTTTTCATGTTTCAAGTAATTCATGAATATTTCATGGATTTCAAATTTATGGCCTAAATTTCTTTTTAACAATTTTTACCAGGATGCATAGTCCATATTTGTCATACAATTCTAAGCATTTAAGCTTAGAATTGGTTCTAGGTCTTCATCTTAATTTACTAATCATTTTGATTACTATTCACCTTACTAGTCAACCAAAATGTTGACCTTTTTATACTTAATAAATATATTAATTCTTATTACACCAAGATCCCACATTTTGAGTTTTACATTTGCTAGTATTAATTGCCAATTGCAATTTAAAGTCCCCAAGATGCATTTCTAATTTCAAATTTTGAATTTCAAGTTTTGGTGTCACTATTCATTTCATTAGTCAACTAAAATATTGAAATTTGCATAAACAATAGGTACATTGGTTTTAATACTCCCAACATACCACATTTTGTATTCAAAACTTGTTGGTTTTGGTCACTTTCTCAAAGCTTAGGTCATTTTGGTAAAATTGCCAATTTTTTGGTTTTGGTGACACTATTCACTTCATTGGTCAACAAAAATGTTGACTTTTGCATAGAAAATATGTACATTGACTTTGGCACTTCAAACATACCACATTTTTCATTTAAAACTTGTTGGCATTAAGCATTAATACCATTTCTAAGCTTAAACCAAGAGAAGCAAAATTTTCAATTTTGCTAACTCAAATTTACTATTCTATTGGGCACTATTGCAGTAGGAATTTGAGGAAATGGTAAACATGAAAGTTGTTCCTTATTTTGTCTAGTTGAATTTCCTTTTTTGAATCACTCCATTTGGAGTTTTGTAGCTCAAGTTATGGCCAAAATAAGTTTACTGTTCACGTGCACTGTTCATGCTGCACTTTTGGGTTTTGGCAGATTTTGGTCCAACTTTGGTCAGTAATTTGATAAAATTAAGTTCATAATTTGGTCTAACATTCTTCATATGAAATGTTCTACTATGACTTAGGTTTTCATTGGTTCAAGAATCGTCTAAATCCGAGTTTTCTAGAGAAAGTTATAGCCATCCAAACATTACTGCTCAAATGAAAATCTGCAGAGTTGCAGGTTTGAACAGTAACTGTGACTGCAATTTGGGTTAGGTTCTGGTCATAATTTGGGGTAGGTTTCTTCATGAAAGTTGTTTTTCTATGTCTTAACTTGTTGCTGTAAAAATTTCAGGTCAATTGACCAAATCTACAGTGAGTTATGGCCAAATGAACAGTTACTGTTCATTTGGTCAATTCTGCAGGGGCTGTTGCAGGGTGTCCGGATTGGGGCTCAGTTTTGGTCCTCTTGCTTTAGTCTTTTGGGCATGATTTCTTCAGCAAAAATGTGCCATTATAAGCCTAGTTTCATGTCCAATTGGCCAAACACCAATTGGACTAACACAGCCCAAGTTATGGCAGTGTAAGTGGACTGAATTTTCAGTCCCTCTGCTGCTGTCTTAAGGCAGCCTACATCTTCACTTTGCAATCCTATTTTTCAGTCCAAATTGTGCTCAACTTACCTAAAATAGTCACTAATTGACCAATAAAATGTTCTCTAACAATTTCCTAAGCCAAGTCAATCTTTCACTTCTCAAAACCCTAGTTTTCCCTTATAATTCACACATACACCTAATTAAGCACTTCCATTCATTATATATGTGTACATACACCTTAAACATAATCTCTAATTCATTCTAAGTCCATTAAAACCATCAAAACACTCCACCTTTGTTCCTCATTTAGGGCAGCCGAAATTCATAGGGTCCATATACATAGATTCCATTCATTTAATTCACAAAACCTTACTCACTTTAAGTCTTTAACATGAATTGAAAGAGATTTAAGTGTAAATAGGCACTAACCTTGATTAGGGCAGAATTTCCCAACTCAAAACTTCACTTTCTTTCCTCTTCTTGGCTGCCAAACACTCTCCCTGTAACACCCTCCCGGTAATCATTCCGTACATTCTACTGTTCCGGTGATCGGTGTCGGTCCGGACAGCTAGAACGTCCGAAAAAATATTTAAACTAAAGTGCGGAATCATAATTAACTCAAATATTAATAAGAAACACTTAGTAAAAATTTTAGAAATAAAATACAACCAAGTAAAACGAGCCGGTGCCCAAGCGATGGGTAACCGGAGGGAAGTTGCGGTTCTCGCAACGAGGAGCCCTAGACTCGGGGAAAAATTATAAAATAATTTTTGGGACTCCAGAGAAGGGTTACTGAGGTTCCCATGGCATTAGAATGCCAAGAAAATACCTAGAAAAATTTTTCAATCGGTACAGACAATTTTGACCCGTTAAGCCAAACGGAGGGCATTTTGGTCATTTCGCCTTCAGAGGTGATTTTTGGCCGACTTGTCCAGTTGAGTAAATAATTAATATGACATAAAATATGAATAAACATTACTAAAAATGAAATTAGAAATGAGTAGTGAAAGAAAAGAAAAGAAAATGAAAAATAATGCAAATAATGACATATTATGATGTCATTCAAGATTTTCCACCAATCACCATTAAGCCCTCATTTGACTAACTATTAAAATGGACTAAAAGAAGACCAAAATAATAAAAATTGCAGCAGCTACTTCCCTCCCCAAAAGCTAGCCGAAAATTGCCCTAGACACCTCCATTGATTTTTTTTCAATCAAGCTTGATTTTTCCCTTGTTTACACCACAAAACTCTAATTTCTCTTCATTAAAGCTTTACTCCACATCTTAAACAAGCTCTTGGCAGCCAAGAAGAAGAAAGAAAGTGAAGCTTTCTCAAGCTTGGATTGGCATACAACAAGGTTAGTGCATTAGACACTTAAAACTTCTTATTTTCATGAATTGTAACTTGTATTGAGTGAGAATTGCAACTAAAATGAATAAGAATTATGTGTATACATACTATGAATTTTTGGCAGCCCTTGTGAAGGAATTATTTTGATTGTTTTGATGGACTTAAAGTGGGCTATAGATCAAGTTTAAACCATGTGTGTATGTGATTATTGAAAGAGCTAGTAATTAAGGTGTTGTGAAAACCTATAATGGAACTAGGGTTTTGAAGAGTGAAAAATTGGCTTGGCTTGGGAAATTGTTAGAGCACATTTTAATGGTCAATTAGTGACCATTTTAGGTAAGTTGACCATAATTAGAACTGAAAAATAGTATGGTAAAGTGAAGGTGAAATCTGCCCTAGGACAGCAGAAATGGACTGAGATTTCAGTCCAATTACACAGCCATAACTTTGGCTGTGTTAGTCCAATTGGTGTTTGGCCAATTGAACATGAAACTAGGCTTATAATGGCACATTTTTTCTGAAGAAACCATGCCCAAAAGACCAAAGCAAGAGGACCAAAACTTGGCCCCAATCCGGACACCCTGCACTGATTCTGCAGAATTGACCAAATGAACAGTAACTGTTCATTTGGCCATAACTCACTGTAGATTTGGTCAATTGACCTGAAATTTTTACAGCAACACGTTAAGACATAGACAAACAACTTTCATGAAGGAACCTACCCTAAATTATGGCCAGAACCTAACCCAAATGGTAGTGGAATTTACTGTTCCTGTTACTGTAGATATGGTATTTTCTGCAGAATGCAAATCCGGCCAGCCTGGGTTTTTGGGTCATATCTGGAGCTACAAAACTCCAAATGGAGTGATTCAAAAAATGAAATTCAACTAGACAAAATAAGGAACAACTTTCATGTTTTACATTTCTTCAAATTCCCATAGTAACAGTATCCAATGGAACAGTGAAGTTGACTCACCAAAACTGAAAATTCTGCTTGTGTGGGTTTACACTTTGAAATGGTATTAACACTTAATGCCAACAAGTTTTAAACACCAAATGTGGTATGTTGGGGGTGCCAAAGTCAATGTACACATTTTTATTCTAAAAGTCAACATTTTTGTTGACCAATGATGAATAGTGACACCAGAAATTTGAAATTCACAAATTGAAGAATTTAAAAGTTTCAAATGCCCTAACAAGATTGGTTTGGATAGTTTGGCATGCCAATAGGGTTCAGTTAGCAGTACTGCACATGGAAATATGCCATTCCGTGATTTCATGGCTTTTAGCCATTCTGACTTTATATTGAGACTTGGCCTTGTACCCGATATTATTTACAGCTTGTTAGCTGTTCTGTTGCATACCGGGAGATGCATATGTGACCGATGGTGTGACGGCCCGAGGTACTAGGTACCCAGTGCCAGTTTACCCGTTATCCAGTCCAGTCGTCTAGTGTAGGTTACTTGGGGCAACCAAATAAATAAAAGTGAACAACGTTAACGAAATAATGGATATACCAATACCAAACAAAGAAAGTGTACACATTCTATAAACATTTATTTTCTTGCTATTTTCTTCTATTATATTATTGCACCACTAAGCATTATTGCTTAGCGAGTTGCTTTTGCCACGCGTAGGTACTGGAGATCCCGATCGTGAGCCCAGTAGACCGCAGACTGGGTGAGTTCATCCTGTAGATCTGCACAGTGTCCGTGTCACCTCACTACCTGCAGTGCATTGGTAGGGCACTAGGTGTCATTTTGTCATTTTGATATTTTGTAGCAGATTTTTACTTTCTCATATGTATTTGAACTCATGTAATATATTTTGATGTTCATGTAAATAATGAAAGTTATGACTATGAATGCAAAAATTTGAGCATGTATTTATCGCTTGTATATGAGAAATGGATGTTTGAGAAATGAAAAGATTATTGAGAATTGAAATTGAGAAATATTGTTGAAATTTTGGATATTGGAGTTTGAGATGATGAAATACAAATATTGGAAGTGTTTTTAACAGGTTCCGAAGAACTGTTTTCTCCATTTTTAGCCGGTACTCCGCCGGATTTTCTTTAAAATCTTCGGAACCTTAAACGAATAATGCTTTTGATAAATGGTTAAAATAAATCATATTTCATAAATTAACTTCAAAAGCATGATATAAATGAATTGAGGAATATTAGAGTGTGCCAGTACACCGTGTGGCATTACTTACTCGGGTATACTGTACACGGGTAAGGGGTGTCACATTTAGTGGTATCAGAGCACGGTTTAGGCGTTTCTGGGCCTAGATTGAGTCTATACCATGCATTGCATTTGTAAGAGTCGAGGTGACACTAATGCAGATCTGTTTGTTTTTCTTATTTTGAATAGGATATGGAACCTTCATCTCAGAGGGCAGTTGAGGAGGAAGTGGAGAGTCATGCGCCACCTGCAGAAGCTGAGACTGGGGGCATGAGAGAATCTGCTCCGCCAGCTCAAGCAAAGCCTGCTCAGCCTCCACAGGCCATGTTCCAACAAATGGCCGACTTCTTTAGACAAATGGCCGGGGTAATGCCAGCACCACCACCACCACCAGCAGTTCCATAGCAGAAATCACACCTGGAAAGACTAATGAAGTTTGGAGCTGTGGACTTCTATGGCAAGAGAGAAGATGACTCTGTTGCAGCCGAGAATTGGTTGAACAGAACAGGCAGAGTACTAAAACAACTCCACTGCACTCCAGAGCAAAACCTGGAAGCTGCCATCTCTTTACTGCAAGATGATGCATATGAGTGGTGGGACACCGTGTCGATGAAGTGCAGCGGAAGTCAGAACTTGGGACTTCTTTCTCTCTGAGTTCAAGAAGAAATATGTAGTCTTGTATACGGAAGAGAGAAGAAGAGAATTTATTAACCTGAGGCAGAGACAATTGTCAGTGGCTGAGTATGAGAAAGAATTCGTCCGATTAAGCCGCTATGGAAGGGAGATAGTCCCAAATGAAGCTGAATGATGCAAGAGATTTGAAGAGGGACTAAATGATAACATCAAGATCCAGCTCACTGCCTTGGGAATCACAGAATTTACCAAGTTAGTGGAAGCTGCAATAAAGGTGGAAAAAGTAAGAATTAGTGAACAAACCAGAAGGGATAGACAGCAGAAGAGGGGACCAGGTCAGTCTAGTTCCGCTCCTGGATTTGGGAAGAAGTTTAAGGGTCCTCCTGCACAGAGTTCGGGTCAACCACAGGGTCAGGGTCAGTCTCAGGGGCCCAGGCCACAGTTCACCCCTAGGAGAGGTCAGTCCACACCATCAGTGGGCAGCTCTCTAGGTATGGGGTTCAGGGGACCAGCCCCAACATCTTCTGCATGTCCACACTGTCAGAAATGGCATAAGGGGGAGTGTTGGAGAGTGACTGGTGCTTGCTTGAGGTGTGGGTCAGCAGAGCATCAGTTGAGAAACTGTCCACGCAGAACTACTATAGCTGCTCTAATACAAGCAGACAGACCTGCTCCTGCACCGCAGAGGGGTAGAAAATCTGGTAAATCCGAAGCTGTGGGACCATCTCAGAGGCCTACATCTGAGCCAGCAGAGAGGCCAGATAACAGACCACCTGCCAGAAATTATGCCCTGAGAGCTCAGGAGGAGCAAGATGCCCCGGACGTCATCAGGGGTACGTTCTCCCTCTACACTACACCTGTGCATGCATTGGTGGATCTAGGATCCACTCACTCATACATCTGCATCAACTTACCCGTAGAAAGGGGGATACTAGTAGGGGAGAGTGACCAAGACATTCTGGTCACTAATCCATTAGGCCACAGTGTAGTGGTGAACAAAGTATACAAGGGTTGCCCGTTAAGGATTCAGGGGTATGAATTCTTGGCCGACCTGATTGAGTTACCCTTCCACGAGTTTGACGTGATTTTGGGAATGGACTGGTTGTCACGTCATCAGGCAATAGTTGATTGCAAATTGAAGAGAATTTCTCTAAAAACTTCAGAGGGTAATGAGATCACAGTTGTGGGGGAAAGGACAGATTTCTTGTCCAATGTCATCTCAGCCACAGTTGCAAGAAGAATGATGAGAAAAGGCTGTGAAGCCTACCTAGCACATGTGGTGGATACTAGGCAGGCTAAGCCAAACCTGAGTGATATACCCATAGTGAGAGACTTCCCGGAGGTATTTCCTGAAGAGTTGCCTGGTTTGCCACCAGAAAGGGAAGTCAAGTTTGCTATTGAGACACTGCCGGGTACAGCACCCATTTCCATTGCTCCTTATAGGATGGCACCCACTGAATTGAGGGAGTTGAAAACTCAGTTGCAAGGATTCTTTGGATAAAGGGGTTCATACGCCCGATGTGTCACCATGGGGAGCTCGGTCTTTGTTTGTGAAAAAGAAGGATGGGACTTTGAGGCTTTGCATTGATTACCGGCAGTTGAATAAAGTGACTGTGAAGCATAAATATCCATTGCCTAGAATTGATGATCTGTTTGATCAGTTGAAGGGAGCATGAGTATTTTCTAAGATTGATCTCAGATCAGGGTATCATCAGTTAAGGGTGAAGGATGTAGATGTGCCCAAGACTGCATTCAGGACCCGGTATGGGCATTATGAGTTCCTAGTGATGCCCTTTGGCCTAACAAATACACCAGCGGCATTTATGGACCTTATGAACCGTATATTCCATCCATACCTAGATCGGTTCGTAGTGGTCTTTATTGACAATATTTTGGTGTATTCCAAGACCAGTGAAGAACATGATGAGCATTTGAGGATTATTCTGCAAACCCTGAGAGAAAAGAAACTGTATGCTAAGTTGTCCAAGTGTGACTTTTGGTTGAGTGAGATTGCATTCCTTGGACACATAGTGTCAGCTGATGGGATTAGGGTGGATCCCAAGAAAATAGAAGCAGTGATGGAATGGAAGCCTCCCAGGAATACAACTGAGGTCAAAAGCTTCTTGGGGCTAGCTGGGTATTACAGAAGATTTGTGAAAGGATTTTCCCTAATAGCTGCTCCAATGACCAAGTTATTACACAAGAATGTCAGATTTGACTGGAATGACAAGTGTCAGACCAGTTTTGAGAGGTTGAAGGCTATGTTGACAGAGGCACCCGTGTTAACACAGCCAGTGTCAGGAAAGGACTTTGTGGTCTACAGTGATGCCTCTCATAATGGGTTAGGGTGTGTATTGGTGCAAGAGGGGAAGGTGGTCGCCTATGCTTCCAGGCAGTTAAGGCCACATGAACAGAACTACCCTACCCATGATCTAGAACTTGCAGCAATTATCTTCGCACTGAAGATATGGAGGCATTACTTGTATGGTGAAAAGTGCTACATTTACACAGACCACAAAAGCCTGAAACATTTGCCAAGCCAGAAGGAGCTCAACCTTAGACAGAGGCGATGGATTGAGTTCCTGAAGGATTATGACTGTGTAATTGACTACCATCCTGGGAAGGCAAATGTAGTTGCTGATGCTTTGAGCAGAAAGTCCATCACAGCTTTGAGATCATTGAATGCCCGTCTAACCTTGATTCGAGATGGAGCTATTTTGGCTGAGTTGCAAGTGAGGCCAAACCTGCTACAGCAGATACTAGATGGGCAGAAGGTAGATGAGAAGCTAATGGCTATTATGAGCAAAATCCCAAAGGGAAAAGCAGCTGACTATGAGGTGAAAGCAGATGGGTTTCTGCATTACAAAGGAAGACTGTGTGTACCAGATAATAGGGAATTGAAAGCCAGTATTCTAAAAGAGGCACACACTAGTGTATATGCTATGCACCCAGGAAGTACAAAGATGTATCATGATCTAAAGCTCCAATATTGGTGGCCTGGTATGAAGAAGGACATAGCTGACTACGTGACTAAATGCTTGACATGTCAGCAAGTCAAGGCAGAACATCAAGTTCCATTAGGTTTGCTACAGCCTATACGCATACCTGAATGGAAATGGGATCGGGTCACCATGGATTTTGTAAGTGGTCTACCTCTCACCCGGAAGAAACATGATGCAGCATGGGTGATAGTTGATAGATTGACGAAGTCAGCACACTTTCTGCCAGTTAGGACTGACTACTCACTAGAGAGGTTAGCAGAATTGTATATCAGTGAGATAGTTAGACTGCATGGAATTCCACTTTCCATCATATCTGATCGAGACCCAAGGTTTACATCGAGATTCTGGAAGAAGTTGCATGAGTCCTTGGGTACACAACTCCATTTCAGCACAGCTTTCTATCCTCAGACGGATGGGCAATCAGAAAGAGTAATCCAGGTAAACAATTGAAACCAATGAAATCGATACAAATATTGAATTAAAATGATAACAATAACGTGAAATATATGTCAGGTCCTTGAGGATATGCTGAGGAGTTGTGTCATTGAGTTTGAGGGAAGCTGGGATAAATACCTCCCACTAGCAGAATTTGCATACAACAATAGCTACCAAGCTAGCATTCAAATGGCCCCGTATGAAGCACTGTATGGAAGAAAATGTAGAACTCCAGTGTGCTGGACTGAATTGGGCGAAGACAAATTAGTGGGCCCAGACCTGGTGAAACAGACTGAGGACAAAGTAAAACTAATCAAAGCCAATCTCAAGGTTGCCTCAGACAGACAGAAATCCTATACCGACTTGAAGAGAAAAGAAATAGAATATGTGGTTGGCGACAAAGTGTTCCTCAAGGTGTCACCATGGAAGAAAGTGTTGAGGTTTGGAAGAAAAGGTAAGTCGAGCCCTAGGTTCATTGGCCCATATGAAGTCATTGAACGTGTGGGTCCAGTGGCCTATAGGCTAGCTTTACCACCAGAGCTGGACAAGATCCACAATGTGTTCCACGTATCTATGCTCAGAAGATACCGCTCAGATCCTTCACATGTCATCTCCAGAGAAGAAATTGAAATACAGCCGGATTTGACATACGAAGAAGAACCCCTACGGATCTTGGCTCGGGAAGTGAAAAAGTTGAGAAACAAGCAAATTCCATTGGTGAAAGTGCTTTGGAGGCACCACAACACCGAGGAGGCAACTTGGGAAAGTGAAGAGATGATGAGGCAACAGTTCCCTCAACTGTTTGCATCAGGTAAATTTCGAGGACGAAATTTAAATTAGAGGGGAAGAGTTGTAACACCCTCCCGGTAATCATTCCGTACATTCTACTGTTCCGGTGACCGGTGTCGGTCCGGACAGCTAGAACGTCCGAAAAAATATTTAAACTAAAGTGAGGAATCATAATTAACTCAAATATTAATAAGAAACACTTAGTAAAAATTTTAGAAATAAAATACAACCAAGTAAAACGAGCCGGTGCCCAAGCGATGGGTAACCGGAGGGAAGTTGCGGTTCTCGCAACGAGGAGCCCTAGACCCGGGGGAAAAATTGTAAAATAATTTTTGGGACTCCAGAGAAGGGTTACTGAGGTTCCCATGGCATTAGAATGCCAAGAAAATAC
Organism: Hevea brasiliensis; assembly: GCF_030052815.1. Classification (NCBI taxonomy): domain Eukaryota; kingdom Viridiplantae; phylum Streptophyta; class Magnoliopsida; order Malpighiales; family Euphorbiaceae; genus Hevea; species Hevea brasiliensis. The sequence continues at coordinate 69,102,711 of NC_079494.1, forward strand.
CTAGAAAAATTTTTCAATCGGTACAGACAATTTTGACCCGTTAAGCCAAACGGAGGGCATTTTGGTCATTTCGCCTTCAGAGGTGATTTCTGGCCGACTTGTCCAGTTGAGTAAATAATTAATATGACATAAAATATGAATAAACATTACTAAAAATGAAATTGGAAATGAGTAGTGAAAGAAAAGAAAAGAAAATGAAAAATAATGCAAATAATGACATATTATGATGTCATTCAAGATTTTCCACCAATCACCATTAAGCCCTCATTTGACTAACTATTAAAATGGACTAAAAGAAGACCAAAATAATAAAAATTGCAGCAGCTACTTCCCTCCCCAAAAGCTAGCCGAAAATTGCCCTAGACACCTCCATTGATTTTTTTTCAATCAAGCTTGATTTTTCCCTTGTTTACACCACAAAACTCTAATTTCTCTTCATTAAAGCTTTACTCCACATCTTAAACAAGCTCTTGGCAGCCAAGAAGAAGAAAGAAAGTGAAGCTTTCTCAAGCTTGGATTGGCATACATCAAGGTTAGTGCATTAGACACTTAAAACTTCTTATTTTCATGAATTGTAACTTGTATTGAGTGAGAATTGCAACTAAAATGAACAAGAATTATGTGTATACATACTATGAATTTTTGGCAGCCCTTGTAAAGGAATTATTTTGATTGTTTTGATGGACTTAAAGTGGGCTATAGATCAAGTTTAAACCATGTGTGTATGTGATTATTGAAAGAGCTAGTAATTAAGGTGTTGTGAAAACCTATAATGGAACTAGGGTTTTGAAGAGTGAAAAATTGGCTTGGCTTGGGAAATTGTTAGAGCACATTTTAATGGTCAATTAGTGACCATTTTAGGTAAGTTGACCATAATTAGAACTGAAAAATAGTATGGTAAAGTGAAGGTGAAATCTGCCCTAGGACAGCAGAAATGGACTGAGATTTCAGTCCAATTACACAGCCATAACTTTGGCTGTGTTAGTCCAATTGGTGTTTGGCCAATTGGAAATGAAACTAGGCTTATAATGGCACATTTTTTCTGAAGAAACCATGCCCAAAAGACCAAAGCAAGAGGACCAAAACTTGGCCCCAATCCGGACACCCTGCACTGATTCTGCAGAATTGACCAAATGAACAGTAACTGTTCATTTGGCCATAACTCACTGTAGATTTGGTCAATTGACCTGAAATTTTTACAGCAACAAGTTAAGACATAGACAAACAACTTTCATGAAGGAACTACCCCAAATTATGGCTAGAACCTAACCCAAATGGTAGTGGAAGTTACTGTTCCTGTTACTGTAGATATGGTATTTTCTGCAGAATGCAAATCCGGCCAGCCTGGGTTTTTGGGTCATATCTGAAGCTACAAAACTCCAAGTGGAGTGATTCAAAAAAGGAAATTCAACTAGACAAAATAAGGAACAACTTTCATGTTTTACATTTCTTCAAATTCCCACAGTAACAGTGTCCAATGGAACAGTAAATTTGACTCACTAAAACTGAAAATTCTGCTTGTGTGGGTTTACACTTTGAAATGGTATTAACACTTAATGCCAACAAGTTTTAAACACCAAATGTGGTATGTTGGGAGTGCCAAAGTCAATGTACACATTTTTATTCTAAAAGTCAACATTTTTATTGACCAATGATGAATAGTGGCACCAAAAATTTGAAATTCACAAATTGAAGAATTTAAAAGTTTCAAATGCCCTAGTATACCTAACAAGATTGGTTTGGATAGTTTGGCATGCCAATAGGGTTCAGTTAGCAGTACTGCACATGGCAATATGCCATTCCGTGATTTCATGGCTTTTAGCCATTCTGACTTTATATTGAGACTTGGCCTTATGCCTGATATTATTTACAGCTTGTTAGCTATTCTGTTGCACACCGGGAGATGCATATGTGACCGATGGTGTGACGGCCCGAGGTACTAGGTACCCAGTGCCAGTTTACCCGTTATCCAGTCTAGTCGTCTAGTGTAGGTTACTTGGGGCAACCAAATGAATAAAAGTGAAAAACGTTAACGAAATAATGGATATACCAATACCAAACAAAGAAAGCATACACATTCTATACACATTCATTTTCTTGCTATTTTCTTCTATTATATTATTGCACCACTAAGCATTATTGCTTAGCGCGTTGCTTTTGCCACGCGTAGGTACTGGAGATCCCGATCGTGAGCCCAGTGAACCCTTGGTGGGTGAGTTCATCCGTAGATCTGCACGATGTCCGTGTCACCTCACTACTGCGATTGCATTGGTAGGGCACTAGGTGTCATTTTGTCATTTTGATATTTTGTAGATTTTTACTTTCTCATATGTATTTGAACTCATGTAATATATTTTGATGTTCATGTAAATAATGAAAGTTATGACTATGAATGCAAAAATTTGAGCATGTATTTATCGCTTGTATATGAGAAATGGATGTTTGAGAAATGAAAAGATTATTGAGAATTGAAATTGAGAAATATTGTTGAAATTTTGGATATTGGAGTTTGAGATGATGAAATACAAATATTGGAAGTGTTTTTAACAGGTTCCGAAGAACTGTTTTCTCCATTTTTAGCCGGTACTCCGCCAGATTTTCTTTAAAATCTCCGGAACCTCAAATGAATAATGCTTTTGATAAATGGTTAAAATAAATCATATTTCATAAATTAACTTCAAAAGCATGATATAAATGAATTGAGGAATATTAGAGTGTGCCAGTACACCGTGTGGCATTACTTACTCGGGTATACTGTACACGGGTAAGGGGTGTCACACGCCCAAGATGAGTGGATAAATTTTAATGAAAAGAAAAAGAGATTTTATGGTGGGAAGTGAAGGGAATCAAGCTTGAAACAAAAGCTTCAATGGAGGGAGAGGGGAAGATGGGTTTCACGTCTTGAGGAAGAAGAAGAAGAAGAGGATGACCAGAATTTTTGGTCTTCTTTGACTCTTTTAAGTGTTTTAATAAAGCTTATTAACTTGTGATTGGTTGGGAGTAAGTGAGTGACATCATGTGATGTCATTATTTGCATTATTTTGATTTTTCTTTGCTTTTCTTTCCCACCACATTTCAATTTAATTTTTAGCAATATTTATTCATATTTTGAGTCATAATAATTATTTACTTAACTGGACAAGTCGGCCAAAAATCACCTCTGAAGGCGAAATGACCAAAATGCCCTCCGTTTGGCTTAACGGGTCAAAGTTGTCTGTACCGATTGAAAAATTTTTCTAAATATTTTCTTGGCATTCTAATGCCATAAGAACCTCAATGACCCTTCTCTGGAGTCCCAAAAATTATTTTATAATTTTTCCCTCGGGTCTAGGGCTCCTCGTTGCGAGAACCGCAACTTACCTCTGGGTTACCCATCGCTTGGGCACCGGCTCATTTGACTTAGTTGTATTTCATTTCTAAAATTTTTACTAAATTTTTCTTATTAGTATTTGAGTTAATTATGGTTCTTCACTTTAGTTTAAATATTTTTCCGGACGTTCTAGCTGTCCGGACCGACACTGGTCACTGGAACAGTAGAATGTACGGAATTGCTACCGGGAGGATGTTACAACTCTTCCCCTCTTATTTAAATTTCGTCCTCGAAATTTACCCAATGTAAGTAGCCAAGGAGCTAATACCTCTTTATTTCTTCACCTTTCCGTGTTATCCTACTTCACTTTCTCCTTAGTCTCAATCCTATCCTCAAACAGTTATGTACTCATCCTTTTTCATCTTAAATACAGTCTCCTTCTCATCTCCATTCACTATCTCATTGTCTCTTCACTCTCTTATTCCATACCTTAACCTAAAATAAACAAGAAATACAGATCTGCGATAGTGTCACCTCGACTCATATGAATGCAATGCATGATATGCAATCTATCTAGGTCCAGAAACGCCTAAACCGCGCTCTGATACCACTAAATGTGACACCCCTTACTCGACTACAGTGTAGCCGAGCAAGTTATGCCACTCAGTGTGCCGAGCACTCTATTTTATCTTAATTAATTTATATCATGCTTTTGAATATAACTTGTGAAATATAATTTATTTAAGCCATTTATTGAAATTATAATTTATTTGAGGTTCCGAGAATTTTATAGAAAATCCGGCATAGTACCGGCTAAAAATGAAGAAAACAGTTCTTCGGAACCTGTGAAAAACACTTCCTATGATCATATTTAATCAATCCCAACTCCAATTATCAACAAAGTCTCAGAATAATTTCAGCAATTTCATTTATTTCTCAATAATTCATCTCATGGTACTCATATACAATTCACATTTTGTATCACATCAAGTTACAGCAATTTCTTAACGATTCCTCTATTTGTCATTTCACATCATCATTAGACTCAAATCATAAATAAATTCTCACATGTGATTTATAATCACAAATTACAAGTACTTACATTAATACAAAATTATATTACATTTGTTTCAAATACACATGATAAAATAAGAGTTTAATTACAAAATTTACAAAAATCTCAAAATACAAAATGGGACCTAGTGTCCTACCAATGCACTGTGGATGGTGAGGTGACACGGACACTATGCAGAATCGTGAAGCGCCTTCTTGAATCACGTGGTCTCTGGGCCCTCTGTCCAAATCTTGATTACCTACGCGTTGCAAAGCGACGCTAAGCATAAAGCTTAGTGGTGCCAATAATACAAGAAAATATAATATGCAAATAAAAATAATAATTTCCTTGCTATTGTGTTCATAAGAGATGAATAATTACTAACTTATTGTTTAGTCGAGGGCTAATCATGTTTTATGATATTAACTTCTTCATGCATTTTGTTAATTATTTTCTTCATGATCTTGAGCTTCTTTCTATTTTTGTAATCATTCCTGATACTTAATTTTTATATTTTCTTTAATAATCAGTTCAATCACGGTTATACTTTTCCATGCCCAAGTAACCTATACTGGATGACTGGACTGGATAACGGGTCGTTGGCACTGGACACCGCGGTGCCTCGGGCCGTTATACCATGGGACGCAGAACGTCAACCATGTATGCAGTCAGTATGGCTAAAAAGCCATGATATCACATAATCGGGCATAAAAGCCATGAATACGGGCATAAAAGCCATGAATACGGGCATAAAGCCATGAACACAGGCATAAAGCCTTTCGCAGTACTGCTAAAACAATACCCTATTGGCATGCCAAACTATCCAAACCAATCTTGTTAGGTATACTAGGGCATTTAATATTTTAAAATATTAATATATTGTGCTTTATGACTTCATTATTTCATGATAAATTTCAATCATAATTCATACATTCATTTGATCATTTATATGATCACAATTCACATCAATTATCCTTTTATACCATTGTATTCAAAATACTTCTCCTCTTTACAATAATGAGAACTAATGTCTCATTCATACATTAATACAGTTTATTTGTCCATTCATTATGTTATTCATATTGATCACAATTCTAAACAATGGTTCACATGTACCATTGTATTCAAAACATTTTTCCTTTCTCATTTATACATTCAAGAATCTACTTATGTAATTACAAATTTTATATTTCAAGTTGAGTTTCTAATATTTTATGAATTCCATTTGTGATGAGCATATGTGCTCTAACTATCTATTCACATCAATTAGGTGACTTATTTTTCATGTTTCAAGTAATCCATGAATATTTCATGGATTTCAAATTTATGGCCTAAATTTCTTTTTAATAATTTGGACTAGGATGCATAGTCCATATTTGTCATACAATTCTAAGCATTTAAGCTTAGAATTGGTTCTAGGTCTTCATCTTAATTTACTAATCATTTTGATTACTATTCACCTTACTAGTCAACCAAAATGTTGACCTTTTTATACTTAATGAATATATTAATTCTTATTACACCAAGATCCCACATTTTGAGTTTTACATTTGCTAGTATTAATTGCCAATTGCAATTTAAAGTCCCCCAGATGCATTTCTAATTTCAAATTTTGAATTTCAAGTTTTGGTGTCACTATTCATTTCATTAGTTAACTAAAATGTTGACTTTTGCATAAACAATAGGTACATTGGTTTTAATACTCCCAACATACCACATTTTGTATTCAAAACTTGTTGGTTTTGGTCACTTTCTCAAAGCTTAGGTCATTTTGGCAAAATTGCCAATTTTTTGGTTTTGGAGACACTATTCACTTCATTGGTCAACAAAAATGTTGACTTTTGCATAGAAAATATGTACATTGACTTTGGCACTTCAAACATACCACATTTTTCATTTAAAACTTGTTGGCATTAAGCATTAATACCATTTCTAAGCTTAAACCAAGAGAAGCAAAATTTTCAATTTTGCTAACTCAATTTTACTATTCTATTGGGCACTATTGCAGTAGGAATTTGAGGAAATGGTAAACATGAAAGTTGTTCCTTATTTTGTCTAGTTGAATTTCCTTTTTTGAATCACTCCATTTGGAGTTTTGTAGCTCAAGTTATGGCCAAAATAATTTTCTGCTCACGCAATCGCTCATGCTGCACTTTTGGGTTTTGGTAGATTTTGGTCCAACTTTGGTCAGTAATTTGATCAAGTTAAGTTCATAATTTGGTCTAACTTTCTTCAGATGAAATGTTCTACTATGCCTTAGGTTTTCATCGGTTCAAGAATCGCCTAAATCCGAGTTTTCTAGAGAAAGTTATAGCCATCCAAACATTACTGCTCAAATGAAAATCTGCAGAGTTGCAGGTTTGAACAGTAACTGTGACTGCCATTTGGGTTAGGTTCTGGTCATAATTTGGGGTAGGTTTCTTCATGAAAGTTGTTTGTCTATGTCTTAACTTGTTGCTGTAAAAATTTCAGGTCAATTGACCAAATCTACAGTGAGTTATGGCCAAATGAACAGTTACTGTTCATTTGGTCAATTCTGCAGGGGATGTTGCAGGGTGTCCGGATTGGGGCCAAGTTTTGGTCCTCTTGCTTTGGTCTTTTGGGCATGGTTTCTTCAGCAAAAATGTGCCATTATAAGCTTAGTTTCATGTCCAATTGGCCAAACACCAATTGGACTAACACAGCCCAAGTTATGGCAGTGCCAGTGGACTGAAACAGCCTACATCTTCACTTTGCAATCCTATTTTTCAGTCCAAATTGTGCTCAACTTATCTAAAATAGTCACTAATTGACCATTAAAATGTTCTCTAACAATTTCCTAAGCCAAGTCAATCTTTCACTTCTCAAAACCCTAGTTTTCCCTTATAATTCACACATACACCTAATTAAGCACTTCCATTCGTTATATATGTGTACATACACCTTAAACATAATCTCTAATTCATTCTAAGTCCATTAAAACCATCAAAACACTCCACCTTTGTTCCTCATTTAGGGCAGCCGAAATTCATAGGGTCCATATACATAGATTCCATTCATTTAATTCCCAAAACCTTACTCACTTTAAGTCTTTAACATGAATTGAAAGAGATTTAAGTGTAAATAGGCACTAACCTTGATTAGGGCAGAATTTCCCAACTCAAAACTTCACTTTCTTTCCTCTTCTAGGCTGCCAAACACTCTCCCAAGATGAGTGGACAAATTTTAATGAAAAGAAAAAGAGATTTTATGGTGGGAAGTGAAGGGAATCAAGCTTGAAACAAAAGCTTCAATGGAAGGAGAGGGGAAGATGGGTTTCACGTCTTGAGGAAGAAGAAGAAGAAGAGGATGATCAGAATTTTTGGTCTTCTTTGACTCTTTTAAGTGTTTTAATAAAGCTTATTAACTTGTGATTGGTTGGGAGTAAGTGAGTGACATCATGTGATGTCATTATTTGCATTATTTTGATTTTTCTTTGCTTTTCTTTCCCACCACATTTCAATTTAATTTTTAGCAATATTTATTCATATTTTGAGTCATAATAATTATTTACTTAACTGGACAAGTCGGCCAAAAATCACCTCTGAAGGCGAAATGACCAAAATGCCCTCCGTTTGGCTTAACGGGTCAAAATTGTCTGTACCGATTGAAAAATTTTTCTAAATATTTTCTTGGCATTCTAATGCCATAGGAACCTCAATGACCCTTCTCTGGAGTCCCAAAAATTATTTTATAATTTTTCCCCCGGGTCTAGGGCTCCTCGTTGCGAGAACCGCAACTTACCTCTGGGTTACCCATCGCTTGGGCACCGGCTCATTTGACTTAGTTGTATTTCATTTCTAAAATTTTTACTAAATTTTTCTTATTAGTATTTGAGTTAATTATGGTTCTTCACTTTAGTTTAAATATTTTTCCAGACGTTCTAGCTGTCCGGACCGAAACCGTCATCGAACAAGAGAATGTACTAATTGCTATCGGGAGGATGTTACAAAAGTGTTACATCTACACAGATCATAAGATTTTAATGTATTTGGGCACCCAAAAGAGCCGAATTTGAGATGGAAGAGATGGTTAGAGTTGATAAAAGACTATGATTGTCTGATAGACTATCAGCCAGGGAAAGCTAATGTTGTGGCTGACGCCTTAAGTCACAAGACTATGGAAAGTCTACGGGTTACTCCTTTATCTTTGGTACATGAGTTGAGATCATTACATGCCAGATTAGAGATTAATAATGATGGGCGAGCGGTTGCATGGCATGTCTGACCGGTGTTGATTGATCGATTAGAATGGCCGCTCAGAATGATCAGAAGTATCAGAAGCTGTTGGAAGAAGTCCGGCAGGGCAAGAAACCAGAATTCTCAATCAGAGATGATGGTCTACTGCTACACTAGGGCAGAATATGTGTTCCTAATGATGTTGAATTGAGGAAGATCATTTTGAAGGAAGCACATGAGTCTCCTTTTGCCATGCACCCTGGTGGCACAAAAATGTATAGAGGGCTAAAGGAGCATTACTGGTGGATGGGTATGAAAAGAGATGTGGCAGAGTTTGTATCCAAATGCCTAACTTGTTAGCAAGTGAAGGCAGAGCATCAAGTACCCACTGGGTTATTACATCCACTACCAGTACCATAATGGAAATGGGAAAGAATAACAATGGATTTTGTAATGGGACTTCCGAGGACACAGAAGAGTCATGATGCAGTATGGGTCATTATTGTGGTGACTAAGTCCGCTTCATTTTCTGCCATCTGGATGGACTACGGTTTAGAAAGATTGGCCAAGTTGTACATTGATGAGATTGTGAGGCGCATGGAGTGCAGTATCCATCAGCTCAGAGACCTATATTCACTTCTAGATTCTGGGGTAGTCTTCAGAGAGCCCTAGGAACTAGATTAAATTTCAGTACTGCATTCCACCCACAGACAGATGGCCAATCTGAGAGGATAATTTAGATCTTGGAGGATATGCTACGGGCTTGTGTGATTGAGTTTGAGGGCAGTTGGGATACACACTTGCCTTTGATTGAGTTTGCTTATAACAACAGCTATCAATCAAGCATTGGAATGCCTCCATATGAAGCTTTGTATGGCAGAAAATGTAGAACCCCGTTGTGTTGGGATGACGTGGGTGAAAGAAAGATGATTGGACCCAAAATTGTTCAACAAACTAAGGAGAAGATCAGGGTGATCAGAGATCGACTTAAGACGCATCGACCGTCAGAAGTCCTACATTAATTTGAAAAGAAGGGATATTGAGTATACAGTGGGTGAGAAAGTTTTCCTCAAAGTTTCTCCTTGGAAGAGAATTATGAGATTTGGCAGAAAGGGGAAACTGAGTCCCCGTTTCATTAGGCCATATGAGGTTCTGGAAAGAGTGGGTCCTTTGGCATATCGGTTGGCACTACCTCCAGAGTTGGAGAAGATACATAATGTTTTCCATGTGTCTATGTTGAAGAGGTACCGATCAGACCCATCTCATGTACTACTAGTAGAGGAAATTGAAGTGAATTCAGACCTCACATATAAAGAAGAATCCATAGAGATTCTGTTTTATGAGGTGTGATGTGGCCCAACCCCAAGTGCACGGGTTGTACAAGTAATATAGAAAAGATATTGTTCCCACGAGGAGTTGTGTTAATGATTGAATTTTTGATATAAAAAGTTGACTAAATTGAACTATTCTTGAAATTAAAGTAATAAATTGATGGGTATTTGAGTATGAAATCTATATGTGCAAAATTAATAATCTGTCCAACAATGTATTAATTAAACTAAAATTGCATCAATTTGAAATAAGCAAGTTGAAATATGGCAAAATTAAAATGGCAAGCAATTAAATTCAATTAAAAATTAACAATTATGAAAAGGCGATTAGGAGTTCGATTTCATATTCATGCTATTTTGGATTTTAAATTGGTTATCAATCTCGTGGAACTTACGGGTTTTAAGGAGATTAATTCTTAAATCCTTTGAATACCCTTTCGAGTGAGACAAGGAGTGCCTTAATCAATCTAATCCTACTTTCGTGGAGTTAGAGTTAATTAAGACCCATTAAGTTCTTTAATTAATCTATAAATCCTCTTAATCCTTAGTCTATTTCTAGAGCTAAGTTAATTAAGTCCAATTTCTTGATTATCTATCACAAGGCCTTCTCCTTTCGGTGCCTCAACCATGGATTAAGAACATTACTCAATGGGATCCTACACTAAGCATGTTATTAAGCACACAAGAAATGAATAAAACTCATTAAGACCAGAAAATATGGATTACCCAATCAAAATCCACAAAATAACTCAAATATTACAACCCTTACTCCAGAATCAAAATAAAACTACTCACTACCCATAATATTTACAAGATATTGTGAGTGTAAATGGAAATAAAGCTTTAATCTAAGCTAAGAAACAAGAAACTAAACACTAGAAATGTAGGAAAAATGTAAGAAAAGAAAGAAATCTCCAAATCTGATTGGAAATAGTGTGGAAGGTGAATGTGACTCTTCAGCTGCCCTTTTGCTCCTCTTTCTTTCCTTTTCTGCTCCCTTCCCCCCCTCTAAAATGGGAAATAAGGCTATTTATAGAAATTTTCTGACATGGAGCCCTAAAATGGTGTGTTCTAGGAGGAATTTTCTGAGGGAATCTTCTGCCAGCTCATTAATGAACCTTTGTGGGAGGATCATAGATAAGTGGGTGCATAAGTTATGCAGTCCACCTTATGCGCCTTTACAGTTCACTTATGCAAATCTGCATGACTTGGCGCATAGGTTATGCACAATTCCGTGAGAGTGCATAAGGGAGGTGTGAATCTGCATAAGCCATGCACTCTCCTTATGCACAATTCGGCAGGTATTGGAACAGTGATTTTTCTCCTTATGCAGATCTGCATGGCTTATGCGGCAAGTTATGCACAATTTGGTCAATGCATATTTCAGCTTGAAAACTTGTTTTTGACATCTTTGGCTGTAGAAGTCACTCCTCAATGGCAAAATTTCTCTTCAATCCTTCAAAAACACCATTTTTCCTACAAAACAAAGTAAAAATTACAAATTAATCCAAAATTGACAATTATGAAAAACTAACTAAATAACTAATGAAATTAGCTAAAAATGACTAATAATAAAATAAAATAGCTATGAAACTAGACCTAAATGACTATGCAAAATGTATGCATCAAATACCCCCAAACTCAAGCTTTTGCTTGTCTTCAAGCAAACTTAAAAATGTAATGCAAATTTTTTAGGGGTGCCTTATCCAAAGAGCTATGAAAATCAACTATTAAAGTAACTTAACACACCTTTAGCCACACCAACAATCCATATACCCATCCTTCAAAATGCAAAGAATCTAATGCTTATCCAAGCTTTCACCGCTTAGCCATCAAGTCAATTATCATTCAAAATCCCCAAACCAACCAATCAAAAGAGAAAGTTATGCTCAAAAGGAATTCTAGGACAATCAATAGGCAAAGTGTCTCTATATAGAATGATGGAATTAAATGAATGAATAGATAATTTTCCAATCCCATAGGCAAATTCCCTACTCCTATCTCCACTAATGTGGCAAGTACTATCAAGAGATCAAAGGGTTTTTTAGGGGTGTAATGGGGCCATGGGGTTCAAAATGAGGATAAGAAGAAAGATGGGTAAAAAGGGTTCAAAGCATGAGAATATTTTCAATTTTGAAACATAAGGTACATTTCTTATTTTATTATATATTTTTCTTTTTTTTTCTTTTTTTTTAATTTTTTTTATATATGGGAGAGAGAAATACACAATGAGGATTGTCAAGTGCTAGCATAATTTACAAAACACATAAAAATGGAGGGACATTTTGATTCTTTAAACTTGTATCTTGCATTTTCTTTTGCTGATTGTCCCTAAAATTTGCCACCCCCAAACTCATTTCTTTTATTACTTTGGGTGGATTTCTTTCATTTTGAATGACAATGGTGAAAAGCGCATATACTAGCAATTTTACAAGGTGAAAAGCATTTCTTCTCCCTTTTATTGAATTTTTTTTTATTTATTTTTTTTATGTACCTAATGTTAATAATAATTATTCTCATGAAAAGGGTTGGAGTGTTTGGTTCATTGGCTAGGTAACAATAAGGGTTTCAAGAAAAATTAGGGTTAAAAAGGCTCAAAGGGGTTTTCAAGGGTCAATTTTAATTAGGAAAAGGGCCAAAGGGTTTAAAATGAAAAGGTTTAAATCAAAGAATGCCTAATCATCTCTCTTTTCAAGTACAAGCTGGTATTTTGCCTTGAAAGGTTTAGAAAATTTGTTCTAGGATTGGTGAGACATCATTTGACTACCTTATATCCAATAACTCCCTCTAAACACTTCCATCTCCAAATGACTAGTTGGGTGGCTTTTTGGCTAAGAAGATATAGGCAAGGGATAGACACTTCTTGCACCTCTTAGGAAACTTTCAATCCACAAACCCAACTAAAGGTAAGTCAAATCACTCTCATAGGTAACTTTTCAATACTCAAGGGATTTGGCAAAAGGTTTAAATGCATGATGCATGATTCTAAAATGAGTAATGCATTAACTAAATGGAGGAAATCTATTTGTCTATTTGTGTGCAATGTGTACAATTTCTAAGTGATGTATAATGTGTGTGTAAATGTGTTATGTGTATGTATGTATGGATGTATATATAAAATATTTACAGTATATGTAAATGTAATGGGGTGAGATGCTCCTATACTCAAAATGTGAAAAATGAAGCAAAAATCAAAATGTGCACCCCCAAACTCTAAATTAGACATTGTCCTCAATGTCTCAAGTAGTGCATCATCGAAACTCAAAGCAAATAGTAATTACTAGGAATTGTGAAATTTAAGAGTAAAAAAAAAAGAGTTACCTGGTATGGAGCAGATGAGAATTCAAGATATAATGGGGATGCATAAGAAGCCGCATGTTATGCAGAGTAAAGTGTCGAGCAGTGCATAAGTAGGGTGCATAAGCGATGGATTACGCATGAATGGCAATAAGGGCTGCAGTGCTATGCAGACATTTGCATAAGGGGATTGCACTGTGCGCTTTGCATAAGTGGCATAAAGGGCTGCACAAAGCTATGCAAAATATTTGCATAAGGAATTCACACCAGGCAAGATATTCAAAAGTCACGCATGATGTCGAGCAAGGACAAATGTGCAACCACCGTAGAAGCATGCAAATATAGACAGAGTCCGACAAATATGCACAAAAGGGCAATAAGTGCAATGAAAATAAAAGAAAAATAATGTAATAGCTATACAATAAAACTTTAAGAAAAACAGAATTCAAAACAAACTAATTCAAAACAAACAAACATAATTCAAAACAAACTACAATTGTTTGAACATATTTACAAAGAAAAGGTCCTACAAGTTTGAACAAAAGTAAAACAGAAACTAATCTAGTTCCATTGTTTTGCCCTTGTCCAAAGATGTTGCTAAGGGGCTGGTAGCTCTCACTTTCTTTGTCGAAATGATGGTGCCGGAGGAGGTGATGGAGGTGGAGGTGGCATTCCTGAAAGATCATGAGTGCTTCATCATCTCCTTCAATTCTTTCGCATCTCTAGTTTCCATGACAAGGTCAAATAGGTGATCATGACGATCCTTGAGGTATCAAGACCAGTGTCAAGCTTTCTATCCACAAAGTATATATCATCACTAAGCCTTTCAAGATAGGCGAATAAGGCTTTAGTGTTGTGTAACACCCCTCACCCGACTACAGTGTAACCGAGCAAGGCGTGCTACAATTGGTGCCGGAGCACCCTAACTTATCTTACTTTATTTTTTTTTTAATAATTTTAAATTCATTTAATTTAACATCAATTATTTTTCGACGAAGAAACTAGCGGAGTTTCTCCTATTTTATTATCGTTTGACATATTTCAATATTCACCTGTTTGAAATTCAATAATATTTTCAAAATAAAATCTTGTCCATGCTAATCATAATTATCTCATCAATCATTCTCATAGTTTTCTCATATTTCAAATCTCATCCATTACATTTTAATTTCATAATCATTTCCATACTCATATCATCATTTGAAAAATCATTATGTAATTCAAATCTATACTCATTTGTACAAATTCATTCATGCTCCATTCTTATAGCAAAATTCTCAAATTTGTATTAATTTACATCATTTGCAATAATTAAATAAATCCTTAATTTACATGATATATATATTAATTACAATTTGCTAATTTACATGGCAATATAAGAAATAAATAACATACACAAAATATATGATATGCTTAATGTGAGCCCTATCTACATGCATTGCTGAGGAGGTGACAACCTTGAACGCTCTGCAGATCAGAACTCCAAAATCTCTGTTTAGTATTCGTTGGGCTTTAATTCAGTACCTGCGCGAGGAAACAATTCATCGCGCTAAGCATTGCTGCTTAGTGGTGCAATAATATAACAAGGAAATAATATACAAATAAAGATAGAAATAAAACATAATTCAAATAATTAAGATTTATTTATACTTCACATGCGGTTTCTAAAATTTAATATGTTTTATCCTAATTTAGTCTTCTTTGGAAATGTTTATTTTGCCAATGTACAGTAATAATGCACATAGAAAAATGATCTAAAATAATAAATTTATGCTTATATTATTATGTAAGCCACATTTGCAATATTTATTTATGTTATAATTATCTTTGCTAATCTTTTAGCATTTTCTCAATACTTGCTAGGTTGTTCCATTATTTCACAATAAGTAAATTTTAATATCGGTCCAGTTCATTTCAATTCTTTCTAATAAATAACTATTCTAATTTATTTTAGATCATCTTACTCATTTATTTAATTTCTAATATTTTTAATCACTAATATTCTTAACTTATTTCAATAAATTTCACTGCCCAAGTAACCTATGATAGGCGGACTAAACTGGATAACGGGTCGTTGGCACCGACACCGCGATGCCTCGTCACATACCATGGGACGCAGAACGCCAACCATGTATGCGAAGATGGCTAAAAAGCCATGATATCACATAATTGGGCATAAAAGCCATGAATACGGGCATAAAAGCCATGAATACGCATAAAGCCATGAATACAGTTATAAAGCCTTTTGCAGTACTGCTAAAGCAATACCCTATTGGCATGCCAATCTATCCAATCTGACACACGTGTCTAGGCAATACAAGGGCACATAATATCATTAAATATTAATATATTGTGTTTTATGACTTCATTATTTCATGATAAATTTTAATTATAATTCATACATTCATTTGATCATTTATATGATCACAATTCACATCAATTATCCTTTTATACCATTGTACTCAAAATACTTCTCCTTTCTACAATAATGAGAACTAATGTCTCATTCATACATTAATATGGTTCATTTATTCATTCATTATGTTATTCATATTGATCACAATTCTAAACAATGGTTCACATGTACCATTGTATTCAAAACATTTTTCCTCTCTCATTTATACATTCAAGAATCTACTTATGTAATTACAAATTTTATATTTCAAGTTGAGTTACTAATATTTTATGAATTTCATTTGTGATGGGCATATAAGCCTTAACTATCTATTCACATCAATTAGGTGACTTATTTTTCATGTTTCAAGTAATCCATGAATATTTCATGGATTTCAAATTTATGGCCTTAATTTCTTTTTAACAATTTTGACTAGGATGCATAGTCCACATTTGTCATACATGTGACACCACTTACCCGACTACAAGCAGTAGCCGAGCAAGTTATGCCACTCGGTGCCTGAGCACTCTATTTTATCCGATTTCATTATACCCTTGATTTATTTATTCAAAACTTTATTGAAGATTTAGGCTATTTTACTTTTATCAAAATCTAACTAAATTGGAAATTTCAAAAATTTTAACGATAATCCGACAAAGTGTCACTGTAATTTGGACTAATTTCTTTCCGAACTCGCTAAAGACAATTTCAATATATACTCAATTTCTCAAACTTAAGAGTCTTAAAAATTTTCAAACATAATGTATCTCAATACAGTATTCAGATTTCTCAGAAATCTCATTAGATTTTCAATATCTCAATATTCATAAGTATAATCTCATTATAACTCAAATTCAATTCACATACTAAAATACTTACTTTGAATAGCTTCCATAATTCATAGGTTAATTACATGAGTTTATTTTGTACAAGATATACAAATAATTTATAATGTGCTAGGAATGAACAATATACATAACATGTATAAAATGAGCCCTATCTACATGCATTCGAGAGGTGACAATCTTGAACTCTTCCGACACTTCGCACATCCGACTCCAAAAATCTCAATGATACCATCGTTTTACTCAAGACTGCGCGAGGAAGCAATTCCATCGCGCTAAGCATTTCTCGCTAGTGGTGCAATAATATAACCGTAAATAATATATACAAGTAAAGAAAGAAATAAATGATAATTCGATACTCAGAGTCAATTTAATTTGGTATGGTATTTCTAGTATCAACGATCTTATATACTAGTTTGTTCCTCTTTGGAAGTGCTTAGTTTATAACTTTTCAAGAATACTAGCAGTATATAATTTATTCTATCCGTATTGTATTTCAAGTCCTGCATTTGCTCGCAATTTATATTTTTGTTATGTTTCTTTTGCTAATCTCTTTGCCTATTCATTCAATACTTAATTTAATTGTAATCGATTTTCATTATACTTAACTTAACTTAGCCGCTGAATTGAATAATACTTTAATTGATCGCCAAGTAACCTATACTAGACGATCGATCGATAACGGTCGTTGGCAATCAACACCACTGCCTCGCCGTCATACCATGGGACGGAACGCCAACCATGTATGCAACAAGATGGCTAAAAAGCTATGATATCACATAATCGGGCATAAAAGCCATGAATACGGGCATAAAAGCCATGAATACGCATAAAGCCATGAATACAGCATAAAGCCTTTCGCAGATCGCTAAAACAATACCCTATTGGCATGCCAAACTATCCAATCTGACACACATGTCTAGGCAATACAAGGGCATATAATATCATCAAATATTAATATGTTGTGTTTTATGTCTTTATTATTTCACGATAAATCTCATAATTTGTACATTGATCATAATATTCATACATTCCTTACATCATTCCTATTGATCACAATTCACAATAATGGTATTCATATACCATTGTACTCAAAATACTTCTCCTCTTTACAATAATGAGAACTAATGTCTCATTCATACATTTATATGGTTTATTTATCCATTCAGTATGTTATTCATCGATCACAATTCTAAACAATGGTTCACATGTACCATTGTATTCAAAACATTTTTCCTTTCTCATTTATACATTCAAGAATCTACTTATGTAATTACAAATTTTATATTTCAAGTTGAGTTACTAATATTTTATGAATTCCATTTGTGATGGGCATATATGCCCTAACTATCTATTCACATCAATTAGGTGACTTATTTTTCATGTTTCAAGTAATCCATGAATATTTCATGGATTTCAAATTTATGGCCTAAATTTCTTTTCAACAATTTTGATTAGGATGCATAGTCCATATTTGTCATACAATTCTAAGCATTTAAGCTTAGAATTGGTTCTAGGTCTTCATCTTAATTCACTAATCATTTTGATTACTATTCACCATACTCGTCAACCAAAATGATGACCTATTATACTTAATGGATCTATTAAGTCTAATTACACCAAGATCCCACATTTTGAGTTTTACATTTACTAGTATTAATTGCCAATTGCAATTTAAAGTCCCATAGATGCATTTCTAATTTCAAATTTTGAATTTCAAGTTTTGGTGTCACTATTCACCTCATTGGTCAACAAAAATGTTGACTTTTGCATAGACAATAGGTACATTGGTTTTAACACTCCCGATGTACCACATTTTGCATTTAAAACTTGTTGGAATCAATTACCAAATCCATTTCCAAGCTTATTTCAAGTTTTCATGTCACTATTCACTTCATTAGTCAACTAAAATGTTGACTTTTGCATAGAAAATATGTACATTGACTTTGGCACTTCAAACATACTATATTTTTCATTTAAAACTTGTTGGTTTTGGTCACTTTCTCAAAGCTTAGGTCATCTTGGCAAAATTGCCAATTTTCAGTTTTAGTGCTCCGAAGTTGCACTGTTTCATTGGTCGATTTACTGTTGGAATTTGACAAAGCTTCCTTCATAGAAAATGTTCCTTATTTTGTCTAGTTGATTTAGTCACATAGTCAGCTATGTCCCTCTTCATACCAGGCCACTAATACTGAAGCTTCAGATCATGATACATCTTTGTATTTCTTGGGTGCATAGCATATACACTGGTGTGTGCCTCTTTTAGAATACTGGCTTTCAATTCCCCATTATCTGGTACACACAGTCTTCCTTTGTAGTGCAGACACCCATTTGCTTTCACCTCATAGTCAGCTGCTTTTCCCTCTGGGATTTTGCTCATAATAGCCATTATCTTCTCATCTACCTTCTGCCCATCTAAAATCTGCTGTAGCAGGTTTGGCCTCACTTGCAACTCAGCCAAAATAGCTCCATCTCGAATCAAAGTGAGACGGGCATTCAATGATCTCAAAGCTGTGATGGACTTTCTGCTCAAAGCATCAGCAACTACATTTGCCTTCCCAGGATGGTAGTCAATTACACAATCATAGTCCTTCAAGAATTCAATCCATCGCCTCTGTCTAAGATTGAGCTCCTTCTGGGTTGGCAAGTATTTCAAGCTTTTGTGGTCTGTGTAAATATAGCACTTTTCACCATACAAGTAATGCCTCCATATCTTCAGTGCGAAGATAATTGTTGCAAGCTCTAAATCATGGGTAGGGTAATTCTGTTCATGTGGCCTTAGCTGCCTGGAAGCATAGGCGACCACCTTCCCCTCTTGCATCAATACACACCCCAACCCATTATGAGAGGCATCACTGTAGACCACGAAGTCCTTTCCTGACATCGGCAGTGCACACCGTGCCTCTGTCAACATAGCCTTTAACTTCTCAAAACTGTCTCGACACTTGTCATTCCAGTCAAATCGACATTCTTGTGTAACAACTTGGTCATTAGAGCGGCTATTAGGAAAATCCTTCACAAATCTTCAGAATACCCACTAGCCCCAAGAAGCTTCGACCTCGCTTGTATTCTCGGGAGGCTTCCATTCCATTATCGCTTCTATTTTCTTGGGATCCACCTAATCCCATCACCGACACTATGTGTCCAAGGAATGCAATCTCATTCAGCCAAAAGTCACACTTGGACAACTTAGCATACAGCTTCTTTTCTCTCAGGGTTTGCAGAACAATCCTCAAATGCTCATCATGTTCTTCCCTGGTCTTGGAATAAATCAAAATATCATCAATAAAGACCACTACGAACCGATCTAAGTGTGGATGGAAGATACGGTTCATAAGGTCCATGAATGCCGCTGGTGCATTTGTTAAGCCAAAGGGCATCACTAGGAACTCATAATGCCCATATCGGGTCCTGAATGCAGTCTTTGGCACATCTGCATCCTTCACCCTCAACTAATGATACCCTGATCTGAGATCAATCTTAGAAAATACTCCTGCTCCCTTCAACTGATCAAACAGATCATCTATTTTAGGCAACGGATATTTGTTCTTCACAGTCACTTTATTCAACTGCCGGTAATCAATACATAACCTCAAAGTCCCATCCTTCTTTTTCACAAACAGCACTGGAGCTCCCCATGGTGACACACTAGGGCGTATGAACCCCTTATCAAGCAACTCTTGCAACTGAGTTTTCAACTCCCTCAATTCAGTGGGTGCCATCCTATAAGGAGCAATGGAAATGGGTGTGCATCTACAGTTGTCTCAATAGCAAATTCGACTTCCCTTTCTGGTGGCAAACCAGGCAACTCTTCAGGAAATACTTCTGGGAAGTCTCTCACTGTGGGTATGTCACTCAAGTTTGGCTTAGCCTGCTTAGTATCCACCACATGTGCTAGGTAGGCTTCACAGCCTTTTCTCATCATTCTTCTTGCAACTGTGGCTGAGATGACATTGGACAAAAAATCTGTCCTTTCCCCCACAACTGTGATCTCATTACCCTTTGAAGTTTTTAGAGAAATTCTCTTCAATTTGCAATCAACTATTGCCTGATGACGTGACAACCAGTCCATTCCCAAAATCACGTCAAACTCATGGAAGGGTAACTCAATCAGGTCGGCCAAGAATTCATACCCTTGATCCTTAACGGGCAACCCTTGTATACCTTGTTCACCACTACACTGTGACCCAATGGATTAGTGACCAGAATGTCTTGGTCACTCTCCCCTATTAGTATCCCCCTTTCTATGGGTAAGTTGATGCAAATGTAGGAATGAGTGGATCCTGGATCCACCAATGCATGCACAGGTGTAGTGTAGAGGAAGAACGCACTCGATGACGTCCCGGCATCTTGCTCCTCCCGAGCTCTCGTGGCATAATTTCTCGCAGTGTGGTCTGTTAGGCCTCTCGCTGGCTCGATGCAGCCTCGTGATGGTCCAACACCTCGATTTACCAGATTTTCTACCTCTGCGGTGCAGAGCAGTGTCTGCGCTTGTGTTGGAGCAATCTGTAGTGGTTCTACGTGACGGTTCCTCACCGATGCTCTGCTGACCCACACCTTAGCGTGCACCGCCACTCTCAACACTCCCTTATGCCATTTCTCGATGGTGTGGACACGCAGAAGATGCTGGGGCTGGTCCCCTGAACCCCATCCCTGGAGAGCTGCCCACTGATGGTGTGGACTGGCCTCTCCTAGAGGTAAATCGTGGCTCAGGCCTCGTGGATCGACACGACCTTGTGGTTGGCCTGAACTCTGTGCAGGCGGACCCTTGAACTTCTTCCCAAATGCAGGAGATGAACTGGACTGACCTGGGCCCCTCTTCTGCTGTCTCTCTCTTCTGGTCTGCTCACTGATTCTTACTTTTTCCACCTTTATTGCAGCTTCCACTAACTTGGTAAATTCTGTGATTCCTAAGGCAGTGAGCTGGATCTTGATGTTGTCATTTAGTCCCTCTTCAAATCTCTTGCACCTTTCAGCTTCATTAGGGACTATCTCCCTTCCATAACGGCTTAATCGAACAAACTCCTTCTCATATTCGGCCACTAACAGCTGTCTCTGCCTCAGGTTAATAAACTCTCTTCTTCTCTCTTCCAGATATACAGTACCCACATATTTCTTCTTAAATTCTGAAAGAAAGAAGTCCCAAGTTACAGCTTCTATCTGCACTTCACTGGACACAGTGTCCCACCACTCATAAGCATCATCTTGCAGCAAAGATATGGCAGCTTCCAGGTTTTTCTCTAGAGTTCAGTGGAGTTGTTTTAGGACTCACTGCTCGCTCAACCAATTCTACTGCAATGAGTCATCTTCTCTCTTGCCATAGAAGTCCACAGCTCCAAACTTTCTTAGCCTTTCCAGGTGTGATTTCTGCTGTGGAGCTGGTTGTGGTGGTGGTGGTGCTGGCATTACCCCAGCCATTTGTCTAAAGAAGTCGGCCATTTGCTGAAACATGGCCTGTGGAGGCCGAAAGGTGCTCTGCTTGAGCTGGCGGAGCAGATTCTCTCATGCCCCCAGTCTCAGCTGCTGCAGGTGGAGCATGACTCTCCACTTCCTCCTCAACGGCTCTCTGAGATGAAGGGTCCATATCCAATTCAAAATAAGAAAGATAAACAGATCTACGTTAGTGTCACCTCGACTCTTACAAATGCAATGCATGGTATGGACTCAATCTAGGACCAGAAACGCCTAAACCGTGCTCTGATACCACTAAATGTGACACCCCTTACCCGTGTACAGTATACCCGAGTAAGTAATGCCACACGGTGTACTGGCACACTCTAATATACCTTACTTAATTTGTGTCATGCTTTTGAAGCTAATTTATGAAATATGATTTATTTAAGCCATTTAACAAAATTATTATTTATTTGAGGTTTCGAAAATTTTAAAGAAAATTCGGTGGAGTACCGGCTAAAAATGGAGAAAGCAGTTCTTCGGAACCTGTTAAAAATCCTTCCAAATAATTTCCAAACAATCCCAACTTCAATTTATCAACAAAATCTCAAAATCAAGATCTCAACATCATTTCAATTCCAGTTCTCAATCATCCATTACATGTGATGATCACATATAAATCACAAGTAAACATTTGCATTTCCATTCAAAAGTACAATTTTCATAATTTACATAAACATCAATATACATTACACAAGTTTAATTACATATGAGAAAATCAAAATTAAGTTACAAAATGTCAAAATGACACCTAGTGTCCTACCAATGCACTGCAGAAGTTGAGGTGACACGGACACTATGCAGAGCTGCAAGATGGACTCACCCAGTCTGTTGTCTACTGGGCTCACGATCTGTATCTCCAGTACCTACGCGTGGCAAAAGCAATGCGCTAAGCAATAATGCTTAGTGGTGCAATAATATAATAAAAGAAAATAGCAAGAAATTAAATGTGTAGTGAATGTGTACGTTTTATTTGTTTGGTATTTGTATATCATTTACTTTGTCCATTTTTATTCATTTGGTTGCCCCAAGTAACCTACACTAGATGACTGGACTGGATAACGGGTAAACTGGCACTGGGTATCTAGTACCTCGGGCTGTCACACCATCGGTCACATATGCATCTCCCGGTGTGCAACAGAACAGCTACCAAGCTGTAAATAATATCAGGCACAAGGCCAAGTCTCAATACAAAGTCAGAATGGCTACAAGCCATGAAATCACAGAATGGCATATTGCCATGTGCAGTACTGCTAACTGAACCCTATTGGCATGCCAAACTATCCAAACCAATCTTGTTAGGTATACTAGGGCATTTGAAACTTTTAAATTCTTCAATTTGTGAATTTCAAATTTTTAGTGTCACTATTCATCTTATTGGTCAACAAAAATGTTGACTTTTAGAATAAAAATATGTACATTGACTTTGGCACTCCCAACATACCACATTTGGCATTCCAAACTTGTTGGCATTAAGCATTTATACCATTTCAAAGTTTAAACCAACACAAGCAGAATTTTCAGTTTTGGTGAGTCAACTTCACTGTTCCATTGGACACTGTTACTGTGGAAATTTGAAGAAATGTAAAACATGAAAGTTGTTCCTTATTTTGTCTAGTTGAATTTCTTTTTTTGAATCACTCCATTTGGAGTTTTTTAGCTCTAGATATGGTCCAAAAACCACAGCTGGCCGGATGCCCATTCTGCAGAAAATACCATATCTACAGTAACAGGAACAGTGACTTCCACTGCCATTTGGGTTAGGTTCTGGCCATAATTTGGGGTAGGTTTCTTCATGAAAGTTGTTTGTCTATGTCTTAACTTGTTTCTGTAAAAATTTCAGGTCAATTGACCATATCTACAGTGAGTTATGGCCAAATGAACAGTTACTGTTCATTTGGTCAATTCTGCAGAATCAGTTGCAGGGTATCCGCATTGGGGCCAAGTTTTGGTCCTCTTGCTTTGGTCTTTTGGGCATAGTTTCTTCAACAAAAATGTGCCATTATAAGCCTAGTTTCATGTCCAATTGGCCAAACACCAATTGGACTAACACAGCCAAAGTTATGGCTGTGTAATTGGACTGAAATTTCAGTCCATTTGCTGCTGTCCTAGGGCAGCTTGCAACCTCACTTTGTAATCCTATTTTTCAGTCCATTTAATGGTAACTTACCTAAAATGGTCACTAATTGACCATTAAAATGCTCTCTGATAATTTCCTAAACCAAGTTACATTTTACTCACAAAACCCTAATTCAAATTCATGTTTTATACAAGTTATCTTAGTTAACTTTTAATCCATTATTCTTGTGTTTATAACCTTCCAACATAACTCTAGTTCACTTTAAGTTCATAAAAACACTCCCTTCTATTCCATATCTAGGGCAGCCGAAATTCAAGATGTCATACACATAGATTTTTTGGTTCATTTAAATTACAATTCTTACTAGTTTCAAGTCCTAAACCATGAAAATAATGAGTTTTTAAGATATAGATGCACTAACCTTTAAGCGGCAGAATTTCCCAAGCCCCAAACTTCACTTTCCTTCACTTTCTAGGCTGCCAAAAGCTCTCCCAAGATGAGTGGACAACTTTCTATGAAAGGGGTTTAGGGTTTATGGTGGAACAAAGAGGGAAATGGAGCTTGAATGGTGTTTTAATGGTGGTTTAGGGTAAGGGCATGGGTTCGGCTGGTTGGGGAAGAAGAATGGCTGATGGCATTTTTAATTCTTTGATCTTGGTTTGTCTCTTTTATTGGTTAAGTAAATGAATTGCTTGCATATGATTGGTGGAGTTTTTAAATGACCTCATACTATGTCATTATTTGCATTATTTTGCATTTTCTTTTCTTTTCTTTCACTAATCATTTCAAATTTCATTTTTAATAATGTTTCTTCATATTTTATGTCATATTAATTATTTACTCAACTGGACAAGTCGGCCAAAAATCACCTCTGAAGGCGAAATGACCAAAATGCCCTCCATTTGGCTTAACGGGTCAAAATTGTCTGTACCGATTGAAAACTTTTTCTAGGTATTTTCTTGGCATTCTAATGCCATGGGAACCTCAATAACCTTTCTCTGGAGTCCCAAAAATTATTTTATAATTTTTCCCCCGGGTCTAGGGCTCCTCGTTGCGAGAACCGCAACTTCCCTCTGGTTACCCATCGCTAGGGCACTGGCTCGTTTGACTTGATTGTATTTTATTTCTAAAATTTTTACTAAATTTTTCTTATTAATATTTGAGTTAATTATGGTCCCTCACTTAAGTTTAATTATTTTTCCGGACGTTCTAGCTGTCCGGACCGACACCGGTCACCGGAACAGTAGAATGTACGGAATGATTACCGGGAGGGTGTTACAGCTGACTCCTGACCTAACTATCAAATAAAATCGGAGAAAATAAAAATTTTTGAATCAAGATTAGATTAAAGAACTAATGAAAAATTTAAGAAAATTGAAAAAGAAAAGAAAAAGGTTTATTGCATCATGTGGATGTCATCATTGTGATGTCAAAATCAATTTTAATTTCCCAACTTTTTTTACCAAGTCAAATACATAAAATTTCACTTAAAATACCTAAAAAATTAGAAGGAAAAGTCATTTCTTCTTCCTTAAAAAAATTCAGCCGGCTCCCATTCTTTTCTCTTTCTTTTTCTTTTCAATTTCCTCCATTAATGGTCATTTAAGCTTCTTAAACCCTATTATTTCTTCACAAATTTCATACTCACCAAAGTAAGGTCTTGCTCTTTGGCTTTGATAGAGAGATTTGAAATAAGAAGGATAAAAAAGAAGTGAAGATTTGGAATTACAAATTCTGTTCAACAAGTAAGTCCCTCTTTCTAACTTAATTTGAGTAAAATGCATAGAAATGAGCTTGAATATGTAGCAAATTACATAGAAAATCAAGAAATCACTCATGTATGAAGCTTTATGAAAGTTGGTTAGCATGAAATTAATTAGGGTTTGATAGAAATTGTTAGAATTAAGAGGTACTCATGCTTGATTGAGTAAGTAAGTGAGACTTGTACACTTAGAATTCATGAATTGAGGAAATTGAGGAATTTAGGTTCTTGACCCTTAGGGTTTTGGGAGAAAATTTAAGAAATTGGTAAATGATGTCTTTGACTTAGTTTAAGGAAAGAAATGACCATTTGTGACCTAATTAAGTGTGTTAGAAGTGTTTGAATCAAAGTCAAATTCGGATTGGGTATGCACCATGACCAAAAGTCAACTTTGAGGGACCAAAAATGAAATTTTACAAGTCCAATTGATATGAGAACAATTGGGGATGAAAATAAGCACTAAATGACACAATATTCATTTAGGAAGCCTGCCCAAAAAGTGACTAAAACCTAGTGAACAAAGAGACCGAAGTCGGAAAATCGCAGGCTGCCTCTGCACAAGCTGACCAAATGAACATTGTTTGTTCATTTGGTCATAACTCGAGCTAGGAAAGTAAAAATGACCTGAAATTTTACCAGTGGTTAGATGAGATATAGACCTAAAACTTTCATGAAGAACACCAACCCAAATTATGCCATTAACCCAATCAAATTACTGAGAAAATTTGGTGACCTGAATCTACAGACTGCAGATTTGCCATTTGAACAGTAAAGTTTCAATGGCTATAACCCTCTCTAGAAAACTTTGATTTAGGTGATTCTTGAACCGATGAAAACCTAAGGCATATTATAACATTTCATATGAAGAAAGTTAGACCAAATTATGGACCTAACTTGATCAAATTACTGAATGAAGTTGGATCAACAAATCTGCAGAACCAAATTCTACAGCATGAATAGTAAACGTAATTTGCTTATAACTTAAGCTACAAAACTCCAATTGGGGTGATTCAAAAAGGAGAATAAACTTGAGAAATATGGAACATTTTCTATGAAGAAAGTTTTGCCAAATTCCAATAGTAAACTGACCAATGAAACAGTATAATTAGGGACACCAAAACTAAAAATTTGGCAATTTTGCCTAAAAGACCTAAGTTTTGAGAAAATGACCAAAACCAACAAGTTTAGTGACCAAAATGTGGTATGTGGGTGAAGTTGGAATTCCCATACCTATTAAGCCTTAGAAAGTCAACAGATTGACTTGAATAGTGTAGTGAATAGTAACCCGAAGCACAAAATTTCAAGAACGTCGAGTTTAGCACGTTAGAGGTAGGTAAAAATGAGGCTAAATTTATTTTGGATTTATGTTAAGTTCTAGTACTGAAACATTGTAAAATTTTGTGTTTCAGTTGAAAATAATATCAGGAAGGAACCCGAGGAACTGAGTCGAGGCTAAGAGGCGACTCGCTTGAGGTTTGTGCACAACATCACTATGCTTTAAAATGTAGTGATAAAGTGAATGAAATATGTATTTTACATTTGCTTTGAATTATTGAAAATTTATTTGTGACATTAGTTATGATGTTTTGACTTAAATTGTTGAAAGTTATTGTGTATATTTGAAATGATAATGTTTAGCAAATTGTTAAGATAAGTTTTGAAACCACAGTGTCATGACCATATATTTGAACACCTCACTAGCATGACTAGTGGGGGTAATTAGTTTCGAATTTTGATTCCTTCTCTGGAGAAGTGTTGAGGTGTGCCAGTAGAAGAGGATGTGAATGGATATCCATATATTTGAGCTAGCTAGCCTTGTGATGTGATTTCTCTTTAGCCTCTGGCTATTGAGATTTTATTTGTTTCGAATGGCATGATTTAACTATGGGTTTTATGAAATGTGTTTTGATACTTTGAAATGAACTTGGTTTGCATTTAAAATCTCATAATGCATGATTTGTACTTAATTCTCATGTTCAGCCAAATTTTTGAATAAATGTGATTTAAGTTTTGCATAAAGATTATTTTAGTATATTGTGCACCACTGAGTCCTAGTACTCAGCGATAGCTTCTATTACTGTCGCAGATACAGAGACTAGAAGAGTAGCATACTGAGTTACTAAGGATTGAGGATCTTCCTGTTTTGAAGCTATCGGGTATAATTTATACCCTAATTGTAAATATTTCTTTTGATGTATGTATTGCATATAAATGTATGGACATGTAAATGGGTCTTGAGCAGCTTATACAAAAATTTGTATGAAGTTTGTAATAAAGTTTAGTTTGCGTTTCTTTTGATATAAATTTGTAAGGATGTGTATAAATTGTTTTGTCTTTAATGAAATATGAGTGAAACTATTTTATTTAATTTGAATGAAATGTATTGCTAGTATTTTGAGGATTATTGAATTTTGAACTTGAGAAATTGATTGAAATGGATTGAATTTGATTGTGAAATTAAAGTAGTTGTTGAGAAAAATTTTTAGAAGTACTTTTTACAGGTATTTGAAGAACTGGTTTTTCAAAATACAGACAGAACTCTGTCAAATTTTTTATAAAATTTGCGGAAAAACAAAATGGACCAAAAATATTAACTAGATTTACTTTTAATCATATGTTTTAAATACCTATTAGAAAATGCTCACCACTTGTCAAAAGTAAGAAAATTGTTTAAAATTCCTTGTAGGGTACTTAATGAGTTATCGGTAGGTGAAGTTCGGTAGTTCATTAGGTATTCTACGGAATCATATTATGCCTTACAGAGGGGTAAGGTGTGACACTACCCAATAGTATACAAGGATAAGAATAGTCGCAAACGACATCTATTTTGGTACAGTTATAATAAAATAAAGTTTTCCTATTAGAAAGGAGTTTGAAAATCCTAACCTGGGATTTAAAACTCTAAAGTTAGAATATTGCAAGGTTATAGGTCAGTACAAAAGAAAATAATGATTACACATTAATGCAAAATAAGCTATAAAATATCGATAAAAAGAAAGAAATAATAGAAAAGTAAGAAATGAGAAAAATACTAGATGAGAATTTGCCACCAGGGCAAACAACTTACTTAAGACGCGTAATGATATCCCGAACTATTTTATCAAGAAGGAAATAAGTTAAACAAAAGCAAACAAGATAATGCAAAATGGCACATAGGCCTTGGTCATAAATGGAGATGGTAAGATAATTGTTATGGACCTATGGCCAAGAAAGAAAAGACTATAAAAAAAAAATTGTTAAAACAACAGCAAGGAAAGACTAAAATATTCTAAACTAAACTGAAGGTTACATCAAATGATTAAGAGATTTGATAAGAAAAGAGTAAAACTAAGTTCTTACCCATAAGATCACACGAGGTCCTAGAAAAGCGGATCCACTAGCACACAGATTTGCTTACCTCAAAAATTGAAATGAATTTGAATCTAACTTATGACAGAAGCTCATAAGGAACATGACACACAAGGTAAGCAATCGATGAGTAAGTAGCATTGATTAAAGTGCTAAGGACAATTATTCCGATTATAAAGCTATGTAGAAATGTGAGAAAAACATGAGAAAACAATAGGAATGACTGTTTGAGGACAGATAGTGGACACAATTTAAGGATGAAATTATTTTAAGGGGGGGAGAATTGTAACACCCCTATTTGTATAGCCTGGTATATTTCACTGTTCCGGTGACCGGAGTCGGTCCGGACAATTAAGGGAATTAGAACCACACTTAAGACAACTAGATAAGCTATAAACACAAATAATTAGTAATTGTCAATTAGTTAAGTATAAATAAGAAAAACAGAACATAAGAAGTTAAACGAGCCGAGAGTCACAGCGATGGGTGACCTTCTCGGGAACGACTGCGAAGTCATCTTAAACTCAAATTTCGAACCGTAAAATGTGACACCGCGGTCCTTAGGACCCTTATAAACACAGTGGAAAAGAGAAAATCATGAAAAAGAACTGTTAAGCCAGTTAAATAATTAGGTCAGGGAGCTAGAAGAAATACTAAATTATTTGCAGACCGGGATGAACCGGTGAGGGGCAATTTGGTCAATTGACCCCGAGAGCTGACTTCTGACCTAACTGTCAAATAAAATTGGAGAAAAGAAAATTTCGGAGTTGGGAATTAAATTAAAGAACTAATAGGAAAAAAAAAGGAAAATGAAAATGTGTAAGAAGATGACATCATGCATGATGCCATAAATAGTATAATTAATAAATTCAATTAATTAGATATTTTGGTCTTCCATAAGATAAATATGTATAAAAAAGAAAAGAAAAGGAAAAAGAAAGAATTAAAAAAAAATAATAGAATTATTTATAATGACATCATTAAAGGAGAAAGTAACCAATGGGCAATTAACACACAATTAAAAGGGATAAGGAAGAGTTTAAAATGAGACAAAATTTATTAAAAATAGTCATCTTCTTCATTTTTCGACTTCCATGGCCGATTCCCTCTTCTTCCATGCTCTTATTATTTTTATTTTCTACCTTGATTTTTCATAAGTTTTCTTCCCTAAAACCCTAAACACCCTTTATGAAAATTTATCCCCACACTAAGAGGAACATTTTGATTATCAAAAAGTGAGGAAATTCCAAAGTTTCTACAAGCTCAAGAATTGTTTAAAGAGGTTAGTGCATTAATTTATTTCTATTTCTTTTCTAGGCATGACAAGTTTGTTAAATTAAATTAGATTGATATGAAATTAAAAGAAATTTGTAGGGATAGGAAATTTCTAAATTTCAGCAGCTATTATATGAGTTGTGGTTTGATGGTTTTGAGGAAATTAATTGTGTTTATTAATGATATTGATGAGTATTTGTGATGAACAAATTGATTAGCATGTGTTTACATGAATTGAGAAATTGTGAGTTAGGGTTTTGGGACACTTAGGGTTAGAGACAAAAAAGTGAAAAAATTGGTAAAAGATGTCTTGGACCTAAATTGAAGTGAGAAATGGTCAATGGTGACCAAATGAAGTGTGTTGGAATGGTTGGAGTTGAAACCAAATTCGGATTCAATGTAGTCATGCTGCTGGTAGCATGACCAAGTCAACTTTGAAGGACCAAAAATGAAATTTTACAAGTCCAATTGGTATGGGACCAATTGGGAATGAAAATAGACACTAAATGACACAATTTTCATTTAGGAGGCATGCCCAAAAAGTGACCAAAACCTAGTGAACAAATTGACCAAACTTAGAAAATTGCAGTCTGCCCTGTACAAACTGACCAAATGAATAGTGTTTGTTCATTTAGCCATAACTTGAGCTAGGAAGGTCTAAATGACCTGAAATTTTACCAGTGGTTAGATGAGATATATACCTAAAACTTTCATGAAGAATACAAACCCAAATTATGCCATTAACCAAGTCATTTGGCCACCCCAAGTTGGTGACCCAAAATTGCCAGCACCAAAAATTGCCCAGAATTCTGGGTTGAATCCAATCCGGCAGCCATGGATCAAATGGCTATAACTTGAGCTACAAAACTCCAATAGGGGTGATTCAAAAAGAAGAATAAACTTAAGACATTAGGAAACATTTTCTATGAAGAAAGTTTTTCCAAATTCCAACAGTAAAATGACTAATGGAACAGTGCAACCTAAGGCACCAAAACTGAAAAATTTGCAATTTTGCCTAAAAGACTTAGAATTTGAATAAACAATCAAAACCAACAAATTTAACGACCAAAAAGTGGTATGTGGGTGAAGTTGGAATTCCCATACCTATTAAGCCTTAGAAAGTCAACAATTTGACTTGAATAGTATAGTGAATAGTAACCCAAAACACAAAAATTTCAAGAACGTCGAGTTTAGCACATTAGAGCTAGGAAAAAGTGAAGTTAAATTTATTTTTAGATTTATGCTAAGTTATGGTACTGAAACACTATGAAACTGTGTGTTTCAGCTGAAAAAGACTTGGAAGGTTTGAGAGACTGAGTCAAGGCCTAGAGGCGACTCACGTCAGGTTTGTGCACAAAATTTATAAATGATAGTTTTTACAATGAAAATTGATTTGTTATACATTGTGAATATGTTTTATTCATTATGAATTTCGAGAATGTTGTGTTGCCTATTTTACAATGGAAATTTGAAATGAAAATTATTTATTGATTTGTGTGGAATATTTGAACAATATGGTTTTGAATTTAGTTATGGCTTTGGAAATTTTATTTGAGAATTGTGTGTTGCCTACTCTAGAAATGGAGATTTGAAATGAAGCTTGTTTAATTGTTGTATCAATTATAATTGAACATCATATTTTTAATTTTTTTTTAATTCACACTTGGCATGACAATATTAATATGTTCCTCCTCCACTTGTGGGGTGAGTTTGATATTTGATCAGTTTTCTCCCTCTCTGGCTTTCCAGTCTGAGGGGCGAGTTTGGATGAGTACTCATTAGCTAGCTAGCCACCGCCCTCATTGATTTCGATTAGTGGGGGTGCTTGCCTTGTCGTGATGTACACACGGCATGTTCAGAAATTTTGTGTCATAGCCTAAGTTGTGTTATTGTTTGGCAACACTATGTTTATTAAATTGTTTGATTAAATTTTGTGTTGTATGAAGCTTTGAAAATTATGATTTGTTATAAATGTGATTTGAAAAATTATGAAATGCGATTATGAGATTTTTGAATTACAATTTGTCCATAAATGTTTTATATTATGCATTTTATACTTTATTTTGCACCACTGAGTATCTTTATACTCAGCGATAGCTTTAACTTGCTATCGCAGATAAAGAAAAGAACATAGCAGTAGAGTGAGCTGCTATGGTCAGAGAGGAGCACGGTTGAAGAATTTTTGTACGGGTATTGTCTATACCCTGGTAGTTTAGTTTGATGTAAATATGATAGTATGCATATGTATCTCTATAGTTTGAGCAGTTGTATAGATAAAATTGTAATAATATTATTTTGAGATTTTGCGTCTGTAAATTAACTTATGAATGTAAATTAATTATTTAAAATGCAATGTGCATGAGTTATTAAATGTTTTGAGTTATTAATTTTTGAATTGAAATTTGGATTTTGAGTTGAAGTGTTGCCATTGTTGTTGATTTGAAGTTTGGTGGTGCAAATGAAGTTGTGATTGAGAAATATATTGGGAGTGTTTTTTTTTTCAGGTTTTGAAGAACTGTTTTCTCAAAATACAAACGGCACTCTGCCGAAATTTTTATAAAAATTGCGAAGATTTTAAATATCCAAAAATTTAATTTATATTTGGACTTTAAATAAAGGTTTTTAAAATTTGAAAAAAATTTTACCCACCAAATTCAAAATGAACGATAATTGTTTTAAAATCTCTTGTAGTATATTTAATGGGTTACCGGTAGGTGAAGTACGACAATTCATTAGGTGTACTATGGGAACATGTTACATCTTACAAGGAGTAGGGTGTGACAATTTTCATGCTTCCGCTCCTTCATTTATAACAGTAAGAAAACCAAGTTTATTGCAAGATTATCTATTCTAAACATTCACTTTTCAGTCCATTTGTAAAGGATTAAAACTTAAATTAATGAGGGCCCTTTTATCAAGCAAGACAATAAGCTCATAGCAATAAATAAAAAATGTAGCAAATCTCATTTAAATAGCTAAATCAATTCAAAAACCATAATACAAGGCAATATTTACATACCCATCCCTAGAATCTTAAAGTTCTACTCACAAATCACGGTTTCAAGAGAAACCCAAATAGAGAAATGAAGAAGAAATGGAAAACCAAGCTAAGAGAAAGAAAAACTCAGTAAAAATGGTGAAGAAACTGCTGCTGGAATGTTGGAGAAGACGTCCTCTTAGCTACTACAACAACGATCGAAGGTGCTTCTCTCTCTTCCTTACTTTCTAGCAAAATTCCTTAGTTTTCTCTTTTTTAGGTAAGAGAGAGAAAAAGATGATTTTATATCACTCCTGGGTCTGCCCTAAAAATGGGTTAAAAAAATAGAAGATTCTGGAGAAAATATGAGGTATTAGATTAGAGGAGAAAAATTGCCACGTCAACATTTTCATTAAAATGACACAAGCTGAATCAGGTTGTGTTGCATTTATGTTGCAAGTTGTGCAACTTTCTGGACAAATTCTGAAATTCATCAAGTGCATCAACATAGGCTAAATGAGATCGTGTCCCTGCTTGTGTAGCTTTCGGCCTGAGATTTCTAAAAGTGACACAACCTGCGACATAAGCTACACAAGCTACATCATGGGTTGTGCAACTTTTTATTTAAATAACTCAAATAATGATAAGAAAAATTTATGAAAAATTTTAAAAATAAAATACAACCAAGTTAAATGAGCCGGTGCCTTAGCGATGGGTAACCAGTGGAAAGTTACGGTCTTCGCAGCTAGGAGCCATAAACCCAAGAGAAAATTCATAAAATAATTTTTGGGACTTCATAGAAGAGTCATTGAGGTTTCTACTGCATTAGAATGCCAAGAAAAGGCTTAGAAAAATTTTTCGATCGGTACAGACGATTTTGGCTCAATAAGTCAAACGGAGGACATTTTGATCATTTCGTCTTCAGAGATGATTTTTGACTGACTTGTCCAGTTAAGTAAATAATTATTATGACATAAAATGTGAATAAATATTGCTAAAAATTGAATTGAAAATGAGTGGAAAAGAAAAGAAAAGAAAATGGATGAAAATTTGAATTTTGACATCACACGATGTCATTTACAATTTGTCCACCAATCACCATTCAACAAATACACATAAAACAAATAAAAGGGGCTAAAACAAAAGAAAAATAAACCATCTTCTTCCTTGAACTAGACTAGCCGAAACCTCACTTCTCTCTCCCTTCATTGATTCTCAACCAAAGCTCCATTTCCCTCTCCATTTCACCATAAAACCACTAGCTTGCTTCACTAAAACTCATCCTCACACCTAGAGCAAGCTTTGGACAGCAAAAAGAAAGGAAGAAAGTGAAGTTTTGAAGTCTGGGAAAGTGACTAAATCAAGATTAGTGCCATATCTCTTCCTTTTTCTCTTTAAAATTGATGTTAGGAGTATGAAATGAGTTAGAAATTTATAGAATTGAAAGAATATGTTGAGGAATTGAAAGCCAAAAATTTCGGTAGCCATGAGGAACCTTGAGCAAATTATGATTTTGATGGAATTAAATTTGATTAGTAATGTTCTTGATGAGTTGTATATGGTAGAAGTTGAATTATAAGGTCTTATGCATGAATTGAGGTATTGGAAATTAGGGTTTTGAGCTATATTAGGGTTTGGCCATATTGATGGCAAATGGAAGTTCTAATGGTCAATTGGTGACCATTTGGCTGAGTATAATGAGGAATTGAAGTGAATTGTAGATTTGGATTTGAGGTTAGGTATGCTGTCCAATGTACCCTGCAGGTCTAGATGTGAGTCCAGCATGTTTGGGCAGCTATAACTTGAGTTGTGTAAGCTCAATTTGTGCAAGGCAAATTGGAAATGAAAATAGACACATAATGGCACAACATTGATGAAGGAAACATGTCCAAAAAACAAACTTAGAATGCCCTAAAAAATTGACCAAATCCGAGTAGCACCAATTCTACCTGGGCAAAATGACCAAATGAACAGTGTTCATTCATTTGGTCATAACTCAGTGTAGAAAGGTCCAATTGACATGAAATTTATATCGATGGAAAGCTTAGGAAATTTAGAACAACTTTCATGCAGAACACAAACTCAAATTCTAGACTTAACTAAATGAAATTGCTAGCTAAATTTGAACTACCAAATCTGGCAGAACCAAAAATTGCCTAAAAATTCTGGGTAAAGGCAATCAGACCAGTTATGGTGAAATAGCCATAACTTAAGCTAGAAAACTCCAAATGGGGTGATTCAAAAAGTAAAATATAACTAGGCACAATAAAGAACAACTCTGATTAAGAACACTTGGTCAAATTCTCATTGTAGAATGGCCTAACGGAACAGTGAACTCTAGCACCCAAAAATTGAAATTTTGATTTATTCTCCATTGGTTAGAAGTATGGATTGGCAACTAATGCCAACACTTTTGGGAACCAAAATGTGGTAAATCTATGTGATTAAAACTCATGCAACTATTATATATGAGAAAGTCAATATTTTGACTTAAATGACCAAATGAATAGTAACCCTACATTTAAGTACAAATATTCAAGAAATAACTTTGTAATATGCCCTAGTAGGACTAATGTGATTGGTTTGGATCGGTTGGCATGCTAATAGCGTTATGATAGCAGTACTGCGTATGGCTTCATGCCATTCTGTGACATGATAGCCTATGGCTATACCGATTATGATGTTATACTTGACTTTATGCCTTATTACTTTTAGGGCCTATTAGCCATTCTGTCTGATTTTATCCAGTTCTGGTAGTAAAGCTAGCCGATAGGCCACTGGTCCCACACGTTCAATAACTTCATATGGGCCAATGAACCTAGGGCTTAACTTACCCTTTCTCTCAAATTTTAGTACTTTCTTCCACGGTGGGACTTTGAGAAATACTTTGTCGCCAACTGCATACTCTATCTCTTTTCTTTTTAAGTCGGCATAAGATTTCTGTCTATTTGATGTAACCTTCAATTTAGCTTTGATTATCTTCACTTTCTCCTCAGTCTGTTTCACCAGGTATGGTCCTACCAGCTTATCTTCGCCCAATTCAGTCCAACATACTGGGGTTCTACACTTCCTCCCATATAGTGCTTCATACGGGGCCATTTGAATGCTAGCGTAGTTGCTATTATTACATGCAAATTCTACCAGTAGGAGATATCTATCCCAACTCCCCTCAAACTCATTGACATAACTCCTCAGCATATCCTCCAGGATCTATCACATAATTCACATTGTTACTATCATTTCAATTGTAAATTGTGAAAATTCAATTAGGTTCTAGGTTTACCTGGATTACTAGTTCTGACTGTCCATCCGTCTAAGGATGAAAAGCCATGCTAAAATGGAGTTGTGTGCCCAAGGCTTCTTGCAACTTTTTCCCCAACCTCGATGTAAACCTTGGGTCTCGATCAGATATGATGGAAAGTGGGATTCCATGCAGTCTAACTATCTCACTAATATATAATTCTGCTAACTTCTCCAGTGAGTAGTCAGTCCTAACTGCCAGAAAATGTGCTAACTTCGTCAATCTATCCACTATCACCCATACTGCATCATGCTTCTTTTGGGTGAGAGGTAGACAACTAACAAAATCCATAGTGACCCAGTCCCATTTCCATTCAGGTATGCTTATATGCTGTAGCAATTCTGATAGAACTTGATGTTCTGCTTTAACTTACTGACATGTCAAACACTTAGTCACATAGTCAACTATATCCCTCTTCATACCAGGCCACCAATAATGAGGCTTTAAATCATTATACATTTTTATACTTCCCGGGTGCATAGCATAAACACTAGTGTGTGCTTCTTTCAGAATACTAGTCTTCAGTTCCCCATCATCTGGTACACACACTCTTCCTCTGTACTACAGACACCCATCTGCTTTCACTTCATAATCAGTTTCCTTTCCCTCTAGAATTTTACTCACAATGGCCATTAATTTTTCATCTGCCCTCTGCCCATCTTGTATCTGCTGTAGCAGGTTTGGCCTCACTTGTAACTCAGCCAAAATAGCTCCATCTTGAGCTAAGGTCAGACAGGCATTGAGTGATCTTAAAGCTGTGATGGATTTTCTGCTCAAGGCATCAGCAACTACATTTGCCTTCCCAGGATGATAATCTATCACACAATCATAGTCCTTTAAGAACTCAATCCATTGCCTCTATCTAAGATTGAGCTCTTTTTGGGTTAGCAAATATTTTAGACTCTTGTGGTCTATATAGATGTAGCATTTTTCACCATATAAATATTGCCTCCATATCTTTAGTGCGAAGATAATTGCTACTAACTCCAAGTCATGACTTGGGTAGTTCTGTTCATGTGGCCTTAACTACCTGGAAGCATAGGCAATCAGTTTTCCCTCTTGCATCAATACACACCCTAGCCCAATATGCGAGGTATTACTGTAGACCACAAAGTCTTTTCCTGACACTGGCTGTGTTAACACTGGTGCTTCTGTCAACATTGCCTTCAGCCTCTCAAAATTGGCTTGGCACTTGTCATTCCAGCCAAATTTCACATTCTTGTGTAACAACTTGGTCATTGGAGTAGCTATAAGAGAGAACCCCTTCACAAATCTTCTGTAATACCCAGCTAGCCCCAAGAAACTTCTGACCTCAGTTGTATTTCTGGGAGGCTTCCATTCCATCACTGCTTCTATCTTTTTAGGATCCACTCTAATCCCCTCAGCTGATACTATGTGTCCAAGAAAGGAGATTTTACTCATCCAGAAGTCATACTTGAACAACTTAGCATACAGCTTCTTTTCCCGCAAGGTTTGCAGAACAATCCTCAAATGTTCACCATGTTCGTCCCTAGTCTTGGAATACACCAGAATATCATCAATAAAGACCACTACAAACCGATCTAAGTATGGATGCAAGATACAGTTTATAAGGTATTGAAGGAGCGGAAGCGTGAAAAACACAAGTTTATACCATTGAATTCAAAATTTTTACCTAGGGTCACATGCATCATGCAAGATTTATTTTTATTTGTTTGATTTCAATGATAAACAACATATTAAAACTCTTTTAATATGTTTTTGGATCTGTATTTGCCATTTAATATTTTAGAATTAATTAGATTAATTTTAGAGCCCTAGATTAAATCAAGAACAGACACACTAACCTCTAGATGTACTGTAGTGTATTTGCGCCTTTGAGATTCATCTTCAGGACACTAGATGTTGTTCCTCTAGCTTGTCCACACCAAGAACACCTATGGCAGCCCTTGAACAGCTTCTAAAGCTTTTTCTATTATTTAGAAAATCAAGTTCTACCTTTTAAGAGATTAAAGATGTAAACAGGACACTAGGAACGATTTCTAGTATTTTTAATTCAAGAGATTGTTTGCTAATCTCTTGGAATAGAAGAGAGATGAAGAGGAAGAGAGAATATGAGTCTCAAGGGTGGTTGCACACAATGGGAAGTAGCAGCTTGTATTTTTATTTTTTCATAACAACAGTTATATAACTAGGTCACCACTTAAACCCTTGTCACATGTCACCCTTTGATTGGTTCTAGGTTTAATTGACCCACTCACATTGTGCCAAGTGTCAAACCTATATTTAATCTTAATTTTAATCATCTTACATGATTAAAAGACATTTGGCAAGTTTATGTGTAATTCCATGTGTCACCATCTCATGGTGCCACATGTCACCCTGTGAAGTGACCAAAATGCCCCTGTGTTTTAATTTGGAGTTCTTAACCCAAAATAATTATTTCTCTTCTTCTAATCAATTTATATCAAATATAAATTAATTAATTAATCTCTATTAATTAATTTCTCATTAATTAAATTCATATTTAAACACTTTAAATATAAATTTAACTTATACTATACATCCAATAATCTAGATTTGGTATCAAGTCATGCTAGGGACTTTGCAATCTAATTGCAAACTAAACCTATTTAATTAATCAATTAAACTCTTTAATTAATTAATTATATCATATTTAATTAGGTGATAACTTGTGTATGTGTGTGACTTACTAGGCTCATCACTAATTGGCAATGAGATATGATATTAACTCTTAATATCATTAGAACTCTTTCTTACCATAAATGATTTTTCTAAATCATTTTATGCACCTCATAGACCATGGTTAACACCTAGCATAGCATGCCATGGCCACCCAATTAGTAATAAGGTTTACCTTAAATGAACCTATAATCATATGTTACCATGCACTGGAATCTTTCTGTTACAAAAACCCAACTCTAGCTGGAG
The DNA here is from genome assembly GCF_030052815.1 of Hevea brasiliensis. Lineage (NCBI taxonomy): Eukaryota > Viridiplantae > Streptophyta > Magnoliopsida > Malpighiales > Euphorbiaceae > Hevea > Hevea brasiliensis. The sequence goes on from NC_079494.1 coordinate 69,142,267, forward strand.
TCATGGTTTATGTCAAACTTCATTCGCTATGAATATTATGTTCTCTTTTAATTCTAGTTATTGATTAAAAAGATTTTCTCATCAGAAACTCCTTTCTGATTAAATCTATTTGTTCTGGCCAGGAACTTGAAACATCAAGAATAATTAAATAAACATAGGATTTTATCTCTATTTACTTAGAGGAACAGATTCCATCTTGATCAACACCTACCTCCATATTTAACTAGTAGGAGCCTACACATGCCCATATACCCATACATAGTATAAGTATGAAAGCATTATCAAACTCAAACTACCTATATACAAGATAACTATGCTATCTCAGGTCTAAAGATTATATGCACTGATATGATTTATGACAAAACATTGACAAGAGTAAACTCCATGTGCTTATCATAAGTGTCACTGGTTCAGCCTACTTATCATTTATAAGTGCCTATCATGTTTGTCATATGGCATAAGACTCACCATTCCATCTTATTTATATGTCATATAAATAACTTGGAAACAAACATGAATACAATCTTTCTAGATAAGTCATGTCCTTCTTATAAAGTATCGTCGATTGTGAACCTATTTATGATACTTTGTACTAGAAATACTGTCACTCATATTCTTAACAACTTAAGAATAGAATTTCTAACAAAATATCAATGGACCTTTTATATTACACATCAATATCTTATGTAAACGGAGAAATGGAAATGCTTTTTATTAATAAAAATATGTATAAGATAAATACCAAATGATATGCTCTAAGGCATACTACTAATAATCTCACACTAGCACTAGAGTCATTCATTACAATATCTTAGACCCATCTTCTCAAGTTGTCGGTCTAGCTAAGTCTGTGACATAGGCTTAGTGAATGGATCAGCTGGATTTTTCGCTGATGCTATTTTCTGTATGGCTACATCGCCTCGTCTAACTATTTCTCTGATAATGTGGTAGCGCCTTTCTATATGTTTGGATTTCTAATGAGACCTTGGTTCCTTAGCCTGTATGACTACTCCATTATTTTCATAGTGTAGTGGAACTATTGACTCGATAAAAGGAACTACTGTAACTTCTGTCACGAACTTCTTTATCCAAACAGCTTCCTTTGCAGCATCTGATGCAGCAATATACTCAGCCTCGGTAGTGGAATCTGCAGTCGTGCTCTGTTTGGAACTCTTCCAACTAACTGCACCTCCATTACAAATGAAGAGATATCCAGAGGTAGACTTTCTATCATCGATATCTGATTGGAAATTAGAATCAGTATAATCATCCAATTGCAAGTCTCCACCTCCATAGATCAATAATAAATCCTTAGTTCTTCTCAAGTACTTAAGGATATTCTTGACAGCTATCCAGTGTTTCAAACCTAGATTGGATTGATACCTACTAGTCAAACTGGATTGTACTATGCGATATCTGGCCTAGTACACAACATTGCACACATTAAAGTTCTAATAGCTGAAGCATATGAAATCCTGGCCATCTTATCTCTTTCTTTAGGTGTCTTTGGAGACATCTCTTTAGAAAGATAGATACCATGTCTCACTGGTAACAATCCCCTCTTGGAATCAAGCATGTTAAACCTCTTTAATACCTTTTCCAAGTTAGATAAGACAAGGAAAGTGATAGCACTGTCACTAACCTTCTTATATACACATGGCTCTTCCTCATTTTTTATAAAAACCAAAGGATTTAATGGCCTCATCAAAGCGGATGTTCCAACTCCTCGAAGCTTACTTCAACCCATAAATGGTTCGCTTTAGCTTGCATACCTTGGAACCATCTTGGGATTCAAAACCCCTAGGTTGTTCCATGAAAATGTTTTCTTCAACGTATCGATTGAGAAAAGTTGTTTTCACATCCATCTGCCAAATCTCATAATCATAGTATGCAGCTATTGCTAATAAAATCCTAATTGATTTAAGCATGGAAACAGGCGAGAAAGTCTCCTTATAGTCGATTCCTTGCCTTTGGCGAAACCCTTTCGCTACTAGCCTTGCCTTATAGTTCTCTACCTTTCCATCAGAATCAATTTTCTTCTTGAAAAACCATTTGTTCCCTATAGGTACAATACCTTCAGGTGGGTCGACAAGATCCCAAACTTGATTCTTATACATAGAATCAATCTCAGATTTCATAGCATCAATCTATTTTGAAGAGTCTATATCTGATATAGCTTCATCATAGGTAAGTGGATCATCTCCATGATCTACTTCTTCATGAGTAGACAACTCTTGTTTTTCTTCATGAAGGAAACCATATCTCACTAGTGGGTGAGATACCCTGGTTGTTCTACGAGGAACAGCTGTAGATATTTCATCAATGGGTATAAGTTGACTAGATGAATCTATATCCATCTGATCTGTTGGTTGGTCAGAATTCTCTAATTCCAACTCTATTTTCCTTCCTTTGCCTCCTTCTTGAACAAACTATTATTCAAGAAATGTGGCATCTCTACTCACCACAACCTTTTGTGATGTAGGCAAATAAAAATAATATCTAAAATTATCTTTTGGATATCCAACAAATTGACCCTTTTCTAATCTGGTTTCCAATTTATCAGTGTTCAGCTTTTTGATATAAGCTGAATGACCCAAAATCTTAACATGCTTAAGACTTGGTTTTCTTCCATGCCATATTTCATAAGGTGTGGAAGAAACTGATTTTGATGGAATCCTATTTAGAATATACAAAGTTGATTCTAATGCAAATTCCCAAAAGGAGATTGGCATATCTGTATAGCTCATCATACTACGTACCATATCCAATAAGGTACGATTTCTCCTTTTAGATACACAATTCAGCTGTGGCGTTCCTGGAGGGCTCAGCTAGGAAACAATGCCATGCTTTCTCAAGTATTCATCAAATTCAGTACTCAAATATTCACCTCCATGATCTGATCGAAGAGCTTTAATACTCTTTCCTGTTTTATTTTCTACTTCAGATTTAAATTCTTTGAACTTTTGAAAAGATTCATGTTTGTATTTCATCAAATACAAATACTCAAACCTTGATTTATCATCAGTAAAGGTAATAAAGTAACGAAAACCGCCTCTAGCCATTTCCTTAAATGGACCACATACATCACTATGTATTAGCTCCAAAATATTTTCAGCCCTTATCCAACAAAGGGTGATCTAGTCATTTTGCCCTAAAGGCAAGACTCACAAGTTGGAGTAGGCTCAGAGCCCAATGAGGATAGAATCCCATTTTCGCCAGTTTTGCAATCCTATCTTCTGCAGCATGACATAACCTTAAGTGCCAAATATGTTTTGAACTTGAGTTGGTTTTCACCATGGCATTGCATTCATTTAGATCACTTGCATTCATTTTGTGTTTGTCATTATTATCTAAATGATAAAGACCTTCATTCATATAACCCGAACCTACATATTTATTTCCAAAATAAATATTGTAAACATCATCTGTGAATTGAAATTATAGCCATTTCTAATCAAACTAGATATAGAAATGATGTTCTTAAAAGCATCAGGTACATATAAAATATTATCCAAACACAAAACATGTCCAAACATGTAAAAATATTTAGATCCTATGGCTAAAGCTTCAACAGTTGAACCATTGGCAATCCGGACTCTAACATCTTGAGAACGCAAGCTGCTACTATTTGCTAGTTCCTGCATATCATTAGAAATGTGAGAACTGGAACCAGTATCTAAAATCCAAGCTGTAGATGAACTATGAGTATCATCAGAATCTAAATAACAAGATATGGACATACCTTCCGAAGGTTTATCCTTTTTGTCCTTCAGAGAAGCAAGATACTCTGGGCAGTTCCATTTCCAGTGCCCATCCTTTTGGCAGTGGAAACACTTTCCTTTGCCTCCATCAGCTTTAGTCTTCCCTTTCTGTTTAGCTATTTTCTTAGAAGGACTAGGAATCTGAGGTTTCTTTTTCTTATTGCCCTTCTTCTTATTAGACTTTCCGGCTGAAGGAGATGCAATCAAAGCTACCTCTTTTCCTTTATTGCCCGGCATATTCTTTTGGGCAATAACCAGCATGTTGAGTAAACCAGCTAAGGTTCATTCTTGTTTAGTCATACGGAAATTTGTCACAAAATTCCCAAAAGACTCAGGAAGGGACTGAAGGATCAAATCCGTCTGTAGTTGGAAATCCATGTTGAAGTCAAGATGTTCCAACTGCTCAATCAGCCAAATCATCTTATGGGCATGATCCCCAACATTCTGTCCCTCAGACATCCTCATGCGGAACAGCTGCCTAGATATCTCATGCCTAGCATTCCTACTGTGCTCACCATACAACTCTTGTAGGAGAAGGAGGATCACTCTGCATGTTCTCATGCTGCTTCTGTAACTCATTACTCATGGAAGCAAGCATGTAACACTTAGCTCTCATATCATGCTCCTTCCACTTGTCAAAAGTTTCATGTTCCTCTTGAGTGGCCTCTGGAGGTAAGGGACTAGGAACATTTGAATCTAGAACATATCCTATATGTTCAAGGTTCAGGACAATTTTCAAATTTCTTAGACAATCAGAGAGATTAGGTTCTGTCAACCTATTGCGATCAAGTATGCTTGCAAGGATATTGGATGGTGGTGGTTATCCTATGCTCATTATTATCAGAAAATTAACTGCAGAAAATAACCAGATTAATTAGTAAATGTATCAAGTAATTAACCAAAATGATTATGGTATTTTAATCAAATTGGTCCTCCCACTATCTTAGTGAATCCTACACTTCCAAAGTAGAAAACGGAAATCCTAGTTGGATGGATTTCTAGTGGGTGATTGAATTCTTATAATTCTATTGATCATCCTTAGGTACATCCATTATTAGAATTACAATAAACTATAAGTGAGCAACTCCTTGCCCATCACATCTCATGTGAGATTCAATCCTTTACCTAACCCCTAATGCTCAAAATCTCAGGTATATCTATTATTGACTTATCTTGCATTAGTTAAGTTGATCCCATTGAGCCAGTAATTATACAAAATAATTTCAATGTCCTCAGGTACATCCAATATTGGCTACCAAACCATTTACATATTTACAACATCTCATGCTTAACAATTATTCTTAAGAAAATCTCTTAAATTAATTGCATCTTATGCAACTATTTAAAATTTCTTAAAATAATTGCCCCAATAGAGGGCCCATGTTATAATTACTTCAATTATAGCATTTCCAACCTAATCATTGGTTTGGAAGATTTTATGGTCATCCTAATTACTATTAAGGTTTCACTTTGCACATTATCCATTTAGCATGCATATATCATATAATCACATACATTTCCATACATCTCATGCATTCATGGATAAGCAGTAAATATGATATGATCATGGACTTTCTAAGGGATTCAATTCTGAGCCACCAAAAATTGAATCAGGGCATTCCTAGGTACATTTCATTCATTCATTTTACAAGAGTTGCTGAAAGAGTACATAATCAACACTAGATCTTGAATTCCTCCCACTGGTCCCACCAATGCTCTTCACCTCCTTGAACTTCTTGCAATCCAATATTGCATAGTAATCCTTGGCATACCAAGGAAAATTTACAAGAAGTAAATAAATGAAATTACAACCCAAAAATTATTACAACCTTAATAATACATGTCCAAAATAAATTAAAATAAATTAATTAATTTACAATCCCAAAGAAACATAAAAGAAATAAACCCAATCACATTGGTCTTTTATAGTCCATGATCATCCATCATGCATATCACTATTTAACAATTAAATAAAACATACATACTTAAATTAATTTGAATATCTTATATTCAACTTAAAAATCCAAATTTGAATATGATTCAAATAAATTTAAAAATTTAGATTTGAATCTCATTCAAATAAATTTAAAAATTTAGATTTGAATCTCATTCAAACAAATTTAAAAATTCAAATTTGAATCACATTCAAACAACCTTAAAAATTCAGATTTGAATCACATTCAAACAATTTTTAAAAAAATTAGATTTGAATCACATTCAAACAATTTTTAAAAATTCAGATCTGAATATTATTCAAACATCTTATTTAAATATGATCCAAATAACTTTAAAAATTCAAATTTGAATCACATTCAAACAACTTTTAAAATTCAAATTTGAATCACATTCAAACAATTTTTAAAATTCTGGTTTGAATCAAAATTTAATTGTGTGATCAAAATTCTAATTAAACAATTTAATTAGACATAGGATGAGCTTTTAGGTCATACAACAATTGCAAATTAAAAAGCCAAACCTTTGCACCACCCATGAAGCCAAACCATGCGCACCATTGATGGTGTTGTTCAAGCATGCCGCCACACATCCATTGCAACCAGCAATGGATAAATCATCTCATGATCAAAACACACAATTAAATCATAAAATCAATAATCTAAATGGCAAATATAGTGGCTCTGATACCAATTGAAGGAGCAGAAGCATGAAAAACACAAGTTTATACCATTGAATTTAAAAATTTTCACCTAGGGTCACATGTATCATGCAAGATTTATTTTTATCTATTTGATTTCAATGATAAACAACATATTAAAACTCTTTCAATATGTTTTTGGATCTGTATTTGCGATTTAAGATTTTAGAATTAATCAGATTAATTTTAGAACCCTAGATTAAATCAAGAACAAACACACTAACCTCTCTGCAGTATATTTGCGCCTTTGAGATTCGTCTTCAGGACACTAGATGTTGTCTCTCTAGCTTATCCACACCAAGAACACCTATGGCAGCCCTTGAACAGCTTCTAAAATTTTTTCTATTATTTAGAAAATCAAGTTCTGCCTTTTAAGAGATTAAAGATGTAAACAGGATACTAGAAACGATTTCTAGTATTTTTAATTCAACAAATTGTTTGCTAATCTCTTAGAATAGACGAGAGATGTGAAAGAACGGAAGCGTGAAAAACACAAGTTTATACCATTGAATTCAAAAATTTTCACCTAGGGTCACATGCATCATACAAGATTTATTTTTATCTATTTGATTTCAATGATAAACAACATATTAAAACTCTTTTAATATGTTTTTGAATCAGTATTTGCCATTTAAGATTTTAAAATTAATCAAATTAATTTTAGAACCCTAGATTAAATCAAGAACAAACACACTAACCTCTTGATGCACTGCAGTGTATTTGCGCCTTTGAGATTCGTCTTCAGGACACCAAATGTTGTCCCTCTAGCTTGTCCACACCAAGAACACCTATGGCAGCCCTTGAACAGCTTCTAAAGCTTTTTCTATTAATTAGAAAATCAAGTTTTGCCTTTTAAAAGATTAGAGATGTAAACAGGACACTAGAAACAATTTCCAGTGTTCTTAATTCAAGAGATTGTTTCTCTAATCTTTTGGATTGATGAAAAAAGAAGAAGAAGAGGAGAGAATTGCACACCAAGGTGGCGGCACAAAGGAGTGGCTACTGCTTGTGTTTTATTTTTTTTTTTCTCATAACAACACTTATATAGCTAGGTTAACACATTAAACCCTTGCCACATGTCACCCTTTGATTAGCTCTAGGTTTAAGTGACCCAATCACATTGTGCCAAGTGTCAAACCTATATTAAATCTTAATTTTAATCATCTTACATGACTAAAAACATTTGGCAAGCTTATGTGTAATGCCATGTGTCACCATCTCATGGTGCCACGTGTCACACTGCGAAATGACCAAAATGCCCCTGTGTCTTAATTTTGAGTTCTTAACCCAAAATAATTATTTCTCTTCTTCTAATTAATTTATATCAAATATAAATTAATTAATTAATCTCTATTAATTAATTTCTCATTAATTAAATTCATATTAAAATACATTAAATATAAATTTAACTTATACTATACATCCAATAATCTAGATTTGGTCTCAAGTAATGCTAGGGACTTTGCAATCTAATTGCAAACCAAACCTATTTAATTAATCAATTAAACTCTTTAATTAATTAATTAAATCATATTTAATTAGGTGATAACTTGTTTATGTGTGTGACTTACTAGGCTCATCACTAATTGGTAATGAGATATGATATCAACTCTTAATACCATCAGAACTCTTTCTTACCATAAATGATTTCTCTAAATCATTTTATGCACCTCATAGACCATGGTTCACACCTAGAATAGCATGCCATGGTCACCTAATTAGTAATAAGGTTTGCCTTAAATGAACCTATAATCATATGTTACCATGCACTAGAATCTCTCTATTACAAAATCCCAACTTAAGCTGGAGTCATGGTTTATGTCAAACTCCATTTTCTATGAATATTATGTTCTCTTTTAATTCCAGTTATTGATTAAAAAGATTTTCTCATCAGAAACTCTTTTCTGATTAAATCTATCTGTCCTGGCCAGGAACTTGAAACATCAAGAACAATTAAAATAACATAGGATTTTATCTCTATTTACATAGAGGAACAGATTCCATCTTAATCAACAACTACCTCCATTTATAACCAGTAGGAGCCAACACATGTCCATATACCCATAAGTATGAAAGCAGTATCAAACTCAAACTACCTATATACAAGATAAATGTGCTATCTCAGGTTTAAAGATTATATGCACTAATATGATTTATGACAAAACATTGATAAGAGTAAACTCCATGTACTTGTCATAAGTGTCACTGGTTCGGCCTACTTATCATTTATAAGTGCCTATCATGTTTGTCATATGGCATGAGACTCACCATTCCATCTTATTTATATCTCATATAAATAACTTGGGAACAAACATGAATACAATCTTTCTGGATAAGTCATGTCCTTATTATGAAGTATCCTCGATTGTGAACCTATTTATGATACTTTGTGCTAGAAATAATGTCACTCATATTCTTAACAATTTAAGAACAATATTTCTAACAAAATATCAATGGACCTTTTCTATTACACATAAATATATTATGTAAATGGAATAGTGAAAAAACCTTTTATTAATAAAAATATGTATAAGATACATACTAAATGATATGCTATAAGGCATACTACTAATAATCTCCCACTAGCACTAGAGCCATTCATTACAATATCTTAGACCTATCTTCTCAAGATGTCGATCTAGCTGAGTCTGTGACATAGGCTTAGTGAATGGATCAGCTGGATTTTCAGCTGATGCTATTTTCTACATGGCTACATTACCTCGCCCAACTATTTCTCTGATAATGTGGTAGCGCCTTTCTAGGTGTTTGGATTTTTGGTGAGACCTGGGTTTTTTAGCCTGTATGACTGCTCCATTATTGTCACAGTGTAGTGGAACTGCTGACTCAATGGAAGGAACTACTGCAAGTTCTGTTATGAACTTCTTTATCCAAATAGCTTCCTTTGCAGCATCTGATGCAGTAATATACTCAGCCTCTATAGTGGAATCTGCAGTCATGCTCTGTTTGGAACTCTTCCAACTGACTGCACCTCCATTACAAATGAACACATATCTAGATATAGACTTTCTATCATCGATATCTGATTGGAAATCAGAATCAGTATGACCATCCAATTGCAAGTCTCCACCTCCATATATCAAGAATAAATCCTTAGTTCTTCTTAAGTACTTAAGGATATTTCTGACAACTATCCAGTGTTCCAAACCTGGATTGGATTGATACCTGCTAGTCAAACTAACAGCATATGCGATATCCGGCCTAGTACACAACATTGCATACATTAAACTTCCAATAGCCGAAGCATATGAAATCCTAGCCATCTTATCTCTTTCTTCAAGTGTCTTTGGAGACATCTCTTTAGAAAGGTGAATACCATGTCTCACTGGTAACAATCCCCTCTTGGAATCAAGCATGTTAAACCTCTTTAACAACTTTTCCAAGTATAGACTTTGAGATAAACCAATTATTCTTTTTGCTCTATCTCTATAGATGCGAATCCCAAGAATATAGGTTTCCTCCCCTAAGTCTTTCATGGACAATGTATTTGACAACCATATCTTTACAGTTGTCAACATACCTGTGTCATTACCCATCAATAGTATGTCATCCACATATAAGACAAGGAAAGTGATAGCACTGTCACTAACCTTCTTATATACACATGGCTCGTCCTCATTTTTTATAAAACCAAAGGATTTAATGGCTTCATCAAAACGGATGTTCCAACTCCTCGAAGCTTGCTTCAACCCATAAATGGATCGCTTTAGTTTGCATACCTTGGAACCATCTTGGGATTCAAAACCCCTAGGTTGTTCCATGAAAATGTTTTCTTCAATGTATCCATTGAGAAAAGCTATTTTGACATCCATCTGCCAAATCTCATAATCATAGTATGCAGCTATTGCTAATAGAATCCTAATTGATTTAAGCATGGCAACAGGCGAGAAAGTCTCTTCATAGTCGATTCCTTGCCTTTGGTGAAACCCTTTCGCTACTAGCCTTGCCTTATAGGTCTCTACCTTTCCATCGGAACTAATTTTCTTCTTGAAAACCCATTTATTCCCTATAGGTACAATACCTTCAGGTGGGTCGACAAGATCCCAAACTTGATTCTTATACATGGAATCAATCTCAGATTTCATAGCATCAATCCATTTTGAAGAGTCTATATCTGATATAGCTTCTTCATAGGTAAGTGGATCATCTCCATGATCTACTTCTTCATGAGTAGACAACTCTTGTTTTTCTTCATGAAGGAAACCATATCTCACTAGTGGGTGAGATACCCTGGTTGTTCTATGAGGAACTGCTGTAGATGTTTCATCAACGGGTATAGGTTGACTAGATGGATCTATATCCATATGATCTGTTGGCTGATCAGAATTCTCCAATTCCAACTCTATTTGCCTTCCTTTGCCTCTTTCTTGAACAAACTATTGTTCAAGAAATGTGGCATCTCCACTTCTCACAACCTTTTTTGAAGTAGGCAAATAAAAATAATATCGAAAACTATCTTTTGGATATCCACCAAATCGACCTTTTTCTAATCTGGTTTCCAATTTATCAGTGTTCAACTTTTTGATATAAGCTGGACAACCGCAAATTTTAACATGCTTAAGACTTGGTTTTCTTCCATGCCATATCTCATAAGGTGTGGAAGAAACTGATTTTGATGGAATCCTATTCAGAATATACAAAGCTGATTCTAATGCAAATCCCCAAAAGGAGGTTGGCATATCAATATACCTCATCATACTACGTACCATATCCAATAGGGTACGATTTCTCCTTTCAGATACACCATTCAGCTGTGGCGTTCCTAGAGGAGTTAGCTGGGAAACAATGCCGTGCTCTCTCAAGTATTCATCAAATTCAGTACTCAAATATTCACCTCCACGATCTGATCGAAGAGCATTTAAGGAAATGCATTTATGGAAATGGCTAGAGGTAGTTTTCATTATTTTATTACCTTTACTGATGATAAATCAAGGTTTGGGTATTTGTATTTCATCAAATACAAATACCCAAACCTTGATTTATCATCAGTAAAGGTAATAAAATAATGAAAACTACCTCTAGCCATTTCCTTAAATGCATTAGATCCAAAATATTTTCAGCTCTTAGCCCTTATCCAACAAAGGGTGATCTAGTCATTTTGCCCTGAAGACAAGATTCACAAGTTGGAATAGGCTCAGAGCCCAATGAGGATAAAATCCCCATTTTCTCCAGTTTTGTAATCCTATCTTCTGCAACATGACATAACCTTAAGTGCCAAATATATTTTCAACTTAAGTTGATTTTCACTATGGCATTGCGTTCTTTTAGATTGCTATACTTTGGGCAGTTCCTATTCCAGTGCCCATCCTTCTGGCAGTGGAAACACTTTCCTTTGCCTCCATTAGCTTTAGTCTTCCCATTCTATTTAGCTATTTTCTTGAAAGGACCAAGAAACTGAGATTTCTTTTTCTTATTGCCCTTCTTCTTGTTGGACTTTCTAGTAGAAGAAGATGCAATCAAAGCTACCTCTTTTCCTTTATTGCCCGGCATATTCTTTTGGGCAATAACCAGCATGTTGAGTAAACCAGCTAAAGTGCATTCCTGTTGAGTCATATGGAAATTTGTCACAAAATTTCCAAAAAACTAAGGAAGGGACTGAAGGATCAAATCCGTCTGTAGTTGGAAATCCATGTTCAAATCAAGATGTTCCAACTGCTCAATCAGCCGAATCATCTTAAGGAAATGATCCCCAACATTTTGTCCCTCAGACATCCTCATGCAGAATAGCTGCCTAGATATCTCATGCCTAGCATTCCTACCATGCTCACCATACAACTCTTGTAGGAGAAGGAGGATCTCACTAGCACTCTGCATGTTCTCATGCTGCTTCTGTAACTCATTACTCATGGAAGCAAGCATGTAACACTTAGCACTCATATCATGCTCCTTCCACTTGTCCAAAGTTTCATGTTTCTCTTGAGTGGCCTCTGGAGGTAAGGGACTAGGAACATTTGAGTTTAGAACATATCCTATATGTTCAAGGTTCAGGACAAGTTTCAAATTTCTTAGCCAATCAGACAGATTAGGTCCTATCAACCTATTGTGATCAAGTATGCTTACAAGGATATTGGATGGTGGTGGTTGTTCTATGCTCATTATTATCAGAAAATTAACTGCAGAAAATAACCATATTAATTAGTAAATGTATCAAGTAATTAATCAAAATGATTGGTCCTCCCACTAACTTAGCGAATTTGTCACACCCTACCCTTCTGTAAGGTATAACATAATCCCGTAGTATACCAAATGAATTACCAACTTCGTCTACTGATAACCCATTAAATACACTACAAAGGATTTTAAAACTTTTCTTACTTCTTTTTACAGTGGTGAGCACTATTTACAGGTATTAAAAACCTTTTTGAACTGAAGTGAAAGAGATAACACATTTGAATTATTAGGAATTTCTGTAAAAATTTTGGCGGAGTGCCCTCTGTATTTTGAATAAAACAGTTCTTCAGAAAACCTGTAAAAAGCACTTCAAATATATTTCTCAATCTCAAACTCCAACATAATTGAACACAATATGTTTTTCAAGGACTGAGATAAAAGAAATACAGTACAAATTTTACAAGCCAAAATAACTCATAATTTATTTTACAACTTTAATGTACAAGTTTAATTTACAACTGCTCAAAACCAAGAACAATATATACATACAGTGAACATACATTACAGTATAAAATGCAAAATGTGGTATACTCAATATACCCAATGATCTCTCAGTGTTGCCCTAGCAGCCTAGTCTGCTGCCCTGTCAATCTGTCTACCTGCGACAGCAATGAAAAGCTATCGCTGAGACAATGTCTCAGTGGTGCACAACATTAACCAAATACAACTTTAAATCACAATTCATAAATCATATAAATGATGGATACATAAAACCATAGTTAAATTCGAGACAATGAATGTGATAAGGAATTTAACACAATATCACAATAAATCTCAGTGAACAAAACATAGTTAAATTCAAAAGACAGTGAATGTCAATAAGAATTTAAACTCCATTTCACAAATTATCAAAGCTCATAATAACACAATTTAGTCAAATAATTTACGAACACAGTGTTGCCAATTCATACACAACTTAAGCTATGACACAAAATTTTTGATCAATGCCGCGTTGTACACCACGACAAAGTAATCACAACCCCACTAATCGAAATCAATGAGGAAGGGAGGTAGCTATATAATGAGTACTCATCCAATCACCTCAACTGGTAAACCAGGGAGGGAGAAAAATAAACGATCACGACTCCATAAATGGAGAAGGAAAATAAACGATCACAACCCATAAATGGAGAAGGAATGCTACGATACTATCATGCTAAGTGTGAACACAAAATCAATTCCAAACATTTTATTCAAATGATTCGTGAGAATCCAATAAATTTCTAAAGTCATAATTTCATTCACAAAATGGCAACACAATTCATAAGTAACTTCAATTTTCACAAATCACACTAAATAATTTTTTTCACAGTTTCAAACCATTTACAATGCTTTTCAAGCAATAAGTATCCATCAATATCATTCAAACAAATTTTCACAATTTCAAACTATTTACAATGCTTTTCAAGAAATAAGTATCCATTCAAACACATTTCCACAATTTAAAACAATAATATACAAATAGTCAATATTTATTTCAATTGAAAATTTAAAAGAAATACTGTTGTGCACAAACCTCTGATAACTATCTCCTGGCCTTGACTTAGTATTTCCTTCCCTTTTCCTGAGTCTTTGCTAACTAAGAAACACAATATAAAGTGCTTCAGTACTCATTTAAACTGTCTCTAACGATAATGCTTGATAATTAATTCACTGAATTCTATTATTTGCTTAGTCAACCTAATATGTCGACCCTCGATGCATTCTAGGTAAATTAGGTTTTAATGTTACTAACATGTCACATTCGATAGCCTTTTAGGGTTGGTACATGTTACCAATTTCATTCCCATGTATACTGCGTTTTATTGTAACTTGCTAGATTCCGGGATACTAGTTTAACCTAGCTGGATGACCTAGTTCCCTCGGTTTTCGGGTTTCGATCAAAACTACAAACTTGTAGATCTATGTCTTATGGAACGCGGGGAAAATTTTCAGGTAATTCTGAGTTATGTAGACCAAGTTATGGTCATTTTACTATTTCTGGTCAACTTGCACCAAAATTGGTCACTTTAGGTCATTTTAGGTCATTTTAGGTTCGGCCAGTTTTTGGACCCGAACTTGTGCAAGCTGTTTGACTTGCTTATGGTTATTTCTGGGCTTTTGTGTCTTCATAAGACTTGTAGATATGGGTCTTAACTATTCATGGTTAAAATTTCAGGTCAATTGGACCTGTTTTGAGTGAGTTATGGACTAAACACTAACTACTACCTAAATGGTCAATTTTCATGCCTCAATTGCACTTAATCCGGATTTGGTCATTTTTCAAGCTACCTTGCAAGCAGAATTTTGGCAAGCTTCCTTCGTGAAAGTTGGCAAATTTTGTGTCTAGTTTCACCTCCAATTGGTCTCATACCAATTGGAGCCACACACTTAAAGTTCTAGGCCTAAAACACAAACTGCCTTATTGCATTTCTTTCATACACATCAAGGATCACTCCTAACACTTACCAAACTCAACATTCAAGTCAATTCTGGTTGTACCATAATCTAAACATAATTTATAACATATTATAGGTCATTTTGGCCACTTAAAATTACATTCAACATACACCATAAAGTTCAGAATTTTTCAACTCAATTACAACAATTCAAGTACCTAACCATAACACTTTTACATGTTCAAATTCACACCATCATACATACCATCAAACTGCCATAACTACTATCACAATTCAACACCATTATTCCATAAACCAAGCATGAATTCCAGTATTCCTCAGAGTTAACAACCTGTTGCAATGGTACCTTTACATTCCATTAATTTCCAAGCTTCAAATTTCAATTCACATTTACATATACTAAGTATACATCACCCAAACAATTTCCTACACAATATACATTTAATCAATCATTTAATTCACCATTTAGAAGCAAAAATAAACTTCCTTCAAAGTGTTTCCATGGCTTCCAAAAGTACACTTCCCCATTCAACATCAAACCTCAAAAATCTCTCCATAAATCAAACACCCATAACATCCTTACAAACTTTAATTAAACAATAATAAAAAACACAAACTTACCACTTTGGAAATTCTTGAAAACTCCACAAAAACTTTCATTTCTTGCTGCCTATCTACTGCCCATGGTGTGAGGATCATTTTTCATGAAGACACTTGCAAGAAATCAAGGCTTGATCATGGAGAACTTGAGCTCCATGCATGGTGTGGCCATGGGAGAGGTTTGAGAGCTTTCATTCTTCCAAATGAATTTTTCAGTGGACAAGGTGAATTGCAGAATGATAGTGGACATTTCTGTCCACTTAGGGTATTATATGGTATATAATAATTTACTTAGTGCTCCACTAACATAGGTTAATAATAAATAATGTTAAACTTTCCATATTCCCACATTAAGTCCCTAATTTTTGCTAATTGAATTAGGTACCACTAATTTATTTTTTCATGACATTTTACAAATATAATATCATGTATTTTTAATTGACATTTAGGTCAAAAGACAACTCGGCGTGTCAAATGACCACAATGCCCCTGTTCGGGTTGCATTCCCGATTTTTCGGTAACACCGGGTTTTGTCCGTTTTTCGATTTCTCACTTTTCTTTGTACTAATTAATTAATTTTTCTTTGATATTTCTAATGGTATTTATACTTCAATAGAGGTCTATTTAAGTCCTAAAAATATTTTTCAGGGTTCCCCGCGGTCCAGGGCTAGTCAACGGTCCACGCCGTGACTTCCCAGTGCGGTTACCCATCGCTAGGGTTCCCGGCTCGCTTAACTTGGTTACATTTCTTTGCTATTATTTTTCCTTTGTTTTTCTTGTATTTTATTTTCTTGTATTTCATTATTTTATGTCTCCTCACTCATATCGAAGTGTAGTTCTAGGCATCCTAGCTGTCCAAACAACACTGGTCACCGGAACAGTAGAACGCACTACCGAACATAGGGGTGTTACAGAATCCTACACTTCCAAAGTAGAAAACGGAAATCCTAGTTGGATGGATTTCTAGTGGGTGATTGAATTCTTATAATTCTATTGATCATCCTCAGGTACATCTGTTATTGGAATTACAATAAACTATAAGTGAGCAACTCCTTGCCCATCACATCTTATGTGAGGTTCAATCCTTTACCTAGCCCCTAATACTCAAAATCTCAAGTACATCCATTATTGACTTATCTTGCATTAGTTAAGTTGATCCCCTTGAGCCAGTAATTATGAAAATAATTTTAATGTCCTCAGGTACATCCAATATTGGCCACCAAACCATTTACATATTTACAACATCTCATGCTTAACAATTATTCTTAAGAAAATCTTTTAAATTAATTGCATCTTATATAACTATTTAAAATTTCTCAAAATAATTGCCCCAATGGAGGGCCCATGTTATAATTACTTTAATTATAGCATTTCTAACTTAATCATTTGTTTGGAAGATTTTATGGTCATCCTAATTGCTATTAAGGTCTCACTTTGCACATTATCCATTTAGCATGCATATATCATAGAATTGCATATATTCCCATACATCTCATGCATTCATGGATAAGCAGTAAATATGGTATGATCATGGACTTTCTAAGGGATTCAATTTTGAGCCACCAAGAATTGAATCAGGGCATTCCTAGGTGCATTTCATTCATTCATTTTACAAGAGTTGCTGAAGGAGTACTAATCAACACTTGATCTTGAATTCCTCCCACTGGTCCCACCAATGCTCTTGACCTCCTTGAACTTCTTGCAATCCAATTACATAGTAATCATTGGCATACCAAGGCGAATTTACAAGAACTTAAATAAATGAAATTACAGCCCAAAAATTATTACAAACTTAATAATACATGCCTAAAATAAATTAAAATAAATTAATTAATTTACAATCCCAAAGAAAACATAAAAGAAATAAATCCAATCACATTGGTCTTTTATAGTCCATGATCATCCATCATGCATATCACTATTTAACAATTAAATAAAACATACATCCTTAAATTAAATTGAATATATCATATTCAACTTAAAAATTCAGATTTGAATCTCATTCAAACAAATTTAAAAATTCAGATTTGAATCACATTCAAATAATCTTATAAATTCAGATTTGAATCACATTCAAACATTTTTTAAAAAATCTGATTTGATTCACATTCAAACATTTTTTAAAAAATCTAATTTGATTCACATTCAAACATTTTTAAAAAAATCAGATCTGAATATTATTCAAACAACTTTAAAAATTAAGATTTGAATATGATTCAAACAACTTTAAAAATTCAGATTTGAATCACATTCAAATAACTTTTAAAAATCAGATTTGAATCTCATTCAAATAATTTTTAAAATTCTGATTTGAATCATAATTTGATTGTGTGATTAAAACTACTAATTAAACACTTTAATTAGTCAAAGAATAGGCCTTAGATCATACAACAATTGCAGAATTAAAAGCCAAACCTTGAACCACCCATGGAAGCCAAACCATGCGCACCATTGATGGTGTTTTTCAAGCATGCTGCCACACCTCCATTGCAACCAGCAATGGATAAATCATCTCATGATCAAAACACATAATTAAATCATATAATCAACAATCAAAATGGCAAATATAGTGGCTTTGATACCAATTGAAGGAACCGAAGGGTGAAAAACACAAGTTTATACCATTGAATTCAAAAATTTTCACCTAGGATCACATGCATCATGCAAGATTTATTTTTATCTATTTGATTTCAATGATAAATAACATATTAAAACTATTTTAATATGTTTTTGGATCTGTATTTTCCATTTAAGATTTTAAAATTAATCAGATTAATTTTAGAACCCTAGATTAAATCAAGAACAAACACACTAACCTCTTGATGCACTACAGTGTATTTGTGCCTTTGAGATTCGTTTTCAACACACCAAATGTTGTCCCTCTAGCTTGTCCACATCAAGAACACCTATGGCAGCCCTTGACCAACTTCTAAAGCTTTTTCTATTAATTAGAAAATCAAGTTCCACCTTTTAAAAGATTAGAGATGTAAACAGGACACTAGAAACAATTTCTGGTGTTCTTAATTCAAGAGATTGTTTCTCTAATCTCTTGGATTGATGAAAGAAGAAGAAGAAGAGGAGAGAATTGCACACCAAGGTGGCGACACAAAGGAGTGGCTGCTGCTTGTGTTTTATTTTTTTTTTCTCATAACAACACTTATATAGCTAGGTTAAAACATTAAACCCTTGCCATATGTCGCCTTTTGATTAGCTCTAGGTTTAAGTGACCCAATCACATTGTGCCAAGTGTCAAACCTATATTTAATCTTAATTTTAATCATCTTACATGATTAAAAACATTTAGCAAGCTTATGTGTAATGCCATGTGTCACCATCTCATGGTGCCACATGTCACACTGCGAAATGACCAAAATGCTCCTGTGTCTTAATTTTAAGTTCTTAACCCAAAATAATTATTTCTCTTCTTCTAATTAATTTATATTAAATATAAATTAATTAATTAATCTCTATTCATTAATTTCTCATTAATTAAATTCATATTTAAACACTTTAAATATAAATTTAACTTATACTATGCATCCAATATTCTAGATTTGGTCTCAAGTCATGCTAGGAACTTTGCAATCTAATTGCAAACCAAACCTATTTAATTAATCAATTAAACTCTTTAATTAATTAATTAAATCATATTTAATTAGGTGATAACTTATGTATGTGTGTGACTTACTAGGCTCATCACTAATTGGTAATGAGATATGATATCAACTCTTAATACCATAAGAACTCTTTCTTACCATAAATGATTTCTCTAAATCATTTTATACACCTCATAGACCATGGTTAACACCTAGCATAGCATGCCATGGCCACCCAATTAGTAATAAGGTTTACCTTAAATGAACCTATAATCATATGTTACCATGCACTAGAATCTCTTTGTTACAAAATCCCAACTCAAGCTGGGGTCATGGTTTATGTCAAACTCCATTTGCTATGAATATTATGTTTTCTTTTAATTCCAGTTATTGATTAAAAAGATTTTCTCATCAGAAACTCTGTTCTGATTAAATCTATCTGTCCTGGCCAGGAACTTGAAACATCAGAACAATTAAATAAACATAGGATTTTATCTCTATTTACTTAGAGGAACAGATTCCATCTTGATCAACACCTACCTTCATATATAACTAGTAGGAGCCAACACATGCCCATATACCCACACACAGTACAAGTATGAAAGCAGTATTAGACTCAAACTACCTTTATACAAGATAACTGTGCTATCTCATGTCTAAAGATTATATGCATTGATATGATTTATGACAAAACATTAACAAGAGTAAACTCCATGTGCTTGTCATAAGTGTCACCGGTTCGGCTTACTTATCATTTATAAGTGCCTGTCATGTTTGTCATATGGCATGAGACTCACCATTCTATCTTATTTATATCTCATATAAATAACTTGGGAACAAACATGAATACAATATTTCTGGATAAGTCATGTCTTTATTATGAAGTATCCTCGATTGTGAACCTATTTATGATACTTTGTGCTAGAAATAATGTCACTCATATTCTTAACAACTTAAGAATAATATTTCTAACAAAATATTAATGGACCTTTTTCTATTACACATAAATATATTATGTAAATGGAAAAGTGGAAAAACCTTTTATTAATAAAAATATGTACAAGATACATACTAGATGATATGCTCTAGGGCATATACTAACAAGGTGAAGAGGAAGAGAGAATATGAGTCTCAAGAGTGGCGGCACACAATGGGAGGTAGCAGCTTGTATTTTTATTTTTTCATA
Source organism: Hevea brasiliensis (assembly GCF_030052815.1). Lineage (NCBI taxonomy): Eukaryota > Viridiplantae > Streptophyta > Magnoliopsida > Malpighiales > Euphorbiaceae > Hevea > Hevea brasiliensis. The sequence goes on from NC_079494.1 coordinate 69,162,651, forward strand.
ACAACAGTTATATAGCTAGGTCACCACTTATTAATTGACCCAATCACATTGTGCCAAGTGTCAAACCTATATTTAATCTTAATTTTAATCATCTTACATGATTAAAAGACATTTAGCAAGCTTATGTGTAATTTCATGTGTCACCATCTCATGGTGTCACATGTCACCCTGTGAAATGACCAAAATGCCCCTGTGTCTTAATTTTGAGTTCTTAACGCAAAATAATTATTTCTCTTCTTCTAATCAATTTATATCAAATATAAATTAATTAATTAATATCTATTAATTAATTTCTCATTAATTAAATTCATATTTAAACACTTTAAATATAAATTTAACTTATAATATACATCCAATAATCTAAATTTGGTTTCAAGTCATGCTAGGGACTTTGCAATCTAATGGTAAACCAAACCTATTTAATTAATCAATTAAACTCTTTAATTAATTAATTAAATCATATTTTAATTAGGTGATAACTTGTGTATGTGTGTGACTTACTAGGCTCATCACTAATTGGCAATGAGATATAATATCAACTCTTAATATCATGAGAACTCTTTCTTACCATAAATGATTTCTCTAAATCATTTTATGCACCTCATAGACCATGGTTAACACCTAGCATTGCATGCCATGGCCACCTAATTAGTAATAAGGTTTACCTTAAATGAACCTATAATTATATGTTACCATGCATTGGAATCTCTCTGTTACAAAATCCCAACTCAAGCTGAAGTCATGGTTTATGTCAAACTCCATTTGCTATGAATATTATGTTCTCTTTTAATTCCAGTTATTGATTAAAAAGATTTTCTCATTAAATATTATTTTTTGATTAAATCTATCTGTCCTGGCCAGGAACTTGAAACATCAAGAACAATTAAATGAATATAGGATTTTATCTCTATTTACTTAGAGGAACAGATTCCATCTTGATCAACACCTGCCTCCATATATAACTAATAGGAGCGAACACAAGCCCATATACCCATACACAGTACAAATATGAAAGCATTATCAAACTCAAACAACCTATATACAAGATAAATGTGCTATCTCAGGTCTAAAGATTATATGCACTGATATGATTTATGACAAAACATTGACAAGAGTAAACTCCATGTGCTTGTCATAAGTGTCACTGGTTCGGCCTACTTATCATTTATAAGTGCCTATCATGTTTGTCATATGGCATGAGACTCACCATTCTATCTTATTTATATCTCATATAAGTAACTTGGGAACAAACATGAATACAATATTTCTGGATAAGTCATGTCCTTATTATGAAGTATCCTCGATTGTGAACCTATTTATGATACTTTGTGCTAGAAATAATGTCACTCATATTCTTAACAACTTAAGAATAATATTTCTAACAAAATATTAATGGACCTTTTTCTATTACACATAAATATATTATGTAAATGGAAAAGTGAAAAAACCTTTTATTAATAAAAATATGTACAAGATACATACTAAATGATATGCTCTAGGGCATATACTAACAAGGTGAAGAGGAAGAGAGAATATGAGTCTCAAGAGTGGCGGCACACAATGGGAAGTAGCAGCTTGTATTTTTATTTTTTCATAACAACAGTTATATAGCTAGGTCACCACTTATTAATTGACCCAATCACATTGTGCCAAGTGTCAAACCTATATTTAATCTTAATTTTAACCATCTTACATGATTAAAAGACATTTAGCAAGCTTATGTGTAATTTCATGTGTCACCATCTCATGGTGCCACATGTCACCCTATGAAATGACCAAAATGCCCCTGCGTCTTAATTTTGAGTTCTTAACGCAAAATAATTATTTCTCTTCTTCTAATCAATTTATATCAAATATAAATTAATTAATTAATCTCTATTAATTAATTTCTCATTAATTAAATTCATATTTAAACACTTTAAATATAAATTTAACTTATAATATACATCCAATAATCTAGATTTGGTTTCAAGTCATGCTAGGGACTTTGCAATCTAATGGCAAACCAAACCTATTTAATTAATCAATTAAACTCTTTAATTAATTAATTAAATCATATTTTAATTAGGTGATAACTTGTGTATGTGTGTGACTTACTAGGCTCATCACTAATTGGCAATGAGATATAATATCAACTCTTAATATCATGAGAACTCTTTCTTACCATAAATGATTTCTCTAAATCATTTTATGCACCTCATAGACCATGGTTAACACCTAGCATTGCATGCCATGGCCACCTAATTAGTAATAAGGTTTATCTTAAATGAACCTATAATCATATGTTACCATGCACTGGAATCTCTCTGTTACAAAATCCCAACTCAAGCTGAAGTCATGGTTTATGTCAAACTCCATTTGCTATGCATATTATGTTCTCTTTTAATTCCAGTTATTGATTAAAAAGATTTTCTCATTAAATATTATTTTTTGATTAAATCTATCTGTCCTGGCCAGGAACTTGAAACATCAAGAACAATTAAATGAATATAGGATTTTATCTCTATTTACTTAGAGGAACAGATTCCATCTTGATCAACACCTGCCTCCATATATAACTAATGGGAGCGAACACAAGCCCATATACCCATACACAGTACAAATATGAAAGCATTATCAAACTCAAACAACCTATATACAAGATAAATGTGCTATCTCAGGTCTAAAGATTATATGCACTGATATGATTTATGACAAAACATTGACAAGAGTAAACTCCATGTGCTTGTCATAAGTGTCACTGGTTCGGCCTACTTATCATTTATAAGTGCCTATCATGTTTGTCATATGGCATGAGACTCACCATTCTATCTTATTTATATCTCATATAAGTAACTTGGGAACAAACATGAATACAATATTTCTGGATAAGTCATGTCCTTATTATGAAGTATCCTCGATTGTGAACCTATTTATGATACTTTGTGCTAGAAATAATGTCACTCATATTTTTAACAACTTAAGAATAGAATTGCTAACAAAATATCAATGGACCTTTTCTATTACACATAAATATCTTATGTAAACGGAAAAGTGGAAATGCCTTTTATTAACAAAAACATGTACAAGATACATATTAAATGATATGCTCTAGGGCATACTACTAACACCATAAATGCTGCTGGTGCATTTGTTAACCGAAGCGGCATCACTAAAAATTCATAATGCCCATACCGGGTTCTGAATGCAGTTTTTGGCACATCTGCATCCTTTACCCTCAACTGATGATACCATGATCTGAGATTAATTTTTAAAAATACACCAGCTCCTTTCAACTGATCAAACAGATCGTCAATTCTGGGTAACAGATATTTATTCTTCACAGTTACTTTGTTCAACTGCCGGTAATCAATACACAATCTCAAGGTTCCATCATTCTTCTTCACAAACAGCACCGGAGCTCCCCATGGTGACACACTGGGGCGTATAAACCCCTTATCAAGCAACTCTTGTAATTGAATTTTCAACTCTCTCAATTCAGTGGGTGCCATCTTATAAGGAGCAATAGAAATTGATGTTATACCTGGCATTACCTCAATAGCAAACTCGACTTCCCTTTCTGGTGGTAAACCAGGCAATTCTTCAAGAAACACATCTGGGAAGTCTCTTACTATGGGTATATCACATAGATTCAGCTTAGCCTACCTAGTATCAACCATGTGTGCTAGGTAAGCTTCACAGCCTTTTCTCATCAATCTTCTTGCAACTGTGGCTGAGATAACATTGGACAGGAAATTTGTCCTTTCACCCACAAAAGTAATCTCATTACCCTCAGAAGTTTTCAGAGAAATCCTCTTCAACTTGCAATCAACTATTGCCTGATGATGTGACAACCAGTCCATTTCCAAAATCATGTCAAACTCGTGGAAGGGCAATTCAATTAGGTCTGTCGAGAATTCATACCCCTGAATCCTCAACGGGCAACCTTCATACACCTTATTCACTACCACACTGTGGCCTAGTGGATTTGTGACCATAATATCTTGATCACTCTTCTCTACTGAAACTCCCCTCTCTACGGGTAGTTTGATGTAGATGTATGAATGAGTGGATCCTGGATCCACCAATGCATGCACAGAAGTGTTGTAGAGAGAGAATGTACCCCTGATGATGTCCGGGGCTTCTTGCTCCTCCTAAACTCTGATGGCATAGGCCCTGGCAGGTACTTTGGCCTCTAGCCTCTCAGCTGACTCAGATGCAGGCCTCAGTGATGGACCAGCTGCCTCAGATTTACTGGGCTTCCTACCCCATTGTGGTGCTGGAGAAGGTCTGTCAGCTTGTGTTGGAGCAACTGTAGTAGTCCTCTTTGGACAATTCTTGATCTGATGTTTTGTAGATCCACACCGTAAACATGCACCCGTCACTCGCCAACAGTCCCCCTTATGCCACTTCTGGCAGTATGGACAGGCAGAAGATGTTGGGGCTGGTCCCCTGAACACCGTCCCTAGAGAGCTGCCCACTGATGGTGTGGACTGGCCTCTCCTAGGTGTGAACTGTGGTCTGGGCCCCTAGGACTGACCTTGACCTTGTGGTTGTCCTGAACCCTGAGCAGGAGGACCTTTACTCTTCTTACTGGGAGCAGAAAATTAACTGGATTGACCTGGACCCCTCTTCTGCTGTCTTTCCCTTTTATTTTGCTCATTTATTCGGACTCTTTCTACTTTCGATGCAGCATCTATTAATTTGGCAAAGTCTGTGATCTCCATTGCTATTATCATGACTTTGATATTGTCATTGAGCCCTTCTTCAAACCTTCTGCACCTCTCTGACTTTGTAGGGACTATCTCCCTCCCATACTGGCTTAGTCTAACGAATTCTTGCTCATACTTTACCACTGATAGTTGCCTCTGTCTCATACTGATAAATTCTCTTCTTCTCTCTTTTAAATACACCTTACTGACATACTTCTTCCTGAACTCTGTTAGAAAGTAATCCCAGGTAATCCGTTCCGGTTGCACCTCACTGGTTACTATGTCCCACCACTGATATGCATCATCCTGAAGTAGGGACACAATACCCTCCAGGTATTTCTCCGGGGTGTAATTAAGCTGTTTCAGCACTCTGATTGTTCTATCCAACCAGTTTTCTGCTGTCATGGGATCATCCTCCTTCTTTCCAAAGAAATCTACAGCCCCATGCTTTCACAATTTCTCCAGATGGGACTTATGTGGTGCTGGTGGAGGTTATGGCTATGGTTGTGGTGGTGGAATTGCCCCCCATCATTTGCCAGTAAAACTCGGTCATTTGTTGAAATAGTGCAAACTGAGGTTGGACAGGTGCCTCAACTACTGGTGGAACAGATTCTCCCCTGCCCCCAGATTCAGACCTTGGTGGAGCACAACTCTCCACCTCATCATCAACTGCTCTTTGAGAAGTAGGATCCATATCCTAATCAAAATAAGAAAACAAACAGATCTGCATCAATGTCACCTCAACACTTACAAATGCAATGCAATGGTATGCACTCTATCTAGGCCCAGAAATGCCTAAACTGATGCTCTAATACCACTAAATGTGACACACCTTATACGTCTACAGTGTAGCTGAGCAAGATATGCCACATAGTGTGCTGGAGCACCAAATCATATTTCAATTCAATTTACCCTTTTTTACTTATTTATTTACAAATTTTGATTAATCTAAATTTTTCACAAATTTTATAGAAAAATCCGATAGAGTGCCGGCTGTAAATTAAAAAAAACAGTTCTTCTGAATCTGTTAAAAATACTTCCAATAAAATCATCACATCATTCTCAGCCAACCACCAATACATTCTCAGCAATTTCTCAAATGACTTCAGTATCTCAAAATTTAATTCATTTCATATCACACTCATTTCATATCACACAGTGGTGGAGGTTGTGGCTGTGGTTGTGGTGGTGGAATTACCCCCATCATTTGCCGGTAAAACTCGGTCATTTGTTGAAATAGTGCAAACTGAGGTTGGGCAGGTGCCTCAACTACTGGTGGAGCAGATTCTCCCCTGCCCCCAGATTCAGCCCTTGGTGGAGCACGACTCTCCACCTTTTCATCAACTGCTCTTTGAGAAGCAAGATCCATATCCTAATCAAAATAAGAAAACAAACAGATCTGCATCAGTGTCACCTCAATACTTATAAATGCAATGCAATGGTATGCACTCTATTTAGGCCCAGAAATGCCTAAACTTATGCTCTGATACCACTAAATGTGGCACCCCTTACACGTCTACAGTTTAGCTGAGCATGATATGCCATACAGTGTGCTGGAGCACCAAATCATATTTCAATTCAATTTACCCCTTTTTACTTATTTATTTACAAATTTTGATTAATTTGAATTTTTCACAAATTTTATAGAAAATTCGGCAAAGTGCCGGCTGTAAATTGAAAAAATAGTTCTTCTGAATCTGTTAAAAACACTTCCAATAAAATCGTCACATCATTCTCAGTCAACCACCAATATATTCTCAATAATTTCTCAAATGACTTCAGTATCTCAAAATTTAATTCATTTCATATCACACTCAATTCAATGAGAAATGCTCACATTTATTATTGAACATAGTTCATAGATAATTACAACAAAAACATAATTATATGAGTTTATAATATACATTACAAAAGTTTACAAAATTTGAAATACCAAAATACCAAAAGTGGCCTAATGTCCTACCAAATACACTGCAAATGTGAGGTGACTCTGGACTCCATGTGCAGATCTAAAAGCTCACTTTGTATGAGGTCTGCTGGACTCCCCAGCTATGTCTCCAGTACCAGCAATTCTGCTTAGTGGTGACAATATAAAATAAAATAACTAAAATAAAGTAAATATGCAGAATGTAAGTTTACATTTTTGGTAGATTTAATTTCTGATATTTATTATAGTATTATTCGATTAAAATTTGGTAAGATTTATTATCATTACCTGAGTAACCCATACTAGTTGACTGGACTGGATAAACGGGTAAACTGGCACTAGGTACTAAGTACCTCGGACCATCACACCATCAGTCACATTGTGTCTCCCGGTGTGCAACAGAACAGCTACTAAGCTGTAATAATTATCAGGGATAAAACCCAAGTATAACAACTCAATCAACCTAGCCAAAGGCTATTATGTCACAGAATGGCAAGTGAGGCCATAAAACACAGAATGGCATGAAGCCATATGCAGTATTGCTATCAGAACCCTATTGGCATGCCAACCTATCAAAACCAATCTTGTTAGGTGTACTAGGGCATATTACACTCTTAAGTTTCAAAATTCTTGAAATTCAAGTTTTGGTGTTACTATTTAATTCATTAGTCAACAAAATGTTGACTTTTACATGGACAATAGGTACATTGGTTTTAATACTCTCAACATACCACATTTTGCATTCTAAAATTGTTGGTATTGGTTGCCAATACCATTTCAAAGCTTAATGTTAATTGTTCAAAATTTTCAGATTTCAAGCTCTGTGTTTACTATTCCATTAGTCATTCTTGCTGTGGGAATTTGGCAAAATGGTCAACATGAAAGTTGTTCTTTATTTTTTCTAGTTACATTTCCTTTTTTGAATCACTCCATTTGAAGTTTTCTAGCTCAAGTTATGGCCCAAAAACCACAACTGGCCGGATTATAAATTTTCCAGATTTTCTGGACTGACCAAATCTACAGTATTTTGAGCAATGATTGCAGGTCATTTTTTTAATATGTTATGGTCATAATTTGGGTTAGATTTCTTCATGAAAGTTGTAGGTCTATATCTTAGCTTGTTTTTGGTAAAATTTTAGGTCAATTGGACCCCTTTACGCTGAGTTATGGCCAAATGACTGAACACTGTTCATTTGGTCATTTTGCCGAGGCAGAATGCAGGTCACCCGGATTAGGGCAATCTTTAGGTCAACTTGGTTTGGTTTTCTAGGCATGATTTCTTCACCAAAGTTGTGCATTATGTGTCTAGTTTCATATCCAATTGGCCTTGTACCAATTGAACCTCTACAACTCCAGTTATTGCTGCCCAAACCTGCTGGACTCATGCCCAGTCCTGCAGGTCATCAAGGGCAGCCACACTAACCTCAATTCCCACTACACAAACCACTTCATTTCTTGTTTACACATAACCAAATGGTCACTAATTGACCATTAAAACTTACTTTCACCATTACATGATCAAAGGCTCCATTTCATACCCAAACCCTAACCCTAACATCTCAAATCATGCATTTAACTTGCATTTCACCATTTCACATAAGAGACCAATGTTAAGGCAGCCATACTACCATTTCTAGTTCCATGAAATCCTCAAAACATTACCACATCCAAGGCTGCCAAAAATGTGGGATGGGCATACACATGTTATTAAATAAATTTCTTTGTAAATTTTGCACTCAATCATACTCCTTTAACATCAATTTAAAGAGAAAAACAAGTTGAAGTCACTAACCTTTAATGGAGCTAATCTCAAGCTTGTAAGAACTCTTCTTTTACTCTTCCTTTTGCTCCCAAAAGCTTCACCAAGCTGAAATATCAAGGTTTGATGTTGACACTTAGGGTTTTTTGTAACACCCCTAAGTTCGGTAGTGCGTTCTACTGTTCCGGTGACCAGTGTTGTCCGGACAGCTAGAATGCCTAGAACTACACTTTGATATGAGTGAGGAAACATTAAATAATGAAATATAAGAAAATAAAATACAAGAAAAATAAAGGAAAAATAATAGTAAAGAAATGCAACTAAGTTAAGCGAGCCAAGAACCCTAGCGATGGGTGACCGCACCGGGAAGTCACGGCGTGGACCGTTGATTAGCCTGGACCGCGGGGAACCCTGGAAAATATTTTTAAGACTTAAAGAGACACCTATTGAAGTATAAATATCATAAGAAATATTAAAGAAAAATTAAATAATTAGTATAAAGAAAAGTGAGAAATCGAAAAACGGACAAAACCCGGTGTTACCGAAAAATCGGGAATGCAACCCGAACAGGGGCATTGTGGTCATTTGACACCCCGAGTTGTCTTTTGACCTAAATTTCCATTAAAAATAAATAATATTACACTTGGAAAATATAATGAAAAAATTAATTTAGTGGTACCTAATGTAAATAACAAAAATGGAGTGTAAATGGAGTAATTATCACTTAAAACTTATTAAATGATTATCCTAGCATGAGTGGAGCACTATGGGAATTAAAAATTCACTAAGTGGGCAGATTACTCCACTAATGTCTCCTTCTTCCTCTCAAATCCTCACTTTGTCGAATTGAATTTTCTCTCCATTGTCCACCATGGCCACACCTTGCATGCAAGCTCCACTCCTAATGATCAAGCCACAATTTCTCCAATTGTTCTTCATTAAACTTGTTCTACACATCATGGGCAGCAAGTAGGAAGCAAGAAAAAGAAGTTTTGGTGAAGATTTAAGAAGTCTCATCCATAGGTAAGTTTGAGTTTTTGAATATTGCTTTGTTAAAGTTTGTAGGCATGTTATGGGTGTTTGAATTATGAAGAAATTTTTGTGGTTTGATGTTGAATGGGAATGTGTAATTGTTAGTAGTATGCCCTAGAGCATATCATTTAGTATGTATCTTGTACATAATTTTATTAATAAAAGGCATTTCCACTTTTCCGTTTACATAATATATTTATGTGTAATAGAAAAGGTCCATTGATATTTTGTTAGAAATATTATTCTTAAGTTGTTAAGAATATGAGTGACAATATTTCTAGCACAAAGTATCATAAATAGGTTCACAATCGAGGATACTTCATAATAAGGACATGACTTATCCAGAAAGATTGTATTCATGTTTGTTCCCAAGTTATTTATATGAGATATAAATAAGATGGAATGGTGAGTCTCATGCCATATAACACACATGATAGGCACTTATAAATGATAAGTAGGCCGAACCAGTGACGCTTATGACAAGCACATGGAGTTTACTCTTGTCAATGTTTTGTCATAAATCATATCAGTGCATATAATCTTTAGACCTAAGATAGCACAGTTATCTTGTATATAGGTAGTTTGAGTTTGATACTGCTTTCATACTTGTACTATGTATGGGTATATGGGCATGTGTTGGCTCCTGCTAGTTATATATGGAGGTAGGTGTTGATCAAGAAGGAATCTGTTCCTCTAAGTAAATAGAGATAAAATCCTATGTTCATTTAATTGTTCTTGATGTTTTCAAGTTCTGGCAGACAGATAGATTTATTGTAAAAGAGTTTACGATGAGAAAAATCTTTTAATCAAGAACTGGAATTAAAAGAGAACATAATATTCATAGCAAATGGAGTTTGACATAAACCATGACTCGGCTTGAGTTGGGATTTTTATGCAGAGAGATTCTAGTGCATGGTAACATATGATTATAGGCTCATTTAATGTAAACCTTAATACTAATAGGGTGGCCATGGCATGCTATGCTAGGTGTTACCCATGGTCTATGAGTTTCATAAAATGATTTAGAGAAATCATTGATGGTAAGAAAGAGTTATAATGATATTAAGAGTTGATATCATGTCTCATTGCCAATTAGTGATGAGCCGAGTAAGTCACACACATACACAAGTTATCACCTATTTAAATATGATTTAATTAATTAATTAAAGAGTTTAATTGATTAATTAAATAGATTTGGTTTGCAATTAAATTGCAAAGTCCCTAGCATGACTTGAAACCAAATCTAGATTATTGGATGTGTAGTATAAATTAAATTTATATTTAAAGTGTTTAAATATGAATTTAATTGATGAAAATTAATTAATAGAGATTAATTAATTAATTTATATTTGATATAAATTAATTAGAAGAAGAAAATAATTATTTTGGGTTAAGAACTCAAAATTAAGACACAGGGGCATTTTGGTCATTTTGCAGTGTGACACGTGGCACCATGAGATGGTGACACATGGGATTACACATAAGCTTGCCAAATGTTTTTTTAATCATGTAAGATGATTAAAATCAAGATTAAATATAGGTTTGACACTTGGCACAATGTGATTGAGTCACTTAAACCTAGAGCTAATCAAAAGGTGACATGTGGCTAGGGTTTAATGTGTTAACCTAGCTATTTAAGTGGGGTTATGAAAAGAAAACACAACCAGCAGCCTCTCCTCTCAATTGTCACGCCACTTTGAGCCTCTCCAGCTATTTCTCTTCATCTCTCATCAATTCAAAGAGATTAGCCATCAATCTCTTGAATTAAGAACACTAGAAATTGTTTCTAGTGTCCTGTTTACATCTCTAATCTCTTAAAAGGCAGAACTTGAATTTCTAATTAATAGAAAAGGCTTTAGAAGCTGTTCAAGGGCTGCCATAGGTGTTCTTGGTGTGGACAAGCTAGAGGGACAACATCTGGTGTCCTGAAGACGAATCTCAAAGGCGCAGACACACTGCAGCACATCAAGAGGTTAGTGTAATCGTTCTTGATTTAATCTAGGGTTCTCTGATTAATTTTAAAAATCTTAAATGGCAAATACAGATCCAAAAACATATTAAAAGAGTTTTAATATGTTGTTTATCATTGAAATCAAATAGATAAAAATAAATCTTGCATGGTGCATGTGACCCTAGGCGAAAATTTTTGAATTCAATGGTATAATCTTGTGTTTTTCACGCTTCCGTTCCTTCAATTGGTATCAGAGCCACTATATTTGCCATTTAGATTGTTGATTATATAATTTAATTGTGTGTTTGATCATGAGATCAAGAGATTCATTGCTGGTTGGATCATGAGATGTGGCGTCACACATGGAGAAGCCACCATTGGTGGCGGCAACAATGGTTCCATGGGTGATTCAAGGTTTGGCTTTTAATTCTGCAATTGTTGTATGATCTAAGGCCTATTCTTTGACTAATTAAAGTGTTTAATTAGTTGTTTTAATCACACAATTAAATTATGATTCAAATCAGAATTTTAAAAATGTTTGAATGTGATTCAAATCTGAATTTTAAAAGTTGTTTGAATGAGATTCAAATCTGAATTTTTAAAGTTGTTTGAATCATATTTAAATCTGATTTTTTAAAATTGATTCAATAAAATTCAGATCTGATTTTTAAAAAAAATATATGAATGTGATTCAAATCTGATATTTTAAAAAATGTTTGAATGTGATTCAAATCTGAATTTTTGAAGTTGTTTGAATGTGATTCAAATCTGAATTTTTAAATTTGTTTGAATGAGATTCAAATCTGAATTTTTAAATTTATTTGAATCATATTCAAATCTGGAATTTTAAGTTGAATATGAGATATTCAATTTAATTTAAGAATGTATGTTTTATTTAATTGTTAAATAGTGATATGCATGATGGATGATCATGGACTATAAAAGACCAATGTGATTGGATTTATTTCTTTTATGTTTCTTTGGGATTGTAAATTAATTAATTTATTTTAATTTATTTTGGGCATGTATTATTAAGTTTGTAATATTTTTGGGTTGTAATTTCATTTATTTAAGTTCTTGTAAATTCGCCTTGGTATGCCAAGGATTACTATGTAATATTGGATTGCAAGAAGTTCAAGGAGGTCAAGAGCATTGGTGGGACAAGTGGGAGAATTCAATATCAAGTGTTGATTATGTACTCCTTCAGCAACTCTTGTAAAATGAATGAATGAAATGCACCTAGGAATGCCCTGATTCAATTCTTGGTGGCTCGTAATTGAATCCTTATAAAGTACATGATCATACCATATTTATTGCTTATCCATGAATGCATGAGATGTATGGGAATGTATGCAATTATATGATATATGCATGCTAAATGGATAATGTGCAAAGTGAGACCTTAATAGTAATTAGGATGGCTATAAAATCTTCCAAACAAATGATTAAGTTGGAAATGCTATAATTAAAGTAATTATAACATAAGCCCTCCATTGGGGCAATTATTTTAAGAAATTTTAAATAGTTGCATGAGATGCAATTAATTTAAGAGATTTTCTTAAGAATAATTGTTAAGCATGAGATGTTGTAAATATGTAAATGGTTTGGTGGCCAATATTGGATGTACCTGAGGACATTAAAATTATTTGCATAATTACTGGCTCAATGGGATCAACTTAACTAATGCAAGATAAGTCAATAATGGATGTACGAGATTTTGAGCATTAGGGGCTAGGTAAAGGATTGAACCTCACATGAGATGTGATGGGCAAGGAGTTGCTCACTTATAGTTTATTGTAATTCCAATAATGGATGTACCTGAGGATGATCAATAGAATTATAAGAATTCAATCACCCACTAGAAATCCATCCAACTAGGATTTCCGTTTTCTACTTTGGAAGTGTAGGATTCGCTAAGTTAGTGGGAGGACCAATTTGATTAAAAGACCATAATCATTTTGGTTAATTACATGATACATTTATTAATTAATCTGGTTATTTTCTGCAGTTAATTTTCTGATAAAAATGAGCACAAAACAACCACCACCATCCAATATCCTTGCAAGCATACTTGATCACTGTGAGTTGACGGGACCTAATCATGCGATTGGCTAAGAAATTTGAAACTTGTCCTGAACCTTGAACATATAGGATATGTTCTAGATTCAAATGTTCCTGGTCCCTTACCTCCAGAGGCCACACAAGAGGAACATGATACTTTGGACAAGTGGAAGGAGCATGATATGAGAGCTAAGTGTTACATGCTTGCTTCCATGAGTAATGAGTTCTGAAGCAACATGAGAACATGCAGTGCTAGTGAGATCCTCCTTCACCTACAAGAGTTGTATGGTGAGCACAAAGAGAATGCTAGGTATGAGATATCTAGACAGTTATTCCGTATGTTGATGTCTGAGTGACAGAATGTTGGTGATCATGTCCACAAGATGATTCGGCTGATTGAGCAGTTGGAACATCTTGACTTCAACATGGATTTCCAACTACAAACGGATTTGATCCTTCAGTCCCTTCCTGAGTCTTTTGGGAATTTTGTGACAAATTTCCATATGACTAAACAGGAATGCACCTTAGCTGAATTACTCAACATCTTTGGTTATTGCCCAAAAGAATATGCCGAGCAATAAAGGAAAAGAGGTAGCTTTGGTTGCATCTTCTTTTCTTTGGAAGGTCCAACAAGAAGAAAGGCAATAAGAAAAGAAACCTCAGATTCTGATCCTTCCAAGAAAATAGCTAAGCAGAAAAGGAAGACTAAAGGCATGAAGGCAAAGGAAAGTGTTTCCACTTGCCAAAAGGATGGGCCTTTGGAAAAGGAACTGCCCAGAGTATCTTGCTTCTATGAAGGACAAGAAGGATACACCTTCGGAAGGTATGTCCATATCTTGTTATTTAGATTCTGATGATACTTATAGTTCATCTATAGCTTGGGTTTTAGATACTGGTGCCAGTTCTCACATTTCTAATGATATGCAGGAACTAGCAAACGATGTAGCGACTTGCATTCTCAAGATATTAGAGTCCGGATTGGCAATGGCTCTACTGTTGAAGCTTTATCCATAGGATCTAAATCTTTTTACATGTTTGGACATGTTTTGTTTTTGGATAATATTTTATATGTACCTGATGCTTTTAAGAACATCATTTCTATATCTAGTTTGACTAGAAATGGCTATGAATTTCAGTTCACAGATGATGTTTTCAATATTTATTTTGGAAATAAATATGTTGGTTCGGGTTATATGAATGATGGTCTTTATTATTTGGATAATAATGACAAACACAAAATGAATGCAAGTGATCTAAAAGAATACAATGCCATGGTGAAAACCAACTCAAGTTCAAAATATATTTGGCACTTAAGGTTATGTCATGTTGCAGAAGATAGGATTGCAAAATTGGAGAAAATGGGGATTCTATCCTCATTGGGCTCTGAGCCTACTCCAACTTGTGAATCTTGCCTTCAAGGCAAAATGACTAGATCACCCTTTGTTGGAAAAGGGCTAAGAGTGAAAATATTTTGGAACTAATACATAGTGATGTATGTGGTCCGTTTAAAGAAATGGCTAGAGGGCTTTCATTATTTTATTACCTTTCTTGATGATAAATCAAGGTTTGGGTATTTGTATTTGATGAAATACAAACATGAATCCTTTGAAAAGTTCAAAGAATTTAAGTGCAGTAGAAAATCAAGCAGAAAAAATATTAAAGCTCTTGATCGGATCGTGGAGGTGAATATTTGAAATCTTGAATTTGATGAATACTTGAGAGAGCATGGCATTGTTTCTCGGTGACTCCTCCGAGAACGCCACGGTGAATGGTGTATCTGAAGGAGAAATCGTACCCTATTGGATATGGTACGTAGTATGATGAGCTATCTTGATATGCCAATCTCCTTTTGGGGATTTGCATTAGAATCGACTTTATATATTACGAATAGGATTCCATCAAAATCGGTTTCTTCCACACCTTATGAGATATGGCATGGAAGAAAACCAAGTCTTAAGCATGTTAAGATTTGGGGTTGTCCGACTTATATCAAAAGTGAACAACGATAAATTGGAGATCGGATCGAAAGAGGTCGATTTGTTGGATATCCAAAAGATAGTTTTGGATATTATTTTATTTGCCTATTTCACAAAAGGTTGTGATCAGTAGAGATGCCACATTTCTTGAACAACAATTTGTCCAAGAAGGAAGCAAAGGAAGGCAAATAGAGTTAGAATTGGAGAATTCGACCAACCAATGCATCGGATGGATATAGATCCATCTAGTCAACCTATACCCATTGATGAAACATCTACATTTGTTCCTCGTAGAACAACCAGGTATCTCACCCACGGTGAGATATGGTTTTCTTCATGAAGAAGAACAAGAGTTGTCTACTCATGAAGAAGTAGATCATGGAGATGATCCACTTACCTATGAAGAAGCTATATCAGATATAGACTCTTCAAAATGGATTGATGCTATGAAATCCGAGATTGATTCCATGTATAAGAATCAAGTTTGGGATCTTGTTGACCCACCTAAAGGTATTGTACCTATAGGGAACAAATGGGTTTTCAAGAAGAAAATTGGTTCTGATGGAAAGGTAGAGACCTATAAGGCAAGGCTAGTAGCGAAAGGGTTTCGCCAAAGGCAAGGAATAGACTATGAGGAGACTTTCTGCTTTGTTGCCATGCTTAAATCAATTAGGATTTTATTAGCAATAGCTGCATACTATGATTATGAGATTTGGCAGATGGATGTCAAAACAACTTTTCTCAATGGATACATTGAAGAAAACATTTTCATGGAACAACCTAAGGGATTTGAATCCCAAGATGGTTCCAAGGTATGTAAGCTAAAGCGATCCATTTATGGGTTGAAACAAGCTTCGAGGAGTTGGAACATCCGTTTTGATAAAGCCATTAAATCTTTTGGTTTTATCAAAAATGAGGATGAGCCATGTGTATATAAGAAGGTTAGTGAAGTGCTATCACTTTTCTTGTCTTATATGTGGATGACATCTCGTTGATGGGTAATGATACAGGTATGTTGACGACTATAAAGGTATGGTTGTCAAATACATTCTCCATGAAAGACTTAGGGGAGGCAACCTATATTCTTGGGATTCGCATCTATAGAGATAGAGCAAAAAGAATAATTGGTTTATCCCAAAGTCTATACTTGGAAAAGGTGTTAAAGAGGTTTAACATGCTTGATTCCAAGAGAGGATTGTTACCAGTGAGACATGGTATCCACCTTTCTAAAGAGATGTCTCCAAAGACACTGAAGAAAGAGATAAGATGGCCAGGATTCCATATGCTTGGCTATTGGAAGTTTAATGTATGCAATGTTGTGTACTAGGCCGGATATCGCATATCTTTGTTAGTTTGACTAGCGGTATCAATCCAATCCAGTTTGGAACCTTTGGATAGTCACAAGAATATTCTTAAGTACTTAAGAAGAACTAAGGATTTATTCTTGATTTATGGAGGTGGAGACTTGCAATTGGATGGTTATCTGATTACGATTTCCAATCGGATATCGATGATAGAAAGTCTACCTCTGGATATGTGTTCATTTGTAATGGAGGTGCGATCGGTTGGAAGAGTTCCAAGCGAGCACGCATTGCAGATTCCACTCGAGGTTGAGTATATTCTTTGCATCGAGATCTTTGCAAAGGAAGCTGTTTGGATAAAGAAGTTCGTGATGAACTTACGATAATTCCTTCCATTGAGTCGGCGGTTCCATTACCTTTGTGACAACAATGGAGCGATCATCTGAGCTAAGGAACCAAGGTCTCACCAGAAATCCAAACACATAGAAAGGCACTACCATATTATCAGAGATATAGTTGGGCAAGGCAATTTAGCCATGCAGAAAATAGCATCAGCTGAAAATCCAGCTGATCCATTCACTAAGCCTATGTCACAGACTCAGTTAGACCGACATCTTGAGAAGATAGGTCTAAGATATTGTAATAAATGGCTCTAGTGCTAGTGGGAGATTGTTAATAGTATGCCCTAGAGCATATCATTTAGTATGTATCTTGTACATAATTTTATTAATAAAAGGCATTTCCACTTTTCCGTTTACATAATATATTTATGTGTAATAGAAAAGGTCCATTGATATTTTGTTAGAAATATTATTCTTAAGTTGTTAAGAATATGAGTGACAATATTTCTAGCACAAAGTATCATAAATAGGTTCACAATCGAGGATACTACATAATAAGGACATGACTTATCCAGAAAGATTGTATTCATGTTTGTTCCCAAGTTATTTATATGAGATATAAATAAGATGGAATGGTGAGTCTCATGCCATATAACACACATGATAGGCACTTATAAATGATAAGTAGGCCGAACCAGTGACGCTTATGACAAGCACATGGAGTTTACTCTTGTCAATGTTTTGTCATAAATCATATCAGTGCATATAATCTTTAGACCTGAGATAGCACAATTATCTTGTATATAGGTAGTTTGAGTTTGATACTGCTTTCATACTTGTACTATGTATGGGTATATGGGCATGTGTTGGCTCACCTAGTTATATATGGAGGTAGGTGTTGATCAAGAAGGAATCTGTTCCTCTAAGTAAATAGAGATAAAATCCTATGTTCATTTAATTGTTCTTGATGTTTTCAAGTTCTGGCGGAGACAGATAGATTTATTCAGAAAAGAGTTCTGATGAGAAAAATCTTTTAATCAAGAACTGGAATTAAAAGAGAACATAATATTCATAGCAAATGGAGTTTGACATAAACCATGACTCCAGCTTGAGTTGGGATTTTGTAATAGAGAGATTCTAGTGCATGGTAACATATGATTATAGGTTCATTTAAGGTAAACCTTATTACTAATTGGGTGGCCATGGCATGCTATGCTAGGTGTTAACCATGGTCTATGAGGTTCATAAAATGATTTAGAGAAATCATTTATGGTAAGAAAGAGTTCTGATGATATTAAGAGTTGATATCATGTCTCATTGCCAATTAGTGATGAGCCTAGTAAGTCACACACATACACAAGTTATCACCTATTTAAATATGATTTAATTAATTAGTTAAAGAGTTTAATTGATTAATTAAATAGATTTGGTTTGCAATTAAATTGCAAAGTCCCTAGCATGACTTGAAACCAAATCTAGATTATTGGATGTGTAGTATAAATTAAATTTATATTTAAAGTGTTTAAATATGAATTTAATTGATGAGAAATTAATTAATAGAGATTAATTAATTAATTTATATTTGATATAAATTAATTAGAAGAAGAAAATAATTATTTTGGGTTAAGAACTCAAAATTAAGACACAGGGGCATTTTGGTCATTTTGCAGTGTGACACGTGGCACCATGAGATGGTGACACATGGGATTACACATAAGCTTGCCAAATGTTTTTTTAATCATGTAAGATGATTAAAATCAAGATTAAATATAGGTTTGACACTTGGCACAATGTGATTGAGTCACTTAAACCTAGAGCTAATCAAAAGGTGACATGTGGCTAGGGTTTAATGTGTTAACCTAGCTATTTAAGTGGGGTTATGAAAAGAAAACACAACCAGCAGCCTCTCCTCTCAATTGTCACGCCACTTTGAGCCTCTCTAGCTATTTCTCTTCATCTCTCATCAATTCAAAGAGATTAGCCATCAATCTCTTGAATTAAGAACACTAGAAATTGTTTCTAGTGTCCTGTTTACATCTCTAATCTCTTAAAAGGCAGAACTTGAATTTCTAATTAATAGAAAAGGCTTTAGAAGCTGTTCAAGGGCTGCCATAGGTGTTCTTGGTGTGGACAAGCTAGAGGGACAACATCTGGTGTCCTGAAGACGAATCTCAAAGGCGCAGACACGCTGCAGCACATCAAGAGGTTAGTGTAATCGTTCTTGATTTAATCTAGGGTTCTCTGATTAATTTTAAAAATCTTAAATGGCAAATACAGATCCAAAAAAATATTAAAAGAGTTTTAATATGTTGTTTATCATTGAAATCAAATAGATAAAAATAAATCTTGCATGGTGCATGTGACCCTAGGCGAAAATTTTTGAATTCAATGGTATAATCTTGTGTTTTTCACGCTTCCGTTCCTTCAGTAATTTTGGCAGCCATGGAAATACCTTGAAGGCAGGTTATTTGTGCTTGTAAATGGTAAATTAAATGATTGATTAAATGTATATTGTGTAGGAAATTGTTTAGGTGATGTATACTTAGTATATGTAAATGTAAAATGAAATTTAAAGCTTGGAAAGTAATGGAATGTAAGTGTACCATTGTGGCAGTTTGCTAACCCTTGAAGAATGCTGGAATTCATGCTTGGTTTATGGAAAAATGATGTTAAAATGTGTTGGTTGTTATGGCAGTTTGAATGTATGTATAGTGGTGTGAAGGTTGGACATGTGAATGAGCTTGGTTATGGAGTTAAATTGCTGTAAATTTAGTTGGGCAAATTCTATACTTGTTGGTGCTCATTGAATGTAATTGTAAACTGCCAAAATGACCTATAATGTGTTGTGAATTATGTTTAGGTCATGGTACAACCAGAATTAGTTTGAATGTTAAGTTTGGTGAGTGTTAAAAGTGATGTTTGATATGTATGCAAGAATTGCAATAAGGCAGTTTGTGTTTTAGGCCTATAACTTTAAGTGTGTGGCTCCAATTGGTATGAGACCAATTGGAGGTGAAACTAGGCACAAAATGTGCCAACTTTCATGAAGGAAGCTTGCCAAAATTCTGCTTGCAAGGTAGCTTGAAAAATGACCAAATCCGGATTAAGTGCAAATGAGGCCTGGAAATTGACCATTTGGGCAGCAGTTAGTTTTTAGGCCATAACTCACTCAAAACAGGTCCAATTGACCTGAAATTTTAACCATGAATAGTTAAGACCCATATATACAAGTCTTATGAAGACACAAAAGCCCAGAAATGACCATAAGTAAGTCAAACAGCTTGCACAAGGTCGGGTCCAAAAACTGGCCGAACCTAAAATGACCTAAAGTGACCTAAAGTGACCAATTTTGGTGTAATTTGACCAGCAATAGTAAAATGACCATAACTTGGTCTACATAACTCAGAATGACCTGAAATTTTGCCCTGCGTGCAATAAGACATAGATCTACAAGTTTTTAGTTTTGACCGAAACCCGAAGACCGAGGGAACTAGGTCGTCCGGCTAGGTCAAACTAGTATCCCGGAATCCAGCAAATCGCAAGAAAATGCAGTATACATGGAAATGAATTTGGTAACATGTACCAACCCTAAAAGACTATTGAATGTGACATATTAATGACATTAAAACCTAAATTACCTAGAATGTACCAAGGGTCGACATAGTAGGTTGACTAAGCAAATAAATGAATTCAGTGAATTAATTATCAAGCATTATCGTTAGAGACAGTTTAAATGAGTACTGAAACACTTCAAATTGTGTTTCCCAGTTAGCAAAGACTCAGGGAGGAGAAGGAAACACTGAGTCAGAGCCAAGAGACAATTATCAGAGGTTTGTGCACAATAATTAATTCTTTTGAATTTTTCAATTGGAATAAATTATGATTATTTTTATTGCTTTAAATTGTGTTTGTGCACAATAATTAATTCTTTTGAATTTTTCAATTGGAATAAATTATGATTATTTGTATTGTTTTAAATTGTGTTTGTGCACAATAAGTATTTCTTTTGAATTTTTCAATTGAAATAAATTACGATTATTTATATGTTATTATTTTAAATTGTGTCAGTGCACAATACTTTTATATTCACTGCTTTTACTAGCAAATTTATTTGGAGAAATGAGTTATGAATAATTTTTTATTGCTTTGGTTTTAGGAATATTATTTGGAAATTATTGTGTTGCCAACTTTGCAAATAGAAATTTTGAGATAAAATGTGATTTGTGGTTCGTATAAAATATTGTGATTTGAAATTATTTTGATTCACACTTGGCATAACACTGTTACTATGTTCCTCCTCCATTTATGGGGTGAGTGTGATATATTCCTCCCTCTTTGACCTATCAGTCTGGGGTGAGTGTGATTATGTTCCTCCCTCTTTGACTTCCCAATCTGAGGTGAGTGTGGATGAGTACTCATTATATAGCTAGCTTCCTCCCTCATTGATTTCGATTATTGGGGTGAGTGTGTCTTGTCGTGGTGTACAACACGGCATGTGTGGAAAAATTGTGTCATGGCTTAAATTGTAATATTGATTGGCAACACTGTATTCTTCAGTTATTTGACCAAATGGTGATATTGATTGGCAACACTGTATTCTTCAGTTATTTGACCAAATGGTGTTATTGATTGGCAAAACTGTATTCTTCAGTTATTTGATCGAATTGTGTTATTAATTGGCAAACTGTATTACTCAGTTATTTGATCAAATTTATGTTATATGAACTTTGTAAATTGCGAAATGGAATTGTGAACTATTTGATTTGTGATTTGTTAATAAAAGATTTATGTATCGCAATTCAAATTGTTATTGTGCACCACTGAGTAAATTTTACTTAGGGATAGCTTTTCATTGCTGTCGCAGGTAGACAGACTGACAGGGCAGCAGACTAGGCTGCTAGTACTACATTGCGAGATCATCGGGTATATTGAGTATACCACATTTTGTATTTTATACTGTAAAGTATGTTCACTGTATGTATATATTGTTCTTGGTTTTGAGCAGTTGTAAATTAAAATTGTACATTGAAGTTGTAAAGTAAATTATGAGTATTTTGGCTTGAAAAATTTGTATTGTATTTCTTTTATCTCAGTCTTTGAAAAATTATTGTGGATTTGAATTGAAAAACATATTTTGTTGAATTATGTTGGAGTTTGAGATTGAGAAAAATATTGAAGTGCTTTTCACAGGTTTTTTTTTTAGAACTGTGTTGTCCAAAATACAGATGGCACTCTGCCAAAATTTTTACAGAAATCATTAATAGTCCAAATGTGTTAGCTGTTTCACTTCAGTTCAAAAAGGTTTTTAACACCTGTAAATAGTGCTCACCACTGTAAGAAAAGTAAGAAAAGTTTTTAAAATCCCTTGTAGTGTATTTAATGGGTTATCAGTAGACGGAGTTGGTAATTCATTAGGTATACTACGGGATCATGTTATGCCTTACAGAGGAGTAGGGTGTGACATGTTTTAGTGGTATAAGAGCAAAGTTTTTAAATTCTGTTTTCACATATTATTTGAATATTCTTTCTTCATAGTACAACTGCTCAACATCATTGTTTGATACATACAGTACATTACAGTATAAATATGCACTAACGAGAGTAAATCTCCTTGTGTTATTTGTTCAGGAGGTCTAAGATCCTCGCATTGACTATGGAAGAGGGTGATCGTTCAGTCGATCAATCTATAGAGGCTGAGGTGCAAGGGGATGCTGACCCTACATAATGTCGATGGTTTAGCGGCACCGCCCTCGCGATATCTCGATTCCTGCTCGATTCGCTCGTGAGATGGTCGCAATGTTCCAACAAATGGTGGTAATGTGCCTACTCAAGCCCCAATCTGAGACACGATGGTACAACCACGATCTTACGCTAGACAATATGACAAATTGATGAAATATGGGGCTCTGAGTTCAAGGGGACAATAGATCCTCTAGAGGCGAGCAGTGGTTAGAAATGATGGATAGGGTATTCAAGAAAGCGCCTTTGCAGAGGAGCTCGATTTGAATACTTAGTATCTTTGCTACTGGGGATGCTTATGGTGGTGGAAAACCATTCCCCACGCTTTGGTAGAACCTACAAGCTAACATGGAATGACTTTCTCGAGAATTCGGACAAAAATATGTCCACGATGCTTATGTAGATAAGAAAGCGCAAGAGTTCCTAAGTCAAAGCAGGAGTAGATCGGTGGCTGAATATGAAAGGGAATTTTTCCGCCTAAGCCATTATGCAAGAAGTCTACTTTCTACCAAGTAGGGAGAGATGTAAGAGGTTTGAAACCGGCTTGAAGCCTAGTATCAGTTACAAGTGGTGATTCAAACATAACAACTTCTCCGAACTTATTTCTCAAGCACTAGAATTAGAAAGAATTGAATCAAGCGACTTCCGAGAAAAGAAATCGGAGAAGGCAGAAAGAGGAAAGTCGGTGAAACGAGTTCTAGTGGTCTTACTGGAAAGAGGAAAAACTTTGGGGGATACAACAGAGATAATAAGAAGTCCGGTAGAGATAGATCTTCTGGACAGAAACCACCTCGATCCGATCAGCAAACTCAACAGAAACCCAGGAATGCGCTGTCAGATCGACTTTGTGAAACTTGTGGTAAACCACATAGTGGGGTATGTTATAGAGCCGTAGGAGCATGTTTTAACTGTGGAGAGACTGGCCATTTTGCTAGGGATTGTGTAAATCCAAGTCGTTCTGGATCATTTACTACACCAAAGGGATCAACCCAAGTTTCTACCTGAAAGAGTTCACCATCAGTTAGTAGAGGTAGAGGTAGAGGTAGGGGCAGTAGACCTAGAGTCAAAGTACTGTGAATCAGCTAGAACAAGGTGATGCTTCAGTTGGAGTATACGCTATACGGCAGACAGAAGAGGCTGAGACTTCTGACATTATTGCTGGTACTTTCTCAATTAGCAACTAAGATATATATATGTATTGTTTGACCTGGAGTTTGCATACTTTTATGTTAGTATTAGAACTATATGTTCTGTTGTTATTCCTCTACAGGGGAATAAATTTTGATACATTAGTGATTAGTCCTTTAGGATAAGGATTGTGATAATAAGTGAAATTAGTTTTGGAAGAGTTTATCGGCGAAAAGTATTTTCTGACACACCATAAATTATAAAGCTAATTGGCGAGCCTACTTAATGTAAGGCAAGAAGACGTAAAAGTAAGATACAGTAATGGAATTGCTCTAGATGAGGGCAAGGATGTTACTGTTAGTAATTGTTAATGGATATTGTAATCAGAATAAGATTCGGATATTAGTAAATTCGAAAAGGATAAAATATCAGAAAGTTTGATCTATTGGGATGTATCATAGTAACTATGCAATGTTCTTGATGTTTATACTGTAAGCTGCAGATTATAGTACTGACTTGAGATTATTGTGTAGAGCTACGTACTACCTGATAGTACACCTAGATAAGAATAGTTGCCAACGGCATCTGTTTTGGTATAGTTATGCCATGACATAATTTAATTGTTATAAATAAGTTTGAAAATCCTACTTAGGGATCTAAAACTCAAAGGTTAGAATATCGAAAGGTTATAGTTCAGTACAAAAGAAAGTAAGTTATAGAATATTGACAGATAAAAAGAGTTATGGAAGTAAAAATTCAAATAGTTGGTTCAAATATAACAAAGAAATATTACGAATGTGAGGAAAACTATGGACTAGAATGGTCAGAGGACCAATGAGTAGATAAATGATTCTAACATGACCTCAAGGGTCATTCAAGAAGGGACATGAATCGAAATATTAGACAGGACAATAGTAAGAGAAGATTGGTGTTATACAAACAAATTAAATGTTGTATCAGATTGTTAAAAGTCTTATACAAATTCGAGAGAAAGAAGATTATACGATCATATAGAAAGGAGAAAATAAACGTATGACTATTGTAAGATGGCTATTGGGAAAAATTTCGTGGACAAAATTTATTTTAAGGGGGGGAGAATTGTAACACCCCTAAGTTAAGTAGTGCGTTCTACTGTTCCGGTGACCAGTGTTGTCCGGACAGCTAGAATGCCTAGAACTACACTTCGATATGAGTGAGGAAACATTAAATAATGAAATACAAGAAAAGAAAATACAAGAAAAATAAAGGAAAAATAATAGTAAAGAAATGCAACTAAGTTAAGCGAGCCGAGAACCCTAGCGATGGGTGACCGCACCGGGAAGTCACGGCGTGGACCGTTGATTAGCCCTGGACCGCGGGAAACCCTGGAAAATATTTTTAAGACTTAAAGAGACACCTATTGAAGTATAAATATCATAAGAAATATTAAATAAAAATTAAATAATTAGTACAAAGAAAAGTGAGAAATCGAAAAACGGACAAAACTCGGTGTTACCGAAAAATCGAGAATGCAATCCGAACAGGGGCATTGTGGTAATTTGACACCCCGAGTTGTCTTTTGACCTAAATTTCCATTAAAAATAAATAATATTACACTTGGAAAATATAATGAAAAAATTAATTTAGTGGCACCTAATGTAAATAACAAAAATGGAGTGTAAATGGAGTAATTATCACTTAAAACTTATTAAATGATTATCCTAGCAAGAGTGGAGCACTATGGGAATTAAAAATTCACTAAGTGGGCAGATTACTCCACTAATGTCTTCTTCTTCCTCTCAAATCCTCACTTTGCCGAATTGAATTTTCTCTCCATTGTCCACCACGGCCACACCTTGCATGCAAGCTCTACTCCTAATGATCAAGCCACAATTTCTCCAATTGTTCTTCATTAAACTTGTTCTACACATCATGGGCAGCATGTAGGAAGCAAGAAAAAGAAGTTTTGGTGAAGATTTAAGAAGTCTCATCCATAGGTAAGTTTGAGTTTTTGAATATTGCTTTGTTAAAGTTTGTAAGCATGTTATGGGTGTTTGAATTATGAAGAAATTTTTGAGGTTTGATGTTGAATGGGAATGTGTAATTTTGGCAGCCATGGAAATACCTTGAAGGCAGGTTATTTGTGCTTGTAAATGGTAAATTAAATGATTGATTAAATGTATATTGTGCAGGAAATTGTTTAGGTGATGTATACTTAGTATATGTAAATGTAAAATGAAATTTAAAGCTTGGAAAGTAATGGAATGTAAGTGTACCATTGTGGCAGTTTGCTAACCCTTGAAGAATGCTGGAATTCATGCTTGGTTTATGGAAAAATGATGTTAAAATGTGTTGGTTGTTATGGCAGTTTGAATGTATGTATAGTGGTGTGAAGGTTGGACATGTGAATGAGCTTGGTTATGGAGTTAAATTGTTGTAAATTTAGTTGGGCAAATTCTGCACTTGTTGGTGCACATTGAATGTAATTGTAAACTGCCAAAATAACCTATAATGTGTTGTGAATTATGTTTAGGTCATGGTACAACCAGAATTAGTTTGAATGTTAAGTTTGGTGAGTGTTAAAAGTGATGTTTGATATGTATGCAAGAATTGCAATAAGGCAGTTTGTGTTTTAGGCCTATAACTTTAAGTGTGTGGCTCCAATTGGTATGAGACCAATTGGAGGTGAAACTAGGCACAAAATGTGCCAAATTTCATGAAGGAAGCTTGCCAAAATTCTGCTTGCAAGGTAGCTTGAAAAATGACCAAATCCGGATTAAGTGCAAATGAGGCCTGAAAATTGACCATTTGGGCAGCAGTTAGTGTTTAGGCCATAACTCACTCACAACAAGTCCAATTGACCTGAAATTTTAACCATGAATATTTAAGACCCATATCCACAAGTCTTATGAAGACACCAAAGCCCAGAAATGACCATAAGTAAGACAAACAGCTTGCACAAGTTCGGGTCCAAAAACTGGCCGAACCTAAAATGACCTAAAGTGACCTAAAGTGACCAATTTTGGTGCAATTTGACCAGCAATAGTAAAATGACCATAACTTGGTCTACATAACTCAGAATGACCTGAAATTTTGCCCCGCGTGCAATAAGACATAGATCTACAAGTTTGTAGTTTTGACCGAAACCCGAAGACCGAGGGAACTAGGTCTTCCGGCTAGGTCAAACTAGTATCCCGGAATCCAGCAAATCGCAAGAAAATGCAGTATACATGGAAATGAATTTGGTAACATGTACTAACCATAAAAGACTATCGAATGTGACATATTAATGACATTAAAACCTAAATTACGTAGAATGTACCAAGGGTCGACATAGTAGGTTGACTAAGCGAATAAATGAATTCAGCGAATTAATTATCAAGCATTATTGTTAGAGACAGTTTAAATGAGTACTGAAACACTTCAAATTGTGTTTCCCAGTTAGCAAAGACTCAGGGAGGGGAAGGAAACACTGAGTCAGAGCCAAGAGACAATTATCAGAGGTTTGTGCACAATAATTAATTCTTTTGAATTTTTCAATTGGAATAAATTATGATTATTTGTATTGTTTTAAATTGTGTTTGTACACAATAATTAATTCTTTTAAATTTTTCAATTGGAATAAATTATGATTATTTGTATTGTTTTAAATTGTGTTTGTGCACAATAAGTATTTCTTTTGAATTTTTCAATTGAAATAAATTACGATTATTTATATGTTATTGTTTTAAATTGTGTCCGTGCACAATACTTTTATATTCACTACTTTTACTAGAAAATTTATTTGGAGAAATGAGTTATGAATAATTTTTTATTGCTTTGGTTTTGGGAATATTATTTGGAAATTATTGTGTTGCCAACTTTGCAAATAGAAATTTTGAGATAAAATGTGATTTGTGGTTCGTATAAAATATTGTGATTTGAAATTGTTTTGATTCACACTTGGCATGACACTGTTACTATGTTCCTCCTCCATTTATGAGGTGAGTGTGATATATTCCTCCCTCTTTGACCTATCAGTCTGGGGTGAGTGTGATTATGTTCCTCCCTCTTTGACTTCTTAGTCTGAGGTGAGTGTGGATGCGTACTCATTATATAGCTAGCTTCCTCCCTCATTGATTTCGATTATTGGGGTGAGTGTGTCTTATCGTGGTGTACAACACGGCATGTGTGGAAAAATTGTCATGGCTTAAATTGTGATATTGATTGGCAACACTGTATTCTTCAGTTATTTGACCAAATGGTGATATTGATTGGCAACACTGTATTCTTCAGTTATTTGACCAAATGGTGATATTGATTGGCAACACTGTATTCTTAAGTTATTTGACCAAATGGTGTTATTGATTGGCAAAACTGTATTCTTCAGTTATTTGATCGAATTGTGTTATTAATTGGCAAACTGTATTATTCAGTTATTTGATCAAATTTATGTTATATGAACTTTGTAAATTGCGAAATGGAATTGTGAACTATTTGATTTGTGATTTGTTAATAAAAGATTTATGTATCGCAATTCAAATTGTTATTGTGCACCACTGAGTAAATTTTACTCAGCGATAGCTTTTCATTCTTTATGCAGTGGAAATGTGAGCGTGTGAGACTAGGCTGCTAGTACTACATTGAGAGATCATCGGGTATATTGAGTATACCACATTTTGTATTTTGTACTGTAATGTATGTTCATTGTATGTATATATTGTTCTTGGTTTTGAGCAGTTGTAAATTAAAATTGTACATTGAAGTTGTAAAGTAAATTATGAGTATTTTTGCTTGAAAAATTTGTTCTGTATTTCTTTTATCTCAGCCTTTGAAAAATTATTGTGGATTTGAATTGAAAAACATATTTTGTTGAATTATGTTGGAGTTTGAGATTGAGAAAAATATTGAAGTGCTTTTTACAGGGTTTTTTTTTTTTAGAATTGTTTTGTCTAAAATACAGATGGCACTCTGCCAAAATTTTTACAGAAATCATTAATAGTCCAAATGTGTTAGTTGTTTCACTTCAGTTCAAAAAGGTTTTTAACACCTGTAAATAGTGCTCACTACTGTAAAAGAAGTAAGAAAAGTTTTTAAAATCCCTTGTAGTGTATTTAATGGGTTATCAGTAGATGGAGTTGGTAATTCATTAGGTATACTATGGGATCATGTTATGCCTTACAGAGGGGTAGGGTGTGACATTTTTGTTGAAAGAAAGCTAGGGAAAATGAAGGTTTGGGAGCTTGTTAATGGAGGAGTGAGGAAGGAGAGCATAAGTGATGTTTTGAAGAAGGAAGAGGCTGCTGGTTTGTTCCATATTTTTTGCCCTCTTTTTTTCTATTTTTAATGTATTATAATTGTCTTGCTTTAATTTGCTTGGCCATAGCATTTTTAATTACCTCATGCTTACATAAGCATGAAGTAATAAATCCCATAATTTTCATTTTCTTTTCTTTCATTGCCTATTCATTTTTAAATAATTTTTCATCAATATTTGTTCATATTTTATGTCATATATTTCACTTACATAAATGGACAAGTTGGTCAAAAATCATCTCTGAAGATGAAATGACCAAAATGCCCTCCTTTTGGCTTAACGAGCCAAAATTGTGTGTACCGATTGATTAAATTTTCCTTATGTTTTTGTTAACATTTTATTGTCATTGGAACCCCAATAATCCTTCCCTGAGGTCCCAAAAATTATTTCATAAAGTTTTCCCTGGGTCTCGGGTTGCTAATGGCCTTCATCGTTACTTCCCTTTCGGGTTACTCATTCTTGGGGTTTCGGCTCGTTTAACTTTAGTGTATTTCTTTCCTATAAAATTTTCCTTGATTTTTATGAGCATTATTTGGTTTCTTTATAACTCCCCACTTTAGTCTAATTATAATTTCAAACATTCTAGCTGCCCGGACTGATATTGGTCATTGGAACAGTAGACTGTACGGACTAACTAAAGTGAGAATGTTACATGACAAGTTTAAAGGAGTTAGTCAAAAGGTTGTACTCTTAGCTAACAGACTGAAGATTGGTCTCCTTGAGGACCAATGGCAACTCATCCATGGGTAAGTTCTCTTTCCTTGAAGACGACGCTTGTTTTGACTTGGTCACTCAACCATGGACTGGGATGATGGTCGTAGAAGGTTAAAGTCGCTTACTTGGTTTGGCCACTCCACCTTCGTTTAATGTCCATGAAATGTGAACAGAAGGAGGATTGGTAGCTCTCTGACAGTCAGTTCCACTCATTTTTGAAGATAAAGATAAAATTCGTAGGAAAAAGATTAAAGCTCTTACCGGAGTGTAAAACGGTGTCGAAAAACTTCAAAAGGCAGGAAAGAGCGTCGTAGTTGCTCTGAGAATCTTAAAATGGAATAAGTAGGAAAATGGCCAATACTCCTCCCTATTTATACCTGCCCGAGCATTAAATGCTCATCAAGCCCCAAGAGATGCATCGGTTAATGGGATTAGACTATTTTGATGACTCATTAAACGTGAATTCCAGAAACGTGGTAGAGAGATCGGATATTTAAAGAGCGATACGGAGAGATCGGTCAATGAGTGTGAGTTGTGAGATTAGATCAGATACAGTTATAAGAGATCGAAAAATAATGCAATAATAAAATAAAATAAACCATCAATTTTAAATAAATAAAACTTCATTTCATTTCCAAAAGTTCAGATTACATCATTTTAGTGATCTCTCAAGATCAACAATTACAAATTTCCCTTCACTACATTTTACCTATCTTGTTCTTGCGGTTTAGACCACTCTCAATTTCAAGATGCCATTCAAGAGATACGTGGAGATCGGGAGGGTAGCACTCGTCAACTATGGCAAGGACTATGGGAAGCTTGGTGTCTTCGTCGATGTCATAGACCAGAACTGAGCTACGATCGGAACCCCTAAGATGGTTAGGAGCCAAATGAACTTCAAGAGGCGATCACCGATATTAAGATTGAAATTAGTGGTCCCCTTGTCAGAGATTGGTCTGCAAGCCATACCAGTAAGCCGATCTGAGATCAATGCGGCAGTCAGTTTTGACCTTGATCGGTCAATTAGTCCAGTTTCCTCACCGTCATCAGACGATGCCCTCATAAACCTCTGATCACTGAAATTGTTCATTTTCAGGAGATAGAAAATAAAACATTCCGCAAAAGATTAAGGTGGTTGTTGTGAGAAGAATTCTTATCGGAAAAGCCAATAACGGGAAAATAAAATATTAGAAATTCACTAAAGAAAGGAGGTTTTGAGTATGTGAAGGACAAAATTCTCCTGCATATATATAGGGCCTTGGCATTTATTATGTGCAGAACTCAAAGTGGTTCATCTGTAATCGAAGGATTTATTGCTTTGACTGATATAAGTTGGAATCAAGAAATAAGAGAGATCAGGTAAAACAAGGAACAACCTATAGAGATCAGAGGTGATAGAGGAGTCCAATCGTTCCCAATCATAATCTTTAATTTATGAGTTTAGCCCCTTGCCATTGGAATGCAGGCGTTTAAAATAGCCCAGTACATTCCAATCTATTCCATTGATCATAATTGTAAGGATAGATTTGAAACCCTTAGATTAAAAGTAAATAACCAATTTGGCACCTTTTGTTCCCAACCTTCAGATCCATTCTATAAGGCGTGACTCCTAACCGTTGGATGAAAGGACAGGAATTTGGAATGCAATCCTAACCTTTAATTTTGATCATTTTTAATTCTGGAATGTAGGATTATGTCCTTTTAGATCCTAACCCTTTATTTCCTCTTGCTGAAATCTTGACCCTCTATATCTGAGCACCCATCTCTTATAAATACCTGCATGCAATGCTATGGAGGTAGCAGTGATTATTAAGGAAAAACCCTAGAATTTTGCTATAGCTTTATTTTCAATCAGGAACTCTCAAGGTTCCTGGAGACTTTAGAAATAAGTTTTCTAAAGAATCTTACCGTGAAAACTATAAGCCTTACAATCCATACCTTGAACAACCGCGCATTGTCTTGAAAACTCAATCACTGTCTGTCAAGAAGATCTCATTTCAATCATTTGTAACTCCTTAGAATCACCTTACCGTCTCAGTTTTAGTGGCTCCAGATACACAAGGACATCGGTACTAGCTTACACATTATTTCAGCCTTTTCTGTAAGCAAGTGCTCAACTTATCATTCTCAAATGTTCATGACATAGAGTCTTTGTTAGATCCTTCGTCACAACAAATCTTCATAATAAGTTTACATCGAATTAGACTTATTTCACCTTTTTTTGTGACATTCGTGAATTTTACCTTTTATTTTTACATTGTCCTAAAATTCTTTATGTTATTTTGTGTAAAAAAAAAAAGGTAGTTCAGGACACTGATATTCTTTAAGTACCATAAGGAGTACAAATGGGAGAAGACAATATGGAGATTCCCGATTAGGATAAAAATGATTAGGAATAGTACGAACAAAATGAGAGGTTAGCTACTCAGACTAGCTCTGAAAAATAGAAATGAGATCGAGATTCGAGATTAAGCTTGGACGGAAACCTCTAAAATAAGATGTCTAGAAGACTCCAAATGAGGAGTTGTAATAAGCTGAAGAAAGTTTGGATAAATAAATCATGAGATCGGAAATTAAAAGTCTGGGATAATATGAAAAGCAAGAGGTGACGTGAGCGATGCTCTCATATCTAATAGGGTTAAATGAGTTCGGTCTCATGACTGAGACCTTTTAAAATTCATTTTCGACGAATTAGAAGCGAACCAGGAGAGAGTCCTTTCCTAAATCCTCTTAACGAAA
Source organism: Hevea brasiliensis (assembly GCF_030052815.1). Taxonomy (NCBI): domain Eukaryota; kingdom Viridiplantae; phylum Streptophyta; class Magnoliopsida; order Malpighiales; family Euphorbiaceae; genus Hevea; species Hevea brasiliensis. Next base: position 69,195,285 of record NC_079494.1, read on the forward strand.
GTTCTAATATATACATTTTAAGAGATCGAAAGAGAGTCCTTACCCGAATTCTCTTAGAAAAAATTCTAATAAAAAAAACATTTTAAGAGGTTGGGAGAGAGTCCTTACCCGAATTCTCTTAGCTAAAACTTTAATAAAAACATTTTAAGAGATCGGGAGAGATTTTTTACCTCTCTTAGCTAAAACTCTAATAAAAACATTTTAAGAGATCGGGAGAGAGTCCTAACCCGAATCCTCTCAATGAAAGTTCTAATATATACATTTTAAGAGATCGAAAGAAAGTCCTTACCTGAATTCTCTTAGCAAAAATTCTATTAAGAATATTTTAAGAGATCGGGAGAGAGTTCTTTCCCGAAATCTTTTCAATCAAAATTTTAATATTACTAACACCTAAATATCGAGGTACATAACATGTGAGCTGGGAATCCTCCTCATTCATTATGAATCTTTAAGGACCCAAATAACACCTCTTTAGAATTAGAATCCCAATTCAAAGTGGAAAAATTAGATAAAATATGTAACAAATTAAATAAACAAAACACCAATTCACTGTAGGGTCACCCCATGCACCTATGTTCTTGGGAAACCCAAAATGGTGAGATATTAAATGCTCCTTTTATCAATAATAAGAACCTACATCGTGACTCTAAACCTCTCCAAATTATCAATCATAAGTTATTAAGAGCATATCGTTAAATTTGCCGACTCTCATTAAGAGACGTGGTGGGGTGCCTAACACCTTCCCCACCCGTGAACAGACTCTGAACTTAGAATTTCTATTTCGGAAGTGGTTTTTATTTTCAGTAATGGTTTCCTTTAATTTTCCTTAAAATTAAAATGGTGACTCCTCACTTTTTCCACTTTAGCGAGAATCGTTTGGCAACCGCAAAACCCTTGCGATAGCTTGGGGACTCCACTAGGGAGCTAAGACCAAAATAACCCTGGTTTAGAAGTCCAAAGAGAAAATTTAATTATGTGTTCTTATAAATCAATAATTATGGGGGTTAACTTCTAGAATCATAAGTTTTAATATTTTGATTATTACTATTATCTCTAACCGTTTTGTTTGTTTTGATTGTTTCATTTATTATAGTAATCCTCGTCTAAATTCCCTTGAATAAGGAAGAGGTAAATGTGTCCCTTCACACACTGATCACCTACATGATGTCCTCACACATTTTAGCCCTACACCCTGGCTCTCTCTTACCCTTTAAGAAGTAGGAGGGAGTCATATAGTGGTACCCATGGGTTTTTACCCCGTTAGTATCCGTGAAGACTTCTGCTTAGATTGGAACTTGTTTCACTTATTGTGATACTAGTGGATTTTTCCCATTAGTATCATAATGGTGAAATGAGGCTCTATTGTTTATAGTAGGGACAATTTGGGTACCTATGGCTTTAGAAAAGTGGACCTTGTGCTAAACTGTCACATTAGCCAGAGCCTATAGAAAACCATCCTTGAGAGTAGGACCATCCAATTAAATAGTACCTACCCGATGTCACGGTTACCCTATTTTAGGATAAAAGAGACGTACTTACTTTCACCTTACTTTATTTATATCTTTAGATTTTTTAAATAATATGAGGGTAATTTTGAATTATATTTCCAAGATAGTCTGAACACCTTCCTACTTTGATAGGTGCATAGATATTGTCACGCTAGCAGTATAATTCAAAATTACCTAAATTTATTCTGCTAACTTATTTCCTCTGCAGGTATTATAAATTGGTGACTGCAAGGGGTAAAGAAAACTTTAAAATGGAATCTTCGAGTTAGTCAACCGAAGAGGTTTCAAAACAAAAATGGGATGGTCAACAAAGATTCAAATCAATCCATGACTCGGAATCTTTACAGACTGATGAGATAGAAGCAGAAACCCATCCATTGCCCCCATTAGATCATACTAAAATTAAGATTAGAACAGCTGGTTTTGATGACTTATTAAATAGTTGGAAATCATTGCCCAATCATGCCCAGACGCAATTCAAGGAAAAATATGGGAAGATTGCCTCTCTGATACGGGTCAAAGCACAAGCTCCGGCACTAAAGGCCATGTTATCTACTTGGAATCCCAGTTATAGAGTATTTTCTTTCAATGATATTGATACGACACCCACGGTAAAGGAATATCAAACGCTGCTAGAGATCCCTTATGCAGCCCAGAATCATATTTATCTCAACCTTGATCACAGAAAAACATGGAAATGGTTCGTACACATAATAGGAGTCCCAAAAGAAGAAGCAAAAGTAAAAGAAACCGTTAAGGGAAACTTGCATGGGTGGCCTTAGATTTACATGAAGAAGCATTTGGAACAGCATATTCAGGGTAAGAGATGAGATAAGGCTTTGTTAGCTCTAGCTCTGAGGATTTATGGACTGGTCTTGTTCCCCGGAGGTTTGGGAATTGTAAATCATAACGTCACAGAATTGTTTTGGGCAGTGGATAAACAAAATGTCTGTAACACCCCTATGTTTGGTAGTGCGTTCTACTGTTCCAGTGACAGTGCCTGTCCAGACAGCTAGGATCTTGGAATTATATTTAAATGTTAGTGAGGAGACATAAAATAATAAAATACAAGAAAGGAAAATATAAGAAAAACAAATGAAAAGTAATAGCAATGAAATGAAACTAAGTTAAATGAGCCAAGACATGTGATGGGTATTTGCATGGGAAGTTACTACAGCGAGGCAATAGCCAGGCCAGGTGTAGAGAACCCTCAGAATTTAGTTTCGAGACATAATTAAAGACTTATTGAAGTATAAATGTCCTTAGAAATATCAAAGAAAAATTAATCAATTAGCACAAAGAAAAACGAGAAATCGAGAAAACAATAAAACTCAGTGCTACCGAAAAATCAGGAATGCAACCTGAATAGGGCCATTGGTTATTTGACATCCCGAGTTGCCTTTTGACCTAAATATCCATTAAAAATACATGATATTACACAAGGAAAGTGTCATCAAAAATTAAAATGGTGGAACATAATCTAAATAGCAAAAGATAGGAGGAAAATGTGGGAAATTGGAAACTTGGAATAAACAAACCTTATAATTGATTTTAGTGCTCCACTAACATCTTCTAAGTGGACCATTAAGCAGATTTGGGCAAAATTATTCCTTCATCTTTTCCATTTATCAAACCAGCCAAAACCTTTAGGAGAGAAACCTCCATGGCCATTGAGTAAAGCTCCATGGCCATTGAGTAAAGCTCCATGCAATACACTTGGAGCCCTCCTTTCCACTAAATCTCTTCTTTAAAGTTAATCCTTACTTTGCAAGGAAGAGTTTGATAGCAATTTTAAGAAGTTTAGTGAGGTTTTGATCAAGCTTCAAAAGTGGTAAGTGAGTGTTTTCAATTCTTGTTTCATTGAAAGTGTAACCAAGGTTGTGGGTAGTTGATTTATGGAAGAATTTTTGAAGTTTGATGTTTTAATGGAGATGTACATTTTGGCAGCCATGGAAATTCAGTATATGTAGCTTGTTTTTAAGATGTTGTTATTGATGGCAGCATGGATATGGGTATAATGGTTTGGAATTGGGTATGTAAATGGGGTATGTTCATGTGGTTAAATGGTGTAAATGGACTTGGGAAAATTCTGTGTTATAGTGTGCATATTGAGTGTAACACCCCTCATCGGACTACAGTGTAGCCGAGCAAGGCGTGCTACAATCAGTGCCGGAGCACCATAACTTATCTTACTTTATTTTTTTTAATAATTTTGAATTCATTTAATTTAATATCAATTATTTTTTTGATGGAGAAACCAGTGGAGTTTCCCCTATTTTATTATCGTTTGGCGTATTTCAATATTCACCTGTTTGAAATTCAACAATATTTTAAAATAAAAATCTCATCCATGCTAATCATAATTATCTCATCAATCATTCTCATAATTTTCTCATATTTCAAATCTCATCCATACATTTCAATTTGATAATCATTTCCATACATTTCCATTCATACTCAATTCATATGTAAACATTCTCAAATTACATAAGCAAAATTTTCAAATTTTCTTAATTTACATAATTTACAAAATAATTATAAAATTTCATAATTTACATGATATATAAATTAATTATATATGAAAAAGCTAATCTATTAATTTACATTGCATTCCTGTTAATTACCTATTCATAATATACATTACAATAAAATATCTAAGCTATTTATACAAAATATAAAATATATTCTATATGGGCCCTATCTACATGCATTGCTGAGGAGGTGACAACCTTGAATACTTCAGGCACTTCTGCAAATCAGAACTCCAAAATCTCTGTTTAATATTTTTATCTGGGCTTTACCTTCAGTACCTGCGCGAGGAAACAATTCCATCGTGCTAACCATTCCTGCTTAGTGGTGCAATAATATAACAAGGAAATAATATACAAATAAAGATAGAAATAAAACATAATTCAAATAACTAAGATTTATTTATACTTCACATGCTGTTTCTAAAATTTAATATGTTTTATCCTAATTTAGTCTTCTTTGGAAATATTTATTTCGCCAATATACAGTAATAATGTACATAAAAGAATGATCTAAAAATAATAAATTTATGCTTATATTATTATGTAAGTCATATTTGCAATATTTATGTATGCTATAATTTTCTTTGCTAATCTTTTAGCATTTTCTCAATACTTTATAGGTTGTCTCAGTTTATTTCATAATAAGTAATTTTAATATCGGTCCAGTTTATTTCGATTCTTTCTAATAAATAACTATTCTAATTTATTTTAAGTCATCTTACTCATTTATTTAATTTCTAATATTTTTAATTACTAATATTCTTAACTTATTTCAATAAATTTCATTGCCCAAGTAACCTATGACAGGCTAACTAAACTGGATAACGGGTCGTTGGCACTGGATACCGCGGTGCCTCGGGCCGTCATACCATGGGACGCAGAACGTCAACCACGTATGTAGTCAGTATGGCTAAAAAGCCATGATAATACATAATCGAGCATAAAAGCCATGAATACGGGCATAAAGCCATGAATACAAGCATAAAGCCTTTCGCAGTACTGCTAAAACAATACTCTATTGGCATGCCAATCTATCCAATCTGACACACGTGTCTAGGCAATACAAGGGCACATAATATCATCAAATATTAATATATTGTGTTTTATGACTTCATTATTTCATGATAAATTTCAATTATAATTCTTACATTCATTTGATCATTTATATGATCACAATTCTAAACAATGGTTCACATGTACCATTGTATTCAAAACATTTTTCCTTTCTCATTTATACATTCAAAAATCTACTTATGTAATTACAAATTTTATATTTCAAGTTGAGTAACTAATATTTTATGAATTCCATTTGTGATGGGTATATAAGCCTTAATTACCTATTCACATCAATTAGGTGACTTATTTTTCATGTTTCAAGTAATCCATAAACATTTCATGGATTTCAAATTTATGGCCTTAATTTCTTTTTAACAAATTTTGACTAGGATGCATAGTCCACATTTGTCATACAATTCTAAGCATTTAAGCTTAGAATTGGTTCTAGGTCTTCATCTTAGTTTGCTAATCATTTTGATTACTATTCACCTTACTAGTCAACCAAAATGTTGACTTTTTCATACTTAATGAATATGTTAATTCTAATTACACCAAGATCCCACATTTTGAGTTTTACATTTGCTAGTATTAATTGCCAATTGCAATTTAAAGTCCCCTAGATGCATTTCTAAATTTTCAGTTTTTATTACCTAAGTTTACTATTCCATTAGACAATTTTAAAGTGGAAACTGGGCTAACTTATCTTCATCAAAGTTGTTCCTTATTGTGTCTTCTTTAATTCCCTTTTTGAATCACTCAATTTGGAGTTTTTTAGCTCAAGTTATGGTCATTTTACCATAACTGGCCGGATTGACCTGTACCCAGATTTTCTGGGCAATTTGGTTCTGCCAGATTTGGTGACCTAGGTTTGGTTGGAAATTTGACTAGGTTATTGTCAGAATTTGGATTTGTGTTCTTCATGAAAGTTTTAGGTCTATGTCTCATCTTTTAGTTGGTAAAATTTCAGGTCAATTGGACCTTTCTACGCTGAGTTATGACCAAATGACTAAACACTGTTCATTTAGTCATTTTGCCCAGGCAGACTGCAGGTCACCCGGATTAAGGCAATTTTTAGGTCAACTTGGTTTGGTTTTCTGGGCAGGCTTTCTTCACTAAAGTTGTGCCATTATGTGTCTAGTTTCATGTTCAATTGTCCTTGCACCAATTGAACCTCTACAATTGAAGTTATTGCTTCCCAAACCTTCTGGACTCATGCCTAGTCTTGCAAGTCACCAAGGGCAGCCACACCACACTCAAATCCCACTACACAATTCACTTTATTTTTCATTTAAGCAGAACCAAATGGTCACTAATTGACCATTAAAGCTTACTTTCACCATTGCATGATCAAAGTCTCAATTTTATACTCAAACCCTAACTCTAATTTCCAATTCATGGCATACACACACCAAACTCATACCAAATCACTTTATCCATCATCTATACTCATCAATAACATAATTAAGCCACTTAATTTCATCAAAATCCAACAATCCTTAAACTTTCTCATGGCTGCCAAACTTAAAGATTTTATTTACTCAAGTTTTTCTTTTAATTTCACACAATTTCTACTTGATTTAGCATGCTTACAAGATTAAAGAAAGAAAAAAAATTGTTTAGTGCACTAACCCTTTTTTAGTAGAATTTTCCCAAGCAATTCCTTCACTTTCTTGGCTTTTCTTGGCTGCCAAACACTCCTACAAGGTGTGGGGGTAATTTTTTATTGAAGGGATCTAGGGTTTTTGGTGCAAGATAAGCAAGGTTTCCAAGCTTGGAAGCTTGAACTATGGTGGAAACCCTCTCCTCTCTCTTTTTTTCCTTTGTTACGGGTGATTGGGGAAGACAAGTGCAGATTGGTTTTTCATTTTGTCTCCTTTTTATTTAGTTTTTATCCCTTTTAAGAGGCTTGTCAATTTGTGATTGGGTGGAGAGTGTTTAATGAAATCATATGATGTCATAATTCTTAATTTCTTTCATTTTTCTTTCCTTTTCTTTTCTACTAATTTCCAATTCAAATTTTAGCAATATTTATTCATATTTTAGATCATAATAATTATTTACTTAACTGGACTAGTCGGTCAAAAATCGTCTCTGAAGGTCAAATGACCAAAATGCCCTCAGTTTGGCTTAATGAGCCAAAATTGTCTGTACCAATTGAAAAAAATTTTTCAGCCTTTTCTTGGCATTCTAATGTCATAGAAACCTCAATGAATCTTCTCTGGAGTCTTAAAAATTATTTTATGAATTTTCTCCGGGTCTAGGGCTCCTAGTTGCGAGAACCGCAACTTCCCACTAGGTTACCCATCGCTAGGGCACCGGCTCATTTAACTTGGTTGTATTTTATTTCTAAAATTTTTCCTAAATTTTTCTTATTAATATTTGAGTGATTTATGACTCCTCACTCTAGTCTAATTATTTTTCCAGATGTTCTAGCTGTCCGGACAAACACCGGTCACCGGAACAGTAGAATGTACGTAATTACTATAGTGTGGGTGTTACAATTCTTCCCCTCTAATTTAAATTTCGTCCTCGAAATTTACTAGGTGTTTTGGATTCTAAGATAATTCTTTTACCTTTTTATTGCTCCCTCTGTCTACTTCTTTTATATATATGGTACTATTTAGTCTTTTCAAATCTATCATTATACACTTAGGCATATCAGAAGGGAAGGATACTTTACCTCAAATTCACATTTGGGGCTTCTTGCTCCTCTCCAGCTTGGGTGACATTTGGAAGTGGTGTTACTATTGTACTTGGTCCTTCCACGACCTCTGTTTGGGTCTGTGGTAAATTCCTCTTAGGACAATCTTTCAGATGATGGTCTATGGCCTCACATCTATAATAGGCTCCAGTCAATCCCCTACATTCACCTTTATGCCACTTGTTACAATGACCACATTTTCTTGCTAGTCCTGGCGCACTCACTACTAGTGTTTCTGGTTGATCTCTTCTGTGTATAGGCCTGGGTCTAGATCTCCTACTTTGATCAGATGTCTGACTTAACTGTTCTCTCAGCCTCTTATTACTAGACTATTCAAATTTCCTCTTTTGCTGATCACCACTCCTCTTCTGTTCCTCTTCATGAACACAGCTAATATATTTCTTTAAGAACTCTATCAGAAAGAATTCCCAAGTTACGTCAGCTGGTGGCACTACCTTGGTTACAACATCCCACCACCGATATGCAGCTTCTTGTAACAATGAAACAACACACTTTAAACTTTGTTCTGGTGTGCAATGGAGTTGCTGCAGGACTCTTTCAGTCCTTTCTAACCAATACTCAGCCGCTGAATAATCATCTTCCTTTCTACAATTGAAATCTACAGCTCCATACTTCCTAATTTTTCCTAGAGGTGATTTTCATTGAGGCGGTGGTGGAATAACCCCGGTCATCTGTCAAAAGAATTCAGTCATCTGCTCAAATAAGGCCTGTTGGGGTTGTACAGAAACCTCTTGCACTGGTGGAGCAGGATCTCCCCGATTTCCAATATCACTCCCAGTCGGGATACGGCTTACTACTTCTTCTTCTACTGCCCTCTGCGATTCTGAGTCCATACCTTAACCTAAAATAACCAAGAAAATAGATCTGCATTAGTGTCACCTCGACTCATATGAATGCAATGCATGTCATGCACACAATCTTATTCTATCTATCTATACCTAGGAATGCCTAAACCGCGCTCTGATACCAATAAATGTAACACCCCTCACCGGACTACAGTGTAGCCGAGCAAGGCGTGCTACAATCAGTGCTGGAGCACCCTAACTTATATTACTTTATTTTTTTAATAATTTTGAATTCATTTAATTTAATATCAATTATTTTTTTGATGGAGAAACTAGTGGAGTTTTCCCTATTTTATTATCGTTTGGCGTATTTCAATATTCACCTATTTGAAATTCAACAATATTTTAAAATAAAAATCTCATCCATGCTAATCGTAATTATCTCATCAATCATTCTCATAATTTTCTCATATTTCAAATCTCATCCATACATTTCAATTTGATAATCATTTCCATACATTTCCATTCATACTCAATTCATATGTAAACATTCTCAAATTACATGAGCAAAATTTTCAAATTTTCTTAATTTACATAATTTACGAAATAATTACAAAATTTCATAATTTACATGATATATAAATTAATTACATATGAAAAAGCTAATTTATTAATTTACATCGCATTCCTATTAATTACATGTTCATAATATACATTACAATACAATATCTAAGCTATTTATACAAAATATAAAATATATTCTATATGGGCCCTATCTACATGCATTGCTGAGGAGGTGACAACCTTGAATACTTCAGGCACTTCTGCAGATCAGAACTCCAAAATCTCTGTTTAATATTTTTATCTGGGCTTTACCTTCAGTAACTGCGCAAGGAAACAATTCAACCGCGCTAAGCATTGCTGCTTAGTGGTGCAATAATATAATAAGGAAATAATATACAAATAAATATAGAAATAAAACATAATTCAAATAACTAAGATTTATTTATACTTCACATGCTGTTTCTAAAATTTTTAATTACTAATATTCTTAACTTATTTCCATAAATTTCACTGCCCAAGTAACCTATGACAGGCTGACTAAACTGGATAACGGGTCGTTGGCACTGGACACCGCAGTGCCTCGGGCCGTCATACCATGGGACGCAGAACGTCAACCACGTATGCTGTCAGTATGGCTAAAAAGCCATGATAATACATAATCGGGCGTAAAAGCCATGAATACGGGCATAAAAGCCATGAATACGGGCATAAAGCCATGAATACAAGCATAAAGCCTTTCGCAGTACTGCTAAAACAATACCTTATTGGCATGCCAATCTTTCCAATCTGACACACGTGTCTACGCAATACAAGGGCACATAATATCGTCAAATATTAATATATTGTGTTTTATGACTTCATTATTTCATGATAAATTTCAATTATAATTCTTACATTCATTTGATCATTTATATGATCACAATTCTAAACAATGGTTCACATGTACCATTGTATTTAAAACATTTTTCCTTTCTCATTTATACATTCAAAAATCTACTTATGTAATTACAAATTTTATATTTCAAGTTGAGTTACTAATATTTTATGAATTCCATTTGTAATGGGTATATAAGCCCTAACTACCTATTCAAATCAATTAGGTGACTTATTTTTTATGTTTCAAGTAATCCATAAACATTTCATGGATTTCAAATTTATGGCCTTAATTTCTTTTTAACAAATTTTGACTAAGATGCATAGTCCACATTTGTCATACAATTCTAAGCATTTAAGCTTAGAATTGGTTCTAGGTCTTCATCTTAGTTTGCTAATCATTTTGATTACTATTCACCTTACTTGTCAACCAACATATTGACTTTTTCATACTTAATGGATATGTTAATTCTAATTACACCAAGATCCCACATTTTGAGTTTTACATTTGCTAGTATTAATTGTCAATTGCAATTTAAAGTCCCCTAGATGCATTTCTAAATTTTCAGTTTTTATTACCTAAGTTTACTGTTCCATTGGACAATTTTAGAGCGGAAACTGGGCTAGCTTATCTTCATCAAAGTTGTTCCTTATTGTGTCTTCTTTAATTCCCTTTTTGAATCACTCCATTTGGAGTTTTGTAGCTCAAGTTATGGTCATTTTACCATAACTGGCTGGATTGGCCTGTACCCAGATTTTCTGGGCAATTTGGTTCTGCCAGATTTGGTGACCTAGGTTTGGTTGGCCATTTGACTAGGTTATTGTCAGAATTTGGATTTGTGTTCTTCATGAAAGTTTTAGGTCTATGTCTCATCTTTTAGCTGGTAAAATTTTAGGTCAATTGGACCTTTCTACGCTGAGTTATGACCAAATGACTAAACACTATTCATTTAGTCATTTTGCCCAAGCAGACTGCAGGTCACCCGGATTAAGGCAATTTTTAGGTCAACTTGGTTTGGTTTTCTGGGCTTTCTTCACTAAAGTTGTGCCATTATGTGTCTAGTTTCATGTCCAATTGGCCTTGCACCAATTGAACCTCTACAATTGAAGTTATTGCTTCCCAAACCTTCTGGACTCATGCCTAGTCTTGCAGGTCACCAAGGGCAGCCACACCACACTCAAATCCCACTACACAATTCACTTCATTTTTCATTTAAGCAGAACCAAATGGTCACTAATTGACCATTAAAACTTACTTTCACCATTGCATGATCAAAGTCTCAATTTCATGCTCAAACCCTAACTCCAATTTCCAATTCATGGCATACACACACCAAACTCATACCAAATCACTTTATCCATCATCTATACTCATCAATAACATAATTAAGCCACTTAATTTCATCAAAATCCAACAATCCTTAAACTTTCTCATGGCTGCCAAATTTAAAGATTTTATGTACTCAAGTTTTTCTTTTAATTTCACACAATTTCTACTTGATTTAGCATGCTTACAAGATTAAAGAAAGAAAAGAAATTGTTTAGTGCACTAACCCTTTTTGAGCAGAATTTTCCCAAGCAATTCCTTCACTTTCTTGTCTTTTCTTGGCTGCCAAAAACTCCTACAAGGTGTGGGGGTAATTTTTATTGAAGGGATATAGGGTTTTCGGTGCAAGATAAGCAAGGTTTCAAAGCTTAAACTATGGTGGAAACCCTCTCCTCTCTCTTTTTTTCCTTTGTTACGGGTGATTGGGGAAGACAAGTGCAGATTGGTTTTTCATTTTGGCTCTTTTTTATTTAGTTTTTATCCCTTTTAAGAGGCTTGTCAATTTGTGATTTGGTGGAGAGTGTTTAATGAAATCATATGATGTCATAATTTCTAATTTCTTTCATTTTTCTTTCCTTTTCTTTTCTACTAATTTCCAATTCAATTGTTAGCAATATTTATTCATATTTTAGATCATAATAATTATTTACTTAACTGGACAAGTCGGTCAAAAATCGTCTCTGAAGGTGAAATGACCAAAATGCCCTCCGTTTGGCTTAACGGGCCAAAATTGTCTGTACCGATTGAAAAATTTTTCTAAGCCTTTTCTTGGTATTCTAATGTCATAGAAACCTCAATGACTCTTCTCTGGAGTCTCAAAAATTATTTTATGAATTTTTTCCCAGGTTTAGGGCTCCTAGTTGCGAGAACCGCAACTTCCCACTGGGTTACCCATCGCTAGGGCACCGGCTCATTTAACTTGGTTGTATTTTATTTCTAAAATTTTTTCTAAATTTTTCTTATTAATATTTGAGTTATTTATGACTCCGCACTCTAGTCTAATTATTTTTCCAGACGTTCTAGCTGTCCGGACCGATACCGGTCACCGAAATAGTAGAATGTACGTAATTGCTACAGTGTGGGTGTTACATTGAGAATGGTTACAAGCTATCCAAAATGACCAAAATATGTTGTTAAATGTGTTAATGGTAAGGTACAAACCAGAATTGGCATGAATGAAGTAGTTTGGTAAGTGTTGAATATGTAATTGGTAAGTGATGAGAAGTGTGTGGTAGGGCAATGTGTGTTTTGGCTTAGAACCTTAAGTGTGTGACTCCAATTGGTATGAGACCAATTGGAGGTGAAACTAGGCACAAAATGTGCTAACTTTCATGAAGGAAGCTTGCCAAAATTCTGCCTAGAAGGTGACTTGAAAAATGACCAAATCCGGATTAGTGACTTGAAAGCCTGAAAATTGGCCATTTGGGCAGTAGTTAGTTTTTTTACCATAACTTACTCAAAACAGGTCCAATTGACTTGAAATTTTTATCATGAATAGTTAAGACATATATCTACAATTCTTATGAAGAAACCAAAGCCTAGAAATGGCCATAACCAAGCCAAATAGCTTGCACAAGTTCAGGTACCAAAACTGGCCGAACCAAAAGTGACCTAAAAATGACCTAAAGTTACCATTTTGGTGCATTCTGTCCAGCATTGGTAAATTGACCATAACTTGGTCTACACAACTCAGAATGACCTGGAATTTTGCCCCACATGCAATAAGATATAGACCTACAAGTTTGTAGTTTGGAGCAAAACCCGAAAATCGAGGGAACTAAGTCATCCGGCTAGATCAAATTAGTATACCGAAATCTGGCAAATTGAAATAAAATGCAATATACTTGAAAATGAATTTGGTAACATGTGCCAACACTAAAAGGCTATAAAATGGGACATATTGGTAACATTAAACATAATTCACTTAGAGTGCATCAAGGGTCAACATTATAGGTTGACTAATGAAATGAATTGAAGGGAATAGTAATAAGAAAATTTAAATATTGGATTTTATTGTTAGAAACAAATTCATTGAGTACTGAAACACTTTAAATTGTGTGTTTCAGTTGAAAAGGATATTGAGAAGCGTAAGGAACACTGAGTCAGGGCCAAGAGGCATATATCAGAGGTCTGTGCACAATACTTTTTATATTCACTGCTTTTACCAGAAAATTTATTTGGAGAAATGAGTTATGAATAATTTTTTATTGTTTTAGCTTTGGAAATTATTGTGTTGCCTACTTTGCAAATGGAAATTTTGAGATAAAATGTGATTTGTGGTTTGTATGAAACATTGTAATTTGAAATTATTTTGATTCACACTTGGCATGACAATATTACTATGTTCCACCTCCATTTATGGGGTGAGTGTGATTATATTCCTCCCTCTTTGACTTGCTAGTTTGAGGTGAGTGTGGATGAGTACTCATTATCTAGCCAGCTTCCTCATTGATTTCGATTATTGGGGTGAGTGTGCCTTATCGTGATGTACACACGACATGTTCGGAAAAGTTTGTGTCATGACCTTAATTGTGTTATTGATTAGCAAAACTGTGTTATTTAGTTATTTGATCAAATTGTGTTATTGATTAGCAACACCGTGTTATTCGGTTATTTGATCAAATTATGTTATTGTTTGGCAAAACTATGTTATTCAGTTATTTGATCAAATGGTGTCATTGATTGGCAAAATTGTGTTATTCAAATGTTTGATCAAATTTGTGTTATATGAACTTTGTAAATTGTGAGATGAAATTGTGAATTATCTAATTTGTAAATTCTCAATAAAATTTTTATATATCGCATTTCAAATTGTTATTGTGCACCACTGAGTAAATTTTACTCAGCGATAACTTTTTGTTGCTATCATAGGTAGACAGACTGACAGGGCAGCAGACTAGGTAGCTTGTACTACATTTTGAGATTTCACCGAGTATATTGAGTATACCATATTTTTTATTTTGTGCTGTAATGTATGTTCACTGTATGTATATATTGTTCTTAGTTTTGAGCAGTGGTAAATTAAAATTGTACATTAAAGTTGTACATTAAAGTTGTAAACTAAATTTGCAAATTATTTTGGCTTGTAAATATTGTGATATATTTCTTTTATCTCAGCTTTTGAAAACACTGAAAAATTATTATGGATTTGAGTTAGCAAATGTTGAGAAACTTATTGTGTTGATTGGATATTAGAGTTTGGGAATTGAACAAAATATTGGAAGTGCTTTTTACAGGTTTTTGAAGAACTGTTTTATTCAAAATACAGATGGCACTCTGCCAAAATTTTTACAGAAATTATTACTACTTTAAATGTGTTATCTGGTTTCACTTCAGTTAAAAATTTTTTAACACCTGTAAATAGTGCTCACCACTGTAAAAGAAGTAAGAAAATATTTAAAATCCCTTGTAGTGTATTTAATGGGTTATTAGTAGACGGAGTTTGGTAATTCATTAGGTATACTATGGGATCATGTTACGCCTTACGGAGGGGTAGGGTGTGACATGTTTTAGTGGTATCAGAGCAAGTTTTTTTTTTAAATTATGTTTTGACTTGTAATTTGAATATTTTTCCTTCATAGTACAACTGCTCAATGTCATTGTTTGATACATACAGTACATTACATTATAAATATGCACTAACAGGAGGAAATCTCCTTGTGTTATTGTTCAGGAGGTCTAAGATCCTCAAATCGACTATGGAAGAAGGGAATCGTTCAGTCGATCAATCAATAGAGGCTGAGGTACCACAATTCCCTCAATACCACAATGCCCTACTCAATTTGCTCAGCAGATGGGTGCGATGTTCCAACAGATGGCTGGTAACATGCCCACTCAAGCTCCACAGCAGACACCAGTAGTACAACCACAGCCTTCTACTAGGCAGTACGAGAAGCTGATTAAGTATGGGGCTACTAAGTTCAAGGGGATAGTGGATCCGCTAGAGGCAGAACAATGGTTGGAGAGGATGGAAAGAGTTTTTAGGAAGCTGTACTGCACCAATGAGCTAAAGTTTGAGTACTCAGTCTTACTTCTACAAGGAGATGCATATGACTGGTGGAAAATCATTCCCCACAGTTTGGTGGAACCCCCAGTGCTGACATGGGACGACTTCCTCAAAGAGTTTAGACAAAAATATATCCCAGATGCCTATGTGGACCAGAAGCTACAAGAGTTCTTAAGTCTGAAATAAAGGAACAGAATAGTGGCAGAATATGAGAGAAACTTCTCTCGATTGAGTCATTAGGCAAGAAGCCTGCTTACCACTCCTAGAGACAGATGTAATCATTTTGAGACTGGGTTAAGGCCTAGTCTAAGAATGCAAGTTGTGGGGTTCTGATACCAGAATTTCTCAGAGCTAATATCGCAAGCCCTGGAACTGGAAAGAATTGAGAATGAAGAAACAGTTAAAAAAGGTACAGAAGAAAAAGAGAAAATTAGAAAGACTACTGATCAAGTTCCTGATAGTGGGTCAGAAAAGAGGAAGCACTTTGGAGGATCTAGCTCACGCGAATCAGGTAGAGATAGATTTTCTGGACAGAAACCACTTCGATCTTATCAGCAAACTCAGCAGAAACCCAGAAATGCACTGTCGGATTGACTTTGTGAAACTTGTGGTAAACCACATAGTGGGGTATGTTATAGAGCCGTAGAAGCATGCTTTAATTGTGGAGAGACTGGTCATTTTGCTAGGGATTGTATAAATCCACGTCATTCTGGAACATTTATTACACCAGAGGGATCAACCCAAGTTTCTACCCCAAAGAGTTCACCATCAGTTAGGAGGTAGAGGTAGAGGTAGGGGTAGTACACCTAGAAGTCAGAGTACTGTGAATCAGCCAAAACAGGATGATGCTTCAGCTAGAGTATACGCTATACAATAGAGGGAAGAGGCTGAAACTTTTGACATCATTGCTGGTACTTTCTAAATTAGTAATATATATATATATATGTATTGTTTGACCTAGGGTCTGCATACTTTTATGTTAGTGCCAGTATTTTTTTGCCTTCCTGCTGTCCCTCATATAAAAAAATTTTTTAGTCACCTAAAAGTAACTTATAATAATGGAATTGCTCTAGATGAGGGCAAAGATGTTAAAGTTAGTAATTGTTAGTGGATATTGTAATCAGAATAAGTTTCGGATATTAGTGAATTCGAAAAAGATAAAAGATAGGAAAGTTTCATCTATTGGAATGTATCGTAGTAACTATGCAATGTTCTTGATGTTTGTACTGTAAGCTGTAGATTACAGTACTGACTTGAGATTATTGTGTAGAGCTACGTACTACTCAATAGTACACCAAGATGAGAATAGTTGCCAGCGACATCTGTTTTGGTATAGTTATGCCAGGACAGAATTTTATTATTGGAAATAAGTTTGAAAATCCTACTTAGGGATTTAAAACTCAAAAGTTAGAATATCGAAAGGTTATAGTTTAGTACAAAAGAAAGTAAGTTATAGAACATTAATAGATAAAAAGAGTTATGGAAGTAAAAAATTTGAACAGTTGGTTCAGATATAACAAAGAAATGTTACGAATGTGAGTAAGATTGTTGACTAGAATGGTCAAAGGACCCATGACTAGATAAATAATTCTAACATGACCTCAAGGGTCATCCAATAAGGAAACATGAACCGAAATATTAGACTGAGCAATAGTAAGAGAAGATTGGCATTATACAAACAAATTAAATGTTGTATTAGATTGTTAAAAGTTTTATACAAATTCAAAGGAAAGAAGATTGTATGATCATATAGAAAGGAGAAAATAAACGTGTGATTATTGTAAGATGGCTATTGGGTAAAAATCCGCCGACGAAATTTATTTTAAGGGGGGGGAGAATTGTAACACCCTATGTTCGGTAGTGCGTTCTACTGTTCCGGTGACAGTGTTTGTCTGGACAGCTAGGATGCTTGGAATTATATTTAAATGTTAGTGAGGAGACATAAAATAATGAAATACAAGAAAGGAAAATACAAGAAAAATAAAGGAAAAATAATAGCAATGAAATGAAACTAAGTTAAACGAGCAAGCATCGCAAATGATGGGTGACCGTGATGGGAAGTTACTACAGCAATAGCCAATCCCAGATCAGAGTGAACTCTCGAAATTTAATTTCGAGACATAATTAAAGACTTATTAAAGTATAAATGTCCTTAGAAATATCAAAGAAAAAAAAATTAATTAGTACAAATAAAAATGAGAAATCGAGAAAACGACAAAACTAGGTGTTACCGAAAAATCGGGAATGCAATCCGAATAGGGGCATTGTGGTCATTTGACATCCTGAGTTGCCTTTTGACCTAAATGTCCATTAAAAATACATGATATTACACTAGGAAAATGTCATGAAAAAATAAAATGGTAGTACACAATCTAAATAGCAAAAGATAGGAGAAAAATGTGGGAAATTGGAAACTTGGAATAAACAAACCTTATAATTGATTTTAGTGCTCTACTAACATCTTCAAAGTGGAACATTAAGCAAATTTGGGCAAGAATATTCTTTCATCTTCTCCATTTATCAAACCAGCCGAAACCTTTAGGAGAGAAACCTCTATGGCCATTGAGTAAAGCTCCATGCAACACACTTGAAGCCCTCCTTTCCACTAAGTCTCTTCTTTAAAGTTAATCCTTACCTTGCAAGGAAGAGTTTGATATCAATTTTAAGAAGTTTAGTGAGGTTTTGATCAAGCTTCAAAAGTGTTAAGTGAGTGTTTTCAATTCTTGTTTCATTAAAAGTGTAACCAAGGTTGTGGGTAGTTGATTTATGGAAGAATTTTTAAAGTTTGATGTTTTAATGGAGATGTACATTTTGGCAGCCATGGAAATTCAGTATATGTAGCTTGCTTTTACTTGTTTATGGTTGTTTAAGATGTTGTTATTGATGGCAGCATGGATATGTGTTTAATGGTTTGGAATTGGGTATGTAAATGGGTTATGTTCATGTGGTTAAATGGTGTAAATGGACTTAGGAAAATTCTTTATTACAATGTGCATATTGAGAATGGTTACAAGCTATCCAAAATGACCAAAATGTGTTGTTAAATGTGTTAATGGTAAGGTACAAACCAGAATTGGCATGAAAGAAGTAGTTTGGTAAGTGTTGAATATGTAATTGGTAAGTGATGAGAAGTGTGTTACGGCAGTGTGTGTTTTGGCTTAGAACTTTAAGTGTGTGACTCCAATTGGTATGAGACCAATTAGAGGTGAAACTAGGCACAAAATGTGCTAACTTTCATGAAGGAAGCTTACCAAAATTCTACCTAGAAGGTGACTTGAAAAATGACCAAATCTGGATTAGTGACTTGAAAGCATGAAAATTGACCATTTGGGCAGTAGTTAGTGTTTTGACCATAACTTACTCAAAACATGTCTAATTGACCTAAAATTTTTACCATGAATATTAGACATATATCTACAATTCTTATGAAGACACCAAAGCCCAAAAATGGTCAGAACCAAGCCAAATAGCTTACACAAGTTCAGGTACCAAAACTGGCCGAACCAAAAGTGACCTAAAAATGACCTAAAGTTACCATTTTGGTGCATTCTGTCCAGCATTGGTAAATTGACCATAACTTGGTCTACACAACTTAGAATGACCTGAAATTTTGCCCCGCATTCAATAAGACATGGGCCTACAAGTTTGTAGTTTGGATCAAAACCTGAAAACCGAGGGAACTAAGTCATCCGGCTAGATCAAATTAGTATACCAAAATCCGGCAAATTGCAATAAAATGCAATATACTTGAAAATGAATTTGGTAACATGTACCAACACTAAAAGGCTATAAAATGTGACATATTGGTAACATTAAACCTAATTCACTTAGAGTGCATCAAGGTTCAACATTATAGGTTGATTAATGAAATGAATTGAAGGGAATAGCACCAAGAAAATTTAAATATTAGATTTTATTATTAGAAATAAATTCATTGAGTATTGAAACACTTTAAATTGTGTGTTTCAGTTGAAAAGGATATTATGAAGCGTAAGGAACACTGAGTCAGGGCCAAGAGGCATATATCGGAGATCCGTGCATAATACTTTTTATATTTACTGCTTTTACCAGAAAATTTTTTTGGAGAAATGAGTTATGAATAGTTTTTTATTGTTTTGGCTTTGGAAATTATTGTGTTGCCTACTTTGCAAATGGAAATTTTGAGATAAAATGTGATTTGTGGTTTGTATGAAATATTGTGATTTGGAATTATTTTGATTCACACTTAGCACGACAATATTACTATGTTCCTCCTCCATTTATGGGGTGAGTGTGATTATATTCCTCCCTCTTTGACTTACCAGTCTGAGGTGAGTGTGGATGAGTACTCATTATCTAACTAGCTTCCTCCCTCATTGATTTCGATTATTGGGGTGAGTGTGCCTTGTCGTGATGTACACACGGCATGTTCGGAAAAGTTTGTGTCATGACCTAAATTGTGTTATTGATTGGCAAAACTGTGTTATTCAGTTATTTGATCAAATTGTTTTATTGATTGGCAACACCGTGTTATTCAATTATTTGATTAAATTGTGTTATTTTTTGGAAAAACTGTGTTATTCAGTTATTTGATCAAATGGTGTCATTGATTGACAAAACTGTGTTATTCAAATGTTTGATCAAATTTGTGTTATATGAACTTTGTAAATTGTGAGATGGAATTGTGAATTATTTGATTTGTAAATTGTCAATAAAAGTTTTATATATCGCATTTCAAATTGTTATTGTGCACCACTGAGTAAATTTTACTCAGCGATAGCTTTTCATTGCTGTCGCAGGTAGACAGACTAACAGGGCAGCAGACTAGGCTGCTTGTACTATATTTTGAGATTTCACTGGGTATCTTGAGTATACCATATTTTGCATTTTGTGCTGTAATGTATGTTTACTGTATGTATATATTATTCTTAGTTTTGAGCAGTTGTAAATTAAAATTGTACATTAAAGCTGTACATTAAAGTTGTAAACTAAATCTGTAAATTATTTTGGCTTGTAAATATTGTGATATATTTCTTTTATCTCAGCTTTTGAAAACACTGGAAAATTATTGTGGATTTGAGTTGGCAAATATTGAGAAACTTATTATGTTGATTGGATATTGGAGTTTGGGAATTGAACAAAATATTGGAAGTGCTTTTTATAGGTTTTTAAAGAACTATTTTATTCAAAATACAGATGGCACTCCGCCAAAATTTTACAGAAATTATTAATAATTTAAATGTGTTATCTGGTTTCACTTCAGTTAAAAAAATTTTAACACCTGTAAATAGTGCTCACCACTGTAAAAAGAAGTAAGAAAAGATTTAAAATCCCTTGTAGTGTATTTAATGGGTTATCAGTAGACGGAGTTTGGTAATTCATTAGGTATACTACGGGATCATGTTACGCCTTACGAAGGGGTAGGGTGTGACAATGTTAATCCAGTACCAGCCAGTCTTGCTGAGACCTTCTTGACTCTAACATATTGCCAGCAACAGGGTAAGGGAGTCATTAAGTGTTGCATCCAGTTGTTGTATCTTTGGATCCTCAGTCATATCTATTCACTAGAAACTAAGGTCTAACCTGGTACTTTGATCAGCCCATTATTGAAAAGATGGTGAAGTTAGTAATAAGTCAAAAGGATGAACAACAATGGCAAGAGCAGATTCTAAGCTTGAGTAGTCATAATTACTGCTGGAGGAAGTTATGGACTATGGGCCAACCCATCTTGATCAGCACAGGAGGTCATCATTTTGTACCATTGGTAAGGCTAACTGGATGCACAAGTTATATCCCAGCCATGGTAATGAGGCAATTCGGCTCAACACAATTCATTCCCAAACTTTGAAGGATTCTGTCAAACTCATTTCTATCATGAACCCGGTAGAGAAGACAAACTTAAAGCTTTGCGCAAATCCTGGGAAAAGATGATCTTGATGGAACGGTCGCCTAAGGGGCCGAGTACAACAAAGTAATATTCCCTATGGAGAAACAAGAGGGATAAGGAGTATCGAATCACCAAACTGATAGGGTCCGGGGAGAGCATATCTCACCAAGAAGTCTTTTTAGAAGAAGTTAATACAGGATTGGGTAGTCCTCTTCAAAGTTCGACCACTGAGAACCAACAACTGAAGGAACGCATAAAACAGTTAGATGATCAATAGCAAATATTTGAAACGAAAGTAAAAAGACTTAGAGAGGAGATGATGGCAAGGGAAATGAAACATGAGGGATAGAAAGCCCAATGGGAAAAAGAGAAGGCTTTGCTCCAAAGCACAATAAAGGAGAAAGAGATACAAAATGATAAATTACGAGAAAGATTGGAATATCATAAGATACTAGTGGAAGAATACAAGCAAGAAAACAAGAGGAGGAAGCTTGAGCTTAAGGATCAGGCACAATTAATCAAGGATATCTCAAAAGAATGTGCCAACGAAAGAAAAGAGAAAGATAGACAAGCCACTCTTTATCAAGAATTGCGAGGGAATGTTGACCTATTAGAAAAGATGATAGCACAAGGGAAACAAGAACTACTGCCTGAATCCGAATATGCTTTGAATGTTAGTAGTATGCGCTAGAGCATATCATTTTATATGTTTTTTGTACATATTTTCCTAATAAAAAGCAATTTCACTTTTCCGTTTACATAATGTATTTATGTGTAATAGAAAATTTCCATTAATATTTTATTAGAAATTCTTTTCTTACGTTGTTAAGAATATGAGTGACAGTATTTCTAGCACAAAGTATCATAAATTGGATCACAATCGAGGATACTTCACAAAGGACATGACTTATCTAGAAAGATTGTAATCATGTTTGTTCCCAAGGTATTTATATGAGATATAAATAAGATGGAGTGGTGAGTCTCATGCTACATAACAAACATGATAGGCACTTATACATGATCAATAGGCCAAACCAGTGACGCATATGACAAGCACATAGAGTTTACTCTTGTCAATGCATTGTCATATATCATATCAGTGCATGTAACACCCCTCACCCGTCTACAGCGTAGGCGAGTAAAGCGTGCCACACAGTGTGCCAAAGCACCTGATCTTATCTTATTTCATTTCAATTATTGATTTATTTATTGGGAGATATGGGAGTGGCATGGTTAACTAAATTATTTAATAAAATTCTAAACTCAAAGAAAATGCCTGATGAATGGAGGAAGAGTATTTTAGTACCTATTTTTAAAAATAAGGGAGACATACAGAGTTGCTCAAACTATAGGGGAATTAAACTCATGAGCCATACTATGAAGTTGTGGGAGAGAGTTGTGGAGCATCGACTACGTCATGATACTTCTATCTCTCTCAATCAATTTGGTTTCATGCCTGGTCGTTCAACTATGGAAGCGATCTTTCTCATTAGAAGCTTGATGGAGAAATATAGAGATGGGAAGAAAGATCTACACATGGTTTTTATTGATTTGGAGAAGGCTTATGATAGTGTTCCAAGAGAGGTCTTATGGAATGCGTTAGAACAAAAGAGGGTATCTATTAGGTACATACAAGTATTGAAAGATATGTATGAAGGAGCAACTACTATTGTGCGCAGTGGGATGTTACACAAGAGATTTTCCGATCTCAATTGGATTACACCAAGGATCAGCCATAAGCCCTTACCTTTTTGCATTAATTTTAGATGAACTGACGAAACATATACAAGAGAGTATTCCTTGGTGCATGATGTTTGCGGATGATATTGTTCTGATAGATGAGACACGAGAAGGAGTCAATAGGAAGCTAGAACTTTGGAGAAGTACTCTAGAGTCAAAGGGTTTTAAGTTAAGTAGAACGAAGACAGAATACATGCATTGCAAGTTCAGTGAAGGCCAAACTGGTGATAGGGAAGGAGTTAGTTTGAATGGAGTGGCACTGTCCCAAAGTAATCACTTTAAATATCTAGGCTCAGTCCTTCAAGTAGATGGGGGATGTGAGGAGGATGTTAGTCATAGGATTAAAGCCGGATGGTTGAAGTGGAGACATGCCACGGGAGTTTTATGTGATCGTAAGATTCCCAATAAATTAAAAGGAAAATTCTACCGTACAGCCATACGACCGGCTATGCTATATGGTAGTGAGTGTTGGGCACTGAAAGAGTCGTATGCATCTAAGATAAGAGTTGCAGAGATGAGAATGTTAAGGTGGATGAGTGGCCATACTAGACTAGATAAAGTCCATAATGAAAGTATTAGAGAAAAGGTAGGAGTGGTGCCAATTGAAGATAAGTTGAGAGAAGGGAGATTGAGGTGGTTTGGTCATGTGAAGCGTAGACATACGGAGGCTCCAGTTAGACAAGTAGAGCACATTAGGCTAGAGGATAGAAAGAAAAAAAGGGGTAGACCTAAATTGACTTGGAGGAGAGTAGTACAGCATGACTTAGAAGCATTACACATTTCTGAGGATTTAACCCAAAATCGTTCAGAGTGGAAAAAGCGAATCCATATAGCCGACCCCAAATTTTTGGGATAAAGGCTTAGTTGAGTTGAGTTGTATTGATTTATTTATTCAAATCTTTATCTAAGGTTTAGGCATTAACATCGTTTATTAAAGTCTAACTAATGTGGCAAATACCATATGATTTCAATAATCAAAATCACAGTCTCATTTATAATCATACTCAACTCTTATTTCGAAATCCTCAATTTCATCAATGTACATAATTTGCATCTAATTACATAAAATCACAGTCTATATATTATGCAAATTGATTACATCATATACGTATTCAATACAATTTCTTAATTTGAATTACAACATAAGAAATAATTAAGATATACAAAATACATAGTATGCTTAATGTGAGCCCTATCTACATGCATTGCTGAGGAAACTATAGCACTTCTGCAAATCTGGACTCCAAAAATATCAGTCAACTGTCTACTGGTTTTACCTTCAGTACCTGCGCGAGGAAACAATTCCATTGCGCTAAGCATTTCTGCTTAGTGGTGCAATAATATAACAATAAAATAATATATATATATAAATAAAGAAAGAAACAAATCATAATTCGGATACTCAAGAATCAATTTAATTTGGTATGGTATTTCTAGTATCAACTATCTTATATACTAGTTTGTTCCTCTTTGAAAGTGCTTAGCTCATAACCTTTCAGTAAATATACTCAGTATACAAATTATTCTAACTATATTGTATTTTAAGTCTCTACAGTTCTGCAAATTGTATTTTTATTATGTTTCTATTGCTAATCTCTTTTACTCATTTCATTCAATACTTAATTTAATTGTACTAAAATTTCATTATACTTAACTGTCTGAATTGAATAATATTTTAATTGACTGCCCGTGTAGCCTACACACCGACCAGACTGGATAAATGAATATAGCACTGGGTACCTAGTACCTCGGGCTGTCACACCATCAGTTACAAAGTATCTCCCAGTGTGCAAACAGTGGATAAACTAGTACTGGGTACCTAGTACCTCGGGCCGTCACACCATCGGTCACAAGTATCTCTCGGTGTGCAAACAGTATGGCTAAGAAGCCATATAATCAGTCAGTAAGGCAATGAGCCAAGTATTATAACATAATCCGTATAGCCATAGGCTATTAAAATCATAGTGTGGCATAATGAGCCATAAAACATAGTGTGGTGTAAAGCCATTTACAATACAACTGTTAGAACCCTATTGGCATGCCAACCTATCCAAACTAATCAACTAGGCAAACTAGGGCATATTACAATATTACATATTTAATTCTTTATTTTTAGGGTTTATACATCATACCTTTCACTAGACAATGAACATGTTGACCTTTTTATATATCATGGATAAGTTGATTCTAGTATCAACATATCACAATTCGTATTTCAATATGCTGCCAGTGTAGTGCAATTTACAAGTCTCACAAGTTGGCATTCATTGCCAAATTATTTCTAGGCTTCATTGCATATTATTGTCAAATTTTTAGTTTTAGTGTACTAGATTGATCTAGCTAAATGTCCTATTTCCATTGGTTTTTAGCTTCTGATCAAAGAAGAAAATTTATAGCTCTATGTCTTATTAAACTTTTGGCATAGATTTCAGGTCATTCTAAGTTGTATAGATCAAGATATGGTCAATTTACTAAAGCTAGACAGATTGCATTTTCAATGCAACTTTAGGTCATTTTTAGGTCAAGTTCAATTCTGGCAGATTTCGTACCCTAACTTGGGCAATCAATTTAACTTGGTTCTTGTCATTTCTAGGCTTTGGTTTCTTCATAAGAGTTATAGCTCTATGTCTAATCTTTCCATTGATATAAATTTCAGGTCATTTGGACTTGTTTCGAATGAGTTATGGTCAAATGAGTGACTACTGTTCATATGGTCAAATTCTGGGTTGCAATGGTTCTGGACAGTTTTTATACCTCAACTTGTGCAAGCAATTTGACTTAGTAAATGACATTTCTGGGTTCTATTTTCTTCACCAAAGTTGTAGCCCTATGTCTAAGCTTTCTGATGGTATAAATTTCAGGTCATTTGGGGTAGTGTAGACCAAGATATGGTCATTTTACCATGGGTGGTCAAGTTGCACTTATATTGCACAATTAAGTCATTTTTAAGTCAAAGTCAATTCGGCCAATTTTTGTAACCCAACTTGGGTAATCAATTTGACTTGCTTAATGGCATTTTTGGGCTTGGTGGTCTTAACCAAAGTTGTAGCCCTATGTCTAAGCTTTTCAATGGTATAAATTTTAGGTCATTTTGACCTATCTACAGTGAGTTATGGTCATTTGATTAACTACTGTTCATATGGTTAAAAATTCTGGGTTACATGTTAAGCAATTCCAGATTTGGTCATTCTTTTAGGTTACTTCTAGGCAGAATTTTGGCATGACCTATGCATGAAAATTGACCTATTATAAGTCCCATTTCACCTCCAATTGGCCTCATACCAATTGGGGTCACTAATCTCCATTTACAACCTAAAATGCATACTGCCCTAATTAACCACACTTTGTATTAAAATTTTGCATTTCTAGTGAACACCATACACATTGCATCTTGGTCAATTGTCTAACAATAATTCAATACAATCAATATCTAGCCACAATATATTTGATCAAGTATCCAGCAATTCAATCAATGTCCAAATACAATTCAACTCAAGCAATTATCCATCAACTCAATGCAATTTAATCAATTGTCCAATATCAATTCAATTGCTCAAACTTAATCCAACTAATCAAGATCAATAATATACATTTAATTGTTCTTAAATCAACATTAATTATATATGAATTTAAGGTCTTCCTAAGCCCATCAAAGCTGCCCAATTTACACTTATACTTCCATCTCCCTTATTGACTTGCTAACTTCACTTTCAATGCATAATTCACACATACACATGGTAATTAAACTCATATACATTTAAGCACTCTAATTAACCCTTCAAATCACCAAATACATGAAGAATTAAATCATACTCCCATGGACACAAGGGCTGTCGAATTTAAAGCTTTGTTAGTACTCATCAAATCCTTCAAATTTCTTCACTAAACTACTCATCTCAACCTTAATACAAACTTTAGTTAAGAGGGCTAAGGAAAACTAGCACTAACCTTAACTTGAGCTTAAAAAAAGTTCACCAAATCCCTTTCTTTTTGCTACCTATCTACTGCCCATGGTGTGAGGATCACTTTTAATGAAGTGACTTGCAAGAAATTATGGCTTGAAGATGGTGAAATGGGAGCTTGCATGGGCGATCGTGGAGGAAGAATATGGAGAATTAAATTCGGCCATGGTTGTGCAAAATGAAGAAAATGAATGTTGAAATGGTGATTACTGTCCTCATATGGGTAATAATAGCCCCACTAAGGTTAGTTAAATTGTTATAATATTCGAAGTTTTCATTATTTCATTTACACCCCCCATATTTCCTTTATTTAGATTACATATATGATTTCTAATTTTCATGGGGTTTTCAAAATTTAATACTACTTATTTTTAATGGAAATTTAGGTCAAAAGTTGACTCTAGGTGTCAAATGACCAAAATGCCCCTCTTCGGGTTGTATTCCTGATTTTTCGGTACTACCGATTAGGTCCTTGACCCACCGATTTCTTTAATTTTTGTTTTTCATTTATACTAACTTATTAATTTTTTTTTGACATTTTCAATGTCAATTACACCTTAGTAGACCTTTAATTTGATCTCAAAAATATTTTCCGGGGTTCCCCGAGGTCCAGGGCTAGTCAACTGTCCTCGCCGTAACTTCCTGGTGCAGTCACCCATCGCTATCGGTTCGGCTGGTTTAACTTAGCCACATTTTATCTCTTTTATTTTTTCTTAATTTTTCTCATCACATATTTCATTGTTTTATACTTCCTCACTGTCATTACAGTATAGTTCCAGACATTTTGACTTTCTGGGGCAAACATTAGCAGTCGGAACAGTAGAACGTATGGACTACGAAATGAGGGTGTTACAGTGTATATAATCTTTAGACCTGAGATAATGTAGTTATCTTGTATATAGGTGGTTTGAGTTTGATACTACTTTCATACTTGTACTGTGTATGGGTATATGGGAATGTGTTGGCTCCTACTACTTATATATGGAGATAGGTGTTGATCAAGATGGAATCTGTTACCTTAAGTAAATAGGAATAAAATTCGATGTTCATTTAATTATTCTTGATGTTTCAAGTTCCCAGCCAGGACAGACAGATTTAGTCAGAAAAGAGTTTCTGACAAAAAAATCTAATTAATCAAGAGCTAGAATTGAAAGAGAGCATAATGTTCATAGCAAATGGGGTTTGACAAGAACCATGACTCCAGCTCGAATTGGGATTTTGTAATAGAGAGATTCTAATGCATGGTAACATATGATTGTAGGTTCATTTACGGTATTCCTTATTACTGATTGGGTGGCCATGGCACGCTAAGCTAGGTGTCAACCATGGTCTATGAGATGCCTAAAATGATTTAAAGAAATCATTTAGGGTAAGAAAGAGTTCTGATGATATTAAGAGTTAATATCATATCTCATTGCCAATTAGTGATGAGCCAAGTAAGTCACACACATGTACAAGTTAATCACCAAGTTGAATGTGATTTAATTGATTAATTAAAGAGTTTAATTAATTAATTAAATAGGTTTGGTTTGCAATAAGATTGTAAAGTCCCTGGTATGGCTTGAAACCAAATCTAGGTTATCAGATGTATAGTATAAGCTAAATTTATATTTAAAGTGTTTAGTTATGAATTTAATTGTGAGAAATTAATTAATGGAGATTAATTAATTGATTTATATTTGATATAAATTGATTAGAAGAGGAAAAATAATTATTTTGGGTTAAGAACTCAAAATTAAAACATAAGGGTAATTTGGTCATTTCACATGGTGATATGTGGCACCATGAGATGGTGACACATGGCATCGTATAACTTTGCTATTTGTCTTCCTATCATGCAAGGTGATAAAAGTCAAGATTAAGTCTAGCTTTGACACTTGGCTTAATGTGATTAAGTTAATTAAAAATAAGATGCAATGTGGTGGTGATATGTGGCAAAGGGTTTAAGTGATTATTTGACCTAATTATAAAAGGGAAAAGAAAAAAAGAAACACATAATTCTCTCTATTATTCTAAAGGTGGCGACACCTCTCTCCCTCTCCCTCCTCTTACTTTTCTTTATCAATTCAAAGAGAATCACTCCATTTCCTTTGAATTAAAATCGCTAGAAATTCTTTCTAGTCTCCTATACACACATATAACCTCTATAAAAGTAAAACCCCAAATTATAATTGGTTGGCAAGGCTTGATAAGCAAAATTGGGGGCTGACCACTGGTGATCTTGGTGTGGACAAGCTAGAGGGACAACACTTGGGGTCCTAGGTGCTTCATAAAGGTGCCAATTTCATCCATAGTGCATCAAAGAGGTTAGTGCCCAAATTCCTCTTTTAAACTAGGGTTTAATTAAATTAATTTATTAATTCACAATCTTAAATGGCAAATGAAGATCCTAATATATGTTAAAAGTGTTTTAATATGCAATTGAGCATTGAAATTAATTAGGCACATAAGAGATGTGGCATGATGCATGAAACCCTAAAAGAAAATTTTTGAAATTCAATGCTCTAATGAACCAATTACCATGCTTCTGCTCCTTCAATTGGTATCAGAGCTACTATATTTTCCATTAGGATTGATTATGAGATTTAATTGTGTGATTTGATCTAATTTTGATTGATTCAAGGCTGTTTGGATTCACCATGGTGGCGGCATGAAATTGATTCACACCCTAAGGGTGTGTTTCACCTATGTGCATGGTTTATGAGCTTATGATGCGATTGTTATATATTTTAAGGCCTACAATTAGTCTTATACCTAATTAAATTGTTTAACTAGGAATTTTAATCACATAATTAATTTTTGAAAATTGTTTTCAAGATATTAATTTTGGAAAGAGTTTCTAAATTTAAGTTTATTTGAATGAGATTCAAATTTGAATTTTTTTGTTGAATATATGATATTCAATTTAATTTTTTTAGTATGTATATTTTATTTAATTGTTAAATTTTAATATGCATGATGGATGATCATGGACAATAAAAGACCAATGTGATTGAATTTATTTCTTTTATTTTTCTTTGGGTTGTAAAATAATTAATTTTATTTTAGTGGCATGTATTATAAGTGTTGTAATAATTTAGGTAATAATTTTATTTATTTGAGGACTTTAAAGTCCATATTCTTATAAATTCACATTGGTATGCCAAGGATTACAATGTAATTGGATTGCAAGAAGAATAAGGAGGTCAAGAGCATTAGTGGGACTAGTTGGAGAAAATCAAGATCAAGTGTTGATTATGTACTCCTTCGGCAACTCTTATAAAATGAATGAATGAAATACACCTAGGAATGCCCTGATTCAATTCTTGGTGTGTTAGAATTAAATCCCTTAGAAAGTCCATGATCATACCATATTAATTGTTTTTACATGTATGCATGAGATGTATGGGAATGTATGCAAGTATATGATATATGCATGCTAATTGGATAATGTGCAAAGTGAGACCATAATAGTAATTGTCACACCCTACCCCTCTGTAAGGCATAACATGATCCCGTAGTATACCTAATGAATTACCAACTCCGTCTACTGATAATCCATTAAATACACTACAAGGGATTTTAAAAACTTTTCTTACTTCTTTTACAGTGGTGAGCACTATTTACAGGTGTGAAAGACTTTGGTGAACTGAAGTGAAACAACTAACTCATTTGATTTATTTGGAATATCTGTAAAAATTTTGGCAAGGTGCCATTTGTATTTTGGACAAAACAGTTCTTCAGAAAACCTGTAAAAAGCACTTCAATATATTTTCAAATCTCAACTCCAACATTTTTATCAACACAACACATTTCTCAAGTCAAATCCACAGTGATTTTCAAAGACTAAGATACAAAGATATAACACAATTTTTACAAGCCAAATAACTCATAATTATTTTACAACTTTACTGTACAACTTAAATTTACAACTGCTCAAAACCAAGAACAAAATATACATACAGTGAATATATATTACAGTACAAAATGCCACATGTGGTATACTCACTATACCCAAAAATCTCTCGCTGGCGATACTAGCAGCCTAGCCTGCTGCCCTGTCTGTCTCTCTACCTGCGCGGACAATAAAGCTATCACGAGACAATGTCTCGATGGTGCACAACATTAACCAAATACAAATTTTAAATCACAATTCATAAATCATATCAATAGTGGATACTTAAAACCATAGTTAAATTCAAGACAATAAATGTCAACAAGAATTTAAACTCCATTTGTTAATATCACAATAATTTTAAATAAGTCAGATCATGGTTGAATTCAATAGACAGTATATGTCAATAAGAGTTTAAATCAATTTCACAATCTCACAATACATAATAACACAATTCGATCAAATAACTGAAGAATACAGTGTTGCCAATCTATAACACAATTTAGGCCATGACACAATTTTTCCATATATGCCGTGTTGTACACCACGACAAGACATGCTCACCCCAATAATCGAAATCAATGAGGGAGGAAGCTAGCTATATAATGAGAACTCATCCATACTCACCTCAGACTGGGAAGTCAAAGAGGGAGGAACATAATCATACTCACCCCAGACTGATAAGTCAAAGAGGGAGGAATAATCACACTCACCCCATTAATGGAGGAGGAACATAATATCCGTGTCATGCCAATTGTGAGTCAAAACAATTCCAAACATTTTATTCAAATGATCCGTAAGAATCCAATAAATTTCCAAAGTTATAATTTCATTCACAAAATGGCAACACAATTCGTAATTCACTTCAATTTCCACAAAAACCATTTTCATTGCTTTTCAATCAATAAGTATCCATCAAATACCATTCAAACAATTTTTCACAGTTTCAAACCATTCACAATGTTTTTCAATCAATAAGTGTCCACCAAACACATTTCCACAATTTAAAACAATGATATGCAAATAGTCAATATTTATTTCCATTGAAAATAATTCAAAAGAAACAGTTGTTGTGCACAAACCTCTGATGACTGTCCCCCTGATCTGGACTCAGTGTTTCCTTCCCTTTTCCTGAGTCTTTGGTAACTGAGAAACACAATTTGAAGTGTTTGATACTAATTTAAACTGTCTCTATCGATGGTGTTTGGTAAATAATGCACTGAACTCAATTATTTACTTAATCACCTAATATACCGACCCTCGTTGCGTTTTAGGTAAATTAGGTTTTAGTGTCGTTAATATGTCACATTTGATAGGGTTTTAGGTTTGGTATGTTTTACCAAAGTCATTTCCTTGCTTAGTGCATTTTAATGCAAATTGCTGGATTTCGGGACACTGGTTTGACCTAACCGGACGATCTAGTTCCCTTGGTTTTCGGGTCTCGGTCGAAACTACAAACTTGTAGATTTAGGTCTTATGGACCGCGGTGCAAAATTTCAGGTCAATCCGAGTTAAGTAGACCGAGTTATGGCCATTACACTCTTGCTGGTCAAATGGTACCATTTTAGGTCAATTTTAGGTCAAATTGGTCAATTCTGGTTCGGCCAGTTTTTGGACCCGAACTTGTGCAAGTTGTTTGACTTGCTTATGGTCATTTCTGGGCTTTGGTGTCTTCATAAGACTTGTAGGTATGGGTCTTAACTATTCTTGGTTAAAATTTCAGGTCAATTGGACCTGGTTTGAGTGAGTTATGGCCTAAACACTCACTGCTGCCCAATTGGTCATTTTTCAGGTCCTAATTGCACCTAATCCGAATTGGTCATTTTTTTAGGTCACCTTGCAAGCAGAATTTTGGCATGGTTTCTCAATGAAAGTTGGCACATTTTGTGCCTAGTTTCACCTCAAATTGGTCTCATACCAATTGAGGTTACACATTTAAGGTTATAGGCTAAAATGTGTACTGCCCTCAATATGCTTTTCACACCCCATTCAAAACACATATTTACCTTGCGAAGTTTACTTCCATACCCTACCAAATCAGTTTTGGTACATTACCAAAAGCACTTTCTACTTTACATTAACAT
The DNA here is from genome assembly GCF_030052815.1 of Hevea brasiliensis. Taxonomy (NCBI): domain Eukaryota; kingdom Viridiplantae; phylum Streptophyta; class Magnoliopsida; order Malpighiales; family Euphorbiaceae; genus Hevea; species Hevea brasiliensis. The sequence continues at coordinate 69,228,183 of NC_079494.1, forward strand.
TATTTTGGGCAGATTCCAATCAGCCTCAACACACCAATATCATTCACAATTACAATTTCTAAGTACAATTACAAACACACCTAACCATTACAAATTTTACACACACTTTACAAGATCAATCTACATACATATCATCAATCCTTCTAGGTTAATATTCTGCATACATTTCCTTCAATATATACCATTACTCAAGTGTCCCCAAGCTGCCACAAACCATTCTTCAACATCAAAGTGCCGTCCATTTTACAATTTCCCATCCAAGTGCATAAATCACCACATAAACATGAAATAATTCACTTGGTTACTAATTCATCATGATCAACACCATTTCTCATCAATTATATGCACAAATATCTCATCAAAAACGTGACTCATAGCTGTCCAAAATGAAAACAACAATAACTCTTCAAACTCAAAATTTTCTTTCACCAAACTAACACCCATAACATGAACATAAACTTTAACAAAGAAATTCTCAAAAATGCAAACTTACCTTTAATTGTAACTTGCTAAACCTTCATCAAACTTCTCAAAATTAGTATCAATATCTTCCTTGTGATGTGTAGACAAAGTTTAATGAAGAACACTAAGAGGTTGGAGTTGAAAATGGAGAGTTAAGAAAGCTTGCATGAAAAATGGCTATGGAGTTTCCTTCACTCTTCAATTCGGCAATTTGAATGCAAATGAGGAAGATGACTTATTCAGCTGCATTTTAAGTGTACACATGTCCCACTATGTATTTAATTAATCCCCTTAGTGGTCCACTTAGTCACTTAATCATATAATAAAGTAATTATTCATTTATTCCACATTTAACCCATAATTTCCACTATTTATTTTAGGTACCACCAATTTAATTTTTCATTTTATTTTCTAAGTGTGATACTATTTATTTTTAATGGACATTTAGGTCAAAAGACACTTGGGATGTCAAATGACCATAATGCCCCTGTTCGTGGCATTCTGATTTTTCAGTATTCTGGGTTTTGTCTGCTTTTCGATTTCTCACTTTTCTTTGTACTAATTATTTAATTTTTCTTTGATATTTCTAATGATATTTATTCTTCAACAAGGGTCTATTTATGTCCCAAAAATGTTTTCCGAGGTTCCATGATCCAGCGATCCAACGGTCCACGCGTGACTTCGGTCACGTCACCCATCGTTAGGTTTCCTACTCGTTTAACTTGATCACATTTCGTTGCAATCATTTTTCCTTTGTTTTTGTTGTCCTTGCTTTTCTTTTATTTCAATATTTTATGTCTCATCACTCTCATTTCAGTGTGATTCTAGGCATCATAGCTGTCCGCACAACACCGGTCACCGGAGCAGTGAACGCACTACCGAACTTAGGGTGTTACAATTCTCCCCCTTAAATAAATTTCGTCCACGAAATTTTACCCGATAATCATCTTACAATAGTCATACGTTTATTTTCTCCTTTCTATATGATCGTAAGACTTTTAACAATCTAATACAATGTTTACTTTGTTTGGATAACACCAATCTCCTCTTACTATTATGTTGTCTAATATTTGACTCACGTTCCTTCTTGAATGACCCTTGAGGTCATATTAGAATCATTCATCGTGCATTGGTCCTCGACCATTCTAGTCCATAGTCTTCCTCACATTCGAATATTTCTTTGTTACATATGAATCAACTGCTCAAGTCTCTACTTCCATAACTCTTTTTATCTCACAATGTTCTATAACTTACTTCCTTTTTATCTTGAACTATAACCTTTCGATATTTTAACTTTTGAGTTTTAGATCCTAAGTAGGATTTTCAAACTTATTTCTAACAATTAAATTCTGTCACGGCATAACTATGCCAAAGCAGATGCCGTTGGCAACTATTCTCATCTAGGTGTACTATCGGTTAGTACGTAGCTCTACACAATAATCTCAAGTTAGTCTTGTGTCTGCGACTACAAGATAAACATCAAGAACATTGCATAGTTACTACGATACATCCCAATAGATCAAACTTTGTTATCTTTTATTCTTTTTGAATTCACCGATATTCGAATCTTATTACGATTACATTATCCATTAGCAATTTCTAAGAACCTCCTTGCCCTTATCAAGAGCAATTCCATTCTGCATCTTACTTTTACGTCCTCTTGCCTTACATTAAGTAGGCTCACTAATTAGCTTTATAATTTATGGTGTGTTAGAAAATACTTTTCACGATAAACTCTTTCAAAACTAATTTCACTTATTATCACAATCCTTATCTTAAGGGCTAATCACTAATGCGTCAAAATTTATTCCTCTAAGCGAATAACAACAGAACATATAGTTCTAACACTAATGTAAAAATATGAAAATTCAGGTCAAACAATACATATATATATCTCGGTTGCTAATTGAGAAAGTACCGAGAATGATGTCAAAAGTCTCGGTCTCTTTTACGTAGATAGCGTATACTCGTTGAAGCATCACCTGTTTTGGTGATTCACGATGATCGACTTCTAGGTGTACTACCCCTACCTCTACCTTTGCCTCTACTAGCGATGGTGAACTCTTTGGGGTAGAAACTTGGGTTGATCCCTTTAGTGTAGTAAATGATCGAGCGACTGGATTTACACAATCCTTAGCAAAATGACCAGTCTCTCCACAATTAAAGCATGCTCCTACGGCTCTATAACATACCCCACTATGTGGTTTACCACAAGTTTCACAAAGTCGATCGACAGCGCATTTACGGGTTTCTGTTGAGTTGGTGATCGGATCGAGGTGGTTTTTACGTCCAAAGATCTATCTCTACCGGACTTCTTACTATCTCTGTCATTATCCCCAAAGTTTTCCTCTTTCCGGTGGGACCACTAGAACTCTGCTCACGACTTTCCCTCTTTTACGCCTTCTCGATTTCTTTTTCTCAAGAGCGCTTGATTCAATTCTTTCTAATTCTAGTGCTTGAGAAATAAGTTCAGAGAAGTTGTTATGTTTGAATCCGACCACTTGTAATCTGATACTAGGCTTCAAGCCGGTTTCAAACCTCTTACATCTCTCCCTGCTGGTAGAAAGTAGACTTACTGCATAATGGCTTAGGCGGGAGAATTCCCGTTCATACTCGACCACCGATGCCCCTGTTTGGACTTAGGAATTCTTGCACACGGTCTACATAAGCATCGGGACATATTTTTGCTTGAATTCCCGAGGAAGTCATTCCATGTTAGCACCTGCAGTTCTATCGGTATGGGGATGGTTTTCCACCAGTCATAAGCATCCCCCTGTAGCAAAGATACTGAGTACTCAAATCTAAGCTCCTCTGTGCAATGCAGTTTCTTGAATACCCTATCCATCCTCTCTAACCATTGTTCTGCCTCTAGAGGATCTACTGTCCCCTTGAACTCTGTAGCCCCATACTTCATCAATTTGTCATATTGTCTAGCAGAAGACTGTGGTTGTACCACCGGTGTCTGTATTGGGACTTGAGTAGGCACATTACCATCCATTTGTTGGAACATTGTAGCCGTCTGCTGAGCGAACTGAGCAGAGAACTGCGGTACTGCAGGGGCTGGTGCTACTGAACCACTGACATTATGTAGGCATGGGGCATCCCCTTGCACCTCAGCCTCAATAGATTGATCATTGAACGATCACCCTCTTCCATAGTCAATGCGAGGATTTTAGATCTCCTAAACCAATAACACAAGGAGATTTCCTCCCGTTAGTGCATATTTATAATGTAATGTACTGTATGTATCAAACAATGATATTGAGAAGTTGTACTGTGAAGAAAGAATATTCAAATGACAGGTGAAAACAAAATTTAAAAACTTTGCTCTGATACCACTAAAACATGTCACACCCTACCCCTCTGTAAGGCATAACATGATCCCGTAGTATACCTAATGAATTACCAACTCCGTCTCGATAATCCATTAAATACACTACAAGGGATTTTAAAAACTTTTCTGACTTCTTTTTATGTGGTGAGCACTATTTACAGGTGTGAAAGACTTTGGTGAACTGAAGTGAAACAACTAACTCATTTGATTTATTTGGAATATCTGTAAAAATTTTGGCAAGGTGCCATTTGTATTTTGGACAAAAACAGTTATTCAGAAAACCTGTAAAAAGCACTTCAATATATTTTCAAATCTCAACTCCAACATTTTTATCAACACAACACATTTCTCAAGTCAAATCCACAGTGATTTTCAAAGACTAAGATACAAAGATATAACACAATTTTTACAAGCCAAATAACTCATAATTATTTTACAACTTTCTTTGTACAACTTAAATTTACAACTGCTCAAAACCAAGAACAAAATATACATACAGTGAATATATATTACAGTACAAAATGCCACATGTGGTATACTCACTATACCCAAAAATCTCTCGCTGGCGATACTAGCAGCCTAGCCTGCTGCCCTGTCTGTCTCTCTACCTGCGCGACAATAAAGCTATCAATGAGACAATGTCTCAGTGGTGCACAACATTAACCAAATACAAATTTTAAATCACAATTCATAAATCATATCAATAGTGGATACTTAAAACCATAGTTAAATTCAAGACAATAAATGTCAACAAGAATTTAAACTCCATTTGTTAATATCACAATAATTTTCAATAAGTCAGATCATGGTTGAATTCAATAGACAGTATATGTCAATAAGAGTTTAAATCAATTTCACAATCTCACAATACATAATAACACAATTCGATCAAATAACTGAAGAATACAGTGTTGCCAATCTATAACACAATTTAGGCCATGACACAAATTTTCCATATATGCCGTGTTGTACACCACGACAAGACATGCTCACCCCAATAATCGAAATCAATGAGGGAGGAAGCTAGCTATATAATGAGAACTCATCCATACTCACCTCAGACTGGGAAGTCAAAGAGGGAGGAACATAATCATACTCACCCCAGACTGATAAGTCAAAGAGGGAGGAATAATCACACTCACCCCATTAATGGAGGAGGAACATAATATCCGTGTCATGCCAATTGTGAGTCAAAACAATTCCAAACATTTTATTCAAATGATCCGTAAGAATCCAATAAATTTCCAAAGTTATAATTTCATTCACAAAATGGCAACACAATTCGTAATTCACTTCAATTTCCACAAAACCATTTCTGATGCTTTTCAATCAATAAGTATCCATCAAATACCATTCAAACAATTTTTCACGATTTCAAACCATTCACAATGTTATTCAATCAATAAGTGTCCACCAAACACATTTCCACAATTTAAAACAATGATATGCAAATAGTCAATATTTATTTCCAATGAAAATAATTCAAAAGAAACAGTTATAGTGCACAAACCTCGATGGTATCCCCACGATCTGGACTCGATGTTTCCTTCCCTTTTCTGAGTCTTTGGTAGCGAAACACAATTTGAAGTGTTTCAGTACTAATTTAAACTGTCTCTATCGATGGTGTTTGGTAAATAATGCACTGAACTCAATTATTCACTTAATCACCTAATATACCGACCCTCGTTGCGTTTTAGGTAAATTAGGTTTTAGTGTCGTTAATATGTCACATTTGATAGGGTTTTAGGTTTGGTATGTTTTACCAAATTCATTTCCTTGCTTAGTGCATTTTAATGCAAATTCTTTGGATTTCAGACACTGGTTTGACCTAACCGGACGATCTAGTTCCCTCGGTTTTCTGGTCTCGGTCGAAACTACAAACTTGTAGATTTAGGTCTTATGGACCGCGGTGCAAAATTTCAGGTCAATCCGAGTTAAGTAGACCGAGTTATGGTCATTACACTCTTGCTGGTCAAATGGTACCATTTTAGGTCAATTTTAGGTCAAATTGGTCAATTCTGGTTCGGCCAGTTTTGGACCCGAACTTGTGCAAGTTGTTTGACTTGCTTATGGTCATTTCTGGGCTTTGGTGTCTTCATAAGACTTGTAGGTATGGGTCTTAACTATTCTTGGTTAAAATTTCAGGTCAATTGGACCTGGTTTGAGTGAGTTATGGCCTAAACACTCACTGCTGCCCAATTGGTCATTTTTCAGGTCCTAATTGCACCTAATCCGAATTGGTCATTTTTAGGTCACCTTGCAAGCAGAATTTTGGCATGGTTTCTCAATGAAAGTTGGCACATTTTGTGCCTAGTTTCACCTCAAATTGGTCTCATACCAATTGAGGTTACACATTTAAGGTTATAGGCTAAAATGTGTACTGCCCTCAATATGCTTTTCACACCCCATTCAAAACACATATTTACCTTGCGAAGTTTACTTCCATACCCTACCAAATCAGTTTTGGTACATTACCAAAAGCACTTTCTACTTTACATTAACATTATTTTGGGCAGATTCCAATCAGCCTCAACACACCAATATCATTCACAATTACAATTTCTAAGTACTATTACAAACACACCTAACCATTACAAATTTTACACACACTTTACAAGATCAATCTACATACATATCATCAATCCTTCTAGGTTAATATTCTGCATACATTTCCTTCAATATATACCATTACTCAAGTGTCCCCAAGCTGCCACAAACCATTCTTCAACATCAAAGTGCCGTCCATTTTACAATTTCCCATCCAAGTGCATAAATCACCACATAAACATGAAATAATTCACTTGGTTACTAATTCATCATGATCAACACCATTTCTCATCAATTATATGCACAAATATCTCATCAACAACGTGACTCATAGCTGTCCAAAATGAAAACAACAATAACTCTTCAAACTCAAAATTTTCTTTCACCAAACTAACACCCATAACATGAACATAAACTTTAACAAAGAAATTCTCAAAAATGCAAACTTACCTTTAATTGTAACTTGCTAAACCTTCATCAAACTTCTCAAAATTAGTATCAATATCTTCCTTGTGATGTGTAGACAAAGTTTAATGAAGAACACTAAGAGGTTGGAGTTGAAAATGGAGAGTTAAGAAAGCTTGCATGAAAAATGGCTATGGAGTTTCCTTCACTCTTCAATTCGGCAATTTGAATGCAAATGAAGAAGATGACTTATTCAGCTGCATTTTAAGTGTACACATGTCCCACTATGTATTTAATTAATCCCCTTAGTGGTCCACTTAGTCACTTAATCATATAATAAAGTAATTATTCATTTATTCCACATTTAACCCATAATTTCCACTATTTATTTTAGGTACCACCAATTTAATTTTTCATTTTATTTTCTAAGTGTAATACTATTTATTTTTAATGGACATTTAGGTCAAAAGACACTTCGGGATGTCAAATGACCATAATGCCCCTGTTCGGGTGGCATTCCTGATTTTTCGGTATTACCGGGTTTTGTCTGTTTTTCGATTTCTCACTTTTCTTTGTACTAATTATTTAATTTTTCTTTGATATTTCTAATGATATTTATTCTTCAACAAGGGTCTATTTATGTCCCAAAAATGTTTTCCAGGGTTCCCATGATCCGAGGCGATCAACGGTCCACGCCGTGACTTCCCAAGTCTGATCACCCATCGTTAGGTTTCCTCGTTTAACTTGATCACATTTCTTTGCAATCATTTTTCCTTTGTTTTTCTTGTACTTTCTTTTCTTTTATTTCATTATTTTATGTCTCCTCACTCTCATTGAAGTGTGGTTCTAGGCATCCTAGCTGTCCGGACAACACTGGTCACTGGAGCAGCAGAACGCACTACCGAACTTAGGGGTGTTACAGTAATCAAGCTGACCACTAAATCTTCCAAACAAATGATTAAGTTGGAAATGGTATAATTAAAGTAATTATATCATGGGCCCTCCATCGAGGCAATTATTGTAAGAAATTTTAAATACTTGCATATGATGCATTTAATTTAAGAGATTTTCTTAAGAATAATTGTTAAGCATGAGATGTTGTAAATATGTAAATAGTTGATGGCCAATAGTGGATGTGCCTGAGGACATTAAAATTATTTGCATGTTTAGTAGTTTAATGGGATCAACTTGACTAATGCAAGATAAATCAATAATGGATGTGCCTGAGATTTTGAGCATTAGGGGCTAGATAAATGATTGAACCTCACATGAGATGTGATGGACAAGGAGTTGTTCACTTATAGTTTATTGTAATTCCAATAATGGATGTGCCTGAGGATGATTAATAAGACTATAAGAATTCAATCACCCATTAGAAATCCATCCAACTAGGATTTCCGTTTCCTACTTTGGAAGTGTAGGATTCGCCAAGTTAGTGGGAGGACCAATTTGATTAAAAGACCATAATTATTTTGGTTAATTACTTGATACATTTACTAATTAATCTAGTTATTTTCTGCTGTTAATTTTCTGATAATAATGAGCACACAACAACCACCACCATCCAATATTCTTGCGAGCATACTTGAACACAATAGGTTGATGGGACCTAATCATTCTGATTGGTTAAGAAATTTAAAACTTATCCTGAACCTAGAACATATTGGATATGTTCTAGACTCAAAGGTTCCTATTCCCTTGCCTCCAGAGGCTACTCAAGAGGTACTAAATACTTTGGGCAAGTGGAAGGAGCATGATATGAGAGCCAAATATTGCATGCTTGCTTCTATGAGTTATGGTGAGCACAGCAGGATACACCTTCAGAAGGTATATCTATATCTTGTTTTTTAGATTCTAATGATACACATAGTTTATCTACAGCTTGGTTTTAGATACTGGTGGTAGTTCTCACATTACTTATGATATGTAGGAACTAGCAAATAGTAGTAGCTTGCATGCTCAAGATTTTAGACTCTGGATTAGCGATGGCTCAACTGTTGATGCTTTAGCCATAAGATCAAAATCTTTTTACATGTGTGGACATATTTTGTGTTTAAATAACATATTATATGTACCTGATACTTTTAAGAACATCATTTCAATATCTAGTTTGACTAGAAATGGTTATGAATTTCAGTTCACAAATGATGTTTGTAATATTTATTTTGGAAATAAATATGTTGGCTCGGGTTATATGCATGATGTTCTTTAGTATTTGGACAATAATGATAAACACAAATTGAATGCAAGCAATCTAATTAAATGTAATGCCATGATGAAAATCAAATCTAGTCCAAAATATCTTTGGCACTTAAGATTAGGTCATATTGCAGAAGATAGGATTACAAAACTATAGAAAATGGGGATTTTATCCTCATTAGGTTCTGAACCTAATCCAACTTGTGAATCACGCCTTTAGGGGAAAATGACTAGATCACCCTTTATTGGATAAGGACTAAGAGCTAAAAATATTTTGGAGCTAATACATAGTGATGTATGTGGTCCATTTAAGGAAATGGCTAGAGGCGGTTTTTATTACTTTATTACCTTTGCTGATGATAAAACAAGGTTTAGGTATTTGTATTTGATGAAACACAAACATGAATCCTTTGAAAGGTTCAAAGAATTTAAATCTTAAGTAGAAAATCAAACGGAGAAAGTATTAAAACTCTTCGACAAATAGTGGAGGTGAATAGTTAAGTACTGAATTTGATGAATAATTGACAGAGCATGGCATTGTTTCCCAGCTGACTCTTCTAGGAACGCCACGGTTGAATGGTGTATCTGAAAGGAGAAATCGTACCCTATTAGATATGGTATGTAGTATGATGAGCTATACTGATATGTCGGTCTCCTTTTGAGGATTTGCATTAAATTCAGCTTTGCATATTCTGAATAGGTTTCCATCAAAATCAGTTTCTTCCACACCTTATGAGATATGGCATGGAAGAAAATCGAGTCTTAAGCATGTTAAGATTTGGGGTTGTACAGCTTATATCAAAAAGCTGAACACCGATAAATTGGAAACTAGATCAGAAAAAGGTCGATTTGTTAGATAACCAAAAGAAGGTTTTGGATATTATATTTATTTGCCTACATCACAAAAGGTTGTGGCAAGCAGAGATGCCATATTTCTTAAACAATAGTTTATTCAAGAAGGAGGCAAAGGAGGGCAAATACAGTTAGAATTAGAGAATTTTGACCAACCAACAGATCAAATGGATATAGATCCATCTAGTTAACCTATACCTATTGATGAAACATCTACAGTAATTCCTTGTAGATCGACCAGGATATCTCACCACCCAGTGAGATATGGTTTTCTTTATGAAGATGAACAAGAGTTGTTTACTCATGAAGAAATAAATCATGGAGATGATCCACTTACCTATAAAGAAGCTATATCAAATATAGACTCTTCAAAATGGATTGAAGCTATGAAATCCGAAATTGATTCCATGCATAAGAACCAAGTTTGGGACCTTGTTGATCCACCTGAAGGTATTATACCTATAGGGAATAAATGGGTTTTCAAGAAAAAAATTAGTTCTGATGGAAAGGTAGAGACCTATAAAGCAAGGCTAGTTGCGAAAGGGTTTCACCAAAGGCAAGGAATCGACTATGAGGAGACTTTCTCACCTGTTGCCATGCTTAAATCAATTAGGATTCCATTAGCAATAGCTGTATACTATGATTATGAGATTTGGCAAATGGATGTCAAAACAACTTTTCTCAATGGATACAATGATGAAAACATTTTCATGGAACAATTTAGGGGTTTTGAATCCCAAGATTGTTCCAAGGTATGCAAGCTACAGCGATCCATTTATGGGTTGAAACAAGCTTCGAGGAGTTGGAACATCCATTTTGTTGAAGCCATTAAGTCATTTGGTTTTATCAAAAATGTGGATGAACCATGTGTATATAAGAAGGTTAGTGATAGTGCTATCATTTTCCTTGTCTTATATGTGGACGATATTCTATTGATAAGTATTGACATAGGTATGTTGACAACTGTAAAAGTATAGTTGTCAAATACATTCTCCATGAAAGAAGGGGAGGCAACCTATATTCTTGGAATTCGCATCTATAGAGATAGAGCGAAAAGAATAATTAGTTTATCCCAAAGTCTATACTTGGAAAAAGTGTTAAAGAGGTTTAACATGCTTAATTCCAAGAGAGGATTGTTAACAGTAAGACATTTTTCTAAAGAGATGTCTCCAATGACACCTGAAAAAAGAGATAAAATGGCTAAGATTCCATATGCTTCGGTTATTGAAAGTTTAATGTATGCGATGATGTGTACTAGGCCAGATATCACATATGCTATTAGTTTGACTAGCAGGTTTCAATCCAATCCAGGTTTGGAATACTGGATAGTTGTCAAGAATATCCTTAAGTACTTGAGAAGAACTAATGATTTATTATTGATTTATGGAGGTGGTGACTTACAATTGGATGGTTATACTGATTCTGATTTTCAATAAGATATCCATGATAGAAAATCTACCTCTGGGTTTGTGTTCATTTGTAATGGAGGTGTAGTTAATTGGAAGAGTTCCAAATAGAGTACAACTGCTGATTCCACTGTAGAGGTCGAGTACATTGCTGCATCAGATGCTACAAAAGAGGTTGTTTAGATAAAGCAGTTCATGATAGAACTTGTAGTGGTTCCTTCCATTGAGTCAGTTGTTCCTCTCTACTGTGACAACAATGAAGCGGTCATACTGGCCAAGGAACCCTAGTCTCACCAGAAATCCATACACATAGAAAGGCGCTGTCACATTATCAGAGAGATAGTTGGGTGAGGCGATATAGCCATGCAGAAAATAGTGTCAACTAAAAATCCAGCTGATCCATTCACAAAGCCTATGTTTCAAACATAGTTAGATCGATATCTTGAGAAGATAGGTATAAGATATTGCAATAAATGACTCTAGTGCTAGTGGGAGATTTTTAGTAGTATGCCTTAGAGCATATCATTTTGTATGTATATTGTACATATTTTATTAATAAACGGCAATTTCACTTTTCTATTTACATGATGTATTTATATGTAATAGAAAAGGTCCATTGATATTTTGTTAGAAATTTTTTTTCCTAAGTTGTTAAGAATATGAGTGACAGTATTTCTAGCACAAAGTATCATAAATTAGTTTACAATCGAGGATACTTCACACAGGACATGACTTATCCAGAAATATTACAATCATGTTTGTTCCCAAGGTATTTATATGAGATATAAATAAGATGGAGTAGTGAGTCTCATGCCACATAACAAGCATGATAGGCATTTATACATGATAAGTAGGCCGAACCAGTAACGCATATGACAAGCACATAGAGTTTACTCTTGTCAATGCATTGTCATATATCATATCAGTGCATATAATCTTTAGACTTGAGATAACACAGTTATCTTATATATAAGAGATTTAAGTTTGATACTACTTTCATACTTGTATTGTGTATGGATATATGGGCATGTGTTGGCTCTTACTAGTTATATATGGAGATAGGTGTTGATCAAGATGGAATCTATTACCCTAAGTAAATAGGGATAAAATCCTATATCCATTTAATTGTTCTTGATGTTTCAAGTTCCTATTCATGATAGACAAATTTAGTCAGAAAAGAGTTTCTGACAAGAAAATCTAATTAATCAAGAACTGGAATTAAAAAAGAACATAATGTTCATAGCAAATGGGGTTTGACATAAACCATGACTCCAGCTCGAATTGAGATTTTGTAACAGAGAGATTTTAGTGTATGGTAACATATGATTGTCACACCCTACCCCTCTGTAAGGCATAACATGATCCATAGTATACCTAATGAATTACCAAACTTCGTCTACTGATATCCCAATAAATACACTACAAGGGATTTTAAACTTTTTCTTATTTCTTTTTACAGTGGTGAGCACTTTTGACAGGTAATATTTTTAACTGAAGTGAAACCAAATAACAAATCTGAGTATCAATAATTTTTGTAAAAACTTTGGCAGAGTGCCATCTGTATTTTGAATAAAACAATTCTTCGAAAACCTGTAAAAAGCACTCTAATATATTTCTTTAATCCCAAACTCCAATAATAGTTCAACACAATAAATTTATCAACATTTGTCAACTCAATTTAACATTAATTTTCCAGTGTTTACAAAAGTTGAGATAAGAGAAATATGTCACAATATTTTTACAGTCCAAAATAATTTACAATTTTAGTTTACAACTGCTCAAGACCAAGTACAATATATACATACAGAGCACATTCATTACAACAAAGACTACAAAAATATGGTATACTCAATGTACCTGACGAAATCTCAAAATGTAGCACAAGCAGCCTACTCTGCTGCTCTGTCCATTTGTCTACCTGCTACAGCAATGAAAAAGCTATCGCTGAGCCAATGTCTCAGTGGTGCACAACATTAAGAAAATACAATTTAAAACCATAAACCATAAATTATATGAACTGTGGATACTTAAAATCATAGTTGAATTCAAAAGACAGTGAATGTCATAAAGAATTAAACTGTAACATCCTCCCCGTAGCAACTCCGTACATCCTACTGTTCTGGTGACCGGTGTCGGTCCGGACAGCTAGAACGTCCGAAAAAAAATAATTAAACTAAAGTCAGGAACCATAATTAACTCAAATATTAATAAGAAACACTTAGTAAAAATTTTAGAAATAAAATACAACCAAGCAAAACGAGCCGGTGCCCAAGCGATGGGTAATCAGGAGGAAGTTGCGGTTCTATAACGAGGAGCCCTAGACCCAGGGGAAAAATTATAAAATAATTTTTGGGACTCCAGAGAAGGGTAATTGAGGTTCCCATGGCATTAGAATTCCAAGAAAATACCTAGAAAAATTTTTCAATCGGTAGAGACAATTTTGACCCGTTAAGCCAAACGGAGGGCATTTTGGTCATTTCGCCTTCAGAGGTGATTTTTGGCCGACTTGTCCAGTTGAGTAAATAATTAATATGACATAAAATATGAAGAAACATTATCAAAAATTAAGGTGAAAATGAGTAGAGAAGAAGAGAAAAGAAAAATGAGAATAAATGTCAATTTTGACATCATATGATGTCATCTAAGAGTTACCCACCAATCACATTTAGTCAACACTTAAATTAACTAATAAAATATGTATAAAAACACAACAAAAGCTCCTAAAATTCCAGCAGCCATCACTTTTACAAAGTTCACCCGTAACTCTCAATTCCCATAGCCAAACCTCCATTGATTTTCAACCAAAGCTTCCTTTCTCCTTTGTTTCCACCACTAAACCCTAACCCCTTTCATTAAACTTTGACTATATCACTTGGGAAAGCTCTTGGCAGCCAAGAAGAAGAAGGAAATTGAAGTTTTGAGTGGGGAAAAATTCTACCACTTGAGGTTAGTGCACCTATATCCATTAAATTCTTTATTTTCATGGTTTAGGACTTGAAACTAGTAAGAATTGTGATTTAAATTAACAAAAACTTATGTGTATAACATCTTGAATTTTGGGCTGCCCTAGCTATGGAATAAGGGGAAGTGTTTTAATGAGCTTAGAGTGGAATAGAAACCATGTTGAAGTGATAAACATATGAGCAATGCATTGGTAGCTACTAAGATACATGGCATAAACCATGAATTTGAATTAGGGTTTGGAAAGGTGAAAATGTGACTTGGCTTAGGAAATTATTAGAGAGCATTTTAATGGTCAATTAGTGACCATTTTAGGTAATTTGACCAACAAATGGACTGAAGAACAAGGTTGCAAAGAGGGATTGCAGGCTGCCCAAGGACAGCAGCATAGGGACTGAAAATTCAGTCCCTTTGCACTGCCATAACTTGGGCTGTGTTAGTCCAATTGATGTTTGGCCAATTGAACATGAAACTAGGCTTATAATGGCACATTTTTGCTGAAGAAACCATGCCCAAAAGACTAAAGCAAGAGGACCAAAACTTGGCCCCAATCCGGAACCCTGAAACTGCCTCTGCAGAATTGACCAAATGAATAGTAACTGTTCATTTGGCCATAACTCACTGTAGATTTGGTCAATTGGCCTGAAATTTTTACAGCAACAAGCTAAGACATAGACAAACAACTTTCATGAAGGAACCTACCCCAAATTATGGCCCGAACCCATCCAAACAAGTGGTTCCAATCACTGTTCATGCACTGTAGATATGGTAATTTTCTGCAGAATGCATATTCGGACAGCTTGGGTTTTTGGGCCATATCTGGAGCTACAAAACTCCAAATGGAGTGATTCAAAAAAATAAATTCAACTAGACAAAATAAGGAACAACTTTCATGTTTTACATTTCTTCAAATTGGCAATTTTGCCAAAATGACCTAAGCTTGAGAAAGTGACCAAAACTAACAAGTTTTAAATGCAAAATGAGGTACATTGGGAGTGTTAAAACCAATGCACCTATGTTCTATGCAAAAGTCAACTTTTTGTTGACTATTGAAATGAATAGTGACATAAAAACTTCAAATTCAAAAAATTGAAGAATTCAAAATTATCAAATGCCTTAGTAGGCCTAATGTGATTGGTTTGGATAGGTTGGCATGCCAATAGGGTTCTGATAGCAGTACTGCGTATGATATATGGCTTCATTGCCATTCTGTGATGTGATAGCCTATGGCTATACTGATTATGATGTTTTACTTGGCTTTATGCCTTATTGCTTATATGGCTTATTAGCCATTCTGTTTGCACACCGGGAGACACATTGTGACCGATAGTGTGACGGCCCGAGGTACCTGGTACCCAGTGCTAGTTTACCCGTTTATCCAGTCCGGTCAATTTGTATAGGTTACCTGGGCATGGAAAAGTATAACTGTAATTGAACTGATTGTTAAAGAAAATACGAAAATTAAATATCAGAAATGATTACGATAGAATACAAAGAAACTCAAGATCATGAAGAAAATAAATAAACATAATGCATGGAGAAGTTAATATCATAAAACATAATTAGCCCTCGACTAAACATTAAGTTGGTAATTATTCAGTTCTTATGAATACAATGGCTAAGAAATTATGATTTTTATTTGCATATTATTTCTTTCTATTTTATTATTTGCACCACTAAGCTTTATGCTTAGCGCGTTGCTTTGCAACGTGAGGTAAGAAGATCTTGATCGAGAGCCGGTAGACCACGCAGTTGGGTAAGTCCATCTTGCGATTCTGCATAGTGTCCGTGTCACCTCACAGACTCTGATTGCATTGGTAGGACACTAGGTGTCATTTTGGTATTTTGTAATTGATCTTATTTTCTCATGTGTAAATGAACTTATGAAATGTAATTTGATGCTCATGTAAATAATGAGAATTGTGTTTGTAAATGAAAAAGTGAATGTTTATCTATGATTTATGCATGGTATCATATGAGATGGATGAATGAGAACTGAGATTGAACATTGTTGAGAATTTGAGAAATGGAGTTGAGATGATGGAAAATGAATATAGGAAGTGTTTTTCACAGGTTCCGAAGAACGGTTTTCTCCATTTTTAGCCGGTACTCCGCCGGATTTTCTTTAAAATTTTCGGAACCTCAAATAAATTATAATTTCGACAAAAGGCTTAAATAAATTATATTTCACAAGTTATATTAAAAAGGAAGAATAAAAATGAATTAAGATAAAATAGAGTGCTCGGCACACTGAGTGGCATAACTTGCTCGGCTACACTGTAGTCGGGTAAGGGGTGTCACATTTAGTGGTATCAGAGCACGGTTTAGGCGTTTCTGGGCCTAGATTGAGTCCATACCATGCATTGCATTTGTAAGAGTCGAGGTGACACTAACGCAGATCTGTTTATCTTTCTTATTTTGAATAGGATATGGACCCTTCATCTCAGAGAGCCGTTGAGGAGGAAGTGGAGAGTCATGCTCCACCTGCAGCAGCTGAGACTGGGGGCATGGGAGAACCTGCTCCACCAGCTCAGGCAGAGCCTGCTCAGCCTCCACAGGCCATGTTTCAGCAAATGGCCGATTTCTTTAGACAAATGGCCGGGGTAATGCCGCATTCACCACCACCACCACTCCACAAACAGTAAATCACACTGAAAAATTGAGAAAGTTTGGAGCAGTGGACTTCTATGGCAAGAGAGAAGATGATTCTGTTGCAGCCGAAAATTGGTTGAACAGAACAGGCAGAGTCCTAAAACAACTCCACTGCACTCCAGAGCAAAACCTGGAAGCTGCCATCTCTTTGCTGCAAGATGATGCATATGAGTGGTGGGACACTGTGTCTAGTGAAGTGCAGCCAGAAGCTGTAACTTGGGACTTCTTTCTTTCAGAATTTAAGAAGAAATATGTGGGTACTGTATACCTGGAAGAGAGAAGAAGAGAATTTATTAACCTGAGGAAGAGACAATTGTCAGTGGCTGAGTATGAGAAAGAATTCGTTCGATTAAGCCGCTATGGAAGGGAGATAGTCCCAAATGAAGCTGAAAGATGCAAGAGATTTGAAGAGGGACTAAATGACAACATCAAGATCCAGCTCACTGCCTTGGGAATCACTGACTTCACTAAGTTAGTGGAAGCTGCATTAAAAGTGGAGAAAGTGAGAGTAAATGAACAAAATAGAAAAGATAGGCAGCGTAAGAGGGAATTTGGACCAGGACAGTCAAGTATACCGACTGATAGTAAGAAGTTTAAGGGTCCTAGTTCACAAGATCAGACACAAGGCCACAGAGGCCAAATGGGAATATCTATAGCTAGTTCCCCGGGAACAATAACAAGGGGATCAACTCTAATGCCTGAATGTATGCATTGTGGTAGAAGACACAGAGGGGAGTGTCGACTGTTAACTGGAGAGTGTTTCAAGTGTGGGGCTACGGATCATTTCATAAGAGATTGCCCTCAGAGGAGTGGTTCAATAGCTCCGGTACAAGTTGATAGACCTTCCCCTGTAGTTCAAAGGGGTAAAAGATCGGGTAGAGCAGAAATGGCTGACATTTCACAGAAGATTGTTTCTGAGACCGTTGAAAAGCCCGAAGTCAGGGTGGCACCACAAGTATATGCTATGGAAGCTCAGGAAGAGCCAAACCTGCATAATCGATGAGGCGATACAAGGAAATGAAGAAACAAGAAGGTAGCAACTCCCCGATTACTTAAGTCAGGTAAATTTCGAGGACGAAATTTAAATTAGAGGGGAAGAGTTGTAACATCCTCCCCGTAGCAACTCCGTACATCCTACTGTTCTGGTGACCGGTGTCGGTCCGGACAGCTAGAACTTCCGGAAAAAAATATTTAAACTAAAGTCAGGAACCATAATTAACTCAAATATTAATAAGAAACACTTAGTAAAAATTTTAGAAATAAAATACAACCAAGCAAAACGAGCCGGTGCCCAAGCAATGGGTAGCCGGAGGGAAGTTGCGGTTCTCGCAACGAGGAGCCCTAGACCCAGGGGAAAAATTATAAAATAATTTTTGGGACTCCAGAGAAGGTTAATTGAGGTTCCCATGGCATTAGAATGCCAAGAAAATACCTAGAAAAATTTTTCAATCGGTACAGACAATTTTGACTCGTTAAGCCAAACGGAGGGCATTTTGGTCATTTCGCCTTCAGAGGTGATTTTTGGCCAACTTGTCCAGTTGAGTAAATAATTAATATGACATAAAATATGAAGAAACATTACCAAAAATTAAGGTGAAAATGAGTAGAGAAGAAGAGAAAAGAAAAATGAGAATAAATGTCAATTTTGACATCATATGATGTCATCTAAGAGTTACCCACCAATCACATTTAGTCAACACTTAAATTAACTAATAAAATATGTATAAAAATACAAAAAAAGCTCCTAAAATTCCAGTAGCCATCACTTTTACAAAGTTCACCCGTAACTCTCAATTCCCATAGCCAAACCTCCATTGATTTTCAACCAAAGCTTCCTTTCTCCTTTGTTTCCACCACTAAACCCTAACCCCTTTCATTAAACTTTGACTATATCACTTGGGGAAGCTCTTGGCAGCCAAGAAGAAGAAGGAAATTGAAGTTTTGAGTGGGGAAAAATTCTGCCACTTGAGGTTAGTGCACCTATATCCATTAAATTCTTTATTTTCATGGTTTAGGACTTGAAACTAGTAAGAATTTTGATTTAAATTAACAAAAACATATGTGTATAACATCTTGAATTTTGGGCTGCCCTAGCTATGGAATAAGGGGAAGTGTTTTAATGAGCTTAGAGTGGAATAGAAACCATGTTGAAGTGATAAACATATGAGCAATGCATTGGTAGCTACTAAGATACATGGCATAAACCATGAATTTGAATTAGGGTTTGGAAAGGTTAAAATGTGACTTGGCTTAGGAAATTATTAGAGAGCATTTTAATGGTCAATTAGTGACCATTTTAGGTAATTTGAACAACAAATAGACAGAAGAATGATATTGCAAAGTGAGGATTGCAGGCTGCCCTAGGACAGCAGCATAGGGACTGAAAATTCAGTCCCTTTGCACTGCCATAACTTGGGCTGTGTTAGTCCAATTGATATTTGGCCAATTGAACATGAAACTAGGCTTATAATGGCACATTTTTGCTGAAGAAACCATGCCCAAAAGACCAAATCAAGAGGACCAAAACTTGGCCCCAATCCAGAACCCTGAAACTGCCTCTGCAGAATTGACCAAATGAATAACTGTTCATTTGGCCATAACTCACTGTAGATTTGGTCAATTGGCCTGAAATTTTTACAGCAACAATTTAAGACATAGACAAACAACTTTAATGAAGGAACATACCCCAAATTATGGCCAGAACCCATCCAAACAAGTGGTTCCAGTCACTGTTCATGCACTGTAGATATGGTAATTTTCTGCAGAATGCATATCCGGACAGCTTGGGTTTTTGGGCCATATCTGGAGCTACAAAACTCCAAATGGAGTGATTCAAAAAAATAAATTCAACTAGACAAAATAAGGAACAACTTTCATGTTTTACATTTCTTCAAATTCTAACAGTAACAGTGTCCAATGGAACAGTGAAGTTGACTCACCAAAACTGAAAATTCTGCTAGTGTGAGTTACACTTTGGAATGGTATTAACACTTAATGCCAACAAGTTTTAAACACCAAATGTGGTATTTTGGGAGTGCCAAAGTCAATGTACACATTTTTATTCTAAAAGTCAACATTTTTGTTGACCAATGGTGAATAGTGACACCAAAACCACAAATTGGCAATTTTGCCAAAATGACCTAAGCTTGAGAAAGTGACCAAAACTAACAAGTTTTAAATGCAAAATGAGGTACATTGGGAGTGTTAAAACCAATGCACCTATGTTCTATGCAAAAGTCAACTTTTTGTTGACTATTGAAATGAATAGTGACATAAAAACTTCAAATTCAAAAAATTGAAGAATTCAAAAGTATCAAATGCCCTAGTAGGCCAAATGTGATTGGTTTGGATAGGTTGGCATGCCAATAGGGTTCTGATAGCAGTACTGCGTATGATACATGGCTTCATTGCCATTCTGTGATGTGATAGCCTATGGCTATACTGATTATGATGTTTTACTTGGCTTTATGCCTTATTGCTTATATGGCTTATTAGCCATTCTGTTTGCACACCGGGAGACACATTGTGACCGATGGTGTGACGGCCCGAGGTACCTGGTACCCAGTGCTAGTTTACCCGTTTATCCAGTCCGGTCAATTTGTATAGGTTACTTGGGCATGGAAAAGTATAACTGTAATTGAACTGATTGTTAAAGAAAATACGAAAATTAAATATCAGAAATGATTACGATAGAATACAAAGAAACTCAAGATCATGAAGAAAATAAATAAACAAAATGCATGAAGAAGTTAATATCATAAAACGTAATTAGCCCTCGACTAAACATTAAGTTGGTAATTATTCAGTTCTTATGAACACAATGGCTAAGAAATTATGATTTTTATTTGCATATTATTTCTTTCTATTTTATTATTTGCACCACTAAGCTTTATGCTTAGCGCGTCGCTTTTGCAACGCGTAGGTACTGAAGATACTGATCGAGAGCCAGTAGACCACAGATTGGGTAAGTCCATCCTGCAGTTCTGCATAGTGTCCGTGTCACCTCACAGGCTACAGTGCATTGGTAGGACACTAGGTGTCATTTTGGTATTTTGTAATTGATCTTATTTTCTCATGTGTAAATGAACTTATGAAATGTAATTTGATGCTCATGTAAATAATGAGAATTGTGTTTGTAAATGAAAAAGTGAATGTTTATCTATGATTTATGCATGGTATCATATGAGATGGATGAATGAGAACTGAGATTGAACATTGTTGAGAATTTGAGAAATGGAGTTGAGATGATGGAAAATGAATATAGGAAGTGTTTTTCACAGGTTCCGAAGAACGGTTTTCTCCATTTTTAGCCGGTACTCCGCCGGATTTTCTTTAAAATTTTCGGAACCTCAAATAAATTATAATTTCGACAAAAGGCTTAAATAAATTATATTTCACAAGTTATATTAAAAAGGAAGAATAAAAATGAATTAAGATAAAATAGAGTGCTCGGCACACTGAGTGGCATAACTTGCTCGGCTACACTGTAGTCGGGTAAGGGGTGTCACATAAACTCTATTTTACAATATCACAATAAATATTAATAAATCACACACACAGATTAATCATGATTTCATAGTCCAATTCGTCCCAAAAGCCGATGGCTAGTAAGGAATAACATAGCTAGCTAGCAAATAAATGAGTACACATCCTATTCTTCCTCAACAGGCACACACCTCAACACTTTAGCCAGACAGGGAATTCAAAGTGAATTCATCTCACTCGACAAGCTAGCGAGGAATTCAATCAATATACATGATAGCTGTGGTTTCAGTGGTTTCAAACCATTTGCAATATTTTTTAAGTAATAAGTATCCATGAAATATCATTCAAACAATTTTCACAATTTAAGCAATAACCATATAATTTGTCATAATTTATTTCAATTAAAAATCAAAAGAAATAACTGTTGTGCACAAACCTCTGAAGAGTAACCTCTTGGCCCTGACTCAGTGTTTCCTTCCCCTTCCCTGAGTCTTTGCTAACTGAAAAGCACAATTTAAAGTGTTTCAGTACTCATTTAAACTGTCTCTAATAATAAGGTTAAATAATTAAATTTATTTAATACTATTGCTTTCATTAGTCAACCTATTATGTTGACCTTTAATGTGCTCTAGGTGAATTAATTTTAATGTTACCAATATGTCACATTTTATAGTCCTTTAGTGTTGCTAATTCCGTTTTTAAGTGTATTGCATTTTATTGCAATTTATCTGATTTCGGTATGCTATTTTGACCTAGCCGAATAACCTAGTTCCCTCGGTTTTTGGTTTCTGGTTTGACTTACAAACTTGTAGGTCTATGTCTTAGTGAACTTTTGCCACAAATTTTAGGTCATTTGGAGTTTACTAAACCAAGTTATGGTCATTTTACTATTGCTTATCAGATTGCACTAAAATGGAAAACTTAGGTCATTTTTAGGTCATTTCCGGTTCTGGCAATTTTTATACCCGAATTTATGCAAGCATTTTGACTTGCTTATGGTCATTTATGGGTTTTGATGTCTCCATAAGAGTTGTAGCTCTATGTCTAAGCTATCCATGGTATAAATTTCAGGTCAATTGGACTTGTTTTAAGTGAGTGATGGCCAAAACACTGATTACTGTCTAAATGGTCAATTTTAAGGTTTGCAAAGTCACTAATCCGGATTTAGTCGATTCTCATGTCACTTTTTGGATAGAATTTAGGTAGGCTTTCTTCATGAAAGTTGGCACATTTTATGCCTAGTTTCACCTCCAATTGGCCTCATACCAATTGGAGTCACACAATTCCATTTATAGCCTAAAATACATACTACCCTTAACACATTTTTAAGGCACCAAACCAAATGCACATTCAACTTACCAAATTTAAACCTTTCATACCAATTCTGATTTGGTATGGTACCAAATCCATTCCTCATTTCACATTATAATTAATTTGTGTAGTAATAAACCAATTGTCAATACACCAATTACAATTCCAATTCACCCGATCCAATTCTAACAATATATACACATAATCACTCCTAACCATAACATATAATTTCACTAATAAATTACATATATACTTATCAACTTTAAAATCAAATTTCATCAAATAATCTTCACAAATTCAAGAATTCCTCATGACCTTCTCAAGGCTGCCGAAATGCTCCAATTTACCAAAGTTTCCCATACTTTCTTCAAATTCAAGATCAATTGCTTAATCACCACATACACTTAATACACATTGGCTACAACATCTTATAACATTAATCAACATACTTTCCCATCATTTACATATAAAAACAAGCTAAACATTTTAACTTTCATGGCTGTCAAAATGGTACATCACCAATAATTCATCAAACCTCAAAACTTCTTCCATAAATCAACTCACCACAATATCAACTCAAAGTTTAACAAAGAAAGGATGAAGAAATGGCCACTTACCTCTTATGGAATTCCTCAAAACTCCACCAAATTCCTTCTTTCTTATTCCCTAAGTGCTGCCCAAGGTGTGGTGGTCAAGTTTAATGAAGAAATCTTAACCATTGGGAGCTTGGATCATGGATGCATGGAGTTTAGAGCTTGGATGGCCATGGGAGAGTTTGGGAGCTTTTTGGTTCGGCCAAGGGAGAGTTCGAGTAAGAAGATGGCTTTGCAGAAGTTAGTGGAAGATGACAGATTTTTAATTGATTTACAAAGTGCTTAGTGGTCTACTAATGTAGAAATAACATTAGTTTAATTCAACTTTTAATTATTCCAATTCTTACCCCCTAATTTTCCTTATTTATATATTTCATTTACAATTTCATTTTTCATGAAGTTTTTCAACTTTAATGTCACTTATTTTTAGTGGTCATTTTGGTCAAAAGGTAACTCAGGGTGTCAATTGACCACAATGCCCCTATTCGGGTTGTATTCCCGATTTTTCAGTAACACTGATTTTTGTCGATTTTTTGATTTCTCATTTTTCTTTGTACTAATTAATTAATTTTTTTTTAACATTTCTAATGTCACGTATACTTCAATAAGTCTTTAATTATGTCTCAAAACTAAATTCCGAGGGTTTCCTGCAGTCCTGAGGTCGGCTATTGCCTGTGCCATAACTTCTCCGTGTGGTCACCCATCGCTGCTGTGCTAGCTCATTTAACTTAGTTTCATTTTCTCTCTTTTATTTTTCCTTAATTTTCTTGTATTTTCTTTTCATTTATTTCATCATTTCATGTCTCCTTATTAACATTTAAGTGTAGTTCTAGATATTTTAGCTGTCCGGACAGACACTGCTCATCGAAACAGTAGAACGCACTACCGAATATAGGGGTGTTACAATGATTATAGGTTCATTTAAGGTATTCCTTATTACTGATTGGGTGGCCATGGTGTTAGTAATATGCCCTAGAGTATATCATTTAGTATGTATCTTGTACATATTTTTATTAATAAAAGGCATTTCCACTTTTCCCTTTACATAATATATTTATGTGTAATAGAAAAGGTCCATTGATGTTTTGTTAGAAATTATATTCTTGAGTTATTAAGAATATGAGTGACAGTACTTCTAGTACAAAGTATCATAAATAGGTTCACAATCGAGGATACTTCACAGTAAGGACATGACTTATCCAGAAAGATTATATTCATGTTTGTTCCCAAGTTATTTATATGAGATATAAATAAGATGGAATGGTGAGTCTCATGCCATATGACAAACATGATAGGCACTTATACATGATGAGTAGGCTGAACCAGTGACACTTATGACAAGCACATGGAGTTTACTCTTGTCAATGCATTGTCATAAATCATATCAGTGCATATAATCTTTAGACCAGAGATAGCACAGTTATCATGCATATAGGTGGTTTGAGTTTGATACTGCTTTCATACTTGCACTGTGTATGGGTATATGGGCATGTGTTGGCTCCTAATAGTTATATATGGAGGTAGGTGTTGATCGAGATGGAATCTGTTCCTCTAAGTAAATAGGGATAAAATCTTATGTTCATTTAATTGTTCTTGATGTTTCATGTTCCTGGCCAGGATAGATAAATTTAATCAGAAAAGAGTTTCTGATGGGAAAATCTTTTTAATCAAGAACTGGAATTAAAAGAGAACATAATATTCATAACAAATGGAGTTTGACATAAACCATGACTCTAGCTTGAATTGGGATTTTGTAACAGAGAGATTCTAGTGCATGGTAACATATGATTATAGGTTCATTTAAGGTAAACCTTGTTACTAATTGGGTGGCCATGGCATGCTATGCTAGGTATTTACCATGGTCTATGAGGTGCATAAAATGGTTTAGGAAAATCATTTATGGTAAGAAAGAGTTCTGATGATATTAAGAGTTGATATCATATCTCATTGCCAATTAGTGGTGAGCTTAGTAACTTACACACATACACAAGTAATCACTAAATTAAATATGATTTAATTAATTAATTAAAGAGTTTAATTGATTAATTAAATAGGTTTGGTTTGCAATTAGATTGCAAAGTCCCTAGCATGGCTTGAAACTAAATCTAGTTTATTGGATGTATAATATAAGTTAAATTTATATTTAAAGTGTTTAAATATGAATTTAATTAATGAGAAATAATTTAATAAAGATTAATTAATTGATTTATATTTGATATAAATTAATTAGAAGAAGAGAAATAATTATTTTGGGTTAAGAACTCAAAATTAAGATACAGGAGCATTTTGATCATTTCACAGGGTGACATGTGGCACCATGAGATGGTGACATGTGGCACCATGTGATGGCGACACATGGTATTATAAATAAGCTTGCCAAATGTCTTTTAATCATGTAAGATGATTAAAATCAAGATTAAATATAGGTTTAACACTTGGCACAATGTGATTGGGTCAATTAAACCTAGAACCAATCAGAGGGTGACATGTGGCAAGAGTTTAATGTGTTGACCTAGCTATATAAGTGATGTTATGAAAAGAAAATAATACAACCAGCAGCTCCTCATCCTTGGCGCTGCCACCCAAGTGTCTCCCTTCTCTTCCTCTTCATCTCTCATCTATTTCAAGAGATTCTCTTGAATTAAAAAAACTAGAAATCGTTTCTAGTGTCCTGTTTACATCTTTAATCTCTTAAAAGGAAAAACTTGATTTTCTAAATAATAGAAAAAGCTTTAGAAGCTGTTTAAGGGCTGCCATAGGTGTTCTTGGTGTGGACAAGCTAGAGAGACAATATCTGGTGTCCTGAAGATGAATCTTAAAGGCGCAAATACACTGTAGTGCATCAAGAGGTTAGTGTGTTTGTTCTTGATTTAATCTAGGGTTCTAAAATTAATCTGATTAATTTTAAAATCTTAAATGGAAAATACATATCCAGAAACATATTAAAAGTGTTTTAATATGTTGTTTATCATTGAAATCAAATAGATAAAAATAAATCTTGCATGAAGCATGTGACCCTAGGTGAAAATTTTTGAATTCAATGGTATAAACTTGTGTTTTTCATGCTTCCGCTCCATCAATTGGTATTAGAGCCACTATATTTGCCATTTAGATTGTTGGTTATATGATTTAATTGTGTATTTTGATCATGAGATGATTTATCCATTGCTGGTTGCAATGGATGTGTGGCGACATGCAAGAGAACACCTAATGGTGCGTAAGGTTATGGTTCCATGGGTGGCTCAAGGTTTAGCTTTTTAATTAGAATTGTTGTAACACCCTCTCTGTAGCAACTCAATACATTCTACTGTTCTGGTGACCAGTGTCGGTCCGGACAGCTAGAACGTCCAGAAAAATATTTAAACTAAAGTGAGGAACCATAATTAACTCAAATATTAATAAGAAAAATTTAGGAAAAATTTAGGAAATAAAATACAACCAAGTTAAATGAGCCGGTGCTTAAGTGATGGGTAACCTAGTAGGAAGTTGCGGTTCTCGCAACTAGGAGCCCTAGACCTAGGGAAAAATTCATAAAATAATTTTTGGGACTCCAGAGAAGGGTCATTGAGGTTTCTATGGCATTAGAATGCCAAGAAAATACTTAGGAAAATTTTTCAATCGGTACAGACAATTTTGGCCTGTTAAGCCAAACGGAGGGCATTTTGGTCATTTCGCCTTCAGAGGTGATTTTTGGCCGACTTGTCCAGTTAAGCAAATAATTATTATGATATAAAATGTGAATAAATATTACTAAAAATTGAATTGAAAATGAGTAGAAAAGAAAAGAAAAAAAATGAATTAAAGGAGAATTTATGACATCACATGATGTCATTAGTGTGCCCTCACCCAATTACATTGTGACACATGTCTTTAAACTACTTAAAATGAGTTAAATGGGCAGAAATGAAAGAAAACAATCAGACTTTATCTTCTTTTCTTCTTCTTGCCGAGACCTCACTTCTCCCTCCCTCCATTAAAACTCAACCAAGCTTCCAATTTCTCACCCAATTCACTTCAAAACCTTGATTTCCTTTCATTAAAAATTTTCCTTATCACTAGAGCAAACATTGGATAGCAATTTGAAGAGGAAAAAAAGAAGTTTTGCAAACTTGAGAATAGCTCCAACAAGGTTTGTGTCCAATCTTCTACCCTTTTTACTTAATTTATGTTTATTGCCATGAAATAAGTAAGAAAATGTAAGAAAAACAAAATAAAACTTATGTGTGTCCATCCCTATAATTTTGGCAGCTTAGGGGTGGGTTAGGATTTGATGAAATTACTTGAAACAAAGTGGTTATGAGCTGCCCTTAGCATGAGATAAGTGATTGAACATGTAAGAGTAAGTGAAATGCAAGTGTAATGCATGAATGAACCTTGAAAATGTGGACACTTGAACAACATTAGGGTTTGCTCATGTAATGATATATTAACTTTTTAATGGTCAATTAGTGACCATTTGAATATGTGTGAGAAGGAATTGAAGTGAGTAAGAATGTTGGATTTGAGTTTAGTGTGGCTGCCCTAGGTGACCTACAGAATTGGACATGAGTCCAGCAGGTTTGGGCAGCCATAACTTGAATTGTATAGGTTAAATTGGTGCAAGGCCAATTGAACATGAAACTAGACACATAATGGCACAACTTTGGTGAAGAAACCATGCCCATAAGACCAAATCAAGTGGACCAAAAGCTTACCCCGATCCGGGTGACCTGCAGTATGTTTCTGCAGAATTACCAAATGAACAGTGTTTGGTCATTTGGCCATAACTCAGTGTAGAATGGTTCAATTGACCTAAAATTTTACCCACAACAAGCTGAGATATATACCAACAACTTTCATGAAGAAACCTAACCCAAATTATGACCATAACCTATCCAACAAGTGAGTTAAAGTCACTGTTCACTGCACTGTAGATATGGTCAATCCAGAAAAATTTCAATCCGGCCAGTTGTGGTTTTTGGACCATAACTTGAGCTAAAAAACTCCAAATGGAGTGATTCAAAAAAGGAAATTCAACTAGACAAAATAAAGAACAACATTCATGTTGATCATTATGCCAAACTCCCACTGCAAAATTGACCAATGAAACAGTAAAGACAAGGAGTAAAAATTGAAAATTCTGCACAACTAACATTAAGCTTAGAAATGGTATTGGGAACCAATACCAACAAATTTTGAATGCAAAATGTGGTATGTTGATGATATTAAAACAAATGTACCTATTGCCTATGAAAAAGTCAACATTTTTGTTGACCAATGAATGGAATAGCAGCACTAAAACTTAAATTCCAAAAATTATGAAATTTAAAAGTGTGAAATGCCCTAGTATACCTAACAAGATTGGTTTGGATAGCTTGGCATGCCAATAGGGTTCAGTTAGCAGTGCTGCACATGGCATTATGCCATTCTGTGATTTCATGGCTTTTAGCCATTCTGACATTGTGTTGAGACTTGGCCTTGTGCCTAAAGTTATTACAGCTTATTAGCTGTTTTGTTGCACGCCGGGAGATACATATGTGACCAATGGTGTGATGGCCCGAGGTACTTGATACCCAGTGCCAGTTTACCCGTTTATCCAGTCCAGTCGTCCAGTATAGGTTACTTGGGCAACCAAAAATGATAGTGGATAAATTTAATGAAATAATGAATATAACAAGTACAAAATAAGTAAGTCTACAAATGCTCAACGAAAATTTATTTGCAATGAGACATCAATGCATTCACTGCATATTTACTTTCTATTATTTCTTTTTATTTTATTATTGGCACCACTAAGCATTATTGCTTAGCGTGTTGCTTTTGCCACACGTAGGTTCTGGAGATACTGACCGAGAGCCCAGTAGACCACAGACTGGGTGAGACCTCCTGCAGCTCTGCATAGTGTCCGTATCACCTCACCATCTTCAGTGTATTGGTAGGACACTAGGTTTCATTTTGGTATTTTGTAACTAACTTTTATTTTCTCTTGTGTAATTCAGACTTATGTAATGTATTTTGATGTTAATGTAAATAAATGGAAATTGTGTTTATGAATGGAAAATTGAGTATTTATTTATTGCTTATGTATGAATACCATGAGAAATGAATGATTGAGAAATGGAAATATTGTTAAAAAATATTGAGATTTTGATGATTATTGGAGTTTGAGAATGATTGGAAATGATTAGTAGAGGTGTTTTTCACAGGTTCCGAAGAACTGTTTTCTTCATTTTTAACCGGTACTCTGTCGGATTTTCTATAAAATTTTTGGAACCTGAAATAAATTATAATTTCAATAAATGACTTTGATGAATTATATTTCACAAATTATATTCAAAACTATGATAAAAATAAATTAAGGAAGAATAAAAATGGTTGAGATAAAATAGAATGTTCTGGTATACTGTGTGACATATTTTACTCGGATATACTGTAGACGGGTAAGGGGTGTCACATTTAGTGGTATCAGAGCACGATTTAGGCATTTTTGGGCCTAGATTGAGTCCATACCATGCATTGCATTTGTAGGAGTCGAGGTGATAATAATGCAGATCTGTTTGTCTTCGTTATTTTGAATGAGATATGGACCCTACATCTCAAAGGGCAGTTGAGGAGGAAGTGGAGATTCATGCTCCACCTGCAGTAGCTGAGATTGGGGGTAGGGGAGAACCTGCTCCACTAGCTGCAGCAGAGCCTGCTCAGCCTCCACAGGTCGTGTTCCAGCAAATGGCCGAATTCTTCAAACAAATGGCTGGGGTAATGCAACCACCACCACCACCTCCACAGCAGAAATCACACCTGGAAAGACTAAGAAAATTTGGAGCAGTGATTTCTTTGGCAAGAGAGAAGATGATTCTGTTTCAGCCGAAAATTGGTTGAACAGAATAGGCAGAGTTTTAAAACAACTCCACTGCACTCCTGAACAAAATCTAGAAGCTGCTGTATCTCTGTTGCAAGATGATGTATATGAATGGTGGGATACGGTGTCCAGTGAAGTACAGCCAGAAGTAATAACTTGGGACTTCTTCCTCTCCGAATTCAAGAAGAAATATGTGGGTAGTGTATACCTAGAAGAGAGAAGAAGGAAATTCATTAACCTGAGGTAGAGACAGTTAATAGTGGCCGAGTATGAAAAGGAATTTGTCAGATTGAGCCGCTACGGGAGGGAGATAGTCCCTAATGAAATTGAAAGGTGTAAGAGATTTGAAGAGGGATTAAATGACAATATAAAGATCATGATCACTGCCTTGGGAATCACAGACTTCACCAAGTTAGTGGAAGCTACAATAAAAGTTGAAAAAGTAAGAATAAGTGAGAAGACAAGAAGGGAGAGACAGCAGAAGAGGGGCCCGGGTCAGTCTAGTTCATCTCCTGCACTTGGGAAGAAGTTCAAAGGTCCACCTACATAAAGTTCAGGTCAAGCACAAGGTAAGGGTCAGTCTCAGGGGCCCAGGCCATAGTTCACCTCTGGGAGAGGTCAGTCTACACCATCAGTGGGCAGCTCTCCAAGGACGGGGTTCAGGGGACCAGCCCCAGCATCTTCTACATGTCCACATTGCCTGAAGTGGCATAAGGGGGAGTGTTGGAGAGTGACGGGTGCCTGCTTAAGGTGTGGGTCAACAGAGCATCAGTTGAGGAACTGTCCACGCAGAACTACTACAGCTGCTCCAACACAAGCAGACAGACCTGCTCCTGTACCACAAAGAGGTAGGAAATTTGGCAAATTTGAGGCAGTGGGACCATTACAGAGGCCTGCATCTGAGCCAGCAGAGAGGCCTGAGGGTAGACCACCTGCCAGAGCCTATGCCATGAGAGCTCAGGACGAGCAAGATGCCTTGGACGTCATCAGGGGTACGTTCTCCCTCTACAATACATCTGTGCATGCATTGGTGGATCCAGGATCCACTCATTCATACATCTGCATCAACTTACCTATAGAAAGGGGGATATTAGTAGGGGAGAGTGACCAAGACATTCTGGTCACTAATCCATTAGGCCACAGTGTAGTGGTGAACAAAGTATACAAGGGTTGCCCGTTAAGGATTTAGGGGTATGAATTCTTGGCAGACCTGATTGAGTTGCCTTTCCATGAGTTTGACGTGATTTTGGGAATGGACTGGTTATCACGTCATCAGGCAATAGTTGATTGTAAATTGAAGATAATTTCTTTGAAAACTCTTGAGGGTAATGAAATTATAGTTGTGGGGGAAAGGACAGATTTGTTGTCCAATGTCATCTCAGCCACAGTTTCAAGAAAACTGATGAGAAAAGGCTGTGAAGCCTACCTAGCACATGTGGTGGATACTAGGCAGGCTAAGCTAGATCTGTGTGACATACCCACAGTAAAAGACTTCCCAGATGTGTTCCCTGAAGAATTGCCTGGTTTGCCACCAGAAAGGGAAGTTGAATTTGCTATTGAGATACTGCTGGGTACAACACCAATCTCTATTGCTCCTTATAGGATGGCACCCTGAAATTGAAGGCGAAAATCCGATTCTGAGTTACTGGATAAGGGGTTCATACGCCCCAGTGTGTCACCATGGGGAGCTCCAGTGCTATTTGTTAAAAAGAAGGATGGGACATTGAGGTTATGCATCGATTATCGGCAGTTGAATAAAGTGACTGTGAAGAACAAATATCCGTTGCCTAGAATCGATGATCTGTTTGATCAGTTGAAGGGAGCAGGAGTATTTTCTAAAATTGATCTTAGATAAGGGTATCATCAGTTGAGGGTGAAGGATGTAGATGTGCCAAAGATTGCATTCAGGACTCGGTATGGGCATTATGAGTTTCTGGTGATGCCCTTTGGCATAACAAATGCACCAGCAGCATTCATGGACCTTATGAACCGTATCTTCCATCCATACCTAGATCGGTTCGTAGTGGCCTTTATTGATGATATTTTGGTGTATTCCAAGACCAGGGAAGAACATGATGATTATTTGAGAATTGTTTTGCAAACCTTGAGAGAAAAAAAGCTGTATGCTAAGTTGTCCAAGTGTGACTTCTGGTTGAATGAGATTGCATTCCTTAGACACATAGTATCAACTGATGGGATTAGAGTGGATCCCAAGAAAATAGAAGCAGTGATGGAATGGAAGCCTCCCAGGAATACAACTGAGGTCAGAAGTTTCTTGGGGCTTGCTGGGTATTACAGAAGATTTGTGAAGGGATTTTCCTTAATAGCTGCTCCAATGACCAAGTTGTTACACAAGAATGTCAGATTTGACTGGAATGACAAGTGTCAGACTAGTTTTGAGAAGTTGAAGGCTATGTTGACAGAGGCACCAGTGTTAACACAGCCAGTGTCAGTGATGAGAATCAAGCTACATCCACAACAAAGGATTTCATCCAAGGTCCAATTACTAGAGCTAGAGCTAAATCACTTCAGAATTTAATTTGTGAAATCATAAGGAGCAAGGATTATAAGCTGGAATGGCATGAAGAAAAATATAAAGGATTAAATTTGGTGAAAATTATGCTTAGAAGTGACCAGGTGTCATGTGGAGCATTAGATTACATGGAATAACCTGTGGACATGCATGCACCAGATCCAACCCATGTACATGTATCTGCTGGCACCTTTTTCAAGGAATATTCCATCTGTTATAACCACTTCTCTTTTGGACTTAAATGCCCTTATTTGCTGTTGCATTAAATTTACTTTTTATAAGGAGTTTTTAGTCTTTTGATAGATTAATTTTTGTTTGGACTTAAAGCTCCTTACAGCTGTTACTAAAGTAGAGATATTTTTGTCTTTAGTTTTGAAGCCAAGAGGCTATAAATACAAGTGTAATGAGAGAGTGGAGGACACACTTGAATATTAATGAGAGATTGTTTCTACTCCTCTAGTGAGTAAATTGGCTGTTGCCTTTGTTCTTGTGATGGTCATTAACTTCTTTGAGATTCTATCTTGCAAGGTTTAATGTGCATAATATTCTTGGTTTATTCATTCTCCATATGAATTAGGTCAAGAATCCCATTTACGATATTTTCTTTGAATTACACAACAATCGATTGTCTTTGGTTCAAAGATTCAAATTCACACATCTTGATTTGGTGCTTTCCATATTGTTCATTTAATTCTTGAATGTGGGTTTTCAAGTTACCAATTACTTGAAGGTTCACATCAGTTTTGGTATCAGAGCAAAGGGACGTCGTCCAAACAAGGTAGATTCTCTATTTGCTTTTTATTCTTTGTGTTTCTTACCTTCTTCATATTTGCTGTTTGGCTCTTGGGGTTTAGTTGGACCTGTTTGTTTAAAAATTTGTTTTGTTGGGTTTGTCTTAGGGTTTTGGGTTAATCAAGCTAAAGCGATTATTCTAGCCATCCATTTTGCTTCCTTCATTTTGTTATTAAGCATGAGAGATTATCTGGTTCATTGAGTTTGACTTACCAATTTGGCCTGAAACTGTACCAGCATTATTTGGGTGTGTTTAAGACGTTGGGTGTAAATTTTGGAGGTTGTTTGATATTGTTTGCCTGCTGAACCAAAATTTTGTGGCAGACCCGATCAAATTATGTTCACATAGCAAATAGACCCAGAAATTCCTGAAAATTTACAAGGTGTTTATACCCCATATCAGTAGTTCTCATATTAAATTTCAGCTTAAAATTCAACCATTTGTGTAGGGAACCAAAATTTTGCGGCAGAATCGATCAAAATAAGTTCACATAGCAAATATACCCAGAAATTTCTGAAAATTTACTGAGTGTTTATACCCCATATCAGTAGTTCCCAAATTAAATTTCAGCTTAAAATTCATCCGTTTGTGTGGGGAACCAAAATTTTGCAGCAGACCCGATCAAATTAAGTTCACATAGCAAATCAGCCCTGAAATTCCAGAAAATTTACAGGCCATTTGTGCCACATTTGAGCTATTCTCAAATTAAATTTCAGCTCAAAATTTAATCGTTTGTGTGGGGAACCAAAATTTTGCAGAACACGATTATATTTGATTTACATAGTAAGTCTGTCAAGAAAAGCGTGAAATTCTTGCAAGCAATTAGTCGAGATTGGGTTGCATTTGCCTACTCAATTTCAGATCAAAATACACTCATTTGCTTGGTGATCCTAAATTTATGCAATTCTTGGTGTATTGTGTGAATCTAGTAATTGTGATAAGTTGGTGGCAAACTTGGATATTTAAGCTTAATATCTCTACTTTAGGTTGTCTCTTTTCCAGCTTACTACTCTTTTATTTTGGTGTCTTCTTTCTTGATTCCTATTGCATTACATTTCCATACTTGAGCTTTTCTTTTCTTGACTTCTTGAATCACATTATTGTTTTCTTGATTACTCGTTTTGATCTGTCACGTTCAAGAATTTTATTGTGTGTTAAATTTTTATGGGTACAGTCTTGGTTTGAGTTACTTGAGTTTGATAAGAACTTGTGGACATAGCCAAGAGAGGTAAAAGGCACAGAGTGGTGAGTTCATAAGAGGGAAAAAGCCTTGTTGAGTTAAACACGAGTGGAGTGTCCTCTGTTGAGTGTAAACACGTAAGGGAGTGAGTGAGGTGTTTTCTTTATACTAACCATTTTCTTGCAGGTCTGAAAACATGTCTAGAAGGGGTGATGGTAGTGAGGGGGAAGGTGAAAATCCATGCTACATGCAGTCAATGACAATAATTTGAAAGAATGAATGTTGTGTGTAATAGAATCATAGATAGGTTGGAAAGATTGGAGCAAAGAGATAGGCAAAATGAGAGAAGGCTAAATAGGAGGGATCTTGTACCTCCCGTAGTTGAATCTGATGAAGATGAGGTTGATAACTATGATTTTAAGGTTAAAAGACCTAGAAGGGGTAGGTATGAGAGAAGAGCTGAAGATAGGAGGAATGGGGATAGGAGGATAAGAAGAGAGGAAAGAGAGAGGAATAGGGTAGATGACAATATCAAAAGTATTAAAATGAGCATCCCTTCTTTCCAAGGGAAAAATGATCGGATGTGTATCTTGAATGGGAAAGGAAGGTAGAAGTCATGTTTGATTGTCATCACTATTCAGAGGAAAAGAAAGTAAAGTTAGCGTGAGAGAATTTACTGATTATGCTTTGGTATGGTGGGATCAAGTGTTGATTAGTAGAAGGAGAAATTATGAGCAATCAATTGCAACCTGGGGTGAGATGAAAACTATAATGAGGAAGAGATTTGTTCCTAGTCATTACTATAGAGAGCTACATCAGAGGTTACAAAAATTGACTCAAGGTTCTAAAAGTGTTGAAGATTATCATAAAGAAATGGAAATTGCTATGATTAAAGCAAATGTGGAGGAGGATAGAGAAGCCACCATGGCTAGATTCTTGAATGGGCTAAACAAGGAGATTGCTCATATTGTTGAGTTACATCACTATGTTGAGTTGGAGGATATGGTCCACATGGCTATGAAGGTAGAAAGGCAACTTAAAAGCAAGTTAAAATTTGGAGGAAATGCAGGTACTTCTTCATCTTGGAAGTCTAACTGGAAGAAGGAGGATAGGGAAAAGGCTTTTAGCAACTATAAGAAAAATGAGGATAAGGATAAGGAAAAGAAGGTCGAGAAGAAATTTGTAGAAAGTAAAGGAAAGGAGGTTGCAACTACTACCCGAAATAGAGACGTGAAGTGTTTTAGGTGTTTGGCCAGTGGACACATAGCTTCTCAATGCCCTAACAAGAGAGTCATGGTCATGAGAGAAAATGGTGAGATAGAAACAGAGGAGGAAATTGTGAGTGATTCCACATCTTCAGGGGAGGAGGATGCAGAGGTAGAATATCTTTCTTTGAAGGAAGTGCTCTAGTGATTATGAGAGCATTAAATACTCAAGTAAAGGAGGATGTTGGTGATGAATTGCAAAGAGAAACAATTTTTCATACAAGGTGTCTTATCCAAGACAAAGCTTGTAGTGTCATCATTGATGGGGGAAGTTGTGCCAATGTTGCTAGTACTATTTTGGTGAAGAGATTAAGGTTGAGGACTTCGAAACACCCTAGACCCTATAAATTGCAGTGGTTGAATGAATGTGGTGAGGTGAAAGTAACAAAACGAGTATTGATTTCCTTTGCAATAGGAAAGTATCAAGATGAGGTTATGTGTGACGTGGTTCCAATGCAAGCTGGCCATTTATTACTTGGCCGACCATGGCAATTTGATAGAAAGGTGATCCACGATGGGTATAAAAATAGGTATTCTTTTGAAATGAATGAAAGGAAAATCATTTTGGCACCTATGACACCAAAACAGATTTATGAAGACCAAACAAGGCTTAAGCAAGTAATGGGTGAGGAAAAATCAAGAGTGGCCGAAAAGAGAGCAGAGAAGAAAAGAAGGAGTGAAAAGAAATTGAGTGAAAATGTTGTGAGTGAGCAAGACAAGGGTGGTTGTGAGGAAAGAAAAGAGAGTAAAGAAAACATTCCAAGAGTGCTTGAAAAAGGTGAATCTTCGGCGCAAAAGGGGAGCTGTGCGGAAAGAGGGGAGAGAAAATTAAGCTTGTATGCTAAAGGAAGAGATGTGAGGAATGCCATGTTTGCCAACAAGCAAATGTTATTAATTGTGTTTAAGGACTCTTATTTATCCACATCTGACGTTAACCCCAATTTGCCTAGTGTTGTTGTCTCCCTTTTGCAGGAATATGAGGATGTACTACCTGAGGAGATGCCAGCTGGACTACCACCTATTCGAGGGATTGAGCACCAGATTGATTTTGTACCTGGAGCAGTTATTCCCAACCATCCAGCCTATAGAAGTAACCCTGAAGAAACCAAAGAATTACTAAGGCAAGTTGAGGAATTAGCTAAGGGATATGTGAGAGAAAGTATGAGCCCTTGTGCTGTACCCATCCTTTTGGTACCAAAGAAAGATGGCACATGGCGCATGTGTGTGGATTGTAGGGCGGTCAACAAAATTACTGTAAAGTATCGCCATCCTATACCTAGATTGGATGATATGTTGGATGAACTTTGTGGTGCTTGTGTTTTTACCAAAATTGACTTGAAAAGCGGATATCATCAAATTCGCATGAAAGTAGGTGATGAATGGAAGACTGCATTTAAAACAAAACATGGACTATATGAGTGGTTAGTGATGCCTTTTGGGCTAACTAATGCTCCTAGCACTTTTATGAGATTGATGAATCATGTGTTGCGTGCTTTTATTGGAAAATTTGTTGTTGTTTATTTTGATGATATATTGGTTTACTGATGAGGCATGAATGAACATATGCATCATTTAAGAGCTGTATTCGATGTGTTAAGAAAGGAAAAATTATATGCTAACTTGAAGAAATGTTCATTTTGCATGGAAAAGGTTGTCTTTTTAGGATTTGTCATTAGTGCTAATGGTGTTGAAGTCGATGATGAAAAAATTAGAGCTATTAGAGATGGCCCATTCAAAGACGCATCTGAAGTACGTAGTTTTCATGGACTAGCTAGTTTCTATAGAAGATTTATTAAGAATTTCAGTACCATTGCAGCACCATTGAATGATCTTGTCAAAAAGAATGTTAATTTTGTTTGGGAACAGAAACAAGATGATGCTTTTCACAAAATTAAAGAGAT
Source organism: Hevea brasiliensis (assembly GCF_030052815.1). NCBI lineage: Eukaryota > Viridiplantae > Streptophyta > Magnoliopsida > Malpighiales > Euphorbiaceae > Hevea > Hevea brasiliensis. The sequence goes on from NC_079494.1 coordinate 69,265,900, forward strand.
GTTATGTTCCGCTCCTATGTTGGCTTTACCTGATTTTTCTAAAACTTTTGAGATTGAGTGTGACGCATCAGGAATAGGTATTGGAGCCGTTTTAATGCAGGAAAAGAGACCAATAGCATACTTTAGTGAGAAGCTTAATGGAGCAGCTTTAAACTATTCTACATATGACAAGGAGTTGTATGCATTGGTACGTGCCTTGGAAACATGGCAACATTACCTTTGGCCAAAGCAATTTGTCATCCACACAGATCATGAGTCATTGAAGCATATCAAGGGGCAAAATAAGTTGAGTTCCTTGAGACCTTCCTATATGTGATTCAATACAAACATGGGAAAGAAAATGTGGTGGCTGATGCCTTATCTCAAAGGTATAACCTTCTTGCCCTTCTTGATGCAAAGTTATTAGGATTCGAATATGTGAAAGAATTATATGCTGAAGATGATGACTTTGCTAGAGTGTATGCAGCTTGTGAAAAGAATGCTTTTGAGAAGTTTTATAGGCATGATGGATATTTGTTTAGAGAAAATAGATTGTGTGTGCCTAAGAGTTCCATGCGTGAATTACTTGTGAATGAGTCTCATGCTGGTGGATTAATGGGTCATTTTGGTGTTGCCAAAACTTTAGATGTATTGAAGGAACATTTTTATTGGCTGAATATGAAAAGAGATGTTGAAAGAGTATGTGCTAGGTGCATTGTGTGTGCTAAGGCTAAATCTAGAGTTTTGCCACAAGGTTTGTATACACCTTTGCCTACCCCTAGTGATCCTTGGGTTCATTTGTCTATGAATTTTGTGTTGGGATTACCTAGGTCTAAACAAGGCCATGATTCAATTTTTGTTGTTGTTGACAGGTTTTCAAAAATGGCACATTTTATTCCATGCCATAAAACTAATGATGCTACAAATGTTGCAAATTTATTTTTTAGAGATATTGTTAGGTTGCATGGCATACCTAAGAGTTTAGTTAGTGATAGGGATGTTAAATTCCTTAGTAACTTTTGGAAGGTTTTGTGGGGAAAATTGGGCACCAAGTTGTTATTTTCCACCACTTGTCACCCACAAACCGATGGTCAAACTGAAGTAGTAAATAGGACACTAACTACTCTTTTGCGTGCTGTGGTTAAGCAAAATTTGAAGTCATGGGAAGATTGCATTCCACTTGTTGAATTTGCATACAATAAAAATGTGCATTCTTCTACTGGCTATTCTCCATTTGAAATTGTGTATGGTTTCAATCCTTCAACTCCTTTGGATCTTTTACCTTTGCTTGTTAACGAGCTTGCTAGTTTAGATGGAAAAAGAAAAGCAGAATTGGTGAAGAAAATCCATGAACAAGCCAAGCTTCAAATTGAAAAGAACAATGAAAAATATGCTAGTCAAGCCAACAAAGGAAGGAAGAAAGTCACATTTCAACCTGGAGATTGGGTATGGGTTTACTTGCGCAAAGAAAGGTTTCCCTCTCGAAGGAAATCAAAATTACAACCAAGATGTGATGGACCTTTCCAAGTGCTGACCAAAATTAATGATAATGCTTACAAAATAAACCTGCCCGGTGAGTATAATGTCAGTGCCACCTTCAATGTTGCTGATTTATCTCCTTGTGTTGATGCAGGAACAGATTCGAGGACGAATCCTTTTGAAGCGAAGGGGAATGATGAGAATCAAGCTACATCCACAACAAAGGATTTCATCCAAGGTCCAATTACTAGAGCTAGAGCTAAATCACTTCAGAATTTAATTTGTGAAATTATAAGGAGCAAGGATTATAAGCTGGAATGGCATGAAGAAAAATATAAAGGATTAAATTTGGTGAAAATTATGCTTAGAAGTGACCAGGTGTCATGTGGAGCATTAGATTACATGGAATAACCTGTGGACATGCATGCACGGATCCAACCCATGTACATGTATCTGCTGGCACCTTTTTCAAGGAATATTCCATCGTTATAACCACTTCTCTTTTGGACTTAAATGCCCTTATTTCTGTCTTGCATTAAATTTACTTTTTGTAAGGAGTTTTTAGTCTTTTGATAGATTAATTTTTGTTTGGACTTAAAGCTCCTTACAGCTGTTACTAAAGTAGGGATATTTTTGTCTTTAGTTTTGAAGCCAAGAGGCTATAAATACAAGTGTAATGAGAGAGTGGAGGACACACTTGAATATTAATGAGAGATTGTTTCTACTCCTCTAGTGAGTAAATTGGCTGTTGCCTTTGTTCTTGTGAAGCTCATTAACTTGCTGAGATTCTATCTTGCAAGGTTTAATGTGCATAATATTCTTGGTTTATTCATTCTCCATATGAATTAGGTCAAGAATCCAATTTCTGATATTTTCTTTGAATTACACAACAATGTGATTGTGCTGGTTCAAAGATTCAAATTCACACATCTTGATTTGGTGCTTTCCATATTGTTCATTTATTTCTTGAATGTGGGTTTTCAAGTTACCAATTACTTGAAGGTTCACATCAGTCAGGAAAGGATTTTGTGGTCTATAGTGATGCCTCTCATAATGGGTTAGGGTGTGTATTAATGCAAGAGGGGAAGGTGGTCGCTTATGCTTCTAGGCAGCTAAGGCCACATGAACATAATTACCCTACCCATGATCTAGAGCTTGCAGCAATTATCTTCGCACTGAAGATATGGAGGCACTACTTATATGGTGAAAAGTGCTACATTTACACAGACCACAAAAGTCTAAAATATTTGCCAATTCAGAAGGAGCTCAACCTTAGACAGAGGCGATGGATTGAGTTCCTGAAGGACTATGATTGTGTAATTGACTACCATCCTGGGAAGGCAAATGTAGTTGCTGATGCTTTGAGCAGAAAATCCATCACAGCTTTGAGATCATTGAATGCCCGTCTATCTTTGGTTCGAGATGGAGCTATTTTGGCTGAGTTGCAAGTGAGACCAAACCTGCTACAGCAGATTTTAGATGGGCAAAAGGCAGATGAAAAGTTAATGGCTATTATGAACAAAAGCTCAGAGGGAAAAGCAACTGATTATGAGGTGAAAGTAGATGGGTGTCTATACTACAAAGGAAGAGTATGTGTACCAGATAATGGGGAATTAAAAGCCAGTATTCTGAAAGAGGCACATGCCAGTGTTTATGCTATGCACCAGGAAGTACAAAAATCTATCATGATCTGAAGCTTCAGTATTGGTGGCCTGGTATGAAGAAGGACATAGCTGACAATGTGACTAAATGCTTGACATGTCAGCAAGTTAAGGCAGAACATCAAGTTCCATCAGGTTTGCTATAGCCTATACGCATACCTGAATGGAAATGGGATCGGGTCACCATGGATTTTGTAAGTGGTCTACCTCCCACCCAAAAGAAGCATGATGCAGTATGGGTGATAGTAGATAGATTGACGAAGTCAGCACACTTTCTGCTAGTTAGGACTGACTACTCACTAGAGAAATTAGCAGAATTGTATATCAGCGAGATAGTTAGATTGCATAGAATTCCACTTTCCATCATATCTGATTGAGACCCAAGGTTTACATCGAGATTTTGGAAGAAGTTGCATGAATCCTTGGGTACATAACTCCACTTTAGCACAGCTTTCCATCCTCAAACGGATGGGCAATCAGAAAGAGTAATCCAGGTAAACAATTGAAACCAATTGAATTAATACAAATATTGAACTAAAATGATAATTATAACATGAAATATATGTCAGGTCCTTGAGGATATGCTGAGGAGTTGTGTCATTGAGTTTGAGGGAAGTTGGGATAGATAACTCCCACTGGCAGAATTTGCATACAACAATAGCTACCAAGCTAGCATCCAAATGGCCCCGTATGAAGCACTGTATGGGAGAAAATGTAGAACTCCAGTGTGCTGGACTGAATTGGGCGAAGACAAACTTGTAGGCCCAGACTTGGTGAAACAGACTGAAGAGAAGGTAAAACTAATCAAAGCCAATCTGAAGGTTGCCTCAGACAGACAGAAATCCTATGCCGACTTGAAGAGAAAAGAAATAGAATATGCGGTTGGCAACAAAGTGTTCCTCAAGAAGGTACTGAGGTTTGGAAGAAAAAGTAAGTTGAGCCCTAGGTTCATTGGCCCATATGAAGTCATTGAACGTGTGGGACCAGTAGCCTACAGGCTAGCTTTACCACCAGAGCTGGACAAGATCCACAATGTGTTCCATGTGTCTATGCTAAGAAGATACCGCTCAGATCCTTCACATGTCATCTCCATGGAAGAAATTGAAATACAACAGGATTTGACATATGAAGAAGAACCCATAAGAATCCTTGCTCGGGAAGTAAAAGAGTTGAGGAATAAGCAGATTCCACTGTTGAAAGTGCTTTGGAGGCACCACAATACCGAAGAGGCAACATGGGAAAATGAAGAGACGATGAGGCAACAGTTCCCTCAACTGTTTGGATCAGGCAAATTTGAAGGACGAAATTTAAATTAGAAGGGAAGAGTTGTAACACCCTCTCTGTAGCAACTCCATACATTCTACTGTTCCGTTGACCAGTGTCAGTCCGGACAGCTAGAACGTCCGGAAAAATATTTAAACTAAAGTGAGGAACCATAATTAACTCAAATATTAATAAGAAAAATTTAGAAAAAATTTTGGAAATAAAATACATCCAAGTTAAATGAGCCGGTGCCCAAGTGATGGGTAACCTAGTAGGAAGTTGCGGTTGTCGCAACTAGGAGCCCTAAACCTAGGGAAAAATTCATAAAATAATTTTTGGGACTCCAGAGAAGGGTCATTGAGTTTTCTATGGCATTAGAATGCCAAGAAAATACTTAGGAAAATTTTTCAATCGGTACAGACAATTTTGGTCTGTTAAGCCAAACGGAGGGCATTTTGGTCATTTCGCCTTCAGAGGTGATTTTTGGCCGACTTGTCCAGTTAAGCAAATAATTATTATGACATAAAATATGAATAAATATTACTAAAAATTGAATTGAAAATGAGTAGAAAAGAAAAAAAAATGAATTAAAGGAGAATTTATGACATCACATGATGTCATTAGTGTGCCCTCACCCAATTACATTATGACACATGTCTTTAAACCACTTAAAATGAGTTAAATGGGCAGAAATGAAAGAAAACAATAAGACTTTATCTTCTTTTCCTCTTCTTGCCGAGACCTCACTTCTCCCTCCCTCTATTAAAACTCAACCAAGCTTCCAATTTCTCACCCAATTCTCTTCAAAACCTTGATTTCCTTTCATTAAAAATTTTCCTTATCACTAGAGCAAACATTGGACATCAATTTGAAGAAGAAAAAAAGAAGTTTTGCAAACTTGAGAATAGCTCCAACAACGTTTGTGTCCAATCTTCTACCCTTTTTACTTAATTTATGTTTATTGCCATGAAATAAGTAAGAAAATGTAAGAAAAACAAAATAAAACTTATGTGTGTCCATCCCTATAATTTTGGCAGCTTAGGGGTGGGTTAGGGTTTGATGAAATTACTTGAAACAAAGTGGTTATGAGCTGCCCTTAGCATGAGATAAGTGATTGAACATGTAAGAGTAAGTGAAATGCAAGTGTAATGCATGAATGAACCTTGAAAATGTGGACACTTGAACAACATTAGGGTTTGCTCATGTAATGATATATTAACTTTTTAATGGTCAATTAGTGACCATTTGAATGTGTGTGAGAAGGAATTGAAGTGAGTAAGAATGTTGGATTTGAGTTTAGTGTGGCTGCCCTAGGTGACCTACAGAATTGGACATGAGTCCAGTAGGTTTGGGAAGCCATAACTTGAATTGTAGAGGTTCAATTGGTGCAAGGCTAATTGTATATGAAACTAGACACATAATGGCACAACTTTGGTGAAGAAACTATGCCCATAAGACCAAACCAAGTGGACCAAAAGCTTGCCCCAATCCGGGTGACCTGCAGTCTGTTTCTGCAGAATAACTAAATGAATAGTATTTGGTCATTTGGCCATAACTCAGTGTAGAATGGTCCAATTGACCTGAAATTTTACCCACGATAAGCTGAACAACTTTCATGAAGAAACCTAACCCAAATTATGAGCAGAACCTATCAAACAAGTGAGTTGAATTCACTGTTCACTGCACTGTAGATATGGTCAGTCCAAAAAAATTTCAATCCGGCCAGTTGTGGTTTTTGGACCATAACTTGAGCTAAAGAACTCAAAATGGAGTGATTCAAGAAACGAAATTCAACTAGACAAAATAAGGAACAACTTTCATGTTGATCATTTTGCCAAATTCTCACTGCAAAATTGACCAATGGAACAGTAAAGACAAGGAGTAAAAACTAAAAATTCTGCCCAACTAACATTAAGCTTAGAAATGGTATTGGGAACCAATACCAACAAATTTTGAATGCAAAATGTGGTATGTTGATGATATTAAAACCAATGTACCTATTGCCTATGCAAAAGTCAACATTATTGTTGACCAATGAATGGAATAGTAACACTAAAACTTAAATTCCAAAACTTATGAAATTTAAAAGTGTGAAATGCCCTAGTATACCTAACAAGATTGGTTTGGATAGCTTGGCATGCCAATAGGGTTCAGTTAGCAGTACTGCACATGGCATTATGCCATTCTGTGATTTCATGGCTTTTAGCCATTCTGACATTGTGTTGAGACTTGGCCTTGTGCCTAATGTTATTACAGCTTATTAGCTGTTCTGTTGCACACTGGGAGATACATATGTGACCGATGGTGTGACGGCTCGAGGTACTTGATACCTAGTGCCAGTTTACCCGTTTATCCAGTCCAGTCGTCCAGTATAGGTTACTTGGGCAACCAAAAATGATAGTGGATAAATTTAATGAAATAATGAATATAACAAGTACAAAATAAGTAAGTCTACAAATACTCAACGAAAATTTATTTGCAATGAGACATCAATACATTCACTGCATATTTACTTTCTGTTATTTCTTTTTATTTTATTATTGGCACCACTAAGCATTATTGGTTAGCGTGTTGCTTTTGCCACGCGTAGGTTCTAGAGATACTGACCGAGAGCCCAGTAGACCATAGACTGGGTGAGACCTCCTGCAGCTCTGCATAGTATCCGTGTCACCTCACCATCTTCAGTGCATTGGTAGGACACTAGGTTTCATTTTGGTATTTTGTAACTAACCTTTATTTTCTCTTGTGTAATTCAGACTTATGTAATGTATTTTGATGTTAATGTAAATAAATGGAAATTGTGTTTATGAATGGAAAATTGTGTATTTATTTATTGCTTATGTATGAATACCATGAGAAATGAATGATTGAGAAATGGAAATGTTGTTGAAAAATATTGAGATTTTGATGATTATTGGAGTTTGAGAATGATTGGAAATGATTAGTGGAAGTGTTTTTCACAGGTTCCGAAGAACTGTTTTCTTCATTTTTAGCCGGTACTCTGCCGGATTTTCTATAAAATTTTTGGAACCTGAAATAAATTATAATTTCAATAAATGACTTAAATGAATTATATTTCACAAATTATATTCAAAACTATGATAAAAATAAATTAAGAAAGAATAAAAATGATTGAGATAAAATAGAGTGTTCAGGTATACTGTGTGACATATTTTACTCAGATATACTGTAGACGGGTGAGAGGTGTCACAATTGTTGTATTATCTAAAAACTCATCCTATGTCTAATTAAATTGTTTAATTAGAATTTTAATCACACAATTAAATTTTGATTCAAATCAGAATTTTGATTCATTTAAAATTGTTTGAATGTGATTCAAATCTGAATTTTTAAGGTTGTTTGAATGTGATTCAAATTTGAATTTTTAAATTTGTTTAAATGTGATTCAAATATGAATTTTTAAATTTGTTTGAATCATATTCAACTCTGGATTTTAAAGGATGTACCTGAGATTTTGAGCATTTGGAGCTAGGTAAATTAATTAATTTACAATCCCAAAGAAACATAAAAGAAATAAATCCAATCACATTGGTCTTTTATAGTCCATTATCATCCATCATGCATATCACTATTTAATAATTAAATAAAACATACATACTTAAATTAAATTGAATATCTCATATTCAACTTAAAAATCCAGATTTGAATATGATTCAAATAAATTTAAAAATTCAGATTTGAATCTCATTCAAACAAATTTAAAAATTCAGATTTGAATCACATTCAAACAATCTTAAAAATTTAGATTTGAATCACATTCAAACAATTTTTAAAAAATCATATTTGAATCACATTCAAACAATTTTTAAAAATTCAGATCTAAATATTATTCAAACAACTTTAAAAAAATCAGATTTAAATATGATTCAAATAACTTTAAAAATTCAGATTTGAATCACATTCAAACAACTTTTAAAATTCAGATTTGAATCACATTCAAACAATTTTTAAAATTCTGATTTGAATCAAAATTTAATTGTGTGATTAAAATTCTAATTAAACAATTTAATTAGACATAGGATGAGTTTTTAGATAATACAACAATTCTAATTAAAAAGCTAAACCTTGAGCCACCCATGGAACCACAACCTTACGCACCATTAGGTGTTCTCTTGCATGCCACCACACATCCATTGCAACCAGCAATGGATAAATCATCTCATGATCAAAACACACAATTAAATCATATAATCAACAATCTAAATGGCAAATATAGTGGCTCTAATACCAATTGAAGGAGCGAAAGCATGAAAAACACAAGTTTATACCATTGAATTCAAAAATTTTCACCTAGGGTCACATGCTTCATGCAAGATTTATTTTTATCTATTTGATTTCAATGATAAACAACATATTAAAACACTTTTAATATGTTTCTGGATATGTATTTGCCATTTAAGATTTTAAAATTAATCAGATTAATTTTAGAACCCTAGATTAAATCAAGAACAAACACACTAACCTCTTGATGCACTATAGTGTATTTACGCCTTTGAGATTCGTCTTCAGGACACCAGATGTTGTCTCTCTAGCTTGTCCACACCAAGAACACCTATGGCAGCCCTTGAACAGCTTCTAAAGCTTTTTCTATTATTTAGAAAATCAAGTTTTGCCTTTTAAGAGATTAAAGATGTAAACAGGACACTAGAAATGATTTCTAGTTTTTTTAATTCAATAGAATCTCTTGAAATAGATGAGAGATGAAGAGGAAGAGAAGGGAGACAGTTGGGTGGCAGCGCCAAGGATGAGGAGCTGCTGGTTGTATTATTTTCTTTTCATAACATCACTTATATAGCTAGGTCAACACATTAAACCCTTGCCATATGTCACCCTCTGATTGGTTCTAGGTTTAATTGACCCAATCACATTGTGCCAAGTGTCAAACCTATATTTAATCTTGATTTTAATCATCTTACATGATTAAAAGACATTTGGCAAGCTTATGTGTAATGCCATGTGTCACCATCTCATGGTGCCACATGTCATCTTATGAAGTGACCAAAATGCCCTTGTGTCTTAATTTTGAGTTCTTAACCCAAAATAATTATTTCTCTTCTTCTAATCAATTTATATCAAATATAAATTAATTAATTAATCTCCATTAATTAATTTCTCATTAATTAAATTCATATTTAAACACTTTAAATATAAATTTAACTTATACTATACATCCAATAATCTAGATTTGGTTTCAAGTCATGCTAGGAACTTTGCAATCTAATTGCAAATCAAACCTATTTAATTAATCAATTAAACTCTTTAATTAATTAATTAAATTATATTTAATTGGGTGATAACTTGTGTATGTGTGTGACTTACTAGGCTCATCACTAATTGGCAATGAGATATGATATCAACTCTTAATATCATCAGAACTCTTTCTTACCATAAATGATTTCTCTAAATCATTTTATGCACCTCATAGAGCATGGTTAACACCTAGCATAGTATGCCATGGCCACCCAATTAGTAATAAGGTTTATCTTAAATGAACCTATAATCATATATTACCATGCACTAGAATCTCTCTGTTACAAAATCCCAACTCAAGCTGGAGTCATGGTTTATGTCAAACTCCATTTGCTATGAATATTATATTCTCTTTTAATTCCAGTTCTTGATTAAAAAGATTTTCTCATCAAAAACTCTTTTCTGATTCAATCTATCTATCTTGGCTAGGAACTTGAAACATCAAGAACAATTAAATGAACATATGATTTTATCTCTATTTACTTAGAGGAACAGATTCCATCTTGATCAACACCTACCTCCATATATAACTAATAGATGAGAGATGAAGAGGAAGAGAAGGGAGACAGTTGGGTGGCAGTGCCAAGGATGAGGAGCTGCTGGTTGTATTATTTTCTTTTCATAACATCACTTATATAGCTAGGTCAACACATTAAACCCTTGCCATATGTCACCCTCTGATTGGTTCTAGGTTTAATTGACCCAATCACATTGTGCCAAGTGTCAAACCTATATTTAATGTTGATTTTAATCATCTTACATGATTAAAAGACATTTAGCAAGCTTATGTGTAATGCCATGTGTCACCATCTCATGGTGCCACATGTCATCTTATGAAGTGACCAAAATGCCCTTGTGTCTTAATTTTGAGTTCTTAACCCAAAATAATTATTTCTCTTCTTCTAATCAATTTATATCAAATATAAATTAATTAATTAATCTCTATTAATTAATTTCTCATTAATTAAATTCATATTTAAACACTTTAAATATAAATTTAACTTATACTATACATCCAATAATCTAGATTTGGTTTCAAGTCATGCTAGGGACTTTGCAATCTAATTACAAATCAAACCTATTTAATTAATCAATTAAACTCTTTAATTAATTAATTAAATTATATTTAATTGGGTGATAACTTATGTATGTGTGTGACTTACTAGGCTCATCACTAATTGGCAATGAGATATGATATCAACTCTTAATATCATCAGAACTCTTTCTTACCATAAATGATTTCTCTAAATCATTTTATGCACCTCATAGAGCATGGTTAACACCTAGCATAGTATGCCATGGCCACCCAATTAGTAATAAGGTTTATCTTAAATGAACCTATAATCATATATTACCATGCACTAGAATCTCTCTGTTACAAAATCCCAACTCAAGCTGGAGTCATGGTTTATGTCAAACTCCATTTGCTATGAATATTATATTCTCTTTTAATTCCAGTTCTTGATTAAAAAGATTTTCTCATCAAAAACTCTTTTCTGATTCAATCTATCTATCTTGGCTAGGAACTTGAAACATCAAGAACAATTAAATGAACATAGGATTTTATCTCTATTTACTTAGAGGAACATATTCCATCTTGATCAACACCTACCTCCATATATAACTAGTAGGAGCCAACACATGCCCATTTACCCATACACAGTACAAGTATGAAAGTAGTATCAAACTCAAACTATCTATATACAGGATAACTGTGCTATCTCAGGTCTAAAGATTATATGCACTAATATGATTTATGACAAAACATTGACAAGAGTAAACTCTATGTGCTTGTCATAAGTGTCACTGGTTCAGCCTACTTATCATTTATAAGTGCCTATCATGTTTGTCATATGGCATGAGACTCACCATTCCATCTTATTTATATCTCATATAAATAACTTGGGAACAAACATGAATACAATCTTTCTAGATAAGTCATCTCCTTATTATGAAGTATCCTCGATTGTGAACCTATTTATGATACTTTGTACTAGAAATACTGTCACTCATATTCTTAACAACTTAATAATAGAATTTCTAACAAAATATCAATGGACCTTTTCTGTGACACCCCTTACCCGTGTACAGTATACCCGAGTAAGTAATGCCACCTGGTGTACCGGCACACTCTAATATTCCTCAATTAATTTAGACAATGCTTTTGCACATAATTTATGAAATACAAATTATTTAAACCATTTATCAAAAGTATCATTCATTTAAGGTTCCGAAAATTTTTAAGAAAATCCGGCGGAGTACCGGCTAAAAATGGAGAAAACCGTTCTTCGGAACCTGTTAAAAACACTTCCAATATTTTTATTTCATCATCTCAAACTCCAATATCCAAAATCTCAACAATATTTCTCAAACATCCATTATCAACACCAAATTCAATATCATGATTCCACATTTCAATTTCCATTTTCATTCATCATTCACATGTGATGTTCGCATGTAAATCACAAGTAAACATCTACTTTTCCATTAACAAATACAATTTTCATAATTTACATATACATCAAAATATATTACATGAGTTCAAATACATATGAGAAAATACAAATCTGCTACAAAATATCAAAATGACAAAATGACACCTAGTGCCCTACCGATGCAATCGCAGTAGTGAGGTGACACGACATCGAGCGTAATCGGATGGACTCACCCAGTCTGTGGTCTACTGGGCTCACGATCGGGATCTCCAGTACCTACGCGTGGAAAAAGCAACGCGCTAAGCAATAATGCTTAGTGGTGCAATAATATAATAGAAGAAAATAGCAAGAAAATAAATGTGTATACAATGTGTATGCTTTCTTTGTTTGATCTTGGTATATTCATTAATTCATTAGCTTTGTTCACTTTTATTCATTTGGTTGCCCCAAGTAACCTACACTAGACGACTGGACTGGATAACGGGTAAACTGGCGCTGGGTACCTAGTACCTCGGGCCGTCACACCATCGGTCACATATGCATCTCCTGTGCAGTAATGTAACTAACAAGCTATAAATAATATCAGGCACAAGGCCAAGTCTCAATACAAAGTCGGAATGGCTAAAAGCCATGAAATCACAAAATTGCATTTTTGCCATGTGCAGTACTGCTAACTGAACCCTATTGGCATGCCAAACTATCCAAACCAATCTTGTTAGGTATACTAGGGCATTTGAAACTTTTAAATTCTTCAATTTGTGAATTTCAACTTTTTTGGTGTCACTATTCATCATTGGTCAACAAAAATGTTGACTTTTGGATAGAAAATATGTGCATTGGTTTTAACACTCCTAACATACCACATTTTGTATTGAAAACTTGTTGGCATTAAGCATTAATACCATTTCTAAGCTTAAACCAAGGGAAGCAGAATTTTCAGTTTTTGTAGCCCAACTTTACTGTTCCATTGGGCACTGTTTCAGTGGGAATTTGAGAAAATGGCAAACAAGAAAGTTGTTCCTTATTTTGTCTAGTTGAATTTCCTTTTTTGAATCACTCCATTTGGAGTTATGTAGCTCCAGATATGGTCCAAAAACCACAGCTGGCCGGATTTCATTTCTGCAGAAATTACCATATCTACAGTAACATGAACAGTGACTGCCACTGCCATTTGGGTTAGGTTCTGGTCATAATTTAGGGTAGGTTTCTTCATGAAAGTTGTTTTTCTATGTCTTAACTTGTTGCTGTAAAAATTTCAGGTCAATTGACCATATCTACAGTGAGTTATGGCCAAATACTGTTCATTTGATCATTCTGCAGAATCAGTTGCAGGGTATCCGGATTGGGGCCAAGTTTTGGTCCTCTTGCTTTGGTCTTTTGGGCATGGTTTCTTCAGCAAAAATGTGCCATTATAAGCCTATTTTCATGTCCAATTGGCCAAACACCAATTAGACCAACACAGCCCAAGTTATGGCAATTCAAGTGGACTGAAATTTCAGTCCCTCTGCTGCTGTCCTAGGGCAGCCTACATCTTCACTTTGCCATACTATTTTTCAGTCCAAATTGTGGTCAACTTACCTAAAATTGTCACTAATTGACCATTAAAATGTGCTCTAACAATTTCCTAAGCCAAGTCAATTTTTCACTTCTCAAAACCCTAATGTCCAATTCAAATTACACATAAACCTTAATTAGCATACTAGTTCAACATCCATGCATATTCATACCTTAAACATCATTTCTAGCCACTCTAAGTTCATTAAAACAATCAAACTCATCCTTCCTTAGGGCTGCCAAAAATTGAAGATACCCTAACATATATGATTTACTTCAAATTCTTACAATTTCTTGTCTTAAAATGATGCTCTAACAAGGATTAAAGGAGTGAGAGTGAAAGTATAGCACTAACCTCTTTAATGGCAGAATTTTCCAAGATTAAACTTCACTTTCCTTCACTTTCTAGGCTGCCAAACACTTCCCAAGAGGTAGAGACAAGTTTTTAGTGAAGGGACTTAGGGTTTTATAGTGCAAATTCATGGGAAAATGGAAGTAATTAAAGAAAACTTCCATGGAGGGTTATGGAGGAGAGGATCACGTTTTGAAGAAGAAGATGGCTGCTTGTTTTTGGTCTTCCTTGGTCTTTATTTATCTCTTTTATTAATTAGTCAAATGGTTACTTAATTGTGATTGGTTATGGCTTTTAAATGACATCATCAAGATGTCATAAATTGCTTTTTATTTCATTTTCCTTTTCTTTTATCCACTACTCATTTCCAATTTCATTTTTAGTAATGTTTATTCATATTTTATGTCATAATAATTATTTACTCAACTGGACAAGTCGGCCAAAAATCGTCTCTGAAGGCGAAATGACCAAAATGCCCTCCGTTTGGCTTAACGGGTCAAAATTGTCTGTACCGATTGAAAAATTTTTATAAATATTTTCTTGGCATTCTAATGCCATCGGAACCTCAATAACCCTTCTCTGGAGTCCCAAAAATTATTTTAAAATTTTTCCCCCGGGTCTAGGGCTCCTCGTTGCGAGAACCGCAACTTCCCTCTGGTTACCCTTCGCTTGGGCACCGGCTCATTTGACTTAGTTGTATTTTATTTCTAAAATTTTTCACTAAATTTTTCTTATTAACATTTGAGTTAATTATGGTCCCTCACTTTAGTTTAAATATTTTTCTGGTCGTTCTAGCTGTCCGGACCGACACCGGTCACCGGAACACTAGAATGTACGGAGTTGCTACCGGGAGGATGTTACAACTCTTCCCCTCTTATTTAAATTTCGTCCTCGAAATTTACCTGACTTAAGTAATCGGGGAGTTGCTACTTCCTTGTTTCTTCACTTCCTTGTATCGCCTCATCAGTGTCTGGGTTTGGCTCTTCCTGAGCTTCCATAGCATATACTTGTGGTACCACCCTGACTTCGAGCTTTTCAACTGTTTCTGAAACAATCTTCTGTGAAATGTCAGCCGTTTCTGCTCTACCCGATCTTTTACCCCTTTGAACTATAGGGGAAGGTCTATCAACTTGTACTGGAGCTATTGAACCACTCCTCTGAGGGCAATCTCTTATGAAATGATCCGTAACCCCACACTTGAAACACTCTCCGATTAAATGACACTCCCCTCTGTGTCTTCTACCACAATGCATACATTCAGGCACTGGGGTTAATCCCCTTGTTATTGTGCCTAGGGAACTAGCTATAGAGATTCCAATCTGGCCTCTGTGGCCCTGTGTCTAATCTTGTAAACTAGAACCCTTAAACTTCTTACTATCAGTTAGTATACTTGACTGTCCTGATCCAAATTCCCTCTTACGCTGCCTATCTTTCCTATTTTGTTCATTTATTCTCACTTTCTCCACTTTTATTGCAGCTTCCACTAGCTTGGTGAAGTCAGTGATTCCCAAGGCAGTGATCATGAGCTTTATATTGTCATTTAATCCCTCTTCAAATCTCTTACACCTCTCGGCCTCATTAGGGACTATCTCCCTTCCATAGCGGCTCAATCTTACGAATTCCTTCTCATATTCGGCCACTGACAGCTGTCTCTGCCTCAGGTTAATGAATTCCCTTCTTCTCTCTTCTAGGTATACAGTACCCACATATTTCTTCTTGAATTCAGAGAGGAAGAAATCCCAAGTTACTATTTCCTGCTGTACTTCACTGGACACCGTGTCCCACCACTCGTATGCATCATCTTGTAACAGAGATATGGCAGCCTCTAAATTTTGCTCTGGGGTGTAGTGGAGTTGTTTTAGAACTCTGCCTGTTCTGTTCAATCAATTCTCGGCTACAACAGAATCATCTTCTCTCTTACCATAGAAGTCCACTGCTCCAAACTTCCTCAGTCTTTCCAGGTGTGATTTCTGCTGTGGAGCTGGTGGTGGTGGTGGTGCTGGCATTACCCCTGCCATTTATCTGAAGAAATCGGCCATTTGCTGAAACATGGCCTGTGGAGGCTGAGCAGGCTCTGCTTGAGCTGGCGGAGCAGGTTCTCCCATACCCCCAGTCTCAGCTGCTGCAGGTGGAGCATGACTCTCCACTTCCTCCTCAACTGCCCTCTGAGATGAGGGGTCCATATCCTATTCAAAATAACAAAGACAAACAGATCTGCATTAGTGTCACCTCGACTCTTACAAATGCAATGCATGGTATGGACTCAATCTAGGCCCAGAAACGCCTAAACCGTGCTCTGATACCAATAAATGTAACACCCCTCACCCGACTACAGTGTAGCCGAGCAAAGTGTGCTACATTCGGTGCCGGAGCACCCTATCTTATCTTACTTTATTCCTTTCATAATTTGATCTCATTATATTTTAATATTAATTATATTTTTCGACGGAGAAACCAGTGGAGTTTCCCCTATTTTATTATCAGTTGACGTAGTTTGGCATGCCAATAGGATACCCTATTGGCATGCCAAACTATCCAATCTGACACACATGTCTAGGCAATACAAGGGCACATAATATCATTAAATATTAATATTTTGTGTTTTATGTCTTTATTATTTCACGATAAATTTCATAATTTATACATTCATCATAATATTCATACATTCCTTACATCATTCCCATTGATCACAATTCACAATAATGGTATTCATATACCATTGTACTCAAATTATTTCTCCTCTCTACAATAATGAGAACTAATGTCTCATTCATACATTTATATAGTTCATTTATTCATTCATTATGTTATTCATATTGATCACAATTCTAAACAATGGTTCACCTGTACCATTGTATTCAAAACATTTTCCTTTCTCATTTATACATTTAAGAATCTACTTATGTAGTCACAATTTTTATATTTCAAGTTGAGTTATTAATATTTCATGAATTTCATTTGTGATGGGCATATAAGCCCTAACTATCTATTCACATCAATTAGGTGACTTATTTTTCATGTTTCAAGTAATCCATGAATATTTCATGGATTTCAAATTTATGGTCTTAATTTCCTTTTAACAATTTTGACTAAGATACATAGTCCACATTTGCCATACAATTCTAAGCTTTAAGCTTAGAATTGGTTCTAGGTCTTCATCTTAGTTTGTTACTCATTTTGATTACTATTCACCTTACTAGTCAACCAAAATATTGACTTTTCATACTTAAGGAATATGTTGATTCTAATTACACCAAGCTCCCACATTTTGAGTTTTACATTTGCTAGTATTAATTGCCAATTGCAATTTAAAGTCCCCTAGATGCATTTCTAATTTCAAATTTTGAATTTCAAGTTTTGGTGTCACTATTCACCTCATTGGTCAACAAAAATGTTGACTTTTGGATAGAAAATATGTGCATTGGTTTTAACACTCCTAACATACCACATTTTGTATTGAAAACTTGTTGGCATTAAGCATTAATACCATTTCTAAGCTTAAACCAAGGGAAGCAGAATTTTCAGTTTTTGTAGCCCAACTTTACTGTTCCATTGGGCACTGTTTCAGTGGGAATTTGAGAAAATGGCAAACAAGAAAGTTGTTCCTTATTTTGTCTAGTTGAATTTCCTTTTTTGAATCACTCCATTTGGAGTTATGTAGCTCCAGATATGGTCCAAAAACCACAGCTGGCCGGATTTCATTTCTGCAGAAATTACCATATCTATAGTAACATGAACAGTGACTGCCACTGCCATTTGGGTTAGGTTCTGGTCATAATTTGGGGTAGGTTTCTTCATGAAAGTTGTTTTTCTATGTCTTAACTTGTTGCTGTAAAAATTTCAGGTCAATTGACCATATCTACAGTGAGTTATGGCCAAATGAACAGTTACTGTTCATTTGATCATTCTGCAGAATCAATTGCAGGGTATCCGGATTGGGGCCAAGTTTTGGTCCTCTTGCTTTGGTCTTTTGGGCATGGTTTCTTCAGCAAAAATGTGCCATTATAAGCCTATTTTCATGTCCAATTGGCCAAACACCAATTAGACCAACACAGCCCAAGTTATGGCAATTCAAGTGGACTGAAATTTCAGTCCCTCTGCTGCTATCCTAGGGCAGCCTACATCTTCACTTTGCCATACTATTTTTCAGTCCAAATTGTGGTCAACTTACCTAAAATTGTCACTAATTGACCATTAAAATGTGCTCTAACAATTTCCTAAGCCAAGTCAATTTTTCACTTCTCAAAACCCTAATGTCCAATTCAAATTACACATAAACCTTAATTAGCATACTAGTTCAACATCTATGCATATTCATACCTTAAACATCATTTCTAGCCACTCTAAGTTCATTAAAACAATCAAACTCATCCTTCCTTAGGGCTGCCA
Organism: Hevea brasiliensis; assembly: GCF_030052815.1. Taxonomy (NCBI): domain Eukaryota; kingdom Viridiplantae; phylum Streptophyta; class Magnoliopsida; order Malpighiales; family Euphorbiaceae; genus Hevea; species Hevea brasiliensis. The sequence goes on from NC_079494.1 coordinate 69,284,283, forward strand.
AAAATTGAAGATACCCTAACATATATGATTTACTTCAAATTCTTACAATTTCTTGTCTTAAAATGATGCTCTAACAAGGATTAAAGGAGTGAGAGTGAAAGTATAGCACTAACCTCTTTAATGGCAGAATTTTCCAAGATTAAACTTCACTTTCCTTCACTTTCTAGGCTGCCAAACACTTCCCAAGAGGTAGAGACAAGTTTTTAGTGAAGGGACTTAGGGTTTTATAGTGCAAATTCATGGGAAAATGGAAGTAATTAAAGAAAACTTCCATGGAGGGTTATGGAGGAGAGGATCACGTTTTGAATTAGTAGATGTCTTCTTGTTTTTGGTCTTCCTTGGTCTTTATTTATCTCTTTTATTAATTAGTCAAATGGTTACTTAATTGTGATTGGTTATGGCTTTTAAATGACATCATCAAGATGTCATAAATTGCTTTTTATTTCATTTTCCTTTTCTTTTATCCACTACTCATTTCCAATTTCATTTTTAGTAATGTTTATTCATATTTTATGTCATAATAATTATTTACTCAACTGGACAAGTCGGCCAAAAATCGTCTCTGAAGGCGAAATGACCAAAATGCCCTCCGTTTGGCTTAACGGGTCAAAATTGTCTGTACCGATTGAAAAATTTTTCTAAATATTTTCTTGGCATTCTAATGCCATCGGAACCTCAATAACCCTTCTCTGGAGTCCCAAAAATTATTTTAAATTTTTTCCCCCGGGTCTAGGGCTCCTCGTTGCGAGAACCGCAACTTCCCTCTGGTTACCCTTCGCTTGGGCACCGGCTCATTTGACTTAGTTGTATTTTATTTCTAAAATTTTTTACTAAATTTTTCTTATTAACATTTGAGTTAATTATGGTCCCTCACTTTAGTTTAAATATTTTTCTGGTCGTTCTAGCTGTCCGGACCGACACCGGTCACCGGAACACTAGAATGTACGGAGTTGCTACCGGGAGGATGTTACATTTTCTATTACACATAAATATAATATGTAAACGGAAAAGTGGAAATGCCTTTTATTAATAAAAACATGTACAAGATACATACTAAATGATATGCTCTAGGGCATACTACTAACAGAGATATCTAGACAGCTATTCCGCATGAGAATGTTTGAGGGATAGAAAGTTAGAGATCATGTCCATAAGATGATTCGGCTAATTGAGCAGCTGGAACATCTTGACTTCAACATGGATTTCCAACTATAGACGGATTTGATCCTTCAGTCCCTTCCTGAATCTTTTGGGAATTTAGTAACAAATTTCCATATGACTAAACAGGAATGCACCTTGGCTGGTTTATTCAACATGCTGGTTATTGCCCAAAAGAATATGCCGGGCAATAAAGGAAAACAGGTAGCTTTGATTGCATCTTCTTCTTCTGGAAATGTCACACCCTACTCCTCGTAAGATGTAACATGCTCCCGTAGTACACCTAATGAATTACCATACTTCGTCTATCGGTAATCCATTAAATATACTACAAGGGATTTTGAAACAATTTTCTTACTATTGATAAGTGGTGAGCATTTTCTAATAGGTATTAAAATCATTTATTCAAAGTTGAAACTAGTTAAAATTTTTGGCCCATTTTATTTTTCTGCAAATTTTATAAGAATTTCGGCAGAGTGCCGTTTGTATTTTGAGAAAACATTTCTTCAAATTTCTGTAAAAAGCACTTCCAATAAATTTTTCTCAACAACTTCTTCAAAAGTCATAATCATCTCAATCAATTTCAACACATTTATCAACTTCCAAAATTCAAATTCACCATTTCCAATATCCAACAATTATCAAAATACCATTAATGAATTTCATTCAATTTAAAATATAATACTACCAATCATATTTCATTAATGACAAAATAATTTATATATACATCATACTAGAAATTTACATTAAGAAAATTCAAACTAAAATTTATTACAACTTTATACAAACTTTGTACAAGCTGCTCAAGACCGATTTTACATGTCCATACAATTACGTTCAATACATACATCAAAATGAATATTTACAGTCAGGGTATAAATTATACCCGATAACTTCAAGCAGGTAGCTCTCCTATCCTCAGCAGCTTAATCTGCTGCTCCTCTAGCCTCTATATCTGCAATAGCATACAAAGCTATCGCTAAGTGGTGAACTCAGTGGTGCACAAACTAACAATTTAAAACTTAATACAAATTATTCTTAACAATTCATAATGAATAAAATTTAAAATTTCTAAATTCTTCAAAATCCAAGACATACAAAAATCATTATTTTCATTCATGCAATTTATTCATTTGAATAACATTTTGATAAATTAATAACTATTTATTTATATTTCTTTTAAATTCTGAAACAATACAAAAATATTTTGAATCAGTGACAAATCATTTATTTCAACCACAATTAATCAAATTATGCATAATTTAAAGGGTGTTGCCAACAATTCACACAGTTTATCTCATGGCCCAAAATTCAAATAGATGTCGTGTTGTACACCACGACATTTCAAATTCTTCCAATAACCGAGGCTAAAAGGGAGAAACAAAGACTAGCTAGTATATATGAGTACTCATTCAAATTCTTCCCCAATTGGCAAGCCAGAGAGGAAGTAACTCGCGCCATCTAGTGGAGGAGATATCTCACTAGACAAGCTAATGAGAATTCACAACAAATTTTGCCATGTCAACTGTGGTTTCAAATCATATTCAAAACAATTTCTAATCACAAAGTGTTCACAAATCAACATATTTAATCATCATAAATTCATGCTCAAGGTTGGCAACACATCAAACTTAAAATTTACAATCCTCAAAACAATGTAATAAATCCTTAAATGCATTTGAAAATTTATATTCAAATTGTACAATTTCATTCTATAAATTAAAATTCTCAACACAACAAAAATCATAAATCATACAATAAATTTATTTCAAATAAATTTGGAATTGAAAAATAACAAAAGAGTTAGTTGTGCACAAACCTTAAACGAGTCGCCTCTTGGCCTTGACTCGATTCCTCGGGTTCTTTCCCGGTGTTCTTTTCAACTGAAACACACAGTTTCACAGTGTTTCAGTATCATAACTCATCGTAAATCCAAAAATAAATTCAAATTCACTTATGCCTAGCTTAAATATGCTAAACTTGGCGTTCTTCAAAATTTGTGTTTCGGGGTTACTATTCACTATACTATTCAAGTCAATTTGTTGACTTTCTAAGGCTTAATAGGTATGGGAATTCTAACTTCACCCACATACCACATTTTGGTCACAAAATTTGTTGGTTTTGGTTGTTTACTCAAATTCTAAGTCTTTTAGGCAAATTTGCAAATTTTCAGTTTTGGTGTCTTAAGTTGCACTGTTCCATTGGTCACTTTTCTGTTAGAATTTGGCAAAACTTTCTTCATAGAAAATGTTCCCTATTGTCTTAACTAAATTCTCCTTTTTGAATCACTCCAATTGGAGTTTTGTAGCTCAAGTTATAGCCATTTGAACCATAGCTGCCGGATTAGACTTAACCCAGATTTTCTAGGCAAATTTTGGTTCTGGCAGTTTTAGGTCACCAATTTTGAGTGGCCAAATGACTTAGTTAATGGCATAATTTGGGTTTGTGTTCTTCATAAAAGTTTTAGGTCTATATCTCATCTGTCCACTGGTAAAAGTTCAGGTCATTTAGACCTGCCTAGCTCAAGTTATGGCCAAATGAACAAACATTGTTCATTTGGTCAGTTTGTACAGGGCAGACTGAGATTTTCCAAGTTTGGTCAATTTCTTCACTAGGTTCGCTCACTTTTTGGTCATGCTTCCTCAATGTAATTTGTGTCATTTAGTGTCTATTTTCATTCCCAATTAATCTCATGCCAATTGGACTTGTAAATTTTCATTTTTGGTCCCTCAAAGGGACTTTGGCAGCATGACCACATTAAATCCGAATTTGGTTTCAACTCCAACACTTTCAACACACTTCATTTGGTCACCATTGACCATTTCCCACTTCAAATTAGGCCCAAGACATCTTTTACCAATTTTTTACATTTTTGTCTCCAACCCTAAGTGTCCCAAAACCCTACCTTATTAAATTGTTGCATTTAACCACATCTAAGCATACCAATCTCATTAGCACATCCATACAAGCTTGCCTACCATATTAAATTCAATCAAAACTCAAACATATGCATAGTAACGCTAGCTGGCCGAAATTCAGCATGGTCCCTCAACAATGTTTTTATTTCATTTTAAGTTTATTTCTTATTTAATTAGGCTATAAACACAACTAATAAATCTCAAATTTTCAAATTAGGGTGCTTACCTCCACTAGGACTTGAATTCTCTAGTTTCCTTCTTCTTTTCTTCTTTCTTTGGCAATCAATCCTCTTCTTAAGTGACTAAAACAAGTTTTTATGGAATAATTATGGAAGAAATTAGGGTTTAGTAGGGATTTAAAAGCTTGAACTCAAGCTTTAATGGAGGTTTAACAATGGAGAGGGAGAGAGAAATGGGAGACGAAAACTAGGGAAAAAAGAAGACTTTGGATATTTTTTTTTTCTTTCTTTATGTCTTTTGTCTTATGGAAGTCCCAAAAATCAATTTAATTAAATTTATTAATTATAATCTTTATGGCATCATGCATGATGTCATGCATGATGTCATATCCCTACACCTTTTTCATTTTTTCTTTTTTTTTCTATTAGTTCTTTAATTTAATTCCCGACTCCAAAATTTTCTTTTCTCCGATTTTATTTGACAGTTAGGTCAAGAGTCAGCTCTCGGGGTCAATTGACCAAATTGCCCCTCGCCGGTTCAACCCGGTTTGCAAATAATTCAATATTTCTTTCGGCTTCCTGACCTAATTATTTGACTGACTTAATAATTCTTTTTCGTGATTTTCTCTTTTCCACTGTGTTCGTAATGGTCCTAAGGACCGCAGCGTCACATTTTACAGTTTGAAATTTGTGTTTAAATCGACTTCATAGTCTTTGCCGAGAAGGTCACCCATCGCTGTGACTCTCAGCTTGTTTAACTTCTTATGTTCTGTTTTTGTTATTTATACTTAACTAATTGACAATTACTAATAATTTGTGTTTATGGCTTATCTAGTTGTCTTAAACATAGTTATAATCCCCTTAATTGTCCGGACCGACTCCGGTCACTGGAACAGTGAAATATACCAAGCTATACAAATAGGGCTGTTACAATTCTCCCCCCCTTAAAATAATTTCATCCTCAAAATTTTACCTGGTATCAGTCTCTGAACAGTTGTGGGTGCTATCTCCTCATATCCTATTCACGCTCTCAAGTAGCTTCCTGGCCTGAATGATGGTTCCTTAGCACTTTAATCAATACTATTTGCTCATCGATTGCTCACCTCGTGTGCCAAGTTTCTTATGAGCTTCTGTCATAAGTTAGATTCAAATTCATTTCAATTTTAGAGGTAAGCAAATCTGTGTTAGTGGATCCACTCTTTCTAGGACCTCGTATGATACTATAGGTGAAAACTTAGTTTTACTCTTTTCTTATCAATTCTCTTGATCATTTGATGCAACCTTCAGTTTAATTTAGAATATTTTAGTCTTTTCTTACTGTTGTTTTAGCAATTATTTTCCTTTGTAGTCTTTTTTTTTTTTTTTTTTTTAAAATGACCTTGTTGGTCATATATGAACTGTTTATCTCTTTCTTGGCCATAGGTCCATAACCATTATCTTACCATCTCCATTTATGACCAAGGCCTATGTGCCATTTTGCACTATCTTATTTGCTTTTGTTTAACTTATTTCCTTCTTGATAAAATAGTTCGGGATATCGTTACGCGTCTTAAGTAGGTTGTTTACCCTGGTGGCAATTCCTCATCTAGTGTTTTTCTCATTTCTTATTATTCTATTTGTTTCCTTCTTTCAGTCCATAACTTAACTTTAATTATTTTATTTCTTAATCTGATCTTCTTCCTTAACTCGACTGTCAAGTCGTAATTTAGCACCTCTTATTGTCCCTAATAAATCTGCTATACTTCAATATTATTTTAATTTGGTCCTCTGACCATTCTAGTCAACACTTTAACTAATAATCATAACATTTCTTTATTACATTCGCACTAACTATTTTAATTTTTTACTTATATATTTTCTTTTATCTACCGATATTCTATAGCTTATTTTCCGCTGGTTTGCAATCATTACCCCCTTTTTTTTTCAACCATAAATAATTTTGTAATCTTAAGAAGGGATTCTATCGGACTCTCCTGTTTCCCATGCTATTCAAAAGTTTTTCTTGAATTCTAATCTAGTCCTTATGATCCACACAATAAAATTGTGCTCTTCCTAAAGAATACCAGTCCAACTAGTTCCTATCGAATTACTCTTATCAGTAGAATATCATTTTCTAACTGTTTATAAGTTATAATTGTCATCCATAGCATCCTGTCTCTTCTAGAGGAACAAAATTATATTTTGTGTATTACTGCTACACAAATAGAATACTATTCCTTACTAAACATTGAGTAAAAGATCCATTGCAATACCAGAACAACTATAAACCCCATATCGGAGACTGGATGACTTAGCCCTATAAGTGTTATTTTTAATTTTTGACCATACTAAAATCTCTAGTCCCATAACAATTCTTGATGTACTATAATTCATGCTAGGGTAACGGAGTCGTTAACTCTCACTACCTTGCAAGTTTGATCTTTTGATATTCTAATTATAGGGTTTTAAATCCCGAATTAGGATTTTCAAACTCAGTTCTAGTAATAAAACTCTATTTTGGTATATTTGTACCAGAGTGAAAGTCATTTATAACTATTCTTATCCTTATGTACTATTGGGTAGTACGTAGCTCTACACAATAAATCTCAAGTTAGTACTGTAATCTGCAGCTTACAGCACAAACATCAAGAATATTGCATAGTCACTACGATACATCCCAATAGATCAAACTTTCCTATGTCTTATTTCTTTCAAATCCACTAATATCTTAAACTTATTTTGATTATGGTACTTACTGACATCTATCAACAATAGTACCTTTACTTCCATCTAGGGCAGATATATTGCTATAACTTACTTTTTGATCCTCTTGCCTTACCTAATTAGGCTTACTAATTAACTTTATAATTTATCGTAGTCTAGGAGATGTCTCTCACTAGAAACTTTTCCAAAATTAATTCCAATCATGCTTATTATCGCAATTCTTATCCTAAAAGACTAATTACTAACACACTAAAATTTATCTCCATGCAAGGGAATAGCAATAGAACATATAATTTTGCATTAGCATATAAATAAGTGGAGCCGGAATCAAATAGTACATAATTATTCCTTTCACAAGTTAAAAACATACCGACAACTACACCTGAAGTCTCTGCTTCTTCCCCTCGATGCATGGCATTCCCTCTTTCTAGTGTATTCCTCTGCTCGAGTTGGTCCATTGTGCGAGGATTACCCGAAGTGCTGTCTCTACTTCTGCCTCTGCCTCTACTGACTATTAATGAACCTCTAAAATCAGAGCCTTGGACTGATTCCTCTAGTGTAGTATGTGGCATAAATCGACGTGCGCTAGTACAATTTTAGGCGAAATGTCCAATTCCACCACAATTAAAGCTGGCTTCAGTGACCCTATGGCATATACCCCCATGAAATTTTCCACAAACGTTACAGATACAGATAGGGTAGGAACTTCTGATTCTTTGACGAATGGTTCTTGATTGCTTCCGCCCTGAAGATACGCTTCTATCATACTTAGGAGCTCGGGGTCCCTCAAAATCTTTTCTCTTTCCCAAATTACTACTCGAACTTTGACCGATGGGTTTCCCACTTTTCTCTTTTTCATGCTGCTCTTAAGGGGGTTGGGTTTGCACTTGGGCCTGGGCTGACAGATTATCAGCCATTTGCTGAAAGAACATGGCCATCTGCTGGGCCGTTTGTGCAGTAATTTGTATAGGAGAGACTGGTGTAGTTAGACCTCCAATGCTCTATGAAACTGGGGCCTCTCTTTGTACGTTAGCTGTATCTGACTGCTCTACCATTTTATCTGTGACACCCCTTACCCGTGTACAGTATACCCGAGTAAGTAATGCCACACGGTGTACTGGCACCCTCTAATATTCCTCAATTCATTTATATCATGCTTTTGAAGTTAATTTATGAAATATGATTTATTTTAACCATTTATCAAAAGCATTATTCATTTGAGGTTCCGAAGATTTTAAAGAAAATCCGGCGGAGTACCGGCTAAAAATGGAGAAAACAGTTCTTCGGAACCTGTTAAAAACACTTCCAATATTTGTATTTCATCATCTCAAACTCCAATATCCAAAATCTCAACAATATTTCTCAATTTCAATTCTCCATAATCTTTTCATTTCTCAAACATCCATTTCTCATATACAAGCGATAAATACATGCTCAAATTTTTGCATTCATAGTCATAACTTTTATTATTTACATGAACATCAAAATATATTACATGAGTTCAAATACATATGAGAAAGTAAAAATCTGCTACAAAATATCAAAATGACAAAATGACACCTAGTGCCCTACCAATGCACTGCAGGTAGTGAGGTGACACGGACATCGTGCGGATCTACGGGATGAACTCACCCAGTCTGCGGTCTACTGGGCTCACGATCGGGATCTCCAGTACCTACGCGTGGCAAAAGCAACGCGCTAAGCAATAATGCTTAGTGGTGCAATAATATAATAGAAGAAAATAGCAAGAAAATGAATGTGTATAGAATGTGTATGCTTTCTTTGTTTGGTATTGGTATATCCATTATTTCATTAACGTTGTTCACCTTTATTCATTTGGTTGCCCCAAGTAACCTACACTAGATGACTGGACTGGATAACGGGTAAACTAGCACTGGGTACCTAGTACCTCGGGCCGTCACACCATCGGTCACATATGCATCTCCCGGTGTGCAACAGAACAGCTAACAAGCTATAAATAATATCAGGCACAAGGCCAAGTCTCAATATAAAGTCAGAATGAATAAAAGCCATGAAATCACGGAATGGCATATTGCCATGTGCAGTACTGCTAACTGAACCCTATTGGCATGCCAAACTATCCAAACCAATCTTGTTAGGTATACTAGGGCATTTGAAACTTTTAAATTCTTCAATTTGTGAATTTCAAATTTTTGGTGTCACTATTCATCATTGGTCAACAAAAATGTTGACTTTTAGAATAAAAATGTGTACATTGACTTTGGCACTCCCAACATACCACATTTGGTGTTTAAAACTTGTTGGCATTAAGTGTTAATACCATTTCAAAGTGTAACTCAACACAAGCAGAATTTTCAGTTTTGGTGAGTCAACTTCACTGTTCCATTGGACACTGTTACTGTGGGAATTTGAAGAAATGTAAAACATAAAAGTTGTTCTTTATTTTGTCTAGTTGAATTTCCTTTTTTGAATCACTCCATTTTGAGTTTTGTAGCTCCAGATATGACCCAAAAACCCAGGCTGGCCGGATTTGCATTCTGCAGAAAATACCATATCTATAGTAGCATGAACAGTGACTGCCATAGCCATTTGGGTTAGGTTCTGGCCATAATTTGGGGTAGGTTCCTTCATGAAAGTTGTTTGTCTATGTCTTAAATTGTTGCTGTAAAAATTTCAGGTCAATTGACCAAATCTACAGTGAGTTATGGCCAAATGAACAGTTACTGTTCATTTGGTCAATTCTGCAGAACCAGCTGCAGGGTATCCGGATTGGGGCCAAGTTTTGGTCCTCTTGCTTTGGTCTTTTGGGCATGGTTTCTTCAGCAAAAATGTGCCATTATAAGCCTAGTTTCATGTCCAATTGGCCAAACTTCAATTGGACTAACACAGCCCAAGTTATGGCAGTGCAAAGGGACTGAATTTTCAGTCCCTATGCTGCTGTCCTAGGGCAGTTTATACCTTGACTTTGCCATACCATTTTTCAGTCCAAATTGTGTTCAACATACCTCAAATGGTCACTTATTGACCATTAGATTGTTCTTTAACAGTTTAATAAACCAAGTCACATTTTCACCTTTCCAAACCCTAATATCCAAATCAATTTACTCATAACCTTAATTAGCATACTTAGTTTAATGTCCATGTATATTAATACCTTAACCATTATTTCTAGCCACTCTAAATTTATTAAAACAATCAACCTCATACTTTCATAGGGCTGCTGAAAATTGAAGGTACCATGACACATATAATTTACTTCAATTTCTTAAAATTTCTTAGCTCAAAATGATGTTCTAACTAAGATTTAAAAGAAGGAGAATGAAAGTGTAGCACTAACCTTGATTGGGCAGAATTTCCAAAGCCCTAAACTTCACTTTCTTTCCTCTTGTTGGCTGCCAAAAGGTTTGTCTAGGTGTGGGATTAATTTTTGATGAAGGGACTTATGGGTTTTAGGGTGAAATAAAGGAGGGAATTGAGCTTTGATTAGGTTGTCAATGGTGGCTTGGGTACACTAGGGTTTCGGCTGGTAAGAGAATGAGGAGGGGCTGCTGAAATTTTTAGTTATTTAGTCTTCATTTAGTCTTTTTATTTGTTAGTCAAAGGATGGCTTAATTGTGATTGGTCCAAATTTCCTTAATGACATCACCATGATGCCATAATTAAGCTTTTTTCCTCATTTTCTTTCCTTTCCTCCACTACTCATTTTCAATTTGATTTCTAGTAATGTTTATTCATATTTTATGTCATATTAATTATTTGCTCAACTGGACAAGTCGGCCAAAAATCACCTCTGAAGGCGAAATGACCAAAATGCCCTCCGTTTGGCTTAACGGGTCAAAATTGTCTGTACCGATTGAAAAATTTTTCTAGGTATTTTCTTGGCATTCTAATGCCATGGGAACCTCAATAACCCTTCTCTGGAGTCCCAAAAATTATTTTACAATTTTTCCCCCGGGTCTAGGGCTCCTCGTTGCGAGAACCGCAACTTCCCTCCGGTTACCCATCGCTAGGGCACCGGCTCGTTTAACTTGGTTGTATTTTATTTCTAAAATTTTTACTAAATTTTTCTTATTAATATTTGAGTTAATTATGGTTCCTGACTTTAGTTTAAATATTTTTCAGGACATTCTAGCTGTCTGGACCGACACCGGTCACCGGAACAGTAGGATGTACGGAGTGGTTATCGGGAGGGTGTTACATTATCCCTCTTGTCCATATCTATTCACAGGATTTTTTTTCTTTTTTATATTTCCTGTGCGCCCAACACAACGAGATTTCTCCCCGTTAGTTCATATTTATGATGTAAATGTACTGTATGTACCAAATATGAACTTTGAGCAGTTGTACTTAACAAGGAAAGACACAAATTCTCAAGTTAAAACATACTTCAAAAATTTTGCTCTAATAACACTAAAACATGTCACACCCTACTCTTCGTAAGATGTAACATGCTCCCGTAGTACACCTAATGAATTACCGTACTTCTTCTACCGGCAACCCATTAAATATACTACAAGGGATTTTGAAACAATTTTCTTACTATTGATAAGTGGTGAGCATTTTCTAATAGGTATTAGAATCATTTATTCGAAGTTGAAACTAGTTAAAATTTTTGGCCCATTTTATTTTTTTGCAAATTTTATAAAAATTTCAGCAGAGTGCCATTTGTATTTTGAGAAAACAGTTCTTCAAATTCCTATAAAAAGCACTTCCAATAATTTTTTCTCAACAACTTCTTCAAAAGTCACAATCATCTCAATCAATTTCAACACATTTATCAACTTCCAAAATTCAAATTCACCATTTCCAATATCCAACAATTATCAAAATACCATTGATGAATTTCATTCAATTTAAAATAAAATACTACCAATCATATTTCATTAATAACAAAATAATTTATATATACATCATACTAGAAATTTACATTAAGAAAATCCAAACTAAAATTTATTACAACTTTATACAAACTTTGTACAAGTTGCTCAAGACAGATTTTACATGTCCATACAATTACGTGCAATACATACATCAAAATGAATATTTACAGTCAGGATATAAATTATGCCCGATAACTTCAAGCAGGTAGCTCTCTTGTCCTCACCAGCTCAATCTGTTGCTCCTCTAGTCTCTATATTTACGACAGCATACAAAGCTATCGCTGAGTGGTGAACTCAGGGGTGCACAAACTAATAATTTAAAACTTAATACAAATTATTCTTAACAATTCATAATGAATAAAATTTAAAATTTCTAAATTCTTCAAAATCCAAGATATACAAAAATTCATTATTTTCATTCATGCAATTTATTCATTTGAATAACATTTTGATAAATTAATAACTATTTATTTACATTTCTTTTAAATTCCAAAATAATACAAAAATATTTTGAATTACTGACAAATCATTTATTTCAACCATAATTTATCAAATTATGCATAATTTAAAGGGTGTTGCCAACAATTTACACAGTTTATCTCATGGCCCAAAATTCAAATAGATGCCGTGTTGTACACCACGACATTTCAAATTCTTCTAATAACTGAGGCTAAAAGGGAGAAATAAAGACTAGCTAGTATATATGAGTACTCATTCAAATTCTTCCCCAACTGGCAAGTCAGAGAGGAAGTAACTCGCCCCATCTAGTGGAGGAGATATCTCACTAGACAAGCTAATGAGAATTCACAACAAATTTTGCCATGTCAATTGTGGTTTCAAATCATATTCAAAACAATTTCTAATCACAAAGTGTTCAGAAATCAACATATTTAATCATCATAAATTCATGCTCAAGGTTGGCAACACATCAAACTTAAAATTTACAATCCTCAAAACAATGCAATAAATCTGTGACACCCCTTACCCGTGTACAGAATATCCGAGTAAGCAATGTCACACGGTGTATCGGCACACTCTATTTTACCTTAATCAATTTTTGTCATAGTTTTGAATATAGTTTATGAAATATAATTTATTTAAGCCATTTATCGAAATTATTATTTATTTGAGGTTCCGAAAATTTTATAGAAAATCCGGCAGAGTACCGGCTAAAAATGGAGAAAACAGTTATTTAGAACCTGTGAAAAACACTTCCAAATTCATTTCCAAACAATCCCAACTCCATTTTATCAACAAAGTCTCAATATGATTTTCAACAATCTTTCCATTACTCAAACATTCATCTCATGTGATAATCATGTATAAATCACAGATAACCATTCACTTTTCCATTCACAAACACAATTCTCATTATTTACATGAGCATCAAAATACATTTCATAAGTTCAATTACATATGAGAAAATAAAAATTAGTTACAAAATATCAAAATGAAACCTAGTGTCCTACCAATGCACTGTGGAGGGTGAGGTGACACGGACACTATGCAGAGCTGCAGGAGGTCTCACCCAGTCTGTGGTCTACTGGGCTCTCGGTCAGTATCTCCAGAACCTACGCGTGGCAAAAGCAACGCGCTAAGCAATAATGCTTAGTGGTGCAATAATAAAATAAAAGGAAATAACAGAAATAAATATGCATTGAATGTATCGATGTTTTACTTGTTTTGTACTCGTTATAATCATTTATTTTGTTAATTTTATCCACTTTCATTCTTTTGGTTGCCCAAGTAACCTATCTTGAGCAATGATGGATAAGCGGGTAACCGGCCTTTGGGTATCAAGTACCTCGGGCCATCACACCATCGGTCAGATATGTATCTCCCGGTGTGCAACAAAACAGCTAACAAGCTGTAAATAATATGAGGCACGAGGCCAAGTCTCAACACAATATCAAAATGGCTAGAAGCCATAAAACCACAGAATGGCATAATGCCATGTGCAGTACTGCTAACTGAACCCTATTGGCATGCCAAACTATCCAAACCAATCTTGTTAGGTATACTAGGGCATTTGATACTTTTGAATTCTTCAAATTTTGAATTTCAAGTTTTGGTGTCACTATTCACCTCATTGGTCAACAAAAAAGTTGAATTTTTGATAGAAAATAGGTACATTGGTTTTGACACTCCCAACATACCACATTTTGCATTCAAAACTTGTTGGCATTAAGCATTAATACCATTTCTAAGTTTAAACCAAGGGAAGCAGAATTTTCAGTTTTTGTAACCCAAATTTACTGTTCCATTGGTGACTGTTACAGTAAAAATTTGAGGAAATGGTAAACATGAAAGTTGTTCCTTATTTTGTCTAGTTGAATTTATTTTTTTGAATCACTCCATTTGGAGTTTTATAGCTCTAGATATGGTCCAAAAACCACAGCTGGCCGGATTGCAAAACTGCAGAATTTACCAAATCTACAGTACAATGAACAGTGACTTCCACTGCCTTGTTGGATATGTTCTGGTCATAATTTGGGGTAGGTTTCTTCATAAAAGTTGTTTGTCTATGTCTTAGCTTGTTGCTGTAAAAATTTCAGGTCAATTGACCATATCTACAGTGAGTTATGGACAAATGAACATTTACTGTTCATTTGGTCATTCTGCAGAACCTGTTTGCAGGGTATCCGGATTGGGGCCAATTTTTGGTCCACTTAATTTGGTCTTTTGGACATGGTTTCTTCAGCAAAATTGTGCCATTATAAGTCTAGTTTCATGTCCAATTGGCCAAAAACCAATTGGACCTACACAGCCAAAGATATGGCAGTCCAAACAGGCTGGACTCACAGCCTCATTACTGCAGTCACTAGGCAGCCTACCAATTTGGTTTGTAACACTCTAATTCACTTCAAATTATGGTCAACTTACCTCAAATGGTCACTAATTGACCATTATAATGTTCTTTAACAATTTCATAAGCCAAGTCCACATTTTACTCTTAAAACCCTAGCTTCCCATTATGATTCTCACAAGATGCCTTAATTTGCTAACTCATTCACTAACCACATACATACATGCTTTAAACATGATCTCTAGTCCACTTTAAATCCATCAAAACAGTCAACCCTATCCCTTCCTTAGGGCTGCCAAAATTCATGGCATACATGCATGCAATTTTTATTCATTTTAGTTACAATTTCTTACTTATTTCAAGTCCCTTAACATAGAAATAAAGAGCTTTAGGTGTATATGTGCACTAACCTTTGAGTAGCACTTCTTGGACTTGTATTCTCCTTAGAATTTCTACTTCTTATGGCTGCCTAGAGTTGCCTTGTGATGTGGGGATAAATTTTTGTGAAGGGATATTAGGATTTTAAGGTGAGGAAAGCATGGAAATTGAAGCTTTTAAGAACCAAAAATGGAGGTTTGGCTTGGTATGGATTTCGGCTGGTTTGGGAGGAAGGAGATGGCTGTTTGTTTTTTTGATTTCTTTAGTCTTTATTTATCTCTTTTATTAGTTAGTGAAATGGTTGTTTAATTACAATTGGTGGAAACTTTTAAATGACCTCATAATGATGTCATATTTGGCATTTTATTGTATTTTCTTTTCTTTTCATCTCTACTCATTTTCAATTTAATTTTTAGTAATGTTTATTCATATTTTATGTCATAATAATTATTTACTTAACTGGACAAGTCGGCCAAAAATCACCTCTGAAGGCGAAATGACCAAAATGCCCTCTGTTTGGCTCAACGGGTCAAAATTGTCTGTACCGATTGAAAAATTTTTCTAAATATTTTATTGGCATTCTAATGCCATAGGAACCTCAATGACCCTTCTCTGGAGTCCCAAAAATTATTTTATAATTTTTCCCCCGGGTCTAGGGCTCCTAGTTGTGAGAACCGCAACTTCCCTCTGGGTTACCCATCGCTTGGGCATCGGCTCATTTAACTTGGTTGTATTTTATTTCTAAAATTTTTACTAAATTTTTCTTATTAATATTTGAGTTAATTATGGTTCCCGACTTTAGTTTAAATATTTTTTTGAATGTTCTAGCTGTCCGGACCGACACCGGTCACCGGAACAGTAGAATGTACGGAGTTGCTACCGGGAGGGTGTTACAACTCTTCCCCTCTAATTTAAATTTCGTCCTCGAAATTTACCTGATGCAAATAGTTGAGGAAACTGTTGCCTCATTGTCTCTTCACTTTCCGAAGTTGCCTCCTCGGTGTTGTGGTGCCTCCAAAGCACTTTCACCAGTGGAATCTGCTTATTTCTCAACTCTTTCACTTCCCGAGCCAGGATCCGTAGAGGTTCTTCTTCATATGTCAAATTCGGCTGTATTTCAATTTCTTCACTGGAGATGACATGTGAAGGATCTGAGCGGTATCTTCTTAACATAGATACGTGAAACATATTGTGGATCTTGTCCAGCTCTGATGGTAAAGCTAGCCTATAGGCCACTGGACCCACACGTTCAATGACTTCATATGGGCCAATGAACCTAGGGCTTAACTTACCTTTTCTTCCAAACCTCAATACCTTCTTCCACGGTGACACCTTGAGGAACACTTTGTCGCCAACCGCATATTCTATTTCTTTTCTCTTCAGGTTGGCATAAGATTTCTATCTGTCTGAGGCAACCTTCATATTAGCTTTGATTAGTTTTACTTTCTCCTCAGTCTGTTTCACCAGATCTGGCCCCACCAGTTTGTTTTCGCCCAATTCAGTCCAGCACACTGGAGTTCTACATTTTCTCCCATACAGTGCTTCATACGGGGCCATTTGGATACTAGCTTGGTAGCTATTGTTGTATGCAAATTCTGCCAGTGGGAGGTATTTATCCCAACTTCCCTCAAACTCAATGACACAACTTCTCATCATATCCTCAAGGACCTGGATTACTCTTTCGGATTGCCCATCCGTCTGAGGATGGAATGCTGTGCTGAAGTGGAGTTGTGTACCCAAGGACTCATGCAACTTCTTCTAAAATCTCGATGTAAACCTTGGGTCTCGATCAGATATGATGGAAAGTGGAATTCCATGTAGTCTAACTATCTCACTGATATACAATTCTGCTAACTTCTCCAGTGAGTAGCCAGTCCTAACTGGCAGAAAGTGTGCTGATTTTGTCAATCTATCCACTATCACCCATACTGCATCATGTTTCTTCTGGGTGAGAGGTAGACCACTTACAAAATCCATAGTGACCCGATCCCATTTCCATTCAGGTATGCGTATAGGCTGTAGCAAACCTGATGGAACTTGATGTTCTGCCTTGACTTGCTGACATGTCAAGCATTTAGTCACATAGTCAGCTATGTCTTTCTTCATACCAGGCCACCAATATTGAAGCTTCAGATCATGATACATCTTTGTACTTCCTGGGTGCATAGCATATACACTGGTGTGTGCCTCTTTTAGAATACTGGCCTTCAATTCCCCATTATCTGGTACACATACTCTTCCTTTGTAATACAGACACCCATCTGCTTTCACCTCATAGTCAGTTGCTTTTCCCTCTGAGATTTTGCTCATAATAGCCATTAACTTTTCATCTGCCTTTTGCCCATCTAAAATCTGTTGTAGCAGGTTTGGCCTCACTTGCAACTCAGCCAAAATAGCTCCATCTCGAACCAAAGTTAGACAGGCATTCAATAATCTCAAAGCTATGATGGACTGTCTGCTCAAAGCATCAGCAACTACATTTGCCTTCCCAGGATGGTAGTCAATTACACAATCATAGTCTTTCAGGAACTCAATCCACCGCCTCTGTCTAAGGTTGAGCTCCTTCTGAGTTGGCAAGTATTTCAGACTCTTGTGGCCTGTGTAAATGTAGCACTTTTCACCATACAAGTAATGCCTCCATATCTTCAGTGCGAAGATAATTGCTGCAAGTTCTTGATCATGGGTAGGATAGTTCTGTTCATGTGGCCTTAGCTGCCTGGAAGCATAAGCGACCACCTTCCCCTCTTGCATCAATACACACCCTAACCCATTATGAGAGGCATCACTGTAGACCACAAAGTCCTTTCCTGACACTGGCTGTGTTAACACTGGTGCCTCTGTCAACACAGCCTTCAACTTTTCAAAACTGGTCTGACACTTGTCATTCCAGTCAAATCTGACATTCTTGTGTAACAGCTTGGTCATTGGAGCAGCTATTAAGGAAAATCCCTTCACAAATCTCCTGTAATACCCAGCTAGCCCCAAGAAGCTTCTGACCTCAGTTGTATTCCTGGGAGACTTCCATTCCATCACTGCTTCTATTTTCTTGGGATCCACCCGAATCCCATCAGCTGACACTATGTGTCCAAGGAATGCAATCTCATTCAACCAAAAGTCACACTTGGATAACTTAGCATACAGCTTCTTTTCTCTCAGGGTTTGCAGAACAATCCTCAAATGCTCATCATGTTCTTCCCTGGTCTTGGAATACACCAAAATATCATCAATAAAGACCACTACGAATCGATCTAAGTGTGGATGGAAGATACGGTTCATAAGGTCCATGAATGCCGCTGGTGCATTTGTTAGGCCAAAGGGCATCACCAGAAACTCATAATGCCCATATCGGGTTCTGAATGCAGTCTTGGGCACATCTACATCCTTCACCCTCATCTGATGGTACCCTGATCTGAGATCAATCTTAGAAAATACTCCTGCTCCCTTCAACTGATCAAACAGATCATCAATTCTAGGCAACAGATATTTATTCTTCACAGTCACTTTATTCAACTGCCGGTAATCGATGCATAACCTCAAAGTCCCATCCTTCTTTTTCACAAACAGCACTGGAGCTCCCCATGGTGACACACTGGGGCGTATGAACCCCTTATCAAGAAACTCTTGCAACTGAGTTTTCAACTCCCTCAATTCAGTGGGTGCCATCCTATAAGGAGCAATGGAAATGGGTGCTGTACCCGGCAGTGTCTCAATAGCAAATTGAACTTCCCTTTCTGGTGGCAAACCAGGCAATTTTTCAGGAAATACCTCTGGGAAGTCTCTTACTGTGAGTATATCACTCAGGTTTGGCTTAGCCTGCCTAGTATCCACCACATGTGCTAGGTAGGCTTCACAGCCTTTTCTCATCATTCTTCTTGCAACTGTGGTTGAGGTAACGTTGGACAAGAAATCTGTCCTTTCCCTCACAACTGTGATCTCATTACCTTCAGGAGTTTTCAGAGAAATTCTCTTCAATTTACAATCAACCATTGCCTGATGACGTGACAACCAATCCATTCCCAAAATCACGTCAAACTCGTGGAAGGGCAACTCAATCAAGTCTACCAAGAATTCATACCCCTGAATCCTCAACGGGCAACCCTTGTATACTTTGTTCACCACTACACTGTGTGTAACACCCTCCCGGTAGCAACTCCGTACATTCTACTGTTCCGGTGACCAGTGTCGGTCTGGACAGCTAGAATGTCCGAAAAAATATTTAAACTAAAGTGAGGAACCATAATTAACTCAAATATTAATAAGAAAAAATTTAGGAAAAATTTTAAAAATAAAATACAACCAAGTTAAATGAGTCGGTGCCCAAGCGATGGGTAACCCAGAGGGAAGTTGCGGTTCTCACAACTAGGAGCCCTAGACCCGGGGGAAAAATTATAAAATAATTTTTGAGACCCCGAAGAAGGGTCATTGAGGTCCCTATGGCATTAGAATGCCAAGAAAATACCTAGAAAAATTTTTCAATCAGTACAGGCAATTTTGACCCGTTAAGCCAAACGGAGGGCATTTTGGTCATTTTGCCTTCAGAGGTGATTTTTGGCCGACTTGTCCAATTGAGTAAATAATTAATATGACATAAAATATGAATAAACATTACTAGAAATTAAATTGAAAATGAGTAGTGAAGAAAAGAAAAGAAAATGAGGAAAAAGGCTTATTTATGACATCATGATGATGTCATTTAAAAGCTATAACCAATCATATTTAAACAACCTATTAACTAACAAATAAAAGAGATAAACAAGACCAAAAAAAGACCAAAAGCTAGCAGCCTTCTTCCTCCCCAAAAACCAGCCGAAACCCTTGCATGCCCAAAACCTCCATTGACAACTTCAAGCAAGCTCCATTTCCCTCTTCATTTCACCATAAACCCTAGACACCTTTCACTAAAATTTATCCTTGCACCTTGCATAACCTTTTGGCAGCCAAGAAAAGGAAAGAAGTGAAGTTTTGAGCTTGGGAAAAATCTGTCTACAAGAGGTTAGTGCACCTATCTACTTAAAACTTTTAATTTCCATGTTAGTAACTTGAATTGAGTAAGAAATTGTAACTTAAATGAACAAAAATTATGTGTATACATACTATGGATTTCGGCAGCCCTATTGAAGGAATAGGAATGAGTATTTTTGATGAACTTGGAGTGAACTAGAAATCATGTTTGAAGTTTATAAACATAAGAATAATGAATTAGTAGCTAACTAAGGTAAATTGTGTAAACCATGAATTTAAACTAGGGTTTTGGGAGTAAAATGTGGACTTGGCTTATGAAATGGTTAAAGAACATTCTAATGGTCAATTAGTGACCATTTGAGGTAAGTTGACCATAAATTGGACTGAAATATGGCATGGCAAAGTGGAATGGTAGGCTGCCTAGGGACAGCAGTAATGGTGGCTGTGATTCCAGCCCACTTAGACAGCCATAACTTTGGCTGTGTTGGTCCAATTGGTGTTTGGCCAATTGGACATGAAACTAGGCTTATAATGGCACATTTTTTCTGAAGAAATCATGCCCAAAAGACCAAAGCAAGTGGACCAAAAGTTGGCCCCAATCCGGATACCCTGCAACAACGCCTGCAGAAATGACCAAATAACTGTTCATTTGGCCATAACTCACTGTAGAAATGGTCAATTGACCTGAAATTTTTACAGCAACAAGTTAAGACATAGAAAAACAACTTTCATGAAGAAACCTATCCCAAATTATGACCAGAACCTAACCAAAATGGCAGTCACAGTCACTGTTCATGGTACTGTAGATTTGGTAATTCTGTAGTTTTGGCAATCCGGCCAGCTGTGGTTTTTTGACCATATCTGGAGCTACAAAACTCCAAATGGAGTGATTCAAAAAAGGAAATTCAACTAGACAAAATAAGGAACAACTTTCTTGTTTACCATTTCCTCAAATTCCCATTGCAACAAGGCCCAATGGAACAGTAAATTTGGGTCACAAAAACTAAAAATTCTGCTCTCTAGGTTTTAGGTTTGGAAATGGATTTAGGGGTTAATTCCAACAAGTTTTAAATGCAAAATGTGGTATGTTGGGAGTGTCAAAACCAATATACCTATTTTCTATCCAAAATTCAACATTTTTGTTGACCAATGGGGTAAATAGTGACACCAAAACTTGAAATTCACAAATTGAAGAATTTAAAAGTTTCAAATGCCCTAGTATACCTAACAAGATTGGTTTGGATAGTTTGGCATGCCAATAGGGTTCGGTTAGCAGTACTGCGCATGGCAATATACCATTCTGTGATTTGATGGCTTTTAGCCATTCTGACCTTGCATTGAGATTTGGCCTTGTACCTGATATTATTTACAGCTTGTTAGCTGTTCTGTTGCACACCGGGAGATGCATATGTGACCGATGGTGTGACGGCCCGAGGTACTTGATACCCAGTGCCAGTTTCCATTTATCCAGTCCAGTCGTCTAGTGTAGGTTACTTGGGCAACCAAATGAATGAAAGTGGACAAAGTTAATGATATACAAATTCTAAACAAATGAAACATATACATTCACTACATATTTATTTTCTTGCTATTTCTTTTATTTTATTATTGCACCACTAAGCATTATTACTTAGCGCGTTGCTTTTGCCACGCGTAGGTTTTGGAGATACAGATCGTGAGCCCAGAAGACCGCAGACTGGGTGAGTCCATCCTGCAGTTCTGCATAGTGTCTGTGTCACCTCAACTTCTGCAGTGCATTGGTAGGGCACTAGGTGTCATTTTGTCATTTTGTAACTAAATTTTTATTTTCTCATATGTATTTAGAATTATGTAATATATTTTGATGTTCATGTAAATTATGAAAATTGTATTTGTGAATGGAAAAGTAAATATATAATTGTGATTTATACTTGATTATCACATGTGATGGATGATTGAGAACTGAAATTGAGAAATGTTGTTAAGATTTTGATATTGGAGTTTGAGATGATGAGACATGAATATTGGAAGTGTTTTTTCACAGGTTCCGAAGAACTATTTTCTCCATTTTTAGCCGGTACTCTACCGGATTTTCTTTAAAATTTTCGAAACCTCAAATAAATAATACTTTTGATAAATGGCTTAAATAAATTATATTTCATAAACTATATTCAAAATTATGACAAAAATTAATTAAGGTAAAATAGAGTGTGCCTGTACACCGTGTGACATATCTTACTCGGATATACTGTAGCCGGGTAAGGGGTGTCACATTTAGTGGTATCAGAGCACGGTTTAGGCGTTTATGGGCCTAGATTGAGTCCATACCATGCATTGCATTTGTAAGAGTCGAGGTGATACTAATGCAGATCTGTTTGTCTTTCTTATTTTGAATAGGATATGGACCCTTCATCACAGAGAGCAGTCGAGGAGGAAGTGGGAAGTCATGCTCCACCTGCAGCAGCTAAGACTGGGGGTAGGGGAGAACCTACTCCACCAGCTCAAGCAGAGCCTGCTCAGCCTCCACAGGCCATGTTCTAGCAAATGGCCGAATTTTTTAGACAAATGGTCGGGGTAATGCCAGCACCACCACCACCACCAGCTCCACAGCAAAAATCACACCTGGAAAGGCTAAGAAAGTTTGGAGCAGTGGATTTCTTCGGCAAGAGAGAAGATGATTACATTGCGGTAGAAAATTGGTTGAAAACGAGCAGCAGCGAGTTTTAAAACAACTCCACTGCACTCCTGAACAAAACCTAGAGGCTGCCATATCTCTGTTGCAAGATGATGCTTATGAATGGTGGGACACGGTATCCAGTGAAGTGCAGCCAGAAATAGTAACTTGGGACTTCTTTCTCTCAGAATTCAAGAAGAAATATGTGGGTACTGTATACTTGGAAGAGAGAAGAAGAGAGTTTATTAATCTGAGGCAGAGATAGTTGTCAGTGGTCGAGTATGAGAAGGAATTCGTTCGATTAAGCCGCTACGGAAGGGAGATAGTCCCTAATGAAGCTGAAAGGTGTAAGAGATTTGAAGACGGACTAAATGACAACATAAAGATCCAGCCCACTGCCTTGGGAATCATAGAATTTACCAAGTTAGTGGAAGCTGCAATAAAGGTTGAAAAAGTAAGAATCAGTGAGCAGACTAGAAGGGATAGACAGTAGAAGAGGGGACCAGGTCAGTCTAGTTCAGCTCCTGCATCTGGGAAGAAGTTCAAAGGTCCATCTGCACAGAGTTCGGGTCAGCCACAAGGTCAGGGTCAGTCTCAGGGGCCTAGGCCACAGTTCACCCCTAGGAGAGGCCAGTCCACCCCATCAGTGGGCAGCTCTCCAGGGATGGGGTTCAGGGGACCAGCCCCAGCATCTTCTGCATGTCCACACTGCCTGAAATGGCATAAGGAGGAGTGTTGGAGAGTGACTGGTGCCTGCTTAAGGTGTGGGTCTACAGAGCATCAGCTGAGGAACTGTCCACGTAGAACTACTACAGCTCCTCCAACACAAACAAACAGACCTGCTCCTGCACCGCAAAGAGGTAGAAAATCTGGCAAATCTGACACCGTGGGACGATCACAGAGGCCTGCATCTGAGCTAGCAGAGGGGCCTGACAGCAGACCACCTGCAAGAGCTTATGCTATTAGAGCTCAGGAGGAGCAAGATGCCCCGGACGTCATAAGGGGTACGTTCTCCCACTACAATACACCTGTGCATGCATTGGTGGATCCAGGATCCACTCATTCATACATCTGCATCAACCTACCCGTAGAAAGGGGGATACTAGTAGGGGAGAGTGACCAAGACATTCTGGTCACTAATCCATTGGGCCACAGTGTAGTGGTGAATAAAGTATACAAGGGTTGCCCGTTAAGGATTCAGGGGTATGAATTCTTGGCAGACCTGATTGAGTTGCCCTTCCACGAGTTTAATGTGATTTTGGGAATGGACTGGTTGTCACGTCATCAGGCAATAGTTGATTGTAAATTGAAGAGAATTTCTCTAAAAACTTCTGAGGGTAATGAGATCACAGTTGTGGGTGAAAGGACAGATTTCCTGTCCAATGTTATTTCAGCCACAGTTGTAAGAAGAATGATGAGAAAAGGCTGTGAAGCCTACCTAGCACATGTGGTGGATACTAGGCAGGCTAAGCCAAACTTGAGTGATATACCCACAGTAAGAGACTTCCCGGAGGTATTTTCTGAAGAATTGCCTGGTTTGCCACCAGAAAGGGAAGTTGAATTTGCTATTGAGACACTGTCGGGTACAGCACCCATTTCCATTGCTCCTTATAGAATGGCACCCACGGAATTGAGGGAGTTGAAAACTCAGTTGCAAGAGTTACTTGATAGGGGGTTCATACGCCCCAGTGTGTCACCATGGGGAGCTCCAGTGCTGTTTATAAAGAAAAAGGATGGGACTTTGAGGCTATGCAATGATTACCGGCAGTTAAATAATGTGACTGTGAAGAACAAATATCCATTGCCTAGAATTGATGATCTGTTTGATCAGTTGAAGGGAGCAGGAGTATTTTCTAAGATTGATCTCAGATCAGGGTATCATCAGTTGAGGGTGAAGGGTGTAGATGTGCCCAAGACTGCATTCAGGACCCGGTATGGGCATTCTGAGTTTCTGGTGATGCCCTTTGGCCTAACAAA
The DNA here is from genome assembly GCF_030052815.1 of Hevea brasiliensis. Taxonomy (NCBI): domain Eukaryota; kingdom Viridiplantae; phylum Streptophyta; class Magnoliopsida; order Malpighiales; family Euphorbiaceae; genus Hevea; species Hevea brasiliensis. The sequence continues at coordinate 69,308,879 of NC_079494.1, forward strand.
TGCACCAGCAGCATTCATGGACCTTATGAACCGTATCTTCCATCCACACTTAGATCGGTTCGTAGTGGTCTTTATTGATGATATTTTAGTGTATTCCAAGACCAGGGAAGAACATGATGAGCATTTGATGATTGTTCTACAAACCCTGAGAGAAAAGAAGCTGTATGCTAAGTTGTCCAAGTGTGACTTCTGGTTGAATGAGATTGCATTCCTTGGACACATAGTGTTAGCTGATGGGATTAGGGTGGATCCTAAGAAAATAGAAGCAGTGATGGAATGGAAGCCTCCCAGGAATACAACTGAGGTCAGAAGCTTCTTGGGGCTAGCTGGGTATTACAGAAGATTTGTGAAAGGATTTTCCTTAATAGCTGTTCCAATGACCAAGTTGTTACACAAGAATGTCAGATTTGACTGGAATAGCAAGTGTCAGACCAGTTTTGAGAAGTTGAAGGCTATGTTGACAGAGGCACCAGTGTTAACACAGCCAGTGTCAGGAAAGGACTTTGTGGTCTACAGTGATGCCTCACATAATGGGCTAGGGTGTGTATTGATGCAAGAGGGAAAGGTGATTGCCTATGCTTCCAGGCAGCTAAGGCCACATGAACAGAACTATCCTACCCATGATCTAGAGCTTGCAGCAATTATCTTCGCACTGAAGATATGGAGGCATTACTTGTATGGTGAAAAGTGCTACATTTACACAGACCACAAGAGTCTAAAATATTTGCCAACTCAGAAGGAGCTCAACCTTAGACAGAGGCGATGGATTGAGTTCCTGAAGGACTATGATTGTGTAATTGACTACCATCCTGGGAAGGCAAATGTAGTTGCTGATGCTTTGAGCAGAAAGTCCATCACAGCTTTGAGATCATTGAATGCCCATTTATCTTTGGTTCGAGATGGAGCTATTTTGGCTGAGTTGCAAGGAAGGCCAAACCTACTACAGCAGATTTTAGATGGGCAAAAGGCAGATGAAAAGCTAATGGCTATTATGAGCAAAATTTCAGAGGGAAAGGCAACTGACTATGGGGTGAAAGCAGATGGGTGTCTGTATTACAAAGGAAGACTGTGTGTACCAGATAATGGGAAATTGAAGGCCAGTATTCTGAAAGAGGCACACACCAGTGTATATGCTATGCACCCAAGAAGTACAAAGATGTATCATGATCTGAAGCTTCAGTATTGGTGGCCTGGCATGAAGAAAGACATAGCTGACTATGTGACTAAATGCTTGACATGTCAGTAAGTCAAGGCAGAACATCAAGTTCCATCAAGATTGCTACAGCCTATACGCATACATGAATGGAAATGGGATCGGGTCACCATGGATTTTGTAAGTGGTCTACCTCTCACCCAGAAGAAACATGATGCACTATGGGTGATAGTGGATAGATTGACGAAGTCAGCACACTTTCTGCCAGTTAGGACTGACTACTCACTGGAGAAGTTAGCAGAATTGTATATCAGTGAGATAGTTAGACTACATGGAATTCCACTTTCCATCATATCTGATCGAGACCTAAGGTTTACATCGAGATTTTGGAAGAAGTTTGTGACACCCCTTACCCGTGTACAGTATACCCGAGTAAGTAAAGCCACACGGTGTACCGGCACATTCTAATATACCTTAATTAATTTATATCATGCTTGTGAATATAATTTATGAAATATAATTTATTTTAGCCATTTATCAAAAAGTATCATTTATTTGAGGTTCCGAAAATTTTAAAGAAAATCCGGCGGAGTACCGGCTAAAAATAGAGAAAACAGTTCTTCGGAACCTGTTAAAAACACTTCCAAATAATTTCCAAACAATCCCAACTTCAATTCATCAATAGAATCTTAATATCAAAATCTCAACATTTTTTTCAGTTTCAGTTCTCAATCATCATTTCTCAGGGTTCTCATATATAAACGACAATTAAATACTCAAATTACTTCCATACATAACCATAAATCTTTATTTTTTACATGAACCTCAAAATACATTACATAAATCCAAATACATATGAGAAAATAAAAATTTAGTTACAAAATGACAAAATGACACCTAGTGCCCTACCAATGCACTGCAGGTAGTGAGGTGACACGGACACTGCGCAGAGCTGCAGGATGAACTCACCCAGTCTGTGGTCTACTGGGCTCACGATCTGTATCTCCAATACCTATGCGTGGCAAAAGCAACTCGCTAAGCAATAATGCTTAGTGATGCAATAATATAATAAAAGAAAATAGCAGAAAGTAAGTATGTATAGAATGTGTATGATTTCTTTATTTGGTATTGGTATATCTATTATTTCATTAACTTTGCCCACTTTTATTCATTTGGTTGCCCAAGTAACCTACACTAGACGACTGGACTGGATAAACGGGTAAACTAGCACTGGGTATCGAGTACCTCGGGCCGTCACACCATCGGTCACATATGCATCTCCCGAGGCAATGTAATGACTAACAAGTCAGAATAATATCAGGCACAAGGCCAAGTCTCAATGCAAGGTCAGATTGGCTAAAAGCCATAAAATCACAGAATGGCATATTGCCATGTGTAGTACTGCTAACTGAACCCTATTGGCATGCCAAATTATCCAAACCAATCTTGTTAGGTATACTAGGGCATTTGAAACTTTTAAATTCTTCAATTTGTGAATTTCAAGTTTTGGTGTTACTATTCACCTCATTGGTCAACAAAAATATTGACTTTTGGATAGAAAATATGTACATTGACTTTGGCACTCCCAACATACCACATTTTGTATTTAAAACTTGTTGACATTAAGCGTTAATACCATTTCTAAGCATTAAACCAAAGGAGCAGATTTTTCAGATTTTGTACCATAACTTTACTGTTCCATTAGGAACTGTTACAGTGGAAATTTGAGGAATTGGTAAATAAAAGTTGTTCCTTATTTTGTCTAGTTGAATTTCCTTTTTTGAATCACTCCATTTGGAGTTTTGTAGCTCCAGATATGGTCCAAAAACCACAGCTGGCCGGATTTCCATTCTGCAGAAATTACCATATCTACTGATAACATGAATGTGGATCGTGACTGCATATTTGAATAGGTTCTGGCCATAATTTGGGGTAGGTTTCTTCATGAAAGTTGTTTGTCTATGTCTTAACTTGTTGCTGTAAAACTTTCAGGTCAATTGACCAAATCTACAGTGAGTTATGGCCAAATGAACAGTTACTGTTCATTTGGTCATTCTGCAGTCTTTGTGCAGGAGATCCGGATTGGGGCCAACTTTTGGTCCTCTTGCTTTGGTCTTTTGGGCATGGTTTCTTCAGCAAAAATGTGCCATTATAAGCCTAGTTTCATGTCCAATTGGCCAAACACCAATTGGATCAACACAGCCAAAGATATGGCAGTCCAAGTGGACTGAAATTTCAGTCACTCTGCTGCTGTCCTTAGCCAGCCTACACACTCACTTTGCCATGCTATATTTCAGTCCAAATTGTGGTCAACTTACCTAAAATGGTCACTAATTGACCATTAAAAGGTTCTCTAACAATTTCCTAAGCCAAGTCAAATTTACACTTCTCAAAACCCTAATTCCCATCTCCATTTCACACTAGTTACCCTAGTTAACTAGTTAAGTCATTAACCACATAATTATGTACTTCAAACATGATCTCTAGTCCACTTTAAGTCCATCAAAACACTCCATTATTGTTCCTTCAATATGGCTGCCGAAATTCATGTACCATACACATGAGTTTTTGTTCAATTAAATCACAATTTCTTAGTAAATTCAAGTTCCTAATCATGAACTTAATGAGTTTTAGGGATATAGATGCACTAACCTTTAAGTGGCAGAATTTTCCAAGCCCCAAACTTCACTTTCTTTCTTCTTCTTGGCTGCCAAGAGGTTTTGCAAGGTGCAAGGACAAATTTTGGTGAAAGGTCTCTAGGGTTTTAGGGTGAAATGAAGAGGGAATTTGAGCTTTGGATTGAAAATCAATGGAGGTTTGGCTATGGGAAAAGAGGGAAACGGCTGCTCTTTCATATGGGGAAGAAACAGATTGTTTTTTCCTTTTTTTGGTGTTTTTTGTCTTCTTTTATCACTTACTTAAGTTATGCTTTAATGTGATTGGTGGGAATTCCTTTAAATGACATCATATGATGTCAAAATTGACATTTATTCTCATTTTCTTTTCTTTTCTTCTCTACTCAATTTCAATTTAATTTTTAGTAATGTTTATTCATATTTTATGTCATATTAATTATTTACTCAACTGGACAAGTCAGCCAAAAATCACCTTTGAAGGCGAAATGACCAAAATGCCCTCCGTTTGGCTTAACAGGTTAAAATTGTCTGTACCGATTGAAAAATTTTTCTAAGTATTTTCTTGGCATTCTAATGCCATGGGAATCTCAACAACCCTTCTCTGGAGTCCCAAAAATTATTTTATAATTTTTCCCCCGGGTCTAGGGCTCCTAGTTGCGAGAACCGCAACTTCCCTCCGGGTTACCCATCGCTAGGGCACCGGCTCGTTTAACTTGTTTGTATTTTATTTCTAAAATTTTTACTAAATTTTTCTTACTAATATTTGAGTTAATTATGGTTCCTGACTTTAGTTTAAATATTTTTCCGGACGTTCTAGCTGTCCGGACCGACACCGGTCACCGGAACAGTAGAATGTACGGAGTAGTTACCGGGAGGGTGTTACAACTCTTCCCCTCTAATTTAAATTTCGTCCTCGAAATTTACCTGATGCAAACAGTTGAGGGAACTGTTGCCTCATCGTCTCTTCATTTTCCCAAGTTGCCTCTTCGGTGTTGTGGTGCCTCCAAAGCACTTTCACCAGTGGAATTCGCTTATTTCTCAACTCTTTTACTTCCCGAGCCAGGATCCGTAGAGGTTCTTCTTCATATGTCAAATCTGGTTGTATTTCAATTTCTTCCCTGGAGATGACATGTGAAGGATTTGAGCGGTATCTTCTTAGCATGGATACGTGAGACACATTGTGGATCTTGTCCAGCTCTGGAGGTAAAGCTAGCCTATAGGCCACTGGACCCACACGTTCAATAACTTCATATGGGCCAATGAACCTAGGGCTTAACTTACCTTTCCTTCCAAACCTCAATACCTTCTTCCACGGTGACACCTTTAGGAACACTTTGTCGCCAACCGCATATTCTATTTCTTTTCTCTTCAGGTCGGCATAAGATTTACATGCATGCGAGGCAACCTTCAGATTGGCTTTGATTAGTTTCACTTTCTTCTCAGTCTGTTTCACCAGGTCTGGCCCTACTAGTTTGTCTTCGCCCAATTCAGTCCAGCACACTAGAGTTCTACATTTTCTCCCATACAGTGCTTCATATGGAGCCATTTGGATACTAACTTGGTAGCTATTGTTGTATGCAAATTCTGCCAGTGGGAGGTATCTATCCCAACTTCCCTCAAACTCAATGACACAACTCCTCAGCATATCCTTAAGGACCTGACATATATTTCATGTTATTGTTATCATTTCAGTTCAATATTTGTATTAATTCAATTGGTTCAATTGTTTACCTGGATTACTCTTTCTGATTGCCCATCCGTCTGAGGATGGAAAGCTGTGCTGAAATGGAGTTTTGTACCCAAGGATTCATGCAATTTCTTCCAAAATCTTGATGTAAACCTTGGGTCTCGATTAGATATAATGGAAAGTGGAATTCCATGCAGTCTAACTATCTCACTGATATACAATTCTGCTAACTTCTCTAGTGAGTAGTCAGTCCTAACTGGCAGAAAGTGTGCTGACTTCGTCAATCTATCAACTATCACCCATGCTGCATCATATTTCTTCCGAGTGAGAGGTAGACCACTTACAAAATCCATGGTGACCCGATCCCATTTCCATTCAGGTATGCATATAGGCTGTAGCAAACCTGATGGAACTTGATGTTCTGCCTTGACTTGCTGACATGTCAAGCACTTAGTCGCAAAGTCAGCTATGTCCTTCTTCATACCAGGCCACCAATACTGAAGCTTCAGATCATGATACATCTTTGTACTTCCTGGGTGCATAGCATATACACTGGTGTGTGCCTCTTTTAGAATACTGGCCTTCAATTCCCCATTATCCGTACACAGTCTTCCTTTATGTCTGAGACACCCATCCTTTCACCTCATGGTCGATTGCTTTTCCCTCCGGGATTTTGCTCATAATAGCTAGTAACTTTTCATCCGCCTTTTGCCCATCTAAAATCTGTGTGAGTTTGGCCTCACTTGCAACTCAGCCAAAATAGCTCCATCTCGAATCAAAGTTAGACGGGCATTCAATGATCTCAAAGCTGTGATGGACTTTCTGCTCAAAGCATCAACAACTACATTTACCTTCCTAGGATGGTAGTCAATCACACAATCATAATCCTTCAGGAACTCAATCCATCGCCTCTATCTAAGATTGAGCTCCCTCTGAGTTGGCAAATATTTCAGGCTTTTGTGGTCTGTGTAAATGTAGCACTTTTCACCATACAAGTAATGCCTCCATATCTTCAGTGCGAAGATAATTGCTGCAAGCTCTAGATCATGGGTAGGGTAATTCTGTTTATGTGGCCTTAGCTGCCTGGAAGCATGAGCGACAACCTTTCCCTCTTGCATCAATACACACCCTAGCCCATTATGTGAGGCATCACTGTAGACCACAAAGTCTTTTTCACGACCTTTGTTAACACCGTGTGCTGCCTCTGTCAACATAGCCTTCAACTTCTCAAAACTGGTCTGACACTTGTCATTCCAGTCAAATCTGACATTCTTGTGTAACAACTTGGTCAGTGGAGCAGCTATTAAGGAAAATCCCTTCACAAATCTCCTGTAATACCCAGCTAGCCCCAAGAAGCTTCTGAGCTCAGTTGTATTCCTGGGAGGCTTCCATTCCATCACTGCTTCTATTTTCTTGGGATCCACCCTAATCCCATCGGCTGACACTATGTGTCCAAGGAATGCAATCTCATTTAACCAGAAGTCACACTTGGACAACTTAGCATACAGCTTCTTTTCTCTCAGGGTTTGCAGAACAATTCTCAAATGCTCATCATGTTCTTCATTAGTCTTGGAATACACCAAAATATCATCAATAAAGACCACTACGAACCGATCTAGGTATGGATGGAAGATACGGTTCATAAGGTCCATGAACGCTGCTGGTGCATTCGTTAGGCCAAAGGGCATCACCAGAAACTCATAATGCCCATATCGGCTTCTGAATGCAGTCTTGGGCACATCTACATCCTTCACCCTCAACTGATGATACCCTGATCTGAGATCAATCTTAGAAAATACTCCTGCTCCCTTCAACTAATCAAACAGATCATCAATTCTAGGCAACGGATATTTGTTCTTCACAGTCACTTTATTCAACTGCCGGTAATCAATACAAAGCCTCAAAGTCCCATCCTTCTTTTTCACAAACAGCACTGGAGCTCCCCATGGTGACACACTGGGGCGTATGAACCCCTTATCAAGCAACTCTTGCAACTGAGTTTTCAACTCCCTTAGTTCAGTGGGTGCCATCCTATAAGGAGCAATGGAAATGGGTGCTGTACCCGACAGCGTCTCAATAGCAAATTCAACTTCCCTTTCTGGTGGCAAACTAGGCAATTCTTCAGGAAATACTACTGGGAAGTCTCTCACTGTAGGTATATCACTCAGGTTTGGCTTAGCCTGCCTAGTATCCACCACATGTGCTAGGTAGGCTTCACAGCCTTTTCTCATCATTCTTCTTGCAACTGTGGCTGAGATGACATTGGACAAGAAATCTGTCCTTTTCCCCACAACTGTGATCTCATTTCCCTCAGGAGTTTTCATAGAAATTCTCTTCAATTTGCAATCAACTGTTGCCTGATGACGTGACAACCAGTCCATTCCCAAAATCACGTCAAACTCGTGGAAGGGCAACTCAATCAGGTCTGCCAAGAATTCATACCCCTGAATCCTTAACGGGCAACCCTTGTATACTTTGTTCACCACTACACTGTGGCCCAATGGATTTGTGACCAGAATGTCTTGGTCACTCTCCCCTACCAGTATCCCCCTTTCTATGGGTAGATTGATGTAGATGTATGAGTGAGTGGATCCTGGATCCACCAATGCATGCACAGGTGTAGTGTAGAGGGAGAACGTACCCCTGATGACGTTCGAGGCATCTTGCTCCTCCTGAGCTCTCAGGGCATAATTTCTGGCAGGTGGTCTGTTATGTGGCCTCTCTGCTGGCTCAGATACAGGCCTCTGTGATGGTCCCACGGCGTCAGATTTGCCAGATTTTCTGCCCCTCTGTGGTGCAGGAGCAGGTCTGTCTGCTTGTGTTGGAGCAGCTGTAGTAGTTCTACGTGGGCAGTTCCTCAGCTGATGCTCTGTCGACCCACATCTTAGGCAGGCACCAGTTACTCTCCAACATTCCCCCTTGTGCCATTTCAGACAGTGGGGACATGCAGAAGATGTTGGGGCTGGTCCTCAACCCAATCCACTGAGCCGCCCGATGGTGTGGGTGGCCTCTCCTAGGGGTGAATCGTGGCACAGGCCCCTGAGACTGACCCTGACCTTGTGTTTGACCTGAACTCTGTGCAGGTGGACCTCTGAACTTCTTCCCAGGTGCAGGAGATGAGCTAGACTGACCTGGTCCCCTCTTCTGCTGTCTCTCCCTTCTGGTCTGCTCACTGATTCTCACTTTTTCAACCCTTATTGCAGCTTCCACCAACTTGCTAAATTCTGTGATTCCCAAGGCAGTGAGCTGGATCTTGATGTTGTCATTTAGTCCCTCTTCAAATCTCTTACATCTTTCAGCTTCATTAGGGACTATCTCCCTTCCATAGCGGCTTAATCGAACAAATTCCTTCTCATATTCTGCCACTGACAGCTGTCTCTGCCTCAAGTTAATAAACTCTCTTCTTCTCTCTTCCAGGTATACAGTACCCACATATTTCTTCTTGAATTCTGAGAGAAAGAAGTCCCAAGTTACAGCTTCTGGCTGCACTTCACTGGACACAGTGTCCCACCATTCGTAGGCATCGTCTTGCAACAAGGATACTGCAGCTTCTAGATTTTGCTCTGAGGTGCAGTGGAGTTGTTTTAAGACTCTGCCCGTTCTGTTCAACCAATTCTCGGCTGCAACAGAGTCATCTTCTCTCTTACCGAAAAAGTCCACTGCTCCAAACTTTCTTAGCCTTTCCAGGTGTGATTTTGGTTGTGGCGCTGGTGGTGGTGGTGGTGCTGGCATTACTCCAGCCATTTGTCTAAAGAAATCGGCCATTTGCTGGAACATGGCCTGTGGAGGCTGAGCAGGCTCTGCTTGAGCTGGCAGAGCAGGTTCTCCCATGCCCCCAGTCTCAGCTGCTGCAGGTGGAGCATGACTCTCCACTTCCTCCTCGACTGCTCTCTGTGATGTAGGGTCCATATCCTATTCAAAATAAGAAAAACAAACAGATCTGCATTAGTGTCACCTCGACTCTTACAAATGCAATGCATGGTATGGACTCAATCTAGGCCTAGAAACGCCTAAACCGTGCTCTGATACCACTAAATGTGACACCCCTTACCCGTGTACAGTATACCTGAGTAAGTAATGCCACACGGTGTACCGGCACATTCTCATATACCTTAATTAATTTATATCATGCTTGTGAATATAATTTATTTTAGCCATTTATCAAAAAGTATCATTTATTTGAGGTTCCGAAAATTTTAAAGAAAATCCGGCGGAGTACCAGTTAAAAATGGAGAAAACAGTTCTTCAGAACCTGTTAAAAACACTTCCAAATAATTTCCAAACAATCCCAACTTCAATTCATCAACAGAATCTCAATATCAAAATCTCAACATTTTTTTCAGTTTCAGTTCTCAATCATCATTTCTCAGGGTTCTCATATATAAACAAAAATTAAATACTCAAATTACTTCCATACATAACCATAAATCTTTATTATTTACATGAACCTCAAAATACATTACATAAATCCAAATACATATGAGAAAATAAAAATTTAGTTACAAAATGACAAAATGATACCTAGTGCCCTACTAATGCACTGCAGGTAGTGAGGTGACACTGACACTGTGCAGAGCTGCAGGATGAACTCACCCAGTCTGCGGTCTACTGGGCTCACGATCTGTATCTCCAGTACCTACGCGTGGCAAAAGCAACGCGTTAAGCAATAATGCTTAGTGGTGCAATAATATAATAAAAGAAAATAGCAGAAAGTAAGTATGTATAGAATGTGTATGATTTCTTTATTTGGTATTGGTATATCTATTATTTCATTAACTTTGCCCACTTTTATTCATTTGGTTGCCCAAGTAACCTACACTAGACGACTGGACTGGATAAACGGGTAAACTGGCACTGGGTATCAAGTACCTCGGGCCGTCACACCATCGGTCACATATGCATCTCCGGATTTAAAGAAAATCCGGCGGAGTACCGGCTAAAAATGGAGAAAACAGTTCTTCAGAACCTGCTAAAAACACTTCCAAATAATTTCCAAATAATCCCAACTTCAATTCATCAACAGAATCTCAATATCAAAATCTCAACATTTTTTTCAGTTTCAGTTCTCAATCATCATTTCTCAGGGTTCTCATATATAAACAACAATTAAATACTCAAATTACTTCCATACATAACCATAAATCTTTATTATTTACATGAACCTCAAAATACATTACATAAATCCAAATACATATGAGAAAATAAAAATTTAGTTACAAAATGACAAAATGACACCTAGTGCCCTACCAATGCACTGCAGGTAGTGAGGTGACACGGACACTGTGCAGAGCTGCAGGATGAACTCACCCAGTCTGTGGTCTACTGGGCTCACGATCTGTATCTCCAGTACCTATGCGTAGCAAAAGCAACTCGCTAAGCAATAATGCTTAGTGGTGCAATAATATAATAAAAGAAAATAGCAGAAAGTAAATATGTATAGAATGTGTATGATTTCTTTATTTGGTATTGGTATATCTATTATTTCATTAACTTTGCCCACTTTTATTCATTTGGTTGCCCAAGTAACCTACACTAGACGACTGGACTGGATAAACGGGTAAACTGGCACTGGGTATCAAGTACCTCGGGCCGTCACACCATCGGTCACATATGCATCTCCGGATTTAAAGAAAATCCGGCGGAGTACTGGCTAAAAATGGAGAAAACAGTTCTTCAGAACTTGCTAAAAACACTTCCAAATAATTTCCAAATAATCCCAACTTCAATTCATCAACAGAATCTCAATATCAAAATCTCAACATTTTTTTCAGTTTCAGTTCTCAATCATCATTTCTCAGGGTTCTCATATATAAACAACAATTAAATACTCAAATTACTTCCATACATAACCATAAATCTTTATTATTTACATGAACCTCAAAATACATTACATAAATCCAAATACATATGAGAAAATAAAAATTTAGTTACAAAATGACAAAATGACACCTAGTGCCCTACCAATGCACTGCAGGTGAGGTGACACGGACATCGTGCTGCAGGATGAACTCACCCAGTCTGTGGTCTACTGGGCTCACGATCTGTATCTCCAGTACCTATGCGTAGCAAAAGCAACTCGCTAAGCAATAGTGCTTAGTGGTGCAATAATATAATAAAAGAAAATAGCAGAAAGTAAGTATGTATAGAATGTGTATGATTTCTTTATTTGGTATTGGTATATCTATTATTTCATTAACTTTGCCCACTTTTATTCATTTGGTTGCCCAAGTAACCTACACTAGACGACTGGACTGGATAAACGGGTAAACTGGCACTGGGTATCGAGTACCTCGGGCCGTCACACCATCAGTCACATATGCATCTCCTGGTGTGCAACAGAACAGCTAACAAGCTGTAAATAATATCAGGCACAAGGCCAAGTCTCAATGCAAGGTCAGATTGGCTAAAAGCCATAAAATCACAGAATGGCATATTGCCATGTGCAGTACTGCTAACTGAACCCTATTGGCATGCCAAACTATCCAAACCAATCTTGTTAGGTATACTAGGGCATTTGAAACTTTTAAATTCTTCAATTTGTGAATTTCAAGTTTTGGTGTTACTATTCACCTCATTGATCAACAAAAATGTTGACTTTTGGATAGAAAATATGTACATTGACTTTGGCACTCCCAACATACCACATTTTGTATTTAAAACTTGTTGGCATTAAGCGTTAATACCATTTCTAAGCATTAAACCAAAGGAGCAGATTTTTCAGATTTTGTACCATAATTTTACTGTTCCATTAGGAACTGTTATAGTGGAAATTTGAGGAATTGGTAAACATAAACATTGTTCCTTATTTTGTCTAGTTGAATTTCCTTTTTTGAATCACTCCATTTGGAGTTTTGTAGCTCCAGATATGGTCCAAAAACCACAGCTGGCCGGATTTCCATTCTGCAGAAATTACCATATCTACAGTAACATGAATAGTGACTGTGACTGCATATTTGAATAGGTTCTGGCCATAATTTGGGGTAGGTTTCTTCATGAAAGTTGTTTTTCTATGTCTTAACTTGTTGCTGTAAAACTTTCAGGTCAATTGACCAAATCTACAGTGAGTTATGGCCAAATGAACATTTACTGTTCATTTAGTCATTTCTGCAGGTGCTGTTGCAGGGGATCCGGATTGGGGCCAACTTTTGGTCCTCTTGCTTTGGTCTTTTGGGCATGGTTTCTTCAGCAAAAATGTGCCATTATAAGCCTAGTTTCATGTCCAATTGTCCAAACACCAATTGGATCAACACAGCCAAAGATATGGCAGTCCAAGTGGACTGAAATTTTAGTCACTCTGCTGCTGTCCTTAGGCAGCCTACACACTCACTTTGCCATGCTATATTTCAGTCCAAATTGTGGTCAACTTACCTAAAATGGTCACTAATTGACCATTAAAAGGTTCTCTAACAATTTCCTAAGCCAAGTCAAATTTACACTTCTCAAAACCCTAATTCCCATCTCCATTTCACACTTGTTACCCTAGTTAACTAGTTAAGTCATTAACCACATAATTATGTACTTCAAACATGATCTCTAGTCCACTTTAAGTCCATCAAAACACTCCATTATTGTTCCTTCAATATGGCTGCTGAAATTCATGTACCATACACATGAGTTTTTGTTCAATTAAATCACAATTTCTTAGTAAATTCAAGTTCCTAATCATGAACTTAATGAGTTTTAGGGATATAGATGCACTAACCTTTAAGTGGCAGAATTTTCCAAGCCCCAAACTTCACTTTCTTTCTTCTTCTTGGCTGCCAAGAGGTTTTTCAAGGTGCAAGGACAAATTTTAGCGAAAGGTCTCTAGGGTTTTAGGGTGAAATGAAGAGGGAATTTGAGCTTTGGATTGAAAATCAATGGAGGTTTGGCTATGGGAAAAGAGGGAAACGGCTGCTCTTTCATATGGGGAAGAAACAAATTGTTTTTTCCTTTTTTTGGTGTTTTTTTTTCTTCTTTTATCACTTACTTAAGTTATGCTTTAATGTGATTGGTGGGAATTCCTTTAAATGACATCATATGATGTCAAAATTGACATTTATTCTCATTTTCTTTTCTTTTCTTCTCTACTCAATTTCAATTTAATTTTTAGTAATGTTTATTCATATTTTATGTCATATTAATTATTTACTCAACTGGACAAGTCAGCCAAAAATCACCTCTGAAGGCGAAATGACCAAAATGCCCTCCGTTTGGCTTAACAGGTCAAAATTGTCTGTACCGATTAAAAAATTTTTCTAAGTATTTTCTTGGCATTCTAATGCCATGGGAATCTCAACAACCCTTCTCTGGAGTCCCAAAAATTATTTTATAATTTTTCCCCCGAGTCTAGGGCTCCTAGTTGTGAGAACCGCAACTTCCCTCCGGGTTACCCATCGCTAGGGCACCGGCTCGTTTAACTTATTTGTATTTTATTTCTAAAATTTTTACTAAATTTTTCTTACTAATATTTGAGTTAATTATGGTTCCTGACTTTAGTTTAAATATTTTTCCGGACGTTCTAGCTGTCCGGACCGACACCGGTCACCGAAACAGTAGAATGTACGGAGTAGTTACCGGGAGGGTGTTATAAAGTTGTATGAATCCTTGGGTACACAACTCCACTTCAGCACAGCTTTCCATCCTCAGACGGATGGGCAATCAGAAAGAGTAATCCAGGTAAACAATTGAACCAATTGAATTAATACAAATATTGAACTAAAATGATAACAATGACATGAAATATATGTCAGGTCCATGAGGATATGCTGAGGAGTTGTGTCATTGAGTTTGAGGGAAGTTGGGATAGATACCTCTCCACTGGCAGAATTTGCATACAATAATAGCTTCCAAGCTAGCATCCAAATGGCCCCATATGAAGCACTGTATGGGAGAAAATGTAGAACTCGGTATCTTTGAGCTGAATTGGGCGAACAAGCGGTAGGGCTGACACTGTGAAACAGGCGAGGAGAAAGTAAAACTAATCAAAGCCAATCTGAAGGTTGCCTCAGACAGACAGAAATCTTATGCCGACCTAAAGAGAAAAGAAATAAAATATGTGGTTGGCGACAAAGTGTTCCTCAAGGTGTCATCGTGGAAGAAGGTATTGAGATTTGGAAGAAAAGGTAAGTTAAGCCCTAGGTTCATTGGCCCATATGAAGTCATTGAACGTGTGGGTCCAGTGGCCTATAGGCTAGCTTTACCACCAGAGCTGGACAAGATCCACAATGTGTTCCATGCTCAGAAGATACCGCTCAGATCCCTCACATGTCATCTCCATGGAAGAAGTTGAAATACAGCCGGATTTGACATATGAAGAAGAACCTCTACGGATCTTGATGCAGGAAGTGAAAGAGTTGAGAAATAAGCAGATTCCACTGGTGAAAGTGCTTTAGAGGCACCATAACACCGAGGAGGCAACTTGGGAAAGTGAAGAGACGATGAGGCAACAGTTCCCTCAACTGTTTGCATCAGGTAAATTTTGAGGACGAAATTTAAATGAGAGGTGAAGAGTTGTAACACCCTCCCGGTAGCAACTCCGTACATTCTACTGTTCCGGTGACCAGTGTCAGTCCGGACAGCTAGAACGTCCGAAAAAATATTTAAACTAAAGTGAGGAACCATAATCAACCTAAATATTAATAAGAAAAAATTTAGGAAAAATTTTAGAAATAAAATACGACCAAGTTAAATGAGCCGGTGCCCAAGCGATGGGTAACCCAGAGGGAAGTTGCGGTTCTCGCAACTAGGAGCCCTAGACCCGGGAGAAAAATTATAAAATAATTTTTAAGACCCCGGAGAAGGGTCATTGAGGTCCCTATGGCATTAGAATGCCAAGAAAATACCTAGAAAAATTTTTCAATCGGTACAGACAATTTTGACCCGTTAAGCCAAACGGAGGGCATTTTGGTCATTTCGCCTTCAGAGGTGATTTTTGGCCGACTTGTCTAGTTGAGTAAATAATTAATATGATATAAAATATGAATAAACATTACTAGAAATTAAATTGAAAATGAGTAGTGAAGAAAAGAAAAGAAAAGAAAATGAGGAAAAAGGCTTATTTATGACATCACGATGATGTCATTTAAAAGCTATAACCAATCATATTTAAACAACCTATTAACTAACAAATAAAAGAGATAAACAAGACCAAAAAAACACCAAAAGCTATCAGCCTTCTTCCTCCCCAAAAACCAGCCGAAACCCTTGTATGCCCAAAACCTCCATTGACAACTTCAAGCAAGCTCCATTTCCCTCTTCATTTCACCATAAACCCTAGACACCTTTCACTAAAATTTATCCTTGTACCTTGTATAACCTTTTGGCAGCCAAGAAAAGGGAAGGAAGTGAAGTTTTGAGCTTGGGAAAAATCTGCCTACAAGAGGTTAGTGCACCTATCTACTTAAAACTTTTAATTTGCATGTTAGTAACTTGAATTGAGTAAGAATTTGTAACTTAAATGAACAAAAATTATGTGTATACATACTATGGATTTCGGCAGCCCTATTGAAGGAATAGGAATGAGTATTTTTTATGAACTTGGAGTGAACTAGAAATCATGTTTGAACTAAGGTAAATTGTGTAAACCATGAATTTGAACTAGGGTTTTGGGAGTAAAATGTGGACTTGGCTTATGAAATGGTTAAAGAACATTCTAATGGTCAATTAGTGACCATTTGAGGTAAGTTGACCATAAATTGGACTGAAATATGGCATGGCAAAGTGGAATGGTAGGCTGCCTAGGGACAGCAGTAATGGTGGCTGTGATTCTAGCCCACTTAGATAACCATAACTTTGGCTGTGTTGGTCCAATTGGTGTTTGGCCAATTGGACATGAAACTAGGCTTATAATGGCACATTTTTTCTGAAGAAACCATGCCCAAAAGAACAAAGCAAGTGGACCAGAAGTTGGCCCCAATCCGGATACCCTGCAACAGCACTTGCAGAAATGACCAAATGAACAGTAACCATAACTCACTGTAGAAATGGTCAATTGACCTGAAATTTTTACAGCAACAAGATAAGACATAGACAAATAACTTTCATGAAGAAACCTACCCGAAATTATGACCAGAACCTAACCAAAATGGCAGTCACAATCACTGTTCATGGTACTATAGATTTGGTAATTCTGCAGTTTTGGCAATCCGGCCAGCTGTGGTTTTTGGACCATATCTGGAGCTACAAAACACCAAATGGAGTGATTCAAAAAAGGAAATTCAACTAGACAAAATAAGGAACAACTTTCATGTTTACCATTTCCTCAAATTCCCACTGCAACAGGGCCCAATGGAACAGTAAATTTGGGTCACAAAAACTGAAAATTCTGCTCTCTAGGTTTTAGGTTTGGAAATGGATTTACGGGTTAATTCCAACAAGTTTTAAATGCAAAATGTGGTATGTTGGGAGTGTCAAAACCAATATACCTATTTTCTATCCAAAAGTCAACATTTTTGTTGACCAATGGGGTGAATAGTGACACCAAAACTTGAAATTCACAAATTGAAGAATTTAAAAGTTTCAAATGCCCTAGTACACCTAACAAGATTGGTTTAGATAGTTTGGCATGCCAATAGGGTTCGGTTAGCAGTACTGCGCATGGCAATATACCATTCTGTGATTTGATGGCTTTTAGCCATTCTGACCTTGCATTGAGATTTGGCCTTGTACCTGATATTATTTACAGCTTGTTAGCTGTTCTATTGCACACTGGGAGATGCATATGTGACCGATGGTGTGACGGCCCGAGGTACTTGATACCCAGTGCCATATTACCCGTTTATCCAGTCCAGTCGTGTAACACCCTCCCCGTAGCAACTCCGTACAGTCTACTGTTCCGGTGACCGGTGTCGGTCCGGACAGTTAGAACGTCCGGAAAAATATTTAAACTAAAGTGAGAAACCATAAATAACTCAAATATTGATAAAAAAAATTTAGTAAAAATTTTAGAAATAAAATGCAACTAAGTCAAACGAGCCCTTGCCCAAGCGATGGGTAACCAGAGGTAAGTTGCAGTTCTCGCAACGAGGAGCCCTAGACCCGGGGGAAAAATTATAAAATAATTTTTGGGACTCCAGATAAGGGTCATTGAGGTTCCTATGGCATTAGAATGCCAAGAAAATATTTAGAAAAATTTTTCAATCGGTACAGACAATTTTGGCCCGTTAAGCCAAACGGAGGGCATTTTGGTCATTTCGCCTTCAGAGGTGATTTTTGGCCGACTTGTCCAGTCGAGTAAATAATTATTATGAACTAAAATATGAATAAATATTGCTAAAAATTAAATTCAAATGTGGTAGAAAAGAAAAACAAAGAAAAATCAAAATAATGCAAATAATGACATCACATGATGTCACTCACTCACTCCCAACCAATCACAAGTTAATAAGCTTTATTAAAACAGTTAAAAGAGTCAAAGAAGACCAAAAATTCTGGTTATCTTTTTTCTTCTTCTTCTTCCTCAAGACGTGAAACCCATCTTCCCCTCTCCCTCCATTGAAGCTCTTGTTTCAAGCTTGATTCCCTTCACTTCCCACCATAAAATCTCTTCTTCTTTTCATTAAAATTTTTCCACTCATCTTGGGAGAGTGTTTGGCAGCCAAGAAGAGGAAAGAAAGTGAAGTTTTGAGTTGGGAAATTCTGCCCTATTCAAGGTTAGTGCTTACTTATGCTAATATTCCTTTATTTCCATGTTAAGGACTTGAATTTAGTATGAAATTGTAAGTTAAATGGACTAAATTCATGTGTATACATACCATGGATTTCAGCTGCCCTAAGGAAGGAATAGGATTGAGAGTTGATGATGGACTTAGAATGAATTAGAGTTTATGTTTAAAGTGTATAAACACATATATAATGAATAGAAGTGTGTCACTAAGGTGTATGGGTGAATTACAATGAGAAATTAGGGTTTTAAGGGTGAAAATTGGACTTGGCATTTGAATTGAGTAATGGACATTTTAGTGGTCAATTAGTGACCATTTTAGGTATGTTGACCATGAATTGGACTGAAAAATAGGATTGCAAAGTGAAGATGTAGGCTGCCCTAGGACAGCGGAGGACTGAAAATTCAGTCCAATTACACAGCCATAACTTGGGCTGTGTTGGTCCAATTAGTGTTTGGCCAATTGGACATGAAACTAGGCTTATAATGACACATTTTTGCTGAAGAAACCATGCCCAAAAGACCAAAGCAAGAGGACCAAAACTTGGCCCCAATCCGGATCCCCTGCAACAGCCCCTGCAGAAATGACCAAATGAACAGTAACTGTTCATTTCGCCATAACTCACTGTAGATTTGGTCAATTGACCTGAAATTTTTACAGAAACAAGATAAGACATAGACAAACAATTTTCATGAAGAAACCTACCCCAAAGTATGACCAGAACCTAACCCAAATGGCAGTCACAGTTACTGTTCAAACCTGCAACTCTGCAGATTTTCATTTGAGCAGTAATGTTTGGATGGCTATAACTCTCTCTAGAAAACTTGGATTTAGGCGATTCTTGAACCGATGAAAACCCAAGGCATAGTAGAACATTTCATATGAAGAAAGTTAGGCCAAATTATGAACTTAACTTGATCAAATTACTGACCAAAGTTGGACCAAAATCTGCCAAAACCCAAAATCTCAGCATGAACAGTGCACGTGAACAGTAAATTTATTTTGGCCATAACTTGAGCTACAAAACTCCAAATGGAGTGATTCAAAAAAAAAAATTCAACTAGACAGAATAAGGAACATTTTCTATGAAGGAAGTTTTGTCAAATTCCAACAGTAAATCGACCAATGAAACAGTGCAACTTCAGAGCACCAAAATCGAAAATTGGCAATTTTGCCAAAATGACCTAAGCTTTGAGAAAGTGACCAAAACCAACAAGTTTTAAATGAAAAAATGTAGTATGTTTGAAGTGCCAAAGTCAATGTACATAGTTTCTATGCAAAAGTCAACATTTTAGTTGACTAATGAAGTGAATAGTGGCATGAAAACTTGAAATAAGCTTGGAAATGGATTTGGTAATTGATTCCAACAAGTTTTAAATGCAAAATGTGGTACATCGGGAGTGTTAAAACCAATGTACCTATTGTCTATGCAAAAGTCAACATTTTTGTTGACCAATGAGGTGAATAGTGACACCAAAACTTGAAATTCAAAATTTGAAATTAGAAATGCATCTAGGGGACTTTAAATTGCAATTGGCAATTAATACTAGTAAATGTAAAACTCAAAATGTGGGATCTTGGTGTAATTAGAATTAATATATCCATTAAGTATAAAAAGGTCAACATTTTGGTTGACTAGTATGGTGAATAGTAATCAAAATGATTAGTGAATTAAGATGAAGACCTAGAACCAATTCTAAGCTTAAATTCTTAGAATTGTATGACAAATATGGACTATGCATCCTAGTCAAAATTGTTAAAAAGAAATTTAGGCCATAAATTTGAAATCCATGAAATATTCATGGATTACTTGAAACATGAAAAATAAGTCACCTAATTGATGTGAATAGATAATTAGGGCATATATGCCCATCACAAACATAACAAAAATATAAATTGCAGAACCGTACAGACTTGAAATATAATACAGATAGAATAAATTATATACCTGCTAGTATTACTGAAAAGTTATAAACTAAGCACTTCCAAAGAGGAACAAACTAGTATATAAGATCGTTGATACTAGAAATACCATACCAAATTAAATTGATTCTTAAGTATCTGAATTATCATTTATTTCCTTATTTACTTGTATATATTATTTCTGGTTATATTATTGCACCACTAAGCAGAAATGCTTAGCGCGATGGAATTGCTTCCTCGCAGTCATCAAGGTAAAACCAGGATGGCGATCGAGATTTTTGGAGTCCAGATCTGCAGAAGTGTCAGAAGAGTTCAAGATTGTCACCTCCTCAGCAATGCATGTAGATAGGGCTCATTTTATACATGTTATGTATATTGTTCATTCCTAGCACATTGTAAATTGTTTGTACATCTTGTACAAATAAACTCATGTAATTAACCAATGAATTATGAAAGCTATTCAAAGTAAGTATTTTAGTATGTGAATTGAATTTGAGTTATAATGAGATTATACTTGTGAATATTGAGATATTGAAAATCTAATGAGATTTCTGAGAAATCTGGATACTGTATTGAGATACATTATGTTTGAAAATTTTTGAGACTATTAAGTTTGAGAAATTGAGTATATATTGAAATTGTCTTTGGCAGGTTCAGAAGAACTGTTAGTCCAAATTACAGCCGACACTTTGTCGGATTATTGTTAAAATTTTTGAAATTTCCAATTTAGTTAGATTTTGATAAAAGTAAAAATAGCCTAAATCTTCAATAAAGTTTTTGAATAAATAAATCAAGGACTGTAATGAAATCAGATAAAATAGAGTGCTCCGGCACACTGAGTGGCATAACTTGCTCGGCTACACTGTAGTCGGGTAAGGGATGTCACAAGTCGTCTAGTGTAGGTTACTTGGGCAACCAAATGAATGAAAGTGGACCAAGTTAATGATATACAAATTCTAAACAAATGAAACATATACATTCACTACATATTTATTTTCTTGCTATTTCTTTTATTTTATTATTGCACCACTAAGCATTATTGCTTAGCGCGTTGCTTTTGCCACGCGTAGGTTCTGGAGATACAGATCGTGAGCCCAGTAGACCGTAGACTGGGTGAGTCCATCCTACAGTTCTGCACAGTGTACGTGTCACCTCAACTTCTACAGTGCATTGGTAGGGCACTAGGTGTCATTTTGTCATTTTGTAACTAAATTTTTATTTTCTCATATGTATTTAGAATTATGTAATATATTTTGATGTTCATGTAAATTATAAAAATTGTATTTGTGAATGAAAAAGTAAATATATAATTGTGATTTATACTTGATTATCACATGTGATGGATGATTGAGAACTGAAATTGAGAAATGTTGTTGAGATTTTGATATTGGAGTTTGAGATGATGAGACATGAATATTGGAAGTGTTTTTTCACAGGTTCCGAAGAACTATTTTCTCCATTTTTAGCCGGTACTCTGCCGGATTTTCTTTAAAATTTTCGGAACCTCAAATAAATAATACTTTTGATAAATGGCTTAAATAAATTATATTTCATAAAATATATTCAAAATTATGACAAAAATTAATTAAGGTAAAATAGAGTGTGCCGGTACACCGTGTGACATATCTTACTCGGATATACTGTAGCCGGGTAAGGGGTGTCACACTATGGCCCTATGGATTAGTGACCAGAATGTCTTGGTCACTCTCCCCTACTAGTATCCCCCTTTCTACGGGTAGATTGATGCAGATGTATGAATGAGTGGATCCTGGATCCACCAATGCATGCACAGATGTATTGTAGAGGGAGAACGTACTCCTGATGACGTCCGGGGCATCTTGCTCCTCCTGAGCTCTAATGGTATAAGCTCTTGCAAGTGGTCTGCTGTCAGGCCTCTCTACTGGCTCAGATGCAGGCCTCTGTGATGGTCCCACAGCCTCAGATTTGCCAGATTTTCTACCCCTCTATGGTGCAGGAGTAGGTCTGTCTGCTTGTGTTGGAGCAGCTGTAGTAGTTCTGCGTGGACAGTTCTTCAACTGATGTTCTGTTGACCCACACCTTAAGCAGGCACCAGTCACTCTCCAATACTCCCCCTTATGCCATTTCAAACAGTGTGGACATGCAGAAGATGCTGGGGCTGGTCCCCTGAACCCCATCCCTGGAGAGCTGCCCACTGATGGTGTGGACTGACCTCTCTTAGGGGTAAACTGTGGCACAGGCCCTGAGGGTGACCACGACCGTGTGGCTGACCTAAACTCTGTGCAGGTGGACCCTTGAACCTCTTCCCAGGTGCAAGAGATGAACTAGACTGACCCGGGCCCCTCTTCTGCTGTCTATCCCTTCTGGTATGCTCACTGATTCTTACTTTTTCAACCTTTATTGCAGCTTCCACTAACTTGGTAAATTCTGTGATTCCCAAGGCAGTGAGCTGGATCTTTATGTTGTTATTTAGTCCCTCTTCAAATCTCTTACACCTTTCAGCTTCATTAGGGACTATCTCCCTTCCGTAGTGGCTTAATCGGACGAATTCCTTCTCATATTCGGCCACTCACAGCTGTCTCTGCCTCAGGTTAATGAATTCCCTTCTTCTCTCTTCTAGGTATACAGTACCCACATATTTCTTCTTGAATTCGGAGAGGAAGAAGTCCCAAGTTACTATTTCTAGTTGTACTTCACTGGACACCGTATCCCACCATTCATAGGCATCATCTTGCAGCAGAGATACGGCAGCTTCCAAATTTTGCTCTGGAGTGCAATGGAGTTGTTTTAAAACTCTGCTTGTTCTGTTCAAATAGTTTTCGGCTGCAACAGAATCATCTTCTCTCTTGCCGAAGAAGTCCACTGCTCCAAACTTCCTCAATTTTTCCAAGTGTGATTTTGGTTGTGGAGGTGGTGGTGGTAGTGCTGGCATTACCCCGGCCATTTGTCTGAAGAATTTGGCCATTTGCTGCAACATGGCCTGTGGAGGCTGAGCAGGCTCTGCTTGAGCTGGTGGAGCAAGTTCTCCCATACCCCCAGTCTCAGCTACTGCAGGTGGAGCATGACTCTCCACTTCCTCCTCGACTGCCCTTTGAGATGTAGGGTCCATATCCTATTCAAAATAAGAAAGACAAACAGATCTGCATTAGTGTCACCTCGACTCTTTCAAATGCAATGCATGGTATGGACTCAATCTAGGCCCAGAAACGCCTAAACCGTGCTCTTATACCACTAAATGTGACACCCCTTACCCTTGTACAGAATATCCGAGTAAGCAATGTCACACGGTATATCGGCACACTCTATTTTACCTTAATCAATTTTTGTCATAGTTTTAAATATAGTTTATGAAATATAATTTATTTAAGCCATTTATCAAAATTATTATTTATTTGAGGTTCCAAAAATTTTATAGAAAATCCGGCAGAGTACCGGCTAAAAATGGAGAAAACAGTTCTTCAGAACCTGTGAAAAACACTTCCAAATTCATTTCCATACAATCCCAACTCCATTTTATCAACAAATTCTCAATATGATTTTCAACAATCTTTCCATTACTCAAACATTCATCTCATGTGATAATCATGTATAAATCACAGATAACCATTCACTTTTCCATTCACAAACACAATTCTCATTATTTACATGAACATCAAAATACATTTCATAAGTTCAATTACATATGAGAAAATAAAAATTAGTTACAAAATATCAAAATGAAACCTAGTGTCCTACAAATGCACTGTGGAGGGTAAGGTGACACGGACACTATGCAGAGCTGCAGGAGGTCTCACCCAGTCTGCGGTCTATTGGGCTCTCGGTCAGTATCTCTAGAACCTACGCGTGGCAAAAGCAATGCGCTAAGCAATAATGCTTAGTGGTGCAATAATAAAATAAAAGGAAATAACAGAAATAAATATGCATTGAATGTATCGATGTTTTACTTGTTTTGTACTCGTTATAATCATTTATTTCGTTAATTTTATCCACTTTCATTCTTTTGGTTGCCCAAGTAACCTATCTTGAGCAGTCGATGGATAAGCGGGTAACCGCACTGGGTATCAAGTCCCTCGGGCCGTCACACCATCGGTCACATATGTATCTCCCGGTGTGCAACAGAATAGCTAACAATATGAGGCACGAGGCCAAGTCTCAACACAATATCAAAATGGCTAAAAGCCATAAAATCACAGAATGGCATAATGCCATGTGCAGTACTGCTAACTGAACCCTATTGGCATGCCAAACTATCCAAACCAATCTTGTTAGGTATACTAGGGCATTTGATACTTTTGAATTCTTCAAATTTTGAATTTCAAGTTTTGGTGTCACTATTCACCTCATTGGTCAACAAAAATGTTGACTTTTTGATAGAAAATAGGTACATTGGTTTTGACACTCCCAACATACCACATTTTGCATTCCAAACTTGTTGGCATTAAGCATTAATACCATTTCTAAGTTTAAACCAAGGGAAGCCGAATTTTCAGTTTTTGTAACCCAATTTTACTGTTCTATTGGTGACTGTTACAGTGAAAATTTGAGGAAATAGTAAACATGAAAGTTGTTCCTTATTTTGTCTAGTTGAATTTCTTTTTTTGAATCACTCCATTTGGAGTTTTGTAGCTCCAAATATGGTCCAAAAACCACAGCTGGCCGGATTGCAAAACTGCAGAATTTACCAAATCTACTGATGACAATGAGCATGATCGCCACTGCCTTGTTGGATAGGTTATGGTCATAATTTGGGGTAAGTTTCTTCATGAAAGTTGTTTGTCTATGTCTTAACTTGTTGCTGTAAAACTTTCAGGTCAATTGACCATATCTACAGTGAGTTATGGCCAAATGAACAGTTACTGACTGTTCATTTAGTCATTCTGCAGAACCTGTTTGCAGGGTATCCGGATTGGGGCCAATTTTTGGTCCACTTGCTTTGGTCTTTTGGACATGGTTTCTTCAGCAAAATTGTGCCATTATAAGTCTAGGTTCATGTTCAATTTGCCAAACACCAATTGGACCTACACAGCCAAAGATATGGCAGTCCAAACAGGCTGGACTCACACCTCATTCTTTGTCACTAGGCAAAATTCTACCAATTTGGTTTGTAACACTCTAATTCACTTCAAATTATGGTCAACTTACCTCAAATGGTCACTAATTGACCATTATAATGTTCTTTAACAATTTCATAAGCCAAGTCCACATTTTACTATTAAAACCCTAGCTTCCCATTATGATTCTCACAAGATGCCTTAATTTGCTAACTCATTCACTAACCACATACATACATGCTTTAAACATGATCTCTAGTCCACTTTAAATCCATCAAAACAGTCAACCCTATCCCTTCCTTAGGGCTGCCGAAATTCATGGCATACATGCACATAATTTTTATTCATTTTAGTTACAATTTCTTACTTATTTCAAGTCCCTTAACATAGAAATAAAGAGCTTTAGGTGTATATGTGCACTAACCTTTGAGTAGCACTTCTTGGACTTGTATTCTCCTTAGAATTTCTACTTCTTATGGCTGCCTAGAGTTGCCTTGTGATGTGGGGATAAATTTTTGTGAAGGGATATTAGGATTTTAAGGTGAGGAAAGCATGGAAATTGAAGCTTTTAAGAACCAAAAATGGAGGTTTGGCTAGGTATGGATTTCAGCTGGTTTGGGAGGAAGGAGATGGCTGTTTGTTTTTTTGATTTCTTTGGTCTTTATTTATCTCTTTTATTAGTTAGTGAAATGGTTGTTTAATTACAATTGGTGGAAACTTTTAAATGACCTCATAATGATGTCATATTTGGCATTTTATTGTATTTTCTTTTCTTTTCATCTCTACTCATTTTCAATTTAATTTTTAGTAATGTTTATTCATATTTTATGTCATAATAATTATTTACTTAACTGGACAAGTTAGCCAAAAATCAGCTCTGAAGGCGAAATGACCAAAATGCCCTCCGTTTGGCTCAACGGGTCAAAATTGTCTGTACCGATTGAAAAATTTTTCTAAATATTTATCTCCTTAGAATTTCTACTTCTTATGGCTGCCTAGAGTTGCCTTGTGATGTGGGGATAAATTTTTGTGAAGGGATATTAGGATTTTAAGGTGAGGAAAGCATGGAAATTGAAGCTTTTAAGAACCAAAAATGGAGGTTTGGCTAGGTATGGATTTCGGCTGGTTTGGGAGGAAGGAGATGGCTGTTTGTTTTTTTGATTTCTTTGGTCTTTATTTATCTCTTTTATTAGTTAGTGAAATGGTTGTTTAATTACAATTGGTGGAAACTTTTAAATGACCTCATAATGATGTCATATTTGGCATTTTATTGTATTTTTTTTTTCTTTTCATCTCTACTCATTTTCAATTTAATTTTTAGTAATGTTTATTCATATTTTATGTCATAATAATTATTTACTTAACTGGACAAGTCAGCCAAAAAACACCTCTGAAGGCGAAATGACCAAAATGCCCTCCGTTTGGCTCAACGGGTCAAAATTGTCTGTACTGATTAAAAAATTTTTCTAAATATTTATCTCCTTAGAATTTCTACTTCTTATGGCTGCCTAGAGTTGCCTTGTGATGTGGGGATAAATTTTTGTGAAGGGATATTAGGATTTTAAGGTGAGGAAAGCATGGAAATTGAAGCTTTTAAGAACCAAAAATGGAGGTTTGGCTAGGTATGGATTTCGGCTAGTTTGGGAGGAAGGAGATGGCTGTTTGTTTTTTTGATTTCTTTGGTCTTTATTTATCTCTTTTATTAGTTAGTGAAATGGTTGTTTAATTACAATTGGTTGAAACTTTTAAATGACCTCATAATGATGTCATATTTGGCATTTTATTGTATTTTTTTTTCTTTTCATCTCTACTCATTTTCAATTTAATTTTTAGTAATGTTTATTCATATTTTATGTCATAATAATTATTTACTTAACTGGACAAGTCAGCCAAAAATCACCTCTGAAGGCGAAATGACCAAAATGCCCTCTGTTTGGCTCAACCGGTCAAAATTGTCTGTACCGATTGAAAAATTTTTCTAAATATTTTCTTGGCATTCTAATGCCATAGGAACCTCAATGACCCTTCTCTGGAGTCCCAAAAATTATTTTATAATTTTTCCCCCGGGTCTAACGCTCCTAGTTGCGAGTACCGCAACTTCCCTCTGAGTTATCCATCGCTTGGGCACCGGCTCATTTAACTTGGTTGTATTTTATTTCTAAAATTTTTACTAAATTTTTTTTATTAATATTTGAGTTAATTATGGTTCCCAACTTTAGTTTAAATATTTTTTCGGACGTTCTAGCTGCCCGGACCGACACCGGTCACCGGAACAGTAGAATGTACGGAGTTGCTATCGGGAGGGTGTTACAAAATCCTTAAATACATTTGAAAATTTATATTCAAATTGTACAATTTCATTTGATAAGTTAAAATTCTCAACACAACAAAAATCATAAATCATACAATAAATTTATTTCAAATCAATTTGGAATTGAAAAATAACAAAAGAGTTAGTTGTGCACAAACCTTAAACGAGTCGCCTCTTGGCCTTGACTCGATTCCTCGGGTTCTTTCCCGATGTTTTTTTCAATTGAAACACATAGTTTCACAATGTTTCAGTATCATAACTCATCGTAAATCCAAAAATAAATTCAAATTCACTTATGCCTAGCTTAAATATGCCAAACTTGGCGTTCTTCAAAATTTGTGTTTCGGAGTTACTATTCACTATACTATTTAAGTCAATTTATTAACTTTCTAAGAGTTAATAGGTATGGGAATTCCAACTTCACCCACATACCACATTTTGGTCACTAAATTTGTTGGTTTTGGTTGTTTACTCAAATTCTAAGTCTTTTAGGCAAATTTGCAAATTTTTAGTTTTAGTGTCTTAAGTTGCACTGTTTCATTAGTCACTTTTATGTTAGAATTTGGCAAAACATTCTTCAAAGAAAATGTTCCCTATTGTCTTAACTAAATTCTCCTTTTTGAATCACTCCAATTGGAGTTTTGTAGCTCAAGTTATAGCCATTTGAGCCATGGCTGCCGGATTGGACTTAACTCAGATTTTCTGGGCAAATTTTGGTTCTGGCAGTTTTTGGTCACCAAATTTGGGTGGCCAAATGACTTGCTTAATGGAATAATTTGGGTTTGTGTTCTTCATGAAAGTTTTAGGTCTATATCTCATCTGTCCACTGGTAAAATTTCAGGTCATTTAGACCTGCCTAGCTCAAGTTATGGCCAAATAAACAAACACTGTTCATTTGGTTAGTTTGTACAGGCAGACTGAGATTTTCCAAGTTTGGTCAATTTGTTCACTAGGTTTTTCTCACTTCTTGGGCATGCTTCCTAAATGAAAATTGTGTCATTTAGTGTCTATTTTCATTCCCAATTGGTCTCATACAAATTAGACTTGTAAATTTTCATTTTTGGTCCCTTAAAGGATTGCATGACCACATTGAATCCGAATTTGGTTTCAACTCTAACACTTTCAACACACTTTATTTGGTCACCATTGACCATTTCCCACTTCAAATTAGATCCAAGACATCTTTTACCAATTTTTCACATTTTTGTCTCTAACCCTAAGTATCTCAAAACCCTAAAAATTGTTGCATTTAACCACATCTAAGCACACCAATCTCATTAGCACATCTATACAAGCTTGCCTACCATATTAAATTCAATCAAAACTCAAACATATGCATAGTAACCCTAGCTGGCTGAAATTCAGCTTGGTCCCTCAACAATGTTTTTATTTCATTTTAAGTTTATTTCTTAGTTGATTAGGCTATAAACACAACTAATAAATCTCAAATTTTCAAATTAGGGTGCTTACCTCCATTAGGACTTGAATTCTCTAATTTCCTTCTTCTTTTCTTCTTTCTTTGGTGATCAATCCTCTTCTCAAGTGACTAAAACAAGTTTTTATGGAATAATTATGGAAGAAATTAGGGTTTAGTAAGGATTTAAATGCTTGAACTCAAGCTTTAATGGAGGTTTAACAATGGAGAGGGAGAGAGAAATGGGAGACGGCAACTAGGGAAAAAAGAAGACTTTGGATTTTTTTTTTTCTTTCTTTATGTCTTTTTTCTTATGGAAGACCCAAAAATCAATTTAATTAAATTTATTAATTATAATCTTTATGGCATCATGCATGATGTCATCTCCCTACACCTTTTTCATTTTCTCTTTTTTTTTTTTCTATTAGTTATTTAATTTAATTCCCGACTCTAAAATTTTCTTTTCTCCAATTTTATTTGACAGTTAGGTTAGGAGTCAGTTCTCGGGGTTAATTGACAAAATTGCCCCTCGCCGGTTCAACCCAGTTTGCAAATAATTCAATATTTCTTTCGGCTCCCTGTCCTAATTATTTGATTGACTTAACAATTCTTTTTCATGATTTTCTCTTTTCCACTGTGTTCGTAATGGTCCTAAGGACCGCAGCGTCACATTTTACGGTTTGAAATTTGAGTTTAAATCGACTTCGCAGTCATTCCCGAGAAGGTCACCCATCACTATGACTCTCGGCTCGTTTAACTTCTTATGTTCTTTTTTTGTTATTTATACTTAACTAATTGACAATTACTAATAATTTGTGTTTATGGCTTATCTAGTTGCCTTAAACATAGTTTTAATCCCCTTAATAGTCCGGACCAATTCCGGTCACTGGAACAGTAAAATATACCAGGCTATACAAATAGGGGTGTTACAGGAAAGTCCAACAAGAAGAAGGGCAATAAGAAAAAGAAATCTCAGATTCCTGGTCTTTCTAAGAAAATAGCAAAACAAAAAGGGAAGACTAAAGCTGATGGAGGCAAAGGAAAGTGTTTCCACTGCCAGAAGGATGGGCACTGGAAAAGGAACTGCCCAGAGTATCTTGCTTCTTTGAAGGACAAGAAGGATAGACCTTCAGAAGGTATGTCCATATCTTGTTATTTAGATTTTGATGATACTCATTGTTCATCTACAGCTTGGGTTTTAGATACTGGTGCCAGTTCTCACATTTCTCATGATATGCCGGAACTAGCAAATAGTAGCAGCTTGTGTTCTCAAGATGTTAGAGTCCAGATTGGCAATGGCTCAATTGTTGAAGCTTTAGCCATAGGATCTAAATCCTTTTACATGTCTGAACATGTTTTGTGTTTGGATAATATTTTATATGTGTCTGATGCTTTTAAGAACTTCATTTCTATATCTAGTTTGACTATAAATGGCTATAAATTTTAGTTCACAGATGATGTTTACAAAATTTATTTTGGAAATAAATATGTTGGTTCAGGTTATATGAATGATGGTCTTTATTATTTGGATAATAATGACAAACACAAAATGAATGCAAATGATCTAAATGAATGCAATGCCATGGTGAAAACCAACTCAAGTTCAAAATATATTTGGCACTTAAGGTTATGTCATGTTGTAGAAGATAGGATTGCAAAACTGGAGAAAATAGGGATTCTTTCCTCATTGGGCTCTGAGCCTACTCCACCTTGTGAATCTTGCCTTCAGTGCAAAATGACTAGATCACCCTTTGTTGGACAAGGGCTAAGGGCTAAAAATATTTTGGAGCTAATACATAGTGATGTATGTGTTTCCATTTAAGAAAATGGCTAGAGGCAATTTTCATTATTTTATTATCTTTACTGATGATAAATCAAGGTTTGGGTATTTGTATTTGATGAAATACAAACATGAATCCTTTGAAAAGTTCAAAGAATTTAAATCTGAAGCAGAAAATCAAACAGGAAAGAGTATTAAAGCTCTTCGATCAGATCGTGGAAGTGAATATTTGAGTACTGAATTTGATGAATACTTGAGAGAGCACGGCATTGTTTCCCAACTGACTCTGTAACACCCCTCACCCGACTATAGTGTAGCCGAGTGAGGCATGCTACATTCGGTGCTGGAGCAGCCTATCTTATCTTACTTTATTCCTTTAATCATTTGATCTCGTTATATTTTAATATTAATTATTTTTAGATGGAGAAACCAGCGGAGTTTCCCCTATTTTATTATCAGTTGACGTATTTCAATATTTACTTGCTTGAAATTTTCAATAATATTTTATAACAAAAATATCACTCATGCTCATCATATTCATCTCACTTTCAATTCTTATAATTCACATCTCATTCATATATCTCAATTTCATATTCATTTCCATTCATGCACAATTTATATATATAAATTCTCAAGTTTCATTAATTTACATGATTTACAGAATTAATTACAGTTCCATAATCTATATTTCAACATACAATTCATAGTTTACATTACAAATAATAACTAATTATAATGTACAAAATACATAATATGATCTATATGGGCCCTATCTACATGCATTGCTGAGGAGGTGACAACCTTGAACACTCTGCAGATCAGAACTCCAAAATCTCTGTTTAGTATTCGCTGGGCTTTAACTTCAGTACCTGCACGAGGAAACAAATCCATCGCGCTAAGCATTGCTGCTTAGTGGTGCAATAATATAACAAAGAAATAATATAACAAGTAAAAATAATTGGAGCATATTTTCTATACTCAAGAAATTTACTGGGTTCATATGAAATTTTTCATACAATACATTTTTTTTTTCATTTATGTAGTACATTTTTTTTTGTCATTTATGTTGCTCTCTAGAATCACTTCTTTCATAAGTTTACAATAATCATTTATATAATATACAAATAAATCTAAAATTTATACTTATATTCTAACGAAAATCATAGTTGTAATGTTATTTAAGTTATAATTCTTCTACTAGTCTTTTTATCACTTCCTTGATACTTTCTAAGTTGTTTACAATCATTTCGTAATATTTAAAATTTTTAGAACTAATTTAATTTAGTTCAGATCATTCTAAGGAACAAATTTTTGGAGCTAATCTAATTTATTTCAGAACTTCTTCTCATTTATTTACTTTCTAGCATTTTTAATTGCTAATATTCATAACTTATTTTAATAAATTAGACTGCCCAAGTAACCTAGACAGGCTGACTAAACTGGATAACGGGTCGTTGGCACTAGACACCACGTGCCTCGGGCCGTCATACCATGGGATGCAGAACGTCAACCACGTATGCAGTCAGTATGGCTAAAAAGCCATGATAACACATAATCAGCCATTAAGCCATGAGTGCGGGCATAAAGCCATGAGTGTAGGCATAAAGCCATGAATACGGGCATAAAGCCTTTCATAGTATTGCTAAAACAATACCCTATTAGCATGCCAATCTATCCAATCTGACACACATGTCTAGGCAATACAAGGGCACATAGTACCATTAAGAGTTTATATGCTTTATCATTTCATTATATTTTTCGTTTATATTTTTATAGTGTTCTAATTTTATTTATAATGGAAACATAATTTCCAAATTCACATTTCTAGTTAATTTATGCATTCATCGTAATTTTCATACTAATTACAATTCACAATCATTTAATCTCATGTACCATTCATATTCAAAACATCTTTCCTTTCTCTCTTGATGGGAACCTAAATCCCAAATGACACTTTTATCACATTTATTCATTCAACAATCTATTCATGTAAGGTACATTTCATACTTCCAGTGGTATTGCTAATATGTTATGAACTCCATTGGTGTTGGGAGTATAAGTCTCAACAATCCATCTAGGTTAATTTCATTTCCTATTCAAGTGGTATCACTCTTATTTTATTAGACCTACTAGTAATGGGAATATAAATCTTAATTATATATTCACATAACTTAAATGTTTATTAAGCCATTTAGGTAAGTTACTATTTATATTCCAAGTAATCCATGAACATTTCATGGATTTCAAATTTATGGCCTTAATTTCCCTTTAACAATTTTATCTAGGATGCATAGTCCACATTTATCATACAATTCTAAGCATTTAAGCTTAGAATTGGTTCTAGGTCTTCATCTTAGTTTGCTAATCATTTTGATTACTATTCACCTTACTAGTCAACCAAAATGTTGTCTTTTTCATACTTAATGGATATTTTAATTCTAATTACACCAAGATCCCACATTTTGAGTTTTACATTTGCTAGTATTAATTGCCAATTGCAATTTAAAGTCCCCCAGATGCATTTCTAAATTTTCAGTTTTGATTACCTAAGTTTATTATTCCATTGGACAATTTTACAGTGGAAACTGGGATAACTTTTCTTCATCAAAGTTGTTCATTATTGTGTCTTCTTTAATTCCCGTTTTGAATCACTCCATTTGGAGTTTTGTAGCTCAAGTTATGGTCATTTTACCATAACTGGCCGGAGTGACCTGTACCTAGAATTTCTGGGCAATTTGGTTCTGCCAGATTTGGTGACCTAAGTTTGGTTGGTAATTTGACAAGGTTATGGTTAGAATTTGGATTTTTGTTCTTCATGAAAGTTGTAGGGCTATGTCTCAGCTCTCTTCTGGTAAAATTTCAGATCAATTGAACTTTTCTACACTAAGTTATGACCAAATGAATGAACACTATATATTTGGTCATTTTGCCTAGGCAGAATGTAAGTTACTCGGATTAGGGCAATTTTTAGGTCAACTTGATTTGGTTTTCTAGGCAGGGTTTCTTCACCCAAGTTGTGCCATTATGTGTCTAGTTTCATGTCTAATTGGCCTTGCACCAATTGAACCTATGCAACTCCATTTATGGCTGCCCAAACCTGCTGGACTCACAACCAATCTTATAGGTCACCAAGGGCAGCATGCCTAAGCTCAACTCCAACATCCTTACTCACTTCAATTCCTCCTCAAACACATTCAAATGGTCACTAATTGACCATTACAAGGTTAATATACCATTTCATGAGCAATCTCTAATTTTTTTTCACAAACCCTAATTTCTAAGTGTCCATTTCATGCTATCATGCCATCTAACACATCCAACACATCCAACATCTAACTCAAGTTTTCTCATCACAAACCACTTCTAAACAATTCAACTCATACAAATCAACCAATCTCATCCTTCTCTCATGGCTGCAAATTTTCATACACACTTTAATATAATTGTTTTGTTCAATTTTTCAACAAACTCTCATTTAATTAGTCTTCCTAACAAGGATTAAAAAGAGAGGGAAGTAAATATAGGCGCTAACCTTTTTGAGCTTCACTTAACCTTGATTAAACCTCCCTAATCTCTTCTTCTTTGGTTGCAAATAGCATTTTCTAGGTGAAAGATCAAATTTTTATGAAGGGACTTGGCAATTTTGGTGAACAAATGGAGAGGAAATTCAAGCTTTTAAGCTTGAAAATGGTGGAACCTCTTCTCTCTCTCTCTCTCTCAACGTTTTTTACTGCCCAAAGGTTGAAGATGCAGATTGTTTCTCAATTTTTGGTCTCTTTTATCTCTTTTAATTATTTTAACAAATTGTGATTGGTGGAGGAAATTTAAATGACATCATATGATGTCATAATTAGCATTTTCTTTCATTTTCTTTTCTTCTCTTCTCTACTCATTTCCAATTTAATTTTTAGCAATATTTATTCATATTTTCGATCATAATAATTATTTACTTAACTAGAAAAGTCGGCCAAAAATCATCTCTGAAGACAAAATGACCAAAATGCCCTCCGTTTGGCTTAACAGACAAAATTGTCTATACCGATTGAAAAATTTTTCTAAACCTTTTCTTGGCATTCTAATGCCATAGAAATCTCAATAACTCTTCTCTAGAGTCCCAAAAATTATTTTATAAATTTTCCTCCAAGTTTAGGGCTCCTAGTTGCGAAAACCGCAACTTTCCATTGGGTTACCCATCGCTAGGGCCCTGGCTCATTTAACTTGGTTGTATTTTATTTCTAAAATTTTTCCTTAATTTTTCTTACACTTATTTGGGTTATTTATGACTCCTCACTCTAGTCTAAATATTTTTCCAGACGTTCTAGCTGTCTAGACCGACACCGGTCACCGGAATAGTAGAATGTGCGCAATTACTACGGTGAGGGTGTTACAGACTCCTCCAGGAACACCACAGCTGAATGGTGTATTTGAAAGGAGAAATTGAACCCAATTGGATATGGTATGTAGTATGATGAGCTATACTGATATGCCAATCTCCTTTTGGGGATTTACATTAGAATCAGCTTGTATGTTCTGAATAGGATTCCATCAAAATTAGTTTCTTCCACACCTTATGAGATATGGCACGGAAGAAAACCAAGTCTTAAGCATGTTAAGATTTGGGGTTGTCCAGCTTATATCAAAAAGCTGAACACTGATAAATTGGAAACCAGATTAGAAAAGGGTCGATTTTTTGGATATCCAAAAGATAGTTTTGGATATTATTTTTATTTGCCTACTTCACAAAAGGTTGTGATAAGTAGTGTCGACACCATATTTTGGCCGATCCCCAAAATCAATAAAATTTTGAAACCGATCCCCGGTACTAAGTCTCCTTCGGACAGCTAATCACATTTCCGATCCCTCTTTGATAGGCTGTCACAATTCCGATCTCTCCCCGTAAAGAATTAAATCAAATTGTTAACTTCTCGCATCAGTCAAAGCTTTACCAGTCTGTCGCTCACCGATCTCTCAAACCCATTGTCGAAACTCAGGACCCATCAAGTACATTCCTGATAAATGAACTGGCACAAGATCTTTTCCTAACAGTTTTATTGTCGATCTCCCTTTCGAAAGTTTAAGAGTTAAGGTTTTGGTTCGGTTTAATAAGGATTCCGATCTTAAGTGTTCAAGTTAAATTTTCAAGTCCCGTTCAGCATTTCTTCCCCACCGATCTCATGCTTATTGTGCTTTCCGATCTCTTATACTTAGATTAATAATTGCATTTAGTTCTTGTTTCGCTATGCTCATACAATCAAATACTTAGGCAGTTCAGAGATTTTCCAATCACATCCATTCATTGAACAAAAGAGAGCCCATTTCATTTCATTTTTTTGTACAAGCTATTCAGCTGGAGGGTCACCCCCAGCCTGATTTACATTTTGCTCACTCTCTCTCTCACCCTCGGCTTCCCCCTCACTGTCCTCATCGTCGCCCTCAGGAGCCAGGTCGGCCATCCAAGAGAAGTCCTCCCCTGGGTAACGCTTCTGGAGTTCGGCCAAGAGGTCTTTGTGAGCATTCACATAGGCCCCGGCTATTCCCGTCACCATCTCTTCATCTTTCTCCTTAAGCTCCCCGTCTTTCTCTTTAAGCTCGTCGATGAGTTGGGCGACTGAGCGACCGTTGGCTGTAGCGCTGGACTTCTCCGAGAACCCGATTCCTTTCGGCGAACAAGATTTAGTTCGGCCACCACTGTCCTCATAAAACTTTCGCCCCTCAACTTGAGATATATAATCTTGAGCGGATGAGAGTTGGGATCGGAGGAAGCCACTTCTGATTTTTCTTCCCGATCTCCTTACCCGTACCGAACCTTTTCCCAAACCATGGTCGATTCACTGGGCACTCCACGTTCGAGCTCATGGATTGAGTCAAGATATCATCAAGGCTGTTCGAGGATAGCCTGTCCGATCCTCGAAGAAAGATGGAAGACCCCAAGACTTGGGCAAAGCAGGGTTCTCCCGAACAGTCGGTTATTCTTCGAGGACTCGATTAGCTTTTGAGCGCCACGAGAAGAGGTCCTCCTGAAGATTGAGAAGGACCCCTTTCCGTGCTTGGAACAAGCTGGAAGAGCCGGAGGTTGCTCTTCCAATCTAGGAGGAGATCGGACGGCTTCGATGGCGAATCCGAAGGTTGAGGCGGGTCCCCTTGTACTTCCCCAGATTCATGACCAGGTGTTAGAAGCATTTCCGAACGCTTCATCTCTTTTATTCTCCGGGAGATCTCTTTGTCCTTCTTCCGTTTCCTAGAACCCTCACCACCCGCCATACCTGCACAAAGAAAAGGTCAGTGAGATCGCTAAGGTCCTGAGAGCTGAGATATAGAAAATACCAATGCCGAGGTCAGAGAGCGGAAGTTCGCGGTCTTGGCCGGTGAGCAGTTGAATAGTCCAATGGTGCAACTCAGCAGTCACCGCATCCAAACAAGAATACTTTTGAGTGGCGGCCAGACTCTTCAGATCCATCACTACTAAGCTTTCTTCCTGGTTCAGGGTAATATGCTTCGGAAGCAAAGGCCCCTGGTACCACCAGCTACGGGGGAAGTCCTCAAAGCAGCTCGGATCTTTGCTCCTCAGAATGAAGAAACGGTTCTTCCAATTCTTAAGGGATGAGGGCGGTCGGAAAGAGCTCAATGAGGCTTCACTGAAAGAACGATGTTCGTCATCCTTTGTGAGTTAGTGCATGCGATTCGGCGAACACCTTAGCCATAGGTCTGATTCCCTTAGCTCG
Source organism: Hevea brasiliensis (assembly GCF_030052815.1). Taxonomy (NCBI): domain Eukaryota; kingdom Viridiplantae; phylum Streptophyta; class Magnoliopsida; order Malpighiales; family Euphorbiaceae; genus Hevea; species Hevea brasiliensis. The sequence goes on from NC_079494.1 coordinate 69,346,179, forward strand.
GCATAGACCTCGGAAGGCTACCAAGATCCGCCACGAGTTAGGGTGAATTTGAGCAATGCATGCTCGGTGAAGTTTTAGGACCTCCTTATAGAAGTCATCTAGAGGGAACCGAAGACCGGCCTTTAACTGTTCCTCGTACACCATAACCATGTCATTCTCTTCAAAGGAGTGATCGACACGAAGATCGCCGTGGCACTTGATTAGCTCAAATGCGAATCGGGCGAATGTTGTATTCTTGGCTAAGCGATTGCGGATCGGATACTCGAAGAACCGACGGTAGCTCATCTATAGGAGAGTCTCCTCCCGAAGCAGTGCGCTTTGATGGTATGATCCGCCCCCGAGCTGGAGCGGAGACCCTAGGGGGTTCGGTTTGCGTGCTTGGCCCGACTACCTCTTCTTCATCGGACGACCATGAAAACTGAATGGAAGGAGGGCTCGCCGCTCTCTGACCTTCGGCACCGCTCATTTTCAAAAGGAATAAAGAACTTAAACTAAAAAAGAAGATCAAAGCCCTTACCGGAGTCTGATCGGCGTCGGAAGAACTTGAGAAAGCAGAGAACTTCGAAGTTGTGAGCAGGGAATTAAAAATGGAATGAGAGAACAACTGGCTAACCCTCCCACCCCTATTTATACTAGTCCGAGCATTTAATGCTCGCGAGGTTCTAGGCAACGCATCGATTGGTGGGACTCGACAGCTGTTCTGACACTTCTCTCAAATATCCGAATGTTCTGAGATCGGTTAATTGGAGATCGGCATAATAAGTTAAATATTTTGAATAAAGGATCAGTTAAGTGTCATTCAGGTAAAGAACCAGATCGGATAATCACATTAGAGATCGGAAAATAATCAATGCAAAAATAATAAGATGATAACCGACAAAATAAAGTCTTTATTTTCAAAAGATCGGATTACATCATTTGGGCGATCTCTAGGGATCGGATTACATTAAAATTGGATCACATCATTTCTGTGATCTCTAGAGATCGGATTACATTGAAAACAAAATACATCATTTGGGCGATCTCTAGGGATCGGAATGTCACATTGTGACTGATCCAAAGGGGTGTCACCGATCGAGCCGAGCGTTTCGGAACCCAATGTGGAGGAAAGCCGCTGTCGGAACACCCAATGTGATGAGAAGCCGAATGAACTCAGTTGAGCGACTCGAGATCGGTACAACCGAGGTCCGCAATACAGATCGGTCAAATCCAGTTCTCTCACCATCGTCAGTTAAGGTCATTCGATCACCGGGATCGTAAATTTTCAGTCGGTGAGTAAAGAAGTCCATCGGAAAAAGATCAAAGCCACAGTTGTAGTCGGAACTTCCGTCGGAGCAGCTAGAACAGGGAAAGTAAGAAGGAAGAGAGGAAAATCAGATGAAGGAAATGTCTCTGTCGATAGGGGTATATATAGGTGAAAATGAGCATTTATTGCTGAGCAGAAAACGAAGCGAACGCTTCTGGAATCGAGGGGCAATTAATCCTTTGACCAGACCGGACCTAAGGAAGGGAAAGATGGGAATAATAGATCGGAAGATGGTAGACCAGCATGAAAGATCGAAAAGAACGTGTGAAAGAGATCAGAAAGAAGAGGGATCGGAAGACAAAAAGAATAAGACAAATCCCAAATAACCGTTGTCAGAATCAGAGCCGAGGTAGTTAAAGCGTTGCAGGCGAGATCTCCACCGCACGCCTAAGAATCGCCCGCAATGCTGATAGGTGCCAGGGTATGTCGTGACAGTTTTGTACATCCCAATCCCCACCGTTGATCTCACTTATAAGGACAAACCCGGAACCCTTGGATCAAGAGAGAAGACGACAATACCAGCGTCTTTCGCTCTTAGCCCTTAGATCGTTCCGGACAAGAAGATCTGGGACCGTCAGATTGAAAGAAGAAAAGGACAAACGTTCTGAAGAGGGATCTCAGCCATTCATTTTGATTCTCTTTAATTCCTGGGCATCCGATCATGTCCTTCAAAATCTTGACCCTCCATCTCCCTCAAAATAAATCCTGACCCTTCATGGGGAGCACCCGATTCCTATAAATACCAGTATGAAAAAACTGTTCAGGGGACGGACGGACAAAAGGGAGAGGCTGTTATTATAGCGGAAGAACTCTGAAAACTTCATTCAGTTTGTTATTCCGCTACTTTGAAGTGTTGATTGGAAAAACTTTTGAAACTAGTTTTCTGAAGTGTTTCTTGGAAAGGATTCTGAATACTGGAACTCTACATTTCCAGTTTGTTCATTATCTGGTCACACCCTCACTTTCAGCCCTTTATCATCTCTGTTTTCATTCCCACTGTCTAAGCTAAACTTCATTCCACTCGGCTTTTATCTTAATCTGATTATATTTTAGCTAAGCTCCCTTCACTTCCCGACGAACATCAGCTCTCAGGCTAATCAGTCCACCGTCTTATCTCTAGTTGCCACCCCATAGCTATTTCAGTAGATTTGGCTCCTCACAGGTAAGAGTTCATATTGCTGCTTTACTAAGTGTTTACATTAATTTTTCGCACTTTCTTTGTTCTTCTTACGTATGTAATTTTCTCCAAGTTCATTTTGTGCAAAAGGACCCAAAAGAATGTTACTCTCAAGTTATCTCTTTAGTGATTAGTCCGTTATTTTATTAATCTTCGTCGTTTCTGAATGCAAGTTTTTCTAGCTCCTAGTAGCGTGTAAATGGTCCGGTAAGACGTAGGTAATTGCAACTTAAGGATCCCTTTTAAAAGAAAGAACCTGAATAACGCGTCAGGAAGATAGCCAAATTATTAGGCTGACGTAAACAGCAATTCGACAAAGAGGTCATAAAGTGAAATGAAACCAAAATAAACAAAACAGAATAGATCGGTCATCAATAGATATTGGTAAAATGAATACATGGAAGGTCGGTAAATCAAGTCTAGTTTTCCCCATCTTGCCAAAAGGTATCGAGAAGCCTTATCCCCAGCATCTTCGAATGCCAGAATCCTTAGCTTTAGGCTCTTATGTCATGTAGCTGAAATTAAAATCCGGGAGATCGGAAAAGCCCCTTTCGGGCTCCTGTTAATTTAAAAGAGATCGGAGGAGAGTTCTTATCTAGTCTCAATTCAAAATTTTAATAACTATTAAATAGAGATCAGAGGAGGGTTCTTATCCGGTCTCCATTCAGAGTTTTAATAAATAACCATTTAAAAGAGATCGGAGGAGAGTTCTTATCTGGTCTCAACTCAAAATTTTAATAACTATTAAATAGAGATCGGAGGAGGGTTCTTATCCGGTCTCCACTCAAAGTTTTAATAAATAACCATTAAATAGAGATCGGAGGAGAGTTCTTATCCGGTCCCAACTCAAAAATTTTAATAAATGTCTAGAGGAGATCGGAGGAGGGTTCTTATCCGATCTCCCTCCCAAAATTTTAATTTAAAAGAGATCGGAGGAGAGTTCTTATCCGATTCTCACACCAAATCTTAACCCATACGCAAAATAATCTCAGAACTAAAAAATTCGTAACGTCAATTCACTAAGGTGGTCTCATTTACTTGTGTATCTGGGTGATCCAAATTCAGTGAGAAATCAAATGTTCCTTTAGCCAAAAGGATTAACATTCCCATTCAAGCCCTCCTAACTAATTTATAAAGAATGCAAAATTAAATCTACTTACCCTTATTAAGGGACGAGGTGGGGTGCCTAACACCTTCCCCACCCATTTACGGACCCTGAACCTAGAATCTCTGTTTTGAAGTGGTTTCATTTTTAATTTATCTTCCCAAATGGTTTTCTTTAGTTTCCCTCAAAACTAAGGTGGCGACTCCTCACTTTTCCCACTTCGGTGAGTGATCGTCCAGGCGACCGCGAAATCCCTTTGCGACAAGTAGAAATGCCACATTTCTTGAACAATAGTTTGTTCAAGAAGGAGGCAAAAGAAGGCAAATAGAGTTAGAATTGGAGAATTCTGACCAACCGATAGATCAAATGGATATAGATCTATCTAGTCAGCCTACACCCATAGCTGAAACATCTACAGCTATTTCTCGTAGAACAACTAGGGTATCTCACCCACCAGTGAGATATGGTTTCCTACATGAAGAAGAACAAGAGTTGTCTACTCATAAAGAAGTAGATCATTGAGATGATCCAGTTACCTATAAAGAAGCTATATCGGATATAGACTCTTCAAAATGGATTAATGCTATGAAATCCGAGATTGATTCCATGTATAAGAATCAAGTTTGGGATCTTGTTGACCCACCTGAAAGTATTGTACCTATTGGGAACAAATGGATTTTCAAGAAGAAAATTAGTTCTGATGGAAAGGTAGAGACTTATAAGGCAAGGCTAGTAGCGAAAGGGTTTCCAAAGGCAAAGAATCGACTATGAGGAGACTTTCTCGCCTGTTGCCATGCTTAAATCAATTAGGATTCTATTAGCAATAGCTGCATACTATGATTATGAGATTTGGCAGATGGATGTCAAAACAACTTTTCTCAATGGATACATTGAAGAAAACATTTTAATGGAACAACCTAGGGGTTTTGAATCCCAAGATGGTTCCAAGGTATGCAAGCTAAAGTGATCCATTTATGGGTTGAAGCAAGCTTCGAGGAGTTGGAACATCCGTTTTGATGAAGCTATTAAATCATTTGGTTTTATCAAAAATGAGGATGAGCCATGCGTATATAAGAAGGTTAGTGATAGTGTTATCACTTTCCTTATCTTATATGTGGATGACATACTGTTGATGGGTGATGACACAGGTATGTTGACAACTATAAAGGTATGGTTTTCAAATACATTGTAACATCCTCCCGGTAACAACTCCATACATTCTACTGTTCCGGTGACCGGTGTCGGTCCGGACAGCTAGAACATTCGGAAAAATATTTAAATTAAAGCGATGAACCAAAATTAACTCAAATATTAATAAGAAAATTTTAGTAAAAATTTTAGAAATAAAATACAACCAAGTCAAATGAGCCGGTGCCCAAGCGATGGGTAACCGGAGGGAAGTTGCGGTTCTCGCAACGAGGAGCCCTAGACCCGGGAAAAAATTCATAAAATAATTTTTGGGACTCCAGAGAAGGGTCATTGAGATTCCTATGGCATTAGAATGCCAAGAAAATATTTAGAAAATTTTTTCAATCGGTACAGACAATTTTAACCCGTTAAGCCAAACGGAGGGCATTTTGGTCATTTCGCCTTCAGAGACGATTTTTGGCCGACTTGTCCAGTTGAGTAAATAATTATTATGACATAAAATATGAATTAATATTGATGAAAAATTAATTTGAAGTTAGTAGAAGAGAAAAGAAAAGAAAATACAATAAAATGCCAATTATGACATATTATGAGGTCATTTAAAATTGTCCACCAATCACAATTAATTAACCATCAAATTAACTAATAAAAAGAGTCAAAAGAGACCAAAGAATTAAAAAGCAAACAGCAGCCCTTCTTCTCCTTCAAAAACGTTTTTCACCTCCTCCCTCACTCCTCCATTAACAAACTTTCTAAAGCTTCAATTTCCATGCTTTCCTCACCCCAAAACCCTAAGTCCCTTCACTAAAAACTTGTCTCTACCTCTTGGGAAGTGTTTGGCAGCCTAGAAAGGGAAAGAAAGTGAAGATTAACTTGGGAAAATTCTGCCCTACAAGAGATTAGTGCACATATATACTTAAAACTCTTTAATCCCATGCTAGAGACTTGAAACAAGTATGAATTTGTAACTTAAATGAATAAAAGTTATGTGTATGTCCACCATGACTTTTGGCAGCCCTAAAGAAGGAACATGATTGAGTGTCTTGATGGACTTAGAGTGAACTAGAGAGTATGTTTAAAAAATATATATATATATGTAAGGAATGAAAGTGATTAATTAAGGTAGTTGTGAAAATTTATAATGGAAATTAGGGTTTTGAGGTGTGAAACTTGGATTTAGCTTATGAAATTGTGAAAGAACATTATAAGGGTCAATTAGTGACCATTTTAGGTAAGTTGACCACAATTTGGACTGAAATATAGCATAGCAAAGTGAATGTGTAGGCTGCCTAAGGACAAGTGAGTGATCAAATTTCAGTCCACTTGGACTGCCATATCTTGGGCTGTGTTGGTCCAATTGGTGTTTGGCCAATTGGACATGAAACTAGGCTTATAATGGCACATTTTTGCTGAAGAAACTATGCCCAAAAGACCAAAGCAAGAGGACCAAAAGTTGGTCCCAATCCGGATACCCTGCAAACAGCCCCTGCAGAATGACCAAATGAACAGTAACTGTTCATTTGGCCATAACTCACTGTAGAATGGTCAAATTGACCTGAAATGTTTACAGCAACAAGATATGATATAGAAAAACAACTTTCATGAAGAACATCGCCCCAAATTATGCCATTAACCCATTCAAATTATTGAACAAAGTTGAGTTATCAAACCTGCAACTCTGCAGATTTACATTTGAACAGTAATGTTTGGATGGCTATAACTCTCTCTAGAAAACTCGGATTTAGGCGATTCTTGAACCGATAGAAACCTAAGGCATGGTAGAACATTTCATATGAAGAAAGTTAGACCAAATTATGAACTTAATTGGTCAAATTACTGACTAAAGTTGGACCAAAATCTGCCAAAACCCAAAATTTTAGCAGAAGCAGTGCAGTGAACGATAAACTTATTTTGGCCATAACTTGAGCTACAAAACTCCAAATGGAGTGATTCAAAAAAAGAAATTCAACTAGACAAAATAAGGAAAAACTTTCATGTTTACCATTTCCTCAAATTCCCACTGTAACAGTGCTTAATGGAATAGTAAAGTTAAGCTTCAAAAACTGAAAATTTTGTTTCCCTTGGTTTAAGCCTAGAAATGGTAATGGTGATCACTTCCAACAAGTTTTAAATGAAAAATGTGGTATGTTTGAAGTGCCAAAGTCAATGTACCTACTTTCTATGCAAAAGTCAACTTTCTTGTTGACCAATGAAATGAATAGTGACACCAAAAGTTGAAATTCAAAGATTGAAGAATTTTAAAGTATCAAATGCCCTAGTATACCTAACAAGATTGGTTTGGATAGTTTGGCATGCCAATAGGGTATTGTTTTAGCGATCGCGAAAGGCTTTATGCTGTATTCATGGCTTTATGCGTATTCATGGCTTTTATGCCCGTATTCATGGCTTTTATGCGATTATGTGATATCATGGCTTTTTAGCCATCTTGTTTATCGTGGTTGACATTAGCGTCCCATGGTATGATGCCCGAGGCACCGCGGTGTCGATGCCAACGACCCGTTATCGATCGATCGTCGAAGATAGGTTACTTGGGCATGGAAAAGTATAACTGTGATTGAACTGATCATTAAAGAAAATACGAAAATTAAGTATCAGGAATGATTATAAAAAATACAAAGAAGCTCAAGATCATGAAGAAAATAATTAACGAAATGCATGAAGAAGTTAATATCATAAAACATGAATAGCCCTCGACTAAACAATAAGTTAGTAATTATTCATTTATTATGAACACAATAGCAAGGAAATTATTATCTTTATTTGCATATTATATTTTCTTGTATTATTGGCACCACTAAGCTTTATGCTTAGCGCGTCGCTTTGCAACGTAGTGCGTCAAGATTTGGACAGAGGGCCCAGTAGACCACAGATTCGGTAAGGCAGTTCACAGTTCTGCATAGCGTCCTTGTCACCTCACAGACTATAGTGCATTGGTAGGACACTAGATCCCATTTTGTATTTTGAGATTTTTGTAAATTTGGTAATTAAACTCTTATTTTATCATATGTATTTGAACAAATGTAATATAATTTTGTATTAATGTAAGTACTTATAATTTGTGATTATAAATCACATGTGAGAATTTATTTATGATTTGAGTCTAATGATGATGTGAAATGACAAATAGAGGAATCGTTAAGAAATTGTTGTAACTTAATGTGATACAAAATGTGAATTGTATATGAGTACCATGAGATGAATGATTGAGAAATAAATAAAATTGCTGAAATTATTCTGAGACTTTGTTGATAATTGGAGTTGGGATTGATTAAAAATGATCATAGGAAGTGTTTTTCACAGGTTCCGAAGAACTGTTTTCTCCATTTTTAGCCGGTACTCTGCCGGATTTTCTTTAAAATTTTCGGAACCTCAAATAAATAATAATTTCGATAAATGGCTTAAATGAATTATATTTCACAAATTGTATTCAAAACCATGATAAAAATTAATTAAGATAAAATAGAGTGCTCCAGCACACTGAGTGGCATAACTTGCTCGGCTACACTGTAGTCGGGTAAGGGGTGTCACATACATTCTCCATGAAAGACTTAGGGGAGGCAACCTATATTCTTGAGATTCACATCTATAGAGATAAAGCGAAAAGAATAATTGGTTTATCTCAAAGTCTATACTTGGAAAAGGTGTTAAAGAGATTTAACATGCTTGATTCCAAGAGAGGATTGTTACCAGTGAGACATGGTATCCATCTTTCTAAAGAGATGTCTCCAAAGACACCTGAAGAAAGAGATAAAATGGCCAGGATTCCATATGCTTCGGCTATTGGAAGTTTAATATATGCAATGTTGTGTACTAGGCCGGATATCGCATATGCTGTTAGTTTGACTAACAGGTATCAATCCAATCCAGGTTTAAAACACTGGATAGCTGTTAAGAATATCCTTAAGTACTTGAAAAGAACTAAGGATTTATTCTTGATATATGGAGGTGGAGACTTGCAATTGGATGGTTATACTGATTCTGATTTCCAATCAGATATCCATAATAGAAAGTCTGCCTCTAGGTATGTGTTCATTTGTAATAGAGATGTAGTCAGTTGGAAGAGTTCTGAACAAAGTATGACTGCAGATTCCACTACTGAGGCTGAGTATATTGCTGCATCGGATGCCGCAAAGGTAGCTGTTTGGATAAAGAAGTTCATGACAGAACTTGCAGTAGTTCTTTTCATTGAGTCAGCAGTTCCACTACCCTATGACAACAATGGAGCAGTCATACAGGCTAAGGAACCCCGATCTCACCAGAAATCCAAACACATAGAAAGCGGCTACCACATTATCAAAGAAATAGTTAGGCAAGGTGTAACACCCTCCCGGTAGCAACTCCGTACATTCTACTGTTTCGGTGACCGGTGTCGGTCCGGACAGCTAGAACGTCCGGAAAAATATTTAAACTAAAGTCAGGGACCATAATTAACTCAAATATTAATGAGAAAAATTTAGTAAAAATTTTAGAAATAAAAATCTGATTAAGTCAAAAGCTAGGTGCCCAAGCGATGGGTAACGAGAGGTAAGTTGCGGTTCTGCAACGAGGAGCCCTAGACCAGGGAAAAATTATAAAATTATTTTTGGGACTCCAGAGAAGGGTCATTGAGGTTCCTATGGCATTAGAATGCCAAGAAAATATTTAGAAAAATTTTTCAATCGGTACAGACAATTTTGACCCGTTAAGCCAAACGGAGGGCATTTTGGTCATTTCGCCTTCAGAGGTGATTTTTGGCCGACTTGTCCAGTTAAGTAAATAATTATTATGAACTAAAATATGAATTAATATTGATGAAAAATGAATTGAAAGTTAGTAGTGATGAAAAGAAAAGAAAAATACAATATATGCAAATTATGACATCAATGTGATGTCATTTAAAATTGGCCACCAATTACATTTAAACTATCATTTATCTAACTAATAAAAGAGGTAAATAAAGACCAAGGAAGACCAAAAAAAACGTGAGCAGCCTCTTCTTCCATAACAGCCACACCAAAAGAAAGAGAGAGAGAAAGAAAGAGAGACCTCCATTGATGTTCACTCCAAACCTTCAATTTCCTCTTCAATTCACCCTTCAACCCTAGAAACTCTTCACTAAAATTTACCCTAGCACCTTGCTAAAGCTTTTGGCAGCCAAGAAGGAGAAAGAAAGTGAGGTTTAAGGGCTTGGAAAATTCTGCCACTTGAGGTTAGTGCATTTATATCTTAAAAACTCATTATTTTCATGGTTTGGGACTTGAAACTAGTAAGGATTGTGATTTAAATTAACAAAAACTTATGTGTATAACATCTTGAATTTTGGCTGCCCTAGCTATGGAAAAGGGGGAAGTGTATTTGATGAGCTTAGAGTGAAATAGAAACCATGTTGAAGTTATAAACATATAAGCAATGCATTGGTAGTTACTACGATACATGGCATAAACCATGAATTTGAATTAGGGTTTGGAAAGGTGAAAATGTGACTTGGCTTAGGAAATGGTTAGAGAACATTTTAATGGTCAATTAGTGACCATTTTAGGTAAATTGACCAACAAATGGACTGAAAAATGAGATTGCAAAGTGAGGTTGCAGGCTGCCCTAGGACAAGACATAGGGACTGAAAATTCAGTCCCTTTGCACTGCCATAACTTGGGCTGTGTTAGTCCAATTGGTGTTTGGCCAATTGGACATGAAACTAGGCTTATAATGACACATTTTTTCTGAAGAAACCATGCCCAAAAGACCAAAGCAAGAGGACCAAAACTTGGCCCCAATCCGGATCCCCTGCAACAGCACCTTCAGAAATGACCAAATGAATAGTAACTGTTCATTTGGCCATAAATCACTGTAGATTTGGTCAATTGACCTGAAATTTTTACAGCAACAAGTTAAGACATAGACAAACAACTTTCATGAAGAAACCTACCCCAAATTATGACCAGAACCTAACCCAAATGGCAGTCACAGTTACTGTTCAAACCTGCAACTCTGCAGATTTTCATTTGAGCAGCAATGTTTGGAGGACTATAACTCTCTCTAGAAAACTCGGATTTAGGCGATTCTTGAACCGATGGAAACCTAAGGCATAGTAGAACATTTCATATGAAGAAAGTTAGACCAAATTATGAACTTAACTTGATCAAATTACTGACCAAAGTTGGACCAAAAATCTGCGGACCAAAATCTCAGCATGAGCGATTGCGTGAGCGATAAACTTATTTTGGCCATAACTTGAGCTACAAAACTCCAAATGGAGTGATTCAAAAAAGGAAATTCAACTAGACAAAATAAGGAACAACTTTCATGTTTACCATTTCCTCAAATTCCCATTGTAAAAATAACAAATGGAACAGTAAATATGAAGCATGAAAACCGAAAATTTTGCTCAATTAGCATTAAGCTTAAAAATGGTATTGGCAACCAATACCAACAAGTTTGAAATAAAAAATGTGGTATGTTTGAGGTGTTAAGACCAATACACCTATTTTCTATCCAAAAGTCAACATTTTTGTTGACCAATGAGGTGAATAGTGACACCAAAGCCGAAAATTGGCAATTTTGCCAAAATGACCTAAGCTTTGAGAAAGTGACCAAAACCAACAAGTTTTAAATGCAAAATGTGGTACATTGGGAGTGTTAAAACCAATGCACCTATGATCTATGCAAAAGTCAACTTTTTGTTGACTATTGAAGTGAATAGTGATATAAAAACTTGAAATTCAAAAATTGAAGAATTCAAAAGTATCAAATGCCCTAGTAGGCCTAATGTGATTGGTTTGGATAGGTTGGCATGCCAATAGGGTTACGATAGCAAGATCTGCGTATGATGTATGGCTTCATTGCCATTCTGTGATGTGATAGCCTATGGCTATCTGATTATGATGTTTTACTTGGCTTTATGCCTTATTGCTTATATGGCTTATTAGCCATTCTGTTTGCACACCGGAGACACATTGTGACCGATGGTGTGACGGCCGAGGTACACAGTACCCGGTGCTAGTTTACCCGTTTATCCATCCAGGTCAATTTGTATAGGTTACTTGGGCATGGAAAAGTATAACTGTAATTGAACTGATTGTTAAAGAAAATACGAAAATTAAATATCAGAAATGATTACGATAGAATACAAAGAAACTCAAGATCATGAAGAAAATAAATAAACAAAATGCATGAAGAAGTTAATAGCATAAAACGTAATTAGCCCTCGACTAAACATTAAGTTGGTAATTATTCAGTTTTTATGAACACAATGGCTAAGAAATTATGATTTTTATTTGCATATTATTTCTTTCTATTTTATTATTTGCACCACTAAGCTTTATGCTTAGCGCGTCGCTTTTGCAACGCGTAGGTACTGAAGATACTGATCGAGAGCCAGTAGACCACATATTGAGTAAGTCCATCCTACAGTTCTGCATAGTGTCTGTGTCACCTCACTGTCTGCAGTGCATTGGTAGGACGCTAGATGTCATTTTGGTATTTTGTAATTGATTTTATTTTCTCATATGTATTTGAAACTTATGTAATGTATTTTGATATTCATGTAAATAATGAAAAGTGTGGTTGTAAATGGAAAAGTGAATGTTTATCTATGATTTATGCATGGTATCATATGAGATGGATGAATGAGAACTGAGATTGAACATTGTTGAGAATTTGATAAATGGAGTTGAGATGATGGAAAATGAATATAGGAAGTGTTTTTCACAGGTTCCGAAGAACAGTTTTCTCCATTTTTAGCCGGTACTCCGCCGGATTTTCTATAAAAATTTTCGGAACCTGAAATAAATTACAATTTCAATAAATGAATTATATTTTGCAAGTTATATTCAAAACTACGATAAAAATGAATTAAGATAAAATAGAGTGCTCCGGCACACTGAGTGGCATAACTTGCTCGGCTACATTGTAGTCGGGTGAGGGGTGTCACACGAGGCGATGTAGCCATGCAGAAAATAGCATCAGCTGAAAATTCAGCTAATGCATTCACTAAGCCTTTGTCATAAACTCAGCTAGACCGACATCTTGAGAAGATGGGTATAAGATATTGTAATGAATGGCTCTAGTGCTAGTGGGAGATTGTTAGTAGTATGCCCTAGAGCATATCATTTAGTATGTATCTTGTGCATGTTTTTATTAATAAAAGGCATTTCCACTTGTCCGTTTACGTAATATATTTATGTGTAATAGAAAAGGTCCATTGATGTTTTGTTAGAAATACTATTCTTAAGTTGTTAAGAATATGAGTGACAGTATTTCTAATACAAAGTATCATAAATAGGTTCACAATCGAGGATACTTCACAATAAGGACATGACTTATCCAGAAAGATTGTATTCATGTTTGTTCCCAAGTTATTTATATGAGGTATAAATAAGATGGAATGGTGAGTCTCATGCCATATGACAAAAATGATAGGCACTTATACATGATGAGTAGGCCGAACCAGTGACACTTATGACAAGCACATGGAGTTTACTCTTGTCAATGTATTGTCATAAATCATATCAGTGCATATAATCTTTAGACCTGAGATAGCACAGTTATCTTGTATATAGGTGGTTTGAGTTTGATACTGCTTTCATACTTGTACTGTGTATGGGTTTATGGGCATGTGTTGGCTCCTACTAGTTATATATGAAGATAGATATTGATCAAGATGGAATCTGTTCCTCTAAATAAATAGGGATAAAATCCTATGTTCATTTAATTGCTCTTGATGTTTCAAGTTCCTGGCCAGGACAGATAGATTTAATCAGAAAAGTGTTTCTGATGAGAAAATCTTTTTAATCAAGAACTGGAAACCAAATCTAGAATGTTGGATGTATAGTATAAGTTAAATTTATATTTAAAGTGTTTAAATATGAATTTAATTAATGAGAAATTATTTAATAAAGATTAATTAATTTATTTATATTTGATATAAATTAATTAGAAGAAGAGAAATAATTTTTTTGGATTGAGAACTCAAAATTAAGACACAGGGGCATTTTGGTCGTTCCACAGGGTGACATGTGGCACCATGTGATGGTAACACATGGCACTACACATAAGCTTGCCAAATATCTTTTAATCATGTAAGATAATTAAAATTAAGATTAAATATAGGTTTGACACTTGGCACAATGTGATTGAGTCAATTAAACCTAGAACCAATCATAAGGTGACATGTGGCAAGGGTTTTAAGTGGTGACCTAGCTATATAAGTGTTGTTATGAAAAGAAAAAATAACAATTAGCTGCTGCCTCCTTTGTGCCGCCACCCTTGAAGCTCCCATTCTCTCTTCTTCTTGATCTCTCATCAATTCTAAGAGATTAGCAAACAATCTCTTGAATTAAAAAAACTAGAAATTGTTTCTAGTGTCCTATTTACATATTTAATCTCTTAAAAGGTAAAACTTGATTTTCTAATTAATAGAAAAAGCTTTAGAAGCTGTTCAAGGGCTGCCATAGGTAAACTTGGTGTGGACAAGCTAGAGGGACAACATCTGGTGTCCTAATGACGCATCCCAAAGGCACAAATACACTATAGTGCATCAAGAGGTTAGTGTATTTGTTCTTGATTTAATCTAAGATTCTAAAATTAATTTGATTAATTCTAAAATCTTAAATGGCAAATATAGATCCAAAAACATATTAAAAGAGTTTTAATATGTTGTTTATCATTGAAATCAAATAGATAAAAATAAATCTTGCATGATGCATGTGACCATAGGCAAAAAAATTTTTGAATTCAATGGTACAAACTTGTGTTTTTCATGCTTCTGCTCCTTCACATGGCACGCTATGCTAGGTGTCAACCATGGTCCATGAGATGCCTAAAATGATTTAGAGAAATTATTTATGGTAAGAAAGAGTTCTGATGATATTAAGAGTTAATATCATATCTCATTGTCAATTAGTGATCAGCTTAGTAAGTCACATACATATACAAATTAATCACTAAGTTGAATATGATTTAATTGATTAATTAAAGAGTGTAATTAATTAATTAAATAAGTTTGGTTTGCAATAAGATTGCAAAGTCTCTAGCATGGCTTGAAACTAAATCTAGGTTATTGGATGTATAGTATAAGTTAAATTTATATTTAAAGTGTTTAAATATGAATTTAATTATGAGAAATTAATTAATGGAGATTAATTAATTGATTTATATTTGATATAAATTGATTAGAAGAGAGAAATAATTATTTTCAGTTAAGAACTCAAAATTAAAACATAAGGGTGATTTGGTCATTTCACATGGTGACATGTGGCACTATGAGATGGTGACACATGGCATCATATAAGTTTGCCATTTGTCTTTCTATCATGCAAGGTGATTAAAGTCAAGATTTAGTCTAGCTTTGACATTTGGCTTAATGTGATTAAGTCAATTAAAAATAAGATGCAATGTGGTGGTGACATATGGCAAAGGGTTTAAGTGATTATTTGACCTAATTATAAAAGAGAAAAGAAAAGAAGAAACACATAATTCTCTCTATTATTCTAAAGTTGGTGGTACCTCTCTCCCTCTCCCTCCTCTTGCTTTTCTTCATCAATTCAAAGAGAATCACTCCATTCCCTTTGAATTAAAATTGCTAGGAATTATTTCTAGTGTCCTATACAAACATATAAGCTCTATAAAAGTAAAACCCCAAATTATAATTGGTTGGCAAGGCTTGAGAAGCAAAATTGGGGGCTGCCCATTGGTTATCTTGGTGTGGACAAGCTAGAGGGACAACACTTGGGGTCCTAGGTGCTTCCTAAAGGTGCCAATTGCATCCATAGTGCATCAAAGAGGTTAGTGCCCAAATTCCTCTTTAAACTAGGGTTTAATTGAATTAATTTGTTAATTCACAATCTTAAATGGCAAATGAAGATCCTATTACATATTAAAAGTGTTTTAATATGAAATTGAGTGTTGAAATTAATTAGGCACATAAGATATGTGGCATGATGCATGAAACCCTAGAAGAACATTTTTGAAATTCAATGCTCAAATGAACCAATTACCATGCTTCCGCTCCTTCGTTACAAACATTCAACCCTGCGAAACAAGAAGCAAGATTATATGAGTATCTCAAAAAATGTCATTGTATTTTGAAGAGCCTTCCTGAGCCTAGGCAATAGTACAATACTATGTATGCTTTACGAATAATAAAATCGTGTTTTGGAACCTTAAAACTTATGAATGAATAATATAACTCCCATTGGATTTATCCTCGTTAGAGCTATGCGAAAAGATGTATGTGACATATGAACATGTATTATAACCACGCATACGCCCCGTCATTCATGGTTGGACTATCGAATGATGCCATTATAAAGAATAATGTAATTTACCCGCGATAGACACCAAATCGACAATTGCTTGCCACAGTATCCTTTGATCGGCCAAAACTTTAGTCATAATAAAATTATTTGCAGAAATAAAATTAATAATGCATTTACTTCCATAGGAAAACAATATTGCTCCCAAAGCAAATCCGATCCAGCAACCAGTTGTACCAAGTGTTAGTAGTACACCCTAGAGCATATCATTTAGTATGTATCTTGTAAGTATTCTATTAATAAAAGACATTTTCACTTTTCCGTTTACATAATATATTTATGTGTAATCGAAAAGGTCCATTGATATTTTGTTAGAAATACTATTTTTAAGTTATTAAGAATATGAGTGACAGTATTTCTAGCACAAAGTTGAAGGAGCGAAAGCATGAAAGACATATGTCACACCCTCCCCTTCTGTAAGGCATAACATGATCCCGTAGTATACCTAATGAATTACCAACTCCGTCTACTGATAATCCATTAAATACACTAATGGTTTGTGTTTTGGTGAAGAAGAAGTGGTTTCTGCCCACTAATGTCTTAGATAATGTCCCAAGGATTGAGTTAGTGGAGCACTAACTCTAAACTAATTGTTTAATTAGTTAAACTTTCATTATTTGCACCATTAGCTCAATTATTTCACTATTTACATAATGTGTCACCATTTAATTTTTCATGACATTTATAAAGTGTAATATCATTTATTTTTACTGGACATTTAGGTCAAAAGCCAACTCTAGGTGTCAATTGACCAAAATACCCCAAGTCGGGTTACATTCCCGATTTTTCGGTAACACCGATTTTTGTCTGTTTCTCGATTTTTCATTTTTCTTTGTACTAATTTATTAATTTTTCTTTGAAATTTCTAGTGTCAATTACATTTCAATAAACCTTTATCTATGTCTCAAAATTAAATTCCGAGGGTTCCCTGCGGTCCCGAGTTAAACAACGGCCTTCGGTCTGATCACCCATCATTTGCGATCTTGCTCGTTTAACTTAGCTTTGTTTTCTCTCTTTCATTTTTGTTTGATTTTTCTAGTATTTTCTTTTTATTTATTTCATCATTATATGTCTGTTCACCATCACCGAAGTGTAGTTCCAGATATACTGACTTGCCTGGACTGTTATTTGACTACTGGAGCAACTGAACGTACAGAACACGTGCAATGGGGATGTTACACACATACCCATACACAGTACAAGTATGAAGCAATATCAAACTCAAACCACCTATATACAAGATAACTGTGCTATCTCAGGTCTAAAGATTATATGCACTGATATGATTTATGACAATGCATTGACAAGAGTAAACTCCATGTGCTTGTCATAAGTGTCACTGGCTCGGCCTACTTATCATTTATAAGTGCCTATCATGTTTCTCATATAGCAAGAGACTCACCATTCCATCTTACTTATATCTCATATAAATAACTTGAGAACAAACATGAATACAATCTTTCTGGATAAGTCATGTCCTTATTATGAAGTATCCTCGATTGTGAACCTATTTATGATACTTTGTACTAGAAATACTATTACTCATATTCTTAACAACTTAAGAATAGAATTTCTAACAAAATATCAATGGACCTTTTCTATTACACATAAATATATTATGTAAACAAAAAAGTGGAAATGCCTTTTACTAATAAAAACATGTACAAGATACATACTAAATGATATGCTCTAGGGCATACTACTAACAATCTCCCACTAGCACTAGAGCTATTTATTACAATATCTTAGAGCCATCTTCTCAAGATGTCAATCCAACTGAGTCTGTGACATAGGCTTAGTGAATGGATCAGCTGGATTTTCAGCTGATGCTATTTTCTGCATGGCTACATCGCCTCGCCCAACTATTTCTCTGATAATGTGGTAGCGCCTTTCTATGTGTTTGGATTTTTGGTGAGACCTAGGTTCCTTAGCTTGTATGACTGCTCCATTGCTGTCACAGTGTAGTGGAACTGCTGACTCAATGGAAGGAACTACTATAAGCTCTGTCACGAACTTCTTTATCCAAACAGCTTCCTTTGCAGCATCTGATGTAGCAATATACTCAGCCTCAGTAGTGGAATCTGCAGTCATTGTAACACCCCTATGTTCGGTAGTGCGTTCTACTGTTCCGGTTACCAGTGTTGTCCGAACAGCTAGGATGTTAAAAACTACACTTAGATATGAGTGAGGAGACATAAAATAATGAAATATAAGAAAAGAAAATACAAGAAAAACAAAAGAAAAATAATAGCAATGAAATGTCACCAAGTTAAACGAGCCGAGAACCCTAGCAAAGGGTGACCGCACCGGGAAGTTGCGGTGTGAACTGTTGACTAGCCCTGGACTACGGGGAACCCTAGAAAATATTTTTTAGACGTAATTAAAGACCTATTGAAGCATAAATATCATTAGAAATATCAAAGAAAAATTAATTAATTAGTACAAAGAAAAGTGAGAAATCGAGAAAATGACAAAACTCGGTGTTACTAAAAAATCTGGAATGCAACCCGAACAGAGGCATTGTGGTCATTTGACACCCCGAGTTGTCTTTTGACCTAAATGTCCATTGAAAATAAATGATGTTACACTTGGAAAATCTCATGAAAAATTAAATTGTGGTATATTATAATAATAGTGTAAGAAATGGGGTATAATTTGAGTAACTAAAACTTTAACATATAATATTGTTAATTAAACTAAAGTGGAGCACTAAGGGGTGTTTAAACTCATTAAGGGACATGTGTATGTCCACTAAATGATTCATTTTATGGTTCATCTTCTTCATGCCGAGTTGAGGTCCCAAAGAAACCTCCATTGCCGTCCCACCTCGAGCTCCCATTTCTCATGATCAAGCCATGATCCTTCAATGGTCCCTTCACTAAAATTGTTCTACACAACTTGGGCAGTAGATAGGCAGCAAGAAAATCATGTTTTGGTGAGGTTTTGAAGAATTTCAAAAGTGGTAAGTATGTATTTTTTGTTATTGTTTCATTAAACCTTGCATGGATGTTATGGGTAGTTGAATTGTGGAAGGATTTTTGAAGGTTGATGAGTTAAGGGAGAGGTACATTTTTGGCAGCCATGGAACTTCAATGAGAGCAGTTTATCCTTGCATGTAAACGGTAGATTAAAATGTTGATGTAAGTATTTATGTGTGTAGGAATAAATTGGATAATGTATACTAGATGTATGTGATAGTGCACTTGATTTTGAAAGCTTGGAAACTAATGGAAGGAAATGTACAATTCGGCAAACTTGAAGTGTGAACCAAAATGTGTTATTTCATGGCTTGGTTTATGGAATTATATTGTTGAATTATGGTGCTTGTTATGGCAGCTTGTATATGTGCATAAAGGTTTGAGTATGCACATGTAAATGAGCTATGTTATGTGGTTAAATTGTTTGTAATTGGACTTGGAAAATTCTGGACTATAATGTGCATATTGAGTGTGGTTATAAGCTGCCAAAATGACCAAAAATGAGTTGCTAAATGTGTTTATGTTATGGTACAAACTAGAATTGGCATGAAGGAAGTGACTTGGTAAGTGTTGAATGTGTCCTTTGGTATGTGATGAAGAGTGTGTATAGGGCAGTGTACATTTTGGGCTTAGAACCTTAAGTGTGTGGCTCCAATTGGTTTGAGACCAATTGGAGGTGAAACTAGGCACAAAATGTGCCAACTTTCATGAAGAAAGCTTACCAAAATTCTGCTTGGAAGGTGACTTGAAAAATGACCAAATCCGGATTAGTGCTTTGAAAACCTGAAAATTGACCATTTGGGCAGCAGTTGGTATTTTGACCGTAACTCACTCAAAACAGGTCCAATTGACCTGAAATTTTTACCATGAATATTTTAGAAACATATATACAATTCTTATGAAGACACCAAAGCCTAGAAATGGCCAGAACCAAGCCAAATAGCTTGCACAAATTCGGGTCCAAAAACTGGCCGAACCAAAAGTGACCTAAAAATGACCTAAAGTGACCATTTTGGTACATTCTGTCCAGCATTGGTAAATTGACCATAACTTGGCCTACACAACTCAGAATGACCTGAAATTTTACCCCGCGTGTAATAAGACATAGACCTACAAGTTTGTATTTTTGACCAAAACCTAAAAACCGAGAGAACTAGGTCATCCGGCTAGGTCAAATTAGTATACTGGAATCTAACAAATTGCAATAAAATGCACTATACATGAAAATGAATTGGGTAACATGTACAAACACTAAAAGGCTACAAATGTGACATATTGGTAACATTAAAACCTAATTCACCTAGACTGCGTCGAGGGTCAATATCTTAGGTTGACTAAGGAAATAATAGAATTCAATAAGTTAATTATTAAGCTTTATTCTTAGAGACAGTTTAAATGAGTACTAAAACACTTCAAATTGTGTGTTCAGTTAGCAAAGACTTAGGAAAGGGGAAGGAAACACTAAGTCAGAGCCAAGAGACAGTTATCAGTGGTTTGTGCGCAACAGTTATTTCTTTTGAATTTTGAATTGAAATAAATTATGACTATTTGTATATCATTTTTTTTAAATTGTGAAAAATTGTTTGAATGATATTTGATGGATACTTATTGATTGAAAAGCATTGTAAATGGTCTGAAACTACAGCTACTATGTTTATTGATTGAATTCCTCACTAGCTTGTCTAGTGGGACGAATTGAATTCTCTCTCTGGCTGAAGTGTTGAGGTGTGTGCCTGTTGAGGACGAATAGAATGAGTACTCATATTATTGCTAGGTTGCTATGTTATTCCTCATTAGCCATCGGCTTTTGGGATGAATTGAATTCCTCATTAGCCATCAGCTTTTGGGACAAATTGAACTTTGGAACATGATTAAGCTGTGTGTGTGATTTGTTGATATTTATTGTGATATTGTGAAATAGAGTTTAAATTATTATTGACATTCACTGTCTTTGAATTTAACTTTGGTTTTAAGTATCCATTATTTATATGACTTGTGATTTGTGATTTAAAGTTGTATTTGATTAATATTGTGCACCACTGAGACAATGGCTCAGCGATAGCTTTTTATTAATGTCGCAGGTAGACAGACTGACAGGGCAGCAGACTAGGCTGCTAGTACTACACTGAGAGATCATCAGGTATATTGATTATACCACATTTTGCATTTTGTATTGTAATGTATGTTTGCTGTAGGTTTATAGTATTCTTGGTTTTGAGTAGTTGTAAATTAAAATTGTACATTGAAGTTGTAAAATAAATTATGAATCATTTTGGCTTGTAAAATTTGTACTATATTTCTTTTATTTCAGCCTTTGAAAATACTGAAAAATTATTATGGATTTGAGTTGAGAAACATATTGTGTTGATTAAATGTTAGAGTTTGAGATTGAGAAATATATTTGAAGTGCTTTTTATAGGTTTTTGAAGAACTGTTTTATTCAAAATACAGATGGCACACTGCCAAAATTTTTACAGAAATTACTGATAATTCAAATGTGTTAGCTATTTCACTTCAGTTCAAAAAAATTTTTAACACCTGTAAATAGTGCTCACCACTGTAAAAAGAAGTAAGAAAAGTTTTAAAATCCCTTATAGTGTATTTAATGGGTTCTCAGTAGATGAAGTTGGTAATTCATTAGGTATACTACGAGATCATGTTATGCCTTACAGAGGGGTAGGGTGTGACAGTCGTGCTCTATTTGGAACTCTTCCAACTGACCGCACCTCCATTACAAATGAACACATACCCAGAGGTAGACTTTCTATCATCGATATCTGATTGGAAATTAGAATCAGTATAACCATCCAATTGCAAGTCTTCACCTCCATAGATCAAGAATAAATCCTTAGTTCTTCTGAAGTACTTAAGGATATTCTTGACAGCTATCCAGTGTTCTAAACGTGGATTGGATTGATACCTGCTAGTCAAACTAACAGCATATGCGATATCCGGCCTAGTACATAACATTGCATAATTAAACTTCCAATAGCCAAAGCATATGGAATCCTGGCCATCTTATCTCTTTCTTCAGGTGTCTTTGGAGACATCTCTTTAGAAAGGTGGTACCATATCTCACTGGTAATAATCCTCTCTTGGAATCAAGCATGTTAAACCTCTTTAACACCTTTTCCAAGTATAGATTTGGGATAAACCAATTATTCTTATCGCTCTATCTCTATAGATGCGATCCTAAGAATATAGGTTGCCTTCCCTAAGTCTTTCATGGAGAATGTATTTGACAACCATACCTTTACAGTTGTCAACATACCTGTGTCATTACCCATCAACAGTATGTCATCCATATATAAGACAAGGAAAGTGATAGCACTGTCACTAACCTTCTTATATACACATGGCTCATTCTCATTTTTGATAAAACCAAATGATTTAATGGGTTCATCAAAATGGATGTTCCAACTCCTCGAAGCTTGCTTCAACCCATAATGGATCGCTTTAGCTTGCATACCTTGGAACCATCTTGGGATTCAAAAACCCCTAGGTTGTTCCATGAAAATATTTTCTTCAATGTATCCATTGAGAAAAGCTGTTTTGACATCCATCTGCCAAATCTCATAATCATAGTATGCAGCTATTGCTAATAGAATCCTAATTGATTTAAGCATGGCAACAGGTGAGAAAGTCTCCTCATAGTCAATTCCTTGCCTTTGGCGAAACCCTTAAACTACTAGCCTTGCCTTATAGGTCTCTACCTTTCCATCAGAACCAATTTTCTTCTTGAAAACCCATTTGTTCCCTATGGGTACAATACCTTCAGGTGGGTCAACAAGATCCCAAACTTGATTCCTATACATGGAATCAATTTCGGATTTCATAACATCAATCCATTTTGAAGAGTCTATATCTGATATAGCTTCTTCATAGGTCAGTGGATCATTTCCATGATCTACTTCTTCATGAGTAGACAACTCTTGTTCTTCTTCATTAAGGAAACCATATCTCACTGGAGGGTGAGATACCTTGGTTGTTCTACGAGGAACAGCTGTAGATGTTTCATCAATGGGTGTAGGTTGACTAGATGGATCTATATCCATCTAATTTGTTGGTTGGTCAGAATTCTCCAATTCTAACTCTATTTGCCATCCTTTGCCTCCTTCTTGAACAAACAGTTGTTTAAGAAATGTGGCATCTGTACTCACCACAACCTTTTGTGATGTAGGCAAATAAAAATAATTGTGACACCCCTTACTCGTCTACAATATAGTCGAGCATGATATGCCACACAGTGTGCCGGAGCACCAAATCATATTACAATTCAATTTACCCTTTTTACTTATTTATTTACAATTTTTTATTAATCTAAATTTTTTCATAAATTTTATAGAAAATCCGGCAAAATGCTGGCTGTAAATTGGAAAAACAGTTCTTCTGAATCTGTTAAAAACACTTCCAATAAAATCATCACATCATTCTCAATCAACCACCAATATATTCTCAGCAATTTTTCAATTGACTTCAGTATCTCAAAATTTAATTCAATTCATATTATAGTCAACTCAATGAGAAATGCTCACATTATTTATTACTGAACGTAGTTCATAGATAATTATATCAAAAGCCAAATTTCATGAATTTATAATTTACATTACAGAAGTTTACAAAATATAAAATATTAAAATATCAAAAGTGGCCTAATGTCCTACCAGATGCATTGCAATGTGAGGTGACTCTGGACTCCGGGTGCAGATCTAAAGGCTCACCCTGTATGAGGCCTGCTGGACTCCCCAGCTATGTCTCCAGTACCTGCGCATGGCAAAAACGACGCGCTAAGCAATTCTGCTTAGTGGTGACAATATAAAATAAAATAACTAATATAAAGTAAATATGCAGAATGTATGTTTATATTTTTAGTAGACTAAATTTCTGATATTTATTGTAGTATTATTCGATTAAAATTTGGTAAAATTTATTATCATTGCCCGAGTAACCCATACTAGTCGACTGGACTGGATAAATGGATAAACTAGCACTGGGTACTAAGTACCTCGGACCATCACACCATCAGTCACATTGTGTTTACCGGTGTGCAACAGAACAGCTAATAAGCTATAATAATTAACAGGGATGAAACCCAAGTATAATATCTCAATCAACATAACCAAAGGCTATTTTATCACAAAATGGCATGTAAGACCATAAAACTCAAAATGGCATGAAGCCATATGCAGTACTGCTAACAGAACCCTATTGGCATGCCAACCTATCCAAACCAATCTTGCTAGGTATACTAGGGCATATTACACTTTTAAGTTTCACAATTCTTGAAATTCAAGTTTTGGTGTTTATATTCAATTCATTAGTAAAAAAAATGTTGACTTTTACATGGACAATAGGTACATTGGTTTTAATACTCCCAACATACCACATTTTTCATTCCAATATTGTTGGTGTTGGCTGCCAATACCATTTCTAAGCTTAATGTTAATTGTTCAAAATTTTCAGTTTCGCTTTATGTTTACTGTTCCATTAGTTATTTTTAAAGTGGGAATTTGGCAAAATGATCAACATCAAAGTTGTTCCTTATTTTTTCTAGTTACATTTCCTTTTTTGAATCACTCCATTTGGAGTTTTGTAACTCAAGTTATGGCCCAAAAACCACAATTGGCCGGATTATAATTTTTCCAGAATTTCTGGACTGACCAAATCTACAGTATTTTGAGCAGTGATTACAGGTCACTTTTTGAATATGTTATGTTCATAATTTGGATTATGTTTCTTCATGAAAGTTGTAGGTCTATATCTCAGTTTGTTTTTGGTAAAATTTCAGGTCAACTGGACCTTTCTACACTGAGTCATGGCCAAATGACAAAATACTGTTCATTTGGTCATTTTGCCCAGGCATAATGCAGATCACTCGGATTAGGGCAATCTTTAGGTCAACTTGGTTTGGTTTTCTAGGCATGGTTTATTCACCAAAGTTGTGCCATTATGTGTCTAGTTTCATGTCCAATTATCCTTGCACCAATTGAACCTCTACAACTCCAGTTATTGCTGCCCAAACCTGCTGGACTCATGCGTAGTCCTGCAGGTCACCAAGGGCAGCCACACCAAACTCAATTTCCACTACACAACCCACTTCATTTTTTATTCAAACAAAACCAAATGGTCACTAATTGACCATTAAAACCTACTTTCATCATCACATGATCAAAATCTCATTTTCATCCCAAACCCTAGCTCAACAATCTCAAACCATGCATTACAACTTGCATTTCATTACTCCACTTAAAGATTAATACTAAGGTAGCCATACGACCATTTTTGTTCCATGAAAACCGTCAAAATCTTACCCCAACCAAGGCTACTGAAAATATGGGATGAGCATACACATGGTATTTATTAAATTTTTTGTAATTTTTGCACTCAATCGTACTCCTTTAACATGAATTTAAAGAGAAAATCATGTTTAGGTCACTAACCTCTAATGGAGTGAAATTCCAACTTGCTAGGGTTCTTTTTTTTCTTTTATTTTTGCTCCCAAAAGACTCACCAAGATGTAAGAACAATTTTTTGTGTTGGGAACATAGGGTTTAGTTGGGTAAAAACTATGAAAATCAAGCTTTAAAAAGCTTGATAATGGTGGCCATAGAGAGGAGTGAAATGGCAAGGAAGAAGATAAGAAGCTTTTGATTTTTTTTTTCTTTTGTTTTCTGCCCATTAAGTCTTTTTAAACATATTAGTGCCATGTGTCAACATGTAATTGGGTGGGAGAATAGTAATGACATCATAATGATGTCATAATCATATTTTTTTCTCATTTTCTATCCTTTTCTTGTCTATTTAATTTCAATTAAATTTTTAACAATATTTATTCACATTTATGTCATATAAATTATTTAGACAAGTTGGTCGAAAATCATCTCTGAAGACGAAATGATCAAAATGCCCTCCGTTTGACTTAACGAGCCAAAATTGTGTGTACCGATAGAAAAAAATTTTCTAAGCATTTTCTTGGCATTCTAATGCCAAAAGAACCTCAATGACTCTTCTTTGGAGTTTCAAAAATTATTTTATAATTTTTCCCCCGGGTCTAGGGTTGTTAACGGCCTTCACCGTCACTTCCCCTTCGGGTTACTCATCACTGGGGTTCCGGCTTGTTTAACCTTATTGTATTTCGTTTCTAAAAATTTTCCTTGATTTTTATGAGTATTATTTAGTTTCTTTATAACTCCTCACTCTAGTCTAATTATAATTTCAAATATTCTAGCTACCCAAACCGACATTGGTCACCAGAACAGTAGACTATACGGACTAGCTAAAGTGAGGATGTTACAATAATATCCAAAATTATCTTTTGGATATCCAACAAATCGACCCTTTTCTAATCCGGTTTTCAATTTATCAGTGTTCAGCTTTTTGATATAAGCTGGACAACCCCAAATTTTAACATGCTTAAGACTTGGTTTTCTTCCATGCCATATCACATAAGGTGTGGAAGAAACTGATTTTGATGAAATCTTATTCAGAATATACAAAGCTGATTCTAATGGAAATCCCCAAAAGAAGATTGGCATATCAGTATAGCTCATCATACTACGTACCATATCCAATAGGGTACGATTTCTCCTTTCAGATACACCATTCAGCTGTGGCATTCCTGGAGGAGTCAGCTGGGAAACTATGCCGTGCTCTCTCAAGTATTCATCAAATTCAGTACTCAAATATTCACCTCCACGATCTGATCGGGGAGCTTTAATACTCTTTCCCGTTTGATTTTCTACTTCAGATTTAAATTCTTTGAACTTTTCAAAGGATTCATGTTTGTATTTCATCAAATACAAGCTATGTATTAGCTCCAAAATATTTTCAGCTCTTAGCCCTTGTCCAACAAAGGGTGATCTAGTCATTTTCCCTTGAAGGCAAGATTCACAAGTTAGAGTAGGCTCAAAGCCCATTGAGGATAGAATCCCCATTTTCTCCAATTTTGCAATCCTATCTTTTGCAACATGACATAACCTTAAGTGCCAAATATATTTTGAACTTAAGTTGGTTTTCACCATGGCATTGCATTCTTTTAGATTGCTATACTCTGGGCAGTTCCTTTTCCAGTGCCCATCCTTCTGGCAGTGGAAACACTTTCCTTTGCCTCCATTAGCTTTAGTCTTCCCTTTCTATTTAGCTATTTTCTTGGAAGGACCAGGAATCTGAGATTTCTTTTTCCTAATGCCCTTTTTCTTGTTGGACTTTCCAGTAGAAGAAGATGCAATCAAAGCTACCTCTTTTTCTTTATTGCCCGGTATATTCTTTTGGGCAATAACCAGCATGTTGAGTAAACAAGCTAAGATGCATTCTTGTTTAGTCATGTGGAAATTTGTCACAAAATTCCCAAAAGACTCAGGAAGGGATTGAATGATCAAATCTGTCTGTAGTTGGAAATCCATGTTGAAATCAAGATGTTCCAACTGCTCAATTAGCCGAATCATCTTATGGACATGATCCTCAACATTTTACCCTTCAGACATCCTCATGCGGAACAGCTGCCTAAATATCTCATACCTAGCATTCCTGCTGTGCTCACTATACAACTCTTGTAGGTGAAGGAGGATCTCACTCGCACTCTGCATGTTCTCATGCTGCTTCTGTAACTCATTACTCATGGAAGCAAGCATGCAACACTTAGCTCTCATATCATGCTCCTTCCACTTGTCCAAAGTTTTATGTTCCTCTTGAGTGGCCTCTGGAGGTAATGGACCAGGAATATTTGAATCTATAACATATCCTATATGTTCAAGGTCCAGGACAAGTTTTGAATTTCTTAGCCAATCAGAAAGATTAGGTCCTGTCAACCTATTGCGATCAAGTATGCTTGCAAGGATATTGGATGGTAGTGGTTGTCTTGTGCTCATTATTATCAGAAAATTAACTGCAGAAAATATCCAGATTAATTAGTAAATGTATCAAGTAATTAACCAAAATGATTATGGTCTTTTAATCAAATTGGTCCTCCCACTAACTTAGCGAATCCTACATTTCCAAAGTAGAAAACAGAAATCCTAATTGGATGGATTTCTAGTGGGTGATTGAATTCTTATAATTCTATTAATCATCTTCAGGTACATCCATTATTGGATTTACAATATATTATAAGTGAGCAACTCCTTGCCCATCTCATCTCATGTGAGGTTCAATCCTTTACCTAGCTCCTAATGCTCAAAATCTTAGGTACATCCATTATTGACTTATCTTGCACTAGTTAAGTTGATCCCATTGAGCCAGTAATTATGCAAATAATTTTAATGTCCTTAAGTACATCTAATATTGGCCACCAAATCATTTACATATTTACAACATCTCATGCTTAACAATTATTCTTAAGAAAATCTCTTAAATTAATTTCATCTTATGCAACTATTTAAAATTTCTTAAAATAATTGCTCCAATGGAGGGCCCATGTTATAATTACTTTAATTATAGCATTTCCAACTTAATCATTTGTTTGGAAGATTTTATGGTCATCTTAATTACTATTAAGGTCTCACTTTGCACATTATCCATTTAGCATGCATATATCATATAATTGCATACATTCCCATACATCTCATGCATACATGGATAAGCAGTAAATATGGTATGATCATGGACTTTTTAAGGGATTCAATTCTGAGCCACTAAGAATTGAATCAGGGCATTCCTAGGTGCATTTCATTCATTCATTTTACAAGAGTTGCTGAAGGAGTACATAATTAACACTTGATATTGAATTCCTCCCACTGGTCCCACCAATGCTCTTGACCTCCTTGAACTTCTTGCAATCCAATATTACATAGTAATCATTGGCATACCAAGGCGAATTTATAAGAACTTAAATAAATGAAATTACAACCCAAAAATTATTACAAACTTAATAATACATGCCCAAAATAAATTAATCAATTTACAATCCCAAAGAAACATAAAAGAAATAAATCCAATCACATTGGTTTTTTTTAGTCCATGATCATTCCATCATGCATATCACTATTTAACAATTAAATAAAACATACATACTTAAATTAAATTGAATATCTCATATTCAGCTTAAAAATCCAGATTTGAATATAATTCAAATAAATTTAAAAATTCATATTTGAATCTCATTCAAACAAATTTAAAAATTCAGATTTGAATCATATTCAAACAACCTTAAAAATTCATATTTGAATCACATTCAAACAATTTTTAAAAAATCATATTTGAATCACATTCAAACAATTTTTAAAAATTCAGATCTGGATAATATTCAAATAACTTTAAAAAATCATATTTAAAAATGATTGAAACAACTTTAAAAATTTATATTTGAATCACATTAAAACAATTTTTAAAATTCTGATTTGAACCAAAATTTAATTTTGTGATTGAAATTCTAATTAAACAATTTAACTAGACATAGGATGAGCTTTTAGATCATACAACAATTACAAATTAAAAAGCCAAACCTTGAGCCACCTATGAAGCCACAAACCTTGCGCACCATGAAGGTGTTCTCTTGCATGCCGCCATACATCCATTGCAACCAGTAATGGTTAAATCATCTCATGATCAAAACACACAATTAAATCATATAATCAAAAATCTGAATGGCAAATAAAGTGGCTCTGATACCAATTGAAGGAGTGGAAGCATGAAAAACACAAGTTTATACCATTGAATTCAAAAATTTTCACCTAGGTTCACATGCATCATGCAAGATTTATTTTTATCTATTTGATTTCAATAATAAACAACATATTAAAACTCTTTTAATATGCTTTTGGATCTCTATTTGTCATTTAAGATTTTAAAATTAATCATATTAATTTTAGAACCCTAGATTAAATCAAGAATAAACACACTAACCTCTTGATGCACTGCAATGCATTTGTGCCTTTGAGATGCGTCTTCAGGACACCAGATGTTGTTCCTCTAGCTTGTCCACACCAAGAGCACCTATGGCAGTCATTGAACAGCTTCTAAAGCTATTTCTATTATTTAGAAAATCAAGTTCTGCCTTTTAAGAGATTAAAGATGTAAACAGGACACTAGAAACAATTTCTAGTATTTTTAATTCAAGAGATTGTTTGTTAATCTCTTGGAAAGATAAGAGAAGAAGATGAAGAAGAGAGAAACCTTCTTAGGTGGCGGCACCAAAGAAAGAGGCTGCTGGTTGTGTCATTTTCTTTTCACAACAACACTTATATAGCTAGGTCAACACATTAAACCCTTACCACATGTCACCCTCTGGTTGGTTCTAGGTTTAATTGACACAATCACATTGTGCCAAGTGTCAAACCTACATTTAATCTTAATTTTAATCATCTTACATGATTAAAAGGCATTTGGCAAGCTTATGTATAATGCCATGTGACACCATGAGCACATGTCACCCTGTGAAATGACCAAAATGCCCCTGTGTCTTAATTTTGAGTTCTTAACCCAAAATAATTATTTCTCTTCTTCTAATCAATTTATATCAAATATAAATAAATTAATTAATCTTTATTAATTAATTTCTCATCAATTAAATTCATATTTAAACACTTTAAATATAAATTTAACTTATACTGTACATCCAATAATCTCGATTTTGTTTCAAGTCATGCTAGGGACTTTACAATCTAATTGTAAATGAAACCTATTTAATTAATCAATTAAACTCTTTAATTAATTAATTAAATCATATTTAATTAGGTGATAACTTGTGTATGTGTGTGACTTACTAGGCTCATCACTAATTGGTAATGCGACATGATATCAACTCTTAATATCATTAGAACTCTTTCTTACCATAAATGATTTCTTAAAATCATTTTATGCACCTCATAGACCATGGTTAACACCTAGCATAGCATGCCATAGCCACTCAATCAGTAATAAGGTTTACCTTAAATGAACCTATAATCATATGTTACCATGCACTAGAATCTCTCTATTACAAAATCCCAACTCAAGCTGGAGTCATGGTTTATGTCAAACTCCATTTGCTATGAATATTATGTTCTCTTTTAATTTCAGTTCTTGATTGAAAGATTTTCTCATCAGAAACTCTTTCTGAATAAATCTATCTGTCCTATCCGGGAACTTGAAACATCAACAACAATTAAATGAACATAGGATTTTATCTCTATTTACTTAGAGGAACAGATTCCATCTTGATCAACACCTACCTCCATATATAACTAGTAGGAGCCAACAAATGCCCATATACTCATACACAGTATAAGTATGAAAGCAGTATCAAGCTCAAACCACCTATATACAAGTTAACTGTGCTAACTCAGGTCTAAAAATTATATGCACTGATATGATTTATGACAATACATTGACAAGAGTAAACTCCATGTACTTGTCATAAGTGTCACTGGTTCGGCCTACTTATCATTTATAAGTGCTTATCGTGTTTGTCATATGGCATGAGACTCATCATTCCATCTTATTTATATCTCATATAAATAACTTGGGAACGAACATGAATACAATCTTTCTGGATAAGTCATGTCCTTATTATGAAGTATCCTCGATTGTGAACCTAGTTATGATATTTTGTACTAGAAATACTGTCACTCATATTCTTAACAACTTAAAAATAGAATTTCTAACAAAATATCAATGGACTTTTTCTATTACACATAAATATATTATGTAAACAGAAAAGTGAAAATGCCTTTTATTAATAAAAACATGTACAAGATACATACTAAATGATATGCTCTAGGGCATACTACTAACAAAAGTATCATAAATTGATTCGCAATCGAGGATACTTCACAATAAGGACATGACTTATCCAGAAAGATTGTAATCATGTTTGTTCCCAAGTTATTTATAAGAGATGTAAATAAGATGGAATGGTGAGTCTCATGTCATATAACAAACATGATAGGCGCTTATACATGATAAGTAGGTCGAACCAGTGACACTTATGGCAAGCACATGGAGTTTACTCTTGTCAATGCATTGTCATAAATCATATCAGTGCATATAATCTTTAGACCTGAGATAGCACAGTTATCTTACATATAGGTGGTTTGAGTTTGATACTGCTTTCATACTTATACTATGTATGGGTATATGGGCATGTGTTATCTCCTACTAGTTATATATGGAGGTAGGTGTTGATCAAGATGGAATCTGTTACCTTAAGTAAATAGGGATAAAATCCTATGGTCATTTAATTGTTCTTGATGTTTTAAGTTCCTGGCCAGGATATATAGATTTAATCAGAAAAGAGTTTCTGATTAGAAAATCTTTTTAATCAAGAACTGGAATTAAAAGAGAACATAATATTCATAGCAAATGGGGTTTGACATAAACTATGACTCCAGCTCAAATTGAAATTTTGTAACAGAGAGATTCTAGTGCATGGTAACATATGATTATAGGTTCATTTAAGGTAAACCTTATTACTAATTGGGTGGCCATGGCATGCTATGCTAGGTGTTAACCATGGTTTATGAGGTGCATAAAATGATTTAGAGAAATCATTTATGGTAGGAAAGAGTTCTGATGATATTAAGAGTTGGTATCATGTCTCATTGCTAATTAGTGATGAGCCTAGTAAGTCACACACAAACACAAGTAATCACCAAATTAAATATGATTTAATTAATTAATTAAAGAGTTTAATTGATTAATTAAATAGGTTTGGTTTGCAATTAGATTGTAAAGTCCCTAGCATGGCTTGAAACTAAATCTAGGTTATTGGATGTATAGTATAAGTTAAATTTATATTTAAAGTGTTTAAATATGAATTTAATTAATGAGAAATTAATTAATAGAGATTAATTAATTAATTTATATTTGATATAAATTGATTAGAGGAGAAGAAATTATTATTTTGGGTTGAGAACTCAAAATTAAGACACAGGGGCATTTTGGTCATTTCACAGGTGACATGTGGCACCATGAGATGGTGACACATGGCACTGCACATAAGTTTTCCATATGTCTTTTAATCATGTAAGATGATCAAAGTCAAGATTAAATATAGGTTTGACACTTGGCACAATGTGATTGGGTCTATTAAACCTAGAGCCAATCAGAGGGTGACAAGTGGCAAGGGTTTTAAGTGGTGACCTAGCTATATAAGTGTTGTTATGAAAAGAAAATAACACAACCAGCAGCTCCTCATCCTTGGTGCCACCACCCAAGAGTCTCCCTTCTCTTTCTCTTCATCTCTCATCTATTCCAAGAGATTAGCAAACAATCTCTTGAATTAAAAATATTAGATATTATTTCTAGTGTCCTGTTTACATCTTTAATCTCTTAAAAGGCAGAACTTGATTTTCTAAATAATATAAAAAGCTTTAGAAGCTGTTCAAGGGATGCCATAGTTGTTCTTGGTGTGGACAAGCTAGAGGGACAACATCTGGTGTCCTAAAGACGCATCTCAAAGGCGCAAATACACTGCAGTGCATCAAGAGGTTAGTGTGTTTGTTCTTGATTTAATCTAGGGTTCTAAAATTAATCTGATTAATTTTAATATCTTAAATGGAAAATACAGATCCAAAAACATATTAAAAGTGTTTTAATATGTTGTTTATGATTGAAATCAAATAGATAAAAATAAATCTTGCATGATGCATGTGACCCTAGGTGAAAATTTTTGAATTCAATGGTATAAACTTATGTTTTTCATGCTTCTGCTCTTACAATTGGTATCAGAGCCTCTATATTTGCCATTTAGATTGTTGATTATATGATTTAATTATGTGTTTTGGTCATGAGATGATTTATCCATTACGGGTTGTAATGGATGTGTAGCAGCATGCAAGAGAACACCTTCATGGTGCGCAAGGTTTGTGGCTTCATGGGTGGCTCAAGGTTTGACATTTTAATTTGCAATTGTTGTATGATCTAAAAGCTCATCCTATGTCTAATTAAATTGTTTAATTAGAATTTCAATCACACAATTAAATTTTGATTCAAATCAGAATTTTAAAAATTATTTGAATGTGATTCAAATCTGAATTTTAAAAGTTGTTTGAATGTGATTCAAATCTGAATTTTTAAAGTTGTTTGAATCATATTTAAATCTGATTTTTTAAAGTTGTTTGAATAATATTCAGATCTGAATTTTTAAAAATTGTTTGAATGTGATTCAAATATGATTTTTTTTAAAATTATTTGAATGTGATTGAAATATGAATTTTTAAGGTTGTTTGAATGTGATTCAAATATGAATTTTTAAATTTGTTTGAATGAGATTCAAATCTAAATTTTTAAATTTATTTGAATCATATTCAAATCTGGATTTTTAAGTTGAATATGAGATATTCAATTTAATTTAAGTATGTATATTTTATTTAATTGTTAAATAGTGATATGCATGATGGATGATCATGGACTATAAAAGACCAATGTGATTAGATTTATTTCTTTTATGTTTCTTTGGGATTGTAAATTAATTAATTTATTTTAATTTATTTTGGGCATGTATTATTAAGTTTGTAATAATTTTTGGATTGTAATTTCATTTATTTAAGTTCTTGTAAATTCGCCTTGGTATGCCAAGGATTACTATGAAATATTGGATTGCAAGAAGTTCAAGGAGGTCAAGAGCATTGGTGGGACCAATGGGAGGAATTCAGGATCAAGTGTTGATTATGTACTCCATTAGTAACTCTTGTAAAATGAATGAATGAAATGCACCTAGGAATGCCCTGATTCAATTCTTGGTGGCTCAGAATTGAATCCCTTAGAAAGTCCATGATCATACCATATTTACTGCTTATCCATGAATGCATGAGATGTATGGGAATGTATGCAATTATATGATATATGCATGCTAAATGGATAATGTGCAAAGTGAGACCTTAATAGTAATTGGCATGACCATAAAATCTTCTAGAAAAATGATTAAGTTAGAAATGTGATAATTAAAGTAATTATAACATGGGCCCTCCATTGGGGCAATTATTTTAAGAAATTTTAAATAGTTGCATAAGATGCAATAAATTAAAGATTTTCTTAAGAATAATTATTATACATGAGA
Organism: Hevea brasiliensis; assembly: GCF_030052815.1. Lineage (NCBI taxonomy): Eukaryota > Viridiplantae > Streptophyta > Magnoliopsida > Malpighiales > Euphorbiaceae > Hevea > Hevea brasiliensis. The sequence continues at coordinate 69,381,179 of NC_079494.1, forward strand.
TGTTGTAAATATGTAAATGGTTTGGTGGCCAATATTGGATGTACCTGAGGACATTAAAATTATTTGCATAATTACTGGCTCAATGGGATCAACTTAACTAATGCAAGATAAGTCAATAATGGATGTACCTGAGATTTTGAGCATTAGGGGCTAGGTAAAGGATTGAACCTCACATGAGATGTGATGGGCAAGGAGTTGCTCACTTATAGTTTATTGTAATTCCAATAACGGATTACCTGAGGATGATCAATAGAATTATAAGAATTCAATCACCCACTAGAAATCTATCCAACTAGGATTTCCGTTTTCTACTTTGGAAGTGTAGGATTCGTTAAGTTAGTGGGAGGACCAATTTGATTAAAAGACCATAATCATTTTGGTTAATTATATGATACATTTACTAATTAATCTAATTATTTTCTGCAGTTAATTTTCTAATAATAATGAGCACAGAACAACCACCACCATCCAATATCCTTGCAAGCATACTTGATCGCAATAGGTTGACAGGACCTAATCTATCTGATTGGCTAAGAAATTTGAAACTTGTCCTGAACCTTGAACATATAGGATATGTTTTAGATTCAAATGTTCCTGGTCCCTTACCTCCAGAGGCCACGCAAGAGGAACATGAAACTTTGGACAAGTGGAAGGAGCATGATATAAGAGCTAAGTGTCACATGCTTGCTTCCATAAGTAGTGAGTTACAGAAGCAACATGAGAATATGCAGAGTACGAGTGTGATCCTCCTTCACCTACAAGAGTTGTATGGTGAGCACCGCAGGAATGCTAGGTATGAGATATCTAGGTAGTTGTTCCACATGAGGATGTTTGAGGGACAGAATGTTGGGGATCATATCCATAAGATGATTTGGCTGATCGAGCAGTTGGAACATCTTGACTTCAACATGGATTTCCAACTACAGACGGATTTGATCCTTCAGTCCCTTCCTGACTCTTTTGGAAATTTTGTGATAAATTTCCATATGACAAAATAGGAATGCACCTTAGCTGGTTTACTCAACATGCTGGTTATTGCCCAAAAGAATATGCCGGGCATTAAAAGAAAAGAGGTAGCTTTGATTGCATATTCTTCTGCTAGAAAGTCCAATAAGAAGAAGGGCAATAAGAAAAAGAAACCTTAGATTCCTGGTCCTTCTAAGAAAATAGCTAAACAGAAAGGGAAGACTAAAGCTGATGGAGGCAAAGGAAAGTGTTTTCACTGTCAGAAGGATGGGCACTGGAAAAGGAACTGCCCAGAGTATCTTGCTTCTCTGAAGGACAAGAAGGATACACCTTCAGAAGGTATGTCCATATCTTGTTATTTAGATTTTGATGATACTCATAGTTCATCTACAGCTTGGGTTTTAGATACTGGTGCCAGTTCTCACATTTCTAATGATATGCAGGAACTAGCAAATAGTAGTAGCTTATGTTCTCAAGATGTTAGAGTCTGGATTGGCAATGGTTCAACTGTTGAAGCTTTAGCCATAGGATCTAAATCTTTTTACATGTATGGACATGTTTTGTGTTTGGATAATATTTTATATGTACCTGATGCTTTTAAGAATATCATTTCTATATCTAGTTTGACTAGAAATGGCTATGAATTTCAATTCACAGATGATGTTTCCAATATTTATTTTGGAAATAAATATATTGGTTCAGGTTATATGAATGAAGGTCTTTATTATTTAGATAATAATGACAAACACAAAATGAATGCAAGTGTTCTAAATGAATGCAATGCCATGGTGAAAACCAACTCAAGTTCAAAACATATTTGGCACTTAAGGTTATGTCATGCTGCAGAAGATAGGATTGCAAAACTGGAAAAAATGGGGATTCTGTCCTCATTGGGCTCTAAGCCTACTCTAACTTTTGAATCTTACCTTCAGGGCAAAATGACTAGATCACCCTTTGTTGGACAAGGGCTAAGGGATGAAAATATTTTGGAGCTAATACATAGTGATGTATGTGGTCCATTTAAGGAAATGGCTAGAGGCGGTTTTCATTACTTTATTACCTTTACTGATGATAAATCAAGGTTTGGGTATTTGTATTTGATGAAATATAAACGCGAATCCTTCGAAAAGTTGAAAGAATTTAAATCTGAAGTAGAAAATCAAACGGGAAAGAGTATTAAAGCTCTTCGATCAGATCGTGGAGGTGAATATTTGAGTAATGAATTTGATGAATACTTGAGAGAGCACGGTATTGTTTCCCAGCTGACACCTCTAGGAACGCCACAACTGAATGGTGTATCTGAAAGTAGAAATCGTACCCTATTGGATATGGTACGTAGTATGATGAGCTATACTTAAATGCCAATCTCCTTTTGGGGATTTGCATTAGAATCAGCTTTGTATATTCTGAATAGGATTCCATCAAAATCTGTTTCTTCCACACCTTATGAGATATGGCAGGGAAGAAAACCAAGTCTTAAGCATGTTAAGATTTTGGGTTGTCCAACTTATATCAAAAAGCTGAACACTAATAAATAATAAACCAGATCGGAAAAGGGTCGATTTGTTGGATATCCAAAAGATAGTTTTGGATATTATTTTTATTTGCCTACATCACAAAAGGTTGTGCTGAGTAGAGATGCCACATTTCTTGAGCAACGGTTTGTTCAAGAAGGAGGCAAAGGAAGGCAAATAGAGTTGGAATTGGAGAATTCTGACCAACCAACAGATCAGATGGATATAGATCCATCTAGCCAACCTACACCCATTGATGAAACATCTACAGCTGTTCCTCGTAGAACAACTAGGGTATCTCACCCACCAGTGAGATATGGTTTCCTTCATTAAAAAGAACAAGAGTTGTCTACTCATGAAGAAATAGATCATGGAGATGATCCACTTACCTATGAAGAAGCTATGTTAGATATAGACTCTTCAAAATGGATTAATGCTATGAAATCTGAAATTGATTCCACGTATAAGAATCAAGTTTGGGATCTTATTTACCCACCTGAAGGTATTGTACCTATAGGGAACAAATGGGTTTTCAAGAAGAAAATTGATTTTGATGGAAAGGTAGAGACCTATAAGGCAAGGCTAGTAGCAAAAGGGTTTCGCCAAAGGCAAGGAATTGACTATGAGGAGACTTTCTTGCCTGTTGCCATGCTTAAATCAATTAGGATTCTATTAGCAATAGCTGCATACTATGATTATGAGATTTGGCAGATGGATGTCAAAGCAACTTTTCTCAATAGATACATTGAAGAAAACATTTTCATGGAACAACCTAGGGGTTTTGAATCCCAAGATGGTTCCAAGGTAAGCAAGCTAAAGCAATCCATTTATGGGTTGAAGCAAGCTTCAAGGAGTTGGAACATCGGTTTTGATAAAGCCATTGTGTATATAAGAAGGTTAGTGACAGTGCTATCACTTTCCTTGTCTTACGTGTGGATGATATACTGTTGATGGGTAATGACACAGGTATGTTGACAACTGTAAAGGTATGGCTGTCAAATACATTTTCCATGAAAGACTTAGGGGAGGCAACCTATATTCTTGGGATTCGCATCTATAGAGATAGACCGAAAAGAATAATTAGTTTATCCCAAAGTCTATACTTGGAAAAGGTGTTAAAGAGGTTTAACATGCTTGATTCTAAGAGAGGATTGTTACTAGTGAGACATGGTATCCATCTTTCTAAAGAGATGTCTCCAATGACACCTGAAGAAAGAGATAAAATGGTCAGGATTCCATATGCTTTGGCTATTGGAAGTTTAATGTATGCAATATTGTGTACTAGGCCGGATATCGCATATGCTGTTAGTTTGACTAGCAGGTATCAATCCAATCCAGGTTTGGAACACTGGATAGCTGTCAAGAATATCCTTAAGTATATGAGAAGAACTAAGGATTTATTCTTGATCTATTGAGATGGAGACTTGCAATTGGATGGTTATACTGATTCTGATTTCCAATCAGATATCGATGATAGAAAGTCTACCTCTGGGTATGTGTTCATTTGTAATAGAGGTGCAGTCAGTTGGAAGAGTTCCAAACAGAGCACGACTGCAGATCCACTACAGAGGCTGAGTATATTGCTGCATCAGATGCTGTAAAAGAAGCTGTTTGGATAAAGAAGTTCGTGACAGAACTTGCAGTAGTTCTTTCCATTGAGTCAGCAGTTCCACTACACTGTGACAATAATGGAACAGTCATACAAGCTAAGGAACCCAGGTCTCACTAGAAATCCAAACAGATAGAAAGGCGATGCCACATTATCAGAGAAATAGTTGGGCAAGGCGATGTAGCCATGCAGAAAATAGCATCAGCTGAAAATCCAGATGATCCATTCACTAAGCCTATGTCATAGACTCAGCTAGACCGACATCTTGACAAGATGGGTCTAAGATGGGTCTAAGATATTGTAATGAATGGCTCTAGTGCTAGTGGGAGATGGTTAGTAGTATACCCTAGAGCATATCATTTAGTATGTATCTTGTACATGTTTTTATTAATAAAAGGCATTTCCACTTTTCTGTTTATATAATATATTTATGTGTAATAGAAAAGGTCCATTGATATTTTGTTAGACATTCTATTCTTAAGTTGCTAAGAAAATGAGTGACAGTATTTCTAGTACAAAGTATCATAAATAGGTTCACAATCGAGGATACTTCATAATAAGGACATGACTTATCCAGAAAGATTATATTCATGTTTGTTCCCAAGTTATTTATATGAGATATAAAAAAGATGGAATGGTGAGCCTCATGCCATATGACAAACATGATAGGCACGTATAAATGATAAGTAGGCCGAACCAGGGACACTTATGACAAGCACATGGAGTTTACTCTTGCCAATGCATTGTCATAAATCATATCAATGCATATAATCATTAGACCTGAGATAGCACAATTATCTTGTATATAGGTGGTTTGAGTTTGATACTGCTTTCATACTTGTACTATGTATGGGTATATAGGCATGTGTTGGCTCCTACTAATTATATATGGAGGTAGGTGTTGATCAAGATGGAATCTGTTCTTCTAAGTAAATAGAGATAAAATCCTATGTTCATTTAATTATTCTTGATCTTTCAAGTTCCTGGCCAGGACAGATAGATTTAATCAGAAAAGAGTTTCTGATGAGAAAATATTTTTATCAAGAACTGGAATTAAAAGAGAACATAATATTCATAGCAAATGGAGTTTGACATAAACCATGACTCCAGCTTGAGTTGGGATTTTGTAACAGAGAGATTCTAGTGCATGGTAACATATGATTATAGGTTCATTTAAGGTAAACCTTATTACTGATTGGGTGGCCATGGCATGCTATGCTAGGTGTTAACCATGGTCTATGAGGTGCATAAAATGATTTAGAGTAATCATTTATGGTAAGAAAGAGTTCTAATGATATTAAGAGTTGATATCATATCTCATTGCCAATTAGTGATGAGCCTAGTAATTCACACACATACACAAGTTATCACCCAATTAAATATGATTTAATTAATTAATTAATTAAAGAGTTTAATTGATTAATTAAATAGGTTTGGTTTACAATTAGATTGCAAAGTCCCTAGCATGGCTTAAAACCAAATCTAGATTATTGGATGTATAGTATAAGCTAAATTTATAATTAAAGTGTTCAAATATGAATTTAATTAATGAGAAATTAATTAATAGAGATTAATTAATTAATTTATATTTGATATAAATTGATTAGAATAAGAGAAATAATTATTTTGGGTTGAGAACTCAAAATTAAGATACAGTGGCATTTTGGTCATTTTACAGGGTGACATGTGGCACCATGTGATGGTGACACATGGCACTGCACATAAGCTTGCCAAATGCCTTTTAATCATGTAAAATAATTAAAATTAAGATTAAATATAGGTTTGACACTTGGCGCAATGTGATTGGGTCAATTAAACCTAGAACCAATCAGAGGGTGACATGTGGTAAGGGTTTAATGTGTTGACCTAGCTATATAAGTGTTGTTATGAAAAGAAAATAACACAACCGGTAGCTCCTCATCCTTGGTGCCACCACCCAAGAGTCTCCCTTCTCTTTCTCTTCATCTCTCATCTATTCCAAGAGATTAGCAAACAATCTCTTGAATTAAAAATATTAGAAATTATTTCTAGTGTCCTGTTTACATCTTTAATCTCTTAAAAGGCATAACTTGATTTTCTAAATAATAGAAAAAGCCTTAGAAGCTGTTCAAGGGCTGCCATAGGTGTTCTTGGTGTGGACAAGCTAGAGGGACAACATCTGGTGTCCTGAAGATGCATCTCAAAGGCGCAAATACACTGCAGTGCATCAAGAGGTTAATGTGTTTGTTCTTGATTTAATCTAGAGTTCTAAAATTAATCTGATTAATTTTAAAATCTTAAATGGAAAATACAGATCCAAAAACACATTAAAAGTGTTTTAATATGTTGTTTATCATTGAAATCAAATAGATAAAAATAAATCTTGCATGATGCATGTGACCTTAGGTGAAAATTTTTTAATTCAATGGTATAAACTTGTGTTTTTCATGCTTCCACTGCTACAATGGCTCTGCTCCTAATGTCACTTCAAACCCATTACCCCATCATGATATGGGAAAAGGGAACAGTGTGAGTGTGATAGAATCCCTAAAAGAGAACTTAATTACGGAAGTGGATAAGTTAATCCTGTACTTTGATGAGATTCTCATGATGGCAGTACTGGAAGGGTACATACATCCATATGGACTCGACTCTAGAAATGATCGATCGGGCTCAGGATGCCCTTATCATGATGGAGCAGCCAATCACGAGTTGTAGAATTGTGATGGATTCTAGAAGAATATTCGGAGGATGATATCAATTAAAATCTTGAGGTGTCAATTAAAGTCAAAAGAAGAAAAGAAAGTAAACACCATCATCTATGGCGAAGACATCTCAAGATCTGCTCTAAAAATGGTTTTTTCTGTTCCCACCACATCAACACCGCCAGCACTACCCTTAACAGTCATACATACCCCACCACAGCTGCCAGTTACTAATACCCATGCTGTGCCTTGGAATTATAATTTCCAAGTTTATACATAGAGTGCATCTAGCAGTACTTTTATTCCTACCCTGAACCATACCTACACTCAACCCATCACCACCCTTAAACCATGTTTCACCTCTCATGCTCACTTTAAAATGACCTATACGGGCCCCTCCAAAGACTCTGCTCTCTAATTCACATCAAAACCTACCCTAACAAATGACTCACCCCTACCCAATCAAGAAGTAGAATTTATTACTCGAAGTGGGAGGTGTTGCGGCACTAATAAAAAGAAAAGTAAAAGGAAAGCAGAAGCAGGAGAGTCACTCAAGAATGGGGAAAAGGTAGGGAAAATAGTAGAGAGGGGAGAATCCAGTGAAATAGAAGAAGAAGATGAACTATTGTTGCAAATCATGAAGCAGAGTAAGTATGACATGATTGAACAATTAAAAAAAACACCTGCTCGAATCTCCTTACTGTCATTAATATTGAGCTCGAAAGTGCATTGTCATACCTTACAGAAAGTTCTGGACCAAGCCTTTATAACCCCCGACATCACAGTAGGACAATTTAAAAAGATAGTTGGACAAATTCAGGCATCCAATTTCATCACTTTATCAGAAGATGAAATAGGCTCGGCTGGCTTGAAGCATACCAAAGCTCTATATGTGACAGTTAAGTGTAAAGGATGTTTGGTTGCTAAAGTTCTGATTGATAATAGCTCGACACTCAATGTCTTACCCAACGCAACTCTGGCAAGAATCCCGGTAGACCCATCTAGAGTATGCCAAAATTCCATGATTGTGAGGGAATTTGATGGCACAAAGAGAGACGCGTTAGGAGACATTGACTTGCCACTTCAAATTGGGGCATGTACTTTCAATGTGACATTCTAGGTAATGGATATTGAACCAACATACACTATGTTGTTAAGAAGGCCCTAGATTCATTCAGCAAATGTGGTGCCTTCAACTTTGCACCAGAGGATCAAATATGTCATGAATGGCAAAATCATCATGGTGAGAGGAGAAGAAGCTATGCTAGTCACTAAGCCATAGTCAGTTCCTTAAGTGGAAACAACTAAACGATCCCTAGAAAGTTCATTTCAAGCATTAGAGTTACAAGGAACTGCCCTGGGGGATGGGGGAGCTGCAGCCATGGTTACAAAAGTGATGCTGAAACATGGCTATGAAAAGGGCAAGGAATTAGGTGTCACCCTGCAAGGAATTACCGAACCCGTGTCAGCTGCTCAGAGAAATGGTCACTCAGGGTTTTGATGCTTTGACTGATAGAAGGTTCCAGATGAGGAACATACTCAGGGATCAGAAATTCAACAGATCTCGCAAAATGAGGAAAAGCGTTCCAAAAATCTTAGACGTTTTTAGCATACCGATCATTGACAACTTAGAAGAAAAGGATAGAGAATCTCCCTCGAAGTCATCTATCAATGTCCTGCACCTAGATTCCATGTCCGAAATATTAATCTCACCAACCACTGAGGAACAAGAGCTTGACAATTGGGAAGCCGAGGATATCCTTATGCTTTATTTTGAGTAAAGTATAACTTATTACCAATACTTGATTACTTTATCCATGGTGTCATGTGTAATTCTGTAAATGGACCTCTTCTTATGATTAAACAATTAACAAATTAATAGCACATTTTCCCAAACTCTGTGTCCAATATTTTCTTTTAAAAGTTCATTGTTAAAAATCCAATCTTTAATATAATCCATTTTCATTTCTTTAGGACCATTGACCAACCCAGCCATAATAATCCAATCGACCTCGAAATCCCATATTTTAACTTTGAGAGTCCCATAATCACCATTGACACAAGTGATCCTGAAAAAGAGCCTGTGAAAGAGCAGGGAGAAGCAGATGAACCCACCCTGGTACCTTGTGGAGATGAAATAAGTACCTTAAATTTGGGGACATAGGAAAATAAAAAGGAACTCAAAATCATGAATAATGAAGAATTAGAAAACATGATTCAATTGTTAAAGGAATTCATCGATGTGTTCGCTTGGGGCTATGATGATATGTCAGAATTGGAACCTCAGATAGTCACGCATAAGATTCCTTTAATTCCTGGAATAGTCCTAGTTAAACAAAAATTGAGGAGAATGAACCCTAATACACTGCTCAAGGTCAGGGATGAAGTCAAAAAGCAATATGATGCTGGATTCCTAGAAGTGGTTAAATACCTAGAATGGGTAGCTAACGTTGTACCCGTAATGAAGAAAGATGGCAGGGTAAGGGTATGTGTTGACTACAGGGATCTCAATAAGGCAAGTTTGAAAGATGATTTCCCTATCCGATATATAGATTTACTAGTAGACAATGCGGTAGGATCGGACAGATGCTGATGTATTGACGGAGCCTCAGGGTATAATCAAATCTTGATGGACAATGACGACAAAGAAAAGACTGCTTTTATCAACCAGTGGGGAGTCTTTTGAAGGAGTGAAAGCATGAAAAACATAAGTTTAGATCATTGAATTCAAAATTTTTCTTCTAGGGCCTTATGCATCATGCAAGATTCATTATTTATCTATTTGATTTCAATGATAAACAGCATATTAAAACACTTTTAATATATTTTTGGATTTAAATTTGCCATTTAAGATTTTAGAATTAATAGATTAATTCTTTAGAACCCTAGATTAAATCAAGAACAAGTGCACTAACCTTTTGATGCACTGTAGTTGTGTTTGGCACCTTTGGGATGCACCTAGGACACTAGATGTTATCCCTCTAGCTTGTCCACACCAAGATCACCAATGGTAGCCCCTTGAATAGCTTCTCAAGCTTTTCCAATCAATTAGAAGGTTTTGCCTTTAGAGATGTTATAGATGCATACAGGATACTAGAAACGATTTCTAGTATATTTTAATTGAAGAGAATATTGGCAATTCTCTTTGAATTGATGAGAGATGAAGAAGAAGAGAGGGGAGAGGCTCTTTGGGTGGCGGCACAAAGAAAGAACAACAGCTTGTATTTTTTTTTTTTTTGTTCTTTCATCCTTTCACCTATATAACTAGGTCACCACTTAAAACCCTTGCCACATGTCACCTTCTGATTGGCTCTTAGTTTAATTAACCCAATCACATTGTGCCAATTATCAAACTTAGATTTAATCTTGAGTTTGATCATCTTACATGATTAAAAGACAAAGGGCAAGCTTATGTATAGTGCCATGTGTTACCATCTCATGGTGTCACATGTCACCCTATGAAATGACTAAAATACCCTTGTGTCTTAATTTTGAATTCTCAATCCAAAATAATTATTTCTCTTCTTCTAATCAATTTATATCAAATATAAATTAATTAATTAATCTCTATTAATTAATTTCTCATAATTAAATTCATCTTTAAACACTTTAAATATAAATTTAACTTATACTATACATCCAATAACCTAGATTTGGTTTCAAGCCATGCTAGGGACTTTGCAATCTAATTGAAAACTAAACCTATTTAATTAATCAATTAAACTCTTTAACTAATTAATTAAATCACATTTAACTTGGTAATTATTTGTGTATATGTGTGACTCACTAGGCTCATCACTAATTGGCAATGAGATATGATATTAACTCTTAATATCATCAGCAATCTTTCTTACCATAAAAGATTTCTCTAAATCATTTTAGATAGCTCAGAGACTATGGTTAACACCTAGCATAGCATGCCATAGCCACCCAATCAGTAATAACGTTTACCTTAAATGAACCTATAATCATATGTTACCATGCATTAGAATCTCTCTGTTACAAAATCTCAACTCTAGCTGGAGTCATGGTTTATGTCAAACTCCATTTGCTATGAATATTATGTTCTCTTTTAATTCCAGTTCTTGATAAAAAGATTTTTTTTCATCACAAACTCTTTTCTGAAAAAATCTATCTGTCCTGGCTAGGAACTTGAAACATCAAGAACAATTAAATGAACATAGGATTTTATCCCTATTTACTTAGGGTAACATATTCCATCTTGATCAACACCGACCTCCATATATAACTAGTAGGAGTCAACACATGCCCATATACCCATACACAGTACAAGTATGAAAGCAGTATCAAACTCAAACCACCTATATACAAGATAACTGTGCTATCTCAGGTCTAAAGATTATATGCACTAATATGATTTATGACAATACATTGATAAGAGTAAACTCCATGTGCTTGTCATAAATGTCACTGGTTCGTCTAAAGATTATATGCACTAATATGATTTATGACAATACATTGATAAGAGTAAACTCCATGTGCTTGTCATAAATGTCACTGGTTCGGCCTACTTATCATGCATAAGTGCTTATCATGTTTGTTATATGGCATGAGACTCACCATTCCATCTTATTTATATCTCATATAAGTACATTGGGAACAAACATGAATATAATCTTTCTGGATAAGTCATGTACTTTGTGAAGTATCCTCGATTGTGAACCAATTTATGATATTTTGCACTAGAAATATTGTCACTCATATTCTTAACAACTTAAGAATAGAATTTATAACAAAATATTAATGGACCTTTTCTATTACACATAAATATATTATGCAAACGGAAAAGTGAAAATACCTTTTATTAATAAAACATGTACAAGATACATACTAAATGGTATGCTCTAGGGCATATTACTAACAATCACCCACTAGCACTAAATGTAACACCCCTAAGTTCGGTAGTGCGTTCTACTGCTCCGGTGACCAGTGTTGTCCGGACAGCTAGGATGCCTAGAACCGTACTTCAATATGAGTGAGGAAACATAAAATAATAAAATACAAGAAAAGAAAATACAAGAAAAACCAAGGAAAAATCATAGCAAAGAAATGTAACCGAGTAAGTGAGCCGGGAAACCTAGCGATGGGTGACCGCACCGGGAAGTCACGGCGTGGACCGTTGACTAGCCCTGGACTGCGGGGAACCCTGTGAAACATTTTTAGGACTTAAATAGACCATTGTTGAAGAGTAAATATCATTAGAAAGATCAAAGAAAAATTAAATAATTAGTACAAAGAAAAGTGAGAAATCGAAAAACAGACAAAATACGGTGTTACCGAAAAATCGGGAAAACCACCCGAACAGGGGCATTATGGTCATTCGACATCCCGAAGTGTCTTTTGACCTAAATGTCCATTAAAAATAAATAGTATTACACTTAGAAAATGAAATGAAAAATTAATTTGGTGGTACCTAAAATAAATAGTGGAAATAATGGGTTAAATGTGGATTATGGGAAAGTTAAGTTTATAATATGATTAAATTTACTTAGTGGAGCACTAAGGGATTAATTTATCATTGAATTATGACTGATATGGTCCACTCACCATCTGAAATCCATCTTCCTCATATTCTCTCAAAAATGGCCGAATTGAAGAACACAAAGAACTCCATGGGCGTTTGCATGCAAGCTTAATCCACCCTCCATTTTCAACTCCATTCACTTAGCTTCTTTCATGAAAAATGGTCTACACACCACAAGGAAGATATTGATACCAATTTTGGGAAGTTTAAGCAAGGTTTAACAAGCTCCAAGCATAAGGTAAGTTCATAATTTTGAGAATTTCTTTGTTAAAGTTTATGTGCATGTTATGGGTATTAGTTTGGTGAAGGAAAATTTTGAGTTTGATGGGTTATTGTTGTTGTCATTTTGGACAGCCATGGTCACGTTTTTGATGAGGAAATTGTGCATATAATTGTTGAGAAATAATGTTGTTCATGGTGATTTAGTAACCTAGTGATTTAATGCATGTATATATGGTGAATTATACACTTTGATGGAAATTAACTTATGGTACGGCAATGTGATGTTGATGAGTGATTTGTGGCAGCTTGTGGACACTTGAGAAAGGGTGTATATTGAAGGAAGTGTGGGCAGCATATTGACCTAGAAGGATTGATGTTAAGTATGTAAATTAAAGTTGTAAAGTGTATGTAATGTTTGTGGTGTTTAGGTGTAATTGTAATGGTACTTAGAATTGTGATTGTGAATGATAATTGGTGTGTTGATGGTGATTGGAATCTGCCCAAAATAATGCTAATGTAATGTAGTAAATGTTGTTGGTAATGTGCCAAAACAGTTTGGTAGGGTATGGAAGTAAACCTTGCAAGGTAAATAATGTGTTTGAAGTTGGGGTGTGAAATGCATATTGAGGGCAGTGTATATTTTGGCCTATAACCTTGAATGTGTAACCTCAATTGGTATGAGACCAATTTGGGGTGAAACTAGGCACAAAATGTGCCAACTTTCATTGAGAAACCATGCCAAAATTCTGCTTGCAAGGTGACCTAAAAATTTGACCAATTCGGATTAGGTGCAATTAGGACCTGAAAAATGACCAATTGGGCAGCAGTGAGTGTTTAGGCCATAACTCACTCAAACCAGGTCCAATTGACCTGAAATTTTGACCAAGAATAGTTAAGACCCATACCTACAAGTCTTATGAAGACACCAAAGCCCAGAAATGACCATAAGCAAGTCAAACAACTTGCACAAGTTCGGGTCCAAAAACTGGCCGAACCAGAATTGACCAATTTGACCTAAAATTGACCTAAAATGGTACCACTTGACCAGCAATAGTGTAATGACCATAACTTGGTCTACTTAACTCGGATTGACCTGAAATTTTGCACCGCGTGCAATAAGACCTAGATCTACAAGTTTGTAGTTTCGAGAGACCGAAAACCGAGGAACTAGATCGTCCGGTTAGGTCAAACCAGTGTTCTAATCCGAGAATTTGCATTAAAATACACTAAGCAAGGAAATGACTTTGGTAAAACATACCAAATCTAAAACCTTATCGAATGTGACATATTAACGACACTAAAACCTAATTTACCTAAAACGCAATGAGGGTCGGTATATTAGGTGACTTAGTGAATAATTGAGTTCAGTGCATTATCTACCAAACCCCATCGATAGAGACAGTTTAATTTGGTACTGAAACACTTCAAATTGTGTTTCTCAGTTAACAAGGACTCAGCAAAAGGGAAAGAAATACTGAGTCAAGACCAGGAGACAAACATCAGAGGTTTGTGCACAACAACTGTTTCTTTTGAATTATTTTCAATGGAAATAAATATTGATTATTTGTATATCATTATTTTAAATTGTGGAAATGTGTTTGAGGAATATTTATTGATTGAAAAATATTGTGAATAGTTTGAAACTGTGAAAAATGGTTTGAATGACATTGATGGATACTTATTGATTAAAAAGCATTAGAAATGGTTTGAAACCACAGCTATCATGTATATTGATTGTATTCCTCTCTAGCTTGTCTAGTGGGATGAATTGAATTCCCTCTCTGCTGAAGTGTTGAGGTGTGTGCTGTTGAGGAAGAATAGAATGAGTACTCATATTTTTGCTAGCTAGCCATGTTATTACTCATTAGTCATCGACTTTTGGGATGAATTGAATACCTCATTAGCCATCGGCTTTTGGGATGAATTGAATTATGGATCATGATTAAGATGTGTGTGATTTATTGATGTGTATTGAGATTGTGAAATGGATTTAAACTCTCATTGACATATCATCTTTTGAATTCAAACTGATCGACTTATGGAAAATTATTGTGATATTGAGAAATGGAGTTTAAATTCTTGTTGACAATTATTGTCTTGAATTTAATTATGATTTTAAGTATCCACTATTTACATGACTTATGAATTGTGATTTAAATTGGATTTGGTTAATGTTGTGCACTGCGAGACATTGTCTCAAATGATAGCTTTATTATTGTCGCAGTAGAGAGATAGACAGGCGGCAGACTAGGCTGCATATACATCCAATGAGGATTACTGTATATTGAGTATACCGCTTTTGCTTTTTGTACTGTAATGTATGACACTGTATGTACATATTGTTTTGGTTTTGAGCAGTTGTAAATTAAATTGTACCTTGAAGTTGTAAATCAATTATGAGTGTTTTGGATTGTAAAAGTTGTATTATATTTCCTTATCTCAGACTTTGAAAAATTTCTATGGAATTGTGTTGATAAATTGTTGTGTTGAGAAATGTATTGGATTTGAGATTTGGAAAAAAATTATTGAAGTGCTTTTTTACAGGTTTTCTGAAGAACTGTTTTGTCCAAAATACAGATGGCACTTTGCCAAAATTTTTACAGAAATTCCAAATAAACCAAATGAGTTAGTTATTTCACTTGATTCACCAAGTCTTTAACACCTGTAAATAGTGCTCACCACTGTAAAAGAAGTAAGAAAAGTTTTTAAAATCCCTTGTAGTGTATTTAATGGGTTATCAGTAGACGGAGTTGGTAATTCATTAGGTATACTACGGGATCATGTTATGCCTTACAGAGGGGTAGGGTGTGACACTAGAGCCATTCATTACAATATCTTAGACCCATCTTCTCAAGATGTCGGTCTAGCTGAGTTTGTGACATAGGCTTAGTGAATGGATCAGCTAGATTTTTAGCTAATGCTATTTTTTGCATGGCTACATCGCCTCTCCCAACTCTTTCT
The DNA here is from genome assembly GCF_030052815.1 of Hevea brasiliensis. Taxonomy (NCBI): domain Eukaryota; kingdom Viridiplantae; phylum Streptophyta; class Magnoliopsida; order Malpighiales; family Euphorbiaceae; genus Hevea; species Hevea brasiliensis. The sequence continues at coordinate 69,396,680 of NC_079494.1, forward strand.
CTGATAATGTGGTAGCGCCTTTCTATGTGTTTCGACTTCTGGTGAGACCGAGGTTCCTTAGCCTTTATGACTGCTCCATTATTGTCACAATGAAGTGGAACTACTGACTCAATGGAAGGAACTACTGCAAGTTCTATCACGAACTTCTTTATCCAAACAGCTTCCTTTGTAGCATCGGATGCAGTAATATACTCAGCCTCTGTAGTGGAAACTGCAGTCGTACTCTGTTTGGAACTCTTTCAACTGACTGCACCTCCATTACAAATGAACACATATCCAGAGGTAGACTTTCTATCATCGATATCAGATTGGAAATCAGAATCAGTATAACCATCCAATTGCAAGTCTCCACCTCATATATCAAGAATAAATCCTTAGTTCTTCTCAAGTACTTAAGGATATTCTTAACAGCTATCTAGTGTTCCAAACCTGGATTAGATTGATACTTGCAAGTCAAACTAACAGCATATGTGATATCCAGCCTAGTACACAACATTGCATACATCAAACTTCCAATTGCCGAAGCATATGGAATCTTGGCCATTTTATCTCTTTCTTTAGGTGTCTTTGGAGACATCTCTTTAGAAAGGTGGATACCATGTCTCACTGGTAACAATCCTCTCTTAGAATTAAGCATGTTAAACCTCTTTAGCACCTTTTCCAAGTATAAACTTTGGGATAAACTAATTATTCTTTTCGCTCTATCTCTATAGATGTGAATCCCAAGAATATAGGAGTTGAAAAATGGATGTTCCAACTCCTCGAAGCTTGTTTCAACCCATAAATGGATCGCTTTAGCTTGCATACTTTAGAACCATCTTGGGATTCAAAACCCCTAGGTTGTTGCATGAAAATATTTTCTTCAATGTATCCATTGAGAAAAGCTACTTTGACATCCATCTGCTAAATCTCATAGTCATAGTATGCAGCTATTGCTAATAGAATCCTAATTGATTTAAGCATGGCAACAGGCGAGAAAGTTTCTTCATAGTCGATTCCTTGCGTTGGGCGAAACCCTTTCGCTATTAGCCTTGCCTTATAGCTCTCTACCTTTCCATCAGAACCAATTTTCTTCTTGAAAATTGTTAGTAGTATGCCTTAGAGCACATCATGTAGCATGTATCTTGTACATATTTTATTAATAAAAGGCATTTTCACTTTTCCACTTACATAATATATTTATATGTAATATAAAAGGTCCATTGATATTTTGTTAGAAATTCTATTCTTAAGTTGTTAAGAATATGAATGACAGTGTTTCTAGTACAAAGTATCATAAATTGGTTAACAATTGAGGATACTTCACACACGACATGACTTATCTAGAAAGATTGTAATCATGTTTGTTCCCAAGTTATTTATATGACATATAAATAAGATGGAATGGTGAGTCTCATGCCATATAACAAATATAATAGGCACTTATGCATGATAAGTGTTAATAGTATGCCCTAGAGCATATCATTTAATATGTATCTTGTACATATTTTTATTAATAAAAGGCATTTCCACTTTTCCGTTTACATAATATATTTGTGTAATAGAAAAGGTCCATTGATATTTTGTTAGAAATATTATTCTTAAGTTGTTAAGAATATGAGTGACAATATTTCTAGCACAAAGTATCATAAATAGGTTCACAATCGAGGATACTTCATAATAAGGACATGACTTATCCAGAAAGATTGTATTCATGTTTGTTCCCAAGTTATTTATATGAGATATAAATAAGATGGAATGGTGAGTCTCATGCCATATAACAAACATGATAGGCACTTATAAATGATAAGTAGGCCAACCCAGTGACACTGATGACAAGCACATGGAGTTTGCTCTTGTCAATGTTTTGTCATAAATCATATCAGTGCATATAATCTTTAGACCTGAGATAGCACAGTTATCTTGTATATAGGTAGTTTGAGTTTTATACTGCTTTCATACTTGTACTATGTATGGGTATATGGGCATGTGTTGGCTCCTACTAGTTATATATGGAGGTAGGTGTTGATCGAGATGGAATCTGTTCCTCTAAGTAAATAGAGATAAAATCCTATGTTCATTTAATTGTTCTTGATGTTTCAAGTTCCTGGCCAGGACAGATAGATTTATTCAGAAAAGAGTTTCTAATGAGAAAATCTTTTAATCAAGAACTGGAATTAAAAGAGAACATAATATTCATAGCAAATGGAGTTTGACATAAACCATGACTCCAGCTTGAGTTGGGATTTTGTAACAGAGAGATTCTAGTGCATGGTAACATATGATTATAGGTTCATATAAGGTAAACCTTATTACTAATTGGGTGGCCATGGCATGCTATGATAGGTGTTAACCATGGTCTATGAGGTTCATAAAATAATTTAGAGAAATCATTTATGGTAAGAAAGAGTTCTGATGATATTAGGAGTTGATATCATGTCTCATTGCCAATTAGTGATGAGCCTAGTAAGTCACACACATACACAAGTTATCACCTAATTAAATATGATTTAATTAATTAATTAAAGAGTTTAATTGATTAATTAAATAGGTTTAGTTTGCAATTAGATTGTAAATTCCCTAGCATGACTTGAAACCAAATCTAGATTATTGGATGTATAATATAAGTTAAATTTATATTTAAAGTGTTTAAATATGAATTTAATTAATGAGAAATTAATTAATAGAGATTAATTAATTAATTTATATTTGATATAAATTAATTAGAAGAAGAAAAATAATTATTTTGGGTTGAGAACTCAAAATTAAGACACAGGGGCATTTTGGTCATTTTGCAGTGTGACACGTGGCACCATGAGATGGCGACACATGGCATAACACATAAGCTTACCAAATGTTTTTTAATCATCTAAGATGATTAAAATCAAGATTAAATATAGGTTTGACACTTGGCATAATGTGATTGGGGCAATTATTTTAAGAAATTTTAAATAGTTACATGAGATGCAATTAATTTAAGATATTTTCTTAAAAATAATTATTAAGCATGAGATGTTGTAAATATGTAAATGGTTTAGTGGCCAATATTGGATGTACCTGAGGACATTAAAATTATTTACATAATTACTGGCTCAATGGGATGAACTTAACTAATGCAAGATAAGTCAATAATGGATATACCTGAGATTTTGAGCATTAGGGGCTAGGTAAAGGATTGAACCTCACATGAGATGTGATGGGCAAGGAGTTGCTCACTTATAGTTTATTGTAATTCCAATAATGGATGTACCTGAGGATGATCAATAGAATTATAAGAATTCAATCACCCATTATAAATCCATCCAACTAGGATTTCCGTTTTCTACTTTGGAAGTGTAGGATTCGCTAAGTAAGTGGAAGGACCAATTTGATTAAAAGACCATAATCATTTTGGTTAATTACATGATACATTTACTAATTAATCTGGTTATTTTCTGCAGTTAATTTTCTGATAAAAATGAGCACAAAACAACCACCACCATCCAATATCCTTGCAAGCATACTTGATCACAATAGGTTGACAGGACCTAATCTGTCTGATTGGCTAAGAAATTTGAAACTTGTCCTGAACCTTGAACATATAGGATATGTTCTAGATTCAAATGTTTCTGGTCCCTTACCTCCAGAGGCCACACAAAAGGAACATGATACTTTGGACAAGTGGAAGGAGCATGATATGAGAGCTAAGTGTTACATGCTTGCTTCCATTAGTAATGAGCTACAGAAGCAACATGAGGACATGCAGAGTGCGAGTGAGATCCTCCTTCACCTACAAGAGTTGTATGGTGAGCACAGCAGGAATGCTAGGTATGAGATATCTAGACAGCTATTCCGTATGAGGATGTCTGAGGGACAGAATGTTGGGGATCATGTCCACAAGATGATTCGGCTGATTAAGCAGTTAGAACATCTTGACTTCAACATGGATTTCCAACTACAGACGGATTTGATCCTTCAGTCCCTTCCTGAGTCTTTTGGGAATCTTGTGACAAATTTCCATATGACTAAACAGGAATGCACCTTAGCTGGTTTACTCAACATGTTGGTTATTGCCCAAAAGAATATGCCAGGCAATAAAGGAAAAGAGCTAGCTTTGGTTGCATCTTCTTCTGCTGGAAAGTCCAACAAGAAGTAGGGCAATAGGAAAAAGAAACCTCAGATTCCTGGTCCTTCTAAGAAAATAGCTAAACAGAAAAGGAAGACTAAAGCTGATGGAGGCAAAGGAAAGTGTTTCCACTGCTAAAAGGATGGGCCTTTGGAAAAGGAACCGCCTGAGTATCTTGCTTCTCTGAAGGACAAGAAGGATACACCTTCGGAAGGTATGTCCATATCTTGTTATTTAGATTCTGATGATACTCATAGTTCATCTACAGCTTGGGTTTTAGATACTGGTGCCAGTTCTCACATTTCTAATGATATGCAGGAACTAGCAAACAGTAGCAGCTTGTGTTCTCAAGATATTAGAGTCTGGATTGGCAATGGCTCAATTGTTGAAGCTTTAGCCATAGGATCTAAATCTTTTTACATGTTTGGATATGTTTTGTGTTTAGATAATATTTTATATGTACCTGATGCTTTTAAGAACATCATTTCTATATCTAGTTTGACTAGAAATGGCTATGAATTTGATTCAACATGATGATGTTTGCAATATTTATTTTTGAAATAAATATGTTGGTTTGGGTTATATGAATGATGGTCTTTATTATTTGGATAATAATGACAAACACAAATTGAATGCAAGTGATCTAAAAGAATGCAATGCCATGGTGAAAACCAACTCAAGTTCAAAATATATTTGGCACTTAAGGTTATGTCATGTTGCAGAAGATAGGATTGCAAAACTGGAGAAAATGGGGATTCTATCCTCATTGGGCTCTGAGCCTACTCTAACTTGTGAATCTTGCCTTCAGGGTAAAATGACTAGATCACCCTTTGTTGGACAAGGGCTAAGAGCTGAAAATATTTTGGAGCTAATACATAGTGATGTATGTGATCCATTTAAAGAAATGGCTAGAGGGGGTTTTCATTATTTTATTACCTTTACTGATGATAAATCAAGGTTTGGGTATTTGTATTTGATGAAATACAAACATGAATCTTTTGAAAAGTTCAAAGAATTTAAATCTGAAGTAGAAAATCAAACAGGAAAGAATATTAAAGCTCTTCGATCAGATCGTGGAGGTGAATATTTGAGTACTGAATTTGATGAATACTTGAGAGAGCATGGCATTGTTTCTCAGCTGACTCCTCCAGGAACGCCATAGCTGAATGGTGTATCTGAAAGGAGAAATCGTGCCCTATTGGATATGGTACGTAGTATGATGAGCTATACTGATATGCCAATCTTCTTTTGGGGATTTGCATTAGAATCAGCTTTGTATATTCTGAACAGGATTCCATCAAAATCAGTTTCTTCCACACCTTATGAGATATGGCATGGAAGAAAACCAAGTCTTAAGCATGTTAAGATTTGGGGTTGTCCAGCTTATATTAAAAAGCTGAACACTGATAAATTGGAGACCAGATCAGGAAAAGGTCGATTTGTTGGATATCCAAAAGATAGTTTTGGATATTATTTTTATTTGCCTACTTCACAAAAGGTTGTGATAAGTAGAGATGCCACATTTCTTGAACAACAGTTTGTTCAAGATGAAGGCAAAGGAAGGCAAATAGAGTTAGAATTGGAGAATTCTGACCAACCAACAGATCAGATGGATATAGATCCATCTAGTCAACTAATACCCGTTGATGAAACATCTATAGCTGTTCCTCGTAGAACAACCAGGGCATCTCACCCACCAGTGAGATATGGTTTTCTTCATGAAGAAGAACAAGAGTTGTCTACTCATGAAGAAGTAGATCATGGAGATGATCCACTTACCTATGAAGAAGTTATATCAGATATAGACTCTTCAAAATGGATTGATGCTATGAAATCTGAGATTGATTCCATGTATAAGAATCAAGTTTGGGATCTTGTTGACCCACCTGAAGGTATTGTACCTATAGGGAACAAATGGGTTTTCAAGAAGAAAATTGGTTCTGATGGAAAGGTAGAGAGCTATAAGGCAAGGCTAGTAGCGAAAGGGTTTCGCCAAAGGCAAGGAATCGACTATGAGGAGACTTTCTCACCTGTTGCCATGCTTAAATCAATTAGGATTTTATTAGCAATACCTGCATACTATGATTATGAGATTTGGCAGATGGATGTCAAAACAGATTTCCTCAATGGATACATTGAAGAAAACATTTTCATGGAACAACCTAGGGAATTTGAATCCCAAGATGGTTCCAAGGTATGCAAGCTAAAGCGATCCATTTATGGGTTGAAACAAGCTTCGAGGAGTTGGAACATCCGTTTTGATGAAGCCATTAAATCCTTTGGTTTTATCAAAAATGAGGATGAGCCATGTGTATATAAGAAGGCTAGTGACAGTGCTATCACTTTCCTTGTCTTATATGTGGATGACATACTGTTGATGGGTAATGACACAGGTATGTTAACGACTATAAAGGTATGGTTGTCAAATACATTCTCCATGAAAGACTTAGGGGAGGCAACCTATATTCTTGGGGTTCGCATCTATAGAGATAGAGCGAAAAGAATAATTGGTTTATCCCAAAGTCTATACTTGGAAAAGGTGTTAAAGAGGTTTAACATGCTTGATTCCAAGAAAGGATTGTTACCAGTGAGACATGGTATCCATCTTTCTAAAGAGATGTCTCCAAAGACACCTGAAGAAAGAGATAAGATGGCCAGGATTCCATATGCTTCGGCTATTCGAAGTTTAAAGTATGCAATGTTGTGTACTAGGCCGGATATCGCATATGCTGTTAGTTTGACTAGCAGGTATCAATCCAATCCAGGTTTGGAACACTGGATAGCTGTCAAGAATATTCTTAAGTACTTGAGAAGAACTAAGGATTTATTCTTGATTTATGGAGGTGGAGACTTGCAATAGGATGGTTATACTGATTCTGATTTTCAATCAGATATCGATGATAGAAAGTCTACCTCTGGATATGTGTTCATTTGTAATGGAGGTGCAGTCAGTTGGAAGAGTTCCAAACAGAGCACGACTGCAGATTCCACTACAGAGGCTGAGTATATTGCTGCATCAGATGCTACAAAGGAAGCTGTTTGGATAAAGAAGTTCGTGACAGAACTTACAGTAGTTCCTTCCATTGAGTCAGCAGTTCCACTACACTGTGACAACAATGGAGCAGTCATATAGGCTTAGGAACTAAGGTCTCACCCAAAATCCAAACACATAGAAAGGCACTACCACATTATCAGATATATAGTTGGGCAAGGCGATATAGCCATGCAGAAAAATAACATCAGCTGAAAAATCCAGCTGATCCATTCACTAAGCCTATGTCACAGACTCAGTTAGACCGACATCTTGAGAAGATAGGTCTAAGATATTGTAATGAATAGCTCTAGTGCTAATGGGAGATTGTTAGTAGTATGCCCTAGAGCATATCATTTAGTATGTATCTTGTACATATTTTTATTAATAAAAGGCATTACCACTTTTCCGTTTACATAATATATTTATGTGTACTAGAAAAGGTCCATTGATATTTTGTTAGAAATATTATTCTTAAGTTGTTAAGAATATGAGTGACAATATTTCTAGCACAAAGTATCATAAATAGGTTCACAATCGAGGATACTTCATAATAAGGACATGACTTATCCAGAAAGATTGTATTCATGTTTGTTCCCAAGTTATTTATATGAGATATAAATAAGATGGAATGGTGAGTCTCATGCCATATAACAAACATGATAGGCACTTATAAATGATAAGTAGGCCAACCCAGTGACACTGATGACAAGTACATGGAGTTTGCTCTTGTCAATGTTTTGTCATAAATCATATCAGTGCATATAATCTTTAGACCTGAGATAGCACAATTATCTTGTATATAGGTAGTTTGAGTTTGATACTGCTTTCATACTTGTACTATGTATGGGTATATGGGCATGTGTTGGCTCCTACTAGTTATATATGGAGGTAGGTGTTGATCAAGATGGAATCTGTTCCTCTAAGTAAATAGAGATAAATTCCTATGTTCATTTAATTGTTCTTGATGTTTCAAGTTCCTGGCCAGGACAGATAGATTTATTCAAAAAAGAGTTTCTGATGAGAAAATCTTTTAATCAAGAACTGGAATTAAAAGAGAACATAATATTCATAGCAAATGGAGTTTGACATAAACCATGACTCCAGCTTGAGTTGGGATTTTATGTAGAGATTCTAGTGCATGGTAACATATGATTATAGGTTCATATAAGGTAAACCTTATTACTAATTGGGTGGCCATGGCATGCTATGATAGGTGTTAACCATGGTCTATGAGGTTCATAAAATGATTTAGAGAAATCATTTATGGTAAGAAAGAGTTCTGATGATATTAAGAGTTGATATCATGTCTCATTGCCAATTAGTGATGAGCCTAGTAAGTCACACACATACACAAGTTATCACCTAATTAAATATGATTTAATTAACTAATTAAAGAGTTTAATTGATTAATTAAATAGGTTTGGTTTGCAATTAGATTGTAAAGCCCCTAGCATGACTTGAAACCAAATCTAGATTATTGGATGTATAATATAAGTTAAATTTATATTTAAAGTGTTTAAATATGAATTTAATTAATGAGAAATTAATTAATAGAGATTAATTAATTAATTTATATTTGATATAAATTAATTAGAAGAAGAAAAATAATTATTTTTGGTTGAGAACTCAAAATTAAGACACAGGGGCATTTTGGTCATTTTGCAGTGTGACACGTGGCACCATGAGATGGCGACACATGGCATAACACATAAGCTTGCCAAATGTTTTTTAATCATCTAAGATGATTAAAATCAAGATTAAATATAGGTTTGACACTTGGCACAATGTGATTGGGTCACTTAAACCTAGAGCTAATCAAAGGGTGACATGTGGCAAGGGTTTAATGTGTTAACCTAGCTATTTAAGTGTTGTTATGAGAAAATAAAATACAACCAGCAGCCACACTCCTTGGTGACGCCATTTTGCAGCCCTCCCTCTATTCTTCTTCATCTCTCATCAATTCAAAGAGATTAGCCATCAATCTCTTGAATTAAGAACACTAGAAATTGTTTCTAGTGTCCTGTTTACATCTCTAATCTCTTAAAAGGCAGAACTTGAATTTCTAATTAATAGAAAAGGCTTTAGAAGCTATTCAAGGGCTGCCATAGGTGTTCTTGGTGTGGACAAGCTAGAGGGACAACATCTGGTGTCCTGAAGATGAATCTCAAAGGCGCAGACACTGCGATTGCATCAAGAGGTTAGTGTAATCGTTCTTGATTTAATCTAGGGTTCTAAAATTAATCTGATTAATTTTAAAATCTTAAATGGCAAATACAGATCCAAAAACATATTAAAAGAGTTTTAATATGTTGTTTATCATTGAAATCAAATAGATAAAAATAAATCTTACATGATGCATGTGACCCTAGGTGAAAATTTTTGAATTCAATGGTATAAACTTGTGTTTTTCACGCTTCCGTTCCTTCAATAAGTAGGCCGAACCAGTGACATTTATGACAAGCACATAGAGTTTACTCTTATCAATGCATTATCATAAATCATATTAGTGCATGTAGTCTTTAGACCTAAGATAACACAGTTTCCTTGTATATAGGTGGTTTGAGTTTGATACTGCTTTCATACTTATACTATGTATAGGTATATGGGCATGTGTTGGCTCCTACTAGTTATATATAGAGGTAGGTGTTGATCAAGATGGAATCTGTTACCCTAAGTAAATAGAGGTGAAATCCTATGTTCATTTAATTGTTCTTGATGTTTCAAGTTCTTGGCCAGGACAGATATATTTATTCAGAAAAGAGTTTTTGATGAGAAAAATCTTTTTATTAAGAACTGGAATTAAAAGAGAACATAATATTCATAGCAAATAGAGTTTGACATAAACCATGACTCCAGTTAGAGTTGGGATTTTGTAACAGAGAAATTCTAGTACATGGTAACATATGATTATAGGTTCATTTAAAGTAAACCTTATTACTGATTGGGTGGCCATGGCATGTTATGCTAGGTGTTAACCATGGTTTATGAGGTGCATAAAATGATTTAGAGAAATCATTTATGGTAAGAAAAAGTTATGATGATATTAAGAGTTGATATCATATCTCATTGCCAATTAGTGATGAGCCTAGTGAGTCACACATATACACAAGTAATCACCAAGTTAAATATGATTTAATTAATTAATTAAATAGTTTAATTGATTAATTAAATAGGTTTGGTTTGCAATTAGATTGCAAAGTCCCTAGCATGGCTTGAAACCAAATCTAGGTTATTGGATGTATAATATAAGTTAAATTTATATTTAAAGTGTTTAAATATAAATTTAATTATGAGAAATTAATTAATAGAGATTAATTAATTAATTAATATTTGATATAAATTGATTAGAAAAAGAGAAATAATTATTTTGGGTTGAGAACTCGAAATTAAGACACAATGGTATTTTGGTCATTTCACAGGGTAACATGTGGCACCATGAGATGGTGACACATGGCACTACACATAAGCTTGCCATTTGTCTTTTAATCATGTAAGATGATCAAAGTCAAGATTAAATCTAAGTTTGACACTTGGCACATTGTGATTGGGTCAATTAAACCAAGAGTCAATCAGAAGGTGACGTGTGGCAAGGATTTTAAGTGGTGACCTAGCTATATAAGGGAAAGGATGAAAGAACAAAATAACAAGCTACTGTTCTTTCTTTTGTGCCGCCACCCAAAGGGCCTCTCCCCTCTCTTTTTCTTCATCCCTCATAAATTCAAAGAGAATTGCCAATATTCTCTTGAATTAAAAATACTAGAGATCGTTTAAAGTGTCTTGTATGCATCTATAACATCTCTAAAGGCAAAACCTGAATTTCTAATTGATTGGAAAGGCTTGAGAAGCTGTTCAAGGGGCTGCCATTGGTGATTTTGGTGTGGACAAGCTAGAAGGACAACATCTGGTGTCCTAGGCACATCCCAGATGTGCCAAACACAACTTCAGTTCATCAAAAGGTTAATGCACATGTTATTGATTTAATCTAGGGTTCTAATGAATTAATCTATTAATTCTAAAATCTTAAGTGGCAAATGTAGATAAAAAAATATATTAAAAGTGTTTTAATATGCCATTTAACATTGAAATCAAATAGATAAATAATGAATCTTGCATGATGCATGAGACCTTGGAACAAAAATTTTTGAATTCAATGATCTAAACTTATGTTTATCTTGCTTCCGCTCCTTCAGAAACCCATTTGTTTCCTATAAGTACAATACCTTCAGGTGGGTCAACATGATCCCAAACTTGATTCTTAGATTTCATAGCATCGATCCATTTTGAAGAGTCTATATCTGATATAGTTTATTCATAGGTAAGCGAATCATCTCCATGAACTACTTCTTCATGAGTAGACAACTCTTGTTTTTCTTCATAAAGGAAACCATATCTCACTGATGGGTGAGATACCTTAGTTGATCTACGAGGAATAGCTGTAGATATTTCATCAATAGGTGTAGATTGACTAGATGGATCTATATCCATCTGATTTGTTGGTTGGTCAGAATTCTCCAATTCTAACTCTATTTGCCTTCCTTTGCCTCCTTCTTGAACAAACTGTTGTTCAAGAAATGTGGCATTTCTACTCACCACAACCTTTTGCGATGTAGGCAAATAAAAATAATATCCAAAAATATCTTTTGGATATCCAACAAATCGACCCTTTTCTGATCTGGTTTCCAATTTATCTGTGTTCAGCTTTTTGATATAAGCTGGACAACCCCAAATCTTAACATGCTTAAGACTTGGTTTTCTTCCATGCCATATCTCATAAGGTGTGGAAGTTACTGATTTTGATGGAATCCTATTCAGAATATACAAAGCTGATTCTAATGCAAATCCACAAAAGGAGATTGGCATATTAGCATAGCTCATCATACTACATACCATACCAATAGGGTACGATTTCTCCTTTCAGATACACCATTCAGTTGCGGTGTTCCTGGAGGAGTCAGCTAGGGAAAAATGCCATGTGCTCTCAAGTATTCATCAAATTCAGTACTTGAGTATTCACCTCCACGATCTGATTGAAGAGCTTAATACTTTTTTCTGTTTGATTTTCTAATTCAGATTTAAATTCTTTGAACTTTTCAAAGGATTTATGTTTGTATTTCATCAAATACAAATACCCAAACATTGATTTATCATCAGTAAAGGTAATAAAATAATGAAAATTGCCTCTAGCCATTTCTTTAAATGGACCACATACATCACTATGCATTAGCTCTAAAATATTTTCAGCTCTTAGCCTTTGTCCAACAAAGGGTGATCTAGTCATTTTGCCCTGAATGCAGGATTCACAGGTTGGTGTTGGTTCAGAACCCAATGAAGATAGAATCTCCATTTTCTTCATTTTTGCAATCCTATCTTTTGCAACATGACCTAATCTTATGTAACACCCCTAAGTTCGGTAGTGCGTTCTACTACTCCCGTGACCAGTGTTGTCCGGACAGCTAGGATGCCTAGAACCGTACTTCAATATGAGTGAGGAGACATAAAATAATGAAATACAAGAAAAAAAAAAGTACAAGAAAAACAAAGGAAAAATGATAGCAAAGAAATGTGACCAAGTTAAACGAGCCGAAAACCCTAGCGATGGGTGACCGCACCGGGAAGTCACGGCGTGGACCGTTGACTAGCCCTGGACTGCGGGGAACCCTGGAAAACATTTTTAGGACATAAATAGAACCTTATTGAAGAATTAATCTCATTAGAAAGATTAAAGAAAAATTAAATAAATAGTACAAAGAAAAGTGAGAAATCGAAAAACAGACAAAACCCAGATACTAAAAATCGAACGAACTTGAACAGGGCATTATGGTCATTTGACACCCCGAATTGTATTTTGACCTAAATGTCCATTAAAAATAAATAGTATTACACTTAGAAAATAAAATGAAAAATTAAATTGGTGGTACCTAAAATAAATAGTGGAAATTAAGGTTTTAATGTGGAATTAAGGGAAATTAAGTTTATTAAATGATTAAATGGTGTGAGTGGACCACTAAGAATTATAAAATGGGTTAAATATAATCATAAGTGGGCAGATTCCTCCCACTAAAACATCATCTTCTTCAATTTTTCAACCATGCCGTAGCAAGCTCCCTAAGAAATCCTCCATAGCCATTTTTCATGCAAGCTTTCTTATCTCCCCATTTTCAACTCCAATCCCTTAAGTAGCTTTATGAAAAATGGTCTACACATCACAAGGAAGATATTGATACCAATTTTGGGAAGTTTAAGCAAGGTTTAACAAGCTCCAAGCATAAGGTAAGTTCATAATTTTGAGAATTTCTTTGTTAAAGTTTATGTGCATGTTATGGGTATTAGTTTGGTGAAGGAAAATTTTGAGTTTGATGGGTTATTGTTGTTGTCATTTTGGACAGCCATGGTCACGTTTTTGATGAGGAAATTGTGCATATAATTGTTGAGAAATAATGTTGTTCATGGTGATTTAGTAACCTAGTGATTTAATGCATGTATATATGGTGAATTATACACTTTGATGGAAATTAACTTATGGTACGGCAATGTGATGTTGATAAGTGATTTGTGGCAGCTTGTGGACACTTGAGAAAGGGTGTATATTGAAGGAAGTGTGGGCAGCATATTGACCTAGAAGGATTGATGTTAAATATGTAAATTAAAGTTGTAAAGTGTATGTAATGTTTGTGGTGTTTAGGGGTAATTGTAATGGTACTTAGAATTGTGATTGTGAATGATAATTGGTGTGTTGATGGTGATTGGAATCTGCCCAAAATAATGCAAAGGTAATGTAGAAAATGTTGTTGGTAATGTGCCAAAACAGTTTGGTAGGGTATGGAAGTGAACCTTGCAAAGGTAAGTGTGTGTTTGAAGTTTGGGTGTGTAATGCATAGTGAGGGCAGTGTATATTTTGGCCTATAACCTTGAATGTGTAACCTTAATTAGTATGAGACCAATTTGAGGTGAAACTAGGCACAAAATGTGCCAACTTTCATTGAGAAACCATGCCAAAATTCTGCTTGCAAGGTGACCTAAAAATTTGACCAATTCGGATTAGATGCAATTAGGACCTGAAAAATGACCAATTGGGCAGCAGTGAGTGTTTAGGCCATAACTCACTCAAACCAGGTCCAATTGACCTGAAATTTTGACCAAGAATAGTTAAGACCCATACCTACAAGTCTTATGAAGACACCAAAGCCCAGAAATGACCATAAGCAAGTCAAACAACTTGCACAAGTTCGGGTCCAAAAACTGGCCGAACCAGAATTGACCAATTTGACCTAAAATTGACCTAAAATGGTACCATTTGACCAGCAATAGTGTAATGACCATAACTTGGTTTACTTAACTCGGATTGACCTGAAATTTTGCACCGCGTGCAATAAGACCTAGATCTACAAGTTTGTAGTTTCGACCGAGAACCGAAAACCGAGGGAACTAGATCGTCCGGTTAGGTCAAACCAGTGTTCCGGAATCCAGCAATTTGCATTAAAATGCACTAAGCAAGGAAATGACTTTGGTAAAACATACCAAACCTAAAACCCTATCGAATATGACATATTAACGACACTAAAACCTAAATTACCTAAATCGCAACGAGGGTCGGTATATTAAGTGATTAAGTGAATAATTGAGTTCAGTGCATTATTTACCAAACCCTATCGATAGAGATAGTTTAATTTGGTACTGAAACACTTCAAATTGTGTTTCTCAGTTAACAAGGACTCAGCAAAAGGGAAAGAAATACTGAGTCAAGACCAGGAGACAAATATCAGAGGTTTGTGCACAACAACTGTTTCTTTTGAATTATTTTCAATGGAAATAAATATTGATTATTTGTATATCATTATTTTAAATTGTGGAAATGTGTTTGAGGAATATTTATTGATTGAAAAATATTGTGAATAGTTTGAATTTGTGAAAAATGGTTTGAATGACATTGATGGATACTTATTGATTAAAAAGCATTAGAAATGGTTTGAAACCACAGCTATCATGTATATTGATTGTATTCCTCTCTAGCTTGTCTAGTGGGATGAATTGAATTCCCTCTCTGGCTGAAGTGTTGAGGTGTGTGCCTGTTGAGGACGAATAGAATGAGTACTCATATTTTTGCTAGCTAGCCATGTTATTCCTCATTAGTCATCGACTTTTGGGATGAATCGAATACCTCATTAGCCATCGGCTTTTGGGATGAATTGAATTATGGATCATGATTAAGCTGTGTGTGATTTATTGATGTGTATTGTGAGATTGTGAAATGGATTTAAACTCTCATTGACATATACTGTCTTTTGAATTCAAACCTGATCTGACTTATGGAAAATTATTGTGATATTGAGAAATGGAGTTTAAATTCTTGTTGACAATTATTGTCTTGAATTTAATTATGATTTTAAGTATCCACTATTTACATGACTTATGAATTGTGATTTAAATTGGATTTGGTTAATGTTGTGCACCATCGAGACATTGTCTCAATGATAGCTTTTATTGTCGCCGCAGTAGAGAGATAGACAGGTACAGACTAGGCTGCATATACATCCGGCGAGGGATTACCGGTATATTGAGTATACCGCTTTTGCTTTTTGTACTGTAATGTATGACACTGTATGTACATATTGTATTTGGTTTTGAGCAGTTGTAAATTAAATTAAATTGTACTTGAAGTTGTAAATTAATTATGAGTGTTTTGGATTGTAAAAGTTGTATTATATTTCCTTATCTCAGACTTTGAAAAATTTCTATGGAATTGAGTTGATGAATTGTTGTGTTGAGAAATGTATTGAAGTTGAGATTTGGAAAATTATAGAAGTGCTTTTACAGGTTTTCTGAAGAACTGTTTTATCCAAAATACAGATGGCACCTTGCCAAAATTTTTACAGAAATTCCAAATAAATCAAATGAGTTAGTTGTTTCACCTCAGTTCACCAAAGTTTTTAACACCTGTAAATAGTGCTCACCACTGTAAAAGAAGTAAGAAAAGTTTTTAAAATCCCTTGTAGTGTATTTAATGGGTTATCAGTAGACGGAGTTGGTAATTCATTAGGTATACTACGGGATCATGTTATGCCTTACAGAGGGGTAAGGTGTGACATGTTTTAGTGGTATCAGAGCAAAGTTTTTAAATTCCGTTTTCACCTGTTATTTGAATGTTCTTTCTGCATAGTACAACTGCTCAATATCATTGTTTGATACATACAAGACATTACAAGATAAATATGCACTAACGAGTGAATATTCTTGTGTTATTGTTCAGAAAGCTAAGATCCTCGCATTGAATATGGAAGAGGGTGATCGCTCAATGATCGCCTATTGAGGTCGAGGTGCAAGGGGATGCCCCACTGTACAAAATGTCGGTGGTTCAAAGAAGACCACCCTGCAGCATCGCAGCTTTCTGCTCGATTCGCTCACAGATGGTCGCAATATTCCAACAAATGGTCGGTAATGCACCTACTCAAGTCCCAATTCGGACACCTGGTACAACCACGCCTCCTACGAGACAAGATGATAAATTGATGAAGTATGGGGCTACAGAGTTCAAGGGGACAGAGATCCTCTAGAAGTGAACAGTGGTTAGAGAGGATGGATAGGGTGTTCAAGAAACTTCATTGTACAGAGGAGCTCGGACTTGAATACTCGGTATCCTTACTACAAGGGGATGCTTATGATCGTGGAAAACCATTCCCACACCGTAGAACTGCAGATCGACTGGAATGACTTCCTCGTGGAATTCGCAGAAATACATCCTCGATGCTTATGTAGACCGAAGCTACAAGAATTCTTAAGTTTGAAACAGAGGCGATCGGTGGTGAGTATGAAAGAGAATTTTCCCGCCTTAGCCATTATGCGGTGAGTCTACTCTCTACCAGAGGGAGAGATGCAAGAGGTTTGAAACCGGCTTGAAGCCCAGATCAGTACAAGTGCTCGGCTTCAAACACACTAACTTCTCTGAACTTGTTTCTCAAGCCCTAGAGTTGGAAAGAGTTGAGTTTGAGACCGCTCCCGAGAAGAAGAGGTCGAGAAGACAGAGAAAGAGGGAAAATCAAGAGATCGAGTTCCAAAGTGGTCATACCGAAAGAGGAAGAACTATGGGGACATGGCAGAGGTGGCAAGAAATCGTAGGGGAAGACATTCGGGACAGAGACCTCCCTATCCGGTCGCAGAGTACCGAAGTTCCTATCCTCCCGCCAATGTGAAACTTGTGGAAAGAATCATGGTGGAATCTGTTACAAGGCTATTGGAGCTGTTATAAGCGTGGAGGCACCGGACACTTTGCCAAGGACTGCACCATGAGTCGCAGAGTTGGACCACCTCCTACTACGCAGAAGGGTCGCCTGAGCCCCGTCACCGTAAGCTCACAACCACCTAGCAGAGGTAGAGGCAGGGGTAGAGGTAACCCAAAGAGCAGCCGAGGCACAAGAAACAATCGAGCAAGACAGTTGCTCCAATGTAGTCTATGCCATGAGACAGAGAGAAGAGGCAGAGACATCCGATGTTGTGGCTGTACCTTCTCAACTTTTAACCGAATGTATTTGTGCTATTTGATCCGGGTTCTACCCATTCTTATGTGAGTGCTAGCATCATTGATTGCATCTTTGTTCCATGTACAAAAATGGACTTTGAGGTGCTAGTAACAAGTCCGCTAGGACAGAGGTCGTGGTTAATAGGATGTATAGAGATTGCCCTTTGGTGATCCAAGGACACACTTTCTGTCGATCTCATTGAAATGCCCTTCAGAGATTATGATATCATCTTGGGCATGGATTGGTTAGCTAGGCATCATGCCATGATTGACTGTAGATCAAGAAGTCACTTTTGGTCTCCTCAAGATGCTGATGTGGTGATACATGGGGAGAGGCGCTATTGCCATCCAACATCATTTCGGCCGCACTAGCGTAAAAATGATCGAAAAGGGTGTGAAGCATACTTGGCACATGTGGTAGACACCCAAGTGGGGAGTCCAGATTGAAGGACATCCCTACAAGACATGACTTTCGGATGTGTTTCTGATGAATTGCCGTGATTACCTCGGAAAGAGAAGTGCGATTTGAAATTAATGTTCGCTGGTGTGGATCCAATCTCCATAACGCCATACGTAATGGCACCAGCAGAGTTGAAGGAGTTGAAGATACGATTACAAGAATTACTTGAAAAGGGCTTCATCCGCCTAGTGTGTCACCTTGGGGAGCACCACGGTGTTGTTTGTTAAGAAGAAGGATGGTACTCTCCGCTTATGCATTGACTACGAGCGGTTGAATAGGGTGACAATAAGAACAGATATCCATTGCCTCGCATTGATGATCCGCTCGATCGATTGAAAAGTGCAGCAGATTCTCCAAAATTGATTTGCGATCTGGTTATCATCGATTGAAGGTGCAAGAGCAGTATCCCAAAAACTGCTTTCAGAACTCGGTATGGCCACTATGAGTTTCTAGTAATGCCATTCGGGTTAACAAATGCTCCAGCTACTTTTATGGATCTGATGAACACTATCTTCAGACCATATCTTGATCAATTTGTGGTGGTGTTTATTGATGACATTTTGATATACTCGAGGAGTGCAGAGGAGCATGATAGACATCTGCGGATTATGCTGCAGACTTTAAGGAGAAAGCGATTTATGCGCCAAATTGTCGAAATGTGAATTTTGGTGAAGGAAATCTCCTTTTTGGGACATGTTGTGTCACCAAGGGATCAAGGTAGATTCGGCAAGGTAGAAGCTATCCTTAATTGGAAGCCGCCAGAACATCACGTAAATTGCGATTTTAGGTTTAGCTGGATATTACCGTCGGTTTGTGAAGGGTTTTCTATGTTATCTTCTCCACGACCAAAGCGCCGGAAGGATGTGAAATTTCAGTGGACCGATAAATGCCGCAAAGTTTTGATGAGTTGAAGAAGTGCTTAATCAAGCTCAGTTCTCACTTTACCTACTCCGTAAAGAATACACGATTTATAGTGATGCTTCTCACAATGGGTTAGGGCGTGTCTTGATGCAAGATCGAATGTCATTGCTTATGCATCACGCCAATGAAACCGCATGAGAGGAACTACCCAACACATGATCTGGAGTTAGCGGCTATTGTTTTTGCTCTAAAGATCCGAGACACTATCTGTATGGAGAGAAATGCTACATTTTCACAGATCACAAGAGCTTGAAGTACTTAGGTACCGAAGGAATTGAATTTGAGGCGAGGAGATGGTTAGAACTTATTAAAGATTATGATTGCTTAATAGACTATCGGCCGGGGAAAGCAAATGTGGTGGTGACGCCTTAAGTCGCAAGACTATGGCAAGTCTCGAGTTTCTCCTTTGTCCATGGTGTATGAATTGAAAGCCAAACATGCGGTTTAGAGGTTGATGATGAGGATGACGGTAGTTGCTTGGCATGTACAAAAGTGTTGATTGATCGGTCGAATGGCTGCACAGTGATGAAAAATATCGGAAGGCTGAAAGAAATTCAGTGAGGCAAGAAACCTGAATTCTCTGTGAGAGATGATGGTTTATTGCTACATCGAAGCGAGAATGTGCGTTCCTAGTGATGTGGGCGAGACAGATCATTATGAAGGAAGCACATGAGTCTCCATTTGCTATGCACCACTGGTGGAACTAAAATGTACAGAGGGTTGAAAGAACATTCTTGGTGGATGGGCATGAAAGAGATATAGTGAATTCGTTTCCAAATGCCTAACTTGTCGGCAAGTAAAGCGAGAACATCAAGTTCCAGTGGTTTGTTACATCCTTTGTCGATGCAGTGGAAATGGGAACGAATAACTATGGATTTTGTTACAGGACTTCCAAGGACACGAGTAGTCATGATGCGGTATGGGTTATAGTTGTGATTGACTAAGTCCGCTCACTTTTGCGATTCGGATGGACTATAGCACGGAAAGATTGGCCGATTGTACATATATGAGATTGTAAAGCGCATGGAGTGCCAGATCAATTGTGTCCGACAGAGATCCTAGGTTCACTTCTAGATTCCGGGTAGTCTTCAGAGAGCCCTAGGAACTAGATTGAACTTCAAAGACAAGATTCCACCCACGCATGCATGGCCACCCGAGAGGGTTATTCAGACATTGGAGGATATGCTACGGGCTTGTGTGATTGAATTTGAAGGTAGTTGGGATACACACTTGCCTTTGATTGAGTTTGCTTATAACAACAAACTACCAATCAAGCATAGGGATGCCTCCATATGAAGCTTTGTATGGCGTAAAGTGCGTAACTCCCTTATGTTGGGATGAAGTAGGTGAAAGGAAGATGATTGGGCCGTAGATTGTCCAACAGACAGAGGAAAAGATCGATTGATTAGAGATAGACTCAAGGCTGCACTGCATCGCCGTAAGTCCTATGTTGATCTGAAAAGAAGAGCTATTGAGTATACAAAGTGGGTGATAAGGTATTCCTCAAAGTTTCTCCTTGGAAGAGGATTATGAGATTTGGCGTAAAGGGGGAAACCGAGTCCTCGTTTCATCGGACCATATGAAGTTCGAAAGAGTGGGTCCCTTGGCATACCGGTTGGCATTACCTCCAGAGCTAGCAAGGATACACTGTCTTCCATGTGTCCATGTTAAGGAGGTACAGATCGCACCCATCTCATGTACTATCGGTTGAAGAGATTGAAGTAAATCCGGACCTCTCATATGAGGAAGAACCCATAAAAATTCGCTTATGAGGTGAAACAGTGAGGAACAAACAGATACACCGTTAAAGTGTTTGTGGAACCATCATTCGTGCCAGAAGCAACTTGGGAACGTGAAGAGGATATGAGGAGACAGACCCACATTGCTCGTAGACTAATGCTGTAAAATTTCGAGACGAAATTTATTTAAGGGGGGGAGAATTGTAACACCCCTAAGTTCGGTAGTGCGTTCTGCTGCTCCAGTGACCAGTGCTGTCCGGACAGCTAGGATGCCTAGAACCGTACTTCAATATGAGTGAGGAGACATAAAATAATGAAATACAAGAAAAAAAAAGTACAAGAAAAACAAAGGAAAATGATAGCAAAGAAATGTGACCAAGTTAAACGAAATAAAACCCTAGCGATGGTGATCAGACGGAAGTCACGGCGTGGACCGTTGACTAGCTCGGATCATGGGAACCCTGGAAAACATTTTTAGGACATAAATAGAACCTTATTGAAGAATTAATCTCATTAGAAAGATTAAAGAAAAATTAAATAAATAGTACAAAGAAAAGTGAGAAATCGAAAAACAGACAAAACCCGGTAATACCGAAAAATCGAACGAACTTAACAGGGCATTATGGTCATTTGACACCGAATTGTATTTTGACCTAAATGTCCATTAAAAATAAATAGTATTACACTTAGAAAATAAAATGAAAAATTAAATTGGTGGTACCTAAAATAAATAGTGGAAATTAAGGTTTTAATGTGGAATTAAGGGAAATTAAGTTTATTAAATGATTAAATGGTGTGAGTGGACCACTAAGAATTATAAAATGGGTTAAATATAATCATAAGTGGGCAGATTCCTCCCACTAAAACATCATCTTCTTCAATTTTTCAACCATGCCGTAGCAAGCTCCCTAAGAAATCCTCCATAGCCATTTTTCATGCAAGCTTTCTTATCTCCCCATTTTCAACTCCAATCCCTTAAGTAGCTTTATGAAAAATGGTCTACACATCACAAGGAAGATATTGATACCAATTTTGGGAAGTTTAAGCAAGGTTTAACAAGCTCCAAGCATAAGGTAAGTTCATAATTTTGAGAATTTCTTTGTTAAAGTTTATGTGCATGTTATGGGTATTAGTTTGGTGAAGGAAAATTTTGAGTTTGATGGGTTATTGTTGTTGTCATTTTGGACAGCCATGGTCACGTTTTTGATGAGGAAATTGTGCATATAATTGTTGAGAAATAATGTTGTTCATGGTGATTTAGTAACCTAGTGATTTAATGCATGTATATATGGTGAATTATACACTTTGATGGAAATTAACTTATGGTACGGCAATGTGATGTTGATAAGTGATTTGTGGCAGCTTGTGGACACTTGAGAAAGGGTGTATATTGAAGGAAGTGTGGGCAGCATATTGACCTAGAAGGATTGATGTTAAATATGTAAATTAAAGTTGTAAAGTGTATGTAATGTTTGTGGTGTTTAGGGTTAATTGTAATGGTACTTAGAATTGTGATTGTGAATGATAATTGGTGTGTTGATGGTGATTGGAATCTGCCCAAAATAATGCAAAGGTAATGTAGAAAATGTTGTTGGTAATGTGCCAAAACAGTTTGGTAGGGTATGGAAGTGAACCTTGCAAAGGTAAGTGTGTGTTTGAAGTTTGGGTGTGTAATGCATAGTGAGGGCAGTGTATATTTTGGCCTATAACCTTGAATGTGTAACCTTAATTAGTATGAGACCAATTTGAGGTGAAACTAGGCACAAAATGTGCCAACTTTCATTGAGAAACCATGCCAAAATTCTGCTTGCAAGGTGACCTAAAAATTTGACCAATTCGGATTAGATGCAATTAGGACCTGAAAATGACCAATTGGGCAGCAGTGAGTGTTTAGGCCATAACTCACTCAAACCAGGTCCAATTGACCTGAAATTTTGACCAAGAATAGTTAAGACCCATACCTACAAGTCTTATGAAGACACCAAAGCCCAGAAATGACCATAAGCAAGTCAAACAACTTGCACAAGTTCGGGTCCAAAAACTGGCCGAACCAGAATTGACCAATTTGACCTAAAATTGACCTAAAATGGTACCATTTGACCAGCAATAGTGTAATGACCATAACTTGGTCTACTTAACTCGGATTGACCTGAAATTTTGCACCGCGTGCAATAAGACCTAGATCTACAAGTTTGTAGTTTCGACCGAGACCAAAACCGAGGAACTAGATCGTCCGGTTAGGTCAAACCAGTGTTCCTGATCCAAAGAATTTGCATTAAAATGCACTAAGCAAGGAAATGACTTTGGTAAAACATACCAAACCTAAAACCCTATCGAATATGACATATTAACGACACTAAAACCTAAATTACCTAAATCGCAACGAGGGTCGGTATATTAAGTGATTAAGTGAATAATTGAGTTCAGTGCATTATTTACCAAACCCTATCGATAGAGATAGTTTAATTTGCATCAAACACTTCAAATTGTGTTTCGATTAACAAGGACTCAAAGAAAAGGGAAAGAAATCTGAGTCAAGACCAGGAGACAAATATCAGAGGTTTGTGCACAACAACTGTTTCTTTTGAATTATTTTCAATGGAAATAAATATTGATTATTTGTATATCATTATTTTAAATTGTGGAAATGTGTTTGAGGAATATTTATTGATTGAAAAATATTGTGAATAGTTTGAAACTGTGAAAAATGGTTTGAATGACATTGATGGATACTTATTGATTAAAAAGCATTAGAAATGGTTTGAAACCACAGCTATCATGTATATTGATTGTATTCATCTCTAGCTTGTCTAGTGGGATGAATTGAATTCCCTCTCTGGCTGAAGTGTTGAGGTGTGTGCCTGTTGAGGACGAATAGAATGAGTACTCATATTTTTGCTAGCTAGCCATGTTATTCCTCATTAGTCATCGACTTTTGGGATGAATCGAATACCTCATTAGCCATCGGCTTTTGGGATGAATTGAATTATGGATCATGATTAAGCTGTGTGTGATTTATTGATGTGTATTGTGAGATTGTGAAATGGATTTAAACTCTCATTGACATATACTGTCTTTTGAATTCAAACCTGATCTGACTTATGGAAAATTATTGTGATATTGAGAAATGGAGTTTAAATTCTTGTTGACAATTATTGTCTTGAATTTAATTATGATTTTAAGTATCCACTATTTACATGACTTATGAATTGTGATTTAAATTGGATTTGGTTAATGTTGTGCACCATCGAGACATTGTCTCAAATGATAGCTTTTATTGCCGTCGCAGTAGAGAGATAGATGTAGGCAGACTAGGTCGCATATACATCCAAATGAGGGATTACAGTATATTGAGTATACCGCTTTTGCTTTTTGTAATCAGAATGTATGACATCGTATGTACATATTGTATTTGGTTTTGAGCGATTGTAAATTAAATTAAATTGTACTTGAAGTTGTAAATTAATTATGAGTGTTTTGGATTGTAAAAGTTGTATTATATTTCCTTATCTCAGACTTTGAAAAATTTCTATGGAATTGAGTTGATGAATTGTTGTGTTGAGAAATGTATTGAAGTTGAGATTTGGAAAATTATAGAAGTGCTTTTACAGGTTTTCTGAAGAACTGTTTTATCCAAAATACAGATGGCACCTTGCCAAAATTTTTACAGAAATTCCAAATAAATCAAATGAGTTAGTTGTTTCACCTCAGTTCACCAAAGTTTTTAACACCTGTAAATAGTGCTCACCACTGTAAAAGAAGTAAGAAAAGTTTTTAAAATCCCTTGTAGTGTATTTAATGGGTTATCAGTAGACGGAGTTGGTAATTCATTAGGTATACTACGGGATCATGTTATGCCTTACAGAGGGGTAAGGTGTGACATCTTAAGTGCCGAACATATTCTGAACTTCAGTTAATTTTCATCATGGCATTGCATTCTTTTAGATTGCTATACTCTGGGAAGTTCTTTTTCTAGTGCCCATCTTTCTGGTAGTGGAAACACTTTCTTTTGCCTCCATCAGCTTTAGTCTTCCTTTTCTGTTTAGCTATCTTGTTAGAAGGACCAGGAATTTGAGGTTTCTTTTTCTTATTGCCCTTCTTCTTATTGGACTTTCCAGTAGAAGAAGATGCAATCAAAGCTACTTCTTTTCCTTTATTGCTCAGCATATTCTTTTGGGCAATAACCAGCATGTTGAGTAAACCAGCCAAGGTGCATTCCTGTTTAGTCATATGGAAATTTGTAACAAAATTCCCAAAAGACTCAGGAAGGGACTGAAGGATCAAATCCGTTTGCAGCTAGAAATCCATGTAGAAGTCAAGATGTTCCAGCTGCTCAATTAGCTGAATCATCTTGTGGACATGATCCCTAACATTCTGTCCCTCAGACATCCTCATGCGGAATAGTTTTCTAGATATCTCATACCTAGAATTCCTGCTATGCTCACCATACAACTCTTATAGTTGAAGTAGGATCTCACTTGCACTCTGCATGTTCTCATGCTGCTTCTGTAACTCATTACTCATAGAAGCAAGCATGTAACACTTGGCTCTCATATCATGCTCCTTCCACTTGTCCAAAGTTTCATATTTCTCTTGAGTGGCCTCTGCAGGTAAGGGACCAGGAACATTTGTGTCACACCCCTTACCCGTCTACAGTATGTCCGAGTAAGCTATGTCACACGGTGTACCGAAACACTCTATTTTATCTTAATTAATTTTCATCATAATTTTAAATATAACTTGTGAAATATAATCTATTTAAGTCATTTGTTGAAATTTTAATTTATTTGAGGTTCCGAAAATTTTATAGAAAATCCGGCAGAGTAACGGCTAAAAATGGAGAAAACAGTTCTTCGGAACCTGTGAAAAACACTTCCTATAATCATATTCAATCATTTCAAACTCCCATATCAAAATCTCAATATTTTTCTATTTCATTTCTCAATCATTCATCTCATGTGATAATCATGTACAAGTCACAGATAGATATTCACTTTTCTATTCACAAACACAATTCTCATTATTTACATGAACATCAAAATACATTACATAAGTTCAATTACATATGAGAAAATAAAAGTTAGTTACAAAATACCAAAATGAAACCTAGTGTCCTACCAATGCACTGTGGATGGGGAGGTGGCACGGACACTATGCAGAGCTGCAAGAGGGTCTCACCCAGTCTGCGGTTTACTGGGCTCTCGATCAATATCTCCAGAACCTACGCGTGGCGAAAGCAACGCGCTAAGCAAAAATGCTTAGTGGTGCCAATAATAAAATAAAAAGAAATAACAGTAATAAATATGCATTGAATGTATCGATGTTTTACTTATTTTGTACTCGTTATAATCATTTATTTCGTTAACTTTGTCACACCCTACCCCTCTGTAAGGCATAACATGATCCCGTAGTATACCTAATGAATTACCAACTCCGTCTACTGATAATCCATTAAATACACTACAAGGGATTTTAAAAACTTTTCTTACTTCTTTTACAGTGGTGAGCACTATTTACAGGTGTGAAAGACTTTGGTGAACTGAAGTGAAACAACTAACTCATTTGATTTATTTGGAGTATCTGTAAAAATTTTGGCAAGGTGCCATTTGTATTTTGGACAAAACAGTTCTTGAAAAACTCAGAAAAGCACTTCAATATATTTTCAAATCTCAACTCCAACATTTTTATCAACACAACACATTTCTCAAGTCAAATCCGTAGAAATTTTTCAAAGTCTGAGATAAGGAAATATAATACAGTTTTTACAAGTCAAATAGCTCATAATTAATTTACAACTTCAAGGTACAATTTGAATTTGCAACTGCTCAAAACCAAAAACAAAATATACATACAGTGAATATACATTACATTACAAAATACAAAATGCGGTATACTCACTATACCCAAAAATCTCATTCATTGTACTAGCCTAGTCACGCCTCTATCTCTGTCTGCACTGCGACAAAGAATAAAGCTATCACGAGACAATGTCTCAGTGGTGCACAACATTAACCAAATACAACTTTAAATCACAACTCATAAACCATATAAATAGTGGATACGTAAAACCATAGTTAAATTCAAGACAATGGATGTCATAAGGAATTTAAACTCCAATTCACAACTTATCAAAATTCATAATAACACAATTTAGTCAAATAACTGAATAATATCGTTTTGTAAATCAATAACACAATTCGATCAAATAACTGAATAATATCGTTTTGTAAATCAATAACACAATTCGATCAAATAACTGAATAATATCGTTTTGTAAATCAATAACACAATTCGATCAAATAACTGAAGAATACAGTGTTGCCAATCAATATCACAATTTGAGCCATGACACAATTTTTTTCGTACATGCCGTGTTGTACACCACGACAAGACATACTCACCCCAATAATCGAAATCAATGAGGGAGGAAGCTAGCTATATAATGAGTACTCATCCATACTCACCTCGCATCGAAGTCAAAGAGGGAGGAACATAATCATACTCACCCCAGACTGATAAGTCAAAGAGGGAGGAATAATCACACTCACCCCATTAATGGAGGAGGAACATAGTATCAGTGTCATGCCAATTGTGAGTCAAAACAATTCCAAACATTTTATTCAAATGATCCGTAAGAATCCAATAAATTTCCAAAGTTATAATTTCATTCACAAAATGGCAACACAATTCGTAATTCACTTCAATTTCCACAAAAACCATTTCTGATGCTTTTCAATCAATAAGTATCCATCAATATCATTCAAATAATTTTTCGCAGTTTCAAACCATTCACAATGTTTTTCAATCAATAAGTGTCCATCAAACACATTTCCACAATTTAAAACAATAATATACAAATAGTCAATATTTATTTCAATTGAAAAATAATTCAAAAGAAACAGTTGTTGTGCACAAACCTCTGATATTTTTCTCTGGTCTTGACTCGATTATTTCTTTCCCTTTTCTTTGAGTCCTTGTTAATCGGAAACACAATTTGAAGTGTTTCAGTGCTAAATTAATTTGCCTCTAACGATAATGTTCGATAAACAATTCACTGAATACCTTTATTTGCTTAATCACCTAATATACCAACCCTCGATGCGTTTTAGGTAAATTAGGTTTTGGTGTCATTAATATGTCACATTCGATAGCGTTTTAGGTTCGGTATGTTTTACCAAAGTCATTTCCTTGTTTAGTGCATTTTAATGCAAATTGCTGGATTCCGGGACACTGGATTGACCTAACCGGACGATCTAGTTCCCTCGGTTTTCGAGTCTCGGTCGAAACTACAAACTTGTAGATCTAGGTCTTATTGCACGCGGGGCAAAATTTCAGGTCAATCCGAGTTAAGTAGACCAAGTTATGGTCATTATACTATTGCTGGTCAAATGGCATCAATTAGGTCATTTTTTTTTGGTCAATTTGGTCAACTTTGGTTCGGCCAGTTTTTGGACCCGAACTTGTGCAAGCTTTTTGACTTGCTTCTGGTCATTTCTGGGTTTTGGTGTCTTCATAAGACTTGTAGGTATGGGTCTTAACTATTCATGGTTAAAATTTCAGGTCAATTGGACCTGTTTTGAGTGAGTTATGGCCTAAATACTCACTGCTGCCCAAATGGTCAGTTTTTAGGTCTCAAGTGTACCTAATCCGAATTGGTCATTTTTCACATCAACTTGCAAGCAGAATTTTGGTATGGTTTCTCAATGAAAGTTGGCACATTTTGTGCCTAGTTTCACCTCAAATTGGTCTCATACCAATTGAGGTTACACATTTCAGGTTATGGGCTAAAATGTACACTGCCTTCAATATGCATTTCACACCCCACTTCAAACACACATATACCTTGCAATTTGGTTCACTTCCCTACCAATCTGTTTTGGTACATTAACCACAGTATAATCTACTTTACATTAACATTATTTTGGGCAGATTACCATTACCCTCAACACACCAAATATAATTCACATTTACAATATCTCAATACCATTACATACACACACAACACCACTAATTCTCACATACACTTTACACAATAATTTCATACACATATCCTTCATTCCTTAATGCCACAATTCTGCCAACACTCCCATGAATATACACATTTATTCAAGTGTCCCCAAGGCTGCCCAAATTTGTCCTTCAACATCAAAGTGCTGTCCAAGTTACCAATTCCCATCCAAGTGCATAAATCACCATATAAACATGAAATAATTCAC
Organism: Hevea brasiliensis; assembly: GCF_030052815.1. Classification (NCBI taxonomy): domain Eukaryota; kingdom Viridiplantae; phylum Streptophyta; class Magnoliopsida; order Malpighiales; family Euphorbiaceae; genus Hevea; species Hevea brasiliensis. The sequence continues at coordinate 69,425,647 of NC_079494.1, forward strand.
TAGGTTATTAATTTACCATGATCAACATTATTTCTCATCAATTATATGCATAATAAATCATCAAATGTGTGACCCCATGGCTGTCCAAAAATGGCTATCTCAATAACTATTTAAACTTCAAAATTTCCTTCACAAAACCAACACCCATAACATGCACACAAAACTTAACAAAACTATCTTCAAAATTATGAACTTACCTTATGCTTGGAGTTTGTTAAACCTTGCTTAAACTTCTCAAATTTAGTATCAAACTCTTCCTTGTGATGAGTAGACAAAGTTTCATGAAGGAACTTAAGAGATTGGAGTTGAAAATGGAGAGTTAAGAGAGCATGTATGAGAAATGGCCATGGTTTTTCCTCTCACCTTCATTCACGGCAATGTTGAGATCACTTTGAGGAAGATGAAGTTCAGCTGATTTAGTGGAGTTACAGCTGCCCTATTATATGTTTATTTTATGCATTAGTGGTCCACTCACAATTTTAATCATATTTTAAGCTAAACTTTCATTTAATCCCACATTAAACCCTTGATTTTAGCTATTTACTTTAGGTACCACCAAATTAATTTTTTATTTTATTTTCTAAGTGTAATATTATTTATTTTTAATGGACATTTAGGTCAAAAGACACTTTGGGATGTCAAATGACCATAATGCCCCTGTTCGGGTTACGTTCCCGATTTTTCGGTATTACCGGGTTTTGTCTGTTTTTCGATTTCTAACTTTTCTTTGTACTAATTATTTAATTTTTCTTTGATCTTTCTAATGATATTTATTCTTCAACAAAGGTCTATTTAAGTCCTAAAAATGTTTTCCAGGGTTCCCGGCAGTCGTAGCTAGTCAACGGTCCACGCCGTGACTTCCGATCAAGATCACCATCGCTAGGTTTCCCGGATCGCTTAACTTGATCACATTTCTTTGCTATTATTTTTCCTTTGTTTTTCTTGTATTTTCTTTTCTTGTATTTCATTATTTTATGTCTCCTCACTCTCATTGAAGTGTGGTTCTAGGCATCCTAGCTGTCCGGACAACACTGGTCACTGGAGCAGAACGCACTACCGAACTTAGGGGTGTTACAATTCTCCCCCCCTTAAATAAATTTCGTCCACGAAATTTTACCCAGTAATCATCTTACAATAGTCATACGTTTATTTTCTCCTTTCTATATGATCGTAAGACTTTTAACAATCTAATACAATGTTTACTTTGTTTGGATAACACCAATCTCCTCTTACTATTATGTTGTCTAATATTTCAGCTCACGTTCCTTCTTGAATGACCCTTGAGGTCATATTAGAATCATTCATCAGGCATTGGTCCTCTGACCATTCTAGTCCATAGTCTTCCTCACATTCGGAATATTTCTTTGTTACATATGAATCAACTGTTCAAGTCTCTACTTCCATAACTCTTTTTATCTGTCAATGTTCTATAACTTACTTCCTTTTGTATCTTGAACTATAACCTTTCGATATTTTAACTTTTGAGTTTTAGATCCTAAGTAGGATTTTCAAACTTATTTCTAACAATTAAATTACGTCACGGCATAACTATGCCAAAAGCAGATGCCGTTGGCAACTATTCTCATCTAGGTGTACTATCGGTTAGTACGTAGCTCTACACAATAATCTCAAGTTAGTCTTTGTAATCTGCGACTACGGTATAAACATCAAGAACATTGCATAGTTACTACGATACATCCCAATAGATCAAACTTTGTTATCTTTTATTCCTTTTGAATTCACGATATTCGAATCTTATTCGATTACAATATCCATTAGCAATTTCTAACAAGAACCTCCTTGCCCTTATCAAGAGCAATTCCATTCTGCATCTTACTTTTCGTCCTCTTGCCTTACATTAAGTAGGCTCACTAATTAGCTTTATAATTTATGGTGTGTTAGAAAATACTTTTCACGATAAACTCTTTCAAAACTAATTTCACTTATTATCACAATCCTTATCTTAAGGGCTAATCACTAATGCGTCAAAATTTATTCCTCTGTAACGAATAACAACAGAACATATAGTTCTAACACTAATGTAAAAATATGAAAATTCCAGTCAAACAATACATATATATATCTCGGTTGCTAATTAAGAAAGTACCAAGAATGATGTCAAAAGTCTCATCTCTTTTCTGTCGTATAGCGTATACTCGTTGAAGCATCACCTGCTTTGGCTGATTCACGATGAGTCGACTTCTAGGTGTACTACCCTACCTCTACCTTTGCCTCTACTAACCGATGGTGAACTCTTTGGGGTAGAAACTTGGGTTGATCCCTTTGGTGTAGTAAATGATCGAGCGACTGGATTTACACAATCCTTAGCAAAATGACCAGTCTCTCCACAATTAAAGCATGCTCCTACGGCTCTATAACATACCCCACTATGTGGTTTACCACAAGTTTCACAAAGTCGATCGACAGCGCATTTACGGGTTTCGTTGAGTTGGTGATCGGATCGAGGTGGTTTCATCCAAAAGATCTATCTCTCTGACTTCTTACTATCTCTGTCGTATCCCCAAAGTTTTCCTCTTTCCAGAGGGACCACTAGAACTCTGTTATACTGACTTTCCCTCTTTTTATGTCTTCTCTGATTTCTTTTTCTCAGGAGCCGCTTCAGATTCAATTCTTTCTAATTCTAGTGCTTGAGAAATAAGTTCAGAGAATTTGTTATGTTTGAATCCGACCACTTGTAATCGATACTAGGCTTCAAGCCGGTTTCAAACCTCTTACATCTCTCCTGTGGTAGAAAGTAGACTTCTTGCATAATGGCTTAGGCGGGAGAATTCCCTTTCATACTCAACCACCGATCGCCCCCTGTTTGGACTTAGGAATTCTTGCGACACGGTCTACATAAGCATCGGGGACATATTTTTGCTGAATTCCACTGAGGAAGTCATTCCATGTTAGCACTGCAGTTCTATCAGTGTGGGGATGGTTTTCCACAGTCATAAGCATCCCCTCAGAGCAAAGATGCCGAGTACTCAAATCTAAGCTCCTCATGCAATGCGGTTTCTTGAATACCCTATCCATCCTCTCTAACCATTGTTCGCCTCTAGAGGATCTCTGTCCCCTTGAACTCAGAGCCCCATACTTCATCAATTTGTCATATTGTCTAGCGTAAGATCGTGGTTGTACCACCGGTGTCGTATTGGGACTTGAGTAGGCACATTACCATCCATTTGTTGGAACATTGCGACCATCTGAGCGAATCGAGCAGAAGCTATGATCAGAAGGGGTCTTCTTTGAACCACTAACATTATGTACGGTGGGGCATCCCTTTGCACCTCGGCCTCTATAGATTGATCGACTAAACGATCACCCTCTTCCATAGTCAATGCGAGGATTCTAGACCTCCTGTACAATAATACAAGGAGATTTCCTCCCGTTAGTGCATATTTATAATGTAATGTACTGTATGTATCAAACAATGATATTGAGCAGTTGTACTGTGAAGAAAGAATATTCAAATAACAAGTGAAAACAGAATTTAAAAACTTTGCTCTGATACCACTAAAACATGTCACACCCTACCCCTCTGAAGGCATAACATGATCCGTAGTATACCTAATGAATTACCAACTCCGTCTCGATAATCCATTAAATACACTACAAGGGATTTTAAAAACTTTTCTTACTTCTTTTACAGTGGTGAGCACTATTTACAGTGTGAAAGACTTTGGTGAATCAAGTGAAACAACTAACTCATTTGATTTATTTGGAGTATCTGTAAAAATTTTGGCAAGGTGCCATTTGTATTTTGGACAAAACAGTTCTTCAGAAAACCTGTAAAAAGCACTTCAATATATTTTCAAATCTCAACTCCAACATTTTTATCAACACAACACATTTCTCAAGTCAAATCCGTAGAAATTTTTCAAAGTCTGAGATTGTAACACCCCTAAGTTCGGTAGTGCGTTCTGCTGCTCCAGTGACCAGTGTTGTCCGGACAGCTAGGATGCCTAGAACCACACTTCAATGAGAGTGAGGAGACATAAAATAATGAAATAAAAGAAAAGAAAGTACAAGAAAAAAAAAGGAAAAATGATTGCAAAGAAATGTGATCAAGTTAAACGAGCCGGGAAACCTAACGATGGGTGATCCTTTGGAAGTCACGGCGTGGACCGTTGGTCGCCTGACTGCGAGGAACCACGGAAAACATTTTGGGACATAAATAGACCCTTATTGAAGTATAAATATCATTAGAAAGATCAAAGAAAAATTAAAGAATTAGTACAATGAAAAGTGAGATATCGAAAAACAGACATTATACGTTGTTACCGAAAAATCGTGAAAGGCACCCGAACAGGTGGATTATGGTCATTTGACATCCCGAATTGTCTTTTGACCTAAATGTCCATTAAAAATAAATAGTATTACACTTAGAAAATGAAATGAAAAATTAATTTGATGGTACCTAAAATAAATAGTGGAAATTAAGGGTTTAATGTGGGATTAAGTGAAAGTAACTTATAATATGAATTAATTAGAGTAAGTGGACCACTAAGAGAATAAAATAAACACATTATGGGGCTGATGTAAGTCCACTATGTCCAGCAGCCACTTCATCTTCTTCATTTACCATCCAAGCCGTGAATGAAGGGAGAGAAAACTCCATGGACATTTTCATGCAAGCTTGATCCCTCCTTCCATTTCAACTCCAAACACTTGAGTTCCTTCATTAAACTTTGTCTACACATCACAAGGAAGATATTGACACCCAATTTGAGAAGTTTGGTGAAGGTTTAGCAAGTTACAAATAAAGGTAAGTTTGCATTTTTGAGAAATCCTTTGTTAAAGTTTTTGTGCATGTTATGGGTATTAGTTTGGTGAAGGAAAATTTTAAGTTTGAAAGGTTATTGTTATTTTCATTTTGGACAGCCATGGGTCACGTTTATGATGAGGTATTTGTGCATATAATTGATGGGAAAGAATGTTAATAATGGTGATTTAGTAACTTAGTGAGTTATTGCATGTTTATATGGTGAATTATGCACTTTGATGGGAATTGGCATATGGTACGGCAATGTGATGTTGATGAATGTTTTGTGGCAGCTTGTGGACACTTGAGAAATGGTGTATATTGAAGGAAGAGTGGGCAGAATATTGACCTAGAAGGATTGATGATATGTATGTGAATGAATGTTGTAAAGTGTATGTAAAGTTTGTAATGTTTAGGTGTGGTTGTAATGGTATTTAGAAATTGTAATTGTGAATGATATTTGGTGTGTTGAGGGTGATTGGAATCTGCCCAAAATAATGCTAATGTAATGTAGAAAATGTTGTTGGTAATGTGCCAAAACAGTTTGGTAGGGTATGGAAGTAAACCTTGCAAAGGTAAGTGTGTGTTTGAAGTTGGGGTGTGTAATGCATATTAAGGGCAGTGTATATTTTGGCCTATAACCTTGAATGTGTAACCTCAATTAGTATGAGACCAATTTGAGGTGAAACTAGGCACAAAATGTGCCAACTTTCATTGAGAAACCATGCCAAAATTCAGCTTGCAAGGTGACCTAAAAATTTGACCAATTCGGATTAGGTGCAATTAGGACCTGAAAAATGACCAATTGGGCAGCAGTGAGTGTTTAGGCCATAACTCACTCAAACCAGGTCCAATTGACCTGAAATTTTGACCAAGAATAGTTAAGACCCATACCTACAAGTCTTATGAAGACACCAAAGCCCAGAAATGACCATAAGCAAGTCAAACAACTTGCACAAGTTCGGGTCCAAAAACTGGCCGAACCAGAATTGACCACTTTGACCTAAAATTGACCTAAAATGGTACCATTTGACCAGCAAGAGTGTAATGACCATAACTCGGTCTACTTAACTCGGATTGACCTGAAATTTTGCACCGCTGTCCATAAGACCTAAATCTACAAGTTTGTAGTTTTGACCGAGACCCGAAAACCGAGGGAACTAGATCGTCCGGTTAGGTCAAACCAGTATCCCGAAATCCAGCAAGTTGCATTAAAATGCACTAAACAAGGAAATGACTTTGGTAAAACGTACCAAACCTAAAACCCTATCGAGTGTGACATATTAATGACACTAAAACCTAATTTACCTAAAACGCATCGAGGGTCGGTATATTAGGTGATTAAGTGAATAATTGAGTTCAGTGCATTATTTACCAAACACCATCGATAGAGACAGTTTAATTTAGCACTGAAACACTTCAAATTGTGTTTCTCAGTTAACAAGGACTCAGCAAAAGGGAAAGAAATACTGAGTCAAGACCAGGAGACAAATATTAGAGGTTTGTGCACAACAACTGTTTCTTTTGAATTATTTTCAATGGAAATAAATATTGACTATTTGCATATCATTGTTTTAAATTGTGGAAATGTGTTTGGTGGACACTTATTGATTGAAAAACATTGTGAATGGTTTGAAGCGTGAAAAATTGTTTGAATGGTTTTTGATGGATACTTATTGATTGAAAAGCAACGTAAATGGTTTTGTGGAAATTGAAGTGAATTACGAATTGTGTTGCCATTTTGTGAATGAAATTATAACTTTGAAAATTTATTGGATTCTTATGGATCATTTGAATAAAATGTTTGGAATTGTTTTGACTCACAATTGGCATGACACTGATAATATGTTCCTCCTCCATTAATGGGGTGAGTGTGATTATTCCTCCCTCTTTGACTTATTAGTCTGGGGTGAGTATGATTATGTTCCTCCCTCTTTGACTTCCCATCGAGGTGAGTATGGATGAGTTCTCATTATATAGCTAGCGTCCTCCCTCATTGATTTTGATTATTGGGGTGAGCATGTCTTGTCGTGGTGTACAACACGGCATATATGGAAAAATTATGTCATGGCCTAAATTGTGTTATAGATTGGCAACACTGTATTCTTCAGTTATTTGATCGAATTGTGTTATTATGTATTGTGAGATTGTGAAATTGATTTAAACTCTTATTGACATATACCGCTTGTATTGAATTCAACCATGATCGACTTATTGAAAATTATTGTGATATTAACAAATGGAGTTTAAATTCTTGTTGACATTTATTGTCTTGAATTTAACTATGGTTTTAAGTATCCACTATTGATATGATTTATGAATTGTGATTTAAAATTTGTATTTGGTAAATGTTGTGCACCATCGAGACATTGTCTCAAATGATAGCTTTATTCTTTGTCGCAGTAGAGAGCAGACAGAGGCGGCGAGCTAGGTCGCTAGTATCGCAATGAGAGATTTTTGGGTATAGTGAGTATACCACATGTAGCATTTTGTCTTGTAATGTATATTCACTGTATGTATATTTTGGTCTTGGTTTTGAGCGATTGTAAATTTAAGTTGTACTGATAAAGTTGTAAAATAATTATGAGTTATTTGGCTTGTAAAATTGTGTTATATCTTTGTATCTTAGTCTTTGAAAATCACTGTGGATTTGACTTGAGAAATGTGTTGTGTTGATAAAAATGTTGGAGTTGAGATTTGAAAATATATTGAAGTGCTTTTTATAGGTTTTACAAGAACTGCTTTGTCCAAAATACAAATGGCACCTTGCCAAAATTTTCTGAGATATTCCAAATAAATCAAATGAGTTAGTTGTTTCACTTGATTCACCAAAGTCTTTCACACACTGTAAATAGTGCTCACCATTGTAAAAGAAGTAAGAAAAGTTTTTAAAATCCCTTGTAGTGTATTTAATGGATTATCGATGAAGCGGAGTTGGTAATTCATTAGGTATACTACGGATCATGTTATGCCTTACAGAGGGTAGGGTGTGACATGTTTTAGTGGTATCGAGCAAAGTTTTTAAATTACATTTTCACTGTCATTTGAATATTCTTTCTTCACAAGACAACCGCTCAATATCATTGTTTGATACATACAGTACATTACATTATAAATATGCACTAACAGAGGAAATCTCCTTGTGTTATTGGTTTAGGAGATCTAAAATCCTCGCATTGACTATGGAAGGGTGATCGTTCATCGATCAATCTATTGAGGTGAGGTGCAAGGATGCCCCATGCCTACATAATGTCGATGGTTCAAGAGCACCACCCTGCGATCTGCAGATTCTGCTCGATTACTCGTGACAGGCTGCAATGTTCCAACAAATGGATGGTAATGTGCCTACTCAAGTCCCAATACGCACACCGTGGTACAACCACGATCTTACGCTAGACAATATGACAAATTGATGAAGTATGGGGCTACAGAGTTCAAGGGGACGATAGATCCTCTAGAGGCGAGAACAATGGTTAGAGAGGATGGATAGGGTATTCAAGAAAGCGCATTGCACAGAGGAGCTTAGATTTGAGTACTCAGTATCTTTGCTATAGTGGGATGCTTATGGTGGTGGAAAACCATCCCCACGATCGATAGAACTGCGGTGCTAACATGGAATGACTTCCTCGAGAATTCGGGCAAAAATATGTCCCCGATGCTTATGTAGACCGTGTCGCAAGAATTCCTAAGTCCAAAGCAGGGGCGGTCGGTGGTGAGTATGAAAGGAATTCTCCGCCTAAGCCATTATGCAAGAAGTCTACTTTCTACCGATGGGAGAGATGTAAGAGGTTTGAAACCGGCTTGAAGCCTAGTATCAGATTACAAGTGGTCAGATTCAAACATAACAACTTCTCTAAACTTATTTCTCAAGCACTAGAATTAGAAAGAATTGAATCTGAAGCGGCCCCTAAGAAAAAGAAATCAGAGGCGAGAAAAAGAGGAAAGTCAGTGAGCAGTTCTAGTGGTCCCTCTTGGAAGAGGAAAAACTTTGGGGATACAACAGAGATAGTAAGAAGTCTGGTAGAGATAGATCTTCTGGACAGAAACCACCTCGATCCGATCAGCAAACTCAACAGAAACCCAAGAATGCACTGTCAGATCGACTTTGTGAAACTTGTGGTAAACCACATAGTGGGGTATGCTATAGAGCCAGTAGGAGCATGTTTTAAGCGTGGAGAGACGGCCATTTTGCTAGGGATTGTGTAAATCCAGGTCGTTCGGATCATATACTACACCAAAGGGATCAACCCAAGTTACTACACAAAAGAGTTCACCATCAGTTAGAAGAGGCAAAGGTAGAGGTAGAGGTAGTACACCTAGAAGTCGACTCACGTGAATCAGCCAAAGCAGGTGATGCTTCAACGAGTATACGCTATACGACAGAAAAGAGACTGAGACTTTTGACATCATTGCTGGTACTTTCTCAATTAGCAACTGAGATATATATATGTATTGTTTAACCTGGAATTTTCATATTTTTACATTAGTGTTAGAACTATATGTTCTGTTGTTATTCGTTCTGAGAGGAATAAATTTTGACGCATTAGTGATTAGCCCTTAAGATAAGGATTGTGATAATAAGTGAAATTAGTTTTGAAAGAGTTTATCGCTGAAAAGTATTTTCTAACACACCATAAATTATAAAGCTAATTAGTGAGCCTACTTAATGTAAGGCAAGAGGATGTAAAAGTAAGATGCAGTAATGGAATTGCTCTTGATAAGGGCAAGGAGGTTACTGTTAGAAATTGCTAATGGATATTGTAATCAGAATAAGATTCGAATATCAGTGAATTCAAAAAGAATAAAAGATAACAAAGTTTGATCTATTGGGATGTATCGTAGTAACTATGCAATGTTCTTGATGTTTATACTGTAAGCTGCAGATTACATTACTAACTTGAGATTATTGTGTAGAGCTACGTACTAACCGATAGTACACCTAGATGAGAATAGTTGCCAACGGCATCTGTTTTGGCATAGTTATGCTAGGACAGAATTTAATTGTTAGAAATAAGTTTGAAAATCCTACTTAGGATCTAAAACTCAAAAGTTAAAATATCGAAGGTTATAGTTCAGACAAAAGGAAGTAAGTTATAGAACATTGTGAGATAAAAGAGTTATGGAAGTAGAGACTTGAGCAGTTGATTCATATGTAACAAAGAAATATTCGAATGTGAGGAAGACTATGGACTAGAATGGTCAAGACCAATGCACGATGAATGATTCTAATATGACCTCAAGGGTCATTCAAGAAGGAACGTGAGTGAAATATTAGACAACATAATAGTAAGAGGAGATTGGTGTTATCCAAACAAAGTAAACATTGTATTAGATTGTTAAAAGTCTTACGATCATATAGAAAGGAGAAAATAAACGTATGACTATTGTAAGATGATTACTGGGTAAAATTTCGTGGACGAAATTTATTTAAGGGGGGGAGAATTGTAACACCCCTAAGTTCGGTAGTGCGTTCTGTGCTCCGGTGACCGGTGTTGTCCTGACAATAGGATGCCTAGAACCACACTTCAATGAGTGAGGAGACATAAAATAATGAAATAAAAGAAAAGAAAGTACAAGAAAAAAAGGAAAAATGATTGCAAAGAAATGTGATCAAGTTAAGCAATGAAACCTAACGATGGGTGACCGCACTGGGAAGTCACGGCGTGGACCGTTGACTGGCCCTGGACTGCGGGGAACCCTGGAAAACATTTTTGGGACATAAATAGACCCTTATTGAAGTATAAATATCATTAGAAAGATCAAAGAAAAATTAAATAATTAGTACAAAGAAAAGTGAGAAATCGAAAAACAGACAAAATACGATTATTCAGAAAAATCGGAAAGCCACGAACAGGGGCATTATGGTCATTTGACATCCCGAATTGTCTTTTGACCTAAATGTCCATTAAAAATAAATAGTATTACACTTAGAAAATGAAATGAAAAATTAATTTGATGGTACCTAAAATAAATAGTGGAAATTAAGGGTTTAATGTGGGATTAAGTGAAAGTAACTTATAATATGAATTAATTAGAGTAAGTGGACCACTAAGAGAATAAAATAAACACATTATGGGGCTGATGTAAGTCCACTATGTCCAGCAGCCACTTCATCTTCTTCATTTACCATCCAAGCCGTGAATGAAGGGAGAGAAAACTCCATGGACATTTTCATGCAAGCTTGATCCCTCCTTCCATTTCAACTCCAAACACTTGAGTTCCTTCATTAAACTTTGTCTACACATCACAAGGAAGATATTGACACCCAATTTGAGAAGTTTGGTGAAGGTTTAGCAAGTTACAAATAAAGGTAAGTTTGCATTTTTGAGAAATCCTTTGTTAAAGTTTTTGTGCATGTTATGGGTATTAGTTTGGTGAAGGAAAATTTTAAGTTTGAAAGGTTATTGTTATTTTCATTTTGGACAGCCATGGGTCACGTTTATGATGAGGTATTTGTGCATATAATTGATGGGAAAGAATGTTAATAATGGTGATTTAGTAACTTAGTGAGTTATTGCATGTTTATATGGTGAATTATGCACTTTGATGGGAATTGGCATATGGTACGGCAATGTGATGTTGATGAATGTTTTGTGGCAGCTTGTGGACACTTGAGAAATGGTGTATATTGAAGGAAGAGTGGGCAGAATATTGACCTAGAAGGATTGATGATATGTATGTGAATGAATGTTGTAAAGTGTATGTAAAGTTTGTAATGTTTAGGTGTGGTTGTAATGGTATTTAGAAATTGTAATTGTGAATGATATTTGGTGTGTTGAGGGTGATTGGAATCTGCCCAAAATAATGCTAATGTAATGTAGAAAATGTTGTTGGTAATGTGCCAAAACAGTTTGGTAGGGTATGGAAGTAAACCTTGCAAAGGTAAGTGTGTGTTTGAAGTTGGGGTGTGTAATGCATATTAAGGGCAGTGTATATTTTAGCCTATAACCTTGAATGTGTAACCTCAATTAGTATGATACCAATTTGAGGTGAAACTAGGCACAAAATGTGCCAACTTTCATTGAGAAACCATGCCAAAATTCGGCTTGCAAGGTGACCTAAAAATTTGACCAATTCGGATTAGGTGCAATTAGGACCTGAAAAATGACCAATTGGGCAGCAGTGAGTGTTTAGGCCATAACTCACTCAAACCAGGTCCAATTGACCTGAAATTTTGACCAAGAATAGTTAAGACCCATACCTACAAGTCTTATGAAGACACCAAAGCCCAGAAATGACCATAAGCAAGTCAAACAACTTGCACAAGTTCGGGTCCAAAAACTGGCCGAACCAGAATTGACCACTTTGACCTAAAATTGACCTAAAAATGTACCATTTGACCAGCAAGAGTGTAATGACCATAACTCGGTCTACTTAACTCGGATTGACCTGAAATTTTGCACCGCGGTCCATAAGACCTAAATCTACAAGTTTGTAGTTTTGACCGAGACCCGAAAACCGAGGGAACTAGATCGTCCGGTTAGGTCAAACCAGTATCCCGAAATCCAGCAAGTTGCATTAAAATGCACTAAACAAGGAAATGACTTTGGTAAAACGTACCAAACCTAAAACCCTATCGAGTGTGACATATTAATGACACTAAAACCTAATTTACCTAAAACGCATCGAGGGTCGGTATATTAGGTGATTAAGTGAATAATTGAGTTCAGTGCATTATTTACCAAACACCATCGATAGAGACAGTTTAATTTAGCACTGAAACACTTCAAATTGTGTTTCTCAGTTAACAAGGACTCAGCAAAAGGGAAAGAAATACTGAGTCAAGACCAGGAGACAAATATCAGAGGTTTGTGCACAACAACTGTTTCTTTTGAATTATTTTCAATGGAAATAAATATTGACTATTTGCATATCATTGTTTTAAATTGTGGAAATGTGTTTGGTGGACACTTATTGATTGAAAAACATTGTGAATGGTTTGAAACTGTGAAAAATTGTTTGAATGGTATTTGATGGATACTTATTGATTGAAAAGCACTGTAAATGGTTTTTGTGGAAATTGAAGTGAATTACGAATTGTGTTGCCATTTTGTGAATGAAATTATAACTTTGAAAATTTATTGGATTCTTATGGATCATTTGAATAAAATGTTTGGAATTGTTTTGACTCACAATTGGCATGACACTGATAATATGTTCCTCCTCCATTAATGGGGTGAGTGTGATTATTCCTCCCTCTTTGACTTATTAGTCTGGGGTGAGTATGATTATGTTCCTCCCTCTTTGACTTCCCAGTCTGAGGTGAGTATGGATGAGTTCTCATTGTATAGCTAGCTTCCTCCCTCATTGATTTTGATTATTGGGGTGAGCATGTCTTGTCGTGGTGTACAACACGGCATATATGGAAAAATTGTGTCATGGCCTAAATTGTGTTATAGATTGGCAACACTGTATTCTTCAGTTATTTGATCGAATTGTGTTATTATGTATTGTGAGATTGTGAAATTGATTTAAACTCTTATTGACATATACTGTCTATTGAATTCAACCATGATCTGACTTATTGAAAATTATTGTGATATTAACAAATGGAGTTTAAATTCTTTTTGACATTTATTGTCTTGAATTTAACTATGGTTTTAAGTATCCACTATTGATATGATTTATGAATTGTGATTTAAAATTTGTATTTGGTAAATGTTGTGCACCACTGAGACATTGTCTCAGCGATAGCTTTATTCTTTATCGCAGTAGAGAGCAGACAGAGCGTGAGCTAGGTCGCTAGTATCGCCAATGAGAGATTTTTGGGTATAGTGAGTATACCACATGTGGCATTTGTCTTGTAATGTATATTCAGTATGTATATTTTGTTCTTGGTTTTGAGCGATTGTAAATTTAAGTTGTCTGAGAAAGTTGTAAAATAATTATGAGTTATTTGGCTTGTAAAAATTGTGTTATATCTTTGTATCTTAGTCTTTGAAAATCACTGTGGATTTGACTTGAGAAATGTGTTGTGTTTATAAAAATGTTGGAGTTGAGATTTGAAAATATATTGAAGTGCTTTTTACAGGTTTTACAAGAACTGCTTTGTCCAAAATACAAATGGCACCTTGCCAAAATTTTCTGAGATATTCCAAATAAATCAAATGAGTTAGTTGTTTCACTTGATTCACCAAAGTCTTTCACACTGTAAATAGTGCTCACCACTGTAAAAGAAGTAAGAAAAGTTTTTAAAATCCCTTGTAGTGTATTTAATGGATTATCAGTAGACGGAGTTGGTAATTCATTAGGTATACTACGGGATCATGTTATGCCTTACAGAGGGGTAGGGTGTGACAGAGATAAGGAAATATAATACAGTTTTTACAAGTCAAATAGCTCATAATTAATTTACAACTTCAAGGTACAATTTGAATTTGCAACTGCTCAAAACCAAAAACAAAATATACATACAGTGAATATACATTACATTACAAAATACAAAATGCGGTATACTCACTATACCCAAAAATCTCTCGCTGGCTGTACTAGCAGCCTAGTCTGCTGCCCTATTTGTCTGTCTACCTGCGACAGCAATAAAAAGCTATCGCTGAGACAATGTCTCAGTGGTGCACAACATTAACCAAATACAACTTTAAATCACAACTCATAAACCATATAAATAGTGGATACGTAAAACCATAGTTAAATTCAAGACAATGGATGTCATAAGGAATTTAAACTCCAATTCACAACTTATCAAAATTCATAATAACACAATTTAGTCAAATAACTGAATAATATCGTTTTGTAAATCAATAACACAATTCGATCAAATAACTGAATAATATCGTTTTGTAAATCAATAACACAATTCGATCAAATAACTGAATAATATCGTTTTGTAAATCAATAACACAATTCGATCAAATAACTGAAGAATACAGTGTTGCCAATCAATATCACAATTTGAGCCATGACACAATTTTTTTCGTACATGCCGTGTTGTACACCACGACAAGACATACTCACCCCAATAATCGAAATCAATGAGGGAGGAAGCTAGCTATATAATGAGTACTCATCCATACTCACCTCAGACTGGGAAGTCAAAGAGGGAGGAACATAATCATACTCACCCTGCATCGATAAGTCAAAGGGAGGAATAATCACACTCACCCCATTAATGGAGGAGGAACATAGTATCAGTGTCATGCCAATTGTGAGTCAAAACAATTCCAAACATTTTATTCAAATGATCCGTAAGAATCCAATAAATTTCCAAAGTTATAATTTCATTCACAAAATGGCAACACAATTCGTAATTCACTTCAATTTCCACAAAAAAACCATTTACAGTGCTTTTCAATCAATAAGTATCCATCAATATCATTCAAATAATTTTTCGCAGTTTCAAACCATTCACAATGTTTTTCAATCAATAAGTGTCCATCAAACACATTTCCACAATTTAAAACAATAATATACAAATAGTCAATATTTATTTCAATTGAAAAATAATTCAAAAGAAACAGTTGTTGTGCACAAACCTCTGATATTTGTCTCCTGGTCTTGACTCAGTATTTCTTTCCCTTTTCTTTGAGTCCTTGTTAACTGGAAACACAATTTGAAGTGTTTGATGCTAAATTAATTTGCCTCTAACGATAATGTTCGATAAACAATTCACTGAATACCTTTATTTGCTTAATCACCTAATATACCAACCCTCGATGCGTTTTAGGTAAATTAGGTTTTGGTGTCATTAATATGTCACATTCGATAGCGTTTTAGGTTCGGTATGTTTTACCAAAGTCATTTCCTTGTTTAGTGCATTTTAATGCAAATTGCTGGATTCCGGGACACTGGATTGACCTAACCGGACGATCTAGTTCCCTCGGTTTTCGAGTCTTGGTCGAAACTACAAACTTGTAGATCTAGGTCTTATTGCACGCGGGGCAAAATTTCAGGTCAATCCGAGTTAAGTAGACCAAGTTATGATCATTATACTATTGCTGGTCAAATGGTACCATTTTAGGTCAATTTTAGGTCAATTTGGTCAACTCTGGTTCGGCGAGTTTTTGGACCCGAACTTGTGCAAGCTTTTTGACTTGCTTATGGTCATTTCTGGGCTTTGGTGTCTTCATAAGACTTGTAGGTATGGGTCTTAGCTATTCATGGTTAAATTTCAGGTCAATTGGACCTGTTTTGAGTGAGTTATGGCCTAAATACTCACTGCTGCCCAAATGGTCAGTTTTTAGGTCTCAAGTGTACCTAATCCGAATTGGTCATTTTTCACATCAACTTGCAAGCAGAATTTTGGTATGGTTTCTCAATGAAAGTTGGCACATTTTGTGCCTAGTTTCACCTCAAATTGGTCTCATACCAATTGAGGTTACACATTTCAGGTTATGGGCTAAAATGTACACTGCCTTCAATATGCATTTCACACCCCACTTCAAACACACATATACCTTGCAATTTGGTTCACTTCCCTACCAATCTGTTTTGGTACATTAACCACAGTATAATCTACTTTACATTAACATTATTTTGGGCAGATTACCATTACCCTCAACACACCAAATATAATTCACATTTACAATATCTCAATACCATTACATACACACCTGAACACCACTAATTCTCACATACACTTTACACAATAATTTCATACACATATCCTTCATTCCTTAATGCCACAATTCTGCCAACACTCCCATGAATATACACATTTATTCAAGTGTCCCCAAGGCTGCCCAAATTTGTCCTTCAACATCAAAGTGCTGTCCAAGTTACCAATTCCCATCCAAGTGCATAAATCACCATATAAACATGAAATAATTCACTAGGTTATTAATTTACCATGATCAACATTATTTCTCATCAATTATATGCATAATAAATCATCAAATGTGTGACCCCATGGCTGTCCAAAAATGGCTATCTCAATAACTATTTAAACTTCAAAATTTCCTTCACAAAACCAACACCCATAACATGCACACAAAACTTAACAAAACTATCTTCAAAATTATGAACTTACCTTATGCTTGGAGTTTGTTAAACCTTGCTTAAACTTCTCAAATTTAGTATCAAACTCTTCCTTGTGATGAGTAGACAAAGTTTCATGAAGGAACTTAAGAGATTGGAGTTGAAAATGGAGAGTTAAGAGAGCTTGTATGAGAAATGGCCATGGTTTTTTCCTCTCACCTTCATTCACGGCAATGTTGAGATCACTTTGAGGAAGATGAAGTTCAGCTGATTTAGTGGAGTTACAGCTGCCCTATTATATGTTTATTTTATGCATTAGTGGTCCACTCACAATTTTAATCATATTTTAAGCTAAACTTTCATTTAATCCCACATTAAACCCTTGATTTTAGCTATTTACTTTAGGTACCACCAAATTAATTTTTTATTTTATTTTCTAAGTGTAATATTATTTATTTTTAATGGACATTTAGGTCAAAAGACACTTCGGGATGTCAAATGACCATAATGCCCCTGTTCAAGTTACGTTCGATTTTTAGTATTCTGGGTTTTGTCTGTTTTTCGATTTCTAACTTTTCTTTGTACTAATTATTTAATTTTTCTTTGATCTTTCTAATGATATTTATTCTTCAACAAGGGTCTATTTAAGTCCTAAAAATGTTTTTCAGGGTTCCCGGCAGTCCAGGGCTAGTCAACGGTCCACGCCGTGACTTCTCGGTGCGGTCACCCATCGCTAGGTTTCCCGGCTCGCTTAACTTGATCACATTTCTTTGCTATTATTTTTCCTTTGTTTTTCTTGTATTTTCTTTTCTTGTATTTCATTATTTTATGTCTCCTCACTCTCATTGAAGTGTGGTTCTAGGCATCCTAGCTGTCCAGACAACACTGGTCACTGGAGCAGCAGAACGCACTACCGAACTTAGGGGTGTTACAAACTTTATCCACTTTCATTCTTTTGCTTGCCCAAGTAACCTATACTGAACGACTGGACTGGATAAATGGGTAAACTGGCACTGGGTATCAAGTACCTCGGGCCGTCACACCATCGGTCACATATGCATCTCCCAGTGTGCAACAGAACAGCTAACAAGCTGTAAATAATATGAGGCACGAGGCCAAGTCTCAACACAATGTCAAAATGGCTAAAAGGCATAAAATCACAGAATGGCATAATGCCATGTGCAGTACTGCTAACTGAACCCTATTGGCATGCCAAACTATCCAAACCAATATTGTTAGGTATACTAGGGCATTTGATACTTTTGAATTCTTCAATTTTTGAATTTCAAGTTTTGGTGTCACTATTCACTTCATTAGTCAACAAAAATGTTGACTTTTGCATAGAAAATAGGTAAATTGGTTTTGACACTCTCAACATACCACATTTTGCATTCAAAACTTGTTGGCATTAATCACCAATACCATTTCCAAGCTTAAACTAAGGGAGCAGAATTTTTCAGTTTTCATACCTAAACTTTACTGTTCCATTAGTTGCTGTTGCAATGAGAATTTGAGAAAATGATAAACATGAAAGTTGTTCCTTATTTTGTCTAGTTGAATTTCTTTTTTTGAATCACTCCATTTGGAGTTTTGTAGCTCCAGTTATGGTCCAAAACCACAGCTGGGCGGATTGAAAAATTGCAGAATTGACCATATCTACAGTGCAGTGAACAGTGACTGCAACTGCCTTGTTGGATAGGTTCTGGTCATAATTTGGGGTAGGTTTCTTCATCAAAGTTGTTTGCCTATATCTTAACTTGTTGTTGTAAAAATTTCAGGTCAAATGGTCCATTCTACAATGGGTTATGTCCAAATGAACAATTACTGTTCATTTAGTCATTCTGCAGAATCTGGTTGCAGGACATCCAGATTGGGACTAGTTTTTGGTCCACTTGCTTTGGTCTTTTGGCTATGGTTTCCTCATCAAAATTGTGCCATTATGTGTCTAGTTTCATGTCCAATTGGCCAAACACTAATTGAACCTACACAGCCAAATTTATGGCTGTCCAAACAGGCTGGACTCACAACCTCACCTGCTACTCTCACTAAGCAGCCTACCAAATCATTTTGTAACACTATACTTCACTCCAAATTATGGTCAACTTACCTCAAATGGTCACTAATTGACCTTTAAAATGTTCATTCACCATTACATAAGTGAAACTCAAATTTCCCTCAAAATCCTAATTCCTAAGTTCTCAAATCTTACAATATACATGCCATTAAGGTTTTTAATTCACTTATACACATCAAGGGACATCCATGGATTTTAATTCCATTCAAGCCATCAACCTCAAGAAAGTTCATGGCTGCCGAAAATTGAAGATACTCTAACATGTATAATTTACTTCAAATTTTTATAATTTCTTAACTTAAATTGATGTTCTAACAAAATTAAAAAGAGTGAGAGGGAAAATATAGCACTAACCTCACTTAAGAGCTTTTCAAGAGCTCTAATTCTTCACATTTTCTCTTTATTTTTGCTGCCTAAGGGTTATTCAAGGTGCAAGGATGAGTTTTAGTGAAAGGAGTAGGAGGATTTATGGTGAAACTTAGTGGAGTGGGAAGCTTGTTGAAGTGTTAATGGAGGTTTGGTCTAGGGCATGGATTCGGCTGGTTTGGGGAGGAAGAAGGCAGATGGTGTTTTTTAATTTCTTTGGTCCCATTTGTCTCTTTTTATTAGTTAATTAGATGGTTGTTTAATTGTGATTGGTGGGAACTTGTAAATGACATCATAATGATGTCACAATTTGCATTATATTGATTTTCTTTTCTTTTATTTTCTACTAACTTTAAATTAATTTTTCATCAACATTAATTCATATTTTATGTCATAATAATTATTTACTCAACTGGACAAGTCAGCCAAAAATTGCCTCTGAAGGCGAAATGACCAAAATAAACTCCGTTTGGCTTAACGGGTCAAAATTGTCTGTACCGATTAAAAAATTTTTCTAAATATTTTCTTAGCCATCTAATGCCATAATAACCCCAATGACCCTTCTCTTGAGTCCCAAAAATTATTTTATGAATTTTTCCCCGGGTCTAGGGCTCTTAGTTGCGAGAACCGCAACTTCCCTCTGGGTTACCCATCGCTTGGGCACCGGCTTATTTAACTTGGTTGTATTTTATTTCTAAATTTTTTTCTAAATTTTTCTTATTAATATTTGAGTTAATTATAGTTCCTCACTTTAGTTTAAATATTTTTCCGGACGTTCTAGCTGTCCGGACCGACACTGGTCACTAGAACAGTAGAATGTACGGAATTGCTACAGTTGAATTTACCTTATGCAAACAGTTGAGGGAACTATTGCCTCATCGTTTCTTCACTATCCCAAGTTGCCTCCTCGGTGTTGTGGTGCCTCCAAAGCACTTTCACCAGTGAAATCTGCTTATTTCTCAACTCTTTCACTTCCCGAGCCAGGATCCGTAGAGGTTCTTCTTCATATGTCAAATCCGGCTGTATTTCAATTTCTTCCCTGGAGATGACATGTGAAGGATCTGAGCGGTATCTTCTGAGCATGGACACGTGGAACACATTGTGGACCTTGTCCAGCTCTTGTGGTAAAGCTAGCCTATAGGCCACTGGACCCACACGTTCAATGACTTCATATGGGCCAATGAACCTAGGGCTTAACTTACCTTTTCTTCCAAACCTCACTACCTTCTTCCACGGTGACACCTTGAGGAACAATTTGTCACCAACCGCATATTCTATTTCTTTTCTCTTCAGGTCGGCATAAGATTTCTGTCTGTTTGAGGCAACCTTCAGATTGGCTTTGATTAATTTTACTTTCTCCTCAGTCTGTTTCACCAGGTCTGGCCCTACCAGTTTGTCTTCGCCCAATTCAGTCCAGCACACTGGAGTTCTACATTTTCTCCCATACAGTGCTTCATACGGGGCCATTTGGATACTAGCTTGGTAGCTATTGTTGTATGCAAATTCTGCCAGTGGGAGGTATCTATCCCAACTTCCCTCAAACTCAATGACACAACTCCTCAGCATATCCTCAAGGACCTGACATGTATTTCATGTTATTGTTATCATTTTAGTTCAATAGTTGTATTAATTCAATTGATTCAATTGTTTACCTGGATTACTCTTTCGGATTGCCCATCTGTCTGAGGATGGAATGCTGTGCTGAAGTGGAGTTGTGTACCCAAGGACTCATGCAACTTCTTCCAAAATCTCGATGTAAACCTTGGGTCTCGATCAGATATGATGGAAAGTGGAATTCCATGCAGTCTAACTATCTCACTGATATACAATTCTGCTAACTTCTCCAGTGAGTAGTCAGTCCTAACTTGCAGAAAGTGTGCTGACTTTGTCAATCTATCAACTATCACCCATACTGCATCATGTTTCTTTTGGGTGAGAGGTAGACCACTTACAAAATCCATGGTGACCCGATCCCATTTCCATTCAGGTATGCGTATAGGCTGTAGCAAACCTGATGGAACTTGATGTTCTGCCTTGACTTGGTGACATGTCAAGCATTTAGTCACATAGTCAGCTATGTCCTTCTTCATACCAGGCCACCAATACTGAAGCTTCAGATCATGATACATCTTTGTACTTCTTGGGTGCATAGCATATACACTGGTGTGTGCCTCTTTTAGAATACTGGCCTTCAATTCCCCATCATCTAGTACACACAGTCTTCCTTTGTAATACAGACACCCATCTGCTTTCACCTCATAGTCAGTTGCTTTTCCCCCTGGGATTTTGCTCATAATAGCCATTAGCTTCTCATCTACCCTCTGCCCATCTAAAATCTGCTGTAACAGGTTTGGCCTCACTTGCAACTCAGCCAAAATAGCTCCATCTCGAACCAAAGATAGACGGGCATTCAATGATCTTAAAGCTGTCATAGATTTTCTGCTCAAAGCATCAGCAACTACATTTGCCTTCCCAGGATGGTAGTCAATTACACAATCATAGTCCTTCAGGAACTCAATCCATCGTCTCTGTCTAAGGTTGAGCTCCTTCTAGGTTGGCAAGTATTTTAGGCTTTTGTGGTCTGTGTAAATATAACACTTTTCACCATACAAGTAATGCCTCCATATCTTCAGTGCGAAGATAATTGCTGCGAGCTCTAGATCATGGGTAGGGTAATTCTATTCATGTGGCCTTAGCTGCCTGGAAGCATAAGCGACCACCTTTCCCTCTTGCATCAATACACACCCTAACCCATTATGAGAGGCATCACTATAGACCACAAAGTCCTTTCCTGACACCTGGCCATGTGCTGCTGGTGCCTCTGTCAACATAGCCTTCAACTTTTCAAAACTGGTCTGACACTTGTCATTCCAGTCAAATCTGACGTTCTTGTGTAACAACTTGGTCATTGGAGCAGCTATTAAGGAAAATCCCTTCACAAATCTCCTGTAATACCCAACTAGCCCCAAGAAGCTTCTGACCTCAGTTGTATTCCTGGGAGGCTTCCATTCCATAACTGCTTCTATTTTCTTGGGATCCACCCTAATCCCATCAGCTGACACTATGTGTCCAAGGAATGCAATCTCATTCAACCAAAAGTCACACTTGGACAACTTAGCATACAGCTTCTTTTCTCTCAGGGTTTGCAGAACAATCCTCAAATGCTCATCATGTTCTTCCCTGGTCTTGGAATACACCAAAATATCATCAATAAAGGCCACTACGAACCAATCTAGGTATGGATGGAAGATACGGTTCATAAGGTCCATAAATGCAGCTGGTGCATTTGTTACGCCAAAGGGCATTACCAGAAACTCATAATGCCCATACCGGGTCCTGAATGCAGTCTTTGGCACATCTGCATCCTTCACCCTCAACTGATGATACCCTAATCTGAGATCAATTTTGGAAAATACTCTTGCTCCCTTCAACTGATCAAATAGATCATCAATTCTAGGCAACGGATATTTGTTCTTCACAGTCACTTTATTCAACTGCCGATAATCAATGCAAAGCCTCAAACTCACATCCTTCTTCTTCACAAACAGCACTGGAGCTCCCCATGGTACAACACTGGGGCGTATGAACCCCTTATCAAGCAACTCTTGCAACTGAGTTTTCAACTCCCTCAATTCAGTGGGTGCCATCCTATAAGGAGCAATGGAAATGGGTGCTGTACCCGGCAGTGTCTCAATAGCAAATTCAACTTCTCTTTCTGGTGGCAAACCAGGCAATTCTTCAGGAAATACTTTTGGGAAATCTCTTACTGTGGGTATATCACTCAGGTTTGGCTTAGCCTGCCTAGTATCCACCACATGTGCTAGGTAGGCTTCACAGCCTTTTCTCATCATTCTTCTTACAACTGTGGCTGAGATAACATTGGACAGGAAATCTGTCCTTTCACCCACAACAGTGATCTAATTACCCTCAAAAGTTTTCAGAGAAATTCTCTTCCATTTGCAATCAACTATTGCCTGATGACGTGACAACCAGTCCATTCCCAAAATCACGTGAAACTCGTGGAAAGGCAACTCAATCAGGTCTGCCAAAAATTCATACCCCTGAATCCTTAATGGGCAACCCTTGTATACTTTGTTCACCACTACACTGTGGCCCAATGGATTAGTGACCAGAATGTCTTGGTCACTCTCCCCTACTAGTATCCCCCTTTCTACGGGTAGGTTGATGCAGATGTATGAATGAGTGGATCCTGGATCCACTAATGCATGCACAGATGTATTGTAGAGGGAGAACGTACCCCTGATGACGTCCGGGGCATCTTGCTCCTCCTGAGCTCTAATGGCATAGGCTCTGGCAGGTGGTCTGTTATCAGGCCTCTCTGCTGGCTCAGATGCAGGCCTCTGTGATGGTCCCACTGCGTCAGATTTGCCAGATTTCCTACCCCTTTGTGGTGCAGGAGCAGGTCTGTCTGCTTGTGTTGGAGCAGCTGTAGTAGTTCTGCGTGGACAGTTCTTCAACTGATGCTCTGTTGACCCACACCTTAAGCAGGCACCAGTCACTCTCCAACACTCTCCCTTATGCCATTTCAAACAATGTGGACATGCAGAAGATGCTGGGGCTGGTCCCCTGAACCCCATCCCTGGAGAGCTGCCCACTGATGGTGTGGACTGACCTCTCCTAGGGGTAAACTGTGGCCTGGGCCCCTGAGACTGACCCTGACCTTGTGGTTGACCTGAACTCTGTGCAGGTGGACCCTTGAACTTCTTCCCAAATGCAGGAGATGAACTAGACTGACCTGGGCCCCTCTTCTGCTGTCTCTCTCTTCTGGTCTGCTCACTTATTCTAACCTTTTCAACCTTTATTGCAGCTTCCACTAACTTGGTGAAGTCTGTGATTCCCAAGGCAGTGATCATGATCTTTATATTGTCATTTAATCCTTCTTCAAATCTCTTACACCTTTCGGCCTCATTAGGGACTATCTCCCTTCCATAACGGCTCAATCTGACGAATTCCTTCTCATACTCGGCCACTAACAGCCATCTCTGCCTCAGATTAATGAACTCTCTTCTTTTCTCTTCCAGGTATACACTACCCACATATTTCTTCTTAAATTCGGAGAGAAAGAAGTCCCAAGTTACTATTTCTGGCTGTACTTCACTGGACACAGTATCCCACCATTCATATGCATTATCTTGCAACAAAGATATGGCAGCTTCTAAATTTTGCTCTGGAGTGCAGTGGAGTTTTTTTAAAACTCTGCCTATTTTGTTCAACCAATTTTCGGCTGCAACAGAATCATCTTCTCTCTTGCCAAAGAAGTCCACTGCTCCAAACTTTCTCAATTTTTCCAGGTGTGATTTTGGTTGTGGAGGTGGTGGTGGTGGTGGCATTACCCCAGCCATTTGTTTGAAAAATTTAGCCATTTGCTGGAACATGGCCTGTGGAGGCTGAGGCAGCTCGCTTGAGTCGGAGCGAGTTCTCCCATACCCCCAGTCTCAGCTGCTGCAGGTGGGGCATGACTCTCCACTTCCTCCTCAACTGCCCTCTGAGATGTAGGGTCCATATCTTATTCAAAATAAGAAAGACAAACAGATCTGCATTAGTGTCACCTCGACTCTTACAAATGCAATGCATGGTATGGACTCAATCTAGGCCCAGAAATGCCTAAACCGTGCTCTGATACCACTAAATGTGACACCCCTTACCCGTCTACAGTATGTCCGAGTAAGTTATGTCACACGGTGTACCGGAACACTCTATTTTATCTTAATTAATTTTCATCATAATTTTGAATATAACTTGTGAAATATAATCTATTTAAGTCATTTGTTGAAATTTTAATTTATTTGAGGTTCCGAAAATTTTATAGAAAATCCGGCAGAGTAACGACTAAAAATGGAGAAAACAGTTCTTCGGAACCTGTGAAAAACACTTCCTATAATCATATTCAATCATTTCAAACTCCCATATCAAAATCTCAATATTTTTCTATTTCATTTCTCAATCATTCATCTCATGTGATAATCATGTACAAGTCACAGATAGATATTCACTTTTCTATTCACAAACACAATTCTCATTATTTACATGAATATCAAAATACATTAAGTTCAATTACATATGAGAAAATAAAAGTTAGTTACAAAATACCAAAATAAAACCTAGTGTCCTACCAATGCACTGTGGATGGGGAGGTGACACGGACACTATGTAGAGCTGCAGGAGGGTCTCACCCAGTCTGCGGTCTACTGGGCTCTCGATCAGTATCTCCAGAACCTACGCGTGGCGAAAGCAACGCGCTAAGCAAAAATCTTAGTGGTGCCAATAATAAAATAAAAAGAAATAACAGTAATAAATATGCGTTGAATGTATCGATGTTTTACTTGTTTTGTACTCGTTATAATCATTTATTTCGTTAACTTTATCCACTTTCATTCTTTTGCTTGCCCAAGTAACCTATACTGAACGACTGGACTAGATAAATGGGTAAACTGGCACTGGGTATCAAGTACCTCTGGCCGTCACACCATCGGTCACATATGTATCTCCCGGTGTGCAACAGAACAGCTAACAAGCTGTAAATAATATGAGGCACGAGGCCAAGTCTCAACACAATGTCAAAATGGCTAAAAGCCATAAAATCACAGAATGGCATAATGCCATGTGCAGTACTGCTAACTGAACCCTATTGGCATGCCAAACTATCCAAACCAATCTTGTTAGGTATACTAGGGCATTTGATACTTTTGAATTCTTCAATTTTTGAATTTCAAGTTTTGGTGTCACTATTCACTTCATTAGTCAACAAAAATGTTGACTTTTGCATACAAAATAGGTACATTGGTTTTGACACTCTCAACATACCACATTTTGCATTCAAAACTTGTTGGCATTAATCACCAATACCATTTCTAAGCTTAAACTAAGGGAGCAGAATTTTTCAGTTTTCATACCTAAATTTTACTTTTCTATTAATTCCTGTTACAGTGAGAATTTGAGAAAATGATAAACATGAAAGTTGTTCCTTATTTTGTCTAGTTGAATTTCGTTTTTTGAATCACTCCATTTGGAGTTTTGTAGCTCCAGTTATGGTCCAAAAACCACAGCTGGCCGGATTGAAAAATTACAGAATTGACCATATCTACAGTGTAGTGAACAGTGACTGCAACTACCTTGTTGAATAGGTTCTGGTCATAATTTGGGGTAGGTTTCTTCATGAAAGTTGTTTGTCTATATCTTAACTTGTTGCTGTAAAAATTTCAGGTCAAATGGGCCATTCTACAATGAGTTATGGACAAATGAACAATTACTGTTTATTTGGTCATTCTGCAGAATTTGGTTGCAGGACATCCAGATTGGGACCAGTTTTTGGTCCACTTGCTTTGGTCTTTTGGCTATGGTTTCTTCACCAAAATTGTGCCACTATGTGTCTAGTTTCATGTCCAATTGGCCAAACACCAATTGAGCCTACACAGCCAAAGTTATGGCTGTCCAAACAGGCTGGACTCACAGCCTCACCTGCTGCTCTCACTAAGCAGCCTACCAAATCAGTTTGTAACACTGTACTTCACTCCAAATTATGGTCAACTTACCTCAAATGGTCACTAATTGACCCTTAAAATGTTCATTCACCATTACATAAGTGAAACTCAAATTTCCCTCAAAACCCTAATTCCTAAGTTCTCAAATCTTACAACATACATGCCATTAAGGTTTTTAATTCACTTATACACATCAAGGGACATCCATGGATTTTAATTCCATTCAAGCCATCAACCTCAAGAAAGTTCATGGCTGCCGAAAATTGAAGATACTCTAACCTGTATAATTTACTTCAAATTTTTATAATTTCTTAACTTAAATTGATGTTCTAACAAAATTAAAAAGAGTGAGAGGGAAAATATAGCACTAACCTCATTTAAGAGCTTTTCAAGAGCTCTAATTCTTCACCTTTTCTCTTTATTTTTGCTGCCTAAGGGTTATTCTAGGTGCAAGGATGAGTTTTAGTGAAAGGAGTAGGAGGATTTATGGTGAAACTTAGTGGAGTGGGAAGCTTGTGGAAGTGTTAATAGAGGTTTGGTCTAGGGCATGGATTCGGCTGGTTTGGGGAGGAAGAAGGCAGATGGTGTTTTTTAATTTCTTTGGTCCCATTTGTCTCTTTTTATTAGTTAATTAGATGGTTGTTTAATTGTGATTGGTGGGAACTTGTAAATGACATCATAATGATGTCACAATTTGCATTATATTGATTTTTTTTTCTTTTCTTTTCTACTAACTTTAAATTAATTTTTCATCAACATTAATTCATATTTTATGTCATAATAATTATTTACTCAACTGGACAAGTCGGCCAAAAATCGCCTCTGAAGGCGAAATGACCAAAATGCCCTCCGTTTGGCTTAACGGGTCAAAATTGTCTGTACCGATTGAAAAATTTTTCTAAATATTTTCTTAGCCTTCTAATGCCATAATAACCCCAATGACCCTTATCTGGAGTCCCAAAAATTATTTTATGAATTTTTCCCCGGATCTAGGGCTCCTAGTTGCGAGAACCGCAACTTCCCTCTAGGTTACCCATCGATTGGGCACCGGCTCATTTAACTTGGTTGTATTTTATTTCTAAAATTTTTTCTAAATTTTTCTTATTAATATTTGAGTTAATTATAGTTCCTCACTTTAGTTTAAATATTTTTCCGGACGTTCTAGCCGTCCGGACCGACACTGGTCACCGGAACAGTAGAATGTACGGAATTGCTACAGGGAGGGTGTTACAATTTGAGTCTAGAACATATCCTGTATGTTCAAGGTTCAGGACAAGTTTTAAATTTCTTAGCCAATCAGATAGATTAGGACCTATCAACCTATTGCGATTAAGTATGCTTGCAAGGTTATTGGATGGTGGTGGTTGTGGTGTGCTCATTAATATTAGAAGATTAACTGCAGAAAATAGCCAGATTAATTAGTAAATGTATCATGTAATTAACCAAAATGATTATGGTCTTTTAATCAAATTGGTCCTCCCACTAACTTAGCGAATCCTACACTTCCAAAGTAGAAAACGAAAATCCTAGTTGGATGGATTTCTAGTGGGTGATTGAATTCTTATAATCCTATTGATCATCCTCAGGTACATCCATTATTGGAATTACAATAAACTATAAGTGAACAACTCCTTGCCCATCACATCTCATATAAGGTTCAATCCTTTACGTAGCCCCTAATGCTCAAAATCTCAGGTACATCCATTATTGACTTATCTTGCATTAGTTAAGTTGATCTCATTGAGCCAGTAAACATGCAAATAATTTTAATGTCCTCAGGTACATCCATTATTGGCCACCAAACCATTTACATATTTACAACATCTCATGCTTAATAATTATTCTTAAGAAAATCTCTTAAATTAATTGCATCATATGCAAGTATTTAAAAATTTTTAAAATAATTGCCTCAATGGAGGGCCCGTGTTATAATTATTTTAATTATACCATATCCAACTTAATCATTTGTTTGGAAGATTTTGTGGTCATCCTAATTACTATTAAGGTCTCACTTTGCACAATATCTAATTAGCATGCATATATCATATACTTGCATACATTCCCATACATCTCATGCATTCATGGATAATTAATATGGTATGATAATGGACTTTCTAAGGGATTCAATTCTAAGCCACCAAGAATTGAATCAGGGTATTCCTAGGTGTATTTCATTCATTCATATTACAAGAGTTGCTGAAGAAGTACATAATCAACACTTGATCTTGAATTCCTCCCTCTGGTCCCACCAATGCTCTTAACCTCCTTGATCTTATTGCAATCCAATTACATAGTAATCCTTGGCATACCAAGGCAAATTTATAAGAACTAAATAAATGAAATTACAATCCAAAAAATATTACAACCTTTATAATACATGCCACTAAAATAAATTAAAATAAATTAATTAATTTACAACCCAAAGAAACATAAAAGAAATAAATCCAATCACATTGGTCTTTTATTGTCTATGACCATCCATCATGTCTATCATTATTTAACAATTAAATAAAATATACATACTTAAATTAAATTAAATATCTCATATTTAACTTAAAAATCCATATTTGAATTTGATTTAAACAAATTTAAAAATTCAGATTTGAATCATATTCAAACAAATTTAAAAATTCAAATTTGAATCACATTCAAACGAATTTAAAAATTCAGGTTTGAAACACATTCAAACAAATTTAAAAATTCAGATTCGAATAAAAATTTAATTGTGTGATTAAAACTCCTAATTAAACACTTTAATTACTCATGGGCCTAATTATGGGCCTTGAAACAAAGCCCACATTCAAGCCCAAATAGCCATGCGCACTTTAGTGTTGCACAACCATGGAAGCCGCCACCTATGGTGACTCAAAACAAGCATGCCACCACCTTTGTTGGTCTAACCAGCAATGAAACAATCATCTCATGATCAAATCACACAATTAAATTATATAATCAACAATATAAATGACAAATATAGTGGCTCTAATACCAATTGAAGGAGTGAAAGCTTGAAAAACATAAGTTTAAATCATTGAATTCAAAATTTTTCTTCTAGGGTCTCATGTATCATTCAAGATTCATTATTTGTCTATTTGATTTCAATGATAAACAGCATATTAAAACACTTGAATATATTTTTTTATCTACATTTGCCATTTAAGATTTTAGAATTAACTAATTAATTTTTTAGAACCCTAGATTAAATCAATAACAAGTGCACTAACCTTTTGATACACTGTAGTTGTGTTTGGCACCTTTGGGATGCGCCTAGGATACCAGATGTTGTCCCTCTAGCTTGTTCACACCAAGATCACCAATGGTAGCCCCTTGAATAGCTTCTCAAGCCTTTCCAATCAATTGGAAATTTGGGTTTTGCCTTTAGAGATGTTATAGATGCATACAGGACACTAGAAACGATTTTTAGTATTTTTTTAATTCAAGAGAATGTTGGCAATTCTTTTTGAATTGATGAGAGATGAAGAAGAAGAGAGGAGAGGCTCTTCAGGTGGCAGCACAAAGAAAGAATAGTAGCTTGTATTTTTTTTTTGTTCTTTCATCCTAGCTTGTATTTTTTTTTTTTTTTTTTTGTTCTTTCATCCTTTCCCTTATATAGCTAGGTCACCACTTAAAACCCTTGCCACATGTCACCTTCAAATTGGCTCTTAGTTTAATTGACCCAATCACATTGTGCCAAGTGTCAAACTTAGATTTAATCTTAAGTTTGATCATCTTACATGATTAAAAGACAAATGGCAAGCTTAACTGTAGTGCCATGTGTCACCATCTCATGGTGCCACATGTCACCCTGTGAAATGACCAAAATACCCTTGTGTCTTAATTTTGAGTTCTCAACCCAAAATAATTATTTACCTTCTTCTAATCAATTTATATCAAATATAAATTAATTAGTTAATCTCTATTAATTAATTTCTCACAATTAAATTCATATTTAAACACTTTAAATATAAATTTAACTTATACTATACATCTACTAACCTAGATTTGGTTTCACGCCATGCTAGGGACTTTGTAATCTAATTGTAAACCAAACCTATTTAATTAATCAATTAAACTCTTTAATTAATTAATTAAATCACATTTTACTTGGTAATTACTTGTGTATGTGTGTGACTCACTAGGCTTATCACTAACTGGCAATGAGATATGATATTAACTTTTAATATCATCAGAACTCTTTTTTACCATAAATGATTTCTCTAAATCATTTTAGGCATCTCATAGACTATAGTTAACACCTAGCATAGCATGCCACAGCCACCCAATCGGTAATAAGGTTTACCTTAAATGAACCTATAATCATATGTTACCATACACTAGAATCTCTCTGTTATAAAATCCCAATTCGAGCTGGAGTCATGGTTTATGTCAAACTACATTTGCTATGAATATTATGTTCTCTTTTAATTCCAGTTCTTGAAAAAAAGATTTTTCCCATCAGAAACTCTTTTTTGAAAAAACCTATCTGTCCTAGCCAGGAACTTGAAACATCAAGAATAATTAAATGAACATAGGGTTTTATCTCTATTTACTTAGGGTAACATATTCCATCTTGATCATTAGCTACCTCCATATATAACTATTAGGAGCCAACATATGCCCATATACCCATGCACAGTACAAGTATGAAAGTAGTATTAAACTCAAACCACTTATATACAAGATAACTGTGCTATCTCAGGTCTAAAGATTATATGTACTGATATGATTTATGACAATACATTGACAAGAGTAAACTCTATGTGCTTGTCATAAATGTCACTGGTTCGGCCTACTTATCATGCATAAGTGCCTATCATGTTTGTTATATGGGATGAGACTCACTATTCCATCTTATTTATATCTCATATAAATACATTGGGAACAAACATGAATACAATCTTTCTAGATAAGTCATGTCCTGTGTGAAGTATCCTCGATTCTGAGCCAATTTATGATACTTTGTACTAGAAATACTGTCAGTCACATTCTTAACAACTTAAGATTAAAATTTCTAACAAAATATCAATGGACCTTTTCTATTACACATAAATATATTATGTATATGGAAAAGTGAAAATGCTTTTTATTAATAAAACATGTACAAGATACATACTAAATGATATGCTCTAGGGCATATTACTAACATCTTTTGCTACTGGGTGATGCCCTTCGGGCTAAAGAATGTAGGGGCTATTTACCAACGTACCATAGTCACATTGTTCCATGCCGTGATGCACAAAGAAGTGGAAGTTTATATTGATGACATGATCGTTAAATCCAGAGGGACCGAAAGCCATGTACGGGTATTAAGAAAAGTATTCAAAAGGCTCAGAAAGTATCAGCTGAATTTAAACCTAGCTAAATGTGTGTTTGGGGCAAGATCAGGAAAGCTATTGGGATTTATAGTAAGTGAGAAAGGAATAGAGGTGGATCTTCAAGAGATTCCATCCCCAAAGACAGAAAGGGATGTGCGTAGTTTCCTAGGAAAGTTTGTAACACCCTCCCGGTAACCACTCCGTACATTCTACTGTTTCGGTGACCGGTGTCGGTCCGGACAGCTAGAACGTCCGGAAAAATAATTAAACTTAAGTGAGGGACCAAAATTTACTCAAATATTAATAAGAAACACTTAGTAAAAATTTTAGAAATAAAATACAACCAAGTCAAACGAGCCGATGCCCAAGCGAGGGGTAACCGGAGGGAAGTTGCGGTTCTCGCAACGAGGAGCCCTAGACTCGGGGGAAAAATTGTAAAATAATTTTTGGGACTTCAGAGAAGGGTTACTGAGGTTCCCATGGCATTAGAATGCCAAGAAAATACCTAGAAAAATTTTTCAATCGGTACAGACAATTTTGACCCGTTAAGCCAAACGGAGGGCATTTTGGTCATTTCGGTCATTTCGCCTTCCGAGGTGATTTTTGGCCGACTTGTCCAGTTGAGTAAATAATTAATATGACATAAAATATGAAGAAATATTGCTAGAAATTAAATTGAACTTGAGTAGAGGAGGAAAGAAAAGAAATTGAGGAAAAAGGCTATTTATGACATAATGGGATGTCATTTATAATTTTCAACCAATCACCATTAATCTACCATTTGACTAAACAAATAAAAGACATAAATGAAGACCAAAAGGAACAAAAATGCAGCTGCCTTCTTCCTTATCCCAAACCAGCCAAAATTTCCTCAACCCTTCCCTCTATTGATGTTCACTTCAAACCTTAAATTTCCTCTTCAATTCACCCTAAAACCCTAGAAACTCTTCACTAAAATTTGCCATAGCACCTTGCTAAAGCTCTTGGCAGCCAACAAGACGAAGGAAATTGAAGTTTAGGGCTTTGGAAATTCTGCCCAAACAAGGTTAGTGCACTTATACCCATTAAACTCTTTATTTCCATGATTTTGGACTTGAACTTTGTAAGATTTGTAGTTTAAATGAACAAAAACCTATGGGTATGAACACTTGAATTTCGGCAGCCCTAATAGAGGAAGGGTTTTGAATGTTTTTAATGGACTTAGCATGAGTTGAAGATTGTATTTAAGTTATATATTTACATAGATGTTTAACTAGGGTGCTAATGGAGGTTTATGGGTAAATTGCCTTGGACACTAGGGTTTTGAGGCATGAAAAATTGACTTGGCTTACCAACCTATTAAAGAACACTCTAATGGTCAATAAGTGACCATTTGAGGTATGTTGGCCACAAATTGAACTTAAAAATGCTATGGCAAAGTGAGGTTGCAGGCTGCCCTATGACAGCAGCATAGGGACCAAAACTTGGCCCCAATCCGAACCCTGAAACTGCCTCTGCAGAATTGACCAAATGAACAGTAACTGTTCATTTGGCCATAACTCACTGTGGATTTTGTCAATTGGCCTGAAATTTTTACAGAAAAAAGCTAAGATATAGAAAAACAACTTTCATGAAGGAACCTACCCCAAATTATGGCCAGAACCCATCCAAACAAGTGGTTCCAGTCACTATTCATGCACTGTAGATATGGTAATTTTCTGCAGAATGCATATCCGGACAGCTTGGGTTTTTGGGCCATATCTGGAGCTACAAAACTCCAAATGGAGTGATTCAAAAAACGAAATTCAACTAGACAAAATAAGGAACAACTTTCATGTTTTACATTTCTTCAAATTCCAACAGTAACAGTGTCCAATGGAACAGTGAAGTTGACTCACCAAAACTGAAAATTCTGCTTGTGTGAGTTACACTTTGAAATGGTATTAACACTTAATGCCAACAAGTTTTAAACACTAAATGTGGTATATTGGGAGTGCCAAAGTCAATGTACATATTTGCTATCAAAAAGTCAACATTTTAGTTAACCATAGAGGTGAATAGTAACACCAAAACTTGAAATTCAAAGATTGAAGAATTTAAAAGTTTCAAATGCCCTAGTATACCTAACAAGATTGGTTTGGATAGTTTGGCATGCCAATAGGGTTCAGTTAGCAGTACTGCACATGGCAAAAATGCCATTCTGTGATTTCATGGCTTTTAGCCATTCTGACTTTGCATTGAGACTTGGCCTTGTGCTCGATATTATTCTGACTTGTTAGCTGTTCTGTTGCACACCGGGAGATACATATGTGACCGATGGTGTGACGGCCCGAGGTACTAGGTACCCAGTGCAAGTTTACCCGTTATCCAGTCCAGTCGTCTAGTGTAGGTTACTTGGGGCAACCAAATGAATAAAAGTGAACAACGTTAATGAAACAATGAATATATCAATACTAAACAAAGAAAGCATACACATTCTATACACATTTATTTTCTTGCTATTTTCTTTTATTATATTATTGCACCACTAAGCATTATTGCTTAGCGCGTTGCTTTTGCCACGCATAGGTACTGGAGATCCCAATCGCGAGCTCAGTAGACCACAGACTGGGTGAGTCCATCCAGCAGTTATGCTCAGTGTCCGTGTCACCTCGTCACCTGCAGTGCATTGGTAGGACACTAGATGTCATTTTGTCATTTTGTAATTAACTTTTTATTTTCTCATATGTATTTGGGATTTATGTAATGTATTTTGAGGTTCATGTAAATAATAAAGATTTATGGTCATGTATGGTATTAATTTGAGTATTTATTGGTTGTTTATATATGAGAACCCTGAGAAAGGAATGTTTTGAGAAATGAAAACGTTGTTGAGACCTGAAATTGACAAATTATTGAGATATTGATATTGAGTTTTATTGATGATATTAGAGTTGAGAATGAATGAAATTGTATATTGGAAGTGTTTTTAACAGGTTCCGAAGAACTGTTTTCTCGATTTTTAGCCGGTACTCCGCCGGATTTTCTTTAAAATCTTCGGAACCTCAAATGAATAATACTTTTGATAAATGGTTAAAATAAATCAAATTTCATAAATTAACTTCAAAAGCATGACACAAATTAAGTAAGGTATATTAGAGGGTGCCAAGATAATCGTGTGGCATTACTTACTCGGGTATACTGTACACGGGTAAGGGGTGTCACATTTAGTGGTATCAGAGCACGGTTTAGGAGTTTCTGGGCCTAGATTGAGTCCATACCATGCATTGCATTTGTAAGAGTCGAGGTGACACTAACGCAGATCTGTTTATCTTTCTTATTTTGAATAGGATATGGATCCTTCATCTCAGAGAGCCGTTGAGGAGGAAGTGGAGAGTCATGCTCCACCTGCAGTAGCTGAGACTGGGGGCATGAGAGAATCTGCTCTGCCAGCTCAAGCAGAGCCTGCTCAGCCTCCACAGGCCATGTTCCAACAAATGGCCGACTTCTTTAGACAAATGGCCGGAGTAATGCCAGCACCACCACCACCACCACCAGCTCCACAGCAGAAATCACACCTAGAAAGGCTAAGGAAGTTTGGAGCTGTGGACTTCTATGGCAAGAGAGAAGATGACTCATTGCGGTAGAGAATTGGTTGAACAGAACAGGCAGAGTACTAAAACAACTTCACTGCACTCCAGAGCAAAACCTGGAAGCTGCCATCTCTTTACTGCAAGACGATGCTTATGAGTGGTGGGACACTGTGTCCAGTGAAGTGCAGCCAGAAGCTGTAACTTGGGACTTCTTCCTCTCTGAATTCAAGAAGAAATATGTGGGTACTGTATACCTGGAAGAGAGAAGAAGAGAATTTATTAACCTGAGGCAGAGACAATTGTCAGTAACTGAATATGAGAAGGAATTTGTCCGATTAAGCCGTTATGGAAGGGAGATAGTCCCTAATGAAGCTGAAAGATGCAAGAGATTTGAAGAGGGACTAAATGACAACATCAAGATCCAGCTCACTGCCTTGGGAATCACAGAATTTACCAAGTTAGTGGAAGCGGCAATAAAGGTTGAAAAGGTTAGAATCAGTGAATGCACTGTAAGGGATAGACAGCAGAAGAGGGGACCAGGTCAGTCTAGTTCCGCTCCTGGATTTGGGAAGAAGTTTAAGGGTCCTCCTGCACAGAGTTCGGGTCAACCACAGGGTCAGGGTCAGTCTCAGGGGCCCAGGCCACAGTTCACCCCTAGGAGAGGTCAGTCCACACCATCAGTGGGCAGCTCTCCAGGGATGGGGTTCAGGGGACCAGCCCCAACATCTTCTGCATGTCCGCATTGCCTGAAATGGCACAAGGGGGAATGTTGGAGAGTAACTGGTGCTTGCTTGAGGTGTGGGTCAGCAGAGCATCAGTTGAGAAACTGTCCACGCAGAACTACTACAGCTGCTCCAACACAAGCGCATGCACTGCTCTGTACCACGCAGAGGTAGAAAATCTGCAACTGAGGTCATTGGACCATCACAGAGGCTCAGATCTGAGCCGCAGAGAGGCCGATAATGCACCACCGCCGTAAATTATGCCTTGAGAGCTCAGAGGAGCAAGATGCCCGGACGTCATCACGGCACGTTCTCCCTCTACAATACTCCTGTGCATGCATTGGTGGATCCAGGATCCACTCATTCCTACATTTGCATCAACCTACCCGTAGAAAGGGGGATACTAGTAAGGGAGAGTGACCAAGACATTCTGGTCACTAATCCATTAGGCCACAGTGTAGTGGTGAACAAGGTATACAAGGGTTGCCCGTTAAGGATTCAGGGGTATGAATTCTTGGCAGACCTAATTGAGTTGCCCTTCCATGAGTTTGACGTGATATTGGGAATGGACTGGTTGTCACGTCATCAGGCAATAGTTGATTGCAAATTGAAGAGAATTTCTCTAAAAACTTCAGAGGGTAATGAGATCACAGTTGTGGGGGAAAGGACAGATTTCTTGTCCAATGTCATCTCAGCCACTGTTGCAAGAAGAATGATGAGAAAAGGCTGTGAAGCCTACCTAGAACATGTGGTCGATACTAGGCAGGCTAAGCCAAACTTGATTGATATACCCACAGTGAGAGACTTCCCAGAGGTATTTCCTGAAGAGTTGCCTGGTTTGCCACCAGAAAGGGAAGTCGAATTTGCTATTGAGACACCGCGGCACAAACACCCATTTCCATTGCTCCTTATAGGATGGCACCCACTGAATTGAGAGAGTTGAAAACTCAGTTGCAAGAGTTGTTAGATAAGGGGTTCATACGCCCCAGTGTGTCACCATGGGGAGCTCCAGTGCTGTTTGTGAAAAAGAAGGATGGGACTTTGAGACTTTGTATTGATTACCGGCAGTTGAATAAAGTGACTGTGAAGAACAAATATCCGTTGCCTAGAATTGATGATCTGTTTAATCAATTGAAGGGAGCAGGAGTATTTTCTAAGATTGATCTCAGATCAGGGTATCATCAGCTGAGGGTGAAGGATGTAGATGTGCCAAAGACTGCATTCAGGACCCGATATGGGCATTATGAGTTCTTAGTGATGCCCTTTGGCCTAACAAATGCACCAGCGGCATTCATGGACCTTATGAACCGTATCTTCCATCCATACCTGGATCGGTTCGTAGTGGTTTTTATTGATGATATTCTGGTGTACTCCAAGACCAGGGAAGAACATGATGAACATTTGAGGATTGTTCTGCAAACCCTGCGGGAAAAGAAGCTGTATGCTAAGTTGTCCAAGTGTGACTTTTGGCTGAATGAGATTGCATTCCTTGGACACATAGTGTCAGCTGATGGGATTAGGGTGGATCCCAAGAAAATAGAAGCAGTGATGGAATGGAAGCCTCCCAGGAATACCACTGAGGTCAGAAGCTTCCTGGGGTTAGCTGGGTATTACAGGAGATTTGTAAAGGGATTTTCCCTAATAGCTGCTCCAATGACCAAGTTATTACATAAGAATGTCAGATTTGACTGGAATGACAAGTGTCAGACCAGTTTTGAGAAATTGAAGGCTATGTTGACAGAGGCACCAGCAGCACACAAGGTGTCCGAAAAGGACTTTGTGGTCTACAGTGATGCCTCTCATAATGGGTTAGGGTGTGTATTGATGCAAGAGAGGAAAGTGATCGCCTATGCTTCCAGACAGCTAAGGCCACATGAACAGAACTACCCTACCCATGATCTAGAGCTTGCAGCAATTATCTTCGCACTGAAGATATGGAGGCATTACTTGTATGGTGAAAAGTGCTACATTTACA
Source organism: Hevea brasiliensis (assembly GCF_030052815.1). Classification (NCBI taxonomy): domain Eukaryota; kingdom Viridiplantae; phylum Streptophyta; class Magnoliopsida; order Malpighiales; family Euphorbiaceae; genus Hevea; species Hevea brasiliensis. Next base: position 69,463,848 of record NC_079494.1, read on the forward strand.
CAGACCACAAGAGTCTAAAATATTTGCCAACTCAGAGGGAGCTCAACCTTAGACAGAGGCGATGAATTGAGTTCCTGAAGGACTATGACTGTGTAATTGACTACCATCCTGGGAAGGCAAATGTAGTTGCTGATGCTTTGAGCAGAAAATCCATGACAGCTTTGAGATCATTGAATGCCCGTCTATCTTTGGTTCGAGATGGAGCTATTTTGTCTTAGATGAAAGTGAGGCCAAACCTGCTACAGCAGATACTGGATGGGCAAAAGGCAGATGAGAAGTTAATGGCTATTATGAGCAAGATCCCAGAGGGAAAAGCAGCTGACTATGAGGTGAAAGCAGATGGGTGTCTGCACTACAAAGGAAGACTGTGTGTACCAGATAATGGGGAATTGAAGGCCCGTATTCTAAAAGAGGCACACACCAGTGTATATGCTATGCACCCAGGAAGTACAAAGATGTATCATGACCTGAAGCTTCAGTATTGGTGGCCTGGTATGAAGAGAGACATAGCTGACTATGTGACTAAATGCTTGACATGTCAGCAAGTCAAAGCAGAACATCAAGTTCCATCCGGTTTGCTACAGCCTATACGCATACCTGAATGGAAATGGGATCAGGTCACCATGGATTTTGTAAGTGGGCTACCTCTCACCCGGAAGAAGCATGATGCAGCATTGGTAATAGTGGATAGATTGATAAAGTCAGCACACTTTCTTCCAGTTAGGACTGACTATTCACTAGAGAGGTTAGCAGAATTGTATATTAGTGAGATAGTTAGACTGCATGGAATTCCACTTTCTATCATATCTGATCGAGACCCAAGGTTTACATCGAGATTTTAGAAGAAGTTACATGAATCCTTGGGTACACAATTCCATTTCAGCACAGCTTTCCATCCTCAGACGGATGGGCAATCAGAAAGAGTAATCCAGGTAAACAATTGAAACCCATGAAATTGATACAAATATATAACTGAAATGATAATAATAACTTGAAATATTTGTCAGGTCCTGGAGGATATGCTGAGGAGTTGTGTCATTGAGTTTGAGGGAAGTTGGGATAGATACCTCCCACTGGCAGAGTTTGCATACAACAATAGCTACCAAGCTAGCATTCAAATGGCCCCATATGAAGCGCTGTATGGGAGAAAATGTAGAACTCCAGTGTGCTGGACTGAATTGGGCGAAGACAAACTGGTAGGCGGACACAGTGAAACAGCCGAGGAGAAGTTGAAATCAATCAAAGCCAACTTGAAGGTTGCCTCAGACAGACAGAAATCTTATGCCGACCTGAAGAGAAAAGAAATAGAATATGTGGTTGGCGACAAAGTGTTCCTCAAGGTGTCACCATGGAGGAAAGTATTGAGGTTTGGAAGGAAAGGTAAGTTAAGCCCTAGGTTCATTGGCCCATATGAAGTCATTGAACGTGTGGGTCCAGTGGCCTATAGGCTAGCTTTACCACCAGAGCTGGACAAGATCCACAATGTATTCCATGTGTCCATGCTCAGGAGATACCGCTCAGATCCTTCACATGTCATCTCCAGAGAAAAAATTGAAATACAGCCGGATTTGACATATGAAGAAGAACCTCTACGGATCCTAGCTCGGGAAGTGAAAGAGTTGAGGAACAAACAGATTCCATTGGTGAAAGTGCTTTGGAGGCACCACAACACCGAGGAGGCAACTTGGGAAAGTGAAGAAACGATGAGGCAATAGTTCCCTCAACTGTTTGCATCAGGTAAATTTCGAGGACGAAATTTAAATTAGAGGGGAAGAGTTGTAACACCCTCCCGGTAACCACTCCGTACATTCTACTGTTCCGGTGACCGGTGTCAGTCCGGACAGCTAGAACATCCGGAAAAATAATTAAACTTAAGTGAGGGACCAAAATTTACTCAAATATTAATAAGAAACACTTAGTAAAAATTTTAGAAATAAAATACAACCAAGTCAAATGAGCCGGTGCCCAAGCGAGGGGTAACCGGAGGGAAGTTGCGGTTCTCGCAACGAGGAGCCCTAGACCCGGGGGAAAAATTGTAAAATAATTTTTGGGACTCCAGAGAAGGGTTACTGAGGTTCCCATGGCATTAGAATGCCAAGAAAATACCTAGAAAAATTTTTCAATCGGTACAGACAATTTTGACCCGTTAAGCCAAACGGAGGGCATTTTGGTCATTTCGCCTTCCGAGGTGATTTTTGGCCGACTTGTCCAGTTGAGTAAATAATTAATATGACATAAAATATGAAGAAATATTGCTAGAAATTAAATTGAACTTGAGTAGAGGAGGAAAGAAAAGAAATTGAGGAAAAAGGCTATTTATGACATCATGGGATGTCATTTATAATTTTCAACCAATCACCATTAATCTACCATTTGACTAAACAAATAAAAGACATAAATGAAGACCAAAAGGAACAAAAATGCAGCTGCCTTCTTCCTTATCCCAAACCAGCCGAAATTTCCTCAACCCTTCCCTCCATTGATGTTCACTTCAAACCTTAAATTTCCTTTTCAATTCACCCTAAAACCCTAGAAACTCTTTACTAAAATTTGCCCTAGCACCTTGCTAAAGCTCTTGGCAGCCAACAAGAGGAAGGAAATTGAAGTTTAGGGCTTTGGAAATTCTGCCCAAACAAGGTTAGTGCACTTATACCCATTAAACTCTTTATTTCCATGATTTTGGACTTGAACTTAGTAAGATTTGTAGTTTAAATGAACAAAAACCTATGGGTATGAACACTTGAATTTCGGCAGCCCTAATAGAGGAAGGGTTTTGAATGTTTTTAATGGACTTAGCATGAGTTGAAGATTGTATTTAAGTTATATATTTACATAGATGTTTAACTAGGGTGCTAATGGAGGTTTATGGGTAAATTGCCTTGGACACTAGGGTTTTGAGGCATGAAAAATTGACTTGGCTTACCAACCTATTAAAGAACACTCTAATGGTCAATAAGTGACCATTTGAGGTATGTTGGCCACAAATTGAACTTAAAAATGCTATGGCAAAGTGAGGTTGCAGGCTGCCCTATGACAGCAGCATAGGGACTGAAAATTCAGTCCCTTTGCACTGCCATAACTTGGGCTGTGCTAGTCCAATTGGTGTTTGGCCAATTGGACATGAAACTAGGCTTATAATGGCACATTTTTGCTGAAGAAACCATGCCCAAAAGACCAAAGCAAGAGGACAAAAACTTGGCCCCAATCCGGAACCCTGAAACTGCCTCTGCAGAATTGACCAAATGAACAGTAACTGTTCATTTGGCCATAACTCACTGTGGATTTGGTCAATTGGCCTGAAATTTTTACAGCAACTAGCTAAGACATAGACAAACAACTTCCATGAAGGAATCTACCCCAAATTATGGCCAGAACCCATCCAAACAAGTGGTTCCAGTCACTGTTCATGCACTGTAGATATGGTAATTTTCTGCAGAATGCATATCCGGACAGCTTGGGTTTTTGGGCCATATCTGGAGCTACAAAACTCCAAATGGAGTGATTCAAAAAAAGAAATTCAACTAGATAAAATAAGGAACAACTTTCATGTTTTACATTTCTTCAAATTCCAACAGTAACAGTGTCCAATGGAACAGTGAAGTTGACTCACCAAAACTGAAAATTCTGCTTGTGTTGAGTTATACTTTGAAATGGTATTAACACTTAATGCCAACAAGTTTTAAACACTAAATGTGGTATATTGGGAGTGCCAAAGTCAATGTACATATTTGCTATCAAAAAGTCAACATTTTAGTTGACCATAGAGGTGAATAGTAACACCAAAACTTGAAATTCAAAGATTGAAGAATTTAAAAGTTTCAAATGCCCTAGTATACCTAACAAGATTGGTTTGGATAGTTTGGCATGCCAATAGGGTTCGGTTAGCGATCGCACATGGCAAAAATGCCATTCTATGATTTCATGGCTTTTAGCCATTCGACTTTGCATTGAGACTTGGCCTTGTGCTCGATATTATTCTGACATTGTTAGCTGTTGCACACCGGGAGATACATATGTGACCGATGGTGTGACGGCCCGAGGTACTAGGTACCCAGTGCCAGTTTACCCGTTATCCAGTCCAGTCGTCTAGTGTAGGTTACTTGGGGCAACCAAATGAATAAAAGTGAACAACGTTAATGAAACAATGAATATATCAATACCAAACAAAGAAAGCATACACATTCTATACACATTTATTTTCTTGCTATTTTCTTTTATTATATTATTGCACCACTAAGCATTATTGCTTAGCGCGTTGCTTTTGCCACGCGTAGGTACTGGAGATCCCGATCGCGAGCCCAGTAGACCACAGACTGGGTGAGTCCATCCGGCAGTTCTGCTCAGTGTCCGTGTCACCTCGTCACCTGCAGTGCATTGGTAGGACACTAGATGTCATTTTGTCATTTTGTAATTAACTTTTTATTTTCTCATATGTATTTGGGATTTATGTAATGTATTTTGAGGTTCATGTAAATAATAAAGATTTATGGTCATGTATGGTATTAATTTGAGTATTTATTGGTTGTTTATATATGAGAACCCTGAGAAAGGGATGTTTTGAGAAATGAAAAGGTTGTTGAGACCTGAAATTGACAAATTATTGAGATATTGATATTGAGTTTTATTGATGATATTGGAGTTGAGAATGAATGAAATTGTATATTGGAAGTGTTTTTAACAGGTTCCGAAGAACTGTTTTCTCCATTTTTAGCCGGTACTCCGCCGGATTTTCTTTAAAATCTTCGGAACCTCAAATGAATAATACTTTTGATAAATGGTTAAAATAAATCAAATTTCATAAATTAACTTCAAAAGCATGACACAAATTAAGTAAGGTATATTAGAGTGTGCCAGTACACCGTGTGGCATTACTTACTCGGGTATACTGTACACGGGTAAGGGGTGTCACAAAGTTAAACTACATTTTAAGATTTATCTCTAATCTCACTGCCAAGACTAAACCCATTTTCATGTTACTTAAGAAGAATAATGCCACCAAGTGGGATCAAGCTTATCAAGAAGCTTTTGAAAGGATTAAATAGTGCTTGTCAAATCCACTGATATTGGTTCCCCCGATGATGGGTGGGCCATTAATCCTGTACATGGCAGTTTAACAAAGCTCGATGGGTTGCATTCTGGGACAACATGATGACACTGGGAGGAAAGAAAGGGCCATTTACTATTTGAGCAAGAAATTCAATGATTGTTAGTCGAGATACTCATTCCTGGAAAAAACCTATTGTGTATTGGCTTAGATGGCAAATCGACTCAAACATTACTTGTTGGATCATAAAACATGGCTCATCTCCATAATGGATCCAATCAAGTATGTATTTGAAAGCCCATTCATGCTTGGGAGATTAGCAAAATGGCAGGTCATACTTTCTCAATATGACATAGTCTATATGATAACAAAGGTAGTAAAATGGAGTGTGATAGCTGATCTCCTGGCTAAAAACCCAATCAATGATTACGAAGCTCTGGATTTTGAATTCCTAGATGAATATATTAACGCAATGGGCAATGATGTATGGGAAATGTATTTTGATGGAGCTGTCAATTTAGTTGGTAATGGGATTTGAGCAGTGCTGGTTGCCCCAGATGGGAAACATTTCCCAATAGCTATTAAGTTGAGGTTTGGCTGCACAAACAATGCAGCAGAGTATGAAGCCTGCGTGAGTAGCTTACAGGCTGCTATTGAAATGAAGATAAAGAAATTAGAGGTGTATGGGGATTCAGCTCTGATCAATTACCAAGTCAAAAGGGAATGGCAAACTAAAGACCGAAAACTGATCCCATATCAAAAATATCTCCTTGAACTAATAAAGGAATTTGAAGAGAATTCTTTCACTCACCTAAGCCGGGACAGGAACTAATTTGCTGATGCCTTAGCTATTTTAGCTGTGATGACTTACGTGGAGGAAGGGCAAATAACACAGTTATTGTGAATCAAAGCAAGAAGTGAGCCAGCGTACTGCTTTATGATCGAAGAAGAAATAGATGGCAAACCCTGGTATCATGATGTCCAGGTTTACATCAAAAATAGGGAATATCCTCCTAGGGCAAGCAGAAATGAAAAAAGAATGATAAAAAGATTAGCAATGGGATATTTCCCCAGTGGAGAAATCTTGTATAAGAGAAGCTCCAATGGAGAGTTGTTAAGATGCGTAAATGCTAAAGTAGCAAGGAGAATTCTATTTGAAACCCATGAAAGGAATTGTGCTACTCATAGCAATGGGCATATAATGGCAAAGCAGATCTTAAGGCGGGGTTACTTCTAGACCACTTTGGAAAAGGATTGCATTGAGTACTTCTAGAAGTGTCACAAATGTCAAATTTATGCTGATTAGATAAATGTCCCGCATCATTAGCTCTACCATGGCCTTTTGCAAAGTGGGGTATCGATGTAATCAATCCAATTACTCCAAAAGTAGCTAATGGACACAGGTTCATTTTGGTGGCCATCGATCACTTTACTAAATGGGTTGAAGCTACCTCATATGCTCACATCACTCAAAAAACCTTTCTGAAATTCCTTAAGAATAATATTATCTACTGGTATGGTATTCCTAAAGAGATTGTCACTGATAATGCCAATAATCTAAATGGTCTGAAGATTCAGAAGTTATGTGATTAGTACAAGATACGGCATCTCAATTCATCTCCATATCGACCCCAGATGAATGGAGCTGTAGAAGCTGCCAATAAAAATCTCAAGCAGATAATCAGAAAAATGATAGTCACTTGCAAATATTGCAATGATATGCTTTTCTTTGCCCTTCATGCCTATCAAACTATGGTACGAACATCGACCAGGGCAGCTCCATATTCGCTAGTCTACATGATAGAAGCTATTTTGCCAATAGAGGTGGAAATTCCTTCTTTAAGGATCTTAAAAGAGGCAGAACTAGATGAGATGTAATGGGTTCAATCGAGGTTAGATCAACTAAATTTGATAGATGAGAAAAGACTAACAGCAGTATGCCACGGGTAGTTGTACCAAAGAAGAATGGCCAGAGCATTCGACAAGAATATACGCCCGTGCGAATTCCAATCAAGATATCTGGTTTTAAAGAAGATCCTCCCGAATCAAAGCGATTCCCGGGGCAAGTGGTCACCAACTTATGAAGGGCCTTATGTGGTTATAAAAGCATTTTTTGGCAGTGCACTCATCTTAACTCACATGGATGGGGAAGAATTGCCAAGGCCAGTGAATGCGAATGCTGTAAAAAGATATTATGCATAAAAAAAACTGAGTAGGAGTGAAAACCCGAAAGGGCACTTTCTGCAAAATGAGCAAAGGGTGAAAATTCAAAAGGACGCCTCAAAAAGAGAGAAAAAAAAAATGTATAGGAGTGAAAACCCGAAAGGGCGTTCCTAGCAAAATGAGGGAAAGGAGGCGAAAACCCGAAAGGGCGCTTTCTGCAAAATTAGCAAAGAGTGAAAATCTGAAAGGATGCCCTGAAAATAGAGTAAAAAAAAAAAAAAAAAAAGCTGAGAGTGAAAACCTAAAAGGGCACTTCTAATCTAAGACGGCGAAGAAACAAATATGATCTCGAGATCAGGGGATAATAAAATTGAAGGAGCGGAAGCGAGAAAAACACAAGTTTATACCATTGAATTCAAAAATTTTCACCTAGGGTCACATGCTTCATGCAAGATTTATTTTTATCTATTTGATTTCAATGATAAACAACATATTAAAACACTTTTAATATGTTTTTGGATTTGTATTTACCATTTAAGATTTTAGAATTAATCAGATTAATTTTAGAACCCTAGATTAAATCAAGAACAAACACACTAACCTCTTGATGCACTACAATGTATTTGCGCCTTTGAGATTCATCATCAGGATACCAGATATTGTCCCTCTAGCTTGTCCACACCAAGAACACCTATGGCAGCCCTTAAATAGCTTCTAAAGCTTTTTCTTTTATTTAGAAAATCAAGTTCTGCCTTTTAAGAGATTAAAGATGTAAACAGGACACTAGAAACGATTTCTAGTATTTTTAATTCAAGAGATTGTTTGCTAATCTCTTAGAATAGATGAGAGATGAAGAGGAAGAGAGAATGTGAGTCTCAAGGGTGGCAGCACACAATGAGAGGCAGCAGCTTGTATGTTTTATTTTTTCATAATAACACTTATATAGCTAGGTCACCACTTAAACCCTTGCCATATGTCACCCTTTGATTGGTTCTAGGTTTAATTGATCCAATCACATTATGCCAAGTGTCAAACCTATATTTAATCTTAATTTTAATCATCTTACATGATTAAAAGACATTTGGTAAGCTTATGTGTAATTTCATGTGTCACCATCTCATGGTGCCACATGTCACCCTGTGAAATGATCAAAATGCCCCTGTGTCTTAATTTTGAGTTCTTAACCCAAAATAATTATTTCTCTCCCACTAATCAATTTATATCAAATATAAATTAATTAATTAATCTCTATTAATTAATTTCTCATTAATTAAATTCATATTTAAACACTTTAAATATAAATTTAACTTATACTACACATCCAATAATCTAGATTTGGTTTCAAGTCATGATAGGGACTTTGCAATCTAATTGCAAACCAAATATATTTAATTAATCAATTAAACTCTTTAATTAATTAATTAAATCATATTTAATTAGGTGATAACTTGTGCATGTGTGTGACTTACTAGGCTCATCACTAATTGGCAATGGGATATGATATCAACTCTTAATATCATCAGAACTCTTTCTTACCATAAATGATTTCTCCAAATCATTTTATGCACCTCATAGACTATGGTTAACACCCAGCATAGCATGCCATGGCCACCCAATTAGTAATAAAGTTTACCTTAAATGAACCTATAATCATATGTTACCAGGCACTGGAATCTCTCTATTACAAAATCTCAACTTAAGCTGGAGTCATGGTTTATGTCAAACTCCAGTTGCTATGAATATTTTGTTCTCTTTTAATTCTAGTTCTTGATTAAAAAGATTTTTTCATCAGAAACTATTTTCTGATTAAATCTATCTGTCCTGGCCAGGAACTTGAAACATCAAGAACAATTAAATGAACATAGGATTTTATCTCTATTTACTTAGAGGAACAGATTCCATCTTGATCAACACCTACCTCCATATATTGTTAGTAGTATGCCCTAGAGCATATCATTTAGTATGTATCTTGTAAATGTTTTTATTAATAAAAGGCATTTCCACTTTTCTGTTTATATAATATATTTATGTGTAATAGAAAAGGTCCATTGATATTTTGTTAGAAATTCTATTCTTAAGTTATTAAGAATATGAGTGGCAGTATTTCTAGTACAAAGTATCATAAATAGGTTCACAATCGAGGATACTTCATAATAAGGACATGACTTATCCAGAAAGATTGTATTCATGTTTGCTCCCAAGTTATTTATATGAGATATAAATAAGATGGAATGGTGAGTCTCATGCCATATAACAAATATGATAGGCACTTCTACATGATAAGTAGGCCGAACCAGTGACACTTATGACAAGCACATGGAGTTTACTCTTGTCAATGTTGTCATAAATCATATCAGTGCATATAATCTTTAGACCTGAGATAGTACAGTTATCTTGTATATAGGTAGTTTGAGTTTGATACTGCTTTCATACATTGCATCGTATGGGTATATGGGCATGTGTTGGCTCCTACTAATTATATATGGAGGTAGGTGTTGATCAAGATGGAATCTGTTCCTCTAAGTAAATAGAGATAAAATCCTATGTTCATTTAATTGTTTTTGATGTTTCAAGTTTCTGGCCAGGACAGATAGATTTATTCAGAAAAGAGTTTCTGAAGAGAAAATCATTTTAATCAAGAACTAGAATTAAAAGAGAACATAATATTCATAGCAAATGGGGTTTGACATAAACTATGACTCCAGCTTGAGTTGGGATTTTGTAACAGAGAGATTCTAGTGCATGGTACCATATGATTATAGGTTCATTTAAGGTAAACCTTATTACTAATTGGGTGTCCATGGCATGCTATGCTAGGTGCTAACCATGGTCTATGAGTTGCATAAAATGATTTAGAGAAATCATTTATGGTAAGAAAGAGTTCTGATGATATTAAGAGTTGATATCATGTCTTATTGCCAATTAGTAATGAGCCTAGTAAGTCACACACATACACAAGTTATCAACTATTTAAATACAATTTAATTAATTAATCAAAGAGTTTAATTGATTAATTAAATAGGTTTGGTTTGTAATTAGATTGCAAAATCCCTAGCATGACTTGAAACCAAATCTAGATTATTGGATGTATAGTATAAGTTAAATTTATATTTAAAGTGTTTAAATATGAATTTAATTAATGAGAAATTAATTAATAGAGATTAATTAATTAATTTATATTTGATATAAATTAATTATAGGAAGAAAAATAATTATTTTGGGTTACGAACTCAAAATTAAGACACAGGGGCATTTTAGTCACTTCACAGTATGACACGTGGCACCATGAGATGGTGACTCATAGGATTACGCATAAGCTTGCCAAATGTTTTTTAATCATTTAAGATGATTAAAATCAAGATTAAATATAGGTTTGACACTTGGCACAATGTGATTGGGTCACTTAAACCTAAAACTAATCAAAGGGTGACATGTGGCAAGGGTTTAATGTGTTAACCTAGCTATATAAGTGTTGTTATGAAAAAGAAAAAACAACCAGCAGCCACTCTTCCTTTGTCACGCCATTTTGAGGCTCTCCATCTATTCTTCTTCATCTCTCATCAATTCAAAGAGATTAGCCATCAATCTCTTGAATTAAGAACACTAGAAATTGTTTCTAGTGTCCTGTTTACATCTCTAATCTCTTAAAAGGCAGAACTTGAATTTCTGATTAATAGAAAAAGCTTTAGAAGCTGTTCAAGGGCTGCCATAGGTGTTCTTGGTGTGGACAAGCTAGAGGGACAACATCTGGTGTCCTGAAGACGAATCTCAAAGGTACAGACACGCTGTAGTGCATCAAGTGGTTAGTGTAATCGTTCTTGATTTAATCTAGGGTTCTAAAATTAATCTGATTAATTTAAAAATCTTAAATGACAAATACGGATCTAAAAACACATTAAAAGAGTTTTAATATGTTGTTTATCATTGAAATCAAATCGATAAAAATAAATCTTGCATGATGCATGTGACCCCAAGCGAAAAATTTTTGAATTCAATGGTATAAACTTGTATTTTTCACCCTTCCGTTCCTTTAATTGATATCAAAGCCACTATATTTGCCATTTAGATTGTTGATTATATGATTTAATTGTGTGTTATGATCATGAGATGATTTATCCATTGCTGGTTGCAATGGAGGTTTGGCGGCATGCTTGAAAAACACCATCAATGGTGCGCATGGTTTGGCTTCCATGGGTGGTTCAAGGTTTGGCTTTTAATTCTGCAATTGTTGTATGATCTAAGGCCTATTCTTTGACTAATTAAAGTGTTTAATTAGTAGTTTTAATCACACAATTAAATTGTGATTCAAATATGAATTTTTAAAAAATGTTTGAATGTGATTCAAATCTGAATTTTTAAGGTTGTTTGAATGTGATACAAATCTGAATTTTTAAATTTGTTTGAATGAGATTCAAATATGAATTTTTAAATTTATTTGAATCATATTCAAATCTGGATTTTTAAGTTGAATATGAGATATTCAATTTAATTTAAGTATGTATGTTTTATTTAATTGTTAAATAGTGATATGCATGATGGATGATCATGGACTATAAAAGACCAATGTGATTGGATTTATTTCTTTTATGTTTCTTTGGGATTGTAAATTAATTAATTTATTTTAATTTATTTTGGGCATGTATTATTAAGTTTGTAATAATTTTTGGGTTGTAATTTCATTTATTTAAGTTCTTGTAAATTTGCCTTGGTATGCCAAGGATTACTGTGTAATATTGGATTACAAGAAGTTCAAGGAGGTCAAGAGCATTGGTGGGACCAGTGGGAGGAATTCAAGATCAAGTGTTGATTATGTACTCCTTCAGCAACTCTTGTAAAATGAATGAATGAAATGCACCTAAAAGTGCCCTGATTCAATTCTTGGTGGCTCAGAATTGAATCTCTTAGAAAGTCCATGATCATACCATATTTACTGCTTATCCATGAATGCATAAGATGTATGAGAATATATGCAATTATATGATATATGCATGCTAAATGGATAATGTGCAAAGTGAGACCTAAATAGTAATTAGGATGACCATAAAATCTTCCAGACAAATGATTAAGTTGGAAATGCTATAATTAAAGTAATTATAACATAGGCCCTCCATTGGGGCAATTATTTTAAGAAATTTTAAATAGTTGCATAAGATGCAATTAATTTAAGAGATTTTCTTAAGAATAATTGTTAAGCATGAGATGTTGTAAATATGTAAATGGATTGGTGGCCAATATTGGATGCACCTGAGGACATTAAAATTATTTCCATAATTACTGGCTCAATGGGATCAACTTAACTAATGCAAGATAAGTCAATAATGGATGTACCTGAGATTTTGAGCATTAGGGGGCTAGGTAAAGGATTGAACCTCACATGAGATGTGATGGGCAAAGAGTTGCTCACTTATAGTTTATTGTAATTCCAATAATGGATGTACCTGAGGATGATCAATAGAATTATAAGAGTTCAATCACCCACTAGAAATCCATCCAACTAGGATTTTCGTTTTCTACTTTGGAAGTGTAGGATTCGCTAAGTTAGTGGGAGGACCAATTTGATTAAAAGACCATAATCATTTTGGTTAATTACATGATACATTTACTAATTAATTTGGTTATTTTCTGCAGTTAATTTTCTGATAAAAATGAGCACAGAACAACCACCAGCATCCAATATACTTGCAAGCATACTTGATCGCAATATGTTGACAGGACCTAATTTGTATGATTGGCTAAGAAATTTGAAACTTGTCCTGATCCTTGAACATATAGGATATGTTCTAGATTCAAATGTTCCTAGTCCCTTACCTGCAGAGGCCACATAAGAGGAACATGAAACTTTGGATAAGTGGAAGGAGCATGATATGAGAGCTAAGTGTTACATGCTTGCTTCCATGAGTAATGAGTTACAGAAGCAGCATGAGAACATGTTGAGTGTGAGTGAGATCCTCCTTCACCTACAAGAGTTGTATGGTGAGCACAACAGGAATGCTAGGTATGAGATATCTAGACAGCTATTCTGTATGAGGATGTCTGGGGGACAGAATGTTGGGGATCATGTTCACAAGATGATTCGGCTGATTGAGCTGTTGGAACATCTTGACTTCAACATGGATTTCCAACTACAGACAAATTTGATCCTTCAGTCCCTTCCCGAGTCTTTTGGGAATTTTGTGACAAATTCTCATATGACTCAACAGGAATGCACCTTAGCTGGTTTACTCAACATGCTGGTTATTGCCCAAAAGAATATGCTAGGCAATAAAGGAAAAGAGGTAGCTTTGATTGCATCTTCTTCTGCTGGAAAGTCCAACAAGAAGAAGGGCAATAAGAAAAAGAAACATCAGATTCCTGGTCCTTCCAAGAAAATAGCTAAACAGAAAAGGAAGGCTAAAGCTGATGGAGGCAAAGGAAAGTGTTTCCACCGCCAAAAGGATGGGTACTAGGACTGCCCAGAGTATCTTACTTCTCTGAAGGACAAGAAGGATACACCTTCAGAAGGTATGTCCATATCTTGTTATTTAGATTCTGATGATACTCATAGTTCATCTACAGCTTGGGTTTTAGATACTGGTGCCAGTTCTCACATTTCTAATGATATACAGGAACTAGCAAATAGTAGCAGCTTGCGTTCTCAAGATGTTAGAGTCCGGATTGGCAATGGCTCAACTGTTGAAGCTTTAGCCATAGGATCTAAATCTTTTTACATGTTTGGACATGTTTTGTGTTTGGATAATATTTTATATGTACCTGATGCTTTTAAGAACATCATTTCTATATCTAGTTTGACTAGAAATGGCTATGAATTTCAGTTCACAGATGATGTTTGCAATATTTATTTTGGAAATAAATATGTTGGTTCGGGTTATATGAATGATGGTCTTTATTATTTGGATAATAATGAAAAACACAAATGTAACACCCCTCACCCGACTACAGTATGGCCGAGCAAGGCATGCTACAATCAGTGCCGGAGCACCCTAACTTATCTTACTTTATTTTTTTTTAAAATAATTTTGAATTCATTTAATTTAATATCAATTATTTTTCGACGGAGAAACCAGCGGAGTTTCCCCTATTTTATTATCGTTTGGCGTATTTCAATATTCACCTATTTGAAATTCAACAATATTTCTAAAATAAAATCTTATCCATGCTAATCATAATTATCTCAGCAATCATTCTCATAATTTTTTTCATATTTCAAATCTCATCCATGCATTTCCATTCATACTCAATTCATATGTAAATATTCTCAAATTACATAAGCAAAATTTTCAAATTTCCTTAATTTATATAATTTACAAAATAATTATAAAATTTCATAATTTACATGATATAAATTAATTACATATTAAAAAGCTAATTAATTAATTTACATCACATTCCTATTAATTACCTGTTCATAATATACATTACAATACAATATCTAAGCATTTTATACAAAATATAAAATATAATCTATATGGGCCCTATCTACATGCATTGCTGAGGAGGTGACAACCTTGAATACTTCAGATACTTCTGCAGATCAGAACTCCAAAATCTCTGTTTAATATTTTTATCTGGGCTTTACCTTCAGTACCTGCGCGAGGAAACAATTCCATCGCGCTAAGCATTGCTGCTTAGTGGTGCAATAATATAACAAGGAAATAATATACAAATAAAGATAGAAATAAAACATAATTCAAATAATTAAGATTTATTTATACTTCACATGCAGTTTCTAAAATTTAATATTTTTTATCCTAATTTAGTCTTCTTTGAAAGTGTTTATTTCGCCAATGTACAGTAATAATGTACAAAGAAAAATGATCTGAAAATAATAAATTTATGCTTATATTATTATATAAGTCACATTTGCAATATTTATTTATGTTATATTTTTCTTTGCTAATCTTTTAGCATTTTCTCTGTACTTGCTAGGCTGTCTCAGATTATCTCATAATAAGTAAATTTTAATATCGATCAAGTTCATTTCTATTCTTTCTAATAAATAACTATTCTAATTTATTTTAGGTCATCTTACTCATTTATTTTATTTAATTTCTAATATTTTTAATTGCTAATATTCTTAACTTATTTCAATAAATTTTACTGCTCAAGTAACCTATGACAGACTGACTAAATTGGATAATGGGTCGTTGGCACTGGACACCGCGGTGCCTTGGGCCGTCATACTATGGGACGCAGAGCGTCAACCACATATGCAGTCAGTATGGCTAAAAAGCCATGATAACACAGAATCGGGCATAAAAGCCATGAATGTTGGCATAATGCCAGGAATACGGGCATAAAGCCATGAATATGGGCACAAAGTCATGAATACAGGCATAAAGCCTTTCGCAGTACTGCTAAAACAATACCCTATTGGCATGCCAAACTATCCAATCTGACATACATGTCTAGGCAATACAAGGGCACATAATATCAATAAATATTAATATATTGTGTTTTATGACTTTATTATTTCATGATAAATTTCATAATTTATACATTCATCATAATATTCATACATTCCTTACATCATTCATATTGATCACAATTCACAACAATGGTGTTCATATACCATTGTACTCAAAACATTCTTCCCTTCTCTTATAAAGAGAACTAATGTTTCATTCATATTTTCATGTGATTTATTTATTCATTACAATATTTATATGAATTCATAACTCATACAAGGTGCTATTATCTTATTTGTAATTGAAACATAAATCCTAATGTAAACCTCATCCCATTTATACTCAACAATCCATCTAGGTTAATGTTATTTCATATTCAAGTGGTGTTCCTTATGTTTTATTAGACCTACTAGTAATGGGAATAAATCTTAACTATATACTCACATAACTTAAATGTTCATTAAGTCATTTAGGTGAATTACTATTTCTATTCCAAGTAATCCATGAATGTTTCATGGATTCCAAATTTCATACCTTAATTTCCTCTACCAATTTAGTTATTTTACTTTATGTCTTTGTATTACTATTCACATTACTATTCCCTCAAATTATTGACTTTTTAATACATAATAAATTTATTGAACCTAAGTTCTCCAAGATACCACATTTTGCATTCAAAATTTGTTGGTATTTGTTGCCAATACCATTTCCAAGCTTAATGTTAATTGGGCAGAATTTTCAGTTTTCATGCCTTGTGTTTACTGTTCCATTGGTCAATTTTGCAGTGGGAATTTGGCAAACTGATCAACATGAAAGTTGTTTCTTATTTTGTCTAGTTGAATTTCTTTTTTTGAATCACTCCATTTGGAGTCTTTTAGCTCAAGTTATGGTCATTTTACCATAACTGGCTGGAGTGACCTGTACCCAGATTTTCTGGGCAATTTGGTTCTGCCAGATTTGGTGACCTAAGTTTGGTTGGCAATTTAACTAGGTTATGATCAGAATTTGGATTTGTGTTCTTCATGAAAATTTTAGAGCTATGTCTCCACTATCTTCTGGTAAAATTTTAGGTCAATTAGACCCTTCTACACTGAGTTATGACCAAATGAATAACTACTGTTCATTTGGTCATTTTGCCCAGGCAGAATGCAAGTCACCCGGATTAGGGAAAACTTTTGGTCCACTTGGTTCGGTTTTCTGGGCATGGTTTCTTCACCAAAGTTGTGCCATTATGTGTCTAGTTTCATGTCCAATTGGCCTTGCACCAATTGAACCTCTACAAATCAAGTTATTGCTGCCCAAACCTGCTGGACTCATGCCCAGCCCTACAGGTCACCAAGGGCAGCCTAGCCAAACTCAAATCCCAAGCCACAACTCACTTCAATTCTTCATCATACACAGCCAAATGGTCACTAATTGACCATTTAAACTTTCATTCACCAACACATGAACAAGATCCAAGTTTTTGTGTCCAAAACCCTAGCTTAAATTCAAGGTTCACACAACACATGTCAATTAGGCATACTAATCCATTTCAAATTTATGTCTACACATCAACACCATTTCTAAGCCATTTTAAATCCATCAAAACCATCAACATTATCCCTTCCTTAGGGCTGCCAAATTCCATGGTGTACATACACATAAGTTTTATTTCATTTGACTTACAATTTCATACTCATTTTAAGTCCCTAACATGGAATAAAGAGAGAAATATGCATAAATAAGCACTAACCTCTTGTAGCTCAAATCCAAGCCAACCAAGACTTTAATTTTTCTTTACTTTCTTACTCTTTCTTGGCTGCCAAACACTTCTTCTTGGTGTGGGTATAATTTTTAGTGAAGGGAGGATAAGGTTTTGAGGTGAATTGAAGTGGGAAATGAAGCTTAAGGGAGCTTTAATGGTGGTTTGGGTACGGCTGAAATGGGAAGAGAATTGCAGAAATTGTGTTTGTTTTTTTCTTCATTTAGTTGTATTTATCTCATTTTAATTGGCTTGTCAATTTCTAATTGGTGGGAAGCTTTTTAATGATGTCATCCTATGTCAAAAATCTAATTTAATTCCATTTTCTTTTTCTTTTCTTTTCTACTCAATTTTAATTTAATTTTTAGCAATATTTATTCATATTTTGTGTCATAATAATTATTTACTTAACTAGACAAGTCGGCCAAAAATCACCTCTGAAGGCGAAATGACCAAAATGCCCTCCGTTTGGCTTAACAGACTAAAATTATCTGTACCAATTGAAAAATTTTTCTAAGCATTTCCTTGGCATTTTAATGCCATAGAAACCTCAATTACTCTTCTCTGGAGTCTCAAAAATTATTTTATGAATTTTCTCTCGAGTTTAGGGCTCCTAGTTGCGAGAATCGTAACTTCCCACTGGGTTACCCATCGCTAGGGCACCGGCTCATTTAACTTGGTTGTATTTTATTTCTAAAATTTTTCCTAAATTTTTCTTATTAATATTTAAGTTATTTATGACTCCTCACTCTAGTCTAATTATTTTTCTAGATGTTCTAGCTGTCCGGACCAACACCGGTCACCGAAACAGTAGAATGTACGTATTTGCTACAGTGAGGGTGTTACAACAAATTGAATGCAAGTGATCTAAAAGAATACAATGCCATGGTGAAAACCAACTCAAGTTCAAAATATATTTGGCACTTAAGTTTATGT
This sequence comes from Hevea brasiliensis, assembly GCF_030052815.1. NCBI lineage: Eukaryota > Viridiplantae > Streptophyta > Magnoliopsida > Malpighiales > Euphorbiaceae > Hevea > Hevea brasiliensis. The sequence goes on from NC_079494.1 coordinate 69,482,140, forward strand.
CATGTTGCAGAAGATAGGATTGCAAAACTGGAGAAAATGAGGATTCTATCCTCATTGGGCTCTGAGCCTACTCCAACTTGTGAATCTTGCCTTCAGGGTAAAATGACTAGATCACCCTTTATTTGGCAAGGGCTAAGAGCTGAAAATATTTTGGAGCTAATACATAGTGATGTATGTGGTCCATTTAAAGAAATGGCTAGAGGGAGCTTTCATTATTTTATTACCTTTACTGATGATAAATCAAGGTTTAGGTATTTGTATTTGATGAAATGCAAACATGAATCCTTTGAAAAGTTCAAAGAATTTAAATCTGAAGTAGAAAATCAAACAGGAAAGAGTATTAAAGCTCTACGATCAGATCGTGGAGGTGAATATTTGAGTATTGAATTTGATGAATACTTGAGAGAGCACGGCATTGTTTCCCAGTTGACTCCTCCAGGAACGCCACAGCTGAATGGTGTATCTGAAAGAAGAAATCGTACCCTATTGGATATGGTATGTAGTATGATGAGCTATACTGATATGCCAATCTCCTTTTAGGGATTTGCATTAGAATCAGCTTTGTACATTCTAAATAGAATTCCATCAAAATCAGTTTCTTCCACACCTTATGAGATATGGCATGGAAGAAAACCAAGTCTTAAGCATGTTAAGATTGGGGGTTGTCCAGCTTATACCAAAAAGCGGAATACTGATAAATTGGAGACCAGATCAGAAAAGGGTCTATTTGTTGGATATCCAAAAGATAGTTTTAGATATTATTTTTATTTGCCTACTTCACAAAAGGTTGTGATAAGTAGAGATGCCACATTTCTTGAACAATAGTTTGTTCAAGAAGGAGGCAAAGGAAGGCAAATACAGTTAGAATTGGAGAATTCTGACCAACCAACAGATCAGATGGATATAGATCCATCTAGTCAACCTATACCCGTTAATGAAACATCTACAGCTGCTCCTCGTAGAATAACTAAGGTATCTCACCCACTAGTGAGATATGATTTTCTTCATGAAGAAGAACAAGAGTTGTCTACTCATGAAGAAGTAGATCATGGAGATGATCCACTTACCTTTGAAGAAGCTATATCAGATATAGACTCTTCAAAATGGATTGATGCTATGAAATTCGAGATTGATTCCATGTATAAGAATCAAGTTTGGGATCTTGTTGACCCACCTGAAGGTATTGTACCTATAGGGAACAAATGGGTTTTCAAGAAGAAAATTGGTTCTGATGGAAAGGTAGAGACCTAAAAGGCAAGGCTAGTAGCGAAAGGGTTTCGCCAAAGGAAAGGAATAGGCTATGAGGAGACTTTCTCACCTGTTGCCATGCTTAAATCAATTAGGATTTTATTAGCAATAGCTGCATACTATGATTATGAGATTTGGCAGGTGGATGTCAAAACAGCTTTTCTCAATGGATACGTTGAAGAAAACATTTTCATGGAACAGCCTAGGGGTTTTGAATCCCAAGATGGTTCCAAGGTATGCAAGCTAAAGCGATCCATTTATGGGTTGAAACAAGCTTCGAGGAGTTGGAACATCCGTTTTGATGAAGCCATTAAATCCTTTGGTTTTATCAAAAATGAGGATGAGCCATATGTATATAAGAAGGTTAGTGACAGTGCTATCACTTTCCTTGTCTTATATGTGGATGACATACTATTGATGGGTAATGACACAGGTATGTTGACAACTGTAAAGGTATGGTTGTCAAATACATTCTCCATGAAAGAGTTAGGGGAGGCAACCTATATTCTTGGGATTCTCATCTACAGAGATAGAGTGAAAAGAATAATTGTTTTATCCCAAAGTCTATACTTGGAAAAGGTGTTAAAGAGGTTTAACATGCTTGATTCCAAGAGATGATTATTACCAGTGAGACATGGTATCTACCTTTCTAAAGAGATGTCTCCAAAGACACCTAAAGAAACAGATAAGATGGCCAGGATTCCATATGCTTCGACTATTAGAAGTTTAATGTATGCTATGTTGTGCACTAGGCCGGATATCGCATATGCTATTAGTTTGACTAGTAGGTATCAATCCAATCTAGGTTTGGAACACTGGATAGCTGTCAAGAATATCCTTAAGTACTTGAGAAGAACTAAGGATTTATTCTTGATATATGGAGGTGGAGACTTGCAATTGGATGGTTATACTGATTCTGATTTCCAATCAGATATCGATGATAGAAAGTCTACCTCTGGATATGTGTTCATTTGTAATGGAGGTGCAATCAGTTGGAAGAGTTCCAAACAGAGCATGACTGCAGATTCCACTACAGAGTCGAGTATAGTCTTTGCATCGAATCTTTGCAAAGAAAGCTGTTTGGATAAAGAAGTTCATGACAGAACTTATAGTAGTTCCTTCCATTGAGTCAGCAGTTCCACTACACTGTGACAACAATGGAGCAGTCATACAGGCTAAGAAACCAAGGTCTCACCAAAAATCCAAACACATAGAAAGGCGCTACCACATTATCAGAGAAATAGTTGGACGAGGTGATGTAGTCATGTAGAAAATAGCATCCGCTAAAAATCCAGCTGATCCGTTCACTAAGCCTATGTCACAGACTCAGATAGACTGACATCATGAGAAGATGGGTCTAAGATATTGTGATGAATGGCTCTAGTGCTAGTGGGAGATTGTTAGTAGTATGCCCTAGAGCATATCATTTAGCATGTATCTTGTACATGTTTTTATTAATAAAAGGCATTTCCACTTTTTCGTTTACATAATATTTTTATGTATAATAGAAAAGGTCCATTGATATTTTGTTAGAAATTCTATTATTAAGTTGTTAAGAATATGAGTGACAGTATTTCTAGTACAAAGTATCATAAATAGGTTCACAATCGAGGACACTTCATAATAAGGACATGACTTATCCAGAAAGATTGTATTCATGTTTGTTCCCAAGTTATTTATATGAGATATAAATAAGATGGAATGGTGAGTCTCATGCCATATAACAAACATGATAGGCACTTATACATGATAAGTAGGTCGAACCAGTGACACTTATGACAAGCACATGGAGTTTACTCTTGTCAATGTTTTGTCATAAATCATATCAGTGCATATAATCTTTAGACCTGAGATAGCATAGTTATCTTGTATATAGGTAGTTTGAGTTTGATACTGCTTTCATACTTGTAACGATCGGGAACCAACCACTAGAGGAATTATCCGCTTTGGCCATAAGCCTCACGGTTTTGTCCCATAGGTGGAATGGAGAACTTCCCAGGAGGTCACCCATCCTAGGATTTCTCTCAAACGAGCACGTTTGACCCTGGAGTTCTTCCAACTCTCAAGGCCATTCCACCAAAAGGCGCCTCTAGTGATTAGTTCCCCCATCTTATATATCATTACTTTTGAGCCCAAGACCATCTCCGTGCTTTGCCGATGTGGGATTTGCCTAAGGGACCTTTCTCCCCCCCTTTCGGGACTCAGCGTCCTCGCTGAGGTTTGCCCCACCATCGCCCAAGAGGACACGCGAGCGGCTCTGATACCACAAATGTAATGGCCCGGCCCATTAGTGATATTGTCCGCTCTGAGCCGAAGCCCTCACGGTTTTAAAACGCGTCACTAGGAGTTACGAACCACCAACTTATAAAACCCAGCATCACTCCCGTGTTTTGTCGATGTGGGATTTGCCTACCATCGTTCAAGGTTGCACGCAGAGCAGCTCTGATACCACAAATGTAATGGCCCGGCCCACTAGTGATATTGTCCGCTCTGGGCTGAAGCCCTCACGGTTTTAAAACGCGTCAATAGGGGTTACGAACTATCAACTTATGAACCCAGCATCTCTCCCGTGTTTTGTCGATGTGGGATTTGCCTAGGGTGTTACAATCCACCCCCCTTATGGGACTCAGCGTCCTCGCTGAGGTTTGCCCCACCATCGTTCAAGGTTGCACGTGGAGCGGCTCTGATACCACAAATGTAATGGCCCGACCCACTAGTGATATTGTCCGCTTTGGGCCGAAACCCTCAAGGTTTTAAAACGCGTCACTAGGAGTTACGAACCACCAACTTATAAAACCCAGCATCTCTCCCATGTTTTGTCGATGTGGGATTTGCCTAGGGTGTTATAATCCACCCCCCTTATGGGACTCAGCGTCCTCGCTGAGGTTTGCCCCACCATCGTTCAAGGTTGCACGCGGAGCGGCTCTGATACCACAAATGTAATGGCCCGGCCCACTAGTGATATTGTCCACTTTGGGCCGAAGCCCTCACGGTTTTAAAACGCGTCACTAGGGGTTAGGAACCACCATCTTATGAACCCAGCATCTCTCCCGTGTTTTGTCGATGTGGGATTTGCCTAGGGTGTTACAATACTTGTACTGTGTATGGGTATATGGGCATGTGTTGGCTCCTACTAGTTATATATGGAGGTAGGTGTTGATCAAGATGGAATCTGTTCCTCTAAGTAAATAGAGATAAAATCCTATGTTCATTTAACGGTTCTTGATGTTTCAAGTCCCTGGCCAGGATAGATAGATTTATTCAGAAAAGAGTTTCTAATGAGAAAATCTTTTTAATTAAGAACTGGAATCAAAAGAGAACATAATATTCATAGCAAATGGGTTTTGACATAAACCATGACTCCAGCTTGAGTTGGGATTTTGTAACAGAGAGATTCTAGTGCATCGTAACATGTGATTATAGGTTCATTTAAGGTAAACCTTATTACTAATTGGGTGTCCATGGCATGTTATGCTAGGTGTTAACCATGGTTTATGAGTTGCATAAAATGATTTAGAGAAATCATTTATGGTAAGAAAGAGTTCTGATGATATTAAGAGTTGATATCATGTCTTATTGCCAATTAGTAATGAGCCTAGTAAGTCACACACATACACAAGTTATCAACTATTTAAATACGATTTAATTAATTAATCAAAGAGTTTAATTGATTAATTAAATAGGTTTGGTTTGCAATTAGATTGCAAAATCCCTAGCATGACTTGAAACCAAATCTAGATTATTGGATGTATAGTATAAGTTAAATTTATTTTTAAAGTGTTTAAATATGAATTTAATTAATGAGAAATTAATTAATAGAGATTAATTAATTAATTTATATTTGATATAAATTAATTAGAAGAAGAAAAATAATTATTTTGGGTTGAGAACTCAAAATTAAGACACACGGACATTTTGGTCATTTCACAGTATAACACGTGGCACCATGAGATGGTGACACATGGGATTAAACATAAGCTTGCCAAATGTTTTTTAATCATGTAAGATGATTAAAATCGAGATTAAATATAGGTTTGACACTTGGCACAATGTGATTGGGTCACTTAAACCTAAAACTAATCAAAGGGTGACATGTGGCAAGGGTTTAATTTGTTAACCTAGCTATATAAGTGTTGTTATGAAAAAGAAAAAACAACCAGCAGCCACTCCTCCTTTGTCACGCCATTTTGAGGCTCTCCATCTATTCTTCTTCATCTCTCTTCAATTCAAAGATATTAGCCATCAATCTCTTGAATTAAGAATACTAGAAATTGTTTCTAGTGTCCTGTTTAGATCTCTAATCTCTTAAAAGGCAGAACTTGAATTTCTAATTAATAGAAAAAGCTTTAGAAGCTGTTCAAGGGCTGCCGTAGGTGTTCTTGGTGTGGACAAGCTAGAGGGACAACATCTAGTGTCCTGAAGACGAATATCAAAGGTACAAACACGCTGCAGTGCATCAAGAGGTTAGTGTAATCATTTTTTATTTAATATAGGGTTCTAAAATTAATCTGATTAATTTAAAAATCTTAAATGGTAAATACAAATCCAAAAACATATTAAAAGAGTTTTAATATGTTGTTTATCATTGAAATCAATTAGATAAAAATAAATCTTGCATGATGCATGTGACCCTAGGTGAAAAATTTTTGAATTCAATGGTATAAACTTGTGTTTTTCACGCTTCCGTTCCTTCATATATAACTAGTAGGAGCCAACACATGCCCATATGCCCATACACAGTACAAGTATGAAAGCAGTATCAAACTCAAACTACCTATATATAAGATAACTGTGCTATCTCAGGTCTAAAGATTATATGCACTGATATGATTTATGACAAAATATTGACAAGAGTAAACCCTATGTGCTTGCCATAAGTGTCACTTGTTCGGCCTACTTATCATTTATAAGTGCCTATCATGTTTTTCATATGGCATGAGACTCACCATTCTATCTTATTTATATCTCATATAAATAACTTGGAAACAAACATGAATACAATCTTTCTGGATAAGTCATGTCCTTATTATGAAGTATCCTCGATTGTGAACCTATTTATGATACTTTGTACTAGAAATACTGTCACTCATATTCTTAACAACTTAAGAATAGAATTTCTAACAAAATATCCATGGACCTTTTCTATTACACATAAATATCTTATGTAAATCGAAAAGTGGAAATGCCTTTTATTAATAAAAACATATACAAGATACATACTAAATGATATGCTCTAGGGCATACTACTAACAAAAATATGAAAGAGCGAAAGCATGAAAAACATACGTTTATATCATTGAATTCAAAAATTTTCACCTAGGGTCACATGCATTATGCAAGATTTATTTTTATCTATTTGATTTCAATGATAAACAACATATGAAAACTCTTTTAATATGTTTTTGGATTTGTATTTGCCATTTAAGATTCTCGAATTAATTAGATTAATTTTAGAACCCTAGATTAAATCAAGAATAAATACACTAACCTCTGGATGCACTGCAGCGTATTTGTGCCTTTGGGATACGTCTTCAGGACACCAGACGTTGTCCCTCTAGCTTGTCTACACCAAGACCACCTATGGCAGCCCTTGAACAGCTTCTAAAGCTTTTTTTATTAATTAGAAAATCAAGTTTTGCCTCTTAAGAGATTAAAGATGTAAACAGGACTCTAGAAACAATTTCTAGTATTTTTAATTCAAGAGATTGTTTGCTAATCTCTTAGAATTGATGAGAGATAAAGAAGAAGAAAGAATGAGAGCTTCAAGGGTGGTGGCACAAAGGAGGCCAAGTTGATTTTATTTCTTGTCATTAACCTCTGGATTCAAGATCTAAGTTGATTTTAATTTTTAGCATTAGTTTTCTGTTATCAACATCTAGGTTAAAGATCTAAGTTGACTTTAATTTTCAGCATTTAATTTCCTGTTATCAACCTCTGGGTTCAAGATCCAACTTGATTTTAATTTTCAGCACTTTAATTTTTGTTATCAACCTCTGGATTCAAGATCTAAGTTGATTTTAATTTTGAGCACTTTAATTCTTGTCTTCAATCTTTGGATTCAAGATCCAAGTTGCTTTTAACTTTTTGTATTTTTCTTTTATAAATTTCTGGATCCTAGATTCAAGTTGATTTGAATTTCCAAGGCTATAATTTGCAGTATTTTATTTCAAAATTCATCCACCCAAAATATGGTTCTAAATCTTTATATGATTCTTATACAAGAGAATTTCATTCTCTTTAATAGAAATTATGTAAAGAGGGGCAGTTGTAAACACCATATTTTGGTCGACCCTCAAATGCATAAGTTAATATATAATTTTCTTTCAAAGTTGTAATGAAGTTGTAATTTTAAATGTTTTTTTGAATGGATTTTTCATCTTAATGTTATCCGTTCTCAAGTAATGACCCGATCACAGGTCACCTTTCTGAACTCAGCAATGGTTTATCTTCGGAATAACTAGATCTCACGTTCAAGTTAGGTTGTTTTTCGATCTCTTCGTCTTTATTCGACGTTTTCGAATCGATATTGGATCTTCGTGAAGGAGCGGAAGAGTAAAAAAATACAAATTTATACCATTGAATTCAAAAATTTTCACCTAGGTTCATATGCATCATGCAAGATTTATTTTTATCTATTTGATTTCAATGATAAACAACGTATTAAAACACTTTTAATATGTTTTTGGATCTATATTTACCGTTTATGATTTTAAAATTAATCAGATTAATTTTAGAACCTTAGATTAAATCAAGAACAAACACACTAACCTCTTGATGCACTGCAGTGTATTTGCGCCTTTGAGATGCGTCTTCAGGACACCACATGTTGTCCCTCCAGCTTGTCCACACTAAGAACACCTATGGCAGCCCTTGAACAGCTTCTAAAGCTTTTTCTATTAATTAAAAAATCAAGTTTTTCCTCTTAAGAGATTAAAGATGTAAACAGGACACTAGAAATAATTTCTAGTATTTTTAATTCAAGAGATTGTTTGCTAATCTCTTGGAATTGATAAGAGATGAAGAAGAGGAGAGAATGAGAGCTTCAAGGGTGGCGGCACAAAGGAGGCAGCTGCTGATTGTTATTTTTCTTTTTCATAACAACACAAATATAGCTAGGTCACCACTTAAAACCCTTGCCACATGTCACCTTCTGATTGGTTCTAGGTTTAATTGACCCAATTACATTGTGCCAAGTGTCAAGCCTACATTTAATCTTAATTTTAATCATCTTAAAAGATTAAAAGACATTTGGAAAGCTTATGTGTAGTGCCATGTCTCACCATCACATGGTGCCACATGTCACCCTATGAAATGACCAAAATGCCCCTGTGTCTTAATTTTGAGTTCTTAACCCAAAATAATTATTTCTCATCTTCTAATCAATTTATATCAAATATAAATCAATTAATTAATCTTTATTAATTAATTTCTCATTAATTAAATTCATATTTAAGTACTTTAAATTTAAATTTAACTTATACTATACATCCAATAATCTAGATTTGGTTTCAAGCCATGCTAGGGAATTTGCAATCTAATTGCAAACCAAACCTATTTAATTAATCAATTAAACTCTTTAATTAATTAATTAAATCATATAAAATTTGGTAATTACTGGTGTATGTGTGTGACTTACTCGGCTCATCACTAATTGGCAATGAGATATGATATCAACTCTTAATATCATCCGAACTCTTTCTTACCATAAATGATTTCTCTAAATCATTTTATGCACCTCATAGACCATGGTTAACACCTAGCATAGCATGCTATGGCCACCCAATTAGTAATAAGGTTTACCTTAAATGAACCTATAATCATATGTTACCATGCACTAGAATCTCTCTGTTACAAAATCCTAATTCGAGCTGGAGTCATGTCTTATGTCAAACCCCATTTGCTATGAATATTATATTCTCTTTTAATTTTTCTTTTGATTAAAAAGATTTTCTCATCAGAAACCATTTTCTGATTAAATCTATCTGTCCTAGCCAGGAACTTGAAACATCAAGAACAATTAAATGAACATAGGATTTTATCCCTATTTACTTAGAGGAACATATTCCATCTTGATCAACACCTACCTCCATAAATAACTAGTAGGAGCCAACACATGCCCATATACCCATACACAGTACAAGTATGAAAGAAGTATCAAACTCAAACCACCTATATACAAGATAACTGTGCTATCTCAGGTCTAAATATTATATGCACTGATATGATTTATGACAATACATTGACAAGAGTAAACTCCGTGTGCTTGTCATAAGTGTCACTAGTTTGACCTATTTATCATGTATAAGTGCCTACCATATTTGTCATATGGCATGAGACTCACCATTCCATTTTATTTATATCTCATATAAATAACTTGGGAACAAACAAGAATACAATCTTTCTGGATAAGTCATGTCCTTATTGTGAAGTATCCTCGATTGTAAATCTATTTATGATGCTTTGTACTAGAACTACTGTCACTCATATTCTTAACAACTTAAGAATAGAATTTTTAACAAAATATCAATGGACCTTTTCTATTACACACAAATATATTATGTAAACGGAATAGTGAAAATGCCTTTTATTAATAAAACATGTACAAGATACATACTAAATGATATGTTCTAGGGCATACTACTGACAAAATACACAGCATGTTTTTTAGAAGGTCACTTGAAACGATGGCAGTTGAGGGATTTCAAAGTTAATTGAGGACATTTGTGAGATTTATTCCTGTACTCTTAACCATAAAATTGTAACTTAGTTCTTTTTAATGATTATCTTCTTACGCCATGAATAAATTTGTGCATATCTCATCTACTTTGGTTTTTGCGCTATTAATTTGTTGAAAGCTTTCTTATAAGATGTGTCACACCCCGACTTAGTGGGCCCCAGCTCAAGCCCCTCTATGGGTGGCCATCTTGCCGGCGTACCCCTCTAGAGGCCGGCGATGCAACTCAAATCGGTACTGTCCGCTTTGGTGGAGTTCAATCCCTTCGCCCTGCAGAGCTAGGATTCGAACCCATATCACCTCACGGATTTGCTTCGCCTCTTACCAATTGAGCTGATAAATGTGACACCCCTTACCCGACTACAGTGTAGCTGAGCAAGTTATGCCACTCAGTGTGCCGGAGCACTCTATTTTATCTTAATTCATTTTTATCATAGTTTTGAAAATAACTTGTGAAATATAATTTATTTAAGCCATTTATCGAAATTATAATTTATTTGAGGTTCCGAGAATTTTATAGAAAATCCGGCAGAATACCAGCTAAAAATGGAGAAAACAGTTCTTCGAAACCTGTGAAAAACACTTCCTATGATCATATTCAATCAATCCCAACTCCAATTATCAACAAAGTCTTAGAATAATTTCAGCAATTTCATTTATTTCTCAATCATTCATCTCATGGTACTCATATACAATTCACATTTTGTATCACATCAAGTTACAGCAATTTCTTAATGATTCCTCTATTTGTCTTTTCACATCATCATTAGACTCAAATCATAAATAAATTCTCACATGTGATTTATAATCACAAATTACAAGTACTTACATTAATACAAAATTATATTACATTTGTTTCAAATACACATGATAAAATAAGAGTTTAATTACCAAATTTACAAAAATCTCAAAATACAAAATGGGACCTAGTGTCCTACTAATGCACTGTGGAAGTTGAGGTGACGTGGACACTATGCAGAACTGTGAATGGCCTTACCCAATCTGTGGTCTACCGGGCCCTCTGTCCAAATCTTCAGTACCTACGCATTGTAAAAGCGACGCGATAAGCATAAAGCTTAGTGGTGCAAATAATAAAATAGAAAGAAATAATATGCAAATAAAAATCATAATTTCTTAGCCATTGTGTTCATAAGAACTGAATAATTACTAACTTATTGTTTAGTCGAGGGCTAATCATGTTTTATGATATTAACTTCTTCATGCATTTCGTTAATTATTTTCTTCATGATCTTGAGCTTCTTTGTATTTTTGTAATCATTCCTGATTCTTAATTTTCGTATTTTCTTTAATAATCAGTTCAATCACAGTTATACTTTTCCATGCCCAAGTAACCTATCTTTGGACGATCGATCGATAACGGGTCGTTGGCACTGGACACCGTGGTGCCTCGGGCCGTCATACCATGGGACACAGAACGTCAACCACGTATGCAGTCAGTATGGCTAAAAAGCCATGATATCACATAATCGGCATAAAAGCCATGAATACGGGCATAAAAGCCATGAATACGGGCATAAAGCCATGAATACAGGCATAAAGCCTTTCCTTTCGCAGTACTGCTAAAACAATACCCTATTGGCATGCCAAACTATCCAAACCAATCACATTAGGCCTACTAGGGCATTTTGCATTTTTAAGTTTCACAATTTTTGAATTTCAAGTTTTCATGTCACTATTCATTTCATTAGTCAACTAAAATGTTGACTTTTGCATAAACAATAGGTACATTGGTTTTAGTACTCCCAACATACCACATGTTGTATTCAAAACTTGTTAGTTTTGGTCACTTTCTCAAAGTTTAGGTCATTTTGGCAAAATTGCCAATTTTTGGTTTTGGTGTCACTATTCACCTCATTGGTCAACAAAAATGTTGACTTTTGGATAGAAAATAGGTGTATTGGTCTTAACACCTCAAACATACCACATTTTGTATTTCAAACTTGTTGGTATTGGTTGCCAATACCATTTTTAAGCTTAATGCTAATTGAGCAAAATTTTCGGTTTTCATGCTTCATCTTCACTGTTCCATTTGTTATTTTTACAGTGGGAATTTGAGGAAATGGTAAACATGAAAGTTGTTCCTTATTTTGTCTAGTTGAATTTCCTTTTTTAAATCACTCCATTTGGAGTTTTGTAGCTCAAGTTATGGCCAAAATAAGTTTACTGTTCACATGCACTGTTCATGCTGAGATTTTGGGTCTGGCAGATTTTTGGTCCAACTTTGGTCAGTAATTTGATCAAGTTAAGTTCATAATTTGGTCTAACTTTCTTCATATGAAATGTTCTACTATGCCTTAGGTTTCCATCGGTTCAAGAATCGCCTAAATCCGAGTTTTCTAGAGAGAGTTATAGTCCTCCAAACATTGCTGCTCAAATAAAAATCTGCAGAGTTGCAGGTTTGAACAGTAATTGTGACTGCCATTTGGGTTAGGTTCTGGTCATAATTTGGGGTAGGTTTCTTCATGAAAGTTGTTTGTCTATGTCTTAACTTGTTACTGTAAAAATTTCAGGTCAATTGACCAAATCTACAGTGAGTTATGGCCAAATGAACAGTTACTGTTCATTTGGTCATTTCTGCAGGGGCTGTTGCAGGGTGTCCGGATTGGGGCCAAGTTTTGGTCCACTTGCTTTGGTCTTTTGGGCATGGTTTCTTCAGCAAAAATGTGTCATTATAAGCCTAGTTTCATGTCCAATTGGCCAAACACCAATTGGACCTACACAGCCAAAGTTATGGCTGTGCAAGTGGACTGAATTTTCAGTCCCTCTGCTGCACTAACAAGGCAGCCTACACATTCACTTGGCTATACTATTTTTCAGTCCAATTCATGGTCAACATACCTAAAATGGTTACTAATTGACCCTTATAATGTTCTTTCACAATTCCATAAGCTAAATCCAAGTTTCACTTCTCAAAACCCTAATGTCCAATTTAAATTATCCATAAACCTCAATTAGCACACTAATTCAACATCCATGCATATTCATACCTTAAACATCATTTCTATCCATTCTAAATTTATTAAAACAATCAACCTCATCCTTCCTTAGGGCTGCCAAAAATTAAAGATGCCCTAACACATATAACTTACTTCAAACTCTTACAATTTCTTAACTTAAAATGATGCTTTAACAAGGATTAAAGGAGTGAGAGTGAAAGGATAGCACTAACCTCACTTTAACCTCTTGTAGGGCAGATTTCTTCAAGCTAAAACTTCACTTTCCTTCCTTTTCTAGGCTTCCAAACACTCTCCTAAGATGAGTGGACAAGTTTTAATGAAAGGGGTTTAGGGTTTAGTAGTGGAAAAAAGGGAGAAATGAAGCTTTTTGGTTAAACATCAATGGAGGGAGAAGAGGGAGAGGTTTAAAACGTTTTGAAGAAGAAGAAGGCAGCTGGTATTTTAATTCCTTTGGCCTTGTTTATCTCTTTTTATTAGTTAGTAAATTGGTTATTTAATTGTCATTGGTGGATGCTTTTAAATGACATCACCTTATGTCATAAATAAACCTTTTTTTCTCATTTTCTTTTCTTTTCTTCTCTACTTCTTTTCAATTTAATTTTTAGTAATATTTATTCATATTTTATGTCATATTAATTATTTACTTAACTGGACAAGTCGGCCAAAAATCACCTCTGAAGGCGAAATGACCAAAATGCCCTCCGTTTGGCTTAATGGGTCAAAATTATCTTTACCGATTGAAAAATTTTTCTAAATATTTTCTTGGCATTATAATGCCATAGGAACCTCAATGACCCTTCTCTAGAGTCTCAAAAATTATTTTATAATTTTTTCCCCGGGTCTAGGGCTCCTCGTTGCGAGAACCGCAACTTACCTCTGGTTACCCATCGCTTGGGCACCGGCTCTTTTGACTTAGTTGTATTTTTATTTCTAAAATTTTTACTAAATTTTTCTTATTAATATTTGAGTTAATTATGGTTCATCGCTTTAGTTTAAATATTTTTCCGGACGTTCTAGCTGTCCGGACCGACACCGGTCACCGAAACAGTAGACTGTATGGAGTTGCTACCGGGAGGATGTTACAAGATGAGAATCTAAATTCTTGTTATCAACCTCTGGATTCAAGATGCTACTTGATTTTAATTTTCAACACTTTAATTTCCTGTTATCAACCTCTTGGTTCAAGATCCAAGTTCATTTTAATTTTCAGCATTTAATTTCCTGTTATCAACCTCTGGGTTTAATATCTAAGTTGATTTTAATTTGCAGCACTTTAATTCTTGTTATCCATTTCTAGATTCAAGATCCAAGTTGATTTTAATTTTTGACACTTTAATTTCTTGTTATCAACCTCTAGATTCAAGATCCAAGTTGATTTTAAATTTTCAGCATTTATTTCTTACCATCGACCTTTCGATCCAAGAGCCAAGTTGATTTTAATTTTCAGCTTTAATTTCCTATTATCAACCTCTTGATTCAAGATCCAAGTTGATTTTAATTTTCAACACTTTAATTTCCTGTTATGAACCTCTAGATTCAAGATTCAAGATTCAAGTTGATTTTAATTTTCAGTATTTATTTCTTATCATCAACCTCTGGATTCAAGATCTAAGTTGATTTTAATTTCAGCATTAATTTCCTGTTATCAACCTCTGGATTCAAGATCCAAGTTGATTTTAATTATCAGCACTTTAACTTCCTGTTATCAAGCTCTGGATTCAAGATCCAAGTTGATTTTAATTTTCAGCATTTATTTCTTGTCATCAACCTCTGGATTCATGATCTAAGTTGATTTTAATTTTTAGCATTAGTTTCCTGTTATCAACATCTAGGTTCAAGTTCTAAGTTGACTTTAATTTTCAGCAATTAATTTCCTGTTATCAACCTCTGGGTTTAAGATCCAACTTGATTTTAATTTTCAACACTTTAATTTTTGTTATCAACCTCTGGATTCAAGATCTAAGTTGATTTTAATTTTGAGCACTTTAATTCTTGTCTTCAATCTTTGGATTCAAGATCCAAGTTATTTTTAATTTTTTGTATTTTTCTTTTTTAAACCTCTGGATCCAAGATTCAAGTTGATTTGATTTTCCAAGGCTATAATTTACAGTATTTTATTTCAAAATTCATCCACCCAAAATATGGTTCTAAATCTTTACATGATTCTTATACAAGAGAATTTCATTCTCTTTAATAGAAATTATGTAAAGAGGTGCAGTTGTAGACACCATATTTTGGTCGACACTCAAATGCATAAGTTAATATATAATTTTCTTTCAAAGTTGTAATGAAGTTGTAATTTTAAATGTTTATTTAAATGGATTTTTCAACTTAATGTTATCCGTTCTCAAGTAATGACCCGATCACAGGTCACCTTTCTGAACTCAGTAATGGTTTATCATCGGAATAACTAGATCTCACGTTCAAGTTAGGTTGTTCTTCGATCTCTTTGTCTTTATTCGACGTTTTCGAATCGATATTGGATCTTTATGAAGGAGCGGAAGCATAAAAAAATTCAAGTTTTTACCATTGAATTCAAAAATTTTCACCTAGGTTCATATGCATCATGCAAGATTTATTTTTATCTATTTGATTTCAATGAGAAACAATGTATTAAAACACTTTTAATATGTTTTTAGATCTGTATTTGCCATTTAAGATTTTAAAATTAATCAGATTAATTTTAGAACCTTAGATTAAATCAAAAATAGACACACTAACCTCTTGATGCACTGCAATGTATTTGCGCCTTTGAGATGCGCCTTCAGGACACCAGATGTTGTCCCTGTAGCTTGTCCATACCAAGAACACATATGGCAGCCCTTGAATAGCTTCTAAAGCTTTTTCTATTAATTAGAAAATCAAGTTTTGCCTCTTAAGAGATTAAAGATGTAAACAGGATACTAGAAACAATTTCTAGTATTTCTAATTCAAGAGATTGTTTGCTAATCTCTTAGAATTGATGAGAGATGAAGAAGAAGAGAGAATGAGAGCTTCAAGGGTGGCTGCACATAGGAGGTAGCCGCTGATTGTTATTTTTCTTTTTCAAAACAACACATATATAGCTAGGTCACCACTTAAAACCCTTGCCACATGTCACCTTCTAATTGGTTTTAGGTTTAATTGACCCAATCACATTGTGCCAAGTGTCAAGCCTACATTTAATCTTAATTTTAATCATCTTACATGATTAAAAGACATTTGGCAAGCTTATGTGTAGTGCCATGTGTCACCATCACATGGTGCCACATGTCACCCTGTGAAATGACCAAAATGCCCCTATGTCTTAATTTTGAGTTCTCAACCCAAAACAATTATTTCTCTTCTTCTAATTAATTTATATCAAATATAAATCAATTAATTAATCTTTATTAAATAATTTCTCATTAATTAAATTCATATTTAAACACTTTAAATATAAATTTAACTTATACTATACATCCAATAATCTAGATTTGGTTTCAAGCCATGCTAGGGAATTTGCAATCTAATTGCGAACCAAACCTATTTAATTAATCAATTAAACTCTTTAATTAATTAATTAAATCATATAAAATTTGGTAATTACTGGTGTATGTTTGTGACTTACTAGGCTCATCACTAATTGGCAATGAGACATGATATCAACTCTTAATATCATCCGAACTCTTTCTTACCATAAATAATTTCTCTAAATCATTTTATGCACCTCATAGACCATGGTTAACACCTAGCAAAGCATGCCATGGCCACCCAATTAGTAATAAAGTTTACCTTAAATGAACCTATAATCATATGTTACCATGCACTAAAATCTCTCTGTTATAAAATCCTAATTCGAGCTGGAGTCATGGCTTATGTCAAACCCCATTTGCTATGAATATTATATTCTCTTTTAATTTTTCTTGATTAAAAAGATTTTCTCATCAGAAACCCTTTTCTGATTAAATCTATCTGTCTTGGCCAGGAACTTGAAACATCAAGAACAATTAAATGAACATAGGATTTTATCCCTATTTACTTAGAGGAACATATTCCATCTTGATCAACACCTACCTCCATATATAACTAGTACGAGCCAACACATGCCCATATACCCATACATAATACAAGTATGAATGAAGTATCAAACTCAAGCCACCTATATACATGATAATTGTGCTATCTCAGGTCTAAAGATTATATGTAACACCCCTAAGTTCGGTAGTGCGTTCTGCTGCTCCGGTGACCAATGTTGTCCGGATAGCTAGGATGCCTAGAACTACACTTCGTTATGAGGGAGGAGACATAAAATAATGAAATACAAGAAAAGAAAATACAAGAAAAACAGAGGAAAAATAATAGCAAAGAAAGGTAATCAAGGTAAGCGAGCCGGGAAACCTAACGATGGGTGACCGCACCGGGAAGTCATGGCGTGGACCGTTGACTAGCCCTGGACTGCGGGGAACCCTGGAAAACATTTTTTTCGACCTAAATAGACCCTTATTGAAGAATAAATATCATTAGGAAGATCAAAGAAAAATTAAATAATTAGTACAAAGAAAAGTGAGAAATCGAAAAATAGACAAAACCCGGTATTACCGAAAAATCGGGAATGCAACCCGAACAGGGGCATTATGGTCATTTGACATCCCGAATTATCTTTTGACCTAAATGTCCATTAAAAATAAATAATATTACACTTAGAAAATAAAATGAAAAATTAAATTGGGGGTACCTAATACAAATAACCAAAAATGGAGTGAAAATGTGTAAATAACACATTTAGGCTTATTATATGATTAAATGGAGAGAGTGGGCCACTAAAGGAATAAATTAAACACAAAATGAGGCTGATGTAAGTCCACTATATCCAGCAGCAACTTCATCTTCTTCATTTATCATCCAAGCCGAATTGAAGGAGGAGAGAAAACCTCCATTTCCATTTTCATGCAAGCTCCATCAACCCCTCCATTTCAACTCCAATCTCTTAGGTTCCTTCATGAAAAATTGTCTACACATCACAAGGAAGAGTTTGATACCAAATTTGAGAAGTTTAATCAAGGTTTAACAAGTTCCAACTATAAGGTAAGTTTACATTTTTGAAGAATTCTTTGTTAAACTTTATGTACATGTTATGGGTGTTGGTTTTGTGAAGGAAATTTTTAAGTTTGAAGAGTTATTGAGATATCCATTTTTGGGCAGCCATGTAGTCATGTATTTGATGAAATAATTGTGCATATAACTGATGAGAATTAAGTTGGTTATGGTGATTTAATATTCTAGTAAAATATTTCATATGTATAGGGTGATTTTTGCACTTGGATGAAAATTGATGATTGTAGGACACTTTGGTATTGAGGAAGAATTTCAGCAGCTTGGGGATTCTTGAATAAATATGTGTGTTCATGAAGGTGGTGGCAGAATATTGACCTTGAGAATTGATGGATATGTGTATAGATTGATTGTGTAAGTGTATGTAAAAACTAGTAATGTTTATGTGTATGTGTAATTGTATTTGGACTTTGGAAATTAGAATTATATTTGGTGTGTTGAGGATAATTGTAATCTGCCCAAAGTGATGTTAATGTAAAGTGGAGTATGTTTTTGGTAATGTACCAAAACAGATTTGGTAGGGAAGTAAACATATTTGCAAGGTAAGTGTGTGATTGATGTGTGTTTAAGCAAGGTAACTAAGGGCAGTGTACATTTTAGCCAATAAGTTTAAATGTGTAACCTCAATTGGTATGAGACCAATTGGAGGTGGAACTAGGCACAAAATGTGCCAACTTTCATTGAGAAAACATACCAAAATTCTGCTTGCAAGGTGACATAAGAAAATGACCAATTCGGATTAGGTGCAATTAGGACCTGAAAAATGACTAATTGGGCAGAAGTGAGTGTTTAGGCCATAACTCACTCAAAACAGGTCCAATTGACCTGAAATTTTAACCATGAATAGTTAAGACCCATACCTACAAGTCTTATGAAGACACCAAAGCCCAGAAATGACCAGAAGTAAGTCAAAAAGCTTGCACACGTTGGGGTCCAAAAACTGGCCGAACCAAAGTTGACCAAATTGACCTAAAATTGACCTAATTTGATGCCATTTGACCAGCAATAGTGTAATGACCATAACTTGGTCTACTTAACTCGGATTGACCTAAAATTTTGCCCCGCGTTTAATAAGACATAGATCTACAAGTTTGTAGTTTTTATCGAAACCCGAAAACCGAGGGAACTAGGTCGTCCGGCTAGGTTAAACTAGTATCCCGAAATCCAGCAATTTGCAATGAAATGCAAGAAAACGCAATATACATAGAATTGAGTTTGGTAACACGTACCAAACCTAAAACCGTATCAAATGTGACATATTAATGACACTAAAACCTAATTTACCTAAAACGCATCAAGGGTCGGTATATTAGGTGATTAAGCAAATAAAGGTATTCAGTGAATTGTTTATTGAACATTATCGTTAGAGGCAAATTAATTTAGCACTGAAACACTTCAAATTGTGTTTTTCAGTTAACAAGGACTCAGCAAAAGGGAAAGAAATACTAAGTCAAGACTAGGAGACAAATTTTGGTATAACATGATCCCGTAGTATACCTAATGAATTACAAACTCCGTCTACTGATAATCCATTAAATACACTACAAGGGATTTTAAATACTTTTCTTACTTCTTTTACAGTGGTGAGCACTATTTACAGGTGTTAAAAACTTTTGTGAACTGAAGTGATAGAACTAACATATTTGAATGATTTGGATTTTCTGTAAAAATTTTGGCAGAGTGCCATCTGTATTTTGGATAAAACAGTTCTTCAGAAAACCTGTAAAAAGCACTTCAATAGATTTCCAAATTTCAACTTCGACATTTTTCTCAACCCAACACAGTTCTCAAGTCAAATTCACAGTAATTTTTCAAGGACTGAGATAGAGAAAATATAATACAATTTTTACAAGTCAAAATATCTCATAATTTGCTTTACAACTCCAATGTACAATTTTAATTTATAACTGCTCAAAACCAACAACAATATGTTCATACAGTGAACATACATTACATTACAAAATACAAAATATTGGTATACTCATTATACCTGGTAGTCTCTCGCTGGAGATACTAGCAGCCTAGTCTCACGCCTGTCTGCTCTCTCTACCGCGATAAAGAATAAAGCTATCGCTGAGACAATGTCTCAGTAGTGCACAACATTAACCAAATACAATTTAAATCACAATTCATAAATCATATAAATAGTGGATACTTAAAACCATAGTTAATTTCAAGACAATAATTGTCAACCAGAATTTAAACTCCATTTCTCAATATCACAATAAATTTTAGTAAGTCAGTTATGCCTTACAGAGGGGTAGGGTGTGACATGTTTTAGTGGTATCAGAGCCTGGTTTTTAATTTCTATTTTCACCTGTTATTTGAATATTCTTTCTTCATAGTACAACTGCTCAATATCATTGTTTGATACATACAGTACATTACATTATAAATATGCACTAACGGGAGGAAATCTCCTTGTGTTATTGGTTCAGGAGATCTTAAATCCTCGCATTGAATATGGAAGAGGGTGATCGTTCAGTCGATCAATCTATTGAGGCTGAGGTGCAAGGGGATGCCCCAGGCCTACATAATGTTAGTGGTTCAAGAAGACCACCGCAGCATCAGCGATTTCCTACTCGATTCGCTCGTAGATGGTCGCAATGTTCCAACAAATGGCTGGTAATGTGCCTACTCAAGTCCCAATACAGACACCAATGGTACAACCACAGTCTCCGACTAGGCAGTATGATAAATTGATGAAATATGGGGCTACAGAGTTCAAAGGGACAGTAGATCCTCTAGAAGCTGAACAGTGGTTAGAGAGGATGGATAGGGTATTCAAGAAACTGCATTGCACAGAGGAGCTCAGATTTGAATACTCAGTGTCTTTGCTACAGGGGGATGCTTATGACTGGTGGAAAACCATTCCCCACAGTGCTGACCTGGAATGACTTTCTCAGGGAATTCAGACAGAAATATGTCCCTGATGCTTATGTAGACCAGAAGCTGCAAGAGTTCCTAAGTCTGAAACAGGGGAACAGATCAATGGCTGAGTATGAAAGAGAATTTTCCCGCCTTAGCCATTATGCAGTGAGTCTACTCTCTACCAGCAGGGAGAGATGCAAGAGGTTTGAAACCGGCTTGAAGCCCAGTATCAGACTACAAGTAGTCGGCTTCAAACACACTAACTTCTCTGAACTTATTTCTCAAGCTCTAGAGTTAGAAAGAATCGAGTCAAACTGCTCCCGAGAGAAAAAATCGGAGAAGACAGAGAATGAGGAAAATCAGAGAATGAGTTCCAGTGGTCCCACTGGAAAGAGGAAGAATTATGAGGGACACAGCAGAGGTGGCAAGAAGTCTGGTAGAGGAAGACATTCAGGACAGAAACCTCTTCTATCTGGTCAGCAGAGTACCGGAGGTTCCTACCATTCCCGCCAATGTGAAAATTGTGGAAGATATCATGGTGGGATATGCTATAAGGCTATTGGAGCCTGTTATAACTGTGGAGGCACAGGACACTTTGCCAAGGACTGCACCAGTAGTCGCAGAGTTGGACCACCTCCTACTACTGCAGAAGGGTCAGTCCAGAGCCCTGTCACTAGAAGTTCTCAACCACCCAGCAGAGGTAGAGGCATGGGTAGAGGTAGCCCAGTAGGCAGCCAAGGCACGGTAAAACATTCAGAGCAAGACAGTGCTCTGGTCAGAGTCTATGCAATGAGACAGAGGGAAAAGGCCGAGACGTCTGACGTTGTGGCTGGTACCGTCTCAACTTTTAACCAAGATGTGTTTGTGTTATTTGATCCGGGTTCTACCCATTTTTATGTGAGTGCTAGCATCATTGATTGCATTGCTATTCCATGTACAAAAATGGACTTTGAGGTGCTAGTAACAAGTCTGCTAGGACAGGAGGTCAGGGAAATAAATTTTGATGCATTAGTGATTAGTCCTTTAGGATAGGGATTGTGATAATAAGTGAAATTAGTTTTGGAAGAGTTTATCGGCGAAAAGTATTTCCTGACACACCATAAATTATAAAGCTAATTGGCGAGCCTATTTAATGTAAAGCAAGAGGACGTAAAAGTAAGTTACAGTAATAGAATTGCTCTAGATGAAGGCAGAGATGTTACTGTTAGTAATTGTTAATGGATATTGTGATCAGAATAAGTTCGGATATCAGTGAACTCGAAAAGGACAAAGGATTGGAAAGTTTGATCTATTGGGATGTATTGTAGTAACTATGCAATTTTCTTGATTGTTTATACTGTAAACTGTGGATTACAGTACTAACTTGAGATTATTGTGTAGAGCTACGTAATATCTGATAGTACACCTAGATGAGGATAGTTGCCAACGGCATCTGTTTTTGTATAGTTATACCATGACAGAATTTAATTGTTAGAAATAAGTTTGAAAATCCTACTTAGGGATCTAAAACTCAAAAGTTAGATTATCGAAAGGTTATAGTTCAGTACAAAAGGAAGTAAGTTATAGAATATTGAAAGATAAAAAGAGTTATAGATGTAAAAATTCGAATAGTTGATTCATATATAATAAAGAAATATTACGAATGTGAGGAAGACTATGGACCAGAATGGTCAGAGGACCAATGACTGATGAATGATTCTAACATGACCTCAAGGGTCACTCAAGAAGCAACGTGAACCGAAATATTAGACAGCATAATAGTAAGAGGAGATTGGTGTTATCCAAACAAATTAAACATTGTATTAGATTATTAAAAGTCTTATACAAATTTGAAAAAAAAAAAGATTATACGATCATATAGAAAGGAGAAAATAAACGTATGACTATTGTAAGATGGCTATTGGGTAAAATTTCGTGGATGAAATTTATTTAAGGGGGGGAGAATTGTAACACCCCTAAGTTCGGTAGTGCGTTCTGCTGCTCCGGTGACCAGTGTTGTCCGGATAGCTAGGATGCCTAGAACTACACTTCGTTATGAGGGAGGAGACATAAAATAATGAAATACAAGAAAAGAAAATACAAGAAAAACAGAGGAAAAATAATAGCAAAGAAAGGTAATCAAGTTAAGCGAGCCGGGAAACCTAACGATGGGTGACCGCACCGGGAAGTCACGGCGTGGACCGTTGACTAGCCCTGGACTGCGGGGAACCCTGGAAAACATTTTTTCGACCTAAATAGACCCTTATTGAAGAATAAATATCATTAGGAAGATCAAAGAAAAATTAAATAATTAGTACAAAGAAAAGTGAGAAATCGAAAAATAAACAAAACCCAGATACTAAAAATCGGGAATGCAACCCGAACAGGGGCATTATGGTCATTTGACATCCCGAATTATCTTTTGACCTAAATGTCCATTAAAAATAAATAATATTACACTTAGAAAATAAAATGAAAAATTAAATTGGGGGTACCTAATACAAATAACCAAAAATGGAGTGAAAAATGTGTAAATAACACATTTAGGCTTATTATATGATTAAATGGAGAGAGTGGGCCACTAAAGGAATAAATTAAACACAAAATGAGGCTGATGTAAGTCCACTATATCCAGCAGCAACTTCATCTTCTTCATTTATCATCCAAGCCGAATTGAAGGAGGAGAGAAAACCTCCATTTCCATTTTCATGCAAGCTCCATCAACCCCTCCATTTCAACTCCAATCTCTTAGGTTCCTTCATGAAAAATTGTCTACACATCACAAGGAAGAGTTTGATACCAAATTTGAGAAGTTTAATCAAGGTTTAACAAGTTCCAACTATAAGGTAAGTTTACATTTTTGAAGAATTCTTTGTTAAACTTTATGTACATGTTATGGGTGTTGGTTTTGTGAAGGAAATTTTTAAGTTTGAAGAGTTATTGAGATATCCATTTTTGGGCAGCCATGTAGTCATGTATTTGATGAAATAATTGTGCATATAATTGATGAGAATTATGTTGGTTATGGTGATTTAATATCCTAGTAAAATATTTCATATGTATAGGGTGATTTTTGCACTTGGATGAAAATTGATGATTGTAGGACACTTTGGTATTGAGGAAGAATTTCGGCAGCTTGGGGATTCTTGAATAAAAGTGTGTGTTCATGAAGGTGGTGGCAGAATATTGAACTTGAGAATTGATGGATATGTGTATAGATTGATTGTGTAAGTGTATGTAAAAACTAGTAATGTTTATGTGTATGTGTAATTGTATTTGGACTTTGGAAATTAGAATTATATTTGGTGTGTTGAGGATAATTGTAATCTGCCCAAAGTGATGTTAATGTAAAGTGGAGTATGTTTTTGGTAATGTACCAAAACAGATTTGGTAGGGAAGTAAACATATTTGCAAGGTAAGTGTGTGATTGATGTGTGTTTAAGCAAGGTAACTAAGGGCAGTGTATATTTTAGCCAATAAGTTTAAATGTGTAACCTCAATTGGTATGAGACCAATTGGAGGTGGAACTAGGCACAAAATGTGCCAACTTTCATTGAGAAAGCATACCAAAATTCTGCTTGCAAGGTGACCTAAGAAAATGACCAATTCGGATTAGGTGCAATTAGGACCTGAAAAATGACCAATTGGGCAGCAGTGAGTGTTTAGGCCATAACTCACCCAAAACAGGTCCAATTGACCTGAAATTTTAACCATGAATAGTTACGACCCATACCTACAAGTCTTATGAAGACACCAAAGCCCAGAAATGACCAGAAGTAAGTCAAAAAGCTTGCACAAGTTGGGGTCCAAAAACTGGCCGAACCAAAGTTGACCAAATTGACCTAAAATTGACCTAATTTGATGCCATTTGACCAGCAATAGTGTAATAACCATAACTTGGTCTACTTAACTTGGATTGACCTAAAATTTTGCCCCGCGTGCAATAAGACATAGATCTACAAGTTTGTAGTTTTTATCGAAACCCGAAAACCGAGGGAACTAGGTCGTCCGGCTAGGTTAAACTAGTATCCCGAAATCCAGCAATTTGCAATGAAATGCAAGAAAACGCAATATACATAGAATTGAGTTTGGTAACACGTACCAAACCTAAAACCCTATCGAATGTGACATATTAATGACACTAAAACCTAATTTACCTAAATCGCATCGAGGGTCGGTATATTAGGTGATTAAGCAAATAAAGGTATTCAGTGAATTGTTTATCGAACATTATCGTTAGAGGCAAATTAATTTAGCACTGAAACACTTCAAATTGTGTTTCTCAGTTAACAAGGACTCAGCAAAAGGGAAAGAAATACTAAGTCAAGACCAGGAGACAAATATCAGAGGTTTGTGTACAACAAATATTTCTTTTGAATTATTTTCGATTGAAATGAATTATGACTATTTGTACATTGTTGTTTTAAATTGTGGAAATGTGTTTGAATGGATATTTATTGCTTGAAAAGCATTGTAAATGATTTGATGGATACTATTGATTGAAAAGCACTATAAATGGTTTTTGTGAAAATTAAAGATAATTATGAATTGTGTTGCCATTTTGTGAATGAAATTATAACTTTGGAAATTTATTGGATTCTCACGAATCATTTGAATAAAATGTTTGGAATTGATTTTGTGTTCACACTTAGCATGACAGTATCATATCATTCCTTCTCCTTTTATGGGGTTGTGATCGTTTGTTTTCCTTCTCCATTTATGGAGTCATGATCGTTTATTTTTCTCCCTCTCTGGTTTACCAGTTGAGGTGATCGGATGAGTACTTATTATATAGCTAGCTCCCTTCCTCATTGATTTCGATTAGTGGGGTTGTGATTGCTTTGTCGTGGTGTACAACGCGGCATTGATCGGAAATTTGTGTCATGGCTTAAGTTGTGAATGAATTGGCAACACTGTATTCTTAACTTATTCGACTAAATTGTGTTGTTATGCAATTTGATAATTTGTGAAATGAAGTTTAAATTCTTATTGACATTTACTGTCTTTCGAATTTAATTGTGTTTTGATTATTGAGATTTATTGTGAGATTGCAAAATGAATTTAAACTCTTATGGACAAATACTGTCTTTTGAATTCAACCATGATCTGACTTACTGAAATTTATTGTGATATTGAGAAATATAGTTTAAATTATGGTTGACAATTATTGTCTTGAAATTAACTATGGTTTTAAGTATCCACTATTTATATGATTTATGAATTGTGATTTAAATTGTATTTGGTTAATGTTGTGCACCACTGACACATTGTCTCAGCGATAGCTTTTTATTGCTGTCGCAGGTAGACAGACAGACAATGCGGCAGACTAGGCTGCTAGTACCTCCAGCGAGAGACTACCGGGTATAATGAGTATACCAATATTTTGTATTTTGTAATGTAATGTATGTTCACTGTATGTACATATTGTTGTTGGTTTTGAGCAGTTGTAAATTAAAATTGTACATTGAAGTTGTAAAGTAAATTATGAGTTATTTTGACTTGTAAAAATTATATTATATTTCCTTTATCTCAGTCTTTGAAAAATTACTATGGATTTGAGTTGAGAAAATGTTGGAGTTGAGATTTGGAAATATATTGAAGTGCTTTTTACAGGTTTTCTGAAGAACTGTTTTATCCAAAATATAGATGGCACTCTGCCAAAATTTTTACAGAAATTCCAAATACTCCAAATGAGTTAGCTGGTTCAATTCAGTTCATAAAAGTTTTTAACACCTGTAAATAGTGCTCACCACTGTAAAAGAAGTAAGAAAAGTTTTTAAAATCCCTTATAGTGTATTTAATGGGTTATCAGTAGGCGGAGTTGGTAATTCATTAGGTATACTACGGGATCATGTTATGCCTTACAGAGGGGTAGGGTGTGACATTATATGCACTGATATGATTTATGACAATACATTGACAAGAGTAAACTCCATGTGCTTGTCATAAGTGTCACTAGTTCGACCTATTTATCATGTATAAGTGCCTACCATATTTGTCATATGGCATGAGACTCACCATTCTATCTTATTTATATCTCATATAAATAACTTGGGAACAAACATGAATACAATCTTTTTGGATAAGTCATGTCCTTATTGTGAAGTATCCTCGATTGTAAACCTATTTATGATACTCTGTACTAGAAATACTGTTGCTCATATTCTTAACAACTTAAGAATAGAATTTCTAACAAAATATCAATGGACCTTTTCTATTACACACAAATATATTATGCAAATGGAACAGTGAAAATGCCTTTTATTAATAAAACATGTACAAGATACATACTAAATGATATGCTCTAGGGCATACTACTGATAAAATACACAACACGTTTTTCAGAAGGTCACTTGAAATGATGGCAGTTGAGGGATTTCAAAGTTAACTGAGGACATTTGTGAGATTTATTCTTGTACTCTTAACCATAAAATTGTAACTTGGTTCTTTTTAATTATTATCTTCTTACGCCATGAATAAATTTGTGCATATCTCGTCTGCCTTAGTTTATGCGCTATTAATTTGTTGAAAGCTTTCTTATAAGATGAGAATCTAAATTCTTGTTATCAACCTCTGGATTCAAGATCCTAGTTGATTTTAATTTTCAGCACTTTAATTTCCTGTTATCAACTTTTGGGTTCAAGATCCAAGTTGATTTTAATTTTCAACATTTAATTTCCTGTTATCAACCTCTGGGTTTAAGATCCAAGTTGATTTTAATTTGCAAGACTTTAATTCTTGTTATCAATCTCTGGATTCAAGATCCAAGTTGATTTTAAATTTTTAGCATTTATTTCTTACCATTGACCTTTGGATTCAAGATCCAAGTTGATTTTAATTGTCTGCACTTTAACTTCCTGTTATCAATTTTTGGATTCAAAATCTAAGTTGATTTTAATTTTCAGCATTAATTTCCTATTATCAACCTCTGGATTCAAGCTGTAAGTTGATTTTAATTTTCAACACTTTAATTTCCTGTTATCAACCTCTGGATTCAAGATCCAAGTTGATTTTAATTTTTAGTATTTATTTTTTATCATCAACCTCTGGATTCAAGATCTAAGTTGATTTTAATTTTCAATATTAATTTCTTGTTATCAACCTCTAGATTCAAGATCCAAGTTGATTTTAATTGTCAGCACTTTAACTTCCTGTTATCAACCTCTGGATTGAAGATCCAAGTTGATTTTAATTTTCAGTATTTATTTCTTGTCATCAACCTCTGGATTCAAGATTTAAGTTGATTTTAATTTTTAGCATTAGTTTTCTGTTATCAACATCTAGGTTCAAGATCTAAGTTGACTTTAATTTTCAGCATTTAATTTCCTGTTATCAACCTCTGGGTTCAAAATCCAACTTGATTTTAATTTTCAACACTTTAATTTTTGTTATCAACCTCTGGATTCAAGATCTAAGTTGATTTTAATTTTGAGCACTTTAATTTTTGTCTTCAATCTTTGGATTCAAGATCCAAGTTGTTTTTAATTTTTTGTATTTTTCTTTTATAAACCTCTGGATCCAAGATTCAACTTCATTTGAATTTCCAAGGTTATAATTTGCAGTATTTTATTTCAAAATTCATCCACCCAAAATATGGTTCTATATCTTTACATGATTCTTATACAAGAGAATTTCATTCTCTTTAATAGAAATTATGTAAAGAGGGGCAGTTGTAGACACCATATTTTGGTCGACCCTCAAATGCATAAGTTAATATATAATTTTCTTTCAAAGTTGTAATGAAGTTGTAATTTTAAATGTTTTTTTGAATGGATTTTTCATCTTAATGTTATCCGTTCTCAACTAATGACCCGATCATAGGTCACCTTTTTGAACTCAGTAGTGGTTTATCTTCGGAATACCTAGATCTCACGTTCAAGATAGGTTGTTTTTCGATCTCTTCGTCTTTATTCGACGTTTTCGAATCGATATTGGATCTTCGTAAAGGAGCGGAAGCGTAAAAAAACATAAATTTATACCATTGAATTCAAAAATTTTCACCTAGGTTCACATGCATCATGCAAGATTTATTTTTATCTATTTGATTTCAATGATAAACAACGTATTAAATCACTTTTATTTTGTTTTTGGTTCTGTATTTTCCATTTAAGATTTTAAAATTAATCAGATTAATTTTAGAACCTTAGATTAAATCAAGAACAAACACACTAACCTCTTGATGCACTGCAGTGTATTTGCGCCTTTGAGATGCATCTTCAGGACACCAGATGTTGTCCCTCTAGCTTGTCCACACCAAGAACACCTATGGCAGCCCTTGAATAGCTTCTAAAGCTTTTTCTATTAATTAGAAAATCAAGTACTGCCTTTTAAGAGATTAAAGATGTAAACAGGACACTAAAAACAATTTCTAGTATTTTTAATTCAAGAGATTGTTTGCTAATCTCTTGGAATAGATGAGAGACGAAAAGAAAGAGAAGGGAGACTCTTGGGGGGTGGCACCAAGGATGAGGAGCTACAAGTTGTTTTATTTTTTTTTCATAACAATACTTATATAGCTAGGTCAACATATTAAACCCTTGCCACATGTCACCCTCTGATTGGTTCTAGCTTTAATTGACCCAATGACATTCTGCCAAGTGTTAAACCTATATTTAATCCTAATTTTAATCATCTCATATGATTAAAAGACATTTGGCAAGCTTATATGTAATGCCATGTGTCACCATCTCATGGTGCCATATGCCACCTTGTGAAATGACCAAAATGCCCCTGTGTCTTAATTTTGAGTTATTAACACAAAATGATTTTTTCTCTTCTTCTAATCAATTTATATCAAATATAAATCAATTAATTAATCTTTATTAATTAATTTCTCATTAATTAAATTCATATTTAAACACTTTAAATATAAATTTAACTTATACTATACATCCAATAATCTAGATTTGGTTTCAAGTCATGCTAGGGACATTGCAATCTAATTGCAAACCAAACCTATTTAATTAATCAATTAAACTCTTTAATTAATTAATTAAATCATATTTAATTTGGTGATTACTTGTGTATGTGTGTGACT
Source organism: Hevea brasiliensis (assembly GCF_030052815.1). NCBI lineage: Eukaryota > Viridiplantae > Streptophyta > Magnoliopsida > Malpighiales > Euphorbiaceae > Hevea > Hevea brasiliensis. The sequence continues at coordinate 69,512,060 of NC_079494.1, forward strand.
TACTAGGCTCATCACTAATTGGCAATGAGACATGATATCAACTCTTAATATCATCAAAACTCTTTCTTACCATAAATGATTTCTCTAAATCATTTTATGCACCTCATAGACCACGGTTAACACCTAGCATAGCATGCCATGGACACCCAATTAGTAATAAGGTTTACCTTAAATGAACCTATAATTATATGTTACCATACACTAGAATCTCTCTGTTACAAAATCCCAACTCAAACACTAGAAACTCCATTTGCTATGAATATTATGTTCTCTTTTAATTCAAGTTCTTGATTAAAAAGATTTTTCTCATCATAAGCTCTTTTCTGATTAAATCTATCTGTCCTGGCCAAGTACTTGAATCATAAAAAACAATTAAATGAATATAGGGATTTATCTCTATTTACTTAGAGGAACAGATTCCATCTTGATTAACACCTACCTCCATATATAACTAGTAGGAGCCAACACATGCCCATATACCCATACACAGTACAAGTATGAAAGCAGTATCAAACTCAAAGCACCTATATACAAGATAACTGTGCTATCTCAGGTCTAAAGATTATAGGCACTGATATGATTTATGACAATGCATTGACAAGAGTAAAGTGCATGTGCTTTTCATAAGTGTCACTAGTTCGGCTTACTTATCATGTATAAGTGCCTATCATGTTTGTTATATGGCATAAGACTCACCATTCCATCTTATTTATATCTCATATAAATAACTTGGGAACAAACATGAATATAATCTTTCTGGATAAGTCATGTCCTTATTATGAAGTATCCACGATTGTGAACCTATTTATGATACTTTGTGCTAGAAATACTGTCACTCATATTCTTAACAACTTAAAAATAGAATTTCTAACAAAATATCAATGGACCTTTTTTATTACACATAAATATATTATATAAACAGAAAAGTGGAAATGCCTTTTATTAATAAAAAACATGTGCAAGTTACATACTAAATGATATGGTCTAGGGCATACTACTAACAATCTCCCACTAGCACTAGAGCCATTCATGATAATATCTTAGAACCATCTTCTATAGATGTCGGTCTAGCTGAGTCTGTGACATAGGCTTAGTGAATGGATCAGCTGGATTTTCAGCTGATGCTATTTTTTGCATGGCTACATCGCCTCGTCCAACTATTTCTCTAATAATGTGGTAGTGCCTTTCTATGTGTTTGGATTTTTGGTGAGACCTTGGTTTCTTAGCCTGTATGACTACTCCATTGTTGTCACAGTGTAGTAGAACTGCTAACTTAATGAAAGGAACTACTGTAAGTTCTGTCACGAACTTTTTTATCCAAACAGCTTCCTTTACAGCATCTGATGCATCAATATACTCAGCCTCGGTAGTGGAATCTATAGTCGTGCTTTGTTTGGAACTCTTCCAACTGACTGCACCTCCATTATAAATAAACACAAATCCAGAGGTACACTTTCTATCATCGATATCTGATTGGAAATCAGAATCAGTATAACCATCCAATTGCAAGTCTCCATCTCCATAGATCAAGAATAAATCCTTAGTTCTTCTCAAGTACTTAAGGATATTTTTGACAGCTATCCAGTGTTCCAAACCTGGATTGGATTGATACCTACTAGTCAAACTAATAGCATATGCGATATTCGGCCTAGTACATAACATTGCATACATTAAACTTTCAATAGCCGAAGCATATGGAATCCTGGCCTTTTTATCTCTTTCTTCAGGTGTCTTTGGAGACATCTCTTTAGAAAGATGGATACCATGTCTCACTGGTAACAATCCTCTCTTGGAATCAAGCATGTTAAACCTCTTTAACACCTTTTCCAAGTATTGACTTTGGGATTAACCAATTATTCTTTTCGCTCTATATCTGTAGATGCGAATCCCAAGAATATAGGTTGCCTCCCCTAAGTCTTTCATGGAGAATGTATTTGACAACCATACCTTTACAGTTGTCAACATACCTGTGTCATTACCCATCAACAGTATGTCATCCACATATAAGACAAGGAAAGTGATAGCACTGTCACTAACCTTCTTATATACACATGGCTCATCCTCATTTTTTATAAAACCAAAGGATTTAATGGCTTTATGAAAATGGATATTCCAACTCCTCGAAGCTTGTTTCAACCCATAAATGGATCGCTTTAGCTTTCATACCATGAAACCATCTTGGGATTCAAAACCCCTAGGTTGTTCCATGAAAATGTTTTCTTCAATTTATCCATTGAGAAAAGCTATTTTGATATCCATCTGCCAAATCTCATAATCATAGTATGCAGCTATTGCTAATAGAATCCTAATTGATTTAAGCATGGCAACAGATGAGAAAGTCACCTCATAGTTGATTCCTTGCCTTTGGCGAAACCCTTTCGCTACTAGCCTTGCCTTATAGGTCTCTACCTTTCCATCACAACCAATTTTCTTTTTGAAAACCCATTTCTTCCCTATAGGTACAATACCTTCAGATGGGTCAACAAGATCACAAGCTTGATTCTTATACATGGAATCAATCTCGGATTTCCTAGCATCAATCCATTTTGAAGAGTTTGTATCTGATATAGCTTCTTCATAGGTGAGTGGATCATCTCCATGATCTACTTCTTCATGAGTAGACAACTCTTATTTTTCTTCATGAAGGAAACCATATCTCACTGGTGGGTGAGATACCCTGGTTGTTCTATGAGGAACAGCTATAGATTTTTCATCAACGGGTGTAAGTTGACTAGATGGATCTATATCCATCTGATCTGTTGGTTGGTCAAAATTCTTCAATTCCAACTCTATTTGCCTTCCTTTGCCTCCTTCTTGAACAAACTATTGTTCAAGAAATGTTGGCATCTCTGCTCACCATAACCTTTTGTGATGTAGGCAAATAAAAATAATATCCAAACCTATCTTTTGGATATCCAACAAATCGGCTCTTTTCTGATCTGTTTTCCAATTTATCAGTGTTTAGCTTTTTGATATAAGCTGGACAACCCCAAATCTTAACATGCTTAAGACTTTGTTTTCTTCCATGCCATATCTCATAAGGTGTGGAAGAAACTGATTTTGATGGAATCCTATTCAGAATATACAAAGCTGATTCTAATGCAAATCCCCAAAAGGAGATTGGCATGTCAGTATAGCTCATCATACTATGTACCATATCCAATAGGGTACGATTTCTCCTTTTAGATACACCATTCAGCTGTGGCATTCCTAGAGGAGTCAGCTGGGAAACAATGCCATGCTCTCTGAAGTATTCATTAAATTTAGTGCTCAAATATTCACCTCCACGATCCAATCGAAGAGCTTTAATACTCTTTCTTGTTTAATTTTCTACTTTAGATTTAAATTCTTTGAACTTTTCAAAGGATTCATGTTTATATTTCATCAAATACAAATACTCAAACCTTGATTTATCATCAGTAAAGGTAATAAAGTAATGAAAACTGCCTCTAGCTATTTCCTTAGATGGACCACATACATCACTATGTATTAGATCCAAAATATTTTTAGCTCTTAGCCCTTGTCCAACAAAGGGTGATCTAGTCATTTTGCCCTGAATACAAGATTCACAAGTTGGAGTAGGCTCAGAGCCCAATGAGGATAAAATCCCCATTTTCTCCAGTTTTGTAATCCTATATTCTGCAACATGACATAACCTTAAGTGCCAAATATATTTTGAACTTGAGTTGATTTTCACTATGGCATTGCATTCTTTTAGATTGCTATACTCTGGGTAGTTCCTATTCCAGTGCCCATCCTTCTGGCAGTGGAAACACTTTCCTTTGCCTTCATCAGCTTTAGTCTTCCTTTTCTGTTTAGCTATTTTCTTGGAAGGACCAGAAATCTAAGATTGCTCTTCTTCTTTTTAGACTTTCCAGTAGAAGAAGATACAATCAAAGCTACCTCTTTTCCTTTATTGCCCAGCATATTCTTTTGAGCAATAACCAGCATATTGAGTAAACCAACTAAGGTGCATTCCTGTTTAGTCATATGAAAATTTGTCACAAAATTCCCAAAAAGCTCAGGAAGAGACTGAAGGATCAAATCTGTCTGTAGTTTGAAATCCATGTTGAAGTCAAGATGTTCCAACTACTTAATCAGCCGAATCATCTTGTGGACATGATCCCCAACATTCTGTCCCTCAAACATCCTCATGCGAAATAGCTGTCTAGATATCTCATACCTAGCATTCCTTCTGTGCTCACCATACAACTCTTGTAGGTGAAGGAGGATCTCACTCACACTCTGCATGTTCTCATGCTGCTTCTGTAACTCATTACTCTTGGAAGCAAGCATGTAACACTTAGCTCTCATATCATGCTCCTTCCATTTGTCCAAAGTTTCATGTTCCTCTGGAGTGGCCTCTGGAGGTAAGGGACCAGGAACATTTGAATCTAGAACATATCCTATATGTTTAAGGTTCAGGACAAGTTTCAAATTTCTTAGCCAATCAGAGAGATGAGGTCCTGTCAACCTATTGGGATCATGTATGCTTGCAAGGATATTGGATGGTGGTGGTTGTTCTATGCTCATTATTATTAGAAAATTAACTATAAAAAATAGCTAGATTAATTGGTAAATGTATCAAGTAATTAACCAAAATGATTATGGTCTTTTAATCAAATTGGTCCTCCCACTAACTTAGTGAATCCTACATTTTCAAAGTAGAAAAACAGAAATCCTAGTTGGATGGATTTGTAGTGGGTGATTGAATTCTTATAATTCTATTAGCCATCAAACCATTTACATATTTACAACATCTCATTCTTAACAATTATTCTTAAGAAAATCTCTTAAATTAATTACATCTTATGCAACTATTTAAAATTTCTTAAGATAATTGCTCCAATGGAGGGCCCATGTTATAATTACTTTAATTATAACATTTCCAACTTAATCATTTGTTTGGAAGATTTTATGGTCATCCTAATTACTATTAAAGTCTCACTTTGCACATTATCCATTTAGCATGCATATATCATATAATTGCATACATTCCCATACATCTCATGCATTTATGGATAAGCAGTAAATATGGTATGATCATGGACTTTCTAAGGGATTCAATTCTGAGCCACCAACGTAACACCCCTCACTCGTCTACAGTGTAGCCGAGCAAGGCGTGCTACACGGCGTGCCGGAGCACCTGATTTTATCTGATTTCATTATAGTTCTAGATTTACTTATTCAAAAACTTTATCTAAGGTTTAGGCTATTTTTACTATTTATCAAAATCTGACTAATTTGGAAAATTTAAAAATTTTAATGACAATCCAGCGGAGTGCCGGCAGTAATTTGGACTAACAGTTCTTCTGAACCTGCCAAAAACAATTTCAATATATGCTCAAATTCATAACTCAGATTATCTTAAAGTATTCTCATCAGTTTCTCAAACTCAGATTCAGTCTCAAAATTTCTCAAACTCAATCTCATTCAGAATCATTATGATTACATAATCAACTCAGATATCAGAATTTTTATATTTCATTAACGTATATAATTTGCCAATTAAGTACATAAATTTGTCAAGTACAGGATATATAAATAAAATTATAGTTACTAATTCACATTACAATATAAGCAGTAATTATAATGTACAGATTAGAAAACATGATTAAAATAAGCCCTATCTACATGCATTGCTGAGGAGGTGACAATCTTTAACTCTTCTGGCACTTCTGTAGATCTGGACTCCAAAAATCTCAGTCGACAGTCTACTGGTTTTACCTTCAGTACCTGGGCGAGGAAGCAATTCCATTACGCTAAGCATTTCTGCTTAGTGGTGCAATAGTATAACAAGAAATAATATATACAAATAAAGAAAGAAATAAATCATAATTCGGATACTCAGGAATCAATTTAATTTGGTATGGTATTTCTAGTAACAACGATCTTATATACTAGTTTGTTCCTCCTTAGAAGTGCTTAGTTTATAACTTTTCAGTAATACTACTCAGTATACAAATTATTCTAACTGTATTGTATTTCAAGTCTCTACGGTTCTGCAATTTATATTTTTGTTATGTTTCTTTTGCTAATCTCTTTTACTCATTCATTCAATACTTAATTTAATTGTACTGAAATTTCATTATACCTAACTTAACTTAGCTGCCTGAATTGAATAATGTTTTAATTGACTGCCCGTGTAGCCTATACACTGACCAGACTGGATAAACGGATATACTAGCACTGGGTACCTAGTATCTCGGGCCGTCACACCATCGGTCACAAAGTATCTCTCGGTGTGCAAACAGTGTGGCTAAAAAGCCATAAAATTAATCAGGCATTAAGCCGAGTATAATAACACAATCTGTATAGCCATAGGCTATTAAAATCATAGTATGGCATAATAAGCCATAAAACACAATATGACATAAAGTCATTTACAGAACAGCTGTCAGAATCCTATTGGCATGCCAACTTATCCAAACTAGTCAACTAGGCAAATTAGGGCATAGTACAAGATTAAATATTTATTTTTAGGGTTTACTGGTCATTAAACAATTCACTGGTCAATGAAAATGTTGACCTTTTCATACATCATGCATAAGTTGATTCTAGTATCAACATGTCACAATTCGTAATTCAATATGCTGCCAATATAGCGCAATTTACCATTTTTACAAGTTAGCATTCATTGCCAAATTATTTCAAGCATCATTGTATGTAAATGTCAAATTCTCAATTTTTGTGTGCTAGATTGGTCTAGCTTAAAGTCCTATTTCTCTTGGTTTTTAGCTTCTGGTCAAAGAAGCAAAATTGTAGCTCTATGTCTTATTGCATTTTGGGCAAAATTTCAGGTCATTCTGAGTTGTATAGTATGGTCAATTTACTAAAGCTAGACAGATTGCACCTTTAGTGCAAAATTTGGTCAATTTTAGGTCACTTTTAGTTCTGGTAGTTTTGGTACCCGAATATGTGCAAGCTATTTGACTTGGTTCTGGTCATTTATGGTCTTTAGTGTCTTCATAAGAATTGTAGCCCTATGTCTTATTGCACTCTGGGCAAAATTTCAGGTCATTCTGAGTTGTATAGTCCAAGATATAGTCAATTTACTAAAGCTAGACAGATTGCACCTTTAGTGCAAAATTTGGTCAATTTCAGGTGACTTTTAGTTCTGGCAGTTTTGGTACCCGAAATTTTGCAAGCTATTTGACTTGGTTCTGGTCATTTCTGGGCTTTGGTGTCTTCATAAGAATTGTAGCTCTATGTCTTATTGAAATCTGGGCAAAATTTAAAGGCATTCTGAGTTGTATAGACCAAGATATGGTCAATTTACTAAAGCTGGACAGATTGCACCTTTAGTGCAAAATTTCATCAATTTTAGGTCACTTTTAGTTCTGGCAGTTTTGGTACCCGAACTTGTGCAAGCTATTTGACTTGGTTTTGGTCATTTTTGGGCTTTGGTGTCTTCATAAGAATTGTAGCTCTATGTTTTATTGAACATTTGACAAAATTTCAGGTCAGTCTAAGCTGTATAGTCTAAGATATGGTCAATTTACTAAAGCTGGGCAGATTGCATCTTTAGTGCAAAATTTGATCACTTTTAGGTCACATTCAGTTCTGGCAGTTTTGGTACCCGAACTTGTGCAAGCTATTTGACTTGGTTCTGGCCATTTCTGGGCTTTGGTGTCTTCATAAGAATTGTAGCCCTATGTCTAAGTTATCCGTGGTAAAAATTTCAGGTCATTTGGACTGTTTTGAGTGATTTATGGTCATCTTAGTGATTACTATTCATATGGTCAAAAATCTGGGTTGCAAGGTTGCCATTCCGGATTTGATCATTTTTAAGGTCAGTTTCTAGGCAGAATTTTCACAACATTTCTACATGAAAGTTGGCCTATTTGGTGTTTAGTTTCACCCCCCCCCATTGGCCTCATACCAATTGGGTTCATAGTTTTGCACTTATGACCTACTTTAGGTGCTGCCAACATACACAGCCTACATTTGAACATCACACTTCCAATTTTGACAATCCTCCTCCTTCCAATACTTCAACATTTAATCATGGCACTTCTATATATATTGTACATAATTCTAGCAAGCATTTAGGGCAGAACACTCAAGTGCTCAATGCACACAATACACCATTCAAGTTCAACATTCACTTCCACCAAAATTCAACATACCTCAATATCAATATTACACATACACTTCCATATACTCGTACCTCAATATCAACTACACATGCTGCCCACAATTTAACACTATCATATTTCATTAATAAACTTCATATTAACACACACAAATTCATGATATTATAGGCTACCAAACATGGCAGTTTGCCAAAGCATCAAGGTCCCATTTCAAACCCTTAATTCAAGCACTAACATGCACATACTTGAATATTAACCTACTACAACTTTCATTTGAGTTAATCAACCTTAATTCCCATCCATTAAATATAAAAATAAGTCACTAACCATGCATTTTCATGGCTGTCAAAACTAAGGTTTACCAATACTCATCATTTCCTCAATTTTTCTTAGCAATTCAACTTACCTAATGCTTAACACAGGGATTATTGAAGGAAAATGGAAAGATTAAGCACTAACCTTTGTTTAGAGCTTGCTAAACCTTGAAATTTCTTCTTTTTCTTGCTGCCCAAAGCTTTCCCATGGTGTGAAGACAAAGTTTGATAAAGGGAACCTTGAGTTTTAAGTTGAAAATGGGGGAGAATTGAAGCTTGCATGATGAATTCTCATGGAGGAAAAATGGAGACCCATATTCGGCCATGGAAGTGGAATTGAAGAAAATGAAATGGTTTAGTGGAACAATCTGTCCAATTACTTATATTGGTGGCCCAAGATGAGAGTTAGTGGAGCACTTAGGAATAATTTAATGTTTAATTAATTAAATTTTCATTATTTGCAGATTTGCCTCATTTCTTCTACTGTTTATATAATGTACCACAATTTAATTTTTCATGACATTTTCAAAGTGTAATACCATTTATTTTTAATAGACATTGAGGTCAAAAGTCAACTCTAGGTGTCAATTGACCAAAATGCCCCTCTTCGGGTTGTATTTCGGATTTTTCGGTATTGCCAATTTACTCCTTGTACCGCTAATTTCTTTAATTTTCGTTTTCGGTTTATACTGACTTATTAATTTTCCTTTGACATTTCTAATATCAATTATACCTCAGTAAACCTTTAATTATGTCCTCAAAATATTTTCTCAAGTTTCCTGCGGTCCAAGGCTAGTCAACGGTCTTCACCGTAACTTCCTGGTGCGGTCATCCATCGCTATGGGTTCGACTCGTTTAACTTAGTCACATTTTATCTCTTTTATTTTTCCTTAATTTTTCTTATCACATATTTCATTATTTTATACTTCCTCACTGTCATTACAGTGTAGTTCCAGACATTCCGACTTTCTGGGGCAGACATTAGTCGTTGGAACAGTAGGATGTACGGACTATAAAATTGAGGATCTTACAACTAAGAATTGAATCAGGGCATTCCTAGGTGCATTTCATTCATTCATTTTACAAGAGTTGCTGAAGGAGTACATAATCAACACTTGATCTTGAATTCCTCCCACTGGTCCCACCAATGCTCTTGACCTCATTGAACTTCTTGCAATCCAATATTACATAGTAATCCTTGGCATATCAAGGCGAATTTACAAGAACTTAAATAAATGAAATTACAACCCAAAAATTATTACAAACTTAATAATACATGTCCAAAATAAATTAAAATAAATTAATTAATTTACAATCCCAAAGAAACATAAAAGAAATAAATCCAATCACATTGGTCTTTTATAGTCTATGATCATCCATCATGCATATCACTATTTAACAATTAAATAAAACATACATACTTAAATTAAATTGAATATCTCATATTCAACTTAAAAATCCAGATTTGATTATGATTCAAATAAATTTAAAAATTCAGATTTGAATCTTATTCAAACAAATTTAAAAATTCATATTTGAATCACATTCAAACAACCTTAAAAATTCACATTTGAATCACATTCAAACAATTTTTAAAAAATCAGATTTGAATCATATTCAAACAATTTTTAAAAATTTTGATCTAAATATTATTCAAACAACTTTAAAAAATCGAATTTAAATATGATTCAAACAATTTTAAAAATTCAGATTTGAATCACATTCAAAGAACTTTTAAAATTCATATTTAAATCACATTCAAACAATTTTTAAAATTCTGATTTGAATCAAAATTTAATTGTGTGATTGAAATTCTAATTAAACACTTTAATTAGACATAGCATGAGCTTTTAGATCATGCAACAATTCCAAATTAAAAAGCCAAACCTTGAGCCACCCATGAAGCCACAAACCTTGTGCACCATGAAGGTGTTCTCTTGCATGCCGCCACACATCCATTACAAGCAGCAATGGATAAATCATCTCATGATCAAAACACACAATTAAATCATATAATCAATAATCTAAATGGCAAATATAGTGGCTCTGATACCAATTGAAGGAGCAGAAGCGTAAAAAAACACAAGTTTATACCATTGAATTCAAAAATTTTCACCTAGGGTCACATGCATCATGCAAGATTTAGTTTTATCTATTTGATTTCAATGATAAACAACATATTAAAACACTTTTAATATGTTTTTGGATCTCTATTTGCTATTTAAGATTTTAAAATTAATCAGATTAATTTTAGAACCTTAGATTAAATCAAGAACAAACACACTAACCTCTTGATGCACTGTAGTGTATTTGCGCCTTTGATATGCGTCTTCAGGACACCAGATGTTATCCCTCTAGCTTGTACACACCAAGAACACCTATGGCAGCTCTTAAACAGCTTCTAAAGTTTTTTCTATTAATTAGAAAATCAAGTTATGTATTTTAAGAGATTAAAGATGTAAACAGGACACTAGAAACAATTTCTAGTATTTTTAATTCAAGAGATTGTTTGCTAATCTCTTGGAATAGATGAGAGATGAAGAGAAAGAGAAGGGAGACTCTTGGGTGGCAGCACCAAAGATGAGGAGCTGCTGGTTGTTTTATTTTTTTTTTTTTCATAACAACACTTATATAGCTAGGTCAACACATTAAACCCTTGCCACATGTCACCCTCTGATTGGTTCTAGCTTTAATTGACCCAATCACATTCTGCCAAGTGTCAAACCTATATTTAATCCTAATTTTAATCATCTTACATGATTAAAAGACATTTGGCAAGCTTATGTGTAATGCCATGTGTCACCATCTCATGGTGCCACATGTCATCCTGTGAAATGACTAAAATGCCCCTGTGTCTTAATTTTGAGTTCTTAACCCAAAATAATTTTTTCTCTTCTTCTAATAATTTTATATCAAATATAAATCAATTAATTAATCTTTATTAATTAATTTCTCATTAATTAAATTCATATTTAAACACTTTAAATATAAATTTAACTTATTCTATACATCCAATAATCTAGATTTGGTTTCAAGCCATGCTAGGGAATTTACAATCTAATTGCAAACCAAACCTATTTAATTAATCAATTAAACTCTTTAATTAATTAATTAAATCATATAAAATTTGGTAATTACTGGTGTATGTGTGTGACTTACTAGGCTCATCACTAATTGGCAATGAGACATGATATCAACTCTTAATATCATCAGAACTCTTTCTTACCATAATTGATTTCTCTAAATCATTTTATGCACCTCATAGACCATGGTTAACACCTAACATAGCATGCTATGGCCACCCATTTAGTAATAAGGTTTAACTTAAATGAACCTAAAATCATATGTTATCATACACTAGAATCTCTTTGTTACAAAATCCCAACTCAAGCTGGAGTCATGGTTTATGTTAAACTCCATTTGCTATGAATACTATGTTCCCTTTTAATTCCAGTTCTTGATTAAAAAGATTTTTCTCATCGGAAATTCTTTTCTGATTAAATTTATCTGTCCTGGCCAGGAACTTGAAACATCAAGAACAATTAAATGAACATAGGATTTTTTTCTCTATTTGCTTAGAGGAACAGATGCCATCTTGATTAACACCTACCTCCATATATAACTAGTAAGAGCCAACACATGCCCATATACCCATACACAGTACAAGTATGAAAGCAGTATTAAACTCTAACCACCTATATACAAGATAACTGTGCTATCTCAGGTATAAGGATTATATGCACTGATATGATTTATGACAATGCATTGACGAGAGTAAACTCTATGTGCTTGTCATAAGTGTCACTGGATTGGCCTACATATCATGTATAAGTGCCTATCATGTTTGTTATATGGCATGAGACTCACCATTCCATCTTATTTATATCTCATATAAATAACTTGGGAACAAACATGAATACAACCTTTCTAGATAAGTCATGTCCTTATTATGAAGTATCCACGATTGTGAACCTATTTATGATACTTTATGCTAGAAATACTGTCACTGATATTCTTAACAACTTAAGAATAGAATTTCTAACAAAATATCAATGGACCTTTTCTATTACACATAAATATATTATGTAAATGGAAAAGTGGAAATGACTTTTATTAATAAAAACATGTACAAGATGCATACTAAATGATATGCTCTAGGGCATACTACTAACACTTCGGACCATCCCATCTTACTATGTTCAAATACCTCAAAATTCAAAATCTATATATAGTTTTGTGATCAGGTATCTAACACGAATTGTTCAAATATTTCTCAACAAACCTAAGGTTTTATTCGATCTCTAAATAATGATTTTGACCCTAATAAGCTTAAGTCATTTTCAAATCTTTACAATCCTACCAAATCACTCTTTAAATGTTTTAAGGTTTCAGTCGATATTTGATCATAGCACCGTCTGATCTCATGTTCACGTGTAATGGTTTTCTGATCTCTTGAAGTGACCTGATGTTTTATGATTAATAACCAGTCTCAGGTTTAATGTTCAACTTTATTCAATTGATTAAGACTTAATTCTATTCAGTACTCATGCAACTTGGTTTGGATGTTTTCCGATCTAATCAAGAAAATTAAGCATGAAAAAATTTAATTCATTTCAAAATAGAAAATATACAAGTCATTCGGTAGGAGGGTCTCCCCTAACCTGCTCTTCAGGTACATTTTCAATTTCATCATTCCCTCTTTCTCTCTCAGGCTCCTCCTCGCTATCTTCTTCAGCTCTCGGGATGAGTTCCTCTATCCAGGAGAAGTCTTCCTCAGGATAGCGCTTCACGAGCTCAACCAGAAGATCGCCATGAGCATTCACATAAGCACCAGCCTCTCTCGCCAGGGCCTCTTCTTCTTTCACCTTGATCTCTTTAGTAAGTCGAGTGACATCGGCAGATCAATAAGCCCTAGCGTCTTCAAGTTCCCACTCCAGTTCAGCTATCCTTTCCTCATAAGACTTCGTCTGATCTCCTATCTGGGCAATGTGATCCTGGGCAGTAGAGAGTTGGGCTTTGGTGATAGCTATGTCCTGGACCCTCTTCAGAATCTCCTGTCTCAAGAGATGAGCCTTTTCTCTTATCATATGCTAGTTCACAATAGTCTCAAACCTATGCCCATCGTCTGAGTTAGGAGATCGTCAATGCTCTCTTGGGCTAATCTATTTTGATCTTCTTGAAAATAGATGGTGGCGCACAGGACCTTGGCTAGATCAGGATTACTCTGAGCTAAATGATTCCTTTCTAGAAAATGGATAAGGACCTAAGCACCTCAAGAGAGTGTCCTTATGACTGGTCGGGAAGGCCCCCCTTCTGCACTTGAAGAGATCGGCGGAGGTGGAGGTTCGACTTATCAAGGTGGAGAAGGAACGATCTTTACCTTCGAGGTTGGCTACTCTGGAGGTCGGAATGAAGAACTCAATACTTTTACCAAGTCCCGCCTCGGCGTCTGAGCAACAACAGTAACTTTCATTTCCTGCACTTGGGCGAGCTCCCTATTTCGCTTGTGGCTCTCCTTTGCACTCTCGCCTCCTGCTATACCTACACAGAGAATAAGTTAGTGAGATCACCAAAGTTAGGAGATTGAAGATCTAGATTATACTGATCCTAGGGCTGAGGTCAAAGAGTTGCAGCTCATAGTCCTCATGGGAGATCACTTGCATCAACCACTATTTTAGTTTGACCGTAATCGCATCCAAACATGAGAACTTATAAGTGGCCACCTGATCCGTCAACTCCTTTGCTATGGCATCCTCATCTTTATTTAGGGCGATCTTCTTTAGAACTGAAAGAACCAAATACTGCCAACTACGTGGAATGCCCTGAAATCCATTCGGGTCCTTGCTCCTTAATATGAAAAATCGATCTTTCCAGTTCTTCAATGAGGAAGGGAGATCGGTGAAGAGCCCGCAGTTCCGCTTGGCTTGGAAAAACCAATATTCATCATCTTTTTGCTGAGCAAGCCTGTGCAATTTAGTAAAAACCTTCACTGTGGGGCTTGAGTTTTTTAGCTCAGCATAAACCTCTGAAGGCCACCAGAGTCCGGCAGGAGTTCAGAACTTCAGAATGGCTCTATAGAATGCATTAAGGGGAAATCGAAGCTTGACTTTTAATTATTCTTCATACACCATGATCAGGTCGATTTCTTCAAATAAATGATTGCCTCAAAGATCCCCATGACATCTGATAAATTTGAAGGAGTTAGTCGGAAGGTTGTACTCTTGGCTAATAAACTGAAGATTGGTCTCCTTAAGGACCAATGGCAACTCGTCCACAGGTAAGTTCTCTTTCCTTGGAGACGACGCTTGTTTTGACTTGGTCACTCGACCATGGATCGAGATGATGGTCATAGAAGGTTCAGGTTGCTCACTCGGTCTGGCCACTTCACCTTCATCCGATGTCCACGAAATGTGAACAGAAGGAAAACTAGCAGCTTTGACCGTAGGTACTGCTCATTTTCAAAGATAAAGATAAAATTGTTCGAAAAAAAGATTAAAGCTCTTACCAGAGTGTAAAATGGTGCTGAAAAACTTTAAAAGGTAGGAAAGAACATCGTAGTTGCTTAGAGACTCTTAAAATGGCATAAGTAGGAAAATGGCCAATATTGGAAATTCAATGGAGAAGGGAGGTTATGAGTATGTGAAGGACAAAATTCTCCTGCATATATATAGGGCCTTGTCATTTATTACGTGCAGAACTCGAAGCGATTCATCAATAATCAGAGGATTTATTGATTTGATTGATATAGGTCGGAATCATGAAATAAGAGAGATCGGGTAAAATAAGGAACAACCTATAGAGATCGGAGGTGATGGGGGAGTCCAGCTGTTCCTAATCATAACCTTCAATTTATGAGTTTAGCCCCTTACCGCTGGATTGCAGGCAGTTAAAGCAGCCTAGTGCATTCCAATCTACATCGTTGATCATAATTGTAAGGACAGATTTAAATCCCTTAGATCAAAAGTAAATAACTAATTCGATACCTTTTATTCCTAACCTTCAGATCCATTCTGTAAAGCGTGACTCGTAATCGTTGGATGAAAGGACAGGAATTTGGAATGCAATCCTAACCTTCAATTTTGATCCTCTTTAATTCTAGAATGTAGGATTATGTCCTTTCGGATCCTAACCCTTCATTTCCTTCTGCTGAAATCTTGACCCTCTATATCCGAGCACCCATCTCCTATAAATACCTGCATGCAATGCTATGGAGGAAGCGGTGATTATTAAGGAAAAACCCTAGAATTTTGCTATAGCTTTATTTTCAATCAGAAAATCTCAAGGTTCCTAGAGACTTTAGAAATAAGTTTTCTAAAGAATCTTACTGCGGAAGCTATAGGCTTTGTAATCCATACCCTGAACAACCGCGCACTGTCTTGAAAACCCAATCACCATCTATCAAGAAGATCTCATTTCAATCATTTGTAACTCCTCAAAATCACCTTACCATCTCAGTTTTAGTGGCTTCGGATACACAAGGACATCGATACCAGCTTACTCATTATTTTAGCCTTTTTTACAGGTAAGTGCTCAAACTTATCATTCTCAAATGTTCATGACATAGAGTCTTTGTCAATTCCTTCGCCACAATAATTTTCATAATAAGTTTACGTCGAATTGGACTTATTTCACCTTTTTTGTAATGTTTATGAGTTTTACCTTTTATGTTTATGTTGTCCTAAATTTCTTTATGTTATTCCGTGTAAAAAAAATAAAGATAGTTCAGGACATTGATATTCTATAAGTACCGTAAGGAGTATGGATGGGAGAAGCAATATGGAGATTCCTGATAAGGATAAAAATGATTAGGAATAGTATGGGCAAATTAAGAGGTTAGCTAATCAGACTAGCTCTGAAAAACAGGAATGAGGTCGGGATTCGAGATTAAGCTCGGACGGGAAACCTCCAAAATAAGATGTCTAGAAGACTCTAAATGAGGAGTCGTAATAAGCTAAGGAAAGTATGGATAAATAAATCATGAGATCGGAAATTAAAAGTCTAGGATAATATGAAAAGCGAGAGGCGATGCGACCAATGCTCTCATATCTAATAGGGTCAAACGAGTTCCATCTCATGATTGAGACCTTTTAAAATTCACTTTTGACGAATTAACAGGGAACCAGAAAGAGTCCTTTCCTGAATCCTCTCAATGAAAGTTCTAATATACATTTTAAGAGATCAGGAGAGAGTCCTTACCCGAATTCTCTTAGCAAAAATTCTAATAAAAAAACATTTTAAAAGGTCGGGAGAGAGTCCTTACCCAAATTCTCTTAGCTAAAATTCTAATAAAAACATTTTAAGAGATCGGTAGAGATTCTTTACCCAAATTCTCTTAGTTAAAACTCTAATAAAAACATTTTAAGAGATCAAGAGAGAGACTTTACCCGAATCCTCTCAATGAAAGTTCTAATGTATACATTTTAACAGATCGGGAGAAAGTCCTTACCCGAATTCTCTTAGAAAAAATTCTAATAAGAATATTTTAAGAGTCGAGAGAGAGTCTTTTCCCGAAATCTTTTCAATCAAAATTTTAATATTACTAACACCTAAATACCGAGGTACATAACATGTGAGCTGGGAATCCTCCTTATTCATTATGAATCTTTAGAGACCCAAATAACACCTCTTTAGAATTAGAATCTCAATTCAAAGTAGAAAAATTATATAAAATATGTAACAAATTAAATAAACAAAACACCAATTCACTGTAGGGTCACCCCATGCACCTGTGTTCTTGAGAAACCTAAAATGGTGAGATATTAAACGCTCCTTTTATCAATAATAAGGACCAACATCGTGACTCTAAACCCCCCCCCCCCCCCAAATTATCAATCCTAAGTTATTAAGAGCATATCGTTAAATTTGCTAACCCTCGTTAAGAGATGAGGTGGGGTGCCTAACACCTTCTCCACCCGTGAACAGACTACGAACTTAGAATCTCTATTTTGAAAGTGGTTTTTATTTTCAATAATAGTTTTCTTTAATTTCCCTTAAAATTAAAGTGGCGACTCCTCACTTTTTTCACTTCAGTGAGAACTGTCCGGCGACCGTAAAACCCTTGCGACACTGACCTCATATCCTAAAGGACTAGTTATTAGTACCTCAAAATCCATTTTCATGCAAGGGACAGCAGCAAAACATGCAATACTAGCACTAACATAAGAATGTGTAGAGCCAGGATCAAACAACACATAAACATCTTGCTCAAAGATGAAGAAAGTACTAATAATGACATCTGAAGTTTCAGCCTCTTCCCTCTAGCGCATGGTGTACACCCTGGCTGGTGCACCACTCTGCTCTGGTTGGTTCACTGTGTCCTGACTGCCAGAAGCACTGCCTCTACCTCTGCCTTTGCCTCTGTGAAACCCTAAAAGCAAAACTATGGATTGGCCCTTCAGTTGTAGTAGGTGGCCTAGATCTACAGGCACTAGTGCAATTCTTAGCAAAAGGCCCCATACCACCGTAGTTGTAGCAAGCTCCAGTAGCTCTGTAACATATTCCTCCATACACCTTTCCACAAGTTTCATAGTTGCAAACTGAGGTTCTTTCCCTGACCGTTTGTTGACTAGATCAAGGTGGCCTCTATCTTGAGTATCTCCCTCTACCAAATTTTTAAGTACTGGGCCCCCCAAAGTGCTTTCTTGTTCCTGAACCACTGCCTAAAACTTGACCAGAAGTCATCCCACTCTTCTCATTTTCTGTTATTCTCCTTTTAACTGCCCCTTTTAACTCTATCCTTTCTAGTTCTAGGACTTGTGAAATCAGCTCTAAGAAATTCCCGTGCCTGAAACCAACCACTTGTAGTCGTAGGCTAGGCCTCAACCCAACTTCAAATAGTTTGCATCTATCTCTACTGGTGGTGAGCAAACTCCCAATATAATGGCTCAGATGGGAAAACTCCCCTTCATACTCAGCTACAGTCTTATCTGTTAGTAGTATGCCCTACAACATATCATTTAGTATGTATCTAGTACATATTTTATTAATAAAAGGCAATTTCACTTTTCCGTTTAAATAATATATTTATATGTAATAGAAAAGGCCCATTGATATTTTGTTAGAAATTTTATTCTTAAGTTGTTAAGAATATGAGTGATGGTATTTCTAGCACAAAGTATCATAAATTGGTTCACAATCGAGGATACTTCACACAGGACATGACTTATCCGGAAAGATTATATTCATGTTTGTTCCCAAGGTATTTGTATGAGATATAAATAAGATGGAATGGTGAGTCTCATGCCATATAATAAACATGATAGGTACTTATACATGATACGTAGGCCGAACCAGTGACGCATATGACAAGCACATGGAGTTTACTCTTGTCAATGCATTGTCATATATCATGTCAGTACATATAAATTTTAGACCTGAGATAACACAGTTATCTTGTATATAGGTGGTTTGAGTTTGATACTGCTTTCATACTTGTACTGTGTATGGGTATATGGGCATGTGTTGGCTCCTATTCGTTATATATGGAGGTAGGTGTGTTAGTAGTATGCCCTAGAGCATATCATTTAGTATGTATCTTGTACATATTTTTAATAATAAAAGGCATTTCCACTTTTTCGTTTACATAATATATTTATGTGTAATAGAAAAGGTCCATTGATATTTTGTTAGAAATATTATTCTTAAGTTGTTAAGAATATGAGTGACAATATTTCTAGCACAAAGTATCATAAATAGGTTCACAATCGAGGATACTTCATAATAAGGACATGACTTATCCAGAAAGATTGTATTCATGTTTGTTCCCAAGTTATTTATATGAGATATAAATAAGATGGAATGGTGAGTCTCATGCCATATAACAAACTTGATAGGCACTTATAAATGATAAGTAGGCCGAACCAGTGACACTTATGACAAGCACATGGAGTTTACTCTTGTCAATGTTTTGTCATAAATCATATCAGTGCATATAATCTTTAGACCTGAGATAGCACAGTTATCTTGTATATAGGTAGTTTGAGTTTGATCTGCTTTCATACTTGTACTATGTATGGGTATATGGGCATGTGTTGGCTCTGCTAGTTATATATGGAGGTAGGTGTTGATCAAGAAGGAATCTGTTCCTCTAAGTAAATAGAGATAAAATCCTATGTTCATTTAATTGTTCTTGATGTTTCAAGTTCTGGCCAGACAGATAGATTTATTCGTAAAAGAGTTTCGATGAGAAAAATCTTTTAATCAAGAACTGGAATTAAAAGAGAACATAATATTCATAGCAAATGGAGTTTGACATAAACCATGACTCGGCTTGAGTTGGGATTTTGTAACAGAGAGATTCTAGTGCATGGTAACATATGATTATAGGTTCATTTAAGGTAAATCTTATTACTAATTGGGTGGCCATGGCATGCTATGCTAGGTGTTAACCATGGTCTATGAGGTTCATAAAATGATTTAGAGAAATCATTTATGGTAAGAAAGAGTTCTGATGATATTAAGAGTTGATATCATGTCTCATTGCCAATTAGTGATGAGCCTAGTAAGTCACACACATACACAAGTTATCACCTATTTAAATATGATTTAATTAATTAATTAAAGAGTTTAATTGATTAATTAAATAGGTTTGGTTTGCAATTAAATTGCAAAGTCCCTAGCATGACTTGAAACCAAATCTAGATTATTGGATGTGTAGTATGAATTAAATTTATATTTAAAGTGTTTAAATATGAATTTAATTCATGAGAAATTAATTAATAGAGATTAATTAATTAATTTATATTTGATATAAATTAATTAGAAGAAGAAAATAATTATTTTGGGTTAAGAACTCAAAATTAAGACACGAGGGCATTTTGGTCATTTCACGATTGTGACACGTGGCACCATGAGATGGTGACACATGGCATAACACATAAGCTTGCCAAATGTTTTTTAATCATGTAAGATGATTAAAATCAAGATTAAATATAGGTTTGACACTTGGCACAATGTGATTGGGTCACTTAAACCTAGAGCTAATCAAAAGGTGACATGTGGCTAGGGTTTAATGTGTTAACCTAGCTATTTAAGTGTGGTTATGAAAAGAAAACATAACCAGCAGCCTCTCCTCTCAATTGTCACGCCACTTTGAGCCTCTCCAGCTATTTCTCTTCATCTCTCATCAATTCAAAGAGATTAGCCATCAATCTCTTGAATTAAGAACACTAGAAATTGTTTCTAGTGTCCTGTTTACATCTCTAATCTCTTAAAAGGCAGAACTTGAATTTCTAATTAATAGAAAAGGCTTTAGAAGCTGTTCAAGGGCTGCCATAGGTGTTCTTGGTGTGGACAAGCTAGAGGGACAACATCTGGTGTCCTGAAGACGAATCTCAAAGGCGCAGACACGCTGCAGCACATCAAGAGGTTAGTGTAATCGTTCTTGATTTAATCTAGGGTTCTAAAATTAATCTGATTAATTTTAAAATCTTAAATGGCAAATACAGATCCAAAAACATATTAAAAGAGTTTTAATATGTTGTTTATCATTGAAATCAAATAGATAAAAATAAATCTTGCATGGTGCATGTGACCCTAGGTGAAAATTTTTGAATTCAATGGTATAATCTTGTGTTTTTCACGCTTCCGTTCCTTCAAGGTGTTGATCAAGATGGAATCTATTACCCTAAAGGGATAAAGTCCTATATTCATTTAATTGTTCTTGATGTTTCAAGTTTTTGGCCAGGACAGACAGATTTAGTCAGAAAAGAGTTTCTGATAAGAAAATCTAATTAATTAATAACTGAAATTAAAAGAGAACATAATATTCATAGCAAATGGGGTTTGACATAAACCATGACTCTAGCTCGAATTGGGATTTTATAACAGAGAGATTCTATTGCATGGTAACATATGATTAAAGGTTCATTTAAGGTATTCCTTGTTACTGATTGGGTGGCCATGGCACGCTATGCTAGGTGTCAACCATGGTTTATGGTAAGAAAGAGTTCTGATGATATTAAAAGTTAATATCATATCTCATTGCCAATTAGTGATGAGCCTAATGAGTCACACATATACACAAGTTAATTACCAAGTTAAATGTGATTTAATTGATTAATTAAAGAGTTTAATTGATTAATTAAATATGTTTAGTTTGTAATAATATTGCAAAGTCCCTAGCATAGCTTAAAACCAAATCTAGGTTATTGGATGTATAGTACAAGTTAAATTTATATTTAAAGTGTTTAAATATGAATTTAATTGTGAGAAACTAATTAATAGAGATTAGTTAATTAATTTATATTTGATATAAATTGATTAGAAGAGAAGAAATAATGATTTTTGGTTGAGAACTCAAAATTACAACATAAGGGTAATTTGATCATTTCACAGGGTGACATGTGGCACCATGAGATGGTGATACATGGCATCATATAAGTTTGCCATTTGTCTTCCTATCATGCAAGGTGATCAAAGTCAAGATTAAATCTAGCTTTGACACTTGGCTTAATGTGATTAAGTCAATTAAAAATAAGATGCAATGTGATGGTGACATGTGGCATAGGGTTTAAGTGATTACTTGACCTAATTATATAAAGTGATGTTATAAGAAAATAAAATCAGCCAACACTCTTATATTCTCTGAAAGGTGGTGGCACCTCTTCTTGTCCCTCTCCTTTTCATCTTTTCTCATCAATTCAAAGAGAATTGCCCAAATTCCTTTGAATTAAAATTGCTAGAAATTTGTTTCTAGTGTCCTATACACACATACAACCTCTCTAAAGGCAAAAGCCCAATTTATAATTAGTTGGAAAAGGATTGAGAAGCAAATTGGGGGCTGCCCATTAGTGATCTTGGTGTGGACAAGCTAGAGGGACAACACTTGGGGTCCTAGGTGCTTCCTAAAGGTGCCAATCACATCCATAGTGCATCAAAGAGGTTAGTGCTCTATCTCCTCTTTTAAACTAGGGTTTAAATGAATTAATTTGTTAATTCACAATCTTGAATGGCAAACATAGATCCTAATGCATATTAAAAGTGTTTTAATATGTAATTAAACATTAAAATTAATTAGGCACATCAATACAATTCATATCACCTGTACAGTGTAATTTCTTGAAGACCCTCTCCATTTTCTCAAGCCACTACTCTGCTCTTGAATAATTAGTGGTTTGATTACTCTAGACATTCTTATTTCTTTTATAGTTTATTTCTTATCTAGTTTTTTTTTTTTACTGATTTTTTTTATAAGGATCATTAAGATGTTTCACCAATAAGTCTTCATAAGCTTTATTCAACAACACAATGAACCTTTTCACGACGCTTGGAGAATATTTAATGAATTGGTAGAGCAATTTGCCAATCATAATCTTTCAAATTATGAACTCACTCTCAATTTCTACAATGGTTTGAATGAAGCAACAAGGAATTGGGTAGATTATGAAGCTTAGGCTACTGGTTATCATGTTTTTCAAAGAGACCATGAGGATGCCATTCACTTGTTGAATGACATGGCAGATTTTGATTACCATTGGTATTGGGATCTTTCACTACAGGGTTGGAGTCATCAATATCCCCCATGTTAGTAGTATGCACTATAGCATATCATTTAGTATCTATCTTATACATGTTTTATTAATAAAAAAGCATTTTCACTTTTCCGTTTACATAATATATTTATGTGTAAGAGAAAAGGTCCATTGATATTTTGCTAGAAATTCTATTCTTAAGTTGTTAAGAATATGAGTGACGATATTTCTAGCACAAAGTATCATAAATTGGTTCACAATCGAGGATACTTCACAATACGGATATGACTTATCCAGAAAGATTGTAATCATGTTTATTCCCGAGCTATTTATATGAGATGTAAATAAGATGGAATGGTGAGTCTCATGCCATATAACAAACATGATAGGCACTTATGCATGATAAGTAGGCCGAACCAGTGACATTTATGACAAGCACATGGAGTTTACTCTTGTCAATGCATTGTCATAAATCATATTAGTGCATATAATCTTTAGACTTGAAATAGCACAGTTATCTTGTATTTAGGTAGTTTGAGTTTGATACTGCTTTCATACTTGTACTGTGTATGGGTATATGGGCATGTGTTGGCTCCTACTAGTTATATATGGAGGTAGGTGTTGATCAAGATGGAATATGTTACCCTAAGTAAATAGGGATAAAATCCTATGTTCATTTAATTGTTCTTGATGTTTCAAGTTCCTATCCAGGACAGATAGATTTAATCAGAAAAGAGTTTCTGATGAGAAAATCTTTTTAATCAAGAACTGGAATTAAAAGAGAACATAATATTCATAGCAAATGGAGTTGGACATAAACCATGACTCCAGCTCGAATTAGGATTTTGTAACAGAGAGATTCTAGTGCATGGTAACATATGATTAAAGGTTCAT
Organism: Hevea brasiliensis; assembly: GCF_030052815.1. Classification (NCBI taxonomy): domain Eukaryota; kingdom Viridiplantae; phylum Streptophyta; class Magnoliopsida; order Malpighiales; family Euphorbiaceae; genus Hevea; species Hevea brasiliensis. The sequence continues at coordinate 69,535,835 of NC_079494.1, forward strand.
TTAAGGTATTCCTTATTAGTAATTGGGTGGCCATGGCATGCTATGCTAGGTATTAACCATGGTCTATGAGATGTATAAAATGATTTAGAGAAATCATTTATGGTAAGAAAGAGTTCTGATGATATTAAGAGTTAATATCATATCTCATTGCCAATTAGTGATGAGCCTAGTGAGTCATACACATGCACAAGAAATCAACAAGTTAAATGTGATTTAATTAATTAGTTAAAGAGTTTAATTAATTAATTAAATAGGTTTGGTTTGCAATTAGATTGCAAAGTCCCTAGCATGGCTTGAAACCAAATCTAGGTTATTGGATGTATAGTATAAGTTAAATTTATATTTAAAGTGTTTAAATATGAATTTAATTGCAAGAAATTAATTAATTTATATTTGATATAAATTGATTAGAAGAGGAGAAATAATTATTTTGGGTTGAGAACTCAAAATTGAAACACAAGGGTAATTTGGTTATTTCATAGGGTGACATATGGCACTATGAGATGGTGACACATTGCAACATATAAGCTTGCCATTTGTCTTCCAATCATGTAAGATGATCAAAGTCAAGATTAAATCTAACTTTGACACTTAGCTTAATGTGATTAGATTAATTAAAATTCTGGCCAATCAGAAGATGACATGTGGCAAGGGTTTTAAGTGATGACCTAATTATATAATGTGATGTTATAAAAGAGTAAAAGAACAATCAACTATTCTCTCATATGTGCCACCACCTTTGAGCCTCTCTTCCTCTCTTATTCTTCATCTCTCATCAATTCAAAGAGAATTGCCAATATTCTCTTGAATTAAAATTGCTAGAAATCCTTTCTAGTGTCTTGTATACATCTACAGCTTCTCTAAGGCAAATCCCTATTTTCTAATTGACAAGGCTTTGGAACCTATTCAAGGGGCTGCCAATGGTGATCTTGGTGTGGACAAGCTAGAGGGACAACATCTGGGGTCCTAGGTGCTTCATAAAGGTACCAAACACAACTATAGTACATCAAAAGTTTAGTACACATGTTCTTGATATAATCTAGGGTTCTAATGAACTAATTTGTTTATTCTAAAATCTTAAATGGAAAACATAGATTCAAATACATATTAAAAGAGTTTTAATGTGCAATTGAACATTGAAATCAATAGATAAAAATTAAATCTTGCATGATGCATGAGACCCTAGAAGAAAATTTTTGAGTTCAATATTCTAATCTAATAATTTTCATTCTTTCGCTCATTCAATTGGTATCATAGCCACTATATTTTCCATTTAAATAATTTAATATCTGATTTAATTGTGTGACTTGATTAAAAGTTGATTGATTTATTGCTGGTTGCAAAGAATAGATGGCGGCATGCTTGGTTGTGCACCATGGTGTGCATGGTTTAAGCACCACCATGGTGCACATGGTATTGGTCTTCAATTGTGCAATTATTGTATGCTTGATGTCCATAATTATGCCTATGTCTAATTAAATTGTTTAAATAGAATTATAATCACACAATAAAATTTGCTTGAATGTGATTCAAATCTAAATTTTTAAATTTGTTTGAATGTGATTCAAATCTGAATTTTTAAATTTGTTTGAATGTGATTCAAATATGAATTTTTAAATTTGTTTGAATGAGATTCAAATCTGGATTTTTAAGTTGAATATGAGATATTCAATTTAATTTTAGTGTATATGTTTTATTTAATTGTTAAATGGTGATATGCATGATGGATGATCATGGATAATAAAAGACCAATATGATTGGATTTATTTCTTTTATGTTTCTTTGGGTTGTAAATTAATTAATTTAATTTTAGTGGCATGTATTATAAAGGTTATAATAATTTTTGGGTTGTAATTTCATTTATTTGGTTCTTGTAAATTCGCCTTGGTATGCCAAGGATTACTATGTAATTGGATTGCAAGAAGATCAAGGAGGTCAAGAACATTAGTAAGACCAGTGGGAGGAATTCAAGATCAAGTGTTGATTATGTACTCCTTCAGCAACTCTTGTAAAATAAATGAATGAAATGCACCTAGGAATGCCCTAATTCAATTCTTGGTGGCTCAAAATTGAATCCCTTAGAAAGTCCATGATCATACCATAGTTATTGTTTATCCAAGTACGCATGAGATGTATGGGAATGTATGCAAGTATATGATATATGCATGTTAATTGGATAATGTGCAAAGTGAGACCATAATAGTAATTAGGCCAACCACAAAATCTTATAAATAAATGATTAAGTTGGAAATGGTGTAATTAAAGGTAATTATATCATGGGCCCTCTATTGAGGCAATTATTTTCAGAAATTTTAAATACTTGCATATGATGTAATTAATTTAAGAGATTTTCTTAAGAATAATTGTTAAGCATTAGATGTTGTAAATATGTAAATGGTTTGGTGGCCAACAATGGATGTGCCTAAGGACATTAAAATTATTTGCATGTTTACTGGCTCAATGGGATCAACTTAACTAATGCAACATAAGTCAATAATGGATGTGCCTGAGATTTTGAGCCTTAGGGGCTAGGTAAAGGATTGAACCTCATATGAGATATGATGGGCAAGGAGTTGCTCACTTATAGTTTATTGTAATTCCAATAATGGATGTGCCTGAGGATGATCAATAAGATTATAAGAATTCAATCACCCACTAAAAATCCATCCAACTAGGATTTCCGTTTCCTACTTTGGAAGTGTAGGATTCGCTAAGTTAGTGGGATGACCAATTTGATTAAAAGACCATAATCATTTTGATTAAATACATGATACATTTACTAATTAATCTGGTTATTTTTTGTAGTTAATTTTCTGATAATAATGAGCACACCACAACCACCACCATCCAATATCCTTGCGAGCATACTTGATCACAATAGGTTGATAGGACCTAATCTTTCTAATTGGATAAGAAATTTGAAACTTGTCCTGAACCTTGAACATATAGGATATGTTATAGACTCATAGGTTCTTGGTCCCTTACCTCCAGAGGCCACTCAAGAGGAACATGAAACTTTGGACAAGTGGAAGGAGCATGATATGAGAGCCAAGTGTTACATGCTTGCTTCTATGAGTAATGAGTTATAGAAGCAACATGAGAACATGCAGAGTGCAAGTGAGATCCTCCTTCACCTACAAGAGTTGCATGGTGAACATAGTAGGAATGCCAGGTATGAGATATCTAGGCAGCTATTTCACATGAGGATGTTTGAGGGACAAAATATTGGGGATCATGTCCACAAGATGATTTGACTTATTGAGCAGCTGGAACATCTTGACTTTAACATGGATTTCCAACTGTAGATGGATTTGATCCTTTAGTCCCTTCCTGAGTCATTTGGAAATTTTGTGACAAATTTCGATATGACTAAGCAGGAATAGACTTTGGTTGGTCTGCTTAACATGCTGGTTTTTGCCTAAAAGAATATGCCAGGCAACAAAGGAAAGGAGGTAGCTTTGATTGCATCTTCTTCTGTTGGAAAGTCCAACAAGAAGAAGGGCAATAAGAAAAAGAAACCTCAAATTCCTAGTCCTTCCATGAACATAGCTAAATAGAAAGGGAAGACCAAAGCTGATGGAGGCAAAGGAAAGTGTTTCCACTGCTAGAAAGATGGGCACTGAAAAAGGAACTGCCTAGAGTATCTTGCTTCTCTAAAGGAAAAAAAGGATACACCTTCAAAAGGTATGTCTATATCTTGTTATTTAGATGTTGATAATGCTCATAGTTCATCTACAGCTTCGGTTTTAGATACTGGTGCCAGTTCTCACATTTCTTATGATATGCAGGAACTAGCAAACAGTAGCAGCTTGCGTTCTCAAGATGTTAGACTCTGGATTGGCGATAGGATCTAAATCTTTTTACATGTCTGGACATGTTTTGTGTTTGAATAATATTTTATATGTACCTGATGCATTTTGTAACACCCCTCACCCAACTAAAATATAGCCGAGCAAAGTGTGTTACATTCAGTACCGGAGCACCCTATCTTATCTTACTTTATTATTTTAGTAATTTTAAATTCATTTAATTTAATATCAATTATTTCCCTATGGAGAAACCAACGGAGTTTTCCCTATTTTATTTATATTTGGTGCATTTCATTATTCACCTACTTGAAAATTCAACAATATTTCACAATAAAATCTTATCCATACTAATCATAATTATCTCATCAATTCGAATGTCCTCTATATAATTCAATTTCATATTCATTTCTGTTTATTTTCAACTCATATGTGATAATTTTCAATCTTCATTAATTTACATGATATAAAATTTAATTACATATGAAATAATTAATTTATAAATTTGCATCACATAAATATTACTTAAAAATTTTTAATTTACATTACAACATACGAATTACAACATACGAAATATTTATAACATACAAAATACATAAAGTAATATACATGGGCCTTAGCTACATGCGTTGCTGAGGAGGTGACAACCTTTGACACTGTGCAGATCTAGACTCCCCAAATTCCCAGTCAAATGTCCATTGGGTTTTAGCTTCAGTACCTGCGCGAAGGAAACAATTCCATCGGGCTAAGCATTGCTACTTAGTGGTGCAACAATATAATAAGGAAATAATATACAAATAAAGATAGAAACAAAATTCGGATAATTAAGATTTATTTATACTTCACATGCGGTGTCTAAAATTTAATATGTTTTATCCTAATTTAGTCTTCTTTGGAAGTGTTTATTTCACTACTGTACAGTAATAATGTACAAAGAAAAATGATCTAAAAATAATAAATTTATGCTTATATTATAATGTAAGTAACATTTGTAATATTTATTTATATTAAAATTTTTACTGCTAATCTTTTAGCATTTTCTCAATACTTTCTAGGTTGTCTCTGTAACACCTCTATTTATATAGCCAGGTATATTTAACTGTTCCGGTGATCGATGTCAGTCCGGACAATAAAGAGAATTAGAACCACGCTTAAGACACTTAGTTAAGCCCTGAACGCAAATAATTAATAATTGCCAAATAGTTAAGTATAAAGAAGAAAAACAAAGCATAAAAAGTTAAATGAGCCGAGAGTCACAGCGATGGGTGACCTTCTCGGGAAGGATTGCGAGGTTGATTTAAACTCAAATTTTGAACCGTAAAATGTGACACCATGGTCCTTAGGACTATTGTGAACACAGTGGAAAAGAGAAAATCACAAAAAAGAATTGTTAAGCCGGTCAAATAATTAGGTCAGAGATTCAGAAGAAATATCAAATAACTAGCAAATCGGATCGAACTGGTGAGGGGCAATTTGGTCAGTTGACCTCTAGAGCTGACTCATGACCTAACTGTTAAATAAAATCGGAGAAAGGAAAATTTCGGGATCAAGAATTAAATTGAAGAGGTAAATGAAAAAGAAATGAAAAAGAAGTGAAAAATAAAAAGTTAAAAAGTTTATGACATCATCCATGACACAATAAATATTAATTTTTAAAATTTGAAAATTGGTAGATAATGCAACATAAAAAGGAGCCAATAAGAATTAAAAGAAAAGAAAATTCATTTTTTTCCCTTTCTTCTTCTTCTTGCCGTGAACCTATTCTCTCCTCTCTCTCATTTTCCATTTCCTTTCTTCCATTAAAGCTCTCTTTGAGCTTTTGAAATCCCAAAATTAACCATAAATTCCATAAATTCCTTCATTAAACCTTGTTTTTGAAGCTTGGTAAAACCATTGACAACAAAAAGAAGAGGAAAGAAAGGAGATTTGAAGAAGGAAAAATTCAACAAAAGAGGTTAGTGGTTAGTTTTCAATTTTATGTTTAAATTCATAATTAAGTAGTTAGAATTACATGAAAACATGAAAAATCATGCCCATCTAGAACCCTATAAAATTCGATCAACATGTGACTAACTAGAGTTTAATGGTGTTTAATTAGGTTAAACATGAAATGTTGGTGAATTGATGTTGTATATGTGATTTGTATATTCAGATTGCATGAATTGTGATGATTGGACAAATTAGGCTTTTCGCACCTAGGGTTTTGGGAGAAAAAATGTGAGACTTAGCCAAATGATGTGTTTGACCTCACCTAAGTTGAAAAATGGTCATTTATGACCAATTGTGATGTGTAGGAAGTGTTAGAATCAAATTGAAATTCGGATTGGATATGGTCATTCTGCAGGCGGCATGACCAAGGTCCCTTTCAGGGACCAAAAGTGAAATTTTACCAACTCAATTGGTGTGAGGCCAATTGAAAATAGAACTAGACACAAAATGGCACATTTTGCATTCAGGAATCATGCCTAAAAAGTGACCATAGCATAGTGAACAAATTGACCAAATCCGGAATTAGGTGTTCTGCCTTGTATAAAAATGACCAAATGAATAATATTTGTTCATTTGCCCATATCTTGGGCTAGGCAGGTCCAAGTGACCTGAAATTTTACCAGTAAAAAGCAGAGATATAGACCTACAATTTTTATGAGGAACACAAACCCAAATTATGCCCTTAACCAAGTCATTTAGCCACCTAAATTTAGTGACCTAAAACTGCCAGAACCAGTTTTGGTGCTCAGAAAATCTGGGTTAGGCAAATCCGGCCAGCCATGTTCAAATGGCTATAACTTGAGGTACAAAACTCAAAATGGAGTGATTAAAAAATGGAAATAAAGATAAGACAATAAGGAACAACTTGTATGAAGAAAATTTAGCTAAATTCTAACAGCAACATGACCAATGGAACAGTGCAAAATAGGTCACCAAAACTGAAAATTTGAAAGTTTGCCTAAAAGACTTAAGTTTTTGAGAAAAAAATAAAAACCAACAAGTTAGGTAATCAAAATGTGGTATGTGGGTATAATTGGATTTTCCATTCCTATTAAGTATAAGAAAGTCAATATTTTGACTTGAATAGTACTATGAATAGTAACCTTAATATGAAAATTTTCAAGAATGTAAGTTTAAGCATATTGGAGCTAGAATAGAACATATATAAATTAATTATTGGAAGTATTGTGAGATAAGATACTGAAACACTATAAATTTCATGTTTCAACTGAAAAAGACCTGGAAAATGATGGGGTAAACTGAGTCAAGCCTAGAGGCGACTCACATCAGGTTTGTGCACAATAAACTTAAAATTTTTGTTTCTACTTGACAATTCTTGAAATAAATGTTGTGAATAATTTTGATTATTATGGCTTTGAAAATATTATTTGAAAAATAGTGTGTTGCCTACTTTGTAAATAAAAAGTTTGAAATGAAATATGATTTGTGAATTGAATGAAATGTTTGAATAACTTGATTTAAATTTTTTTTTTTGTTTTTTATTCACACTTGGCATGGCAATATCACTATGTTCCTCCTCCATTTATGGGGTGAGTTTGACTATATTCCTCCCTCTTTGGCTTTTCTAGTCAGGAGGTGAGTTTGGATGAGTACTCATTAGCTAGCTAGCCACCTCCCTCATTGATTTCGCTTAGTGGGGTGAGTTTGCCTTGTCGTGGTGTACAACACGGCATGTTTGAAAATTTTATGTCATGGCCTAAGTTGTATTATTGATTGACAACACTATAATTATTAAATTGTTTGATCAAATTTGTGTTATATTAAACTTTGAAAATTATGATTTGCTATAAATGTGATTGTGAGATTTTTAAATTATGAATTGTTCATAAATGTTTTATATTATTCATTTTGTATTTTATTGTACACCACTGAGTATTTTTATACTCGGCGATAGCTTTCTTTGCTGTCGCAGATAGGGACAAGAAAAAAGCAGTAGAGTGAGCTGCTGATTGTTGGGACTTCACTGATCTTTTTGTACGGGTATTTATTTATACCCTTGTAGTTATTTGATGTAAATATTGTAATGTCTTATGTATTAATGAAAAGTGGAGCGGTTGTACAGTAAATTGTAATAATGTTATTTTAGGTTTTCTTTTTAAAAATTAAGATCTGTATTTGTAAATTAAGTACTATATACAATGTGAATGAATTTGTGAAGTATTTTGAGATGACAAATTTTTTGTTGTGTTGTGGAATTGAATTAAATTGTGTTGACTTGAGTTCATTTGGGTTGGGAGTTGTGAAAATAATTATTGGAAGTGTTTTTATAGGTTTTTGAAGAACTGTTTTCTCAAAATACAGACGGCACTCTACCAAAATTTTTCCAAAATTTGTGAACAAATAAAAATGGATAAAAATTTTTACTAGTTTTGAAACTTTAATTAAATGTTTTTAATTCCTGCTAAAATGCTCACCACTTCCAAGAAGTAAGAAAATGGTTTTAAATCCCTTGTAGGGTACTTAATGAGTTATCGGTAGGTGAAGTTCGATAGTTCATTAGGTATTCTACGGGATCATGTTATGCTTTACAGAGGTGTAAGGTGTGACAGTCTCAGATTATTTCATAATAAGTAAATTTTTAATATCGGTCTAGTTTATTTCGATTCTTTCTAATAAATAACTATTCTAATTTATTTTAGGTCATCTTACTCATTTATTTTATTTAATTTCTAATAGTTTTAATTGCTAATATTCTTAACTTATTTTAATAAATTTCACTACCTAAGTAACCTATGACAGGCTGACTAAACCGGACAACGGGTCGTTGGCACTAGACACCACGGTGCCTCGGGCCGTCATACTATGGGATGCGGAACGTCAACCATGTATGCAGTCAGTATGGCTAAAAAGCCATGATAACACATAATCGGGCATAAAGCCATGAGTGCGGGCATAAAGCCATGAGTGCGGGCATAAAGCCATGAATACAGGCATAAAGCCTTTCACAGTACTGCTAAAACAATACCCTATTGGCATGCCAATCTATCCAATCTGACACACATATCTAGGCAATACAAGGGCACATAATATCATTAAATATTAATATATTGTTTTATGACTTCATTATTTCATGACAAATTCCATAATTTATACATTCATCATAATATTCATACATTCCTTACATCATTCGTATTGATCACAATTCAGAACAATGGTATTCATGTACCATTGTACTCAAAACATTTTTCCTTTCTCTCATAAAGAAAACTAATGTTCCATTCATATTTTCATGTGATTCATTTATTCATTACAATATTTATATGAATTCATAACTCATACAAGGTGTTATTATCTTATTTGTAATGGAAACAAAAGTTCTAATGTAAACCTCATCCCATTCATACTTAACAATCCATCTAGGTTAATTTCATTTCATATTTCAAGTGGTATTACTTATGTTTTATTAGACTTAGTAGTAATGGGAATACAAATCTTAATTATATACTCACATAACTTAAATGTTCATTAAGTCATTTAGGTGAATTACTATTTCTATTCTAAGTAATCCATGAACATTTCATGGATTTCAAATTTCATACCTTAATTTCCTCTACCAATTTAGTTCTTACACTTTTGTGTCTTTGTATTACTATTCACTCAAATTGTTGACTTTTTAATACATAATAAATTTATTGAACCTAAATTTACCAAAATACCACATTTTGCATTTTATTTTTGTTGGCATTGATTTCTAATACCATTTCAAAGCTTATTTTATGTTATTCAAAATTTTCAGATTTCATACCCTAAGTTTACTGTTCCATTGGTTATTGTTACAGTGGAAATTTGGCAAAATTTTCTTCATCAAAGTTGTTCCTTTATGTATCTTCTTTAATTTCTTTTTAAATCACTCCAATTGGAGTTTTGTAGCTCAAGTTATGGTCATTTTACCATAACTGGCCGGATTAACCTGTACCCAGAATTTCTGGGCAATTTGGTTCTGCCAGATTTGGTATCCTAATTTAGACTAGCAATTTGAATTGGTTAGGTTCAGAATTTGAGTTTGTGTTCTTCATGAAAGTTGTTCTAAATTGTCTAAGCTTTCTATTGATAAAATTCAGGTCAATTGGATATTTCTACTCTGAGTTATGGCCAAATGAACATTGTTCATTTGGTCAATTTCAAGGACCAGCAGGTTGGTTACCCGGATTTGGTCAATTTTTAGGTCATTCTAAGTTTGTTTTCTGGGCAAGGTTTCTTCATCAAAGTTGTGCCATTATGTGTATAGTTTCATGTCCAATTGGTTTTGTACCAATTAAACGTACAGAACCCAAGATATAGCTACCCAAACATGCTAGACTCATATCTAGACCTACAGGGCCACTCAAGGCAGCATACCATTTCAATTCCAATACCACAATGGTTTCCAATTTAAGGTCAAAATTCATCAAATGGTCACTAATTGACCATTAGAATTTAATTTAAACATCTAAGCATTAAACCCTCAATTAAATCTCAAAACCCTAACCCTAACAATCCATCACTTTATCTAACATACACAAATCAACATCTAACTCAAATATAAGTATCAAACATCATCCCCAAGCAATTTAATTCAATCAAATCAATAATTCTCAACCTTCCCCCATGGCTGCCGAAAATTGGAATGTTCATAACATGTATATTTTCTTCAAATTTGTTTTTTCCCATTTTCTAACTTAACTCAAAGTTCAAATACAAAATATAAAGAGAGAAGTAAGAGATTTAGCACTAACCTTGAATTAGCTAACCCTTGACTTATTAAAACTTTAATATCTCTTCAATTTTTTGCTACTTAAAGTTTCCTTAAGGTGTAAGATGAAATTTTAGTAAAGATAACTAGGAGTTTTGGGGTGAGATAAGGGAGAAAATGAAGCTTACAAGCTTCATCAATGCTGGAACTCCTTCTCTCTCTCTCTCTCTCTCTCTCTCTCTCTCTCTCTCTCTCTCTATGGGTCGGTTCATTTGAAGAAGAAAGCTGCTGTTTTATTTGTTTTTATCTCTTTTTATTTCATTTTTTTTCTTTAGTTAATTAGTTAAATGGTGATTGGGTGGAACACACTTTATTGCATCATATTATGTCATAATTTGCATTTTCTTTTCTTTTCTTTTCTTTTCTTTTCTTTTCTACTCATTTTCAATTTAATTTTTAGCAATATTTATTCATATTTTATTTCATAATAATTATTTACTTAACTGGAAAAGTTGGCCAAAAATTATCTCTGAAGATGAAATGACCAAAATGCCCTCCGTTTGGCTTATTGAGCCAAAATTGTCTGTACCAATCAAAAAACTTTTCTAAATATTTTCTTGGCATTCTAATGCCATAGAAACCTCAATGACTCTTCTCTGGAGTCTCAAAATTATTTCACAAATTTTCTCCTTGGTTTAGGGCTTCTAGTTGCGAAGACTGCAACTTTCCACTGGCTTACCCATTGCTAGGGCACCGGCTCATTTAACTTGGTTGTATTTTATTTCTAAAATTTTTCCTAAAGTTTTCTTATTATTATTTGAGTTATTTATGATTCTTTTCTCTAGTCTAAATATTTTTCCAAATGTTCTAGCTGTCCAGACCGACACCGGTCACCGGAACAATAGAATGTACGTAATTGCTACAGTGAGGGTGTTAAACTTTTAAGAACATCATTTCTATATCTAGTCTGACTAAAAATGGCTATGAATTTTAGTTCACTGATGATGTTTGCAATACTTATTTTGAAAATAAATATGTTGGCTCGAGTTATATGCATGATGGTCTTTATTATTTGGATAATAATAACAAACACAAATTGAATGCAAGTGATCTAAATGAATGCAATGCCATGGTGAAAATCAACTTAAGTTCAAAATATATTTGGCACTTAAGATTAGGTCATGTTGCAGAAGATAGGATTACAAAACTAGAGAAAATGGGGATTCTATCCTCATTGGGTTCTAAACCTACTCCAACTTGTGAATCCTACCTTTAGGGTAAAATGACCAGATCACCCTTTGTTGGACAAGGACTAAGAGCTGAAAATATTTTGGGGCTAATGCATAGTGATGCATGTGGTCTATTTAAAGAAATGGCTAGAAGCGATTTTCATTATTTTATTGCCTTTACTGATGATAAATCAAGGTTTGGGTATTTGTATTTGATGAAATACAAACATGAATCCTTTGAAAAGTTCAAAGAATTTAAATCTGAAGTAGAAAATCAAAACAAAAAAAAGTATTAAAGCTCTTCGATCAGATCGTGGAGGCGAATACTTGTGTACTGAATTTGATAAATACTTGAAAGAGCATGGCATTGTTTCCCAGCTGACTCCTCCTGTAACATCCTCTCTATACGTGTTTTGTACGTTCTGTTGCTTCGGTGGCCTAATTTCAGTCCAAGCAAGTCAAGATGTCTAGAACTATACTTCGGTGATAGTGAACGGACATATAATGATAAAATAAATAAAATGAAAATACAAGAAAAATTAAAGACAAATGAAAGAGAGAAAATGAAACTAAGTTAAACGAGCCCGCACCGCAGCGATGGGTGATCGCACCGGAAAGGCCGTTGCTGACCTCAGGACCGTGGGGAACCCTCGGAATTAAATTTTGGGACATAAGTAAAGGTTTATTGAAATATAATTGACACTATAAATATCAAAGAAAAATTAATAAATTAGTACAAAGAAAAACAAAAAATCAAGAAATAGACAAAAATCGGTATTACCGAAAAATTGGGAATACAATCCGAAGAGGGGCATTTTGGTCATTTGACACCTAGAGTTGCCTTTTGACCTCAATGTCCATAAAAAAAATAAATGATATTGCACTTAGAAAATGTCATAAAAAAATTAAATTGTGATACATTATAAGAATAGTGAAAGAAATGGGGGATAAAATCCAATTTATGAAACTTTAACTAATTAAATATTAAAATGGAACTTAGTGCTCCACTAACTCAAGCCTTGGGACACTTATCAAAGTCAATTGTGGATAGAAATCATCATCTTCAACCTCAAGCAAACAACCAGCCGAAATGAGTTCTCCATGGAAGCACCATTGACGCCCCACATGCAAAGCTTCATTAGTGCATGATCAATCCATCCTTTCCACTTGGATCCTTCATTAAAACTTGCCTACTCACCTTGGGGAACATATTGGCAACAAGAAAAACAAGATTTGGTAAAGTTTGAAGGAAGCTCTCAAGTGGTAAGTGTCCAAATCTTCTCCCTAGCTTTAGTAAACCTTGTGTTTGGGATGAGGTGAGTAATTTGGTGAAGAGAAATGAAGAAAATATTGAGGTATGAACTTGTACATTCTCAGTAGCCATGAAGGTTTGTTGTATTTGAGTTTTTCTTACCTCTAATGGATGGGAATTAAGGTTGATTAACTCAAATAGAAGTTGTAGTAGGTTAATGTTCAAGTACGTACATGTTAGTGCTTGAATGAAGGGTTTGAAAATGGGAGTTTGATGCTTGGGTAAACTGCCAAGTTTGGTAGCCTATAATATAATGTAATTGTATGTGAGTATATGTAATTTATTGATGAGATGTCATAATGTTAAATTGTGGGCGGCATGTGTAGTTGCCATGAAAGTGTATATGCAATATTGATATTGAGGTATGTTGAATTTTGGTGGAAGTAAATGTTAAACTTGAATAGTGTATTGTGTGCATTGAACACTTCAGTGTTCTATCCAAAATACCTTGATGGAATTGTGTACAATATATATAGAAGTGCCATGATTAAATGTTGAAGTATTGGGAAGAGAAGCATTGTCAAAATTGGAAGTGTGATGTTCAAATGCAGGTTGTGTATGTTGGCAGCACATAAATTAGGTCATAAGTACAAAACTGTGATCCCAATTGGTATGAGGCCAATGGGGAGTGAAACTAGACACCAAATAGGCCAACTTTTATGTAGAAATGTTGCCAAAATTCTGCCTAGAAACTGACCTTAAAAATGACCAAATCCAGAATGACAACCTTGCAAACCCAGATTTTTGACCATATGAGCAGTAGTCATTAGGATTACCATAACTCACTCAAAATAGGTCCAATTGACAATGAATGCCAACATGTAAATTGCATTATATTGATAGCATATTGAATTGTAAATTGTGATATGTTGATGCTAGAAATAACTTATCTATATTACCTAAAAAGGTCAACATATGCATTGACTTATGAAATTACATAATAGCTAGTAAACTCTAGAAATTGAAGAATTAAACAATTAATTTATAATATTCCCCAGTTTTCCTAGTTGACTAGTTTGGATAGGTTGGCATGCCAATAGGATTATGACAGCTGTTCTGTAAATGGCTTCATGCCATACTGTGTTTTTATGGCTTATTATGCTGCACTGTGACTTTAATAGCCTACGGCTATACGTATTGTGTTATTATACTTGGCTTATCGCCAGATTTATTATATGGCTTTTTAGCCACACTATTTGCACACCAGGAGACACTTTGTGACTGATGGTGTGACGGCCTGAGATATTAGGTACCCAGTGCCAATAGATTCATTTATCCAGTCTGGTCAGTATACAGGCTGCACGGGCAGTTAATTTATGCACTATTAAATTCAAATAGCTAAATCTAGTCTTCTGACATACAGCACCACCAAAATTAGCAAAAATTGAAATGGTAGCAAATAAAAATATAAACAACAACTGCAAGGAATATCGATCTCATAAATTTATAAACAATTCATTTACTTTATTTTAGTGTATATTTCTTTATATTTGGCACCACTAAGCAAAATTGCTTAACGCGTTGCTTTTGTAATGCGTAGGTATTGGAGACACAGCTAAGGAGCCCAGCAGACCTACGACCGCGTGAGACATCATATCTGCACAGGAGTCCAGAGTCATCTGCACTGCATTGCATACATGGTAGGACTTAGGATATCTTGTATTTTATACTTCTGTTGTATTTTTGAAATTCGGCCTTGTATTTTGTAATATTATGAAAGCTCTAAAGTTTGTAGTATTTTGTACATATTAAATAACGTGGAGCTTTTTTGGATATATTTAAATTATTATGGATTGTATTATGGAACTGTTTAATGACTGTGAAAGTCTATTGACTTTACTGAGAAATCGAGACTGTGAAATAGTTGAGATTTTGATATTATCATATTGAACTGTTTTTAACAGGTTTGGAAGGACAGTTTGTCCGAAATACAGATGGCATCTTGCCAGATTTTTATTACCATTTTTGAAACACTGATTTCATTAAAGTATGAAAATAGAACTAGTGTAATATGAATTTTACATAAAGGACTTCTTAAATCAAATTGAGTTCAGTAAATGAGATAATCACAGACTAGGTACTCCGGCACGCCGTGTAGCACACCTTGCTCGGCTACACTGTAGATGGGTGAGGGGTGTTACATTTAGTGGTATCAGAGCATGGTTTAGGCATTTCTGGACCTAGATAGATTGCATATCATGCATTGCATTATAAGTGTTAAGATGACTCTAATGCAGATCTTTTGATTTGTTATTTTGATCAGAATATGGACTCCACATCGCAGAGAGCGGTCGATGAGGAGGTGGAAAGTCATGCTCCATCTATGACTGAACTAGGAGACAGGAGGGAACCTGCTCCACCAGTACCAGATGCACTGGCCACATTTTAACAAATGGCTGAGTTCTTTAGATAGATGGTAGGAGTTATGCCACCACCACCACCTCCACATCAAAAATCTCATATGGAGAGACTCAGGAAGTTCAAAGCAGTGGATTTCTGGGCAAGAGGGAAGTGCCTTGAAACAACTTCACTGTACTCCAGAGTAGAATTTGGAAGCTGTTGTATCACTGCTGTAAGATGATGCATACCAATGGTGGGATACAGTGACTAGTGAGGTGCCACCAGAATAAATAACTTAGGATTTCTTTCTCAATGAGTTCAGAAAGAAGTATGTGGGTAGTGTATACCTGGAAGAGAAAATAAGGGTATTTATTACCCTATACCAAAGACAGCTGACAGTGACTGAATATGAAAGAGAATTTCTCAAACTGAGCCGCTATGGGTGGGAAATAGTCCCTAATGAGGCAAAGAGATGCAAGAGATTTGAGGAAGGACTCAATGATAACATTAAAGTAATGATTACAACTTTGGGGATTACAGAGTTTGCCAAGTTAGTGGAAGCTGCACTGAAGGTTAAAAAAGTTAGAATGAATGAGCAGAACAGAAGGGACAGACAGCAGAAAAGAGGTCAGGGTCAGACCAGTACATCTTCTGCTCCTAGTAAGAAATTCAGAGGTTCACCTACTCAGAGTTTTAGTAGAGCACCAAGTCAGGGTCAGTCATAGAGGCCCAAATCTCAGTTTGCACCAAGGAGAGGCCAGTCCACACCTTCAATGGCTAGCGCTCTAGGGATAGGATTCAGGGGACCAGCCCCAACAGTATCTATTGCTTGCCTGCATTGCCAAAAATGGCATGAAGATGAATGTTAGAGGATGATAGGTGCTTGTTTAAGGTGTGGGTCTATAGACCACCTAATCCGAGATTGTCCATGCAGAACTGCTACATCTACTCTAGTATCAACTGATAGGCCTGCCCCTCCAGCTCCAAGGGGTAGAAAGCCGGGTAAGGCTAAGGCAGCCGGTACTTCACAGAAACTTGTATCAGAGTCTGTGGAGAGAGCAGAAGGCAGAAAACCAGCCAGAGCCTATGTTATAAGGGCACAGGAGGAATAGGATGCTCCAGATGTCATCAAGGGTACGTTCCTCCTCTATAATACTTTTGTGCATGCAGTAGTGGATCCTGGATCTACTCATTCATATATTTGTATCAAGATGCCCATAGAAAAGGGAATACCAGTAAAGGAAAGTGACCAAGACATCCTAGTCACCAATCTACTAGGCCACAGTGTGGTAGTGAACAAGGTGTATAAGGGCTGTCCATTGAAGATTCAAGGGAAAGAGTTCTCAGCAGACTTAATTGAACTGCCTGTCCATGAGTTTGATGTAATTTTGGGAATGGGTTGGTTATCCCATCATCAAGCAATAGTAGAATGTAAATTGAAGAGAATCTCTCTGAAAACTGCTGAGAACGAAGAAATAATAGTTGTGGGTGAAAAGACAGATTTCTTATCCAATGTCATCTCAGCTACAGTTGTAAGGAGATGGTTGAGAAAAGGGTGTGAAGCCTATATGGTACACGTGGTTGACAGTAGGTAGGGTAAACTTAACTTGTCTGACATACCCATAGTAAGGGATTTCTTTGAGGTATTTCCTGAGGAATTGCCTAGTTTCCACCAGAAAGGGAAGTTAAATTTGGTATTGATGTTATGCCAAGTACAGCTCCGATTTCAGTTGCTCCGTATAGGATGGCACCTGCTGAATTGAAAGAGTTAAAAATCCAGCTGCAAGAATTACTAGACAAGGGGTTCATAAGCCCCAGTGTGTTACCGTGGGGAGCTCCGGTACTATTTGTTAAGAAGAAAGATGGGCCACTGAGGTTATGTGTTGACTACCGACAGTTAAACAAAGTAACAGTGAAGAACAAGTATCCATTGCCTAGAATTGACAATCTGTTTGATTAGTTGAAGGGAGCCGGTGTGTTTTCTAAGATTGATCTCAGATCAGGGTATCATCAGCTAAGGGTTCAGGATGCAAATGTGCCTAAGATTGCATTCAGAACCCGATATGGGCATGATGAATTCCTGGTGATGCCATTTGGGTTAACAAACACTCCAGCAGCATTTATGGACCTTATGAACCGTATCTTCCACCCATACTTAGATCGGTTCATAGTGGTCTTCATTGATGACATCCTGGTGTATTCCAAGGATAAAGCAGAACATGATGAGCATTTGAGAATTGTTCTACAGACTCTAAAAGAGAAGAAACTGTATGCTAAATTGTACAAGTGTGAGTTCTGGTTGAATGAGATTGCATTCCTTAAACATGTAGTATCAGCTGAAGGGATTAGAGTGGATCCCAAAAAGATCAAAGCAGTGATGGAATGGAAACCTCCCAGAAATACAACTGAGATCAGAAGTTTCTTGGAGTTAGCTAGATATTATAGAATATTTGTAAAGGGATTTTTCCCTGATAGCTACTCCAATGACCAAATTACTACACAAGAATATGAAATTCGACTGGAATAACAAGTGTCAAGCCAATTTTGAGAGGCTGAAGGCTATGTTGACAGAGGCACCAGTGTTAACACAGCCAGTGTCAGGAAAAGACCTTGTAGTCTACAGTAATGCCTCACATAATGGGTTAGGGTGTGTACTCATGCAAGAAGGGAAAGTGGTCACATATGCTTCCAGGTAGTTAAGGACACATGAAAAGAATTACCTTACTCATGATTTGGAGTTAGCAGCAATTATCTTCGCATTGAAGATATGGAGGCATTACTTGTATGGAGAAAAATGCTACATATACATAGACCATAAGAGTCTGAAGTATCTGCCAACCCAGAAGGAACTTAATTTGAGACAGAGGCGATGGATTGAATTCCTGAAACATTATGATTGTGTGATTGACTACCACCCTGGGAAGGCAAACGTAGTCGCTGATGCCTCAGAAAATCTATTGTAGCATTAAGATCTCTGAATGACCAACTGTCCTTAACTCATGATGGAGTTATTTTGGCTGAGTTGCAAGTGAAGCCGAATCTGTTACAACAGATACAGGATAGGTAGAAGACAGATGAGAAATTAATGGTTATTATGGGCAAAATCACCAAGGGAAAATAAACTGAATATGAAGTGAAAGAAAATGGGTGCCTATACTATAAAAAAAGAGTATGTGTCCCAGATGATAAAGAGTTAAAAACCACTATTCTGAGAGAAGCACGTAATAGTGCATATGCTATGCACCCAGGAAGCACAAAAATGTACCATGACCTGAAACTTCGATACTGGTGGCCGGGTATGAAGAAGGACATAGCTGACTATGTAACTAGATGCTTGACATGTCAGCAAGTCAAAGTAGAACATCAAGTTCCATTAGGTTTGTTACATCCCATAAACATACCTGAATGGAAATGGGATCGAGTCACTATGGACTTTGTCAGTGGTCTACCTCTCACTTAGAAGAAGCATGATGCAGTATGGGTGATTGTGGATAGGTTGACCAAATCAGCACATTTTCTACTGGTCAGAACTGACTACTCACTGGAAAAGCTAGCAGAATTGTACATCAGTGAGATAGTTAGGCTACATTGAATTCCACTTTCCATCATATCTGATAGAGACCTGATGTTTACATCTATATTTTGGAAGAAATTACAAGAATCCTTGGGCACACAACTCCACTTTAGTATGGGTTTTTATCCTCAGACGGATGGATAGTCAGAAAGAATAATCCAGGTAAATTTTGAAACTCATTGAGTTATTGTAAATAATAAATTGAACTGATAATGATAATAATAACTGAACATATGTGATAGGTCCTCGAGGATATGCTGAGGAGTTGTGTTATTGAGTTTGAGGGAAGCTGGGACAGATACCTTCTACTGGCAGAATTTGCATATAATAATAACTATCAAGCTAGCATACAAATGGCACCCTATGAAGCACTGTATGGGAGAAAATGCAGAACACCTGTATGTTAGACTGAATTGGGTGAAGATAAGCTAGTGGGGCTAGACCTGATAAAATAAACATAGGAAAAGGTGAAATTGATAAAGGCCAATTTGAAAGTTGCCTCAGACCGACAGAAATCTTATGCTGACTTAAAAAGAAAGGACATTGAGTATGAAGTTAGCGAGACGGTATTTCTCAAAGTATCGCTATGGAAGAAAGTGTTGAGATTCGGGAAAAAGGTAAAATTAAGCCCTAGGTTTATTGGCCCATATGAAGTCATTGAATGTGTGGGACCAGTAGCCTACAGATTAGCCTTGCCGCCTGAGCTGGACAAGATACATAACGTATTCCATGTCTCGATGCTCAGAAGATACAGATCAGATCATTCACATGTCATTTCAGCAAAAGAAATTATTGTACAACCTGACCTAACATATGAAGAAGAACCAATTAAAATCTTGACACGAGAGGTAAATCCTATGGAGGCACCACAACACGGAAAAGGAAACATGGGAGAGCGAGGAGACAATGAGGCAACAGCTCCCTCAGCTCTTCACATCAGGGAAAATTAAAGGATGAAATTTTTATTTAGAGGGGAAGAGTTGTAACATCCTCCCTGTACGTGTTCTGTACGTTCTGTTGCTCTGGTGACCTAATATCAGTCCAGGCAAGTCAGGATGTCTAGAACTACACTTCGGTGATAGTGAACAGACAAATAATGATGAAATAAATAAAAAGAAAATACAAAAAAAATTAAAGAAAAATGAAAGAGAGAAAATAAAACTAAGTTAAACGAGCCCGCACCGCAGAGATGGGTGATCGTACCGGGAAGGCCGTTACAGACCCCACGACTGCGGGAACCCTCAGAATTAAATTTCAGGATGTAAGTAAAGGTTTATTGAAATATAATTGACACTAAAAATATCAAAGAAAAATTAATAAATTAGTACAAAGAAAAATAAAAAATTGAGAAACAGACAAAACTCGGTGTTACCGAAAAATCAGAAATACAACCCGAAGTGGGGCATTTTGGTCATTTGACACCTAGAGTTGCCTTTTGACCTCAATGTCCATTAAAAGTAAATGATATTGCACTTAGAAAATGTCATGAAAAAATTAAATTGTGATACATTATAAGAATAGTGAAAAAAATGGGGGATAAAATACAATTTATGAAACTTTAACTAATTAAATATTAAAATGGAACTTAGTGCTCCACTAAATCAAGCCTTGGGACACTTATCTAAGTCAATTGTGGACAGAAATCATCATCTTCAACCATAAGCAAACAACCAGCCAAAATGACTTCTCCATGGAAGCACCATTGCTGCCCCACATGCAAAGCTTCATAGGTGCATGATCAAGCCATCCTTTCCACTTGGATCCTTCATTAAAACTTGCCTACTCACCTTGAGGAACATATTAGCAACAAGAAAAACAAGATTTGGTGAAGTTTGAAGGAAGCTCTCAAGTGTTAAGTGTCAAAATCTTCTCCCTAGCTTTAGTAAACCTTGTGTCTAGGTTGAGGTGAGTAATTTGGTATAGAGAAATGAAGAAAATATTGAAGTATGAACTTGTCCATTTTCAGCAGCCATGAAGTTTTGTTGTATTTGAGTTTTTCTTACCTCTAATGGATGGGAATTAAGGTTGATTAAATCAAATAGAAGTTATAGTAGGTTAATATTCAAGTATGTGCATGTTAGTGCTTGAATAAAGGGTTTGAAAATGGGACTTTGATGCTTGGGTAAACTGCCAAGTTTGGCAGCCTATAATATCATGAAATTGTATGTGAGTATATGTAATTTATTGATGAGATGTCATAATATTAAATTGTGGGCAGCATGTGTAGTTGCCATGGAAGTGTATGTGTAATATTGATATTGAGGTATGTTGAATTTTGGTGGAAATAAATGTTGAACTTGAATAGTGTATTGTGTGCATTGAACACTTGAGTGTTCTGTTCAAAATACTTTGCTGGAATTGTGTACAATATATATAGAAGTGCCATGATTAAATATTGAAGTATTGGGAGAAGGAGGATTGTCAAAATTGGAAGTGTGATGTTCAAATGCAGGTTGTGTGTGTTAGCAGCAATTAAATTAGGTCATAAGTGCAAAACTGTGAACCCAATTGGTATGAGGCCAATGAGGGGTGAAACTAGACACCAAATAGGCCAACTTTCATGTAGAAATGTTGCCAAAATTCTGCCTAGAAACTAACCTTAAAAATGACCAAATCCGTAATGGCAACCTTGCAAACCCAGATTTTTTATCATATGAACATTAGTTATTAGGATGACAATAACTCACTCAAAACAAGTATAATTGACCTAAAATTTTTACCATGGATAGCTTAGACATAGAGCTACAATTCTTATGAAGACACTAAGGCCCAGAAATGGCCAGAACCAAGTCAAATAGCATGCACAATTTCTGGTACCAAAACTGCCAGAACTAAATGTGACCTAAAATTGACCAAATTTTTCATTAAAGGTGCAATCTGTCCAGCTTTAGTAAATTGACCATATCTTCGTCTATACAACTCAGAATGATGTGAAATTTTGCCCAGAGTGCAATAAGAATAGAGCTACAATTTTTCTTCTTTCACCAGAAGCTAAAAACCAAGAGAAATAGGACTTTAAGCTAGACCAATGTAGCACACAAAAATTGAGAATTTGACATTTACATACAATGATGCTTGAGGTAATTTGGCAATGAATGCCAACTTGTAAAAAAAAAAGGGTAAATTGCATTATATTGACAGCATATTGAATTGCAAATTGTGATATGTTGTATTTTGTACTTCCGTTGTATTTTTGAAATTCGGCCCAATATTTTATAATATTATGAAAGCTCTAAAGTTTGTAATATTTTGTACATATTAAATAACATGGAGATTTTCTGGATATATTTAAATTATTATGGATTATATTATGGAACTGTTTAATGACTGTGAAAGTCTATTGACTTTAATGAGAAACCAAGACTGTGAAATAGTTGAGATTTTGATATTATTATGTTGAACTTCTTTTAATAGGTTTGGAAGGACAGTTTGTCCGAAATACAGACGACACCTTGCCATATTTTTATTATCATTTTTGAAACACTGATTTCATTAAAGTATGAAAATAGAACGAGCGTAATATGAATTTTACATAAAGGACTTCTTAAATCAAATTGAGTTCAGTAAATGAGATAATCACAGACTAGGTGCTCCGGCACGCCGTGTAGCATGCCTTGCTCGGCTACACTGTAGACGGGTGAGGGGTGTTACACCTCCAAGAATACCACAGTTGAATAGTGTATATGAAAGGAGAAATTGTACCCTATTGGATATGGTACGTAGTATGATAAGATATACTGATATGCCAATCTCCATTTGGGGATTTGCATTAGAATCAGCTTTGCATATTTTGAATAGGATTCCATCAAAATCAGTATCTTCCACACCTTATGAGATATGGCATGGAAGAAAACCAAGTCTTAAGCATGTTAAGATTTGGGGTTGTCCAGCTTATATCAAAAGCTGAATATTGATAAATTGGAAACCAGATCAGAAAAGGGTCGATTTGTTGGATATCCAAAAGAGAGTTTGAGATATTATTTTTATTTACCTACTGTCACACCCTACCCTTCCGTAAGATGTAACATGATCCCATAGTACATCTAATGAATTACCATACTTCGCCTACTGGTAACCCATTAAATATACTACAAGAGATTTTAAAACAATTTTTTTTACTTTTTATAAGTGGTGAGCATTTTCTAATAGGTATCCAAATATTTAATTAAAGTTTGAAAACTAGTTAAGATTTTTGTCCCATTTTATTTTTTCACAAATTTTATAAAAATTTCGGCAGAGTGCCATCTATATTTTGAAAAAACAGTTCTTCAAAACCTGTGAAAAACACTTGCAAATAATTTAATTTCACAGCCTCAATCTCCAATAATATCCCAAACAATAAAGTCAACCACAATTTAAATCAAAATTCACTTTCCAATATATTGTTAAAATAATTCCATCCATAAACGTGGCATTAAAATTAATTTAACATATACAATCTTAATATACAGAAAGAAAATCCAAAATAATATTATTAAAATTTTATCTGTACAATTGCTCAAACTACAGAGATACATATGCATACTATCATATTTACGTCAAACTAAACTACCAGGGTATAGACATATAACCGTATAAAAATTCTTCAACTGTGCTCCTCTCTGACTGTAGCAGCTCACTCTGCTGCTATGTCCTTTTTCCTATTTGTGACGACAAGTTAAAGCTATTGCTGAGTATAAAAATACTCAGTGGTACACAATAAAGTATAAAATGCATAATATAAAACATTTATGATCAATTTATAATTCAAAAATCTCATAATTGCATTTCACAATTTTTCAAATCACATTTATAACAAATCATAATTTTCAAAGCTTAATATAACACAACTTTGATCCAACAATTTAATAAACATAGTGTTGCCAATAAATAACACAACTTAGGCCATGACACAAAATTTGTGAACATGCCGTGTGTACATCATGACAAGGCAAACTCACCCCACTAATCGAAATCAATGAGGGAGGTGGCTAGCTAGCTAATGAGTACTCATCCAAACTCACCTCCTGACTAGAAGGCCAAAGAGGGAGGAATATAGTCAAACTCACCCCATAAATGAAGGAGGAACATAGTGATATTGCCATGCCAAGTGTGAATAAAAAACAATTTAAATCAAGTTATTCAAATATTTCATACAATTCACAAATCATATTTCATTCCAAACTTTTCATTTACAAAGTAGGCAACACACTATTTTTCAAATAAGATTTTCAAAGCCATAACAATCAAAATTATTCACAACATTTATTTCAAGAATTGTCAAGTAGAAATAAAGAATTTTAAGTTTGTTGTGCACAAACCTAATGTGAGTAACCTCTAGGCCTTGACTTAGTTTGCCCTATCATTTTTCAGGTCTTTTTCAGCTGAAACATGAAATTTATAGTGTCTCAATATCTTTGCCTCACAATAATTCCAATAATTAATTAATATATGCTTAAACTTCATTCTTGAAAATTTTCATGTTGAGGTTACTATTTATGATACTATTCAAGTCAAAATATTGACTTTCTTATGCTTAAAAGGTATGAGAACTCCAATTATACTCACATACCACATTTTGGTCACTAATTTTGTTGGTTTTAGTTATTTTCTCAATACTTTGATCTTTTAGGCAAAATTGCAATTTTTTAGTTTTTGTAACACCCCTCACCCGTCTACAAAATAGCCGAGCAAGGTGTGCTACACTGCATGCCAGAACACCTAGTCTGTTATTATTTCATTTCCTGAACTCAATTTGATTTTAAGAAGTCTTTTATGTGCTATTCATAGCATACTGGTTCTATTTTCATACTTTAATAAAATCAGTATTTTAAAAATGGTAATAAAAACTTGGCAAGGTGCCATCTGTATTTTGGACAAACGGTCCTTCCAAACCTGTTAAAAATAGTTTAATATGATAATATCAAAATCTCAAATATTTCACAGTCTTTATTTCTCAGTAAAGTCAATAGACTTTTACAGTCATTAAACAGTTCCATAATACAGTCCATAATAATTTAAATATATCCAGAAAATCTCCATGTTATTTAATATATACAAGATATTATAAACTTTAGAGCTTTCATAATATTACAAAATACCAGGCCAAATTTCAAAAATACAATAAAAGTACAAAATACAAGATATCCTAAGTCCTACCATGCATGCAATGCAGTGCAGATGACTCTGGACTCCTGTGCAGATCTGATGTCTCACCCGGTCGTAGGTCTGCTGAGCTCCCCAGCTGTGTCTCCAATACCTACGCATTACAAAAGCAACACACTAAGCAATTTTGCTTAGTGGTGCCAAATATAAAGAAATATACACTAAAATAAAGTAAATAAAGTGTTTACGAATTTTTGGTGGTACTGTATGTCAGTAGATTGGATTTAGCTATTCGAAATTAATAGTACTTGAATTACTGCCCATGTAGCCTATATACTGACCAGACTGGATAAACGGATATACTGGCACTGGGTATCTAGTACCTCGGGTCATCACACCATCGGTCACAAAGTGTCTCCCGGTGTACAAATAGTGTGGCTAAGAAGCCATATAGTTAATCTGGCGATAAGCCAACAATAAATACACAATATGTATAGCCATAGGCTATTAAAGTCACAATGCAGCATAATAAGCCGTAGAAACACAGTATGGCATGAAGCCATTTACAGAACAACTGTTAGAATCCTATTGGCATGCCAACCTATCAATACTAATCAACTAGGCAAACTAGGGCACATTATAAATTAATTGTTTAATTCTTCAATTTTTTGGAGTTTACTAACTATTATATAATTCACAAGTCAATGCATATGTTGACCTTTTTAGGTAATATGGATAAGTTGTTTCTAGCATCAATATGTCACAATTTATATCTCAATATGTTGCCAATATAGTGCAATTTACCATTTTTATAAGTTGGCATTCATTGCCAAAATGCTTCAAGCATCATTGTATGTAAAATGTCAAATTCTTAATTTTTGGTGTGCTAGATTGGTCTAGCTTACAGTCCTATTTCTCTTGGTTTTTAGCTTTTGGTCAAAGAATCAAAATTGTAGCTCTATGTCTTATTGCATGCGGGGCAAAATTTCAGGTCATTCCGAGTTGTATAGACCAAGTTATGGTCAATTTACTAAAGCAGGACAGATTGCACCTTTACTTCAGAATTTGGTCAATTTTAGGTCACTTTTAGTTCGGCAGTTTTTGTACCCGAAATTGTGCAAGCCATTTGACTTGGTTCTGGCCATTTCTGGGCTTAGGTGTCTTCATAAGAATTGTATATCTATGTCTAAAATAACCATGGTAAAAATTTCAGGTCAATTGGACCTGTTTTGAGTGAGTTATGGTCATCCCAAGGACTACTGTTCATATGGTCAAAAATCTGGGTTGCATTGTTGCTAATCCGGATTTAGTCATTTTTAAGGTCAGTTTCTAGGCAGAATTTTCACAACATTTCTACATGAAAGTTGGCCTATTTGGTGTCTAGTTTCACCCCCCATTGGCCTCATAGCAATTGGGTTCATAGTTTGGCACTTATGGCCTAATTTAGGTACTGCCTTCAATACACAACCTGCACAAAGCACATACACTTCCAATTTGATATTTCTTCTCCTCCTCATTACTTCAATATTCAATCAATAACACTTCCATATATATATATATATATATATATATATATATATATATATATATATATATATATATATATATATATATATATTGTACACAATTCCAGCAACAATTTTGGGCAGAATATTCAAGTGCTCAATGCACACAATTCACCATTAAGTTCAACATTCACTTCCATCAAAATTCAACATATCTCAATGTCAATATTACACATACACTTCAAAATAATCATTCTTCATTATCACTTACACTTGCTGCCCATAATTTAACAGTAGCATATTTCATTAATAACTACATATTCACACACAAATTCATGGTTTAATAGGCTGCCAAACATGGCAGTTTGCCCAAAGCATTAAGGTTCCATTACACTGTTAGTAGTATGCCCTAGAGCATATCATTTAGTATGTATCTTGTACATATTTTAATAATAAAAGGCATTTCTAACTGAAGCAGGGTATAGACAAATACCCGTAAAAAAATTCTTCAATTGTGCTCCTCTCTAACTGAAGCAGCTCGCTCTGCTGCTATGTCCTTTTCTTTGTCTGCGACAGCAAGTTAAAGCTATCGCTGAGTATATCAATACTCAGTGGTGCACAATAAAGCATAAAATGCATAATATAAAAAATTTATGAACAAATCATCATTCAAAAATCTCATAATCGCATTTCACAATTTTTTTTTTTCAAATCACATTTATAACAAATCATAATTTTTAAAGCTTAATACAGCACAACTTGATCAAAAAATTTAATAAACATAGTGTTGCCAAACAATAACACAACTTAGGCTATGACACAAAATTTTCGAACATGTCGTGTGTACATCACGACAAGGCATACTCACCCCACTAATCGAGATCAATGAGGGAGGTGGCTAGCTAGCTAATGAGTACTCATCCAAACTCGCCCCTCAGACTAGAAAGCCAGAGAGGGAGGAAAGTAATCAAATATCAAACTCACCCCACAAGTGGAGGAGGAACATATTAGTATTGCCATGCCGAGTGTGAATTAAAAACAATTTAAATCAAAATTTTCAAATATTTTATACAATTCACAAATCATATTTCATTCTAAACTTTTCATTTACAAAGTAGGCAACACACTATTTTCAAATAAGATTTTCAAAGCCATAACTAAATTCAAAACCATATTGTTCAAATATTTCATACCAATCAATAATTAATTTTCCTTCCAAATTTCCACTGCAGAATAGGCAACACGACATTCTCGAAATTCATAATGAACAAACACATTCACAATGTATAATAAACCAATTTCCATTATGAAAACTATAATTTAAAATTTTTGTGCACAAACCTGATGTGAGTCGCCTCTAGGCCTTGACTCAGTCCCTTATACCTTCTGGGCCTTTTTCAGCTGAAACACAACATTTATAGTGTTTCAGTATCTTATTTCACAGTAAATCCAATAATTAATTCATAAATACTTAATTCTAGCCCAAATATGCTGAAACTAGCATTCTTGGAAATTTTTATTTGGAGTTACTATTCATGATACTATTCAAGTAAATTTATTGACTTTCTAAGGCTTAATAGGTATGGGAATTCAAACTTCACCCACATACCATATTTTGGTCACTAAATTTGTTGGTTTTGGTTTTTACTCAAATTCTAAGTCGTTTAGGCAAATTTGCAAATTTTCAGTTTTGGTATCTAAGGTTGCACTATTCTATTGGTCATCTTACTGTTAGAATTTGGCAAAACTTTCTGCATAGAAAATGTTTCCTATTGTCTTAAGTTTATTCTCCTTTTTGAATCACTCCAATTGGAGTTTTGTAGCTCAAGTTATAGCCATTTGAACCATGGCTGCCGGATTGGACTCAACCCAAAATTTCTGGGCAATTTTTTATTCTTGCAGTTTTAGGTCACCAATTTTGGGTGGCCAAATGACTTGTTTAATGGCATAATTTGGATTTGTAATCTTCATGAAAGTTTTAGGTCTATATCTCATCTGTCCACTGGTAAAATTTCAGGTCATTTAGACCTGCCTAGCTCAAGTTATGGCCAAATGAACAAACACTGTTCACTTGGTCAGTTTGTACAGGGCAGACTGAGATTTTCCAAGTTTGGTCAATTTGTTCACTAGGTTTTGGTCACTTTTTGAGCATACTTCCTAAATGAAAATTATGTCATTTAGTGTCTATTTTCATTCCCAATTGGTCTCATACCAATTGGACTTGTAAATTTTCAGTTTTGGTCCCTCAAAGGGAACTTGGCAGCATGACCACACTGAATCCGAATTTGGTTTCAACTCTAACACTTTCAACACACTTCATTTGGTCACCATTGACCATTTCTTACTTGAAATTAGGTCAAAGACAACATTTACCAATTTTTCATATTTTTGTCTCTAAACCCTAAGGGTCTAAAACCCTAATTCACAAATTCTTGCATTTAACCAATTCAATGCATATCAATCTCATTACCACATACATACAAGCTTGCTTAACATATTAAATTCAATTAAACCAAGCAAATACACCTCCACAACATGCTGGCCGAAATTTACTCATGGTCCCTCAACAATTTATTTCATTTCATTTTAAGTTTATTTCTAAGTTAATCAAGCTATAAACACAACTAATAAACTAAATTTGCAACTTAAATCACTAACCTCAATCTTTGATGTCCAATTCTTCAATTCTCTTCCTTTTTTTTTTTCTTTGTTCTTCAATCTCTTCTTCTAGTTGCCAAAACAAGCTTTAACCATGGTAAAATAATTTTTCTATGGTGAGATTTTTGGTTTTTCAAGCTCAAAAATGAGCTTTCATGGAGGATGAAGTGAGGGAGAGGGTGAGGCGGCAATATGGGAAGAAGAAGAAGACTTTGCTATTTTTTTTTTCTTTTATGACTTTTATCCTTATAGAAGAGCCAAAAATCAATATAATTAAATTTATTAATTATAATCTTTATGGATCATGCATGATGTCATGCATGATGTTATCTCCCTACACCTTTTTCATTTTCTCTTTTTATTTTTATTTTTTTCTATTAGTTCTTTAATTTAATTCCTGATTCCAAAATTTTCTTTTCTTCGATTTTATTTGACAGTTAGGTCAGGAGTCAGCTCTCGGGATCAATTGATCAAATTGCCCCTCGCTGGTTTAACCCGGTTTGCAAATAATTTAATATTTCTTCCGGATCCCTGACCTAATTATTTGACTAGCTTAATAATTCTTTTTCGTGATTTTGTCTTTTCCAGTATGTTCGTAATGGTCTTAAGGACTGTGGCATCGCATTTTACAGTTCGAAATTTGAGTTTAAATCGACTTCGCAGTCATTCCCGAGAAGGTCACCCATCGCTGTGACTCTCAGGTCGTTTAACCTCTTCTGTTCTTTTTTTCTTATTTATACTTAACTAATTGACAATTACTAATTATTTGTGTTTATGGCTTATCTAGTTGTCTTAAGTGTGGTTCTAATTCTCATAATTGTCCGGACCGACTCCAGTCACCAAAACAGTGAAATATACCAGGCTACACAAGTAGGGGTGTTACAATTCTCCCCCTCTTAAAATAATTTTGTCCTCGAAATTTTACCTGGTATTAGTCTCTGAACAGTTGTGGATGTTGTCTCCTCATATCCTATTCACGCTCCTAAGTAGCTTCTTGGCCTGAATGGTGGTTCCTTAGTACTTTAACCAATATTATTTACTCATCAATTGCTTACCTCGTGTGCCAAGTTTCTCATGAGCTTCTGTCATAAGTTAGATTCAAATTCATTTCAATTTTAGAGGTAAGCAAATCTGTGTGTTAGTGGATCAACTTTTCTAGGACCTCGTGTGATCCTATGGGTGAGAACTTAGTTTTACTCTTTTCTTATCAAATCTCTTAATCATTTGATGTAACCTTTAGTTTAGTTTAGAATATTTTAGTCTTTTCTTGCTGTTATTTTAGCAATTATTTTCTTTTGTAATATTTTCTTTCTTGGCCATAGGTCCATAACCATTATCTTACCATCTCCATTTATGACCAAGGCCTATGTGCCATTTTGCACTATCTTGTTTGCTTTGGTTTAACTTATTTCTTTCTTGATAAAATAGTTCAGAATATCGTTACGCATCTTAAGTAAATTGCTTGCCTTGGTGGCAATTCCTCATCTAGTATTTTTCTCATTTCTTACTGTTCTATTTATTTTTATCTATCGATATTCTATAGCTTATTTTGCCCTAATGTGTAGCCATTATTTTCTTTTGTACTGAACTATAACCTTTCAATATTCTAACTTTAGAGTTTTAAATCCCAGGTTAGGATTTTCAAACTCCTTTCCAATAAGAAAACTTTATCCTATCATAACTGTACCAAAACAGATGCCATTTGCAACTATTCTTATTCTTGTGTACTATGGGGTAGTACGTAGCTCTACACAATAAAACCCAAGTCAGTACTGTAATCTGCAGCTTACAACACAAACATCAAGAATATTGCATAGTTACTATGATACATCCCAATAGAACAAACTTCCCTATATCTTATTTCTTTTAAATTCACTAATATCTTGAACTTATTTTGATTATGGTACCCACTGACATCTATTAGCAGTAATACCCTTACCCGCATCTAAAATAACTATATTACTATAACATACTTTTAGGTTCTCTTTCCTTACATAATTAGGCTTACTAATTAACTTTACAAATTCTTGTGTGCTAGCAAATACTTTTCACTGACATACTCTTCCAAAATTAATTTTAAAAAGACTAGTCACTAACATATCAAATTTGATTTTTTTTTTTTATGCACATATACATATCTCAGTTAAGAATTGAGAAAATACCAGCAACCATACCAGAAGTCTCATCCTCGTTCCTCTGTCACATTGTGTATACTCTCACTGGAGCATCATCTTTTCCTGGTTGATTCACAGTACTCTAATTTCCAGGTGTACTACCCCTACCCTTGCCTCTGCCTCTACCAACTATTGGTAAACTCTTTGGGGTAGAAACTTGGGCTGATCTTTCTGCCGTGGCAAATGATCCAAAATGGCGTGGACTTATGCAATCCTTAGCAAAATGACCAGTCCCTCCACAATTGAAACATGCTCCTGTAGCTCTATAACATACTCCACTATGTGGTTTACCACAAGTCTCACAAAGTCGATCCAATAGCGTATTTCTGTGTCTCTGTT
Source organism: Hevea brasiliensis (assembly GCF_030052815.1). Classification (NCBI taxonomy): domain Eukaryota; kingdom Viridiplantae; phylum Streptophyta; class Magnoliopsida; order Malpighiales; family Euphorbiaceae; genus Hevea; species Hevea brasiliensis. The sequence continues at coordinate 69,567,538 of NC_079494.1, forward strand.
GAGTTTGCTGATCGGATTGGGATGGTTTCTATCTATAAGATATACCTCTACCCGATTCGTGCGAGCTAGATTCTCCAAAATGCTTTCTTTTCCCAGAGCCACTCTCAATAGCTTGACCAGTAACCTTTTTCAGTTTTCTCTTTCTCTTGTGTACTCTTTTTCACTGCCCATTCTGATTCTATCCTTTGCAGTTCCAGGGCTTGTGAAATCAATTCAGAAAAATTCTAGTGTCGGAACCCACCACTTGTATTCTGAAGCTAGGCCTCAACCCAGCCTCAAACCATTTACACTGGTCTCTGGGGGTGGAGACTAAGCTTCCAGCATAATGGCTTAGCCTTGAAAATTCCCATTCATACTCTGCTACAGTTCCATCCCCTTACTTCAAACTTAAAAACTCTTGTAGCTTTATGTCTACACAAGTATCGGGGAGCCACTTTTGCCAAAATTTCCTTAAAAAGTCTACCCATGTGAGGACTGGTGGCTCTACCAGACTATAGGGGATGGTTTTCCACCACTCATATGCATCCCTTTGGAGAAGTGATACTGAATATTCAAACTTCAACTCTTCAGCGCACTGTAGTTTTCTAAAAACCCATTCCATCCTCTCTAACCACTGTTCTGCTTCCAGTGGATCCATTGTTCCTTTGAATTCTGTAGCCCCAAATTTCATTAGTTTCTCATATTGCCAAGCCGAAGGCTGTAGTTGTGCTACAGGTGCTTCTGTCTGTGCTTGAGATGGCACATTTTTCGCCATTTGTTGAAAGAACGCAGCCATCTGCATCAACATGTCACAATTTCTAGCATCAACATGTCACATTTTGTAATTCAATATGCTGCCAATATGGCGCAATTTACCCTTTTCACAAGTTGGCATTCATTGCCAAATTACTTCAAGCATCATTGTATGTAAATGTCAAATTTTCAGTTTTAGTGTGCTAGATTGGTCTAGCTTAATGTCTTATTTCTCTTGGTTTTTAGCTTCTGGTCAAAGAAGCAAAATTGTAGCTTTATGTCTTATTGAACTTTTGGAACAAATTTCAGGTCATTTTGAGTTGTATAGACCAAGATATGGTCAATTTACTAAAGCTGGACAGATTGCATCTTTAGTGCAAAATTTGATCAATTTTAGGTCACATTCAGTTCTGGCAGTTTTGGTAGTCGAACTTGGGCAAGCAAGTTGGCTTGGTTCTGGCCATTTCTGGGCTTTAGTGTCTTCATAAGAATTGTATCTCTATGTCTAAGCTTTCCATGGTAAAAATTTCAGGTCATTTGGACCTATTTTGAGTGAGTTATGGTCATCTTAGTGACTGCTGTTCATATGTTCAAAAATCTGAGCTTGCACTTACCAATCCGGATTAGGTCATTTTTTAGGTCAGTTTATAGGCAGAATTTTGGCAACATTTCCACATAAAAGTTGGCCTATTTTGTGTTTTGTTTCACCTCCTATTGGCCTCATACCAATTGAGTTCACCAATTGTCACTTAAGGTTCAATTTACCTACTGCCTTCACAACACAAAATCTGCACACAAAGAATACTTCCAAATGACACTTCTCCTCCTCCCAAACTACAAATATACATTCATAACACTTTTATACCATTCATCATATCTCAATCATATCCATTTGGATAGAATATACAAGTCTTCAAAATACAATACACAACCTTAGTTTCAAAAGTCAAAATCAATATCTTACACATGAAATTGCTTAGCTAATACATATACTTGAATTAGCAACATACAATACACTTTTACTAATCCAATCAATACCATAATTTACCAATTAATTTCATGAAATTATCAACCTTCTAAGTTCATCAAGGCTGCCAGAATTTATCACTTGTCCAAGGTCTTTCACAATTACTCAAACCCTACCTCAAAACATCAACATCAAACACACTCATGAAATAATCTTTCTAACTCATGTAATACCTTAATTAACATCACAAAACACTTCTTTTACCCATGAATAAATCAAATTCTAAATTCTTTCATGGCTGCCAAAAATAGTATACATCAATAACCCATCAAAACCTTCCAATTTCTTCACCATTCAACTTATCTCAACCTTAGTATAAATTTTAATCAAGTGAGGTAAGGAAAACTAGCACTTACCTTGTTTTGGAGCTTGCTAAACCTTAATATTTTCTCTCCTTTTTGCTGCTTATATGTTACCCATGATGTGTAGACCAAGTTTAATGAAGGAACTTGCAAGAAATCATGGCTTGATCATGTACCATTGGAGCTCTTGCATGGACGGCAATGGTGGAAATGGGAGGATCAATTTCGGCAAGGTGAGAGTGAGGTTGAAGATGAAGTTGTTAGTGGGAAAAAAATCTGTCCTTAAGTGGTTTATGTGGTCCCATTAATCCTCCACTAAGTTCCACTAAGTATAGTTTAATAATTTAATAATTAAACTTAGTAATATTTCAATTAATCCCTCAAACTTCCTTTAATTACATGGTGTGTAAACTTTCTTATTTTCATGGCATTTTCAAAATTTAATACTACTAATTTTTCATGGAAATTTAGGTCAAAAGTCTACTCTAAGTGTCAAATGACCAAAATGCTCTTCTTTGGGTTGTATTCCCGATTTTTCGATAACACCGATTTTTGTCTGTTTCTCGATTTTTCGTTTTTCTTTGAACTAATTTATTAATTTTTCTTCGATATTTCTAGTGTCAATTACATTTCAATAAACCTTTAATTATGCCTTGAAATTTAATTCCGAGGGTTCCCCGAAGTCCTGGGGTCGGCAATTGCCTTCGCCTTAACTTTCCGGTGCAGTCACCCATCGCTACGGTGCAGGCTCATTTAACTTAGTTCCATTTTCTCTCTTTTATTTTTCTTTTATTTTTCTTATATTTTCTTTTTATTTAAATATATGTCTGTTCAATATCACCGAAGTGTAGTTCCAGACATCCTGACTTGCCCAGACTGACATTAGGTCACTGAAGCAACAAAATGTACAGAACACGTACAAAGAGGATGTTACAACTCTTCCCCATTAAATAAAAATTTCTTCCTCGAAATTTACCTGATGTGAAGAGCTGAGGGAACTGTTGTTGTTAGTAGTAAGCCCTAGAGCATATCATTTAGTATGTATCTTGTACATGTTTTTTATTAATAAAAGGCATTTCCACTTTTCTGTTTACATAATATATTTATGTGTAATAGAAAAAGTCCATTGATATTTTGTTAGAAATTCTATTATTAAGTTGTTAAGACTATGAGTGACAGTATTTCTAGTACAAAGTATCATAAATAGGTTCATAATCGAGGATACTTCATAATAAGGACATGACTTATCCAGAAAGATTGTATCCATGTTTGTTCCCAAGTTATTTATATGACATATAAATAAGATGGAATGGTGAGTCTCATGCCATATGACAAACATGATAGGCACTTATAAACGTTAAGTAGGCCGAACCAATGACACTTATGACAAGCACATGGAGTTTACTCTTGTCAATATTTTGTCATAAATCATATCAGTGAATATAATCTTTAGACCTGAGATAGCAAAGTTATCTTGTATATAAGTAGTTTGAGTTTGATATTGCTTTCATACTTGTACTGTGTATGGGTATATGGGCATGTGTTGGCTCCTACTAGTTATATATGGAGGTAGGTGTTGATCAAGATGGAATATGTTCCTCTAAGTAAATAGAGGTAAAATCCTATGTTCATTTAATTGTTCTTGATGTTTCAAGTTCCTGGCCAGGACAAATAGATTTAATTAGAAAAGAGTTTCTGATGAGAAAATCTTTTAAATCAAGAACTGGAATTAAAAGAGAACATAATATTCATAGCAAATAGAGTTTGACATAAACCATGACTCTAGCTTGAGTTGGGATTTTGTAACAGAGAGATTTTAGTGCATGGTAACATATGATTATAGGTTCATTTAAGGTAAACCTTATTACTAATTGGGTGGCCATGGCATACTATGCTAGGTGTTAACCATGGTCTATGAGGTGCATAAAATAATTTAGAGAAATCATTTATGGTAAGAAAGAGTTCTGATGATATTAAGAGTTGATATCATATCTCATTGCCAATTAGTAATGAGCCTAGTAAGTCGCACACAAACACAAGTTATCACCTAATAAAATATGCTGTTCTCATTTGTGCTGCTACCATGAGGCTCTCTCCCTCTCTTCTTCTTCACCTCTCATCTATTCCAAGAGATTAGCAAACAATCTCTTGAATTAAAAATACTAAAAATCATTTCTAGTGTCTTGTTTACATCTTTAATCTCTTAAAAGTAAAAACTTGATTTTCTAATTAATAGAAAAAGCTTTAGAAGCTGTTCAAGGGCTGCCATAGGTGTTCTTGGTGTGGACAAGCTAGAGGGACAACATCTGTTGTCCTGAAGACGCATCTCAAAGGCGCAAATACAATGTAGTGCATGAAGAGGTTAGTGTGTTTGTTCTTGATTTAATCTAGGGTTCTAAAATTAATCTAATTAATTTTAAAATCTTAAATAGCAAATACAGATCCCAAAAACATATTAAAAGAGTTTTAATATGTTGTTTATCATTGAAATCAAATAGATAAAAATAAATCTTGCATAATGCATGTGACCCTAGGTGAAAATTTTTTAATTCAATGGTATAAACTTGTGTTTTTTCACGCTTCTGCTCCTTCAATTGGTATTAGAGCCACTATATTTGCCATTTAGATTGTTAATTATATAATTTAATTGTGTGTTTTGATCATGAGATGATTTATCCATTGCTGGTTGCAATAGATGTGTGGCAGCATGCAAGAGAACACCTTCATGGTGGGCAAGGTTTGTGGCTTCATGGGTGGCTCAAGGTTTGGCTTTTTAATTTGCAATTGTTGTATGATCTAAAAGTTCATTCTATGTCTAATTAAATTGTTTAAATAGAATTTCAATCACACAATTAAATTTTTATTCAAATCAGAATTTTCAAAATTGTTTGAATGTAACTCAAATCTGAATTTTCAAAGTTGTTTGAATGTGATTCAAATTTGAATTTTTAAAGTTGTTTGAATCATATTTAAATCTGATTTTTTAAAGTTGTTTGAATAATATTCAAATCTAAATTTTTAAAAATTGTTTGAATGTGATTCAAATCTAATTTTTAAAAAATTGTTTGAATGTGATTCAAATATGAATTTTTAAGGTTGTTTGAATGTGATTCAAATCTGAAATTTAAATTTGTTTGAATGAGATTCAAATATGAATTTTTAAATTTATTTGAATCATATTCAAACCTGGATTTTTAAGTTGAATATGAGATATTTAATTTAATTTAAGTATGTTTGTTTTATTTAATTGTTAAATAGTGATATGCATGATGGATGATCATGGACTATAAAGACCAATGTGATTGGATTTATTTCTTTTATGTTTCTTTGAGATTGTAAATTAATTAATTTATTTTAATTTATTTTGGGCATGTATTATTAAGTTTGTAATAATTTTTTGTTGTAATTTCATTCATTTAAGTTCTTGTAAATTCGCCTTGGTATGCCAAGGATTACTATGTAATATTGGATTGCAAGAAGTTCAAAGAGGTCAAGAGCATTAGTTGGACCGGTGGGAGGAATTCAAGATGAAGTGTTGATTATGTACTCCTTCAGTAACTCTTGTAAAATGAATGAATGAAATGCACCTAGGAATACCATGATTCAATTCTTGGTGGCTCAGAATTGAATCCCTTAGAAAGTCCATGATCATACCATATTTACTGCTTATCCATGAATGCATGAGATGTATGGGAATGTATGCAATTATATGATATATGCATGCTAAATGGATAATGTGCAAAGTGAGACCTTAATAGTAATTAGGATGACCATAAAATCTTCCAAACAAATGATTATGTTGGAAATGCTATAATTAAAGTAATTATAACATGGGCCCTCCATTGGGGCAATTATTTTAAGAAATTTTAAATAGTTGCATAAGATGTAAGTAATTTAAGAGATTTTCTTAAGAATAATTGTTAAGCATGAGATGTTATAAATATGTAAATGGTTTGATAGCCAATATTGGATGTACCAGAGGACAATAAAATTATTTGCATAATTACTGGCTCAATGGGATCAACTTAACTTATGCAAAATAAGTCAATAATGGATGTACCTGAGATTTTGAGCATTAGGGGCTAGGTAAAGGATTGAACCTCACATGAGATGTGATGGGCAAGGAGTTGCTCACTTATAGTTTATTATAATTCCAATGATGGATGTACCTGAGGACGATCAATAGAATTATAAGAATTCATTCACCCACTAGAAATCCATCCAACTAGGATTTCTGTTTTCTACTTTGGAAGCGTAGGATTCGCTAAGTTAGAGGGAGGACCAATTTTATTAAAAGATCGTAATCATTTTGGTTAATTACATGATACATTTACTAATTAATTTGGTTATTTTCTGCAGTTAATTTTCTGCTAATAATAAGCATAGAAAAACCACTACCATCCAATATCCTTGCAAGCATACTTGATTGCAATAGCTTGACAGGACCTAATCTCTCCGATTGGCTAAGAAATTTGAAACTTTTCCTGAACCTTGAACATATAGGATATGTTCTAGATTCACATGTTCCTGGTTCCTTACCTCCAGAGGCCACTCAAGAGGAACATGAAACTTTGGACAAGTGGAAGGAGCATGATATGAGAGCTAAGTGTTACATGCTTGCTTCCATGAGTAATGAGTTACAGAAGCAGCATGAGAACATGCAGAGTGCGAGTGAGATCCTCCTTCACCTACAAGAGTTGTATGGTGAGCACAGTAGGAATGCTAGGTATGAGATATCTAAGCAGCTGTTCCGCATGAGGATGTCTGAGGGACAGAATGTTGGGGATCATGTCCACAAGATGATTCGGTTGATTGAGCAGTTGGAACATCATGACTTCAACATGGATTTCCAACTACAGACGGATTTGATCCATCAGTCCCTTCCTGAGCCTTTTGAGAATTTTGTGACAAATTTCCATATGACTAAATAGGGATGCACCTTAGCTAGTTTACTCAACATGCTGGTTATTGCCCAAAAGAATATACTGAGCAATAAAGAAAAAGAGGTAGCTTTGATTGCATCTTCTTTTGCTGGAAAGTCCAATAAGAAGAAGGGCAATAAGAAAAAGAAACCTCAGATTCCTGGTCCTTCCAAGAAAATATGTAAACAGAAAGGAAAGACTAAAGTTGATGGAGGCAAAGGAAAGTATTTCCATTGCCAGAAGGATGGGCATTGGAAAGGGAACTGCCTTGAGTATAGTGATCTAAATGAATGCAATGCCATGGTGAAAACCAACTCAAGTTCAAAATATATTTGGCACTTAAGGTTATGTCATGCTGCAGAAGATAGGATTGCAAAACTAGAGAAAATGGGGATTCTATCCTCATTGGGCTCTGAGCCTACTCCAACTTGTGAATCTTGCCTTCAGGGCAAAATGACTAGATCACCCTTTGTTGGACAAGGGCTAAGTGCTGAAAATATTTTGGAGCTAATACATAGTGATGTATGTGGTCCATTTAAGGAATTGGCTAGAGGCGGTTTTCATTACTTTATTACTTTTACTGATGATAAATCAAGGTTTGGGTATTTGTATTTGATGAAATACAAACATGAATCTTTTGAAAAGTTCAAAGAATTTAAATATGAAGTAGAAAATCAAAAAGGAAAGAGTATTAAAGCTCTTCGATCAGATCATAGAGGTGAATATTTGAGTACTTAATTTGATGAATACTTGAGATAGCATGGCATTGTCTCCCAACTGACTCCTCCAGGAATGCCACAGCTGAATAGTGTATCTGAAAGGAGAAATCGTACCCTATTGGATATGGTACATAATATGATGAGCTATACTGATATGCCAATCTCCTTTTGGGGATTTGTATTAGAATTAGCTTTGTATATTCTAAATAGGATTCCATCAAAATCAGTTTCTTTCACACCTTATGAGATATGGCATGGAAGAAAACCAAGTCTTAAGCATGTTAAGATTTGGGGTTGTCCAGCTTATATAAAAAAACTGAACAATGATAAATTGGAAACCAGATCAGAAAAGGGTCAATTTGTTGGATATACAAAAGATAGTTTTGGATATTATTTTTATTTGCCTACATCACAAAAGATTGTGGTGAGTAGAGATGCCATATTTCTTGAATAACAGTTTGTTCAAGAAGGAGGCAAAGGAAGGCAAATAGAGTTGGAATTGGAGAATTCTGACTAACCAACAGATCAAATGGATATAGATCCATCTAGTCAACCTACACCTGTTGATGAAATATCTACAGCTGTTCCTTGTAGAACAACCAGGGTATCTCACCCATCAGTGAGATATGGTTTCCTTCATGAAGAAGAACAAGAGTTGTCTACTCATGAAGAAGTAGATCATGGAGATGATCCACTTACCTATTAAGAATCTATATCAGGTATAGACTCTTCAAAATGGATTGATGCTATGAAATCTGAAATTGATTCCATGTGTAAGAATCAAGTTTGGGATCTTGTTGACCCACCTGAAGGTATTGTATCTATAGGGAACAAATGGATTTTCAAGAAGAAAATTGGTTCTGATAGAAAGGTAGAGACTTATAAGGCAAGGCTAGTAGCGAAAGGGTTTCACCAAAGGCAAGGAATCGACTATGAGGAGACTTTTTCTCCTGTTGCCATGCTTAAATCAATTAGGATTCTATTAGCAATAGCTGCATACTATGATTATGAGATTTGGCAGATAGATGCCAAAACAGTTTTTCTCAATGGATATATTGAAGAAAACATTTTCATGGACCAACCTAGGGGTTTTGAATCCCAAGATGGTTCCAAGGTATGCAAGCTAAAGCAATCCATTTATGGGTTGAAGCAAGCTTTGAGGAGTTAGAACATCCGTTTTGATGAAGCCATTAAATCCTTTGGTTTTATAAAAAATGAGGATGAGCCATGTGTATATAAGAAGGTTAGTGACTGTGCTATCACTTTCCTTGTCTTATATGTGGATGACATACTATTGATGGGTAATGACATACTATTGATGGGTAATGACACAAGTATGTTGACAACTGTAAAGGTATGGTTGTCAAACACATTCTCCATGAAAGACTTAGGGGAGGCAACCTATATTCTTAGGATTCGCATCTATAGAGATAGACCGAAAAGAATAATTAGTTTATCCTAAAGTCTATACTTAGAAAAAGTGTTAAAGAGGTTTAAGATGCTTGATTCTAAGAGAGGATTGTTACCAGTGAGACATGGTATCCACCTTTCTAAAGAGATGTCTCCAAAGACACCTGAAGAAAGAGATAAGATGGCCAGGATTCTATATGCTTCGGCTATTGGAAGTTTAATGTACGCAATGTTGTGTACTAGGCCAGATATCGCATATGCGGTTAGTTTGACTAGCAGGTATCAATCCAATCCAAGTTTGGAACATTGGATAGCTGTAAAGAATATCCTTAAGTGCTTGAGAAGAACTAAGGATTTATTGTTGATCTATGGAGGTGGAGACTTGCAATTAGATGGTTATACTGACTCTGATTTCCAATCAGATATCGATGGTAGAAAGTCTACCTCTGATTATGTGTTCATTTGTAATAGAGGTGCAGTCTATTAGAAGAGTTCCAAATAGAGCACGACTGCAGATTCCACTACCGAGGCTGATTATATTGCTGCATCAGATGCTGCAAAGGAAGCTATTTGGATAAAGAAGTTCGTGATAGAACTTACAGTAGTTCCTTCCATTGAGTCAGCAGTTGCACTACACAATGACAACAATGGAGCAGTCATATAGGCTAAGGAACTAAGGTCTCACCAGAAATCCAAACACATAGAAAGGAGCTACCATATTATCAGAGAAATAGTTGGATGAGGCGATGTAGCCATGCAGAAAATAGCATCAGCTGAAAATCCAGCTGATCCATTCACTAAGCCTATGTCACAGACTCAGCTAGACCAACATCGTGAGAAGATGGTTCTAAGATATTGTAATGAATGGCTCTAGTGCTAGTGGGAGATTGTTAGTAGTATGCCTTAGAGCATATCATTTAGTATGTATCTTGTACATGTTTTATTAATAAAAGGCATTTCTACTTTTCCATTTACATAATATATTTATGTGCAATAGAAAAGGTCCATTGATATTTTGTTAGAAATTCTATTCTTAAGTTGTTAAGAATATGAGTGACAATATTTCTAGTACAAAGTATCATAAATAGGTTCACAATCGAGGATACTTCATAATAAGGACTTGACTTATCCAGAAAGATTGTATTCATGTTTGTTCCCAAGTTATTTATATGGGAGATAAATAAGATGGAATGGTGAGTCTCATGCCATATGACAAACATGATAGGCACTTATAAATGATAAGTAGGCCGAACCAGTGACACTTATGACAAGCACATGGAGTTTACTCTTGTCAATATTTTGTCATAAATCATATCAGTGCATATAATCTTTAGACCTGAGATAGCACAGTTATCTTATATATAGGTAGTTTGAGTTTGATACTACTTTCATACTTGTACTGTGTATGGGTATATGGGCATGTATTGGCTCCTACTAGTTATATATGGAGGTAGGTGTTGATCAAGATGGAATCTGTTCCTCTAAGTAAATAGAGATAAAATCCTATGTTCATTTAATTATTCTTGATGTTTCAAGTTCCTGGCCAGGATAGATAGATTTAATCAGAAAAGAATTTCTAATGAGAAAATCTTTTTAATCAAGAACTGGAATTAAAAGAGAACATAATATTTATAGCAAATGGAGTTTGACATAAACCATGACTCCAGCTTGAGTTGGGATTTTGTAACAGAGAGATTCTAGTGTATGGTGACATATGATTATAGGTTCATTTAAGGTAAACCTTATTACTAATTGGGTGGCCATGGCATGCTATGCTAGGTGTTAACCATGGTCTACGAGGTGCATAAAATGATTTAGAGAAATCATTTATGGTAAGAAAGAGTTTTGATGATATTAAGAGTTGATATCATATCTTATTGCCAATTAGTGATGAGCCTAGTAAGTCACACACAAACACAAGTTATCACCTAATTAAATATGATTTAATTAATTAATTAAATAGTTTAATTGATTAATTAAATAGGTTTGGTTTGTAATTAGATTGCAAAGTCCCTAGCATGACTTGAAACCAAATCTAGATTATTAGATTGCCAAGTTCAATTTATATTTAAAATGTTTAAATATGAATTTAATTAATGAGAAATTAATTAATAGAGATTAATTAATTTATTTATATTTGATATAAATTGATTAGAAGAAGAGAAATAATTATTTTGGGTTAAGAACTCAAAATTAAGACATAGGGGCATTTTGTTCATTTCACAGGGTGACATGTGGCACCATGAGATGGTGACACATGGCATTATACATAAGCTTGCCAAATGTCTTTTAATCATGTAATATGATTAAAATTAAGATTAAAATAGGTTTGACACTTGGCACAATGTGATTGGGTCAATTAAACCTAGAACCAATCAGAGGGTGACATGTGGCAAAGGTTTAATGTGTTGACCTAACTATATAAGTGTTGTTATGAAAAGAAAATAATACAACCAGCTGCTTTTCTCATTTGTGCCTCCACCATGAGGCTCTCCCTCTCTTCTTCTTCATCTCTCATTTATTCCAAGAGATTAGCAATGTAACACCCCCGTTTGCATAGCTTGGTAGATTTCACTGTTCCGGTGACCGGTGTCGGTCCGGACAATTAAAGGGATTAGAACCACACTTAAGTCAATTAGAGAAGCCATAAACACAAATAATTAGTAATGTTCAATTAGTTAAGTATAAATAAGAAAAACAGAACATAAGAAGTTAAACGAGTCGAGAGTCACAACAATGGGTGACCTTCTCGGGAAGGACTGCGAAGTCGTTTTAAACTCAAATTTCGAACCGTAAAATATGATGCTGTGGTCCTTAGGACCCTTATGAACATAGTGGAAAAGAGAAAATCATGAAAAAGAACTGTTAAGCCAGTCAAATAATTAGGTTAGGGAGCCGGAAGAAATATGGAATTAATTGTAAACCGGGTTGAACCGGTGAAGGGCAATTTGGTCAATTGACGCCGAGAGCTGACTCCTGACCTAACTGTTAAATAAAATCGGAGAAAAGAAAACTTCGGGATCGAGAATTAAATTAAATAATTAATAGAAAAATAAATTAAAAAAAAATGAAATATGAAAAAGTTAAAATGGTAATGACATCATGTGGTGACACATGCATGATGCCATAAGTATTTTAATTAAAAATTTATTTAATTAGAATTATGGTTTTCCTAAGACATAAAATAACAAAAAGAAAAGAAAAAAAAATTGATTTCTTCTCCCATTCCCGTCACCTCTCACATCTCTCTCAAAATCCACCATTGAAGCTTGATTTCAAGCTCCATAAACCCTAAAAATCTCCCATAAATTCCCTAATTTTGTTGATTAAAGCTTGTCTAGGCAACTTGAAAGGAATTTTGAGCAAGGAAATAAAAGAGGAAAAGGAAGGAATTAAGGAAGAGGAAACTCCAAGTTGAGGTAAGCATTAAATTGAAATTTAATGTTTAAATTTATATGATTTGAGTTACTTTAACTTAGAATTTTAATTTAAAATGAAAAGAGAATTATTGTTGAGGGACCAAATGGAAAATTCGTCCAGCCTATGTAGGGGTGAGAATTGCATGCATTTGATTGAATTAAAAGTAAACATGAGCTTCAATGAGTTGAGTAAGTAAGTTTATATGTGTTGAATTAATAAAATGTAACAAAAATTGTGAGTTAGGGTTTGGACCTAGGGTTTGGGAGGCAAAATTATGAGAAATTGGTAAATGATATGTTTGACCTATTTTGAAGTTAAAAATGGTCATTTGGGACCAAATGAGTTGTGTTGGAATGGTTGGAATTGAAATCAAATTCGGAGGGAGTGTGGTCATGCTGCTGGCAGCATGACCAAGTCAACTTTGAAGGACCAAAAATAAAATTTTACAAGTCCAATTGATATGAGACAAATTGGGGATGAAAATAGACATAAAATGACACAATTTTCATTCAGAAACCATGCCCAAAAAGTGACCAAAACCTAGTGAACAAATCGACCAAAGTTGGATAAGTGCAGGCTGCCCTGTACAAACTGAACAAATGAACAGTATTTGTTCATTTGGTCATTACTCGAGCTAGGTAAGTCCAAATGACCTGAAATTTTACCAGTGGTTAGATGAGATATAGACCTAAAACTTTCATGAATAACACAAACCCAAATTCTACCAGCAACCAAGTCATTTGGCCACCCCAAGTTGGTGACCCAAAACTGCCAGCACCAAATTTGCCCAGAAAATCTGGGTTGTTTCTAATCCGGCAGCCATGGTTCAAATGGCCATAACTTGAGCTACAAAACTCCAATTGGGGTGATCCAAAAATGAGAATAAACTTAAGACAATAAGGAACATTTTCTATGAAGGAAGTTTTGCCAAATTCCAACAGTAAAATTACCAATCGAGCAGTGCAACTAGGAGCACCAAAACTGAAAATTTGACAATTTTGCCAAAAGGACTTAAGCTTTGAGAATATGACCAAAACCAACAAATTTAATGACCAAAATGTGGTATGTGGGTTAAGTTGGAATTCCCATACGTATTAAGCCGTAGAAAGTCAACAAATTGACTTGAATAGTATAGTGAATAGTAACCCGAAGCACAAAATTTCAAGAACGTCGAGTTAGCACGTTAGGGCTGGGTAAAAATGAGGCTAAATTTATTTTGGATTTATGTTAAGTTCTAGTACTGAAACATTGTAAAATTTGTGTGTTTCAGTTGAAAAGAATATCGGGAAGGAACCCGAGAAACCGAGTATAGGCTAAGGGGCGACTCGTCTGAGGTTTATGCACAACGTATACTTTTTATAATCATCTTTTGCATACTGTTTTGAATAATGTGAATTATTGGATTATGGCATTCTTACGATGTTTTGATTTAAATTGTTGAAAGTTATTGTGTATATTGAAATGACAATGTTTAACAAATTTTTAAGATAAGTTTTGAAACCACAGTGTCATGACCATATATTTGAACACCTCACTAGCACGACTAGTGGGGGTAATTAGTTTCGAATTTTGATTCCTTCTCTGGAGAAGTGTTGAGGTGTGCCAGTGGAGGAGGATGTGAATGGATATCCATATATTTGAGCTAGCTAGCCTTGTGATGTGATTTCTCTTTAGCCTCTGGCTATTGAGTTTCTATTTGTTTCGAATGGCATGATCTAACTGTGGGTTTTATGAAATGTGTTTTGATACTTCGAAATGAACTTGGTTTGCATTAAAATTTCAAAATTCATAATTTGTGTTTAATGCTCATATTTAGTCAAATTTTTGAATAAATGTGATTTATATTTTGCATAAAGATTATTTTAGTATGTTGTGCACCACTGAGTCCTAGTACTCAGCGATAGCTTCTATTGCTGTCGCAGATACAGAGACTAGAGGAGCAGCAGATTGAGCTGCTGAGGTGTGAGGAGCTATCAGCTTAAAGTCTTCGAGTATAATTTATACCCTAACTATAAATAATTCTTTTGATGTATATATTGCACATAAATGTATGGACATGTAAAAATGGGTCTTGAGCAGTTTGTATAAAATTTGTATAAAGTTGTAATATATATAGTAGTTTGAAATTCTCTTAATGTAAATTTTGTAATGATGTATCTAAATTGTTTTGTCTCTAATGAAATATGAAGGGAACTATTTTATTTAAATTGAATGAAATGGATTGTTAGTATTTTGATGATCATTGGATAGTGGATTTGAAATTTGAAAGTTAATAAATGTGTTGAGAAATTGATTGAGATTGAGTATGATATTGAAGCAGTTGTTGAGAAAAATTTTTAGAAGTGCTTTTTACAGGTATTTGAAGAACCGTTTTCTTAAAATACAGAGGGAACTCTGTCAAAATTTTTATAAAATTTGCGTAAAAATAAAATGGGCCAAAAATATTAACTAGTTTTAATTTTAACTAAATGTTTTAAGTACTTATTAGAAAATGCTCACCACTTACCAAAAGTAAGAAATTTGTTTTAAAATCCCTTGTAGGGTGCCTAAGGAGTTATCGGTAGGTGAAGTTCAGTAGTTCATTAAGTATTCTACGGGATCATGTTATGCCTTACAGAGGGGTAAGGTGTTACATGTTTTAGTGGTATCAGAGCAAATTTTTGAAGTGTATTTTAACTTATGAATTTATGTCTTTCTTTGTTAAGTACAACTGCTCAATGTCCATTTTTGTTATATACAGTGCATTACATCATAAATATGAACTAACGGAGGGAAATCTCCATGTGTTATTTGTTCAAGAGATACCCTACTTCATATTGAAATGGAAGAAGGGGATCGCTCAGTTGAGCAGTTTGTTGAAGCTGAGGCACAAGGGGAAGCCCCAGCTTTACCAAATGTTAGTGGATCCGTAGCACCAGCCCCGCAAATGCCGCAATTTCCTGCACAGTTCGCACAGCAGATGGCGGCAATGTTTCAAAAAATGGCTGGGGGTATGCCAGTTCAAGCTCCACCCCAACCACCTGTGGCACAACCACTGCCTCCAGCCAGACAATATGATAAACTACTAAAGTATGGGGCAGCAGAATTTAAGGGTACAGTGGACCCTTTAGAGGCAGAGCAATGGCTTGAAAGAATGGACAGAGTATTTAAGAAGCTGCACTGCCAAGATGAACTAAAGTTTGAGTATTTTGTGTCTCTACTGCAAGGTGATGCGTATGATTGGTGGAAGACCATCCCCCACAGCTTGGCTGAACCACCAGTGCTGACCTGGGATTACTTCATCAGAGAGTTCAGACAGAAATACATCCCAGATGCATATGTTGATCAGAAACTACAAGAATTTTTGAGTCTGAAATAAGGGAACCGATCGGTGGCAGAGTATAAGAGGGAGTTCTCCCGCCTGAGTCACTATGCGGGGAGTCTCCTTACTACCAGCAAGGCAAGATGCAAGAGATTTGAGACGGGTTTGAAGCCCAGCATAAGGATGCAAGTTGTGGGATTGCAACACAGCAACTTCTCAGCGCTTATGTCTCAAGCACTTGAACTGGAGAGAATTGAATCAGAAGCAACCCCAGTGAAAGAAAAATTAGAAAAAGCTGAGAAATCAGAAAAAGATAAGGGGAAAAATAAGTTGAACAGAGTTCTAGTGCTACCTCTGGAAAGAGAAAGAAGTTTAGTGGACCCAGCATGGGTTGAGGTGGAAGATTTTGTACAGGCAGATCTTCTAGACAGAGACCCCCTAGGTCTGGTCAACAGTCGAGCAGGGGTTCACATTCTGCCCACCCCTGTGAGACTTGTGGCAAGATTCATGGGGGGGAGTGCTATTGGGCCACTGGAGCCTGCTTTAACTACGGAGGCAAGGGTCATTTAGCAAGAGACTGCACTAGTGCTCCGTCTTCGAGATATGGTCCAGCTCCTACTACTGCTGAGGGATCTATTCAGAGTCCTGCTCCCAAAGGTTCACAGTCTGTTGGCAGAGGAAGAGGCAGAGGTAGAGGCACTGCTTCAGGCAGTCAGGGCACAGTTGGTCAGTCGGCACAAGGGAGTGCTTCAATCAGGGTTTATTCAATGAGACAGCGAGAAGAGGCTGAGACTTCCGATGTGGTTGCTGGTACATTCTCTATCTCTGATCAAGATGTATTTGTGTTGTTTGATCCGGGTTCAACCCATTCATATGTTAGTGCTAGCATAGTCAGTTCACTTGCTGTTCCATGTGTGCAAA
The DNA here is from genome assembly GCF_030052815.1 of Hevea brasiliensis. Classification (NCBI taxonomy): domain Eukaryota; kingdom Viridiplantae; phylum Streptophyta; class Magnoliopsida; order Malpighiales; family Euphorbiaceae; genus Hevea; species Hevea brasiliensis. Next base: position 69,584,292 of record NC_079494.1, read on the forward strand.
TGGGTTTTGAAGTGCTAGTAACTAGTCCATTAGGACAAGAGGTCCGGGTCAACAGAATTTATAGAGACTGTCCTTTAGTGATCCAAGGACATGTTTTCCTATCAGACTTGATTGAAATGCCCTTCAGAGATTATGATATTATCTTGGGCATGGATTGGTTAGCCAGGCATCACACCATGATTGACTGTAGACTAAAGAAAGTCACTTTGTCTCCCTCTGTACGGTGATATGGTAATACATGGGGAGAGGCATTTACTGCCATCAAATATCATTTCAGCTACACTAGCTAGAAGAATGATCAGAAAGGGGTGTGAAGCATACTTAGCACATTTGATGGACACCCAAGTGGGGAGCCCAGCACTAAGGGACATCCCTACTGTATGTGATTTTCTGGATGTGTTTCCTGATGAATTGCCAGGATTACCTCCCGAAAGAGAGGTGCAGTTTGACATTGATATTATGCCTGGTGTGGATCCAATCTCCATAACGCCATATAGAATGGCACCTGCAGAATTGAAAGAGTTGAAAGTGCAGTTGCAAGAACTGCTTGACAAGGGCTTTATCCGCCCTAATGTGTCACCTTGGGGAGCGCCAGTATTGTTTGTAAAGAAGAAGGATGGCACTCTCCGCTTGTGTATTGATTATCGGCAGTTGAATAAGGTGACAATAAAGAACAGATATCCATTGCCCCGTATTGATGACTTGTTTGATCAGTTGAGGGGTGCAGCTGTGTTCTCCAAAATTGACCTGAGATCAGGTTATTATCAGCTGAAAGTACAAGAGCAGAGTATTCCTAAAACTGCCTTTAGAACCCGCTGTGGCCATTATGAATTCCTAGTCATGCCATTCGGGTTAACTAATGCTCCGGCTGCTTTTATGGATCTGATGAACACTATCTTCAGACCATACCTCAACCAGTTTGTTGTGGTAATCATAGATGATATATTGGTCTATTCGAGGAATGCAGAAGAGCATGATATACATCTACGGATTGTACTACAGACTTTGAGAGAGAAACAACTATATGCCAAATTATCGAAGTGTGAATTTTGGCTGAAGGAGATATCTTTCTTGGGGCATGTAGTATCAGAAGAGGGCATTAAAGTAGATCCAAGTAAGATTGAAGCTGTCCTTAATTGGAGGCCACCCAAAAATGTCACAGAAATTCACAGTTTTCTGGGTTTAGCTGGATACTACCGTAGATTTGTAAAGGGATTCTCCATGTTGGCATCTCCAATGACCAAGCTGCTTAGAAAGGATGTGAAATTTCAGTGGATGGATAAATGCCAATAGAGTTTTGATGAATTGAAGAGATGTTTGATTGAAGCTCCAGTCCTGACTTTACCTACTCCGGGAAAAGAATATACAGTTTATAGTGATGCTTCTGACAATGGGTTAGGTTGTGTGTTGATGCAAGATCGAAATGTCATTGCCTATGCATCACGCCAGCTAAAACCGCATGAGAGGAATTATCCGACACATGATTTGGAGCTTGCAGCTATTGTGTTTGCTCTTAAGATATGGAGACACTATTTGTATGGTGAAAAGTGTTACATTTATACAGATCATAAGAGTTTGAAGTATTTGGGCACCCAGAAAGAGCTGAATTTGAGACAGAGGAGATGGTTAGAGTTGATAAAAGACTACGATTGTCTGATAGACTATCAGCCAGGGAAAGCTAATGTTGTGGCTGATGCCTTAAGTCGCAAGACTATGGCAAGTCTACGAGTTACTCCTTTGTCTTTGGTACATGAGTTAAGATCATTACATGCCAACTTAGAGATTAATGATGATGGGCAGACAGCAGTTGCATGGCATGTACAGCCAGTGTTGATTGATCATATTAGAATGGCTGCTCAGAATGATCAGAAGTATCAGAAGTTGATGGAAGAAGTCCAACAGGGCAAGAAACCAGAATTCTCAATCAGAGATGATGGTCTATTGCTACACCAGGGCAGAATGTGTGTTCCTAATGATGTTGATTTGAGGCAGATCATTTTGAAGGAAGCACATGAGTCTCCTTTTGCCATGCACCCTGGTGGCACAAAAATGTATAGGGGGCTAAAGGAGCATTACTGGTGGATGGGTATGCAAAGAGATGTGGCAGAGTTTGTATCCAAATGCCTAACTTGTCAGCAAGTAAAGGCAGAGCATCAAGTACCTACTGGGTTGTTACATCCACTACCAGTATCAGAATGGAAATGGGAAAGAATAACAATGGATTTTGTGATGGGACTTCCGAGGACACAGAAGAGTCATGATGCAGTATGGGTCATTGTCTACAGACTAACTAAGTCTGCTCATTTTCTACCAGTCCGGATGGACTACAGTTTAGAAAAATTGGCTAAGTTATACATCGATGAGATTGTGAGACTGCATGGAGTGCCATTATCCATCGTGTCAGACAGAGATCCTAGGTTCACTTCTAGATTCTGGGGTAGTCTTCAGAAAGCCCTAGGAACTAGATTGAACTTCAGTACGGCATTCCACCCATAGACAGATGGCCAGTCTGAGAGGGTAATTCAGATCTTAGAGGACATGCTACGGGCTTGTGTGATTGAATTTGAAGGCAATTGGGATACACACTTGCCTTTGATTGAGTTTGCTTACAACAACAGCTACCAATCAAGCATTGGAATGCCTCCATATGAAGCTTTGTATGGCAGAAAATGTAGAACCCCGTTGTGTTGGGATGACGTGGGTGAAAGAAAGATGATTGGACCCGAAATTGTTCAGCAAACTGAAGAGAAAATCAAGGTGATCCGAGATCAACTTAAGACTGCATCAGACCGTCAGAAGTCCTATATTGATTTGAAGAGAAGAGATATTGAGTATGCAGTGGGTGAGAAAGTTTTCCTCAAAGTTTCTCCTTGGAAGAGAATTATGAGATTCGGCAGAAAGGGGAAACTGAGTCCTCGTTTCATTGGGCCATATGAGGTTCTAGAAAGAGTGGGTCCTTTGGCATATCGGTTGGCACTACCTCCAAAGTTGGAGAAGATACATAATGTCTTCCATGTGTCTATGTTGAGGAGGTATCGATCAGACCCATCTCATGTACTACCAATAGAAGAAATTGAAGTGAATCCAGACCTCACATATGAAGAAGAACCCATACAAATTCTGACTTATGAGGTGAAGCAGCTACGGAACAAGCAAATACCATTGGTAAAAGTGCTGTGGAACCATCATTCGGGCCAGGAGGCTACTTGGGAACGAGAAGAGGACATGAGGATACAACACCCATAGCTATTCAGAGATTAGTACCAGGTAAAATTTCGAGACGAAATTTATTTTAAGGGGGGGAGAATTGTAACACCCCCATTTGCATAGCCTAGTAGATTTCACTGTTCCGGTGACCGGTGTCGGTCTGGACAATTAAGGGGATTAGAACCACACTTAAGTCAATTAGAGAAGCTATAAACACAAATAATTAGTAATGTTCAATTAGTTAAGTATAAATAAGAAAAACAGAACCTAAGAAGTTAAACGAGTCGAGAGTCACAGCGATGGGTGACCTTCTCAAGAAGGACTGCGAAGTCATTTTAAACTCAAATTTCGAACCGTAAAATATGACGCTGCTGTCCTTAGGACCCTTATGAACACAGTGGAAAAGAGAAAATCACGAAAAAGAACTGTTAAGCCAGTCAAATAATTAGGTCAGGGAGTCAGAAGAAATATGGAATTAATTGTAAACCGGGTTGAACCGGTGAAGGGCAATTTGGTCAATTGACCCCAAGAGCTGACTCCTGACCTAACTGTCAAATAAAATCGGAGAAAAGAAGACTTCGAGATCGAGAATTAAATTAAAGAATTAAAAGAAAAAAAAAAGAAAAATGAAAAAGTTAAAAAGGTAATGAAATCATGTGGTGACACATGCATGATGCCATAAGTATTTTAATTAAAAATTTATTTAATTAGAATTATGGTCTTCCTAAGACATAAAATAACAAAAAGAAAAGAAAAAAAAATTGATTTCTTCTCCCATTCCCGTCACCTCTCACCTCTCTCTCAAAATCCACCATTGAAGCTTGATTTCAAGCTCCATAAACCCTAAAAATCTCCCATGGATTCCCTAATTTTGTTGATTAAAGCTTGTCTAGGCAACTTGAAAAGAATTTTGAGCAAGGAAATAAAAGAGGAAAAGGAAGGAATTGAGGAAGAGGAAACTCCAAGTTGAGGTAAGCATTAAATTGAAATTTAATGTTTAAATTTATATGATTTGAGTTACTTTAGCTTAGAATTTTAATTTAAAATGAAAAGAGAATTATTGTTGAGGGACCATATGGGAAATTCGTCCAGCCTATGTAGGGGTGAGAATTGCATGCATTTAAATGAATTAAAAGTAAACATGAGCTTGAATGAGTTGAGTAAGTAAGTTTATATGTGTTGAATTAATAAAATGTAACAAAAATTGTGAGTTAGGGTTTGGACCTAGGGTTTGGGAGGAAAAATTATGAGAAATTGGTAAATGATATGTTTGACCTATTTTGATGTTAAAAATGGTCATTTGGGACCAAATGAGTTGTGTTGGAATGGTTGGAATTGAAATCAAATTCGGAGGGAGTGTGGTCATGCTGCTGGCAGCATGACCAAGTCAACTTTGAAGGACCAAAAATGAAATTTTACTTGTCCAATTGATAAGGGACCAATTGGGGATGAAAATAGACATAAAATGACACAATTTTCATTTAGAAACGATGCCCAAAAAGTGAACAAAACCTAGTGAACAAATTGACCAAAGTTGGATAAGTGCAGGCTGCCCTATACAAACTGACCAAAGGAACAGTGTTTGTTCATTTGGTCATAACTTGAGCTAGGCAGGTCCAAATGACCTGAAATGTTACCAGTGGTTAGATGAGATATAGGCCTAAAACTTTCATGAAGAACACAAACCCAAATTATGCAAGCAACCAAGTCATTTGGCCACCCCAAGTTGGTGACCCAAAACTGCCAGCACCAAATTTGCCCAGAAAATCTGGGTTCTTTCCAATCCGGCAGCCATGGTTCAAATGCCCATAACTTGAGCTACAAAACTCCAATTGGGGTGATCCAAAAATGAGAATAAACTTAAGATAATAAGGAACATTTTCTATGAAGGAAGTTTTGCCAAATTCCAATAGTAAAATTACCAATGGAACAGTGAAACTAGGAGCACCGAAACTGAAAATTTGACAATTTTGCCAAAAGGACTTAAGCTTTGAGAAAATGACCAAAACCAACAAATTTAATGACCAAAATGTGGTTTGTGGGTGAAGTTGGAATTCCCATATCTATTAAGCCTTAGAAAGTCAACAAATTGACTTGAATAGTATAGTGAATAGTAACCCGAAGCACAAAATTTCAAGAACGTCGAGTTAGCAAGTTAGGGCTAGGTAAAAATGAGGCTAAATTTATTTTGGATTTATGTTAAGTTCTAGTACTGAAACATTGTAAAATTGTGTATTTCAGTTGAAAAGAATATCGGGAAGGAACCCGAGGAACCGAGTCGAGGCTAAGGGGTGACTCGTCTGAGGTTTATGCACAACGTATACTTTTTGTAATCATCTTTTGTATACTGTTTTGAATAATGTGAAATATTGGATTATGGCATTCTTATGATGTTTTGATTTAAATTGTTAAAAGTTATTGTGTATATTGAAATGACAATGTTTAGCAAATTGTTAAGATAAGTTTTGAAACCACAGTGTCATAACCATATATTTGAACACCTCTCTAGCACGACTAGTGGGGGTAATTAGTTTCGAATTTTAATTCCTTCTCTGGAGAAGTGTTGAGGTGTGCCAGTAGAAGAGGATGTGAATGGATATCCATATATTTGAGCTAGCTAGCCTTATGATGTGATTTCTCTTTAGCCTCTGGCTATTGAGTTTCTATTTGTTTCGAATGGCATGATCTAACTGTGGGTTTTATGAAATGTGTTTTGATACTTCGAAATGAACTTGGTTTGCATTAAAATTTCATAATTCATGTTTTGTGTTTAATGCTCATGTTTAGTCAAATTTTTGAATAAATGTGATTTATATTTTGCATAAAGATTATTTTAGTATGTTGTGCACCACTGAGTCCTAGTACTCAGCGATAGCTTCTATTGTCATCATGCAGATCTGAGAGACTAGAGGAGTAGCAGATTGAGCTGCTAGGTGTGAGGAGCTATCAGCTTAAAGTCTTCGGGTATAATTTATACCCTAACTGTAAATAATTCTTTTGATGTATATATTGCACATAAATGTATGGACATATAAAAATGGGTCTTGAGCAGTTTGTATAAAATTTGTATAAAGTTGTAATATATATAGTAGTTTGAAATTCTCTTAATGTAAATTTTGTAATGATGTATCTAAATTGTTTTGTCTCTAATGAAATTTGAAGGGAACTATTTTATTTAAATTGAATGAAATGGATTGTTAGTATTTTGATGATCATTGGATAGTGGATTTGAAATTTGAAAGTTGATAAATGTGTTGAGAAATTGATTGAGATTGAGTATGAAATTGAAGCAGTTGTTGAGAAAAATTTTTAGAAGTGCTTTTTACAGGTATTTGAAGAACTGTTTTCTCAAAATACAGAGGGAACTCTGTCAAAATTTTTATAAAATTTGCGTAAAAATAAAATGGGCCAAAAATATTAACTAGTTTTAATTTTAACTAAATGTTTTAAGTACTTATTAGAAAATGCTCACCACTTATCAAAAGTAAGAAATTTGTTTTAAAATCCCTTGTAGGGTGCCTAACGAGTTATCGGTAGGTGAAGTTCGGTAGTTCATTAAGTATTCTACGGGATCATGTTATGCCTTACAGAGGGGTAAGGTGTGACAAGAAAACAATATCTTAAATTAAAAATACTAGAAATCATTTCTAGTGTCATGTTTACATCTTTAATCTCTTAAAAGGAAAAACTTGATTTTCTAATTAATAGAATGTAACATCCTCACTTCAGCTAATCCGTACAATCTACTGTTCCGGTAACCAGTGTCGGTTCGGACAGCTAGAACATCCAGAAATATATTTAAACTAAAGTGAGAAACCATAATTAACTCAAATATTAATAAGAAATATTTAGGAAAAATTTTAGAAAGAAAATACAACCAAGTTAAATGAGCCGGTGCCTTAGCGATGGGTAACCTAGTGAGAAGTTACGGTTCTCACAACTAGGAGCCCTAGACCCGGGGGAAAAATTATAAATAATTTTTGGGACTCCATAGAAGGGTCATTGAGGTTCTTATGGCATTAGAATGCCAAGAAAATACTTAGAAAAATTTTTTTATCGATATAGACAATTTTGGCTCGTTAAGCCAAACGGAGGGCATTTTGGTCATTTCATCTTCAGAGATGATTTTTGGCCAACTTGTCCAGTTAAATAAATAATTTATATAACATAAAATACGAACAAATGTTGTTAAAAATTTAATTGCAATTAAATAGACAAGAAATTAAGTGAAAATGAAGGAAAATGTACTTATGACATCATAATGAAGTCATTAAAGTTCTCCCACCCAATCCAAAGTTGACACATGGCATAATCATATTTAAAAGAGGCTAAATGGGCAGAAAATGAAAAAAAAATCAGAACCTCTCTTCTTCATTTCCTTCTTGCCGTCACCCATACTCCCATAACTACCATTTTCAAGCTTTCAAAACTTGATTTTCCCCCACTTTTATCCAATTAAACCCTAACCTAGCAATACAAAAATTTGTTCTATCATCTTGGTGAGTCTTTTGGGAGCAAAAAGAATTAAAAAGAAAGAGTTCTTACAAGCTTTGGATTAGCTCCCTAAGAGGTTAGTGACTTAAACTTATGTTTCTCTTCAAATTTATGTTGAATAAGTATAATTGAGTGCAAAATTGCAAAGAAATTTGCTAAATATCTTGTGTATGTCCATCTCAAAATTTTGGGCGGCCTTGAACCTAGTAGAGTTTTGAAGATTTCTTAGAGTTAAATTGCAATTTGGCTGCCTTTAACATTAATACAATGCTTAGGACAATGAAAGGTATGTAAATGCATGACTCAAGATATTAGGGTTAGGGTTTGGGCATAAATTGGAGACCTTAATCAGTTAATGGTGAAAATAGATTTTAATGGTCAATTAGTGACCATTTAGTTCTGTTTAAATAAAAAATGAAGTGTGTTGAGTGATGGGATTTGGGTTTGATATGGCTGCCCTTGGTGACCTGCAGAATTGGGCATGAGTCCAGCATGTTTGGACAGCAATAACTTGAATTGTAGAGGTTCAATTGGTACAAGGCCAATTGGACATGAAACTAGACACATAATGGCACAACTTTGGTCAAGAAACCATGCCCATAAAACCAAACCAAGTGGATCAAAAGCTTGCCATAATCTGGGTGACCTGCAGTCTGCCTGGGCAAAATGACCAAATGAATAGTATTTGGTCATTTGGCCATAAATCAGTGTAGAAAGGTCCAATTGACCTGAAATTTTACCAGCAACAAGCTGAGATATAGAAAAACAACTTTCATGAAGAAACCTAACCCAAATTATGAACAAAACATATTCAAAAGGTGAGTTACAATCACTATTCATTACACTATAGATATGGTCAGTCCGAAAATTCTGGACAAAATTTCAATCCGGCCAGTTGTGGTTTTGGACCATAACTTGAGCTACAAAACTCCAAATGAAGTGATTCAAAAAAGGAAATGCAACTAGACAAAATAAGGAACAACTTTCATGTTGATCAGTTTGCCAAATTCTCACTGTAAAATTGACCGATGGAACAGTAAATACAAAGCATAAAAATTGAAAATTCTGCCCAACTAACATTAAGCTTAGAAAATGGTATTGGCAACCAATACCAACAAATTTTGAATGCAAAATGTGGTATGTTGATGATATTAGAACCAATGTACCTATTGCCTATGCAAAATTCAACATTTTTGTTTACCAATGAATGGAATAGTAACACTAAAACTTAAATTTCAAAAATTGTGAAACTTAAAAGTGTAAAATGCCCTAGTATACCTAATAAGATTGGTTTGGATAGCTTGGCATGCCATGTAACACCCTTATTTGCATAGCCTGGTATATTTCACTATTCCAGTGATCGGTATCGGTCTGAATAATTAAGGAGATTAGAACCACATCTAAGATGTTAGTAGTATGCCCTAGAGCATATCATTTAGTATGTATCTTGTACATATTTTATTAATAAATGGCATTTCCACTTTTCTATTTATATAATATATTTATGTGTAATAGAAAAGGTACATTGATATTTTGTTAGAAATATTATTCTTAAGTTGTTAAGAATATGAGTGACAATATTTCTAGCACAAAGTATCATAAATAGGTTCACAATCGAGGATACTTCATAATAAGGACATGACTTATCCAGAAAGATTGTATTCATGTTTGTTCCCAAGTTATTTATATGAGATATAAATAAGATGGAATGGTGAGTCTCATGCCATATAACAAACATGATAGGCACTTATAAATGATAAGTAGGCCGAACCAGTGACACTTATGACAAGCACATGGAGTTTACTCTTGTCAATGTTTTGTCATAAATCATATCAGTGCATATAATCTTTAGACCTGAGATAGCACAGTTATCTTGTATATAGGTAGTTTGAGTTTGATACTGCTTTCATACTTGTACTGTGTATGGGTATATGGGCATGTTCATTTAATTGTTCTTGATCAAGATGGAGGTAGGTGTTGATCAAGATGGAATCTGTTCCTCTAAGTAAATAGAGATAAAATCCTATGTTCATTTAATTGTTCTTGATGTTTCAAGTTCCTGGCCAGGACAGATAGATTTATTCAGAAAAGAGTTTCTGATGAGAAAATCTTTTTAATCAAGAACTGGAATTAAAAGAGAACATAATATTCATAGCAAATGGAGTTTGACATAAACCATGACTCCAGCTTGAGTTGGGATTTTGTAACAGAGAGATTCTAGTGCATGGTAACATATGATTATAGGTTCATTTAAGGTAAACCTTATTACTAATTGGGTGGCCATGGCATGCTATGCTAGGTGTTAACCATGGTCTATGAGGTTCATAAAATGATTTAGAGAAATCATTTATGGTAAGAAAGAGTTCTAATGATATTAAGAGTTGATATCATGTCTCATTGCCAATTAGTGATGAGCCTAGTAAGTCACACACATACACAAGTTATCACCTATTTAAATATGATTTAATTAATTAATTAAAGAGTTTAATTGATTAATTAAATAGGTTTGGTTTGCAATTAGATTGCAAAGTCCCTAGCATGACTTGAAACCAAATCTAGATTATTGGATGTATAATATAAGTTAAATTTATATTTAAAGTGTTTAAATATGAATTTAATTAATGAGAAATTAATTAATAGAGATTAATTAATTAATTTATATTTGATATAAATTAATTAGAAGAAGAAAATAATTATTTTGGGTTAAGAACTCAAAATTATGACACAGTGGCATATTCGACATTTTGCAGTCTGACACGTGGCACCATGAGATGGTGACACATGGCATAACACATAAGCTTGCCAAATGTTTTTTTAATCATGTAAGATGATTAAAATCAAGATTAAATATAGGTTTGACACTTGGCACAATGTGATTGGGTCACTTAAACCTAGAGCTAATCAAAGGGTGACATGTGGCAAGGGTTTAATGTGTTAACCTAGCTATTTAAGTGTTATTATGAGAAAATAAAACACAACCAGCAGCCACACTCCTTTGTCACGCCACTTTGAGGGTTTTCATCTCTTCTTCTTCATCTCTTATCAATTCAAATAGATTAGCCATCAATCTCTTGAATTAAGAACACTAGAAATTGTTTCTAGTGTCCTGTTTACATCTTTAATCTCTTAAAAGGCAGAACTTGATTTTCTAATTAATAGAATAAGCTTTAGAAGCTATTCAAGGGCTACCATAGGTGTTCTTGGTGTGGACAAGCTAGAGGGACAACATCTGGTGTCCTGAAGACGAATCTCAAAGGCGCAGACACGCTGCAGTGCATCAAGAGGTTAGTGTAATCGTTCTTGATTTAATCTAGGGTTCTAAAATTAATCTGATTAATTTTAAAATCTTAAATGGTAAATACAGATCCAAAAACATATTAAAAGAGTTTTAATATGTTGTTTATCATTGAAATCAAATAGATAAAAATAAATCTTGCATGATGCATGTGACCCTAGGTGAAAATTTTTGAATTCAATGGTATAAACTTGTGTTTTTCACGCTTCCGTTCCTTCAATTGGTATCAGAGCCACTATATTTGCCATTTAGATTGTTCATTATATGATTTAATTTGTGTGTTTGATCATGAGATCAAAAGTTCATTACTGGTTGCAAAGCAAGTTGGCGGCATACTTGAAAAAAATACCATCAATGGTGCGCATGGTTTGGCTTCCATGGGTGGTTTAAGGTTTGGCTTTTAATTATGCAATTGTTGTATGATCTAAGGCCTATTCTTTGACTAATTAAAGTGTTTAATTAGTAGTTTTTATCACACAATTAAAATATGATTCAAATCAGAATTTTAAAAGTTGTTTGAATGTGATTCAAATCTGAATTTTTAAAGTTGTTTGAATCATATTTAAATCTGATTTTTTAAAATTGATTGAATAAAATTCAGATCTGATTTTTTAAAAAATGTTTGAATGTGATTCAAATCTGATTTTTTAAAAAATGTTTGAATGTGATTCAAATCTAAATTTTTGAAGTTGTTTGAATGTGATTCAAATCTGAATTTTTAAATTTGTTTGAATGAGATTCAAATCTGAATTTTTAAATTTATTTGAATCATATTCAAATCTGGATTTTTAAGTTGAATATGAGATATTCAATTTAATTTAAGTATGTATGTTTTATTTAATTGTTAAATAGTGATATGCATGATGGATGATCATGGACTATAAAAGACCAATGTTATTGGATTTATTTCTTTTATGTTTCTTTGGGATTGTAAATTAATTAATTTATTTTAATTTTTTTTTTGGGCATGTATTATTAAGTTTGTAATAATTTTTGTGTTGTAATTTCATTTATTTAAGTTCTTGTAAATTCGCCTTGGTATGCTAAGGATTACTATGTAATATTGGATTGCAAGAAGTTCAAGGAGGTCAAGAGCATTGGTGGGACCAGTGGGAGGAATTCAAGATCAAGTGTTGATTATGTACTCCTTCAGCAACTCTTGTAAAATGAATGAATGAAATGCACCTAGAAATGCCCTGATTCAATTCTTGGTGGCTCAGAATTAAATCCCTTAGAAAGTCCATGATCATACCATATTTACTGCTTATCCATGAATGCATGAGATGTATGGGAATGTATGCAATTATATGATATATGCATGCTAAATGGATAATGTGCAAAGTGAGACCTTAATAGTAAATAGAATGACCATAAAATCTTCCAAACAAATGATTAAGTTGGAAATGCTATAATTAAAGTAATTATAACATAGGCCCTCCATTGGGGTAATTATTTTAAGAAATTTTAAATAGTTGCATAAGATGCAATTTATTTAAGAGATTTTCTTAAGAATAATTGTTAAGCATGAGATGTTGTAAATATGTAAATGGTTTAGTGGCCAATATTGGATGTACCTGAGGACATTAAAATTATTTGCATAATTACTGGCTCAATGGGATCAACTTAACTAATGCAAGATAAGTCAATAATGGATGTACCTGAGGATGATCAATAGAATTATAAGAATTCAATCACCCACTAGAAATCCATCCAACTAGGATTTCCGTTTTCTACTTTGGAAGTGTAGGATTCTCTAAGTTAGTGGGAGGACCAATTTGATTAAAAAACCATAATCATTTTGGTTAATTACATGATACATTTACTAATTAATCTGGTTATTTTCTACAGTTAATTTTCTGATAAAAATGAGCACAAAACAACCACCACCATCCAATATCCTTGCAAGCATACTTGATCACAATAGGTTGACAGGACCTAATCTGTCTGATTGGCTAAGAAATTTGAAACTTGTCCTGAACCTTGAACATATAGGATATGTTCTAGATTCAAATGTTCCTGGTCCCTTACCTCCAGAGGCCACACAAGAGGAACATGAAACTTTGGACAAGTGGAAGGAGCATGATATGAGAGCTAAGTGTTACATGCTTGCTTCCATGAGTAATGAGTTACAGAAGCAACATGAGAACATGCAGAGTGCGAGTGAGATCCTCCTTCACCTACAAGAGTTGTATGGTGAGCACAGCAGGAATGCTAGGTATGAGATATCTAGACAGTTATTCCGTATGAGGAAGTCTGAGGGACATAATGTTGGGGATCATGTCCACAAGATGATTCGGATGATTGAGCAGTTGGAACATCTTGACTTTAACATGGATTTCCAACTACAGACGGATTTGATCCTTCAGTCCCTTCCTGAGTCTTTTGGGAATTTTGTGACAAATTTCCATATGACTAGACAGGAATGCACCTTAGCTGGTTTACTCAACATGCTGGTTATTGCCCAAAAGAATATGCCAGGCAATAAAGGAAAAGAGGTAGCTTTGGTTGCATCTTCTTATACTAGAAAGTCCAACAAGAAGAAGGGCAATAAGAAAAAGAAACCTCAGATTCCTGGTCCTTCTAAGAAAATAGCTAAAGGAAGACTAAAGCTGATGAAGGCAAAGGAAAGTGTTTCCATTGCCAATAGGAAAGTGTTTCCATTGCCAGTAAGAAAGTGTTTCCACCGGCCAGAGTATAGCAATCTAAATGAATGCAATGCCGTGGTGAAAACCAACTCAAGTTCAAAATATATTTGGCACTTAAGGTTATGTCATGTTGCATAAGATAGGATTACAAAATTGGAGAAAATGGGGATTCTATCCTTATTGGACTCTGAGCCAACTCCAACTTGTGAATCTTGCCTTCAGGGCAAAATGACTAGATCACCCTTTGTTGGACAAATAAGAGTGAAAATATTTTGGAGCTAATACATAGTGATGTATGTGGTCCATTTAAAAAAATGGCTAGAGGGCTTTCATTATTTTATTACCTTTATCGATGATAAATCAAGGTTTGGGTATTTGTATTTGATGAAATACAAACATGAATCTTTTGAAAAGTTCAAAGAATTTAAATCAAGTAGAAAATCAAACAGAAAGAATATTAAAGCTCTTCGATCGATCGTGGAGGTGAATATTTGAGTAATCGAATTTGATGAATACTTGAGAGAGCATGGCATTGTTTCTCACCGACTCTCCAGAACGCCACAATGAATGGTGTATCTGAAAGGAGAAATCGTACCCTATTGGATATGGTACGTAGTATGATGAGCTATACTGATATGCCAATCTCCTTTTGGGGATTTGCATTAGAATCAGCTTTGTATATTCTGAATAGGATTCCATCAAAATCAGTTTCTTCCACACCTTATGACATATGGCATGGAAGAAAACCAAGTCTTAAGCATGTTAAGATTTGGGGTTGTCCAGCTTATATCAAAAAGCTGAACACTGATAAATTGGAGACCAGATCAGAAAAAGGTCGATTTGTTGGATATCCAAAAGATAGTTTTGGATATTATTTTATTTGCCTACTTCACAAAAGTTGTGATAAGTAGAGAAAATCAAGAAAAAGAATTGTTAAGTCAATCAAATAATTAGGTCAGGGAGCTGGAAGAAATATTGAATTATTTGTAAACCGGGTTAAACTGGCGAGGGGCAATTTGGTCAATTGACCCTGAGAGCCGACTCCTAACCTAACTGTCAAATAAAATCGGAGAAAAGAAAATTTTGGAGTCGGGAATTAAATTAAAGAACTAATAGAAAAATAAATAAAAAAAGAAGAAAATGAAAAAGTGAAGGAGATGACATCATGCATGACATCATGCATGATGCCATAAATATTATAATTAATAAATTTAATTAAATTGATTTATGGTCTTCCTAAGACATAAAAAAAGAAAAGAAAAAAAAAGAAAAAAAAGAACATAAAAGTCTTCTTCCTTCCCTAAGTTGCCGCCCCACCTCTCCCTTAACACCACTATTACCACACCTCCATGAAAGCTTGCTCCAAGCTTTAAATCCCCCATTAAACCCTAATTTCTTCCCCAATCACTTCACATGACCTTATTTTCTTCCTTTGAGAAAGAGATTTAGCAAGAAAGAAAGAAGAAAATAGGAGAAAAATTGAAGATTGAATATCAAAGTTAAGGTAAGCTATTTGCTTTGGAATTTTGAGTTTAATACATGTGTTTATGATTGAATGAACTTGGAAATAAGCTTAAAATGAAATGAAGACAAGTGTTATGGGACAAAGTTGAATTTTGGCTAACTAGTGTAACACCCCAAAGTTCGGTAGTGCGTTCTACTGCTCCGGTGACCAGTGTTGTCCGGACAGCTAGGATGCCTAGAACTACACTTTGACATGAGGGAGGAGACATAAAATAATGAAATACAAGAAAAGAAAATACAAGAAAAACAAAGGAAAAATAATAGCAAAGAAATGTGATCAAGTTAAGCGAGCCGGGAAACCTAGCGATGGGTGACCGCACCGGGAAGTCACGGCGTGGACCGTTGACTGGCCCTGGACTGCGGGGAACCCTGGAAAACATTTTTAGGACTTAAATAGAACCTTATTGAAGAACAAATATCATTAGAAAGATCAAAGAAAAATTAAATAATTAGTACAAAGAAAAGTGAGAAATCGAAAAACAGACAAAACCCGGTGTTACCGAAAAATCGGGAATATAACCCGAACAGGGGCATTATGGTCATTTGACATCCCGAATTGTCTTTTGACCTAAATTTCCATTAAAAATAAATAATATTACACTTAGAAAATGAAATGAAAAATTTGTTTAGTGGTACCTAAAATAAATAGCCAAAAATGGAGTGGAAATGGTGTAAATAACACATTAAACTTATAATATGGTTAAATAATGCGAGTGGGCCACTAAAGGAATAAACTAAAGACATAGTGGGGCAGGTGTACATCCATTATCCAAGGCAGAAACTTCATCTTCTCCATTGTACCAAAGTTGCCGTGAATGAAGGGAGAGGAAACTCCATGGACATTTTCATGCAAGCTTGATCCATCCCTCCATTTCAACTCCATTCACTTGGGTTCCTTCATGAAACTTTGTCTACTCATCACAAGGAAGAGTTTGATACTAAATTTGAGAAGTTTAAGCAAGGTTTAACAAGCTCCAAGCATAAGGTAAGTCCATAATTTTGAAGATAGCTTTGTTAAGTTTTGTGTGCATGTTATGGGTGTTGGTTTTGTGAAGGAAAATTTTGAGTTTGAAGAGTTATTGTTGTTTTCATTTTGGACAGCCATGGAGTCACATTTTTGATGAGATATTTATGCATATAATTGATGAGAAATAATGTTGATCATGGTGATTTAATATCCTAGAGGATTATTTCACATATATATGGTGATTTATGCATTTGGATGGGAATTGGTAAATTGTAGGGCACTTTGATGTTGAAGAAGGTTTTCGGCAGCTTGGGGACCCTTGAATAATTGTATGTATTGATGGAAGTATTGGCAGAATGTTGACATAGAAGAATTGATGAATGTGTATGTAAATTAGTAGTGGAAATTATATGTAATGATTAGGTGTAATTATGTACATATATTGCTAAATTTGGACTTTGTGGTTTAGGGTTGTAATTGATGTATTGAGAATGTTTGTATTCTGTCCAAATTGACCATAGTAAGAAGTGATAAATGAATATGGAATGGTATAACATCAGAATTGGGTATGGGGATTTAAGGTAGAGCAAGTTAAATGTGTGTTTGAATTGGGGTTTGAAAGACACATAGAGGACAGTGTGCAAATAGACCTATAACTTTAAATGTGTAACCTCAATTGGTATGAGACCAATTGGAGGTGAAACTAGGCACAAAATGTGCCAACTTTCATTGAGAGAACATACCAAAATTCTGCTTGCAAGGTGATGTGAAAATGACCAATTCGGATTAGGTACACTTGAGACCTAAAAACTGACCATTTGGGCAGCAGTGAGTGTTTAGGCCATAACTCACTCAAAACAGGTCCAATTGACCTGAAATTTTAACCATGAATAGTTAAGACCCATACCTACAAGTCTTATGAAGATACCAAAGCCCAGAAATGACCATAAGCAAGTCAAAAAGCTTGCACAAGTTCGGGTCCAAAAACTGGCCGAACCAGAGTTGACCAAATTGACCAAAAATTGACCCAAATTGATACCATTTGACCAGCAATAGTGTAATGACCATAACTTGGTCTACTTAACTCGGATTGACCTAAAATTTTGCCCCGCGTGCAATAAGACCTAGATCTACAAGTTTGTAGTTTCGACCGAGACTCGAAAACCGAGGGAACTAGATCGTCCGGCTAGGTCAAACCAGTGTCCCGGAATCTAACAATTTGCATTAAAATGCACTAAGCAAGGAAATGACTTTGGTAAAACATACCAAACCTAAAACCCTATCAAATGTGACATATTAACGACACTAAAACCTAATTTACCTAAAACGCAATGAGGGTCGGTATATTAGGTGATTAAGTGAATAATTGAGTTCAGTGCATTATTTACCAAACACCATCGATAGAGACAGTTTAAATTAGTACTGAAACACTTCAAATTGTGTTTCGCTACCAAAGACTCGTGAAAAGGGAAGGAAACACTGAGTCGGATCGAGGGGACAGTCATCAGAGGTTTGTGCACAACAACTGTTTCTTTTGAATTATTTTCAATGGAAATAAATATTGACTATTTGCATATCATTGTTTTAAATTGTGGAAATGTGTTTGGTGGACACTTATTGATTGAAAAACATTGTGAATGGTTTGAAACTGTGAAAAATTGTTTGAATGGTATTTGATGGATACTTATTGATTGAAAAGCACTGTAAATGGTTTTTGTGGAAATTGAAGTGAATTACGAATTGTGTACCCATTTTGTGACTGAAATTATAACGTTGGAAATTTATTGGAGTCGTACGGATCATATGAATAAAATGTTTGGAATTGTTTTGACTCACAATTGGCATGACATCGATAATATGTTCCTCCTCCATTAATGGGGTGAGTGTGATTATTCCTCCTCTTTGACTTATTAGTCAGGGTGAGTATGATTATGTTCCTCCCTCTTTGACTTCCCACCGAGGTGAGTATGGATGAGTTCTCATTATATAGCTAGCTTCCTCCTCATTGATTTCGATTATTGGGGTGAGCATGTCTTGTCGTGGTGTACAACACGGCATATATGGAAAAATTGTGTCATGGCCTAAATTGTGTTATAGATTGGCAACACTGTATTCTTGATTATTTGATCGAATTGTGTTATTATGTATTGTGAGATTGTGAAATTGATTTAAACTCTTATTGACATATACTATCTATTGAATTCAACCATGATCTGACTTATTGAAAATTATTGTGATATTAACAAATGGAGTTTAAATTCTTGTTGACATTTATTGTCTTGAATTTAACTATGGTTTTAAGTATCCACTATTGATATGATTTATGAATTGTGATTTAAAATTTGTATTTGGTAAATGTTGTGCACCATCGAGACATTGTCTCAAATGATAGCTTTTTATTGCCGCCGCAGTAGAGAGAGACAGTGGTAGCAGCTAGGTCGCTAGTATCGCCAATGAGAGATTTTGGGTATAGTGAGTATACCACATGTGGCATTTTGTACTGTAATGTATATTCACTGTATGTATATTTTGTTCTTGGTTTTGAGCAGTTGTAAATTTAAGTTGTACAGTAAAGTTGTAAAATAATTATGAGTTATTTGGCTTGTAAAAATTGTGTTATATCTTCGTATCTTAGTCTTTGAAAATCACTGTGGATTTGACTTGAGAAATGTGTTGTGTTGATAAAAATGTTGGAGTTGAGATTTTAAAATATATTGAAGTGATTTTTACAGTTTTTTCAAGAACTGCTTTGTCCAAAATAAAAATGGCACCTTGACAAAATTTTTGCAGATATTCCAAATAAATCAAATGAGTTAGTTGTTTCACTTCTGTTCACCAAAGTCTTTCAATAGTGCTCACCACTGTAAAAGAAGTAATAATAGTTTTTAAAATCAATTGTATTTTATTTAATTTATTATATTTAGACTGAGTTGTTAATTCATTTGGTATACTACGGGATCATGTTATGACTTACAGAGTGTTTGGGTGTGAAATGTTTTAGTGGTATCGAGCCGTTTTAAAGTGAATTTGAACTGTGAATTTGAAATCTTTATGTCGGTAACTAAATCTGCTCAAATGTTTGATAAATACAGTACATTACATTATAAATATGCACTAACGGGAGGAAATCTCCTTGTATTATTGTACAGGAGGTCAGGGAAATAAATTTTGATGCATTAGTGACTAGTCCTTTAGGATAAGGATTGTGATAACAAGTGAAATTAGTTTTGGAAGAGTTTATCGGCGAAAAGTATTTGCTGACACACCATAAAATTATAAGCTAATTGGCGAGCCTACTTAATGTAAGGCAAGAGGACGTAAATGTAAGATGCAGTAATGGAATTGCTCTAGATGAGGGCAAGGAGGTTACTGTTAGAAATTGCTAATGGATATTGTAATCAGAATAAGATTCGAATATCAGTGAATTCAAAAAGAATAAAAGATAACAAAGTTTGATCTATTGGGATGTATCGTAGTAACTATGCAATGTTCTTGATGTTTATACTGTAAGCTGCAGATTACAGTACTGACTTGAG
Source organism: Hevea brasiliensis (assembly GCF_030052815.1). Lineage (NCBI taxonomy): Eukaryota > Viridiplantae > Streptophyta > Magnoliopsida > Malpighiales > Euphorbiaceae > Hevea > Hevea brasiliensis. Next base: position 69,603,960 of record NC_079494.1, read on the forward strand.
ATTATTGTGTAGAGCTACGTACTACCCGATAGTACACCTAGATAAGAATAGTTGCCAACGGCATCTGTTTTGGTATAGTTATGCCATGACAGAATTTAATTGTTAGAAATAAGTTTGAAAATCCTACTTAGGGATCTAAAACTCAAAAGTTAAAATATCGAAAGGTTATAGTTCAGTACAAAAGGAAGTAAGTTATAGAATATTGACAGATAAAAAGAGTTATGAAAGTAGAGAATTGAACAGTTGATTCATGTGTAACAAAGAAATATTACAAATGTGAGGAAGACTATAGACTAGAATGGTCAGAGGACCAATGACTGATGAATGATTCTAACATGACCTCAAGGGTCATTCAAGAAGGAACGTGAACCGAAATATTAGACAACACAATAGTAAGAGGAGATTAGTATTATACAAACAAATTAAACGTGGTATTAGATTGTTAAAAGTCTTATACAAATTTGAGGAAAAGAAGATTATACGATCATATAGACAGGAGAAAATAAACGTATGACTATTGTAAGATAGCTATTGGGTAAAATTTCGTGGACGAAATTTATTTAAGGGGGGGAGAATTGTAACACCCCAAAGTTCGGTAGTGCGTTCTCTTGCTCGTGACCGGTGTTGTCCTGGACAATAGGATGCCTAGAACTACACTTTGACATGAGGGAGGAGACATAAAATAATGAAATACAAGAAAAGAAAATACAAGAAAAACAAAGGAAAAATAATAGCAAAGAAATGTGATCAAGTTAAGCGAGCCGGGAAACCTAGCGATGGGTGACCGCACCGGGAAGTCACGGCGTGGACCGTTGACTCGCCTGGATCATGGGAACCCCGAAAACATTTTTAGGACTTAAATAGAAACTTATTGAAGAACAAATATCATTAGAAAGATCAAAGAAAAATTAAATAATTAGTACAAAGAAAAGTGAGAAATCGAAAAACAGACAAAACCCGGTGTTACCGAAAAATTGGGAATATAACCCGAACAGGGGCATTATGGTCATTTGACATCCCGAATTGTCTTTTGACCTAAGTTTCCATTAAAAATAAATAATATTACACTTAGAAAATGAAATGAAAAATTTGTTTAGTGGTACCTAAAATAAATAGCCAAAAATGGAGTGGAAATGGTGTAAATAACACATTAAACTTATAATATGGTTAAATAATGCGAGTGGGCCACTAAAGGAATAAACTAAAGACATAGTGGGGCAGGTGTACATCCATTATCCAAGGCAGAAACTTCATCTTCTCCATTGTACCAAAGTTGCCGTGAATGAAGGGAGAGGAAACTCCATGGACATTTTCATGCAAGCTTGATCCATCCCTCCATTTCAACTCCATTCACTTGGGTTCCTTCATGAAACTTTGTCTACTCATCACAAGGAAGAGTTTGATACTAAATTTGAGAAGTTTAAGCAAGGTTTAACAAGCTCCAAGCATAAGGTAAGTCCATAATTTTGAAGATAGCTTTGTTAAGTTTTGTGTGCATGTTATGGGTGTTGGTTTTGTGAAGGAAAATTTTGAGTTTGAAGAGTTATTGTTGTTTTCATTTTGGACAGCCATGGAGTCACGTTTTTGATGAGATATTTATGCATATAATTGATGAGAAATAATGTTGATCATGGTGATTTAATATCCTAGAGGATTATTTCACATATATATGGTGATTTATGCATTTGGATGGGAATTGGTAAATTGTAGGGCACTTTGATGTTGAAGAAGGTTTTCGGCAGCTTGGGGACCCTTGAATAATTGTATGTATTGATGGAAGTATTGGCAGAATGTTGACATAGAAGAATTGATGAATGTGTATGTAAATTAGTAGTGGAAATTATATGTAATGATTAGGTGTAATTATGTACATATATTGCTAAATTTGGACTTTGTGGTTTAGGGTTGTAATTGATGTATTGAGAATGTTTGTATTCTGTCCAAATTGACCATAGTAAGAAGTGATAAATGAATATGGAATGGTATAACATCAGAATTGGGTATGGGGATTTAAGGTAGAGCAAGTTAAATGTGTGTTTGAATTGGGGTTTGAAAGACACATAGAGGACAGTGTGCAAATAGACCTATAACTTTAAATGTGTAACCTCAATTGGTATGAGACCAATTGGAGGTGAAACTAGGCACAAAATGTGCCAACTTTCATTGAGAGAACATACCAAAATTCTGCTTGCAAGGTGATGTGAAAAATGACCAATTCGGATTAGGTACACTTGAGACCTAAAAACTGACCATTTGGGCAGCAGTGAGTGTTTAAGCCATAACTCACTCAAAACAGGTCCAATTGACCTGTAATTTTAACCATGAATAGTTAAGACCCATACCTACAAGTCTTATGAAGATACCAAAGCCCAGAAATGACCATAAGTAAGTCAAAAAGCTTGCACAAGTTCGGGTCCAAAAACTGGCCGAACCAGAGTTGACCAAATTGACCAAAAATTGACCCAAATTGATACCATTTGACCAGCAATAGTGTAATGACCATAACTTGGTCTACTTAACTCGGATTGACCTAAAATTTTGCCCCGCGTGCAATAAGACCTAGATCTACAAGTTTGTAGTTTCGACCGAGACTCGAAAACCGAGGGAACTAGATCGTCCGGCTAGGTCAAACCAGTGTCCCGGAATCTAACAATTTGCATTAAAATGCACTAAGCAAGGAAATGACTTTGGTAAAACATACCAAACCTAAAACCCTATCAAATGTGACATATTAACGACACTAAAACCTAATTTACCTAAAACGCAACGAGGGTCGGTATATTAGGTGATTAAGTGAATAATTGAGTTCAGTGCATTATTTACCAAACACCATCGATAGAGACAGTTTAAATTAGTACTGAAACACTTCAAATTGTGTTTCTCAGTTACCAAAGACTCAGGAAAAGGGAAGGAAACACTGAGTCCAGATCAGGGGGACAGTCATCAGAGGTTTGTGCACAACAACTGTTTCTTTTGAATTATTTTCAATGGAAATAAATATTGACTATTTGCATATCATTGTTTTAAATTGTGGAAATGTGTTTGGTGGACACTTATTGATTGAAAAACATTGTGAATGGTTTGAAACTGTGAAAAATTGTTTGAATGGTATTTGATGGATACTTATTGATTGAAAAGCATCAGAAATGGTTTTGTGGAAATTGAAGTGAATTACGAATTGTGTTGCCATTTTGTGAATGAAATTATAACTTTGGAAATTTATTGGATTCTTACGGATCATTTGAATAAAATGTTTGGAATTGTTTTGACTCATAATTGGCATGACACGATAATATGTTCCTCCTCCATTAATGGGGTGAGTGTGATTATTCCTCCCTCTTTGACTTATTAGTCCAGGGTGAGTATGATTATGTTCCTCCCTCTTTGACTTCCCACCGAGGTGAGTATGGATGAGTTCTCATTATATAGCTAGCTTCCTCCTCATTGATTTCGATTATTGGGGTGAGCATGTCTTGTCGTGGTGTACAACACGGCATATATGGAAAAAATTGTGTCATGGCCTAAATTGTGTTATAGATTGGCAACACTGTATTCTTGATTATTTGATCGAATTGTGTTATTATGTATTGTGAGATTGTGAAATTGATTTAAACTCTTATTGACATATCTTGTCTATTGAATTCAACCATGATCGACTTATTGAAAATTATTGTGATATTAACAAATGGAGTTTAAATTCTTGTTGACATTTATTGTCTTGAATTTAACTATGGTTTTAAGTATCCACTATTGATATGATTTATGAATTGTGATTTAAAATTTGTATTTGGTAAATGTTGTGCACCATCGAGACATTGTCTCAATGATAGCTTTTATTGCCGCCGCAGTAGAGAGACAGATGTGGCAGCAGTTAGGTCGCTAGTATCGCCAATGAGAGATTTTTGGGTATAGTGAGTATACCACATGTGGCATTTTGTAATCAGAATGTATATTCACTGTATGTATATTTTGTTCTTGGTTTTGAGCAGTTGTAAATTTAAGTTGTACAGTAAAGTTGTAAAATAATTATGAGTTATTTGGCTTGTAAAAATTGTGTTATATCTTTGTATCTTAGTCTTTGAAAATCACTGTGGATTTGACTTGAGAAATGTGTTGTGTTGATAAAAATGTTGGAGTTGAGATTTGAAAATATATTGAAGTGCTTTTTACAGGTTTTCTGAAGAACTGTTTTGTCCAAAATACAAATGGCACCTTGCCAAAATTTTTGCAGATATTCCAAATAAATCAAATGAGTTAGTTGTTTCACTTCAGTTCACCAAAGTCTTTCACACCTGTAAATAGTGCTCACCATCAGAAAAGAAGTAAGAAAAGTTTTTAAAATCCCTTGTAGTGTATTTAATGGATTATCAGTAGACGGAGTTGGTAATTCATTAGGTATACTACGGGATCATGTTATGCCTTACAGAGGGGTAGGGTGTGACAACTAGGGTTTGATATATGTATGCCTGAACTTGGTGAATTTAAAGGTGTATGTGAACTTATTGGTGTTGAATGCTTATGATTAAATGTCTTGAATTAGTTAAATGCAATGAATTAGTGTGGTTAGGGTTTGACACCTAGGGTTTAGAGGCAAAAATTTGGAGAAATAGTGAAATGATGTATTTGACCTAGTTTGAAGTGAAAAATGGTCATTTGTGACTAAATGAAGTGTGTTGGAAGTGTTGGAGTTAAGGTTACATTTGGATGCAATGTGGTCATGCTGCTGGCAGCAGGACCAAGGTCCCTTTGAGGGATCAAAACTGAAAATTTACAAGTCCAATTGGTATGAGACCAATTGGGAATGAAAATAGACACTAAATAACACAATTTTCATTTAGGAACCATGCCCAAAAAGTGACCAAAACCTAGTGAATAAATTGACCAAATTCGGAAATTCTCAGTCTGCCCTTTACAAACTGACCAAATGAACAGTGTTTATTCATTTGGCCATAATTTGAGCTAGGCAGGTCTAAATGACCTGAAATTTTACCAGTGGACAGATGAGATATAGACCGAAAATTTTTATGAAGAACACAAACCCAAATTATGCCAGTAACCAAGTCATTTGGCCACCCAAATTTGGTTACCTAAAACTGCCAGAACTAAATTTTGCCCAGAAATTTGGGTTAAATCCAATCCGGCAGCCATAGTTCAAATGGCTATAACTTGAGCTACAAAACTCCAAATGGAGTGATTCAAAAAGGAGAATAAACTTAAGACAATAAAAAACATTTTCTGTGAAGGAAGTTTGCCAAATTCTAACAGTAAAATGACCAATGGAACAGTGCAACTTAAGACACCAAAACTGAAAATTTGCAATTTCGCCTAAAAGATTTATAATTTGAGTAAACAACCAAAACCAACAAATTTAGTGACTAAAATGTGGTATGTGGGTGAAGTTGGAATTCCCATATCTATAAAACCTTAGAAAGTCAACAAATTGACTTGAATAGTGTAGTGAATAGTAACCCCAAAACACAAATTTTGAAGAACGTCAAGTTTAGCATATATAAGCTAGATAAAAGTGAATTTGAATTTATTTTGGATTTATAATAAGTTATGATACTGAAACACTGTAAAACTGTGTGTTTCAATGGAAAAGAACACCGAGAAAGAACCCGAGTAATCGAGTCAAGGCCAAGAGGTGACTCGTATAAGGTTTGTGCACAACTAACTTTTTTGTTACTTTTCACTTCTAAATTGATTTGAACAAGTTTATTTTATGATTATAATTTTGTTGTGTTGAGGATTTTAATTTGTTGAATGAAATTGTGTAAATTAAATGTAAATTTTCTTATGCATTTAAGGATTTATTGCATGGTTTTGAGAATCGTAAATTTTAAGTTTGATGTGTTACCAACCTTGATCATGAATTTATGATGATTAAATGTGTTGATGATTTGTAAAAACTTTGTAAATAGAAATTGTTTTGAATATGATTTGAAACCACAGTTGACATGGCAAAATTTGTTATGAATTCTCATTAGCTTGTCTAGTGAGATATCTCCTCCACTAGATAGGGCGAGTTCCTTCCTCTCTGGCTTGCCAGTTGGGGAAGAATTTGAATGAGTACTCATATATACTAGCTAGTCTTTGTTTCTCCCTTTTAGCCTCGGTTATTGGGAGAGTTTGAAATGTCATAGTGTACAACACGGCATCTATTTGAATTTTGGGTCATGGGATCAACTGTGTGAATTGTTGGCAACGCCCTTTAAATTTTGCATAATTTGATAAATTGTGATTGAAATGAATAATTTGTTAGTGATTCAAAATATTTTTGTATTGTTTCGAAATTTAAAAGAAATGTAAATAAATAGTTATTAATTGATCAAAATGTTATTCAAATGAAAAAATTTACATGAATGAAAATAATAATTTTTCAATGTCATGGATTTTGAAGAATTTAGAAAATTTAAATTTTTATTCATTATGAATTGTTAAGAATAATTTGTATTAAGTTTTAAATTATTAGTTTGTGCACCACTGAATTCACCACTCAGCGATAGCTTTTTATGCTGTAGCAGATGAAAGAAAATATATAGAGCAGCTGAGCAAGGTTACTGAAGGACACGGTGAGATTATCCTCGCGTATATCATAGGTATACCCTTGTACATTAGCTTTTGATGTAATTCTATAATTATATGTATGAAATTTCCTTTGAGCAGTTGTACCAGCTCTTTTGTAATATATATATTTAGATTGTAATCAAATACAAATTATTGTAATATTATCTTGAGATTTTATGTATTTATAAAGTTTACACTACTAAATTTTTAATACTCCCATGAATGTAAATATTCATTTTGTTATCTTAATGAGATATTTCAATGTTTGATTTAATTTAAACTGTGTATTGAATTGCTTGTGTTGATTTGTGAAATGAGGATGGTTTGAATTTTGAGACTTGAGAAATTGGTTGAGATTGATTATGAAATTTGAAGAAGTTGTTGAGAAAAATATTGGGAGTGTCTTTATTTTAAAGTTTTTCTTAAAACACAAACGACACTCTGCCAAAATTTTTGTAAAAATTGCGGAGATTTTTAAATATCTAAAAATTTGATTTATGTTTGGACTTTAAATAAAGGTTTTTAATATATGAGAAAATTTTACCCACCAATTTAAAAATGAACGAAAATTGTTTCAAAATCCCTTGTAGTATATTTAATGGGTTACCAGTAGGCGAAGTACAGTAATTCATTAGGTGTACTACAGGAGCATGTTACATCTTACGAGAAGTAGGGTATGACATGCCAATAGGTTTCTGTTAGTAGTACTGCATATGGCTTCATGCCATTCTGTGTTTCATGGCTTCCCATGCCATTCTGCGACATAATAGCCTTTGGCTATGTTATTTGAATTATTACGCTTGGGTTTTAATCCCGATAATTATTACAGCTTATTAGCTGTTATGTTGCACACCGGGAGACACAATGTGACCGATGGTGTGATGGTCTTAGGTACTTAGTACCCAGTGCCAGTTTACCCGTTTATCCAATCCAGTCAATAAGTATAGGTTACTCGGGCAATGATAATAAACCTTACCAAATTTTAATTAAATGATACTACAAATAATATCAGAAATTAAGTATACAAAAAATCTAAACACACATTCTGCATATTCATTTTATTTTATTTCATTTTATTTTAATTTATTTAATATTGTCACCACTAAACAGAATTACTTAGCGTGTCGCTTTTGCCACGCGCAGGTACTGGAGACTTAGCTGATGAGCCCAGCAGAAATCAGAAAGGGTGAGCCTTCAGATTTGCATCCGGAGTCCCATGTCACCTCACACCTGCAGTGCATATGGTAGGACATTAGGATTGTGGGGTAGCATTTTGCATTTTGTATTTTGTATTAGTTGTGGAATTGTAATTATAGACTCTTGAAATTATTGATGATGTAAATTTATGAAATTTTATATTATTGAAATTTTCTGTATATTATGTTGAGAAATCTTTATGAATGTGCTTCCAGTGATGAAGTGAACAGAAAAGTTTTGAAAATAGTGTTGTGATTGAGATTGAGATTTTGAGATTGACTTGAATGTGTATAATGGAGTTGGGATTTGGAAATTATATTGGAAGTGTTTCTAAACAGGTTCAGAAGAACTATTTTTCCAATTTACAGCCGGCACTCTGCCGGATTTTCTATAAAATTTATGAAAAAATTCAGATTTATCAAAAATTGAAAATAAATGAATAAAAAAGGGATAAATTGTAAATAGAATTATAAATTAGTGCTCCGGCACACTGAGTGGCATAACCTACTCGGCTACACTGTAGACAAGTAAGGGGTGTCACATAGAAAAAGCTTTAGAAGCTGTTCAAGGGCTGCCATAGGTGTTCTTGGTGTGGACAAGCTAGAGAAACAACATCTAGTGTCCTGAAGACACATCTCAAAGGCGCAAAAATACTACAGTGCATCAAGAGGTTAGTGTGTTTGTTCTTGATTTAATCTAGGGTTCTAAAATTAATCTGATTAATTTAAAAATCGTAAATGGCAAATATAGATCCAAAAAACATATTAAAAGATTTTTAATATATTGTTTATCATTGAAATCAAATAGATAAAAATAAATCTTGCATAATGCATGTGACTCTAGGTGAAAATTTTTGAATTCAATGGTATAAACTTGTGTTTTTCACACTTCTGCTCCTTCAGTTGCCTCATTGTCTCCTCGCTCTCCCAAGTTGCCTCTTCCGTGTTGTGATGCCTCCATAGGATTTTCACTAGTGGAATTGTCTTGTTTTTATGCTCTTTTATCTTTCGTGCTAAAATTTTAATCGGTTCTTCTTCATATGTCAGGACAGGTTCTACAATAATTTCTTATGCTGAGATGACATGTGAAGGAACTGATTTGCATCTTCTGAGCATCGAGACATGGAATACGTTATGTATCTCATCCAGCTCAAGTGGTAAGGCTAATCTGTAGGCTACTGGTCCCACACGTTCAATAACATCATATGGGCCAATGAACCTAGGGCTTAATTTTCCTTTTTTCCCGAATCCCAACACTTTCTTCCATGGTGTTACTTTGAGAAATACCTTCTTGCCAACTTCATACTCAATGTCCTTTCTTTTCAAGTCAGCATAAGATTTCTGTCAGTCCGAAGCAACTTTCAAATTGGCCTTTATCAGTTTCACCTTTTCCTCTGTCTGTTTTACCAGGTCTGGCCCCACTAGCTTATCTTTACCCAATTCAGTCCAACATACAGGTGTTCTGCATTTTCTCCTATACAGTGCTTCATAGGGTGCCATTTGTATGCTAGCTTGATAGCTATTATTGTACGCAAATTCTGCTAGTGAAAGGTATCTGTCCCAGCTTCCCTCAAACTCAATAACACAACTCCTCAGCATATCCTCGAGGACCTATCACACATGTTAAGTTATTATTATCATTATCAGTTCAATTTATTGTTTGCAATAACTTAATGAGTTTTAGAATTTACCTGGATTTTTCTTTCTAACTGTCCATCCTTCTGAGGATGAAAAGCCATACTTAAATAGAGTTGTGTGCCCAAGGATTCTTGTAATTTATTCCAAAATCTAGATGTAAACCTCGGGTCTCTATCAGATATAATGGAAAGCAGAATTCCATGTAGTCTAACTATCTCACTGATATACAATTCTGCTAGCTTTTTCAGTGAGTAGTCAATTCTGACTAGCAGAAAATGTGCTGATTTGGTTAACCTATCCACAATCACCCATACTGCATCATGCTTCTTCTGAGTGAGAGGTAGACCACTGACAAAGTCCATAGCGATTCGGTCCCATTTTCATTCAGGTATGTTTATAAGCTGTAACAAACCTGATGGAACTTGATGTTCTGCTTTGACTTGCTGACATGTTAAGCATCTAGTTACATAGTCAATTATGTCCTTCTTTATACCTGGCCACCAGTATCGAAGTTTTAGGTCATGGTACATTTTTGTGCTTCCTGGGTGCATAGAATATACACTGTTATGTGCTTCTCTCAGAATACTGGTTTTCAACTCTTTATTATCTGGTACACATACTCTTTCTTTATAGTACAGGCACACATTTTCTTTCACTTCATACTAAGTTTCCTTTCCCTCAGTGATTTTGCCCATAACAGGCATTAATTTCTCATCTGTCTTCTGCCCATCCTATATCTGTTGTAACAGATTCGGCTTCACTTGCAACTCAGCCAAAATAACTCCGTCATGAGTTAAGGACAATTGGGCATTTAGATATCTTAATGCTACAATAGATTTTCTACTTAAGGCATCAGCGACTACTTTTGCCTTCCCAGGGTGGTCGTCAATCACACAATCATAATCTTTTAGGAATTCAATCCATTGCCTCTGTCTCAAATTAAGTTCCTTCTGGGTTGGCAGATACTTCAACTCTTATGGTCTATGTATATGTAGCATTTTTCTCCATACAAGTAATGCCTCCATATCTTCAATGCAAAGATAATTGCTGCTAACTCCAAATCATGAGTAGGGTAATTCTTTTCATATGGCCTTAACTGCTTGGAAGCATATGCGACCACTTTCCCTTCTTGCATAAGTACACACCCTAACCCATTATGTGGGGCATTACTGTAGACTACGAAGTCTTTTCCTGACACTGGCTGTGTTAACACTGGTGCCTCTGTTAACATAGCCTTCAGCCTCTCAAAACTGGCTTGACACTTGTCATTCCAATCAAATTTCATATTCTTGTGTAGTAATTTGGTCATTGGAGCAGCTATCAGGGAAAATCCCTTTACAAAACTTCTATAATATCTAGCTAATCCCAAGAAACTTATGATCTCAGTTGTATTCCTAGGAGGCTTCCATTCCATCACTACTTCAATCTTCTTGGGATCTACTCTAATCCCTTCAGCTGATACTACATGTCCAAGGAATGCAATCTCATTCAACCAGAACTCACACTTAGGCAATTTAACATACAGTTTCTTCTCTTTTAGAGTCTACAGAATAATTCTCAAATGTTTATCATGTTCTGCTTTATCCTTGGAATACACCAGGATGTCATCAATGAAGACCACTATGAATCGATCTACGTATGGATGGAAGATACGGTTCATAAGGTCCATGAATGCTGCTGGAGCGTTTGTTAACCCAAATGGCATCACTAGGAATTCATAATGCCCATACCAGGTTCTGAATGCAGTCTTAGGCACATCTACATCCCTAACTCTTATCTGATGATACCCTAATCTAAGATCAATCTTAAAAAACACACCGACTCCCTTCAACTGATCAAACAGATCGTCAATTCTAGGCAACGGATACTTGTTCTTCACTGTTACTTTATTTAACTGCCAGTAGTCAACACATAACCTCAGTGTCCCATCTTTCTTCTTTGCAAACAGTACCAGAGCTCCCCACTGTGACACACTGGAGCATATGAACCCCTTGTCTAGTAATTTTTGCAGCTGAATTTTTAACTCTTTCAATTCAGCAAGTGCCATCCTAGATGGAGTAATTCAAATTGGAGTTGTACCCAGCATAATCTCAATAGCAAATTCAACATTCCTTTCTAGTGGCAAACTAGGCAATTCCTCAGGAAATACCTCACAGAAATCTCTTACTGTGGGTATATCAGACAAGTTAAGTTTACCCTACCTAGTATCAATCACGTGTGCCAGATAGGCTTCACACCCTTTTCTCAACCATCTCCTTGCAACTGTAGCTGAGATGACGTTGGACAAGAAATCTGTCCTTTCACCCGCAACTGTTATTTCTTCATTCTCAGCAGTTTTTAGAGAGATTCTCTTCAATTTACAATCTACTATTGCCTGATGATGGGATAACCAGTCCATTCCCAAAATCACATCAAACTCATGAAAAGGCAATTCAATTAAGTTTGCCGAGAACTCTTTCCCATGAATCTTCAATACATAGCCCTTATACACCTTGTTTACTACCACACTGTGGCCTAGCGGATTTGTGACCAGGATGTCTTGGTCACTTTCCTTTACTGGTATTTCCTTTTCTATGGGCATCTTGATACAAATATATGAATGAGTATATTCAAGATTCACTAATGCATGCACAGAAGTATTATAGAGGAGGAACGTACCCTTGATGACATCTAGAACATCCTGTTCGTCTTGTGCCCTATAGCATGGGCTCTGGCTGGTATTTTACCTTATGCTCTCTCCATAGACTCTGATATACTTTTCTGTGAAGTATCGGTTGCCTCAGCCTTACCCGGCTTTCTACCCCTTGGAGCTGGAGGGGCAAGCCTAACAGTTGATACCGGAGTGGATGTAGCAATTCTGCGCGGACAATCTCGGATTAGGTGGTTTGTAGACCCACACCATAAACAAGAACCTATCATCCTCCAGCATTCACACTTATGCCATTTTTGGCAATGTGGGCAAGCAACAGATACTGCTGGGGCTGGTCCCCTAAACCCTGTCCCTGGAGAGCTAGCCACTGAAGGTGTGGACTGGCCTCTCCTCGGTGCAAACTGAGATTTGGGCCTTTGTGACTGACCTTGACTTGTTGCTCTACTGAAACTCTGAGTAGGCAAACCTCTGAATTTCTTACTAGGGGCAGAAGATGTACTAGTCTGACCCTTACCTCTTTTCTGCTGTCTGTCCCTTCTGTTCTGCTTATTTATTCTAACTTTTTCAACTTTCAGTGCGGTTTACAGTAACTTGGCAAACTCTGTAATCCCCAAGGCTGTAATCATTACTTTAATGTTAACATTGAGTCCTTCCTCAAATCTCTTGCATCTCTCGGCCTCATTAGGGACAATTTCCCGCCTATAGCGGCTCAGTCTGACAAATTCTCTTTCATATTTAGCCACTGTCAGCTGTCTCTGGCATAGGGTAATAAATTCTGTTCTCTTCTCTTCCAGGTATACACTGCCCACATACTTCTTTCTAAACTCAGTGAGAAAGAAATCCCAAATTATTTGTTCTGGTGGCACCTCACTAGTCACTGTAACCCACCATTGGTATGCATCATCTTGCAGTAGTGATACAACAACTTCCAAATTATGCTCTGGAATAAAATGAAGTTGTTTCAAGACTCTTCCAGTTCTGTCCAACTAGTTTTCAGCTCTGACAGAATCATCTTCCCTTTTGCCCAACAAATCCACTACTCCGAACTTCCTGAGTTTCTCCATATGAGATTTTTGATGTGGATGTGGTGGTGGTGGCATAACTCCTGCCATCTGTCTAAAGAACTTAGCCATTTGCTGAAATGTGGCTGTTGCATCTGGTACTGGTGGAGTAGGTTCCCTCCTATCTCCTCGCTCAGTCATAGATGGAGCATGACTCTCCACCTCCTCATCGACCGCTCTTTGCAATGTGGAGTCCATATTCTGATCAAAATAACAAATCAAAAGATCTGCATTAGAGTCATCTTAACATTTATAAATGCAATGCATGATATGCAAACTATCTAGGTCTAGAAACACCTAAATTGTGCTCTGATACCACTAAATATAACACCCCTCACCCGTCTACAGTATAGCTGAGCAAGGCGTGCTACACGGCGTGCCGGAGCACCTAGTCTGTGATTATCTCATTTCCTAAACTCAATTTAATTTTAAGAAGTCTTTTATGTAAAATTCATATAATGCTGGTTCTATTTTCATACTTAAATAAAATCAGTATTTCAAAAATGGTAATAAAAATCAGGCAAGGTGCCATCTATATTTCGGACAAACTATCCTTCTAAACCTATTAAAAATAGTTCAATATGATAATATTCTCAAAATCTCAACTATTTCATAGTTTCAAAATATAATTAATTATAATTTACATTCATCTAAACACTCTTCATAGGAGTTTAATATATACAAATTATTACAAACCTTAAAGTTTTAGAATATACAAAAATTACATAACAAAATGTCAAAATACAACTGATAGTCATTACACAAGATCCTAAGTCCTACCATGTATGCAGTGTAGTGTAACACCCCTATTTGCATAGCCTGGTATATTTCACTATTCCGGTGACCGGTGTCAGTCTGGACAATTAAAGGGATTAGAACCACACTTAAGACAACTAGATAAGCCATAAACACAAATAATTAGTAATTGTCAATTAGTTAAGTATAAATAAGAAAAACAGAATATAAGAAGTTAAATGAGCTGAGAGTCACAACGATGGGTGACCTTCTCGGGAAGGACTATGAAGTCGATTTAAACTCAAATTTCGAACTACAAAATGTGACGCTGCGGTCCTTAGGACTATTACGAACACAGTGGAAAAGAGAAAATCACGAAAAAGAATAGTTAAGTCAGTTAAATAATTAAGTCAGGGATTCGAAAGAAATATTGAATTATTTGCAAACCGGGTTGAACCGGCGGGGGCAATTTGGTCAATTGACCCCAAGAGTTAACTCCTGGCCTAACTATCAAATAAAATCGGAGAAAAGAAAATTTTGGAATCGGGAATTAAATTAAAGAACTAATGGAAAAATAGAAAAAAAAAAGAGGAAAATGGAAAAGTAAAAAGTTATGACATCATGCTTGACCTCATGCATGATGCAATAAATATATAATTAATAAATTCAATTAATTTGATTTTTTGGTCTTCCATAAGACTAAAGACATAAAGAAAAGAAAAAGAAAAAAAAAACAAAAAGCCATCTTCAACCTTGCCACCCCATATCCCTCTCTCTAAACTCAATAGCTTTCCACCATTGATGAGTTATTCAAGCTTGAATGACTTGAATTTCTCCCATAAATTTTAACCTTGAACCCTAGAAAACTTCTAAATTACCCTAGAAAGGAAGAATTGAGGAAAGAAAAAGTGAGGAATTAGAGGAAAAAGTGGAGATCAAGGACTCACCTAAGGTTAGTATTTTAACTTTCAATTTTCTACTTAAATGCATGCTTAGCTACTTAAATTAACTTAGAAACTAAAGAAATGAAATAAAAACAATTATGAGGGACCAAACCTTAATTTCAGCCAACTAGGGTTTTGATGTGTGTATGCATGAATTTGATAGACTTAAAGGTGTATGTGAGCTTGATTTAGTTGAAGAAGCATGTGTATAGGTATTGAATTGGTTAAATGCAACAAATTAGTGAGTTAGGGTTTTGGACACCTAGGGTTTGGGAGCCAAAAATGTGAGAATTGGTCAAATGTTGTGTTTGACCATGTTTGAGATGAAAAATGGTCATTTGTGACCAATTGAGATGTGTTGGAAATGTTAGAAGTGAGTTTAAATTCGGATTAAAAATGGTCAAGCTGCAGGTAGCAGGACCAAGGTCCCTTTGAGGGATCAAAACTGAAAATTTACAAGTCTAATTAGTATGAGACCAATTGGGAATGAAAATAGACACAAAATAAAACATTTTTCATTGAGGAATCATGATTAAAAAGTGACCAAAACCTAGTGAACAAATTGACCAATTCCTGATTTATGCAGTCTGACCTGTACAAAAATGACCAGATGAACAATGTTTGTTCATTTGGCCATAACTTGGGCTAGGTAGGTCTAAATGACCTGAAATTTTACCAGTGGATAGCTGAGATATAGACCTAAACATTTCATGAAGAACACAATCCCAAATTATGCCATTAACCAAGTCATTTGGCCACCCAAATTTGGTAACCTAAAACTGGTAGAACCAGTTTGGTGCCCAGAAATCTGGGTTAAGTCCAATCCGGCAGCCATGATTCAAATGGCTATAACTTGAGCTACAAAACTCCAAATGGAGTGATTCAAAAAGGAGAACAAAGTTAAGACAATAGGGAACATTTTCTATGGAGAAAGTTTTGCCAAATCCTAACAGAAAAATGACCAGTGGAATAGTGCAACATAAGACACCAAAACTGAAAATTTGCAAATTTGCCTAAAAAACTTAGAATTTGAGTAAACAACCAAAACCAATAAATTTAGTTACCAAAATGTGGTACGTGGGTGAAGTTGGAATTTCCATACCTATTAAGCCTTAGAAAGTCAACAAATTGACTTGAATAGTGTAATAAATAGTAACCCCAAAACATAAATTTTAAAGAACGTCAAGTTTAGCACATTAGAACTAAGTAAAAGTGAAATTAAATTTATTTTTGGATTTATCCTAAGTTACGATACTGAAACACTATGAAACTGTGTGTTTCAGTGAAAAAAAATACCGAGAAGGAACCCGAGGTGTCGAGTCAAGGCCAAAAGGCGACTCATATAAGGTTTGTGCACAACGTATCATTTCTGTAAATTATCTTCTGCATATTGTTTTGAATAACTTAAAATATTGAATTGTGACATTAAATTGTTAAGATAAGTTTTGAAACCATAGTGTCATGACCATATATTTGAACACCTCACTAGCATGACTAGTGGGGGTAATGAGTTTCAAATTTTAATTCCTTCTCTGGTTGAAGTGTTGAGGTGTGTGCCAGTAGAAGAACAAATTGAATGGATATCCATATATTTGAGCTAGCTAGCCTTGTGATGTGACCTCTCCTTAGCCTCTGGCTATTGAGATTATATTTATTTCGAATGGTATGATATAACTGTGGGTTTTATGAAATGTGTTTTGATACTTCGAAATGAAATTGTTTGGATTAAAATCTCATAATTCATGTTTTGTATTTAATTCTCATGTTCAGTCCAATTTTTGAATAAATACGATTTAAATTCTGCATAAAGATTATTTTAGTATGTTGTGCACCACTGAGTCCTAGTACTCAACGATGGCTGCTATTACTATCGTAGATATAGAGACTAGAGGAGCAGCAGATTAAGCTACTGAGGATTGAGGAGCTACTTGCCTTAAAGCTATCGGGTATAATTTATACCCTGACTGTAAAAATTTATTTTGATGTATTTAATGTATGTAAAGGTATGGACATGTAAAATTGATCTTGACCAGTTTGTACAAAGTTTGTAACAAAATTTAGTTGGATTTTTCCTAATGGAAATTTTTAGTATGATGTATATAAGTTGTTTTACATTAAATTACATATGAATGGAAGTATTTTATTTTAATTTAAATGAAAGTAATTAGTAATATTTTGGATGGTATTTGAATTGGATAATGTGGATTTGAATTTTTGGAAGTTGAAAAAGGATAGTGAAATTGATTGGGATGATTGTGAATTTGAAGAAGTTGTTGAGAAAAATTATTGGAAGTGCTTTTTACAGGTATTTGAAGAACTGTTTTCTCAAAATACAGATGGCACTCTGCCGAAATTTTTATAAAATTTGCGGAAAAAAAAAATGAGCCAAAAAAATTTTACTAGTTTTAAAACTTTGAATAAATGATTTTAATACCTATTAGAAAATGCTCACGACTTATAAAAGTAAGAAAATTGTTTTAAAATCCCTTGTAGGGTACTTAATGAGTTATCGGTAGGTGAAGTTTGGTAGTTCATTAGGTATTCTACGAGATCATGTTATGCCTTATAGAGGGGTAAGGTGTGACATGTTTTAGTGTTATCAGAGCAAATTTTTGAAGTATGTTTTAACTTATGAATTTGTGTCTTTTCTTTGCTAAGTAACAACTGCTCAATGTCCTTATTTGTTACATACAGTGCATTACATCATAAATATGAACTAACGGAGGGAAATCTCCTTGTGTTATTTATTCAGGAGATACCCTAACTTCAGACTGAAATGGAAGAAGGTGATCGCTTAGTCGAGCAATTTGTTGAAGCTGAGGCACAAGGGGAAGCCCCAACTCTACAAAATGTCAGTGGATCAGTAGCACTAGCCCCACAAATACCACAGTTTCCTACACATTTCGCACAACAGATGGCTATGATGTTTCAACAAATGGCTTGGGGTATGTCGGCTTAAGCTCCACCCCAGACACCTGTGGTGCAACCACTGCCTCCATCCAGACAGTATAACAAGTTATTAAAGTATGGCACTACAGAATTTAAGGGTATAGTAGACCCGCTTAAGGTAGAGCAATGGCTTGAAAGAATGGACAGAGTGTTCAAGAAGTTGCACTGCCAAGATGAACTAAAATTTGAATATTCTGTGTCACTACTGCAAGGGGATACGTATGATTGGTGGAAGACCAACCACCACATCTTGGCTGAACCACTAGTACTGACCTGGGATGACTTCATCAGAGAATTCAGACAGAAATACATCCCAGATGCTTATGTGGATCAGAAACTACAAGAATTTCTGAGTCTGAAACAAGGGAACAGATCAGTGGCAGAGTATGAGAGGGAGTTTTCCTGCTTAAGCCACTATGCTGGGAGTCTCCTTTCTACCAGCAAGGCAAGGTGCAAGAGATTTGAGACGGGTTTAAAGCCCAGTTTGAGGATGCAAGTAGTGGGATTCAGACACAGTAATTTTTCAAAACTCATTTCTCAAGCACTTGAGTCGGAGAGAATTGAATCAGAAGTGACCCCAGCAAAAGAAAAATTAGAAAAAGCTGAAAAATCAGAGAAAGACAAAGGTGAAAAGTCAGTAGAGCCAAGTCCTAGTGGTACCTCTGGAAAGAAAAAGAAATTTGGTGGACCTAGTAGAGGTCGAGGTGGAAGATTTGGAAGAGGCAGATTTTCTGGATAGAGACCCCTAAGTCTGGTCAACAGTCAAGCAGGGGTTCATATCCTACCTGCCCCTGTGAGACTTGTGGAAAGATTCATGGGGGAGAATGCTATTGGGCTATGGGAGCCTGCTTTAACTATGGAGGCAATGGCCATTTAGCTAAAGACTGCACTAGTGCTCCTAAATATGGTCCAGCACCTTCTACTACCGAAGGATTTATTCAGAGTCTTGCTCCCAAAGGTTCACAATCAGTTGGCAGAGGAAGAGGCAGAGGTAGAGGCACTGCTCGTAGTCGTGGTATCATGGTCGGGCCAAAGACAAGGAAGTGCTTCAGCCAGAGTTTATACAATGAGACAGCGAGAAGAGGCTGAGACTTCTGATGTTGTAGCTGGTACATTATCTATCTCTAATCAAGAAGTATTTGTGTTGTTTGATCCGGGTTCAACCCACTCATATGTTAGTGCTAACATAGTCAGTTCACTTGCTGTTCCATGTGTCCAAATGGGTTTTGAAGTGCTAGTAACTAGTCCATTAGGACAAGAGGTTCGAGTCAACAGAATCTATAGAGACTGTCCTTTAGTGATCCAAGGACATGTTTTTCTGTCAGATTTTATTGAAATGCCCTTAAGAGATTATGATATCATCTTGGGCATGGATCGGTTAGCCAGGCATCACGCCATGATTGACTGTAGACTGAAGACAGTCACTTTTGGTCTCCCTCTGTACAGTGATGTGATAATACATGGGGAGACTCATTTTCTGCCATCAAACATCATTTCTGCTGCACTAGCCAGAAAAATGATTAGAAAGGGGTGTGAAGCATACTTGGCACATGTGATAGACACCCAAGTGGGGAGCCCAGCACTGAGGGACATCCCTACAGTATGTGACTTTCCAGATGTGTTTCCTGATAAATTTCTAGGATTACCTCCAAAAAGAGAGGTGCAGTTTGAGATTGATATTATGCCTCGTGTGGACCCAATCTCCATAACACCATATAGAGTGGCACCTGCAGAATTAAAAGAGTTGAAAGTGCAATTGCAAGAGCTACTTGACAAGGGCTTTATCATCCCTAGTGTGTCACCTTGGGGAGCGCCAATGTTGTTTGTTAAGAAGAAAGATGGCACTCTTCGCTTATGCATTGACTATCGGCAGTTGAATAAGGTGACAATAAAAAATAGATATCCTTTACCCCGCATTGATGACTTGTTTGATCAGTTAAGGGGTGCAGCTTTGTTCTCCAAAATTGACCTGAGATTAGGTTATTATCAGCTGAAAGTACAAGAGCAGAGTACCCCTAAAACTGCCTTCAGAACCTGCTATGGCCATTATGAGTTCTTGGTCATGCCATTCTGGTTGACTAATGCTTCGGCTGCTTTTATGGATCTGATGAACACTATCTTCAGACCATACCTCGACCAGTTTGTTATGGTATTCATAGATGATATATTGGTCTATACGAGGAGAATAGAAGAGCATGATAGACATCTGCGGATTGTACTACAGACTTTGAGGGAGAAACAACTATACACCAAATTATCGAAATGTGAATTTTGGCTGAAAGAAATATCTTTCTTGGGGCATGTAGTATTAGTAGAGGGCATCAAGGTAGATCCAAGTAAGATTGAAGCTGTCCTTAATTGGAGGCCACCTAGAAATATCACAGAGATTCACAGTTTTCTGGGTTTAGTTGGATACTATCGTCGATTTGTGAAAGGATTCTCCCTGTTGGCATCTCCATTGACCAAGTTACTTAAAAAAAAATGTGAAATTTTAGTGGACGGATAAATGCCAACAGAGTTTTGATGAATTAAAGAGATGTTTGACTGAGGCTCCAGTCCTGACTTTACCTACTCCGGGTAAAGAATATACAGTTTATAGTGATGCTTCTCACAATGTGTAACATCCTCATTTTAGCTAGTCCGTACAGTCTACTGTTCCGGTGACCAAGGTCGGTCCGGGCAGCTAGAATATTTGAAATTATAAATAGACTAGAGCGAGGAGTTATAAAGAAATTAAATAAAGCTCATAACAATCAAGGAAAAATTTTTAGAAATGAAATACACTAAGGTTTAATGAGCCGAAACCCCAGAGATGAGTAACCCGAAGGGGAAGTGACGGTCAAGGCCGTTAGCAACCCTAGACCAGGGGGAAAAATTATAAAATAATTTTTGGGACTCCAGAGAAGGATCATTGAGGTTCTTATGGCATTAGAATGCCAAGAAAATGCTTAGAAAAATTTTTCTATTGGTACACACAATTTTGGCTCGCTAAGCCAAATGGAGGGCATTTTGGTCATTTCGTCTTCAGAAATGAGTTTTAGCCAACTTGTCCAGTTAAATAAATAATTTATATAACATAAAATATGAATAAATGTTGTTAAAAATTTAATTGAAATTAAATAGACAAGAAAAGGAGAGAAAATGAAAGAAAAATAGAATTATGACATCATAATGATGTCATTAAAATTCTCCCAACCAATCCAATGTTGACACATGACATAAGTTTATTTAAAAGAGACTTAATGGGCTGAAAAAAAAAATCAGAACTCTCTCCATTCTTCTTCCTTGCCGTCACCTCTCCCTCCATAGCCAACCTTAGCAAGCTTTTGAAAGCTTGATTTCCCTAGCTTTTACCCAACTAAACCTTATATTCCCAACACAAAAAAGTGTTCTTATATCTTGGTAAGTCTTTTGGGAGCAAAAAGAAAAGAAAAAGAAGAACCCTAGCAAGTGGGAAATCTCACTCCATTAGAGGTTTGTGACCTAACCTTAGTTTTCACTTTAAATTCATGTTTAAGGACTAAGAATGAGTATAAATTACAAAGAAATTTCTTAAATACCATTTGTTTGCCATCCCATAATTTCAGAAGCTTTTCTTGGGGTAAGATTGTGATGATTTTTATGGAGTTAAAATGGTAGTATGGCTGCCCTCAATATGCATCTCTTGAGTGGAGTGATGAAATACAAATGATAATGCATGGTTGATGATGTTTGAGTTAGGGTTTGGGATGAAAATGAGACTTTGATCATGTGATGATGAAAGTAGGTTTTAATGGTCAATTAGTGACCATTTAGTTTTGTTTGAACCAAAAATGAAGTGGATTGTGTAGTGAGATTTGAGTTTGGTATGGCTGCCCTTGGTGACCTACAGGACTGGGCATGAGTCTAGCAGGTTTGAGCAGCAATAACTAGAGTTGTAGAGGTTCAATTTGTGTAAGGATAATTGGACATGATGACACAACTTTGGTGAAGAAACCATGCCCAGAAAACCAAACCAAGTTGACCAAAAGATTGCCCTAATCCGTGTGACCTGCATTCTGCCTAGGCAAAATTACCAAATAAACAGTGTTTAGTCATTTGGCCATAACTCAGTGTATAAAGGTCCAATTGACCTAAAATTTTACCAGCAACAAGCTGAGATATAGACCTACAACTTTCATGAAGAAATATAACCCAAATTATGACCATATAATATTCAAAAAGTGACCTAAATTCACTGCTCCTAACACTATAGATTTGGTTAGTCCAGAAATTCTGAAAAAATTATAATCTGGCCAGTTGTGATTTTATGGCCATAACTTGAGCTACAAAACTCCAAATGGTTCAAAAAAGGAAATGTAACTAGACAAAATAAGGAACAACTTTCATGTTGATCATTTTGCCAAATTCCCACCGCAAAAATGACTAATGGAACAGTAAACACAAAGCTTGAAAACTAAAAATTCTGTCCAATTAACATTACGCTTAGAAATGGTATTGGCAACCAATACCAATAATTTTAGAATGTAGAATGTGGTATGTTGGTAGTATTAAAACCAATGTACCTATTGTCCACGTAAAAGTTAACATTTTGTTGACTAATGAATTGAATAGTAACACTAAACTTGAATTTCAAGAATTATGAAACTTAAAAGTGTAATATGCCATAGTATACCTAGCAAGATTGGTTTGGATAGATTGGCATACCAATAGGGTTCTGTTAGTAGTACTGCATATGGCTTCATGCCATTCTGTGACATAATAGCCTTTGGCTATGTTATTTGAGTTGTTACACTCGAGTTTTATCCCTGCTAATTATTACAGCTTATTAGCTGTTCTGTTGCACACCGGGAGACACAATGTGACCGATGGTGTGATGGTCCGAGGCACTTAGTACCCAGTGCCAGTTTACCCGTTTATCCAGTCCAGTCAACTAGTATGGGTTACTCGGGCAATGATAATAAATCTTACTAAACTTTAATCGAATAATACTGCAATAAATATCAGGAATTAAGTCTACCAAAAATGTAAACACACATTCTGCATATTTATTTTATTTTAGTTATTTTATTTTATATTGTCACCACTAAGCAGAATTGCTTAGCGCGTCACTTTTGCCACGCGCAGGTATTGAAGACATAGCTGGTGAGCCCAGCAGACATCAGACCGGGTGAACTTTTAGAGCTGCATACTAAGTCCAGAGTCACCTCACATCTGTAGTGCACTTGGTAGGACATTAGGACTATGGGTGGCCTTTTGTATTTTGCATTTTGTATTAGTTTTGGATTGTAACTATAAACTCTTGAAATTATTTGACAATGTAAATATATGAAATTTCATGTTATTGAAATTTTCTGTATATTATGTGAAAAAATGAAATGTTGAGAAATATTTATAAATGTGCTTCAAGTGATGAAGTGAACAAAAAAATTCTGAAAATAGTGTTGTGATTTTGAGATTGAGTTGAGATGTGTGTATAATGGAATTATGGATTTGGAAATTATATTGGAAGTGTCTTTTAAACAGGTTCAGAAGAACTATTTTTTCCAATTTATAACCGGCACTTTGCCAGATTTTCTATAAAAATTGCGAAAAAATTCAGATTTATCAAAAATTGTAAATAAATGAATAAAAAGGGATAAATTATAATGGAAATATGAATTGGTGCTCCGGCACACTGAGTGGCATATCTTGCTCGGCTACACTATAGACGGGCAAGGGGTGCCACACAATGGGTTAGGCTACGTGTTGATGCAAGATCGAAATGTCATTGCCTATGCATCACGCCAGCTGAAACCGCATGAAAAGAATTATCCAACACATGATTTGGAGCTTGCGGCTATTGTGTTTTCTCTTAAGAACTGGAGACATTATTTGTATAGGGAGAAATGCTACATCTACACAGATCATAAGAGTTTGAAGTATTTGGGCACCCAGAAAGAGTTAAATTTGAGACAGAGGAGATGGTTAGAGTTGATAAAAGACTATGATTGTCTGATAGACTATCAGCCAGGGAAAGCTAATGTGGTGGCTGACGCCTTAAGTCGCAAGACTATGGCAAGTCTATGGGTTACTCCTTTGTCTATGGTATATGAGTTGAGGTCATTACATGCCAGCTTAGAGATTAATAATGAGGGACAGACAGCAGTTGCATGGCATGTACAGCCAGTATTGATTGATCAGATCAGAATGGCTGCTCATAATGATCAGAAGTATCAGAAGCTGTTGGGAGAAGTTAGACAGGGCAAGAAACCATAATTCTCAATAAGAGATGACGGTCTACTGCTACACCAGGGCAGAATGTGTGTTCCTAATGATGTTGATTTGAGGCAGATCATTTTGAAGGAAGCACATGAGTCTCCTTTTGCCATGCACCCTGGTGGCACAAAAAAGTATAGGGCACTAAAGGAGCATTACTGGTGGATGGGTATAAAAAGAGATGTGGCAGAGTTTGTTTCTAAATGCCTAACTTGTCAGCAAGTGAAGGCAGAGCATCAAGTACCCATTGGGTTGTTACATCCACTACCAGTACCAGAATAGAAATGGGAGAGAATAACTATGAATTTTGTTATGGGACTTCCAAGGACACAGAAGAGTCATGATGCAGTTTGGGTCATTGTTGACAGACTAACCAAGTCTGCTCATTTTCTGTAACACCCCTATGTTCGGTAGTGTGTTCTACTATTCCGATGACCAGTGTCTATCCGGACAGCTAGGATGCCTAGAACTACACTTAAATATTGGTGAGGAGACATAAAATAATGAAATACAAATGAAATGTAACCAAGTTAAATGAGCCTAGAACCATAGTGATGGGTGACCGCACCGGGAAGTTGCGGCGTGGACCGCAGGGAATCCTGAAAAATATTTTTAAGACATAATTAAAGACTTATTGAAGCATAAATATCATTAAAAATATCAAAGAAAAATTAATTAATTAGTACAAAGAAAAACGAGAAATTGAGAAAACGATAAAACTCAGTGTTACCGAAAAATCAGAAATGCAACCTGAACAGGGGCATTGTGGTCATTTGACACCCCGAGTTGTCTTTTGACCTAAATGTCCATTAAAAATAAATGATGTTACTGTCACACCCTACCCCTCTGTAAGGTATAACATGATCCCGTAGTATACCTAGTGAATTACCAACTCCGTCTACTGATAACCCATTAAATATACTACAAGGGATTTTAAAAACTTTTCTTACTTCTTTTACAGTGGTGAGCACTATTTACAGGTATTAAAAACTTTGGTGAACTGAAGTGAAACCACTAACTCATTTGGTTTATTTGGAATTTCTGTAAAAATTTTGGCAGAGTGCCATCTGTATTTTGGATAAAACAGTTCTTCAGAAAACCTGTAAAAAACACACTTCAATATCTTTCCAAATCTCAACTCCAGTACATTTCTCAACACAACAATTTATCAACTCAATTCCATAGAAATTTTTCAAAGTCTGAGATAAGGAAATATAATATAGCTTTTACAATCCAAAACAACTCATAATTATTTTACAACCTTAAGTTACAATTTGAATGTACAACTGCTCAAAACCAAAAACAAAATATACATACAAAGGTCATACATTACAAGATAAAATGCCAAATATTGGTATACTCATTATACCAGAAATCCTCCTGGATGTATATGCACCTAGTCTGCTCTGCCTGCATCTCTCTACTGCGATAAAGAATAGAAAGCTATCGCTGAGACAATGTCTCAGTGGTGCACAACATTAACCAAATACAATTTAAATCACAATTCATAAGTCATGTAAATAGTGGATACTTAAAATCATAGTTAAATTCAAGACAGTAATTGTCAACAAGAATTTAAACTCCATTTGTCAATATCACAATAATTTTCAATAAGTCAGATCATGGTTAAATTCAATAGACAGTACATGTCAATGAGAGTTTAAATCCATTTCACAATCTCATAGTACACATCAATAAATCACACACAGCTTAATCATGATCCATAATTCAATTCATCCCAAAAGCCGATGGCTAATGGGGTATTCAATTCATCCCAAAAGTCGATGACTAATGAGGAATAACATGGCTAGCTAGCAAAAATATGAGTACTCATTCTATTCGTCCTCAACAGGCACACACCTCAACACTTCAGCCAGAGAGGGAATTCAATTCATCCCACTAGACAAGCTAGAGAGGAATACAATCAATATACATGATAGCTGTGGTTTCAAACCATTTCTAATGCTTTTTAATCAATAAGTATCCATCAATGTCATTCAAACCATTTTTCACAGTTTCAAACTATTCACAATATTTTTCAATCAATAAATATTCATCAAACACATTTCCACAATTTAAAATAATGATATACAAATAATCAATATTTATTTCTATTGAAAATAATTCAAAAGAAACAGTTGTTGTGCACAAACCTCTGATATTTGTCTCCTGGTCTTGACTCAGTATTTCTTTCCCTTTTGCTGAGTCCTTGTTAACTGAGAAACACAATTTGAAGTGTTTCAGTACTAAATTAAATTGTCTCTATCGATGGTGTTTGGTAAATAATACACTGAACTCAATTATTCGCTTAATCACCTAATATACCGACCCTCGATGCGTTTTAGATAAATTAGGTTTTAGTGTCGTTAATATGTCACACTCGATAGGGTTTTAGGTTTGGTATGTTTTACCAAAGTCATTTCCTCGCTTAGTGCATTTTAATGCAAATTGCTGGATTCCGGAACACTGGTTTGACCTAACCGGACAATCTAGTTCCCTTGGTTTTCGGGTCTCGGTCAAAACTACAAACTTGTAGATCTAGGTCTTATTGCACGCGGTGCAAAATTTCAGGTCAATCCGAGTTAAGTAGACCAAGTTATGGTCATTACACTATTGCTGGTCAAGTGGTACCATTTTAGGTCAAATTGGTCAATTCTGGTTCGGCCAGTTTTTGGACCCGAACTTGTGCAAGTTGTTTGACTTGCTTATGGTCATTTCTGGGCTTTGGTGTCTTCATAAGACTTGTAGGTATGGGTCTTAACTATTCTTGGTCAAAATTTCAGGTCAATTGGACCTGGTTTGAGTGAGTTATGGCCTAAACACTCACTGCTGCTCAATTGGTCATTTTTCAGGTCCTAATTGCACCTAATCCGAATTGGTCATTTTTTTAGGTCACCTTGCAAGCAGAATTTTGGCATGGTTTCTCAATGAAAGTTGGCACATTTTGTGCCTAGTTTCACCTCAAATTGGTCTCATACCAATTGAGGTTACACATTCAAGGTTATAGGCTAAAATATACACTGCCCTCAATATGCATTTCACACCCCAACTTCAAACACACACTTACCTTTGCCATTTGTTTACTTACCTACCAAACTGTTTTGGCACATTACCAAAAGCATTTTCTACATTACATTAGCATTATTTCCAATCACCTTCAACACACCAATAATCATTCACAATTACAATCTTTAAGTACCATTACAAACACACCTAAACATTACAAACTTTACATACACTTTACAATGTTAATTTACATACATATCATCAATCTTTCTAGGTCAATATTCTGCCCACACTTCCTTCAATATATACCATTACTCAAGTGTCCACAAGCTGCCACAAACCATTCTTCAACATCACATTGCCGTCCCATATACCAATTTCCATCAAAGTGCATAATTCACCATATAAACATGAAATAATTCCTTAAGTTACTAAATCACCATGATTAACATTATTTCTCATCAATTATATGCACAAATACCTCATCAAAAACGTGACTCATGGCTGTCCAAAATGAAAACAACAATAACCCTTCAAACTCAAAATTTTCCTTCACCAAACTAACACCCATAACATGAACATAAACTTTAACAAAGAAATTCTCAAAAATGCAAACTTACCTTTAATTGTAACTTGTTAAACCTTCACCAAACTTCTCAAAATTTGTATCAATATCTTCCTTGTGATGTGTAGACCATTTTTCATAAAAGAACCTAAGTGAATTGAGTTTAAATGGATGTAGAGGTTGAAGCACAAAGAAAACTTCAATGGTGGCTCTTTTCACTCTTCAATTCGGCATGGATGAGCTAAGTGAGGAAGATGGACTTTTGAGTGGGAATAATCTGCCCACTAATGAGTATTTTTAATCCTTTTAATGTTCTTAGTGGTCCACTAACAAATTTAATTCATATTTTAAGCTAACTATCCACTTATTCCACATTTAACCCATGATTTCCACTATTTATTTTAGGTACCACCAATTTAATTTTTTATTTTATTTTCTAAGTGTAATACTATTTATTTTTAATGGACATTTAGGTCAAAAGACACTTCGGGATGTCAAATGACTATAATGCCCTGTTCGTGGCATTCTGATTTTTCTGAACACCGTATTTTGTCTGTTTTTCGATTTCTCACTTTTCTTTGTACTAATTATTTAATTTTTCTTTGATCTTTCTAATGATATTTATTCTTCAATAAGGTTCTATTTATGTCCTAAAAATGTTTTCCAGGGTTCCCCGTAGTTCAGGGCTAGTCAACGGTCCACGCCGTGACTTCCCGGTGCGGTCACCCATCGCTAGGTTTCCCGGCTCACTTACTCGGTTACATTTCTTTGCTATGATTTTTCCTTTGTTTTTCTTTTCTTGTATTTTATTATTTTATGTCTCCTCACTCATATTGAGGTACGGTTCTAGGCATCCTAGCTGTCCGGACAACACTGGTCACCGGAGCAGCAGAACGCACTACCGAACTTTGGGGTGTTACAATTCTCCCCCCCTTAAATAAATTTCGTCTCGAAATTTTACCTGGCATTAGTCTCTGAACAGCTGTGGGTGCTGTCTCCTCATATCCTCTTCACGTTCCCAAGTAGCTTCCTGGCCTGAATGATGGTTCCACAGCACTTTAACCAGGTGTATCTATTTGTTTCTCAGCTACTTCACCTCATAATCCAGAATTTTTATGGGTTCTTCCTCATATGAGAGGTCTGGATTTACTTCAATCTCTTCAACTGTTAGTACATGAGATGGATCAGATCTGTACCTCCTTAACATGGACACATGGAAGACACTGTGTATCCTTGCTAGCTCTGGAGGTAATGCCAATCGATATGCCAAAGGACCCACTCTTTCCAGAACTTCATATGGTCCGATGAAACGAGGACTCAGTTTCCCCTTTCTGCCAAATCTCATAATCCTCTTCCAAGGAGAAACTTTGAGGAATACCTTATCACCCACTGCATACTCAATATCTCTTCTCTTCAGATCAACATAGGACTTCTGGCGGTCTGATGCAGCCTTGAGTCTATCTCTGATCAATCTGATCTTTTCCTCTGTCTGCTGGACAATTTCTGGTCCAATCATCTTCCTTTCACCTACTTCATCCCAACATAAGGGAGTTCTGCACTTCCTCCCATACAAAGCTTCATATGGAGGCATCCCTATGCTTGATTGGTAGCTGTTGTTATAAGCAAACTCAATCAAAGGCAAGTGTGTATCCCAACTACCTTCAAATTCAATCACACAAGCCCGTAGCATATCCTCCAATGTCTGAATAACCCTCTCAGACTGGCCATCTGTCTGTGGGTGGAATGCTGTGCTGAAGTTCAATCTAGTTCCTAGGGCTCTCTGAAGACTACCCCAGAATCTAGAAGTGAACCTAGGATCTCTGTCAGACACAATTGATACTGGCACTCCATGCAATTTTACAATCTCATATATGTATAATCTGGCCAATCTTTCCAGGCTATAGTCCATCCGAACTGGCAAAAAGTGAGCGGACTTGGTCAATCATCAACTATAACCCATACTGCATCATGACTACTCTGTGTCCTTGGAAGTCCTGTAACAAAATCCATAGTTATTCGTTCCCATTTCCACTCTGGTACTGACAAAGGATGTAATAAACCAGCTGGAACTTGATGTTCTGCCTTTACTTGCTGACAAGTTAGGCATTTGGAAACGAATTCAGCTATATCTCTTTTCATGCCCATCCACCAGTAATGCTCTTTCAGCCCTCTGTACATTTTAGTTTCACCAGGGTGCATAGCAAATGGAGACTCATGTGCTTCCTTCAAAATGGTTTGTCTCAATTCCACATCACTAGGAATGCACACTGCTTCGATGTAGCAATAAACCATCATCTCTCACGGAGAATTTAGGTTTCTTGCCTGTGAACTTCTTTCGTGACTTCTGATATTTTTCATCACTCTGTGCAGCCATTCTGATCTGATCAATCAACACTGGCTGTACATGCCATGCAATTACTGTCTGTCCCTCATCATCAACCTCTAAACTGGCATGCTGTGCTTTCAATTCATATACAATGGACAAAGGAGAAACTCTGAGACTTGCCATAGTCTTGCGACTTAAGGCGTCAGCCACCACATTTGCTTTCCCTGGCTGATAGTCTATTAAGCAATCATAATCTTTAATGAGTTCTAACCATCTCCTCTGCCTCAAATTCAATTCCTTCTGGGTGCCTAAGTACTTCAAGCTCTTGTGATCTGTGTAAATGTAGCATTTCTCCCCATACAAATAGTGTCTCCAGATCTTCAGAGCAAAAACAATAGCTGCTAACTCCAGATCATGTGTTGGGTAGTTCCTCTCATGCGGTTTCAGCTGGCGTGATGCATAAGCAATGACATTCGATCTTGCATCGATTACGGCCTAACCCATTGTGAGAAGCATCACTATAAAGCGTATATTCTTTACGGAGTAGGTAAAGTGAGAAGCTGAGCTTGATTAAACACCTCTTCAACTCATCAAAACTCTGCTGACATTTATCAGTCCACTGAAATTTTACATCTTTCCGAAGCAGCTTAGTCAGTGGAGAATATAACATAGAGAATCCCTTCACAAACCGACGGTAATATCCAGCTAAACCCGAGCTGCGAATTTACGTGATGTTCTGGCGGCTTCAATTAAGGATAGCTTCTACCTTCTTTGGAATCTACCTTGATCCCTTCGGTGACACAACATGTCCCAAAAGGAGATTTCCTTCACCAAAATTCACATTTCGACAATTTGGCGTCTGCTTTCTCCCTTAAAGTCTGCGATACAATCCGCATGTCTATCATGCTCCTCTGCACTCCTCGAGTATATCAAAATGTCATCAATAAACACCACCACAAATTGATCAAGATATGGTCAAGATAGTGTTCATCGGATCCATAAAAGCGGTGGAGCATTTGTCAACCCGAATGGCATTACTAGAAACTCATAGTGGCCATATCGAGTTACGGCGATTTTGGAATACTCTGCTCTTGCACCTTCAACTGATGATAACCAGATCGCAAATCAATTTTGGAGAATACTGCTGCACCCTTCAACTGATCGAACAGATCATCAATGCGAGGCAATGGATATACATTCTTTATTGTCACCCTATTCAACCGCACGTAGTCAATGCATAGCGAGAGTACCATCCTTCTTCTTAACAAACAACACCGTGCTCCCCAAGGTGACACACTAGGCGGATGAAGCCCTTTTCAAGTAATTCTTGTAATCAGTATCTTCAACTCCTTCAACTCTGCTGGTGCCATTCTGTATGGCGTTATGGAGATTGGATCCACACCAGGCAGAACATTAATTTCAAACTGCACTTCTCTTTCCGGAGGTAATCCTGGCAATTCATCAGGAAACACATCTGGAAAGTCATATACTGTAGGGATGTCCTTCAATGCTGGACTCCCCACTTGGGTGTCTACTACGTATGCCAAGTATGCTTCACACCCCTTCCTGATCATTTTTCTGGCTAGTGCAGCCGAAATGATGGTTGATGGCAATAACTGCCTCTCCCCTTGTATTACCACATCACTGTACTGAGGGAGACCAAAAGTGACTGTCTTCAGCCTACAGTCAATCATGGCATGATGTCTAGCTAACCAATCCATGCCCAAGATGATATCATAATCTCTGAAGGGCATTTCAATGAAATCAGACAGAAAAGTGTGTCCTTGGATCACCAAAGGACAATCTCTATACATCCTATTAACCCTGACTTCCTGTCCTAACGGACTTGTTACTAGCACCTCAAAGTCCATTTTTGTACATGGAACAGCAATGCAATCAATGATGCTAGCACTCACATAAGAATGGGTAGAACCAGGATCAAATAACACAAACACATTCTGGTTAAAAGTTGAGAAGGTACCAGCCACTACATCAGATGTCTCTGCCTCTTCCCTCTGTCTCATGGCATAGACTGCATTGGAGCACTATCCTGCTCAATGTTTCTTGTGCCTTGGTGCTCTTTGGGTTACCTCTACCCCTGCCTCTACCTCTCTTTGGGTGGTTGTGAGCTTCTAGTAACAGGCTCTGACGGCCCTTCTGCAGTAGTAGGAGGTGGTCCAACTCTGCGACTACTGGTGCAGTCCTTAGCAAAGTGTCCTGTGCCTCCACAGTTATAACAGGCTCCAATAGCCTTGTAGCATATCCCACCATGATTTCTTCCACAAGTTTCACACTGGCGGGGAGGATAGGAACCTCTGGTACTCTGCTGTCCAGATGGGGGAGGTCTCTGTCCTGAATATCTTCCCCTTCCAGACTTCTTGCCACCTCTGCCATGTCCCCCATAGTTCTTCCTCTTTCCAGTATGACCACTGGAACTCTGTTCTACAGATTTTCCCTCTTTCTCTGTCTTCTCTGATCTCTTTTTCTCTGGAGCAGTCTCAAACTCAACTCTTTCCAACTCTAGGGCTTGAGAAACAAGTTCAGAGAAGTTAGTGTGTTTGAAGCCGAGCACTTGTACTCTGATACTGGGCTTTAAGCCAGTTTCAAACCTCTTGCATCTCTCCCTGCTGGTAGATAGTAAACTCACTGCATAATGGCTAAGGCGGGAAAATTCTCTTTCATACTCAGCCACTGATCTATTCCCCTGTTTTAGACTTAAGAATTCTTGTAGCTTCTGGTCTACATAGGCATCAGGGACATATTTCTGCCTGAATTCCCTGAGGAAGTCATTCCATGTTAGCACCTGAGCTCTACCAAGCGTGGGGAATGGTTTTCCACTATCATAAGCATCCCCTGTAGTAAGGATCTTGAGTATTCAAGTCGAGCTCCTGTACAATGAAGTTTCTTGAACACCCTATCCATCCTCTCTAACCACTGTTCACTTCTATAGGATCTGTCCCTTAAACTCTGTAGCCCCATACTTCATCAATTTATCATCTTGCCTTGTAGGAGGCGTGGTTGTACCACGGGTGTCCGAATTGGGACTTGAGTAGGTGCATTACCACCATTTGTTGGAATATTGCGACCATCTGCTTGAGCGAATCGAGCAGAGCTGCGATGCTGCGGTGGTCTTCTTTGAACCACTAACATTTTGTAGGCACAGGGCATCCCCTTGCACCTCGACCTCAATAGGGATCATTGAACGATCACCCTCTTCCATATTCAATGCGAGGATCTTAGCTTTCCTGAACAATAACACAAGAATATTCACTCTCGTTAGTGCATATTTATACTGTAATGTACTGTAT
Organism: Hevea brasiliensis; assembly: GCF_030052815.1. NCBI lineage: Eukaryota > Viridiplantae > Streptophyta > Magnoliopsida > Malpighiales > Euphorbiaceae > Hevea > Hevea brasiliensis. The sequence continues at coordinate 69,637,142 of NC_079494.1, forward strand.
GTATCAGACAATGATATTGAGCAGTTGTACTATGCAAAAAGAACATTCAAATAACAGGTGAAAACGGAATTTAAAAACTTTGCTCTGATACCACTAAAACATGTCACACCCTACCCCTCTGTAAGATATAACATGATCCCGTAGTATACCTAGTGAATTACCAACTCCGTCTACTGATAACCCATTAAATACACTACAAGGGATTTTAAAAACTTTTCTTACTTCTTTTACAGTGGTGAGCACTATTTACAGGTATTAAAAACTTTGGTGAACTGAAGTGAAACCACTAACTCATTTGGTTTATTTGGAATTTCTGTAAAAATTTTGGCAGAGTGCATCTGTATTTTGGATAAAACAGTTCTTCAGAAAACCTGTAAAAAACACACTTCAATATCTTTCCAAATCTCAACTCCAGTACATTTCTCAACACAACAATTTATCAACTCAATTCCATAGAAATTTTTCAAAGTCTGAGATAAGGAAATATAATATAGCTTTTACAATCCAAAACAACTCATAATTATTTTACAACCTTAAGTTACAATTTGAATGTACAACTGCTCAAAACCAAAAACAAAATATACATACAGTGTCATACATTACAGTACAAAATGCCAAATATTGGTATACTCATTATACCAGGAAATCCCTCGCTAGATGTATATGCAGCCTAGTCTGCTGCCCTGTCTGTCTCTCTACCTGCGACAGCAATAGAAAGCTATCGCTGAGACAATGTCTCAGTGGTGCACAACATTAACCAAATACAATTTAAATCACAATTCATAAGTCATGTAAATAGTGGATACTTAAAATCATAGTTAAATTCAAGACAGTAATTGTCAACAAGAATTTAAACTCCATTTGTCAATATCACAATAATTTTCAATAAGTCAGATCATGGTTAAATTCAATAGACAGTATATGTCAATGAGAGTTTAAAATCCATTTCACAATCTCACAATACACATCAATAAATCACACACAGCTTAATCATGATCCATAATTCAATTCATCCCAAAAGCCGATGGCTAATGGGGTATTCAATTCATCCCAAAAGTCGATGACTAATGAGGAATAACATGGCTAGCTAGCAAAAATATGAGTACTCATTCTATTCGTCCTCAACAGGCACACACCTCAACACTTCAGCCAGAGAGGGAATTCAATTCATCCCACTAGACAAGCTAGAGAGGAATACAATCAATATACATGATAGCTGTGGTTTCAAACCATTTCTAATGCTTTTTAATCAATAAGTATCCATCAATGTCATTCAAACCATTTTTCACAGTTTCAAACTATTCACAATATTTTTCAATCAATAAATATTCATCAAACACATTTCCACAATTTAAAATAATGATATACAAATAATCAATATTTATTTCTATTGAAAATAATTCAAAAGAAACAGTTGTTGTGCACAAACCTCTGATATTTGTCTCCTGGTCTTGACTCAGTATTTCTTTCCCTTTTGCTGAGTCCTTGTTAACTGAGAAACACAATTTGAAGTGTTTCAGTACTAAATTAAATTGTCTCTATCGATGGTGTTTGGTAAATAATACACTGAACTCAATTATTCGCTTAATCACCTAATATACCGACCCTCGATGCGTTTTAGGTAAATTAGGTTTTAGTGTCGTTAATATGTCACACTCGATAGGGTTTTAGGTTTGGTATGTTTTACCAAAGTCATTTCCTCGCTTAGTGCATTTTAATGCAAATTGCTGGATTCCGGAACACTGGTTTGACCTAACCGGACGATCTAGTTTCCTCGGTTTTCGGGTCTCGGTCAAAACTACAAACTTGTAGATCTAGGTCTTATTGCACGCGGTGCAAAATTTCAGGTCAATCCGAGTTAAGTAGACCAAGTTATGGTCATTACACTATTGCTGTTCAAGTGGTACCATTTTAGGTCAAATTGGTCAATTCTGGTTCGGCCAGTTTTTGGACCCGAACTTGTGCAAGTTGTTTGACTTGCTTATGGTCATTTCTGGGCTTTGGTGTCTTCATAAGACTTGTAGGTATGGGTCTTAACTATTCTTGGTCAAAATTTCAGGTCAATTGGACCTGGTTTGAGTGAGTTATGGCCTAAACACTCACTGCTGCCCAATTGGTCATTTTTCAGGTCCTAATTGCACCTAATCCGAATTGGTCATTTTTTTAGGTCACCTTGCAAGCTGAATTTTGGCATGGTTTCTCAATAAAAGTTGGCACATTTTGTGCCTAGTTTCACCTCAAATTGGTCTCATACCAATTGAGGTTACACATTCAAGGTTATAGGCTAAAATATACACTGCCCTCAATATGCATTTCACACCCCAACTTCAAACACACACTTACCTTTGCCATTTGTTTACTTACCTACCAAACTGTTTTGGCACATTACCAAAAGCATTTTCTACATTACATTAGCATTATTTTGGGCAGATTCCAATCACCTTCAACACACCAATAATCATTCACAATTACAATCTTTAAGTACCATTACAAACACACCTAAACATTACAAACTTTACATACACTTTACAATGTTAATTTACATACATATCATCAATCTTTCTAGGTCAATATTCTGCCCACACTTCCTTCAATATATACCATTACTTAAGTGTCCACAAGCTGCCACAAACCATTCTTCAACATCACATTGCCGTCCCATATACCAATTTCCATCAAAGTGCATAATTCACCATATAAACATGAAATAATTCCTTAAGTTACTAAATCACCATGATTAACATTATTTCTCATCAATTATATGCACAAATACCTCATCAAAAACGTGACTCATGGCTGTCCAAAATGAAAACAACAATAACCCTTCAAACTCAAAATTTTCCTTCACCAAACTAACACCCATAACATGAACATAAACTTTAACAAAGAAATTCTCAAAAATGCAAACTTACCTTTAATTGTAACTTGTTAAACCTTCACCAAACTTCTCAAAATTTGTATCAATATCTTCCTTGTGATGTGTAGACCATTTTTCATAAAAGAACCTAAGTGAATGGAGTTGAAATGGAGGGAGAGGTTGAAGCTCAAAGAAAACGTCAATGGTGGCTCTTTTTCACTCTTCAATTCGGCATGGATGAGCTAAGTGAGGAAGATGGACTTTTGAGTGGGAATAATCTGCCCACTAATGAGTATTTTTAATCCTTTTAATGTTCTTAGTGGTCCACTAACAAATTTAATTCATATTTTAAGCTAACTATCCACTTATTCCACATTTAACCCATGATTTCCACTATTTATTTTAGGTACCACCAATTTAATTTTTTATTTTATTTTCTAAGTGTAATACTATTTATTTTTAATGGAAATTTAGGTCAAAAGACACTTCGGGATGTCAAATGACTATAATGCCCCTGTTCGGGTGGCATTCCTGATTTTTCGGTAACACCGTATTTTGTCTGTTTTTCGATTTCTCACTTTTCTTTATACTAATTATTTAATTTTTCTTTGATCTTTCTAATGATATTTATTCTTCAATAAGGTTCTATTTATGTCCTAAAAATGTTTTCCAGGGTTCCCCGTAGTTCAGGGCTAGTCAACGGTCCACGCCGTGACTTCCCGGTGCGGTCACCCATCGCTAGGTTTCCCGGCTCACTTACTCGGTTACATTTCTTTGCTATGATTTTTCCTTTGTTTTTCTTTTCTTGTATTTCATTATTTTATGTCTCCTCACTCATATTGAGGTACGGTTCTAGGCATCCTAGCTGTCCGGACAACACTGGTCACCGGAGCAGCAGAATGCACTATCGAACTTTGGGGTGTTACAGTTACACTTGGAATATGCCATGAAAAATTAAATTAGTGGTACCTAATTTAAATAGCAAAAGGTAGGAATTAAATGTGATAATTTGGAAACTTTAGAATAAATAAACCTTAAAATGGGTGATGGTGCTCCACTAACTCCACTTAAGTGGACCACTAAACCTATTATGGCAGAAATAATTCATCTTCTTCAACCTCCCAAAACCAGCCGAAATTCCCTTGAAAGAAAACCTCAATGGCCGAAGCTTCCAAGCTCCATGCAAGCTTCACTCCTTCATTTTCAAGCCATGAACTTTACATTTTCCTTCACTAAAATTGTTCTACACAACTTGGGCAGTAGATAGGCAACAAGAAAATTAAGTTTTGGTGAGGTTTTGAAGAATTTCAAAAGTAGTAAGTATGTATTTTTAATTCTTGTTTCATTAAACTTTGAATGGGTGTTGTGGGTAGTTAAAGTGTGGAAGGATTTTTGAAGTTTGATGAGTTAATGGAGAGGTACATTTTGGCAGCCATGGAACTTCAATAAGAACAGTTTATACTTGCATGTAAATTGAATGATGATTTATAGGTTTCATTGTATGGTACTTGAATTCCATGTGTAAGGTATGATTTTGGAAGCTTGAAAGCTAATTGAAGGAGATGTACAAATCGGCAACTTTGAAGTGTAGATCAAAATGTGTTGTTTCATGGTTTGGATTGTGGAATTATATTATTGAATTATGGTGCTTGTTATGGCAGCATGTATATGTGTATAAAGGTTTGAATTTGGACATGTAAATGAGCTATGTCATGTGGTTAAAATGTTTGTAATTGGACTTGGAAAATTCTGCACTATAATTTGCATATTGAGAATGGTTATAAGCTGCCAAAATGACCAAAAATGAGTTGCTAAATGTGTTTATGTTATGGTACAAACTAAAAATGACGTGGAAGAGTGACTTGGTAAGCATAGGATATGTAATTGGTAAAGGGTGAACAATATACAATAGGGCAGTGTATGTTTTGGGCTTAGAACCTTAAGTGTGTGACTCCAATTAGTATGACACCAATTGGAGGTGAAACTAGGCTCAAAATGTGCCAACTTTCATGAAGGAAGCTTACCAAAATTCTGCTTAGAAGGTGACTTGAAAAATGACCAAATCCGGATTAGTGCTTTAAAAACCTGAAAATTGACCATTTGGGCAGTAGTTGGTATTTTGCCCATAACTCACACAAAACAGGTCCAATTGACCTGAAATTTCTACCATGAATAGTTTAGACATATATCTACAATTCTTATGAAGACACCAAAGCCCATAAATGGCCAGAACCAAGCCAAATAGCTTGCACAAATTCAGGTCCAAAAACTAGCTGAACCAAAAGTGACCTAAAAATGACCTAGAGTTACCTTTTTGGTGCATTCTGTATAGTATTGGTAAATTGACCATAACTTAGTCTACACAACTCAGAATGACCTGAAATTTTGTCCTGCGTGCAATAAGACATAGACCTACAAGTTTGTAGTTTTGACCGAAACCCGAAAACCAAGGGAACTAGGTCATCCGGCTAGGTCAAATTAGTATACCGGAATCCGACAAATTGCAATAAAATGCAATATACATGAAAATGAATTGGATAACATGTACCAACACTAAAAGGCTATTAAATATGACACATTGGTAACATTAAAACCTAATTCACCTAGAGTGCATTGAGGGTTAACATTTTAGGTTGACTAAGGGAAATAATAGAATTCAATAAATTAAGTATTAAGCCTTATTGTGTATTTCAGTTAGCAAAGACTCAAGGAAGGGGAAGGAAACACTGAGTCAGGGTCAAGAGACAGTTATCAGAGGTTTGTTCACAACAGTTATTTCTTTTGAATTTTCAATTGAAATAAATTATGACTATTTATATATTGTTGTTTTAAATTGTGAAAAATTGTTTGAATGATATTTGATGGATACTTATTGATTGAAAAGCATTGTAAATGGTTTGAAAGAACAACTATCATGTATATTGATTGAATTCCTCACTAGCTTGTCTAGTGGGATGAATTGAATTCCCTCTCTGGCTGAAGTGTTGAGGTGTGTGCCTGTTGAGGACGAATATAATGAGTACTAATATTATTGCTAGCTAGCTATGTTATTCCTCACTAGCCATCGGCTTTCGGGATGAATTGAATTCCTCACTAGCCATCGGCTTTTGGGACGAATTGAACTTTGGAACATGATTAAGCTGTGTGTGTGATTTATTGATATTTATTGTGATATTGAAAAATGGAGTTTAAATTCTTTATGACATTCATTGTGTTTGAATTTAACAATGGTTTTAAGTATCCACTATTTATATGACTTATGATTTGTGATTTAAAGTTGTATTTGGTTAATGTTGTGCACCACTGAGACAATGGCTTAGCGATAGCTTTTCATTGCTATCGCAGGTAGAAAGACTGATACGGCAGCAGACTAGGCTGCTAGTACTACACTGAGAGATCATCGGGTATATTGAGTATACCATATTTTGCATTTTGTATTGCAATGTATGTTCACTGTATGTATATAGTGTTATTGGTTTTGAGCAGTTGTAAATTAAAATTGTACATTGAAGTTGTAAACTAAATTTGTAAATTATTTTGGTTCGTAAAATTTGTGATGTATTTTTTTTATCTTCGCTTTTGAAAACACTGGAAAAATTATTGTGAATTTGAGTTGACAAATGTTGAGAAACACATTGTGTTGATTAAATGTTGGAGTTTGAGATTGAGAAATATATTTGAAGTGTTTTTTATAGGTTTTGGAAGAACTATTTTATTCAAAATACAGATGGCACTCCGCCAAAATATTTACAGAAATTACTAATAATTCAAATGTGTTAGCTGTTTCACTTTAGTTCAAAAATTTTTTTTAACACCTGTAAATAGTGCTCACCACTGTAAAAAGAAGTAAGAAAAGTATTAAAATCCCTTGTAGTGTATTTAATGGGTTATCAGTAGACGAAGTTGGTAATTCATTAAGTATACTACGGGATCATGTTATGCCTTATAGAGGGGTAGGGTGTGACATTTTCTGCCAGTCCGGATGGACTACAGTTTAGAAAGATTTGCCAAGTTGTACATTGATGAAATTGTGAGACTACATGGAGTGCTAGTATATATCGTATCAGATAGAGATCCTAGGTTCACTTCTAGATTATGGGGTAGTCTTCAGAGAGCCCTAGGAACTAGATTGAACTAGTCTAGAGGGCCAGTCCGATAGGGTAATTTAGATCTTGGAGGACATGCTACGGGCTTGTGTGAATGAATTTGAGGGCAGTTGGGACACACACTTGCCTTTGATTGAGTTTGCTTACAACAATAGCTACCAATCAAGCATTGGGATACCTCCATATGAAGCTTTGTATGGCAGAAAATGTAGAACCCTGTTGTGTTGGGATGACATGGGTGAAAGGAAGATGATTGGGCCCGAAATTATTCAGCAAACTGAAGAGAAAATTTGATTGATCAGAGATCGACTTAAGACTGCATCAGACCGTCAGAAGTCCTATGTTGATTTAAAGAGAAGGGATATTGAGCTTGTAGTGGGTGACAAAGTATTCCTCAAGGTTTCCCCTTGGAAGAGGATTATGAGATTCGGCAAAAAGGGGAAACTAAGTCCTCGCTTTATCGGGCCATATGAGGTTCTGAAAAGAGTAGGTCCTTTGGCATATCGTTTGGCACTACCTCCAGAGTTGAAGAAGATACATAATATCTTCCATGTGTCTATGTTGAGGACGTATTGATTAGACCCATCTCATGTACTACCAGTAGAGGAAATTGAAGTGAATCCAGACCTCATATATGAGGAAGAACCCATAGAGATTCTGGCTTATGAGGTGAAGCAGCTACGGAACAAGCAAATAACATTAGTGAAAGTGCTGTGGAACCATCATTCGGGCCAAGTGGCTACTTGGGAACGAGAGGAGGACATGAGGAGACAGCACCCACAACTGTTCAGAGATTGATACCAAGTAAAATTTCGAGAAGAAATTTATTTTAAGGGTGGGGGGGGGGGGCGCTGGGAGAATTGTAACACCTTATTTGCATAGTCTGGTATATTTTACTATTTCGGTGACCGGTGTCGGTCCAGATAATTAAGGGAATTAGAACCACACTTAAGACAACTAGATAAGCTATAAACACAAATAATTAGTAATTGTCAATTAGTTAAGTATAAATAAGAAAAACAGAACATAAGAAGTTAAACGAGGTGAGAGTCACAACGATGGGTGACCTTCTCGGAAAGGACTGTGAAGTCGATTTAAACTCAAATTTCGAACTGCAAAATGTGACGCTGCGGTCCTTAGGACTATTACGAATACAGTGGAAAAGAGAAAATCACGAAAAAGAATTGTTAAGTCAGCTAAATAATTAGGCCAGAGATCCAGAAGAAATATTAAATTATTTGCAAACCGGATTGAACTGGCGAGGGGCAATTTGGTCAATTGACCCTGAGAGCTGACTCTTGACCTAACTGTCAAATAAAATTGGAGAAAAGAAAATTTCAGAATTAGGAATTAAATTAAAGAACTAATAGAAAAATAGAAAAAAAGAGAGAGGAAAATGGAAAAGTAAAAAGTGATGACATCACGCATGACCTCATGCATGATGAAATAAATATATAATTAATAAATTTAATTAATTTGATTTTTTAATCTTCCATAAGACTAAAGACATAAAGAAAAGAAAAAGAAGAAAAAAACAAAAAGCCATCTTCAACCTTGCTGCCCCGTATCCCTCTCTCCAAACTCCATAGCTTTTCACCATTGATGAGTTATTGAAGCTTGAATAACTTGAATTTCTCCCATAAATTTTAACCTTGAACCCTAGAAAACTTCTAAATTACCATAAAAAGAAAGAATTGAGGAAAGAAAAAGTGAGGAATTGGAGGAAAAAGTGGAGATCAAGGACTTCACCTAAGGTTAGTATTTTAACTTTCAATTTTCTACTTAAATGCATGCTTAGCTACTTAAATTAACTTAGAAGCTAAAGAAATGAAAAAAAAAACAATTATGAGAGACCAAACCTTAATTTCGGCCAACTAGGATTTTGATGTGTGTATGCATGAATTTGATGGACTTAAAGGTGTATGTGAGCTTGATTGAGTTGAAGAAGCATGTGTATAGGTATTGAATTGGTTAAATGCAACAAATTAGTGAGTTAGGGTTTTTGACACCTAGGATTTGGGAGCCAAAAATGTGATAATTGGTCAAATGTTGTGTTTGACCTTGTTTGAGATGAAAAATGGCCATTTGTAACCAATTGAGATGTGCTGGAAATGTTAGAAGTGAGTTTAAATTCGGATTGAAAATGGTCAAGCTGCAGGCAGTAGGACCAAGGTCCCTTTGAGGGATCAAAACTGAAAATTTACAAGTCTAATTGGTATGAGACCAATTGGGAATGAAAATAGACACAAAATGGAACATTTTTCATTCAGGAATCATGCCCAAAAAGTGACCAAAACCTAGTAAACAAATTGACCAAATCCGGATTTATGCAATCTGACCTGTACAAAAATATCCAAATGAACAATGTTTGTTCATTTGGCCATAACTTGGGCTAGATAGGTCTAAATAACCTGAAATTTTACCAGTGGGTAGCTGAGATATAGACCTACAACGTTTATGAAGAACACAAACCCAAATTATGCCCTTAACCAAGTCATTTGGCCACCCAAAATTGGTGACCTAAAACTGCCAGAACAAGTTTGGTGCCCAGAAATCTAGGTTAAGTCTAATCTGGCAGCCACGATTCAAATGGCTATAACTTGAGCTACAAAACTCTAAATGGAGTGATTCAAAAAGGAGAATAAAGTTAAGACAATAGGGAACATTTTCTATTGAGAAAGTTTTGCCAAATTCTAATAGAAAAATGACCAATGGAAAAGTGCAACATAAGACACCAAAACTGAAAATTTGCAAATTTGCCTAAAAGACTTAGAATTTGAGTAAACAACCAAAACCAACAAATTTAGTTACCAAAATGTGATACGTGGGTGAAGTTAGAATTTCCATACCTATTAAGCCTTAGAAAGTTAACAAATTGACTTGAATAGTATAACGAATAGTAACCCCAAAATACAAATTTTAAAGAACGTCAAGTTTAGCACATTAGAGCTAGGTAAAAGTGAAATTAAATTTATTTTTGGATTTATGCTAAGTTATGTTACTGAAACACTGTGAAACTGTGTGTTTCAGTGGAAAAGAATACTGGGAAGGAACCCGAGGTGTCGAGTCAAGGCCAAAAGGTGACTCATATAAGGTTTGTGCACAATGTATAATTTGTGTAAATTATCTTCTGCATATTGTTTTGAATAATTTCAAATATTAAATTATGACATTATTGTGATGAAATATTTTTGATGGTTTTGATTTAAATTGTTGGAAGTTATTTGTGTATATTTGAGATTGCATAAATGTTTAGTAAATTGTTAAGATAAGTTTTAAAACCACAGTGACATGACCATATATTTGAACACCTCACTAGCATGACTAGTGGGGGTAATCAGTTTCAAATTTTGATTCCTTCTCTGGCTGAAGTGTTGAGGTGTGTGCCAGTAGAAGAAGAAATTGAATGGATATCCATATATTTGAGCTAGCTAGCCTTGTGATGTGACTTCTCCTTAGCCTCTGGCTATTGAGATTATATTTGTTTCGAATGGCATGATATAACTGTAGGTTTTATGAAATGTGTTTTGATAGTTCAAAATGAAATTATTTTGATTAAAATCTCATAATTCATGTTTTGTATTTAATTCTCATGTTCAGTCTAATTTTTGAATAAATACGATTTAAATTCTGCATAAAGATTATTTTAGTATGTTACGCACCACTGAGTCCTAGTACTCAGCGATGGCTACTATTATTGTCGCAGATATAGAGACTAGAGGAGTAGCAGATTGAGCTACTGAGGATTGAGGAGCTATTTGCCTTGAAGCTATCGGGTATAATTTATACCCTGACTGTAAAAATTTATTTTGATGTATGTAATGTATGTAAAGGTATGGACATGTAAAATTAGTCTTGAGCAGTTTGTACAAAGTTTGTAATAAATTTTAGTTGGATTTTTCCTAATGTAAATTTTTAGTATGATGTATATAAGTTGTTTTACATTTAATTACATATGAATGGAAGTATTTTATTTTAATTTGAATAAAAGTAATTAGTAATATTTTGGATGGTATTTGAATTGGATATTGTGGATTTGAATTTTTGGAAGTTGATAAATGATGTTGAAATTGATTGGGATGATTGTGAATTTGAAGAAGTTGTTGAGACAAATTTTTAGAAGTGCTTTTTATAGGTATTTGAAGAACTATTTTCTCAAAATACAGATGGCACTCTGCCGAATTTTTTATAAAATTTGCGGAAAAACAAAATGAGCAAAAATTTTTTTACTAGTTTTAAAACTTTGAATAAATGATTTTAATACCTATTAGAAAATGCTCACCACTTATAAAAGTAAGAAAATTGTTTTAAAATCCCTTGTAGGGTACTTAATGAGTTATCGGTAGGTGAAGTTTGATAGTTCATTAGGTATTCTATGGGATCATGTTATGCCTTACAAAGGGGTAAGGTGTGACATGTAGTGCAGATGACTCTGGACTCCTGTGGAAATCTGATGTCTAACTCAGTCGTAGGTCTAATGGGCTCCCCAGCTGTGTCATTAATACCTACGCGTAGCAAATGCAACGCGCTAAGCAATTCTGCTTAGTGGTGCCAAATATAAAGAAATATATACTAAAATAAAATAAATGAATTGTTTATGATTTTATGACATCGATATTCTTTGCAGTTGCTGTTTATATTTTTATTTGCTAATATTTCAATTTTTGCTAACTTTGGTGGTGCTGTATGTCAATAGACGGGATTTAGCTATTTGAATTTAATAGTGCTTAAATTAACTGCCCGTGTAGCCTATACACTGACCAGACTGGATAAACGGATATACTGGCACTGGGTACCTAGTACCTCGGGCCGTCACACCATCGGTCACAAAGTGTCTCCCGGTGCGCAAACAGTGTGGCTAAAAAGCCATATAGTCAATCAGGTGATAAGCCATGTATAATAACACAATCTGTAAAGTCGTAGGCTATTAAAATCACAGTGTGGCATAATATGCCGTAAAAACACAGTATGGCATAAAGCCATTTATAAAACAGCTGTCAGAATCCTATTGGCATGCCAACCTATCCAAACTAGTCAACTAGGCAAACTATGGCACATTACAAATTAATTGTTTAATTCTTCATTTTTTTGAGTTTACTAGTTATCATGTAATTTACAAGTCAATGTAATTGTTGTCCTTTTTAGGTAATATGGATAAGTTGATTCTAGCATCAACATGTCACAATTTTTAATTCAATATGCTGCCAATATAGTGCAATTTATCATTTTCACAAGTTGGCATTCATTGCCAAATTACTTCAAGCATCATTGTATGTAAATGTTAAATTTTTAGTTTTAGTGTGCTAGATTGGTCTCCTAATGTCCTATTTCTCTTGGTTTCTAGCTTCTGGTCGAAGAAGAAAAATTGTAGCTCCATGTCTTATTGAAATTTTGGCATAAATTTCAAGTCATTCTGAGTTATATAGACCAAGATATGGTCAATTTACTAAAGCTGGACAAATTGCATCTTTAGTACAAAATTTGGTCAATTTTAGGTCACATTCAGTTCTGGCAGTTTTGGTACCCGAACTTGGGCAAGCAATTTGGCTTGGTTCTGGCCATTTCTGATCTTTGCTGTCTTCACAAGAAATGTAGCTCTATGTCTATGCTTTCCATGGTAAAAATTTCAGGTCATTTGGACCTATTTTGAGTGAGTTATGGTCATCTTAGTGACTGCTGGTCATATGGTAAAAAATCAGGGCTTGCACTTACCAATTCCGGATTTGGTCATTTTTAAGGTCAGATTCTAAGCAGAATTTTGGTAACATTTCCACATGAAAGTTGGCCTATTTTGTGTCTTGTTTCACCTCCCATTGGCGTCATACCAATTGGGGTTACTAATTGTCACTTAAGATTCAATTTACCTACTGCCTTCACAACACAAATTCTGCACACAAAGAACACTTCCAAATGACACTTCTCCTCCTCCCAAACTACAAATATACATTCATAACACTTCTATACCATTCATCATATCTCAATCATATCCATTTGGACAGAATATACAAGTCTTCAAAATACAATACACAACCTTAGTTTCAAAAGTCAAAATCAACATCTTACACATGAAATTGCTTAGCCAAAACATATACTTCAATTAGCAACATACAATACACTTTTACTAATCCAATCAATACCATAATTTACCAATTAATTTCATGAAATTATCAACCTTCTAAGCTCATCAAGGCTGACAGAATTTATCACTTGTCCAAGGTCTTCCACAATTACTAAAGCCCTACCTCAAAATATCAACATTAAACATACTTATGAAATAATCTTTCTAACTCATGTAATACCTTAATTAACATCACAAAACACTTCTTTTACCCATGAATAAATCAAATTCTAAATTCTTCCATGGCTGCCAAAAATAGTATACATCAATAACCCATCAAAACCTTCCAATTTCTTCACCATTCAACTCATCTCAACCTTAGTATAAAGTTTAATCAAGTGAGGTAAGGAAAACTAGCACTAACCTTGTTTTAAAGCTTGCTAAACCTTGATATTTTCTCTCCTTTTTGCTGCCTATGTGTTACCCATGATGTGTAGACCAAGTTTAATGAAGGAACTTGCAAGAAATCATGGCTTGATCATGTACCATTGGAGCTCTTGCATGGACGACAATGGTGGAAATGGGAGGATCAATTTCGGCAAGGTGAGAGTGAGGTTGAAGATGAAGTAATTAGTGGGAAAAAAAATCTGTCCTTAAGTGGTTTATGTGGTCCCATTAATCCTCCACTAAGTTCCACTAAGTATAGTTCAATAATTTTATAATTAAACTTAGTAATATTTCAATTAATCCCCCAAACTTCCTTTAATTACATGGTGTGTAAACTTTCTTATTTTCATGGCATTTTCAAAATTTAATACTACTAATTTTTCATGGACATTTAGGTTAAAAGCCTACTCTAAGTGTCAAATGGCCAAAATGCCCTTCTTCAGGTTGTATTCCCGATTTTTCGGTAACACTGATTTTTTTCTGTTTCTTGATTTTTCATTTTTCTTTGTACTAATTTGTTAATTTTTCTTTGATATTTCTACTGTCAATTACATTTCAATAAACCTTTAATTATGTCTCAAAATTTAATTCCAAGGGTTTCCCGCAGTCCTAGGGTCGGCAATTGCCTTCGCCATAACTTCCCGGTGTGGTCACCCATCGCTACGGTGCAGGCTCGTTTAACTTTAGTTCCATTTTCTCTCTTTTATTTTTCTTTAATTTTTCTTGTATTTTCTTTTTATTTATTTCATCAATATATGTCTGTTCATTATCACCGAATTGTAGTTCCAGACATCCTGACTTGCCCGGACTGACATTAGGTCACCGGAGCAACAGAACGTACAGAACACGTACAGGGAGGATGTTACAACCCTTCCCCTCTAAATAAAAATTTTGACCTCGAAATTTACCGGATGTGAAGAGCTGAGGGAACTGTTGCCTCATTGTCTCCTCGCTCTCCCATGTTGCCTCTTCCGTGTTGTGGTGCCTCCATAGGATTTTCACTAGTGGAATTGTCCTCGTGCCAAAATTTTAATTGGTTCTTCTTCATATGCCCGGTCAGGTTGTACAACAATTTCTTCTGCTGAGATGACATGTGAAGGATATGATCTGTATCTTTTGAGCATCGAGACATGGAATACGTTATGTATCTTGTCCAGCTCAAGTGGTAAGGCTAATATGTAGGCTACTGGTCCCACACTTTCAATAACTTGATATGGGCCAATGAACCTAGGGCTTAATTTTCCTTTTTTCCTGAATCTCAACACTTTCTTCCATGGTGATACTTTGAGAAATACCTTTTCGCCAACTTCATACTCAATGTCCTTTCTTTTCAAGTCAGCATAAGATTTCTGTCAGTTCCAAGCAACTTTCAAATTGGCCTTTATCAGTTTCAACTTTTTCTCTGTCTGTTTTACCAGGTCTAGCCCCACTAGCTTATCTTTACCCAATTCAGTCCAACATACAGGTGTTATGCATCTTCTCCCATACAGTGCTTCATAGGGTGCCATTTGTAAGCTAGCTTGATAGCTATTGTTGTATGCAAATTCTGCCAGTGGAAGGTTTCTGTCCCAACTTCCCTCAAACTCAATAACACAACTCCTCAGCATATCCTCGAGGACCTATTACATATCTTCGATTATTATTATCATTATCAGTTGAATTTATTGTTTGCAATAACTCAATGAGTTTTAGAATTTACCTGGATTTTTTTTTTCTGACTGTCCATCCGTCTGAGGATGAAAGGCCGTACTAAAATGGAGTTGTGTGCCCAAGGATTCTTGTAATTTCTTTCAAAATCTAGATGTAAACCTCGGGTCTCTATCAGATACAATGGAAAACGAAATTCCATGTAGTCTAACTATCTCAATGATATACAATTCTGCTAGCTTTTTCAGTGAGTAATCAGTTCTAACTGACAGAAAATGTGCTGATTTGGTTAACCTATCCACAATCACCCATACTGCATCATGCTTCTTCTGAGTGAGAGGTAGACCACTGACAAAGTCCATAGTGATTCGATCCCATTTCCATTCAGGTATGTTTATAAGCTGTAACAAACCTGATGGAACTTGATGTTCTGCTTTAACTTGCTGAAATGTCAAGCATCTAGTTAGATAGTTAGCTATGTCCTTTTTCATACCCGGCCACCAGTATCGAAGTTTCAGGTCATGGTACATTTTTGTGCTTCCTAGGTGCATAGCATACACACTGTTATGTGCTTCTCTCAGAATATTGGTTTTCAACTCTTTATCATCTGGTACACATACTCTTTCTTTATAGTACAGGCACCCATTTTCTTTCACTTCATACTAAGTTTCCTTTCCCTCAGTGATTTTGCCAATAAGAGCCATTAATTTTTCATCTATCTTCTGCCCATCCTATATCTATTGTAATAGATTCGACTTCACTTGCAACTCAGCCAAAATAACTCCATCATGAGTTAAGGATAGTTGGGCATTCAGAGATCTTAATGCTACAATAGATTTTCTGCTCAAGGCATCAGCAACTACTTTTGCCTTCCCAAGGTGGTAGTCAATCACACAATCATAATCTTTCAGGAATTCAATCCATTGCCTCTGTCTCAAATTAAGTTCCTTTTGGTTTGGCAGATACTTCAGACTCTTATGGTCTGTGTATATGTAGCATTTTTCTCCATACAAGTAATGCCTCCATATCTTCAATGTGAAGATAATTGCTGCTAACTCCAAATCATGAGTAGGGCAATTCTTTTCATGTGGCCTTAACTACCTGGAAGTATATGCAACCACTTTCCCTTCTTGCATGAGTACACACCCTAACCCATTATGTGAGGCATCACTGTAGACTACGAAGTCTTTTCCCGACACTGGTTGTGTTAACACTGGTGCCTCTGTTAACATAGCCTTCAACCTCTCAAAATTGGCTTGACACTTGTCATTCCAGTCAAATTTCATATTCTTGTGCAGTAATTTGGTCTTTGGAGCAGCTATCAGGGAAAATCCCTTTACAAATCTTCTATAATATCCAGCTAACCCCAAGAAACTTCTGATCTCAATTGTATTCCTAGGAGGCTTCCATTCCATCACTGCTTCAATCTTCTTGGGATCCACTCTAATCCCTTCAGCTGATATTACATGTCCAAGGAATGCAATCTCATTCAACCAAAACTCGCACTTGCATAATTTAGCATATAGTTTCTTCTCTTTTAGAGTCTGCAGAATAATTCTCAAATGTTCATCATGTTCTGCTTTATCCTTGGAAAACACCAGGATGTCATCAATGAAGACCACTATGAACTGATCTAAGTATGGATGGAAGATATGGTTCATAAGGTCTATGAATGCTGCTGGAGCATTTGTTAACCCAAATGGCATCCCTAGGAATTCATAATGCCTATACTGGGTTCTGAATGCAGTCTTAGGCACATCTGCATTCCTAACCCTTAGCTGATGATAACCTGATCTGAGATCAATCTTAGAAAACACGCCGGCTCCCTTCAAATGATCAAACAAATCATCAATTCTAGGCAACGGATACTTGTTCTTCACTGTTACTTTGTTTAACTTTCGGTAGTCAACAGATAACCTTAGTGTCCCATTTTTCTTCTTTACAAATAGTACCAGAGCTCCCCACGGTGACACACTAGGGTGTATGAACCCCTTGTCTAGTAATTCTTGCAGCTGGATTTTGAACTCTTTCAATTCAGCAGGTGTCATCCTATATGGAGCAATTGAAATTGGAGTTGTACCCAGCATAATCTCAATAGCAAATTCAACTTCCCTTTCTGGTAGCAAACTAGGCAATTCCTTAGGAAATACCTCAGAGAAATCCCTTACTGTGGGTATATCAGACAAGTTAAGTTTACCCTGCCTAGTGTCAACCACATATGCCAGATAGGCTTCGCACCCTTTTCTCAACCATCTCCTTGCAACTGTAGCTGAGATGATATTGGACAAGAAATCTGTCCTTTCACCCCCAACTGTTATTTCTTCATTCTCAGCAGTTTTCAGAGAGTTTCTCTTCAATTTACAATGTATTATTGCCTGATGATGGGATAAACAGTCCATTCTCAAAATCAAATCAAACTCATGAAAAGGAAGTTCAATTAAGTCTGCTGAGAACTCTTTCCCTTGAATTTTCAATGGACAGCCCTTATACACCTTGTTTACTATCACACTGTGGTTTGGTGGATTTGTGACCAGGATGTCTTAATCACTTTTCATTACTGGTATTCCCTTTTCTATAAGCAGCTTGATACAAATATATGAATGAGTAGATCCAGGATCCACTAATCCTTGCACAGAAGTGTTATAGAGGAGGAACGTACCCTTGATGACATCAGAAGCATCCTGTTCCTCCTGTGCCCTCATAGCATAGGCTCTGGCTGGTATTCTACCTTCTCCTCTCTTCACAGACTCTAATACAGGTTTCTGTGAAGTACTGACTGCCTTAGCCTTACCTGGCTTTCTGCCCCTTGGAGCTGGAGGGGCAGGCTTAATAGTTGATACCGGAGTGGATGTAATAGTTCTGCATGGACAATCTCGGATTAGGTGGTTTATAAACCCACACTGTAAATAAGCACCTATCATCCTCCAACATTCACCCTTATGCCATTTTTGGCAATGTGGGCAAGCAACAAATACTACTGGGGCTAGTCCCCTGAACCCTGTCCCTGGAGAACTAGCCACTGAAGGTGTGGACTGGCCTCTCCTCGGTGCAAACTGAGATTTGGGCCTTTGTGACTGACCCTTACTTGGTGCTCTACTAAAACTCTGAGTAGGCAAACCTCTGAATTTCTTACTAGGGGCAGAAGATATACTATTCTGACCCTGACCGCTTTTCTGCTGTCTGTCCCTTCTATTCTGCTTATTTATTCTAACTTTTTCAACTTTCAGTGCGGCTTCCAGTAACTTGGCAAACTCTATAATCCCCAAGGTTGTAATCATTACTTTAATGTTATCATTGAGTCCTTCCTCAAATCTCTTGCATCTCTCTGCCTCATTAGGGACTATTTCTCGTCCATAGCGGCTCAGTCTGACAAATTCTATTTCATATTCAGCCACTGTCAGCTGTCTCTAGCGTAGGGTAATAAATTCCCTTCTCTTCTCTTCTAGGTATACACTGCCCAAATACTTCTTTCTGAACTCATTGAGAAAGAAATCCCAAGTTATTTATTCTGGTGGCACCTCACTAGTCATTGTATCCCAACATTGGTATGCATCATCTTGCAGTGGTGATAGAGCAGCTTCCAAATTCTGCTCTGGAGTACAATGAAGTTGTTTCAAGACTCTTCCAATTCTGTCCAACCAGTTTTCAGCTGTGATAGAATCATCTTCCCTTTTGCTCAGAAAATCCACTGCTCCAAACTTTCTGAGTTTCTCCATATGAGATTTTTGATGTGGATGTGGTGGTGGCGGCATAACTCTTGTCATCTGTCTAAAGAACTTAGCCATTTGCTAAAATGTGGCTGCTGCATCTGATACTGGTGGAGTAGGTTCCCTTCTGTCTCCTGGCTCAGTCATAGATGGAGCATGACTCTCCACCTCCTCATCGACCGCTCTCTACTATGTCGAGTCCATATTCCGATCAAAATAACAAATCAAAAGATCTGCACGTTACTAGTATATAGTAGAGCATATCATTTAGTATGTATCTTATACATGTTTTTATTAATAAAAGGCATTTCCACTTTTCTGTTTACATAATATATTTATGTGTAATAGAAAAAGTCCATTGATATTTTGTTAGAAATTTTATCCTTAAGTTATCAAGAATATGAGTGATAATATTTCTAGTACAAAGTATCATAAATAGGTTCACAATCGAGGATATTTCACAATAAGGACATGACTTATCTAGAAATATTGTATTCATGTTTGTTCCCAAGTTATTTATATCAGATATAAATAAGATGGAATGGTGAGTCTCATGCCATATGACAAACATGATAGGCATTTATACATGATAAGTAGGTTGAACCAATGATACTTATGACAAGCGCATGGAGTTTACTCTTGTCAATGTATTGTCATAAATCATATCTGTGCATATAATATTTAGACCTGAGATAGCACAGTTATCTTGTATATAGGTGGTTTGAGTTTGATACTACTTTTATACTTGTACTGTGTATGGGTATATGCGCATGTATTGGCTCCTACTAGTTATATATGGAGGTAGGTGTTGATCAAGATGGAATCTGTTCCTCTAAGTAAATAGGGATAAAATCCTATGTTCATTTAATTGTTCTTGATGTTTCAAGTTCCTGGCCAGGACAGATAGATTTAATCAGAAAAGAGTTTCTGATGAGAAAATCTTTTAATCAAGAACTGGAATTAAAAGAGAACATAATATTCATAGCAAATAGGTTTGACATAAACCATGACTCCAGCTTGAGTTGGGATTTTGTAATAGGGAGATTCTAGTGCATGGTAACATATGATTATAGGTTCATTTAAGGTAAACCTTATTACTGATTGGGTGGCCATGGCATGCTATGCTAGGTGTTAACCATAGTCTATGAGGTGCATAAAATGGTTTAGAGAAATCATTTATGGTAAGAAAGAGTTATGATGATATTAAGAGTTGATATCATGTCTCATTGCCAATTAGTGATGAGCCTAGTAAGTCACACACATACACAAGTAATCACCAAATTAAATATAATTTAATTAATTAATTAAAGAGTTTAATTGATTAATTAAATTGGTTTGGTTTGCAATTAGATTGTAAAGTCCCTAGCATGGCTTGAAACCAAATCTAGGTTATTTGATGTATAGTATAAGTTAAATTTATATTTAAAGCATTTAAGTATGAATTTAATTAATGAGAAATTAATGAATAGAGATTAATTAATTAATTTATACTTGATATAAATTGATTAGAAGAAGAGAAATAATTATTTTGGGTTGAGAACTCAAAATTAAGACACAGGGACATTTTGGTCATTTCACAGAGTGACATGTGGTACCATGAGATGGTGACACATGGCATTACACATAAGCTTGCCAAATGTCTTTTAATCATGTAAGATGATTAAAATTAAGATTAAATATAGGTTTCACAATTGGCACAATGTGATAAGGTCAATTAAACCTAGAACCAATCAGAGGGTGACATGTGGCAAGGGTTTTATGTGTTGACCTAACTATATAAGTGTTGTTATGAAAAGAAAACAATACAACCAGCAACTGATATCTTTGGTGTTGCCACCTAAGAAGCTCTCCCTTCTCTTCATCTTCTTCTCTCATCTATTCCAAGAGATTAGCAAACAATCTCTTGAATTAAAAATATTAGAAATTATTTCTAGTGTCCTGTTTATATCTTTAATCTCTTAAAAGGCAAAACTTGATTTTTTTAATTAATAGAAAAAGCTTTAGAAGCTATTCAAGGGCTGCCATAGGTGATCTTAGTGTGGACAAGCTAGAGGGACAACATCTAGTATCCTGAATACGCATCCCAAAGGCACAAATACGCTGCAGTACATCAAGAGGTTAGTGTATTTGTTCTTGATCTAATCTAGGGTTCTAAAATTAATCTGATTAATTCTAAAATCTTAAATGGAAAATTCAGATCCAAAAAACATATTAAAAGTGTTTTAATATATTGTTTATCATTGAAATCAAATAGATAAAAATAAATCTTGCATGATGCATGTGACCCTAGGTGAAAATTTTTGAATTCAATGGTATAAACTTGTGTTTTTCATGTTTTCGCTCCTTCAATTGGTATCAGAGCCACTATATTTGCTATTTAGATTGTTGATTATATGATTTAATTGTGTGATTTGATCATGAGATGATTGATACATTGCTGGTTGCAAAGGATGTGGGTGGCACACATGGTGAAGCCACCATAGGTGGCGGCAACAATGTTCCTCCAATGGTGGCGCAAGATTTGGTTTCAAATTCTGCAATTGTTGTATCATCTAAGGCCTATCCCATGACTAATTAAAGTGTTTAATTAGTAGTTTTAATCAGACAATTAAATTTTGGTTCAAAATATAATTTTAAAAATTGTTTGAATGTGATTCAAATCTGAATTTTAAAAGTTGTTTGAATGTCATTCAAATATGAATTTTTAAAGTTGTTTTAATCATATTCAAATCTGAATTTTTAAAAATTGTTTGAATGTGATTCAAATCTGAATTTTTAAGGTTGTTTGAACGTGATTCAAATCTGAATTTTTAAATTTGTTTGAATGTGATTCAAATCTAAATTTTTAAATTTGTTTTAATCATATTCAAATCTGGATTGTTAAGTTGAATATGAGATATTCAATTTAATTTAAGTATGTATGTTTTATTTAATTGTTAAATAGTGATATGCATGATGGATGATCATGGACTATAAAAGATTAATGTGATTGGATTTATTTCTTTTAAGTTTCTTTAGGATTGTAAATTAATTTATTTATTTTAATTTATTTTAGGCATGTATTATTAAGGTTGTAATAATTTTGGGTTGTAATTTCATTTATTTAAGTTCTTGTAAATTCGCCTTGGTATGCCAAGGATTACTATGTAATTGGATTGCAAGAAGATTAAGGAGGTCAAGAGCATTGGTGGGACCAGCGGGAGGAATTCAAGATCAAGTGTTGATTAAGTACTCCTTCAGCAACTCTTGTAAAATGAATGAATGAAATGCACCTAGGAATGCCCTGATTCAATTCTTGGTGGCTTAGAATTGAATCCTTTAGAAAGTCCATGATCATACCATATTTACTGTTTGTCCATGAATGCATGAGATGTATGAGAATGTATGCAAGTATATGATATATGCCTGCTAAATGGATAATGTGCAAAGTGAGACCTTAATAGTAATTAGGATGACCATAAAATCTTCCAACCAAATGATTAAGTTGGAAATGCTATAATTAAAGTAATTATAACATGAGCCCTCCATTGGGGCAATTATTTTAAGAAATTTTAAATAGTTGCATATGATGCAATTAATTTAAGAGATTTTCTTAAGAATAATTATTAAGCATGAGATGTTGTAAATATGTAAATGGTTTAGTGGCCAATATTGGATGTACCTGAGGACATTAAAATTATTTGCATAATTACTGGCTCAATGGGATCAACTTAACTAATGCAAGATAAGTCAATAATGGATGTACCTGAGATTTTGAGCATTAGGGGCTAGGTAAAGGATTGAACCTCACATGAGATGTGATGGGCAAGGAGTTGCTCACTTATAATTTATTGTAATTTCAATAGTGGATGTACTTGAGGATGATCAATAGAATTATAAGAATTCGATCACCCACTAGAAATCCATCCAACTAGGATTTCCGTTTTCTACTTTTGAATTGTAGGATTCGCTAAGTTAGTGGGAGGACTAATTTGATTAAAAGACCATAATAATTTTGGTTAATTACATGATACATTTACTAATTAATCTGGTTATTTTCTACAATTAATTTTTTGATAATAATGACCACAGAACAACCACCACCATCCAATATCCTTGCAAGAATACTTGATCGCAATAGATTGACAGGACCTAATCTTTCTGATTGGCTAAGAAATTTGAAGCTTGTCCTGAACCTTGAACATATAGAATATGCTCTAGACTTAAATGTTCCCGGTCCCTTACCTCCAGAGGCCACTCCAGAGGAACATGAAACTTTGGACAAGTGGAAGGAGCATGATATGAGAGCTAAGTGTTACATGCTTGCTTCCATGAGTAATGAGTTACAGAAGCAGCATGAGAACATGCAGAGTGCGAGTGAGATCCTTCTTCACCTACAAGAGTTGTATGGTGAGCACAGCAGGAATGCTAGGTATGAGATATCTAGGCAGCTATTCCGCATGAGGATGTCTGAGGGATAGCATGTTGGGGATCATGTCCATAAAATGATTCAGTTGATTGAGCAGCTAGAACATCTTGACTTTAACATGGATTTCCAACTACAGACGGATTTGATCCTTCAGTCCCTTCCTGAGTCTTTTAGGAAATTTGTGACAAATTTCCATATGACTAAACAGGAATGCACCTTGGCTGGTTTACTCAACATGCTGGTTATTGCCTAAAAGAATATGCCGGGCAATAAAGGAAAAGAGGTAACTTTGATTGCATCTTCTTATACTGGAAAGTCCAACAAGAAGAAGGGCAACAAGAAAAAGAAATCTTAGATTCCTGATCCTTCCAAGAAAATAGCTAAATAGAAAGGGAATACTAAAGCTGATGGAGGCAAAGGAAAGTGTTTCCACTACCAGAAGGATGGGCACTGGAAAAGGAACTGCCCAGAGTATCTTGCTTCTCTGAAGGACAAGAAGGATAGACCTTCGGAAGGTATGTCCATATCTTGTTATTTAGATTTTGATGATACTCATAGTTCATCTACAGCTTGGGTTTTAGATAATGGTGCCAGTTCTCACATTTCTCATTATATGCAGGAACTAGCAAATAGTAGTAGCTTGCGTTCTCAAGATGTTAGAGTCCGGATTGGCAATGGCTCAACTGTTGAAGCTTTAGCCATAGGATCTAAATCTTTTTGTATGTTTGGACATGTTTTGTGTTTGGATAATATTTTATATGTACCTGATGCTTTTAAGAACATCATTTCTATATCTAGTTTCACTAGAAATGGTTATGAATTTCAATTCACAGATGATGTTTGCAATATTTATTTTGGAAATAAATATGTTGGTTCGGGTTATATGAATGATGGTCTTTATTATTTGGATAATAATGACAAACACAAAATGAATGCAAGTGATCTGAATGAATGCAATGCCATGGTGAATATCAACTCAAGTTCAAAATATATTTGGCATTTAAGGTTATTTCATGTTGCAGAAGATAGGATTGCAAAACTGGAGAAAATGGGGATTCTTTCCTCATTGGGCTCTGAGCCTACTCCAACTTGTGAATCTTACCTTTAGGGCAAAATGACTAGATCACCCTTTGTTGGACAAGGGTTATGGGCTGAAAATATTTTGGCGCTAATACATAGTGATGTATGTGGTCCATTTAAGGAAATGGCTAGAGGCGGTTTTCATTACTTTATTACCTTTACTGATGATAAATCAAGGTTTGGGTATTTGTATTTGATGAAAATACAAACATGAATCCTTTGAAAAGTTCAAAGAATTTAAATCTGAAGTAGAAAATCAAACAGGAAAGAGTATTAAAGCTCTTCGATCAAATCATAGAGGTGAATATTTGAGTACTGAATTTGATGAACACTTGAGAGAGCACGGCATTGTTTCCCAATTGACTCCTTTTGGAATGCCACAGTTGAATGGTGTATCTGAAAGGAGAAATCGTATCCTATTGGATATGGTACGTAGTATGATGAGCTATACTAATATTCCAATCTCTTTTTGAGAATTTGCATTAAAATCAGCTTTGTATATTCTGAATAGGATTCCATCAAAATCAGTTTCTTCTGCACCTTATGAGATATGGCATAGAAAAAAACCAAGTCTTAAGCATGTTAAGATTTGGGGTTGTCCAGCTTATATCAAAAAGCTGAACACTGATAAATTGGAAACTAGATCAGAAAAAGGTCGATTTGTTGGATATCCAAAAGATAGTTTTAGATATTATTTTTATTTGCCTACTTCACAAAAGGTTGTGATAAGTAGAGATGCCACATTTCTTGAACAACAGTTTGTTCAAGAAGGAGGCAAAGGAAGGCAAATAGAGTTAGAATTGGAGAATTCTAACCAACCAACAGATCAGATGGATATAGATCCATCTAGTCAACCTACACCCATTGATGAAACATCTATAACTATTCCTCGTAGAACAACTAGGGTATCTCACCCACCAGTGAGATATGGTTTCCTTCGTGAAGAAGAACAAGAGTTATCTACTCATGAAGAAGTAGATCATGGAGATGATCCACTTACCTATGAAAAAGCTATATCAGATATAGACTCTTCAAAATGGATTGATGCTATGAAATCCGAGATTGATTCCATGCATAAGAATCAAGTTTGGGATCTTCTTGACACACTTGAAGGTATTGTACCTATAGGGAACAAATGGGTTTTCAAGAAGAAAATTGGTTCTAATGGAAAGGTAGAGACCTATAAGGCAAGGCTAGTAGCGAAAGGGTTTCGCCAAAGGCAAGGAATCGACTATGAGGAGACTTTCTCGCCTATTACCATGCTTAAATCAATTAGGATTTTATTAGCAATAGCTGCATACTATGATTATGAGATTTGGCAGATGGATGTCAAAACAGCTTTTCTCAATGGATACATTGAAGAAAACATTTTCATGGAATAACCTAGGGGTTTTGAATCCCAAGATGGTTCCAAGGTATGCAAGCTAAAGCGATCCGTTTATGGGTTGAAACAAGCTTCGAGGAGTTGGAACATCCGTTTTGATAAAGCCATTAAATCATTTGGTTTTATCAAAAATAAGGATGAGCCATGTGTATATAAAAAGGTTAGTGACAGTGCTATCACTTTCCTTGTCTTAAATGTGGATGACATACTGTTGATGGGTAATGACACAGGTATATTGACAACTGTAAAGGTATTGTTATCAAATACATTCTCCATGAATGACTTATGGGAGGCAACCCATATTCTTGGAATTCGCATCTATAGAGATAGAGCGAAAAGAATAATTGGTTTATCCCAAAGTCTATACTTAGAAAAAGTGTTAAAGAGGTTTAACATGCTTGATTCCAAGAGAGGATTGTTGCCAGTGAGACATGGTATCCATCTTTCTAAAGAGATGTCTCTAAAGACACCTGAAGAGAGATAAAATGGCCAAGATTCCATATGCTTCGCTATTGGAAGTTTATTGTATGCAATGTTGTGTACTAGGCCGGATATCGTATATGTCATTAGTTAGACTAGCAGGTATCAATCCAATCCAGGTTTGAAACACTAGATAGCTGTCAGGAATATCCTTAAGTACTTGAGAAGAACTAAGG
Source organism: Hevea brasiliensis (assembly GCF_030052815.1). Taxonomy (NCBI): domain Eukaryota; kingdom Viridiplantae; phylum Streptophyta; class Magnoliopsida; order Malpighiales; family Euphorbiaceae; genus Hevea; species Hevea brasiliensis. The sequence continues at coordinate 69,663,492 of NC_079494.1, forward strand.
ATTTATTCTTGATCTATGGAGGTGGAGACTTATAATTGGATGGTTATACTGATTCTGATTTCCAATAAGATATCGATGATAGAAAGTCTACCTCTGGGTATGTGTTCATTTGTAATGGAGGTGCAGTCAGTTGGAAGAGTTCCAAACAGAGCACGACTGCAGATTCTACTACCGAGGCTGAGTATATTGCTGCATTAGATGCTGCAAAGAAAGCTATTTAGATAAAGAAGTTTGTGACAGAAATTGCAGTAGTTCTTTTCATTGAGTCAGCAGTTCCACTACACTGTGACAACAATAGAGTAGTCATACAGGCTAAGGAACCCCGGTCTCACCAGAAATCCAAACACATAGAAAGGCGCTACCACATTATCAGAGAAATAGTTGGACAAAGAGATGTAGCCATGTATAAAATAGCATCAGTTAAAAATCCAGCTGATCCATTCATTAAGCCTATGTCACTGACTCAGCTAGACCGACATCTTGAGAAGATGGGTCAAGATATTGTAATGAATGGCTCTAGTGCTAGTGGCAGATTGTTAGTAGCATGCCCTAGAGCATATCATTTAGTATGTATCTTATACATGTTTTTATTAATAAAAGGCATTTCCACATTTCTGTTTACATAATATATTTATGTCTAATAGAAAAGGTCCATTCATATTTTGTTAGAAATTCTATTCTTACGTTGTCAAGAATATGAGGGACAGTATTTCTAGTACAAAGTATCATAAATAGGTTCACAATCGAGGATACTTCACAATAAGGACATAACTTATCTAGAAAGATTGTATTCATGTTTGTTCCCAAGTTATTTATATGAGATATAAATAAGATGGAATGGTGAGTCTCATGCCATATGACAAACATGATAGGCACTTATACATGATAAGTAGGTTGAACCAGTGACACTTATGGCAAACACATGGAGTTTACTCTTGTCAATGTATTATCATAAATCATATCAGTGCATATAATCTTTAGACCTGAGATAGCACAGTTATCTTGTATATAGGTGGTTTGAGTTTGATACTGCTTTCATACTTGTACTGTGTATAGGTATATGCGCATGTATTGGCTCCTACTAATTATATATGGAGGTAGGTGTTGATCAAGATGGAATCTGTTCCTCTAAGTAAATAGGGATAAAATCCTATGTTCATTTAATTGTTCTTGATGTTTCAAGTTCCTGGCCAGGAGAGATAGATTTAATTAGAAAATAGTTTCTGATGAGAAAATCTTTTAATCAAGAATTGGAATTAAAAGAGAACATAATATTCATAGCAAATGGGGTTTGACATAAACTATGACTCTAGCTTGAGTTGGGATTTTGTAACAGAGAGATTTTAGTGCTTGGTAACATATGATTATAGGTTCATTTAAGGTAAACCTTATTATTGATTGGGTGGCCATGGCATGCTATGCTAGGTGTTAACCATGGTCTATGAGGTGCATAAAATGGTTTAGAGAAATCATTTATGGTAAGAAAGAGTTCTGATGATATTGAGAGTTGATATCATGTCTCATTGCCAATTACTGATGAGCTTAGTAAGTCACAAACATACACAAGTAATCACCAAATTAAATATGATTTAATTAGTTAATTAAAGAGTTTAATTGATTAATTGAATAGGTTTGGTTTGCAATTAGATTGCAAAGTCCCTAGCATGGCTTGAAACCAAATCTAGGTTATTGGATGTATGGTATAAGTTAAATTTATATTTAAAGTGTTTAAATATGAATTTAATTAATTAGAAATTATTTAATAGAGATTAATTAATTAATTTATATTTGATATAAATTGATTAGAAGAAGAGAAATAATTATTTTGGGTTGAGAACTCAAAATTAAGACACAAGGGTATTTTGATCATTTCACAGGGTGACATGTGGTACCATGAGATGGTGACACATGGAATTACACATAAGCTTGCCAAATGTCTTTTAATCATGTAAGATGATTAAAATTAAGATTAAATATAGGTTTGACACTTGGCACAATGTGATTGGGTCAATTAAACCTAGAACCAATCAGAGGGTGACATGTGGCAAGGGTTTTATGTGTTGACCTAGCTATATAAGTGTTGTTATGAAAAGAAAATAATACAACTAGCATCTGATATCTTTGGTGCCGCCACCTAAGAAGCTATCCCTTGTCTTCATCTTCTTCTCTCATCTATTCCAAGAGATTAGCAAACAATTTCTTGAATTAAAAATACTATAAATTGTTTCTATTGTCCTGTTTACATCTTTAATCTCTTAAAAGGCAAAACTTGATTTTCTAATTAATAGAAAAAGCTTTAGAAGCTGTTCAAGGGCTGCCATAGGTGATCTTAGTGTGGACAAGCTAGAGCGACAACATCTGGCGTCCTGAAGACACATCCCAAAGGCACAAATACGCTGCAGTGCATCAAGAGGTTAGTGTATTTGTTCTTGATCTAATCTAGGGTTCTAAAATTAATCTGATTAATTCTAAAATCTTAAATGGAAAATATAGATCTAAAAAACATATTAAGAGTGTTTTAATATATTGTTTATCATTGAAATCAAATAGATAAAAATAAATCTTGCATGATGCAAGCGACCGTAGGTGAAAATTTTTGAATTCAATGGTATAAACTTGTGTTTTTCATGTTTCCGCTCCTTCACTGCATTAGAGTCATCTTAACACTTACAATGCAATGCATGATATGCAAACTATCGAGGTCCAGAAATGCCTAAACCATGCTCTGAACCACTAAATGTAACACCCCTCACTCGTCTACAGTATAGTCGAGCAAGGCATGCTACACAGCGTACCGGAGCACCTAATCTGTGATTATCTCATTTCCTGAACTCAATTTGATTTTAAGAAGTCTTTTATGTGAAATTCATATCATGCTAGTTCTATTTTCATACTTTAATAAAATCAGTGTTTCAAAAATGATAATAAATATCCGGCAAGGTGCCGTCTGTATTTCGGACAAACTGTCCTTCTAAACCTGTTAAAAACAGTTCAATATGATAATATCCTCAAAATCTCAACTATTTCATAGTTTTAAAATACAATCCATCACAATTTACATTAATCCAAACACTCTCCATAGGAGTTTAATATATATAAATTATTACAAACCTTAAAGTTTTTGAACATACAAAAATTACATAACAAAATGTCAAAATACAACTGATAGTCATTACACAAGATCCTAAGTCCTACCATGTATGCAGTGTAGTGCAGATGACTCTGGACTCCTGTGCAGATCTGATGTCTCACCCGATCGTAGGTCTGTTGGGCTCCCCAGCTGTGTCTCCAATACCTACACGTAGCAAAAGCAACGCGCTACGCAATTCTGCTTAGTGATGCCAAATATAAAGATATATACACTAAAATAAAATAAATGAATTGTTTATGAATTTATGACATCGATATTCTTTGCAGTTGCTGTTTATATTTTTATTTGCTAACATTTCAATTTTTGCTAATTTTGGTGGTGTTGTATGTCAATAGACTAGATTTAGCTATATGAATTTAATAGTGCTTAAATTAACTTCCCATGTAGCCTATACACTGACCAGACTGGATAAACGGATATACTGGCACTGGGTACCTAGTACCTCGGGCCGTTACACCATCGGTCACAAAGTGTCTCCCGGTGTGCAAACAGTGTGGCTGAAAAGCCATATAGTTAATCAGGTGATAAGCTAAGTATAATAACACAATCTGTATAGCCGTAGGCTATTAAAATCATAGTGAGGCATAATAAGCCGTAAAAATACAGTATGGCATAAAGCCGTTTACAGAACAGCTGTCAGAATCCTATTGGCATGCCAACCTATCCAAACTAGTCAACTAGGCAAACTAGGGCACATTACAAATTAATTGTTTAATTCTTCATTTTTTTTAGTTTACTAGTTATTATGTAATTTACAAGTCAATGTAAATGTTGACCTTTTTAGATAATATGGATAAGTTGATTCTAGCATCAACATGTCACAATTTGTAATTCAATATGCTGCCAATATAGTGCAATTTACCCTTTTCACAAGTTGGCATTCATTGCCAAATTACTTCAAGCATCATTGTATGTAAATGTCAAATTTTCAGTTTTAGTATGCTAGATTGGTCTAGCTTAATGTCCTATTTCTCTTGGTTTTTAGTTTCTGGTCAAAGAAGCAAAATTGTAGCTTTATGTCTTATTGAACTTTTGGCACAAATTTCAGGTCATTCTGAGTTGTATAGACCAAGATATGGTCAATTTACTAAAACTGGACAGATTGCATCTTTAGTGCAAAATTTAGTCAATTTTAGGTCACATTCAGTTCTGGTAGTTTTGGTACCCGAATTAGGCAAGCAATTTGACTTAGTTCTAGCCATTTCTGAGCTTTGGTGTCTTCATAGGAATTGTAGCTCTATGTCTAAGATTTCCATGGTAAAAATTTCAGATCATTTGGACCTGTTTTGAGTGAGTTATGGTCATCTTAGTGACTACTGTTCATATGGTCAAAAATCTGGGCTTACACATACCAATTCCGGATTAGGTCATTTTTAAGGTTAGGTTGTAGGCAGAATTTTGGCAACATTTCCACATGAAAGTTGGCCTATTTTGTGTCTTGTTTCATCTCCCATTGGCCTCATACCAATTAGGGTCACCAATTGTCACTTAAGGTTCAATTTACCTGCTGCCTTCATAACATAAAATCTGCACACAAAGAACACTTCCAAATGACACTTCTCCTCCTCCCAAACTGCAAATATACATTCATAACACTTTTATACCATTCATCATATCTCAATCATATCCATTTGGGCATAATATACAAGTCTTCAAAATACAATACATAACCTTAGTTTCAAAAGTCAAAATCAACATCTTACACATGAAATTGCTTAGCTAATACATATACTTCAATTAACAACATACAATACACTTTTACTAATCCAATCAATACCATAATTTACCAATTAATTTCATTAAATTATCAACCTTCTATGCTCATTAAGGCTGCCATAATTTATCACTTGTCCAAGGTCTTCCACAATTACTCAAACCCTACCTCAAAAACATCAACATTAAACATACTCATGAAATAATCTTTCTAACTCATGTAATACCTTAATTAACACCACAAAACACTTCTTTTACCCGTGAATAAATCAAATTCTAAATTCTTCCATGGCTGCCAAAAATAGTATACATCAATAACCCATCAAAACCTTCCAATTTCTTCACCATTCAACTCATCTCAACCTTAGTATAAAGTTTAATCAAGTGAGGTAAGGAAAACTAGCACTAACCTTGTTTTAAAGCTTGCTAAACCTTGATATTTTCTCTCGTTTTTGCTGCCTATGTGTTACCCATGATGTGTAGACCAAGTTTAATGAAGGAACTTGCAAGAAATCATGGCTTGATCATGTACCATTGGAGCTCTTGCATGGATGGCAATGGTGGAAATGGGAGGATCAATTTCGGCAAGGTGAGAGTGAGGTTGAAGATGAAGTTGTTAGTGGGAAAAAAAATCTATCCTTAAGTGGTTTATGTTGTCCCATTAATCTTCCACTAAGTTCCACTAAGTATAGTTTAATAATTTAATAATTAAACTTAGTAATATTTCTATTAATCCCCCAAACTTCCTTTGATTACATGGTGTGTAAAATTTCTTATTTTCATGGCATTTTCAAAATTTAATACTACTAATTTTTCGTGTACATTTAGGTCAAAAGTTTACTCTATGTGTCAAATGACCAAATCGGGTTGTATTCCCGATTTTTCAGTAACACCGATTTTTGTCTGTTGCTCGATTTTTCATTTTTCTTTGTATTAATTTATTAATTTTTCTTTGATATTTCTAGTGTCAATTACATTTCAATAAACCTTTAATTATGTCTCGAAATTTAATTTCGAGTGTTCCTTGCAGTACTGGAGTCGACAATTGCCTTCGCCGAAACTTCTCGGTGCGGTCACCCATCGCTACAGTGCAGGCTCGTTTAACTTAGTTCCATTTTCTCTCTTTTATTTTTTCTTTAATTTTTTTTTGTATTTTCTTTTTATTTATTTCATCAATATATGTCTGTTCACTATCACTGAAGTATAGTTTCAGACATCCTGACTTTCCCGGACTGACATTAGGTCACCGGAGCAACAGAACGTACAAACACGTACAGGGAGGATGTTACAATAACTAAAACATTGATGAGCTAATGATTGGACTCTCTGGGAAAGAGGAATGAATGTTACTAAATGGGCAAAAAGGCTTCAATATGTTGTTTGTGAAGAACTTAATCATCTAAGTGGAGTTGAACTAGTTGAAACCCTTCATAGCCATTAATTTATCACATTGAACTTGTAAAATTAGGGGAAAATTTTTGAAATACAAACAAACCTAAAAATGCCTCACCAGCTCTAGAAAATGTCTTTTAGACCTATCAGGGTGAAATCCGAGTATATGCTTGATAAAGAGATGATTAAGGCATTCTTTAATATAACCTCACTAAGCCTTAGCCACCCTCAATTAAAATATATATCCCTTATAGCCAATTTGAAACCTATATCTATCCCTTAGAATTTATTGCTTACCCATATTATTTACCTAGCCCCTAGCCTAAACACCTAACCTACCCTTTCGAGGAGGCTAAATGCATAAGTAAAAAGTATATTAAGTGCAACAAAAAAAAAATGGAGAGAGGATGCAGAAGTCAAGAAAGAATGAAGTGTGCAATTGAAATCAAAGAAAAATTTATCTTTCCAACCCAGCAAAAGCAATGAGTTTGGGCGAGAGGGCAAAAGGGACGTAAATAAAAAAAAAGAAAAAAAAAGAAGAAGAAGTCCCAAAATAAGTATTATGGAAGCATGCTTGGCACTATAAAAAACTAAAAGCCCTTCCTCTCTATACAAAATCAGTAAAATAAACTTAGTATACTTGATATTTTATGCATACATGTTATCCTCATATTTGCATTTTCTAAGAACCTTTTATTGGCAACCAAGTCATTATCCCTTTAGCCCCATTTCATCCCTTTTAAAGACCATTTGATCTTTTGAAAAGTGTATGCTACATTAGTGAAGATAGAAAATTGAGATATGTAGAAAATTAAGATATGCCTATGGAGTTGGAATTGAGTCACTTCATCACAATTATCCATAATAGAGGTAAATTTGGGGAAGTAAATGTTTCTCAAGTCTATCCTAATAAAATAGGTTATTTGTGACTTATTAATAGCCTAGCATAGAGGAATAATTAGTTGAAGCACTATGAAGGGGGTGAAGCTCTAAGCAGGTAGCTATTGAGGTATTTATGCCTTGAAAATGGGAATTGGTATGAAGGTTGAAGAGTGTCCAATTACGTGCAAGTTAAGTTTTCTGTTATATTTTTAAGTACCCCAATGAGTTTTTATAAAGTTTTATTTTGCTTGAAGATAAGCAAACGTTTGAGTTTAGGGATATTTGATTACATCAAATTATATAGACATTTAATATTAACATGCATTGCATTTTGTTAGCATTTAATATCCTTTTATGTTTATTTTTATTTGTTTTCATTATTATTTTAGAAAACATGTTAATCAAACTCAATTTATTAATTTTTATATTTTATCAGGTATTTTTATGTGGTTCTAGAATCAAAGATGAGTTTGGAAGAGATCTGGAGGTCAAAATATGAAGAATACAAGGCCAGAAGCAGTACATGTACCGTGTAACCTACCCTGTGTAACTTCTTGGACCCTGTGTAAATCTTTGAACTGAAGAAAACTTGAAAAATGAAGCAGCAGAAATTTAAATGAGGCATGTATCACTACATGGCCCGTGTAAAGTCCCTTGACAGCAATTCTGATACGACTTTTCTTGCTTCCAACTTGACCCGGATGGACTCCTAATGCTTCTAGGACTCTGAAATTAGGATTTTTACACCAGACATAAATATAATAAGTTAGGAATTGAGGGGGAAGAGAATTTACATCTAAGAACAGAATTTACATTCAAGGGGAGCCAATTTACATTCAAGGATGCACATCAACTTCAAGGGAGGCAAAGGAGAAAACAAGATATGCAAGATTTCTCTAAGGGATTTTCAACTGAAGTTTCAAAAGTCCAAGGCTGCAACCCTCTTTTTGGGTTCTTTCACTTTATTTTCTTCTCATGTCTTCTCTTTATCCTTTTATAAACTTGATTCTAAAACTCACCATAGGTGAGTAAGTTCTTTATTCTAGGGTTAGGGATTAGCACTCAATTTCATTATGGATCTAGTTTGATTTTATTTAATACATTGGGTATTTTATTCTTTGATTCAATCTCTTGTGAACTTAATGCATGCTATGTGTTGGTACCTACTTAGTATTGATTACAGATATTAATTAAAGAACTAAAAGGTGAAGATTAATATTAGAAAATCAGGATTTTGAACCTAGAAAATCTAACCTAGAGATAAGCTGATGACCTTTGTGGAGTTCCAAAATTAATCAATGATTTTAAAGGGTTTTAATTAATTTAATCACCATGAAAGTAGGGTTTATGTTAATTAAAATACACCTTGAGTGCCTTGAGAGAGGACTTAAGATAACTTAAAATTAATTTCTATCAAAGTAATAATCTCCCATTTATTGAATGAATCAGATTGATTCTATAATTGATTAAAGTGTGAACCCCTAGCTCTAGAATGCCTTTGTCCATTAGTATTTTATTTTAGTTAATTATTTAGATTTTATTTCTTTCAATTTAGATATAATTATTATTTCTTTACAATTTGATCGTCTAGATAATTAAAATCACTATAGTTTGGTACTCAACATGGTTCCCGTGGGAACGATACTCAACTCATCACTTTATTACTTGTTAGCGATCCATGCACTTGCAATGGTTAAAAAACTGGCAAACAAGTTTTTAGCGCCATTACATATAATTATTATTTCTCTATAATTCGATCGTCTAGATAATTAAAATCACTATAGTTTGGTACTCAACACGGTCCTCGTAGGAACAATGCTCTACTCATCATTTTATTACTTGTTAGCAATCCGTGCACTTGCGGTGGTTGAAAAACTGGCAAACAAGTTTTTTGCGCCGTTATCGGGGACTGGTGCTTGATATTGAATGATTAGTGATTTGAATACTCTAGACATTCTTATTTCTTTTATAGTTTATTTCTTATCTAATTTTATTTTTACTTGGTTTTCTTGTGAGGATTATTAAGATGTTTCACCAATAAGTCTTCACAAGCTTTATCAAACAACACAGTGAACCTTTTTATTTTTCTTGGAGAAGATTTAATGAATTGGTAGAGCAATTTGCCAATCATAATCTTTCAAATTATGAACTCACTCTCAATTTCTATAATGGATTGAATGAAGCAACAAGGAATTGGGTAGATTATGGAGCTTAGGCTACTAGTGATCATGTTCTTCAAAGAGACCATGAGGATGCCATTCACTTGTTGAATGACATGGCAGATTTTGATTACCATTGGTATTGGGATCCTTCACTACAGGGTTAGAGCCATCAATATATCCCACACATTTATCAGCCTAACATTCCACACTAACCATTTGAGCTACAATTAGAGAAGAGAGTGGGACTAGGCAATAACTCCATTGGAAAATTTTAACAACCTTATGATGAATAATGAGCTATCACTCTATGAGGAAACACATGAACAAAGTTGGGAGAATAAAGAAGCTTCGTTGGAATTTGAACCTATAGAAGAATTTGAGTCTAAAGAACAAAATTCCTTTGAAGATGACTTACCAGTAGAATTCCCACAAAAACAGGAGTTACTTGAAGAAGAAGTGAAACCTAAAGTTAAAGAAAATGACTCCTTTATTGTTGGAGGGTCATAAGAAGAGTGCTTACATGAAGATAGATTAGAGGTGAAGGTGGTAGATGAAGAAATTGACAATACTATCAACTTGAGCTCATTAACGATGTTTACACATACACCACCAGAAGACCCTTTTCTATCATAGATGCCTCTTGCATCATCATATATCCTCCATGAGCTAAAACAGTCCTCTTCCCAAGCATATCACTCTAAGCTATGTGTTGTTCATTCTACGTGCAATCTTGTTTCAGATCTTGCCAATCTTGAGGGTACCACAAATCAAGACCCATATGTGGTGTTATATGACAATTGCTATGGGCGAAAACTGCTTTTTGATTAGTAATTCTAAAGGGGGTCAAGCTAATGACCATAAATTAGCGCTTCTTGGGAGGCAACCCAAGTTTTAAATTTAATCTTTGCATTTTTCTATTTCCTTTTTTTATCACCTTCCCAAACTTGATTTCTATGTTTGTTCACTTTGTAGGTTCAAGAAGTGCTTGAAAGGAGCAATGGAGATCAAGCTCACAAATCTTCAAGGGAAGGCATACTTTAAGTGGGAGTATTCTATATCCATTAGCTTCTCCTTATTATTATAATTATGATGTTGCTCTTAACCTGATCGTGCTATCTTAATGACATTGAGGACAATGTCAAATTTGAGTTTGGGGGTTTATTTCATGCATTGCATTCATATATTGCATTTTATTATCTTATTATGTCTATATTACATTTGTGTGTCAAAAATCCAAAAAATTTTTACAACTTTTGAAAATTTTGGACATTTTCAAAAATCTTTTCACTTAGAATTATAACTAAATCCTTGATGAGCTAATGATTAAACTCTCTGGGAAGGAGGAATGAATGTAACTGAATGGGCAAAAAGGCTTTAATATGTTGTTTGTGAAGAACTTAATTACCTAAGTGGAGTTAAACTAGTTAAACCCCTTCATAGCCATTAATTTATCACATTAAACTTGTACCATTATGAGAAAATTTTTGAAATACAAGCAAACCTAAAAATGCCTGACCAGCTCTAGAACATGTCTCTTTGAACTATCAAGGCGAAATCCTAGTATATGTTTGATGAAGAGATGATTAAGGCATTCTTTGATATAACCTCACTAAGCCTTAGCCACCCTTAATTAAAATATATATCCCTTGTAGCCAATTTGAAACCTATATCTATCCCTTAGATTTTATTGCTTACCCATATTATTTACCTTACCCCTAGCCTAAACACCTATCCTACCCTTTTGAGGAGGCTAAATGCATAACTAAGAAGTATATTAAGTGCAACCAAAAAAAATTGAGAGAGGATGTAGAACTCAAAAAAGAGTGCAAGTGTGCAATTAAAATCAAAGAAAAATTTGGCTTTCCAACCCAGTAAAAGCAATGAGTTTGGGGGAGAGGATAAAAGGGACATAAATAAATGAAAAGAAAAAAAAAAAAAAGAAGAAGAAGTCCCAAGTAAGTATCATGGAAGCATGCTTGCAACTATAAAAAACCAAAAGCCCTTCCTCTCCATACAAAATCAGTAGAATAAACTTAGTATACTTGATATTTTATGCATACATGCTATCCTCATATTTGCATTCCTTAAAAACCTTTCATTGGCAACCAAGTCATTATCCCTTTAGCCCCATTACAACCCTTTTAAAGACCTTTTGATCTTTTGAAAAGTGTATGCTACATTAGTGGAGATAGAAAATTGAGATATGCCTATGGAGTTAGAATTGAATCACTTCATCACAATTATCCATAATAGAGGCAAATTAGCGGAGTAAGTATTTCTCAAGTCTATCCTAATAAAATAGGTTATTTGTGACTTATTAATAGCCTTGCATAGAGGAATAATTAGTAGAAGCACCATGAAGGGGGTGAAGCTCTAAGCAAGTAGCTGTTGAGGTCTTTATGCCTTGAAAGTGGGAATTGGTATGAAGGTTGAATAGTGTCTAATTATGTGCAACTTAAGTTTTCTGTTGTGTTTCTAAGTACCCCAATGAGTTTTTATAAAGTTTTAATTTGCTTGAGGACAAGCAAAGGTTCGAGTTTTGGGGTATTTGATTGATCAAATTATATAGACATTTAAGGCTAACATGCATTGCATTTTGTTAGCATTTTGTATCTTTTTATATTTATTTTTATATGTTTTCATAATTGTTTTAGAAAACATGTTAATCCAACTCAATTCATTGATTTTTATATTTTATCAGGTGCTTTTATGTGGTTCTAGAATCAAAGATGAGTTTGGAAGAGATCTGGAGGTCAAAACGTGAAGAATACAAGGCCAGAAGCAGTACACGGGCCGTGTAACCTGCCCAGCGTAACTTTCTGGACCTCGTGTAACTCTTTAGACTGAAGAAAACTTGAAAAATGAAGCCGCAAAAATTTACACGAGGCATGTGTCACTATAAGGCCTGTGTAAAGTCCCCTGACAACAATTTTGATATGACTTTTCTTGCTTCTAACTCAACCCGGATGGATTCCTAATGCTTCTAGGACTTTGAAATTAGGATTTTTATACCAGATATAAATATAACAAGTTAGGAATTGAGGGGGAAGAGAATTTACATCCAAGAACAGAATTTATATTCAAGGGGAGCATATTTACATTCAAGGATGCACATCAACTTCAAGGGAGGCAAGGGAGAAAGCAAAATCTGCAAGATTTCTCTAATGGATTTTCAGCTGAAGTTCCAAAAGGCCAAGGCTGCAACTCTCTTTCTGGGTTCTTTCACTCTATTTTCCTCTCATGTCTTCTCTTTATCTTTTTATAAACTTGATTGTAAAACTCACCATGGGTGAGTAGGTTCTTTATTCTAGGGTTAGGGTGTGGCACTCAATTTCATTATGGATCTAGTTTGATTTTATTTAATACATTGGGCATTTTATTCTTTGACTCAATCTCTTGTGAACTTAATGCATGCTATGTGTTAGTAACCACTTAGTATTGATTACAGATATTAATTGAAGGACTGAAAGGTGAAGATTAATATTAGAAAATCAGGATTTTAAACTTAGGAAATCTGACCTAGAGATAGGCTGATAACCTTTGTGGATTTCCAAAATTAATTAAAGATCTTAAAGGGTTTTAATTCATTTAATCACCATGAAAGTAGGGTTTATGTTAATTAAAATACACCTTGAGTGTGACACTCCCAACATACCACATTTGGTGTTTAAAACTTGTTGGCATTAAGTGTTTTTACCATTTCTAAGCATTAAACCAAAGGAGCAGATTTTTCAGATTTTGTACCATAACTTCACCGTTCCATTGGACACTGTTATTGTTGGAATTTGAAGAAGTGTAAAACATAAAAGTTGTTCCTTATTTTGTCTAGATGAATTTCCTTTTTTGAATCACTCCATTTGGAGTTTTGTAGCTCCAGATATGGCCCAAAAACCCAAGCTGTCCGGATATGCAGTCTGCAGAATTTTACCATATCTACAGTGCATGAACAGTGACTTGAGTCACTTGGTTGAATGGGTTCTGGCCATAATTTGGGGTAGGTTCCTTCATGAAAGTTGTTTGTCTATGTCTTAACTTGTTGCTGTAAAAATTTCAGGCCAATTGACCAAATCTACAGTGATGTATGGCCAAATGAACAGTTACTGTTCATTTGGCAAATTCTGCAGAATTCAGTTTCAGGGTTCCGGATTGTGGCTGAGTTTTGACCCTTTTGCTTTGGTCTTTTGGGCATGGTTTCTTCAGCAAAAATGTGCCATTATAAGCCTAGTTTCATGTCCAATTGGCCAAACATCAATTGGACAAGCACAGCCCAAGTTATGGCAGTGCAAAGGGACTGAAATTTCAGTCCCTATGCTGCTGTCCATAGGGCAGTTTATACCTTCACCTTTCCATCCCATTTTTCAGTTCTAATTAGGGTCAACCTACCTAAAATGGTCACTAATTGACCATTAAAAAGTCCTCTAACCATTTCCAAAGCTAATTCACAATTTCACCATCCTAAACCCTAATGTTCAACTAAATTTACTCATAAACCTTGTCTAACATACTTGGTTCAATCTTCATGCATTTTAATACCTTAATTATGATTTCCAACCACTCTAAGTTTATTAAACAATTAAACTCAATCTCTCATAGGGCTGCTGAAATTTGAAAGTGCCCTTAACACATGTAATTTACTTCAATTCCTTAAGATTTCTTAGCTCAAAAATGTTCTAACTAGAATTTAAAAGAAGGAAAATGAGATTGTAGCACTAACCTCACTTAGGGCAGATTTTTCCAAGCTAAATCTTCACTTCCTTTCCTTTTCTTGGCAGCCAATCACTTGCTCAATATGTAATATTAAATTTTTATGAAGAAAGGTAGGGGATTTATAGTGAAATAAGGTGAGTTTTGGGAGTTTTAGTGAGCTTTCATGGTGGTTTGGGTGGAAGGGAAAATGGGTTACGGGAAATGGAAGAGAATTGCAGAAATTGTGTTTTGTTTTTACTTCATTTTAGTTATATTTATCTCATTTTAATTGGCTTGTCAATTTCTAATTGGTGGGAACTTCAAATGACATCACAATGATGTCATATTTGGCATTTTATTTCATTTTTTCTTTTCTTTCCTCTACTACTCATTTTCAATTTAATTTCTAGCAATGTTTCTTCATATTTTATGTTATATTAATTATTTACTCAACTGGACAAGTCGGCCAAAAATCACCTCGGAAGGCGAAATGACCAAAATGCCCTCCGTTTGACTTAACGGGTCAAAATCGTCTGTACCGATTGAAAAATTTTTCTAGGTATTTTCTTGGCATTCTAATGCCATGGGAACCTCAATTACCCTTCTCTGGAGTCCCAAAAATTATTTTATAATTTTTCCCCCGGGTCTAGGGCTCCTCGTTGTGAGAACCGCAACTTCCCTCCGGTGACCCATCGCTTGGGCACCGGCTCGTTTGACTCAGTTGTATTTTATTTCTAAAATTTTTACTAAATTTTTCTTATTAATATTTGAGTTAATTAGGGTTCCTGACTTTAGTTTAAATATTTTTCCGGACGTTCTAGCTGTCCGGACCGACACCGGTCACCGGAACAGTAGGATGTACGGAGTGGTTATCGAGAGGGTGTTACAACTCTTCCCCTCTAATTTAAATTTCGTCCTCGAAATTTACCTGATGCAAACAGTTGAGGGAACTGTTGCCTCATCGACTCTTCACTTTCCCAAGTTGCCTCCTCGGTGTTGTGGTGCCTCCAAAGCACTTTCACCAATGGAATTTGCTTGTTCCTCAATTCTTTTACTTCCCGAGCCAGGATCCGTAGAGGTTCCTCTTCATATGTCAAATCCGGCTGTATTTCAATTTCTTCTCTGGAGATGACATGCGAAGGATCTGAGCGATATCTTCTGAGCATAGACACGTGGAACACATTGTGGATCTTGTCCAGCTCTGGTGGAAAAGCTAGCCTATAGGCCACTGGACCCACACATTCAATGACTTCATATGGGCCAATGAACCTAGGGCTTAACTTACCTTTCCTTCCAAACCTCAATACCTTCTTCCATGGTGACACCTTGAGAAACACTTTGTCGCCAACCACATATTCTATTTCTTTTCTCTTCAGGTCGGCATAAGATTTCTGTCTGTCTGAGGCAACCTTCAAGTTGGCTTTGATTATTTTCACTTTTTCCTCAGCCTGTTTCACCAGGTCTGGCCCTACCAGTTTGTCTTCTCCCAATTCAGTCCAGCACACTGGAGTTCTACATTTTCTCCCATACAGTGCTTCATACGGGGCCATTTGAATACTAGCTTGGTAGCTATTGTTGTATGCAAATTCTGCCAGTGGGAGGTATCTATCCCAGCTTCCCTCAAACTCAATGACACAACTCCTCAGCATATCCTCAAGGACCTGACAAGTATTTCACGTTATTGTTATCATTTCAATTCAATATTTGTATCAATTTCATGGGTTTCAATTGTTTACCTGGATTACTCTTTCTGATTGCCCATCCGTCTGAGGATGGAAAGCTGTGCTGAAATGGAGTTGTGTACCCAAGGATTCATGCAACTTCTTCCAGAATCTCGATGTAAACCTTGGGTCTCGATCAGATATGATGGAAAGTGGAATTCCATGCAGTCTAACTATCTCACTGATATACAATTCTGCTAACTTCTCCAGTGAGTAGTCAGTCCTAACTGGCAGAAAGTGTGCTGACTTTGTCAATCTATCAACTATCACCCATGCTACATCATGTTTCTTCCGGGTGAGAGGTAGCCCACTTACAAAATCCATGGTGACCCGATCCCATTTCCATTCAGGTATGCGTGTAGCAAAACCCGATGGAACTTGGTGTACTGCCTTGACTTGCAGACATGTCAAACATTTAGTCACATAGTCACCTATATCCCTCTTCATACCAGGCCACCAATACTGGAGTTTCAGATCATGGTACATCTTTGTACTTCCTGGGTGCATAGCATATACACTGGTGTGTGCCTCTTTTAGAATACTGGCCTTCAATTCCCCATCATCTGGTACACACAGTCTTCCTTTATAATACAGACACCCATCTGCTTTCACCTCATAATCAGTTGCTTTTCCCTCTGAAATCTTGCTCACAATAGCCATTAGCTTCTCATCTACCTTCTGCCCATCTAGTATCTGCTATAGCAGGTTTGGCCTTACTTGCAACTCCGCCAAAATAGCACCATCTCGAATCAAAGATAGACGGGCATTCAATGATCTAAAAGCAATCATCGATATACTGCTCAAACAATCAGCAACTACATTTGCCTTCCCAGGATGATAGTCAATTACACAATCATAGTCCTTCAGAACTCAATCCATCGCCTCGCTCAAGGTTGAGCTCCTTCTGGGTTGGCAAGTATTTCAGGCTTTTGTGGTCCGTGTAGATGTAACACTTTTCACCATACAAATAATGCCTCCATATCTTCAGTGCGAAGATAATTGCTGCAAGCTCCAAATCATGGGTAGGGTAATTTTGTTCATGTGGCCTTAGCTGTCTGGAAGCATAGGCGACCACCTTCCCCTCTTGCATCAATACACACCCTAGCCCATTATGAGAGGCATCACTGTAGACCACAAAGTCCTTTCCTGACACTGGCTGTGTTAACACTGGTGCCTCTGTCAACATAGCCTTCAACTTCTCAAAACTGGTCTGACACTTGTCATTCCAGTCAAATCTGACATTCTTGTGTAACAACTTGGTCATTGGAGCAGCTATTAGGGAAAATCCCTTCACAAATCTCCTGTAATACCCAGCTAGCCCCAAGAAACTTCTGACCTCAGTTGTATTCCTGGGAGGCTTCCATTCCATCACTGCTTCTATTTTCTTGGGATCCACCCTAATCCCATCAGCTGACACTATGTGTCCAAGGAATGCAATCTCATCCAACCAGAAGTCACACTTGGACAACTTAGCATACAGCTTCTTTTCTTTCAGGGTTTGCAGAACAATCCTCAAATGTTCATCATGTTCTTCCCTGGTTTTGGAGTACACCAGAATGTCATCAATAAAACCACTACGAACCGATCTAGGTATGGATGGAAGATACGGTTCATAAGGTCCATGAACGCCGCTGGTGCATTTGTTAGGCCAAAGGGCATCACCAGAAACTCATAATGCCCATACCGGGTCCTGAATGCAGTCTTGGGCACATCTACATCTTTCACCCTCAGCTGATGATACCCTGATCTGAGATCAATCTTAGAAAATACTCCTGCTCCCTTGGTGATCAAACAGATCATCAATTCTAGGCAACGGATACTTGTTCTTCATACCACTTTATTCAACCGCCAGAATCAATACATAGCCTCAAAGTCCCATCCTTCTTCTTTACAAACAGACCTTGAGCTCCCCATGGTGACACATCAGGCGTATGAACCCCTTATCCAAAGAATCTTGCAATTGAGTTTTCAACTCCTCAATTCAATGGGTGCCATCCTATAAGGAGCAATAGAAATGGGTGTCAGCATCGGCATTGTCTCAATAGCAAACTCGACTTCCTTTCTCGTGGCAAACTGTGCAACTCTTCAGAAATACTTAGGAAGTCTCTCACTGTGGGTATGTCACTCAAGTTTGGTTTAGCTCGCCTAGTATCCACCACATGTGCTAGGTAGGCTTCACACCTTTTCTCATCATCCTTCTTGCAACATGGTGAGATGACATTGGACAAGAAATCATCCTTTCCCCACAACCGTGATCTCATTACCCTCTCAAGTTTTTAGAGAAATTCTCTTCAATTTGCAATCAACTATTGCACGATGACGTAACAACCACCCATTCCCAAAATCACGTCAAACTCATGGAAGGGCAACTCAATCAAGTCGCCAAGAATTCATACCCTGAATCCTCAACGGGCAACCTTTGTATACTTTGTTCACCACTACATCGTGGCCTAATGGATTAGTGACCGTAATGTCTTGGTCACTTTCCCTACCAAGATCCCCTTTCTACGGGTAGATTGATGCAGATGTATGAATGAGTGGATCTGGATCCACCAATGCATGCACAGGAGTATTGTAGAGGAGAACGCACTCGATGACGCCCGGCATCTTGCTCCTCCCGAGCTCGGGGCATAATTTCTCGGCAGTGGCACGTTATCCGCCTCTCTGCCGGCTCGCATGAGCCTCTGTGATGGTCCCACCGCTTCGGATTTACCAGACCTTCTACCCCTTGGTGGTGCAGGAGCAGGTCTGTCTGCTTATGTCGGAGTAGCTGTAGTAGTTCTGCGTGGGCAGTTCCTCAACTGATGCTCTGTTGACCCACACCTCAAGCAGGCACCAGTCACTCTCCAACACTCCCCCTTATGCCATCTTTGACAGTATGGACAGGCAGAAGATGCCGGGGCTAGTCCCTTGAACCCCATCCCTGGAGAGCTGCCCACTGATGGTGTGGACTGACCTCTCCTAGGGGTGAACTGTGGCCTGGGCCCCTGAGATTGACCCTGGCCCTGTAGCTGAGCTGAACTTTGTGCAGGAGGACCCTTGAACTTCTTCCCTGATGCAGGAGCTGAACTAGACTGACCCGGTCCCCTCTTCTGCTGTCTCTCTCTTCTAGTCCACTCACTAATTCTCACTTTTTCAACCTTTATGGCAGCTTCCACTAACTTGGTAAATTCTGTGATTCCCAAGGCAGTGAGCTGGATCTTGATGTTGTCATTTAGTCCCTCTTCAAATCTCTTACATCTTTCAGCTTCATTAGGGACTATCTCCCTTCCATAACGGCTTAATCGAACAAACTCCTTCTCATACTCGGCCACTGACAACTGCCTTTGCCTCAGATTAATGAATTCCCTTCTTCTCTCTTCTAGGTATACAGTACCCACATATTTCTTCTTGAACTCAGAGAGGAAGAAGTCCCAAGTTACAGCTTCGGGCTGCACTTCACTGGACACTGTGTCCCACCACTCATAAGCATCATCTTGCAGTAAAGAGATGGCGACTTCTGTGTTTTGCTCTGGAGTGCAGTGAAGTTGTTTCAAGACTCTGCCCGTTCTGTTCAACCAATTCTCGGCTGCAACAGAGTCATCTTCTCTCTTGCCATAGAAATCCACTGCCCCAAATTTTCTTAACCTTTCCAGGTGTGACTTCTGCTGTGGAGCTGGTGGTGGTGGTGGTGGTGCTGGCATTACCCCAGCCATCTGTCTAAAGAAGTCGGCCATTTGTTGGAACATGGCCTGTGGAGGCTGAGCAGGCTCTGCTTGAGCTGGCGGAGCAGATTCTCTCATGCCCCCAGTCTCAGCTGCTGCAGGTGGAGCATGACTCTCCACTTCCTCCTCGACTGCCCTCTGAGATGAAGGATCCATATCCTATTCAAAATAAGAAAGATAAATAGATCTGCGTTAGTGTCACCTCGACTCTTACAAATGCAATGCATGGTATGGACTCAATCTAGGCCCAGAAACGCCTAAACCGTGCTCTGATACCACTAAATGTGACACTCCCAACATACCACATTTGGTGTTTAAAACTTGTTGGCATTAAGTGATTTTACCATTTCTAAGCATTAAACCAAAGGAGCAGATTTTTCAGATTTTGTACCATAACTTCACTGTTCCATTGGACACTGTTACTGTTGGAATTTGAAGAAGTGTAAAACATAACAGTTGTTCCTTATTTTGTCTAGATGAATTTCCTTTTTTGAATCACTCCATTTGGAGTTTTGTAGCTCCAGATATGGCCCAAAAACCCAAGCTGTCCGGATATGCAGTCTGCAGAATTTTACCATATCTACAGTGCATGAACAGTGACTTGAGTCAGTTGTTTGAATGGGTTCTGGCCATAATTTGGGGTAGGTTCCTTCATGAAAGTTGTTTGTCTATGTCTTAACTTGTTGCTGTAAAAATTTCAGGCCAATTGACCAAATCTACAGTGATTTATGGCCAAATGAACAGTTACTGTTCATTTGGCAAATTCTGCAGAATTCAGTTTCAGGGTTCCGGATTGTGGCTGAGTTTTGACCCTTTTGCTTTGGTCTTTTGGGCATGGTTTCTTCAGCAAAAATGTGCCATTATAAGCCTAGTTTCATGTCCAATTGGCCAAACATCAATTGGACAAGCACAGCCCAAGTTATGGCAGTGCAAAGGGACTGAAATTTCAGTCCCTATGCTGCTGTCCATAGGGCAGTTTATACCTTCACCTTTCCATCCCATTTTTCAGTTCTAATTAGGGTCAACCTACCTAAAATGGTCACTAATTGACCATTAAAAAGTCCTCTAACCATTTCCAAAGCTAATTCACAATTTCACCATCCTAAACCCTAATGTTCAACTAAATTTACTCATAAACCTTGTCTAACATACTTGGTTCAATCTTCATGCATTTTAATACCTTAATTATGATTTCCAACCACTCTAAGTTTATTAAAAAATTAAACTCAATCTCTCATAGGGCTGCTGAAATTTGAAAGTGCCCTTAACACATGTAATTTACTTCAATTCCTTAAGATTTCTTAGCTCAAAAATGTTCTAACTAGAATTTAAAAGAAGGAAAATGAGATTGTAGCACTAACCTCACTTAGGGCAGATTTTTCCAAGCTAAATCTTCACTTCCTTTCCTTTTCTTGGCAGCCAATCACTTGCTCAATATGTAATATTAAATTTTTATGAAGAAAGGTAGGGATTTTATGGTGAAACAAGGTGAGTTTTGGGAGTTTTAGTGAGCTTTCATGGTGGTTTGGGTGGAAGGGAAAATGGGTTACAGGAAATGGAAGAGAATTGCAGAAATTGTGTTTTGTTTTTACTTCATTTTAGTTATATTTATCTCATTTTAATTGGCTTGTCAATTTCTAATTGGTGGGAACTTCAAATGACATCACAATGATGTCATATTTGGCATTTTATTTCATTTTTTCTTTTCTTTCCTCTACTACTCATTTTCAATTTAATTTCTAGCAATGTTTCTTCATATTTTATGTTATATTAATTATTTACTCAACTGGACAAGTCGGCCAAAAATCACCTCGGAAGGCGAAATGACCAAAATGCCCTCCGTTTGGCTTAACGGGTCAAAATCGTCTGTACCGATTGAAAAATTTTTCTAGGTATTTTCTTGGCATTCTAATGCCATGGGAACCTCAATTACCCTTCTCTGGAGTCCCAAAAATTATTTTATAATTTTTCCCCCGGGTCTAGGGCTCCTCGTTGTGAGAACCGCAACTTCCCTCCGGTGACCCATCGCTTGGGCACCATTGCTTGACTTCGCTTGTATTTTATTTCTAAAATTTTTACTAAATTTTTCTTATTAATATTTGAGTTAATTAGGGTTCCTGACTTTAGTTTAAATATTTTTCCGGACGTTCTAGCTGTCCGGACCGACACCGGTCACCGGAACAGTAGGATGTACGGAGTGGTTATCGGGAGGGTGTTACATTGAGTGCCTTGAGAGAGGACTTAAGATAACTTAGGATTAATTTCCATCAAAGTAATAATCTCCCATTTATTGAATGAATCAGATTCATTCTATAATTGATTGAAGTGTGAACCCTTAGCTCTAGAATGCCTTTGTCCATTAGTATTTTATTTTAGTTAATTATTTAAATTTTATTTATTTCAATTTAGATATAATTATTATTTCTCTACAATTTAATCGTCTAGAATGTAACGCCCTCACTTTGAATAGTCTGTACTTTCTACTATTTCAGTGTCTAATGTCTGTCCGGGTAGCCAGAATATCTGAAACTATATTTAGACTAAAGTGAGGAGTCATAAATAACCCTAATAGTGGTAAGAAAAATTTAGGAAAAATTTTAGAAATGAAATGCACTAAAGGTTAAATGAGCCGTAGCCCTAGCGATAGGTGACCTTAACGGGAAGCTACTGTAAAGACAACTAGCAATCCTAAACCTATGGCAAACCCTGTGAAATAATTTCTGAGACTCTAGAGAAGGATTATTAAGGGTTTGATGATAATAAATTGTTAAGAAAACACAAGAAAAATTAAATCCATCGGTACAGACAATTTTAGCTTGTTAAGCTAAATGAAGGGCATTTTGGTCATTTCACCTTCAGAGACGATTTTTGACCAATTTGTCCATTTAAGTAAGTGAATTATATGACATAAAATATAAATATATATGGATGAAAAATTAATTAAAAATGAGTAGAAAAGGAAAGAAAAAAAATGAAATTAAATGAGATTTATTACATAAGCATTGAGTAAGCATGAGGTAATTAAAACCCTTGGCCAATCAAAATTCAATAAGCATAATTAAAATACATTAAAAAGAGACAAAAAAAAAAAAAATCAAAAACCAAACAACCATCTCCTTCTTCCTTGTAGGCTGAACCACTCTCATCCTACAAACTCCACTGAAGCTCTTTCTCAAGCTTCAAATCCTACCTTAAATCACCATAAAATCCCTTCTTGTCTTCATTAAAACTTGTCTGCTCCTCTTAGGAAAGTGTTTGGCTGCCAAGAAAAGCCAAGAAAGTGAAGGAATTGAAGTGGGAAAAATCTCTCAAGTAAGGTTAGTGTCCAATCTTCCTCTCTCTCTCTTAATTCATGTTTAGGGAGTTGATTTAAGTCGAAAATTGTAAGAAATTCAAATGAAAACTACTTGTATGTACACCCCATGATTTTGAAAGCCATGGACTTGTTAGGGTTTTGATGATTTTCTTTGAATTAAATTAGTATACTAGCTGCCCTTGACATGAATTTGATACTTAGAACATTGAATTGCAAGTTAGTGTAAGAATTGGAAATTTGAGAATTGGGGTTTTGAGCAAAATTAGGGTTTTGCTCATGTAATGGTGTATGAACATTTCAATAGTTAACTAGTGACCATTTGGTAAGGTTTGAACATAAAATGAAGTGAATTGTGGCATTGCATTGGGGAATTTGTGGACTGCCTTGTGGTTATGAATTTGGACCATTGGAGTCCAGTGTGTTTGGATAGCCCTAGTTGGAATTGTGTAGCTCCAGTTGGTGCAAGGCCAATTGGAGGTGAAATTACACACATAATACAAAATTTTTGGTGAAGAAATCCTACCCATAAACCCAACTTATATTGACCTAAAAATTTCCTCAATCCGGGTAACACACGAGCTGGACCTGAAAATTAACCAAATGAACAGTGTTTATTCAAATGGTCATAACTCAGTGTAGAAATGTCTAATTGACCTGATTTTTACATCAATGGAAATTTTAGACAATTTAGAACAACTTTCATGAAGAACACAAGCCCAAATTCTGACCATACCCATCCGAAATGCTAGCCAAAGTCAGGACACCAAAACTGCCATAACCATTTTCTGCCCAGAAATTCTGGGTAAAGATCAATCTGGCTAGCTTTACAAAAAATAGCATAACTTGAGCTAGAAAACTCCAAATGGAGTGATTCAAAAATGGAATTAAAGAAGACACAGTAAGGAACAACTTTAATGTGGAGAGTTTAGCCAAATTCTTACTGTAGCAATGTCCAATGGAACAGTAAACATAAGCCATAAAATCTGAAAATTGGAAATAACATTCAATGAGCTTTGAAATAGAATTTGCAACAAATGCCAACAATTATAGAATACAAAATATGGTATGTTGGTGTTATTAGAACTAACATACCTATTGTATATGAAAAAGTCAACATTTTAGTTAACTAGCAAGGTGAACAGTAACTCATAAATATCAAATATAAAGAATTACACAATTAACTTTGTAACATGCCCTAGTATACCTAGTATGATTGGTTTGGATAGGTTGGCATGCCAATAGGGTTCTGATAGCGGTACTGCATATGGCATCATGCCATTCTGTGATTTATGGCTCTTGTGGCCATTCTGTAATATGATGACTTATGGCCAGTTGATATTCTTGATTTACTGGGTCTTGTGCTTGATGTTTGTTATAGCTTATTAGCTGTTCTATTGCACACCTGGAGACACTTTGTGACCGATGGCGTGATGGCCTAAGGTACTCGGTACCCAGTGCTAATTTACCCATTTATCTAGTCCGATCAATTTGGATAGGTTACTTGGGCAACTAAATTGAGTTTTAATAAATTATTTCCAAATAATGAACATAAAAGTATCAAATTGATAATATTAGTAATAATTACCAAAATTTTAGGTTGCATAAAATATTAATAAAATACTTACATATTTAATTATTTTAGTTTATTTTTATTTTATATTGGCACCACTAAGCAGTATTACTTAGTGCGTCACTTTTTGCCACGCGTAGGTACTGAAGACACAGCTGGGGAGCCCAGTCGACCTCAGATCGAGTGAGAGTCCAGATTTTGCATAGAGTCCAGTGTCACCTCTCATCTGTAGTGTACTTGGTAGGACTCTAGGATTTTGTTTTGTATTTTGTATTTTTGTATTTTGTAATTTGTATTTTGTACTTAGATTTTTATTTTGCCTTGTAAAATTGTAAACTCCTGTAATTAATGTAAATTGAGATTTCTATATTTTATTTTTGAAATTTAAGTATGAATTTGTCTATATACGAAATTATGAATTGTAATGAAATTATGATTTGCAATATTGAGATTTGATGAAATTTAGTTGAAGTTGATTGGAGTTGAGAATTGAAGAATATATTAGAAGTGTGTTTTAACAGGTTCCGAAGAACTGTTTTCCCAATTTTTAACCGGCACTCTACTAGATTTTCTATAAAATTTTTGAAATTTCAAATTAACCAAATTTTCAAGAATTGTTATGAATGGTATAAGCTTCACATGAAAATCTTCTTAATGAATAAATTGAGTATTAGAAAATGAAATAAGATAAGATAAGGCGCTCCGGTACTTAGTGTGACATGCCTTGCTCGGCTACACTGTAGACAAGTGAGGGGTGTCACATATAGTGGTATCAGAGCATGGTTTAGGCATTTCTGGGTCTAGATAGAGTGCATACTATCTCACCTTACCCCTCTGTAAGGCATAACATGATCCCGTAGAATACCTAATGAACTACTGAACTTCACCTACCGATAATTATTAAATATCCTACAAGGGATTTTAAAATCATTTTCTTACTTTTTAGAAGTAGTGAGCATTTTCTAATAGGTATTAAAACATTTAATTAGAGTTTGAAAAATAGTTAAAATTTTTATCCCTTTTTATTTTTCTGTAAATTTTAGAAAAGTTTCGGTAGAGTGCCGTCTGTATTTTGATAAAACAGTTCTTCAAATACCTAAAAAAAAAACACTGCCAATGATTTATCTCATCAACTCAACAACTTCAACATCCACCACAACAAACTTCAACAACATTTCACAAATTTCAAAATTTAAATCAATAATTTCCAATTCAATATCATCCAAAATAATACTAAGTAATTTCATTCAAATTAAAACAAAATAATTTAATTCCCAATTTCATTAAAGTTAAAACAATTTACATTAAGCAATCCGGAATTTACATTAGAAAAATCCACACTAATATTATTACAAACTTTATACAACTACTCATGACCAGTTCTACTTGTACATACATTTACATACATCAAAATAATTATTACAATTAGGGTATAAAATATACCCAATAAAACTTCAGGCAAGGTGGCTCCACAATCCTCAGTAACTCACTTTGTTGCTCCTCTAGTCTCTATATCTGCGACAGCAATAACAGCCATCGCTGAGTACTATGACTCAATGGTGCACAACATACTGAAAAAACCTTTGTGCAGAATTTAAATCATACTAATTCAAAAATTGAACTGAACATGAGAAATAAATACAAAACATGATTTATATGCACTTAATCCAAACATTTTCATTTCGAAAGTCTCAAAATAAATTCCATAAAAATACACAGTTATATCATGTCATTCGAAACAATAATCATCTCAATAGCTAGAAGCTTATGAGAAGTCACATCACAAGGCTAGCTTGCTCAAATATATGGATATCCATTCAATTTCTTCTTCTACTGGCACACACCTCAACACTTCAGCCAGAGAAGGAATCAAAATTCGAAACTGATTTCCCCCACTAGTCATGCTAGTGAAGCATTCAAATATATGGTCATGACACTGTGATTTCAAAATTGTCTTAACAATTTATCAAATATTTATTGCTATTTCAAACACATAAAAGTAAACTTTCAACAATTTAAGTCAAAAGCATAATAAACATTTCAATACAATTAAGTCACAATTTAATATCATAATTCATTCAAAACAATTTGCAGAAGAAAATTTACAAAAATTTTATATTGTGCACAAACCTTATACGAGTCGCCTCTTGGCCTTGACTCGATGCCTCGGGTCCTTTCCCGGTATTCTTTTCAACTGAAACACACAATTTCACAATGTTTCAGTATCACAATTTATCATAAGTCCAAAAATGAATTCAAATTTACTTATACCAAGCTTAAATATGCTAAATGTAATATTCTTTAAAATTTGTATTTCGGGGTTACTATTCAAGTCAATTTGTTGACTTTCTAATGCTTAATAGGTATGAGAATACTAATTTCACCCACATACCACATTTTGGTTACCTAATTTGTTGGTTTTGATTGTTTTCTCAAATCTTAAGTCTTTTAGGCACAAATTTCAAATTTTCAGTTTTGGTGTCCTGTTTTTTATTGTTCCATTGGTCATGTTGCTGTTATAATTTGGCTAAGTTTTCTTCATAGAAATTGTTCCTTATTGTCTTAACTTTATTTTCATTTTTCAATCACTCCATTTGGAGTTTTGTAGCCCAAGTTATAGCCATTTGAACATGGCTGGCCGGATTAGTCTAACTAAGATTTTCTGGGCACTTAATTTGGTTCTAGCAGTTTTAGGCCACTAAATTTGGGTGGCTAAATGACTTTGTTAAGGGCATAATTTGGACTTGTGTTATTCATAAAAGTTATAGGGCTATGTCTCATCTTTCTACTGGTAAAATTTCAGGCCATTTGGACCTGGCTAGCCCAAGTTATGGCCAAATGAACAAACACTGTTCATTTGGTCATTTTTGTACAGGTCAGTTTGCCTAATCCGGATTTGGCCAATTTGTTCACGAAGTTATGGTCACTTTCTGGGCATGATTCCTGAATGAAAAATGTGCCACTTTGTGTCTAGTTTCATTCCCAATTGGCCTCACACCAATTGGGTTGGTAAATTTTTAGTTTTGGTCCCTAAAAGGGGCCTTGGTCATGCTACTTGCAATTTGACCATAGCCATTCCGAATTTAACCTTAATTCCCACACTTCCTACACACCACAATTGGTCATACATGACCATTTTTTAACTCAAGCAAGGTCAAACACATCATTTGGCTAATTCTTATATTTTTCCTCCCATAACCCTAGGTGCTAAAACTCTAATTCATGCAATAACTCCAATTCATATATTTAATTGTTCACATCATATATTCAACATTACACAAGCTCCAAATCATTTTATAACTTCATCAAACACTCCAATTCCCATCAACCCTAGGCTGGCTAAAATTCATATAGTCCTTTAACATATCATTTTGTTTCATTTTTCAACAAGTCATCACTCAATCAAGTTGCCTAAGTATGAATATAAAGATACAAAAAGAGAAATCCAACTAACCTTTATGCATAATTTTTTTCACCTCTTCAAACTTCTTCCTTTCTTCTTCTTTTTGTTGTCAAGCTCTTTATCAAGGTTTGAATACAAGATTTAATGATGGAAACTAAAGTTTCTATAGTGTGATTTAGGGTTTGATCAAGCTCAAAATGAGCTTTAGTGGAGTTTTCTTCTTAAGGGCGAAGTGAGGGAGAGAGGTGCCAGCTTGGGTGAGGGAAGACAAAATGAAATTTTGTTTTTTTTATCTTTTCTTTTCTTTTATGTATTTTAAAATCATTATCCTAAAATTTCAATTTTTTTATTATTAGGTTTATTGCATCATGCATGATATCATGCATGATGTAATTAACCTTTTTCAACTTTTTCTTTTTCCTTTTTTTTAATTTATTTTTCCTTAGTTCTTTAATTTAATTCTTAATCCCAAAATTTTATTTTCTCTAATTTTATAGGACAGTTAGGTCAGGAGTCAGCTCTAGGGGTAAATTGACCAAATTGCCCCCTCACCGGTTCGATCCGATTTGCAAATAATTCAATATTTCTTCCAGATCCCTGACCTAATTATTTGACCAGCTTAACAATTTTTTTTGTGATTTTCTCTTTTCCACCATGTTCGCAATAGTCCTAAGGACACGGTATCACATTTACGATTCGAAATTTGAGTTTAAATCAATCTCGCCGTCCTTCCTGAGAAGGTCACCAATCGCTGTGACTCTCGGCTCATTTAACTCCTTGTGTTCTATTTTTCTTATTTATACTTATCTATTTAACAATTACTAATTATTTGTTTTCAGGACTTATCTAGTTGTCTTAGATGTGATTCTAATCCCCTTAATTATCCGGACTAACACTGGTCACCGGACCAGTGAAATATACCAGGCTATGCAAATAGGGGTGTTACAATTCTCCCCCCCCCCCCCCTTAAATAAATTTCATCGTGAAATTTTACCTGGTATCAATCTCTGAACAGTTGTGGGTGTTGTCTCCTCATGTCTTTCTCTCGTTCCCAAGTAGCCTCCTGGCGTGAATGATGGTTCCACAGCACTTTCACTCATGGTATCTGCTTATTCCGTAGCTACTTCACCTCATAAGCCAGAATCTCTATGGGTTCTTCCTCATATGCAAGGTCTGGATTCACTTAAATTTCTTCCACTGGTAGTACATGAGATGGGTCTGATCTATACCTCCTCAACATAGACACATGGAAGACATTATGTATCTTCTCCAACTCTGAAGGTAGTGCCAAATGATATGCCAAAGGACCCACTCTCTCCAGAACCTCATATGGCCCAATGAAATGAGGACTCAGTTTCCCCTTTCTGTCGAATCTCATAATTCTCTTCCAAGGGGAAACCTTGAGGAATACTTTCTCACCCACTGCATATTCAATATCCCTTCTCTTTAAATCAATGTAGGACTTCTAATCGTCTGATGCAGCTTTGAGTCGATCTCTGATTAACCTGATCTTCTCTTGGTCTGCTGAACAATTTCGGGCCCAATCATCTTCCTTTCACCTACTTCATCCCAACATAAGGGAGTTCTGCACTTTATGCCATACAAAGCTTCATATGGAGGCATCCCAATGCTTTATTGGTAGCTGCTGTTGTAAGCAAACTCAATCAAAGGCAAGTGTGTGTCCCAACTGCCCTCAAACTCAATCACATAAGCCCGTTGCATGTCCTCCAAGATCTGAATTACCCTCTCAGACTGGCCATCTGTCTATGGGTGGAATGCCGTACTGAAGTTCAATTTAGTTCCTAGGGCTTTTTGAAGACTACCACAGAATCTAGAAGTGAACCTAGGATCTCTGTCAGATACAATGGATACTAGCACTCCATGTAGTCTTACTCTCTCATCAATGTATAACTTGGCCAATCTTTCTACACTATAGTCCATCCGGACTGGCAGAAAATGAGCAGACTTGGTTAGCTTGTCAACAATGACCCATACTACATCATGACTCCTCTATGTCCTCGGAAGTCCCATCACAAAATCCATTGTTATTCTCTCCCATTTCCATTCTGGTACTGGTAGTGGATGTAATAAACCAGCTAGTACTTGATGCTCTGCCTTCACTTGTTGATAAGTTAGGCATTTGGAAATAAATTCTGCCACATCTCTTTTCATACCCATCCACCAGTAGTGCTCTTTCAGCCCTTTATATATTTTTGTGCCACCAGGATGCACAGCAAAAGGAGACTCATGTGCTTCCTTCAAAATGATCTATCTCAAGTCAACGTTATTAGGAATGCACATTCTGCCGTGGTGAAGCGGTAGATTGTCATCTCTTACTGCTAATTCTGATTTCTTACCCATTCTAATTTCTTCTAATAGCTTTTGATACTTTTGATCATTTTGAGCATTCATTCTGATCTGATCAATCAACACTTGATGTATATGCCATGCAAGTGCTGTCTGCCCCTCATCATTAATCTCTAAGCTGGCATGCAATACTCTCAACTCATGTACCATAGACAAAGGAGTAACCCGTAGACTTGCCATAGTCTTGTGACTTAAGGCGTCAGCCACCACATTAGCTTTCCCTAGCTGATAGTCTATCAGACAATCATAGTCTTCTATAAACTCTAGCCATCTCCTTTGTCTCAAATTCAACTCCTTCTGAGTGCCCAGATACTTCAAACTCTTATGATCTGTGTAGATGTAACTCTTTTCCTGATACAAATAGTGTCTCCAAATCTTAAGAGCGAACACAATAGCTGCAAGCTCCAAATCATGTGTCGGATAGTTCCTCTCATGCGGTTTCAGCTGGAGTGATGCATAGGCAATGACATTCCGATCTTGCATCAGTACACAACTTAACCCATTATGAGAAGCATCACTGTAAACTGTGTATTCTTTACCCGGAGTAGGTAAAGTCAGGACTGGAGCCTCAGTCAAATATTTCTTTAATTCATCAAAACTCTGTTGGCATTTATCCGTCCACTAAAATTTCACATCTTTTCGAAGTAACTTGGTCAATGGAGATGCTAACATGGAGAATCCCTTCATAAATCGACGGTAGTATCTAGCTAAACCTAGAAAACTGTGAATCTCCTTCATATTTCTAGGAGGCCTCCAATTAAGGACAGCTTCTATCTTACTTGGATCTACCTTGTTGCCCTCTATTGATACTACGTGCCCCAAGAAGGATATTTCCTTCAGCCAAAATTCACACTTCGACAATTTGGCGTATAGCTGTTTCTCCCTCAAAGTCTG
This sequence comes from Hevea brasiliensis, assembly GCF_030052815.1. Classification (NCBI taxonomy): domain Eukaryota; kingdom Viridiplantae; phylum Streptophyta; class Magnoliopsida; order Malpighiales; family Euphorbiaceae; genus Hevea; species Hevea brasiliensis. The sequence continues at coordinate 69,694,453 of NC_079494.1, forward strand.
CAGTACAATCCACAGATGTCTATCATGCTTTTCTGCACTCCTCGAATAGACCAATATATCATCAATGAATACCATAACAAACTGGTCGAGGTATGGTCTGAAGATAGTGTTCATCAGATCCATAAAAGCAGCCGGAGCATTAGTTAACCCGAATGGCATGACCAAGAACTCATAATGGCCATAGCGGGTTCTAAAGGTAGTTTTAGGAATACTCTGCTCTTATACTTTCAACTGATAATAACCCGATCTTATGTCAATCTTAGAGAATACAGCTGCACCCCTCAACTGATCAAATAAATCATTAATGCTGGGTAATGGATATCTATTCTTTATTGTCACCTTATTCAACTGCCGATAGTCAATACATAAACAGAGAGTGCCAACCTTCTTCTTAACAAACAACACTGGTGCTCCCTGAGGTGACACACTAGGGCGGATAAAGCCCTTGTCAAGCAGCTCTTGCAACTGCACTTTCAACTCTTTCAATTTTGCTGGAGCCATTCTATATGGTGTTATGGAGATTGGGTCCACACCAGGCATAACATTAATCTCAAATTGCACCTCTCTTTCTGGAGGTAATCTTGGAAATTCATCAGGAAACACATCTGAAAAGTCACATACTGTAGGGATGTCCCTGAGTGTTGGACTCCCCACTTGGGTGTCTATCACATGTGCCAAGTATGCTTCACACCCCTTTCTGATCATTCTTCTAGCTAGTGCAGCCAAAATGATGTTTGATGGCAGTAACTGCCTCTCTCCATGTATTACCACATCACCATACAGAGGGAGACCAAAAGTGACTATCTTTAGTCTACAGTCAATCATGGCATGATGCCTGGCTAACTAATCCATGCCCAAGATGATATCATAATCTCTGAAGGGCATTTTCAATCAAATCTGACAGAAAAACATGTCCGTGGATCACCAAAGGACAGTCTCTATAGATTCTGTTGACTCAAACCTCTTGTCCTAATGGACTAATTACTAGCACTTCAAAACCCATTTTGACGCACAGAACAGCAAGTGAACTGAATATGCTAGCACTAACATATGAGTGGGTTGAACCTAGATCAAATAACACAAATACTTCTTGATCAGAGATAGAAAATGTACCGGCTACCACATCGGAAGTCTCAGCCTCTTCCCGCTGTCTCATCGTGTAAACTCTGGCCGAAGTGCTCCCTTTTGCTGACTGGTTAACAATACCCTGACTGCCAGAAGCATTGCCTCTACCTCTGCCTCCTCCTCTGCTAACCGGTTGTGAACATCTAATAGCAGGACTCTGAACAGACCCTTCTACAGTTGTAGGAGCTGGCCTAAATCTAGGGACACTGGTGCAGTCCTTAACAAGATGGCCTTTGCCTCCACAATTAAAGCAAGCTCCTGTTGCCCAATAGCATTCTCCCCCATGAATCTTGCCATAAGTCTCATAGGGGTGGGCAGAATATGAACCCCTGGTCAACTGCTGACCAGATCTAGGGGGTCTCTGTCCAGAGAATCTACCCCTTCTAAACCTTCCACCTCAACCTCTACTAGGTCTCCCAAATTTCTTCTTCTTTCGAGAGGTACCGCTGGGACTTTGCTCTACTGATTTTTCTCCTTTATCTTTCTCTGATTTTTCAGCCTTCTATGATTTTTCTTTTGTTGGGGTGCTTCTGATTCAATTCTTTCCAACTCAAGTGCCTGAGAGATGAGCTCTGAGAAGTTACTGTGTCTGAATCCCACTACTTGCATCCGCAGACTGGGCTTCAAACCGGTTTCAAATCTCTTGCACCTTTTCTTGCTAGTAGAAAGAAGACTCCTAGCATAGTGGTTTAAGCGAGAGAACTCCCTCTGATATTCTGCCACTGTCCTGTTACCTTGCTTCAAACTCAGAAATTCTTGTAGCTTCTAATCCACATAGGCATCGGGGACGTATTTTTGTCTGAACTCTCTGATGAAGTCACCCCAGGTCAGTACTGGTGGTTCAGCCAAGCTATGGGGGATGGTCTTCGACCAATCATAAGCATCCCCTTATAGTAAAGATACCGAATATTCAAATTTCAGTTCATCTTAGTAGTGAAATTTCTTGAATACTCTGTCCATTCTTTCCAACCATTGCTCTACCTCTAGTAGGTCTATTGTACCCTTAAATTTCGTAGCCCTATACTTTAATAGCTTTTCATACTGTCTGACTAAAGCTTGAGGTTGCACCACAGCAGTCTGGGGTGGAGCTTGAGCAAGCATACCCCCAGCTATTTGTTGAAACATTGCAGCCATTTGCTGTTCGAACTGTACAGAAAACTGCGCTATTTCTAGGGCTGGTGCCACTGACCCACTGACATTTTGTAGAGCTGGGGCTTCCCCTTGTGCCTCAGCTTCAACAGATTGCTCAACAAAGAGATCCCCTTCTTCCATATCAATCTGGAGTTAGGATATCTCCTGAACAAATAACACAAGGAGATTCCCTCCGTTAGTTCATATTTATGATGTAATGCACTGTATGTGACAAATAAGGACATTGAACAGTTGTACTTAGCAAAGAAAAGACACAAATTCACAAGTTAAAACATACTTTAAAAATTTGCTCTAACACCACTAAAACATGTCACAACTTACCCCTCTGTAAGGCGTAACATGATCCCGTAGAATACCTAATAAACTATCGAACTTCACCTATCGATAACTCATTAAGTATCCTACAAGGGATTTTAAAATCATTTTCTTACTTTCTAGAAGTGGTGAGCATTTTCTAATAGGTATTAAAACATTTAATTAGAGTTTGAAAACTAGTTAAAATTTTTATCCCTTTTTATTTTTTCGCAAATTTTAGAAAAATTTCAACAGAGTGTCATCTGTATTTTGATAAAATAGTTCTTCAAATACCTGAAAAAAAAAAAAACACTTCCAATGATTTATCTCAACAACTTTAACATCCACCATAACAAACTTCAACATCATTTATCAAATTCCAAAATTTAAATCAATAATTTCTAATTCAATATCATCCAAAATAATACTAAGTAATTTCATCAAATTAAAACAAAATTATTTCATTCCCAATTTCGTTAAATTTAAAACAATTTACATTAAGCAATCCAAAATTTACATTAGAAAAATCCAAACTAATATTATTACAAACTTTATACAACTGCTCATGACCAGTTCTACTTGTATATACATTTACATATATCAAAATAATTATTACAATCAGGGTATAAAATATACCCGATAGAATTTCAGGGAAGGTGGCTCCACAATCCTCAGTAGCTCACTTTACTGCTCCTCTAGTCTCGATATCTGCGACAGTAATAATAGTCATCGCTGAGTACTATAACTCAGTGGTGCACAACATACTGAAATAACCTTTGTGCAGAATTTAAATCATACTTATTCAAAAATTGAACTGAACATGAGAAATAAATACAAAACATGATTTATATGCATTTAATCCAAATAATTTCATTTCGAAAGTCTCAAAACAAATTCCATAAAAATACACAGTTATATCATGCCATTCGAAACAATAATCATCTCAATAGCCAGAGGTTTATGAGAAGTCACATCACAAGGCTAGCTAGCTCAAATATATGGATATACATTCAATTTTTTCTTCTACTGGCACACACCTCAACACTTCAGCTAGAGAAGAAATCAAAATTCGAAAATGATTTCCCCCACTAGTCATGCTAGTGAGGCATTCAAATATATGGTTATGACACTATGGTTTCAAAACTGTCTTAACAATTTATCAAACATTTATTGCCATTTCAAACACATACAAGTAAACTTTCAAAAGCATAATAAACATTTTAATACAATTAAGTCACAATTTAATATCACAATTCATTCAAAACATTTTGCAGAAGAAAATTTAAAAAAATTCTATGTTGTGCACAAACCTTATACGAGTCGCCTCTTGGCCTTGACTAGATGCCTCGGGTCCTTTCTCAGTATTTTTTTCAATTGAAACACACAATTTCACAGTGATTCAGTATCACAATTTATCATAAGTCCAAAAATAAATTCAAATTTACTTATACCAAGCTTAAATATGCTAAACTTGATGTTCTTTAAAATTTGTATTTCGGAGTTACTATTCAAGTCAATTTGTTGACTTTCTAATGCTTAATAGGTATGAGAATTATAATTTCACCCACATACCACATTTTGGTTACCTAATTTATTGGTTTTGGTTGTTTTCTCAAATCTCAACAAATTTCAAATTTTGAGTTTTGGCATTCTGTTTTGTACTATTCCATTGGTCATGTTACTGTTAGAATTTGGCTAAGTTTTCTTTATAGAAATTGTTCCTTATTGTCTTAACTTTATTTTCCTTTTTGAATCACTCCATTTGGAGTTTTGTAGCCCAAGTTATAGCCATTTGAACATGGCTGGCTAGATTGGTCTAACCCAGATTTTCTGGGCACTTAATTTGGTTCTAGCAGTTTTTGGTCACTAAATTTGGGTGGCTAAATGACTTGGTTAAGGGCATAATTTGGACTTGTATTCTTCATGAAAGTTGTATTGCTATTCTCAGCTTTCTACTGGTAAAATTTCAGGTCATTTGGACCTGCCTATCCCAAGTTATGGCCAAATGAACAAACACTATTTATTTGGTCATTTTTGTACAGGTCAGTTTACCTAATCCGGATTTGGCCAATTTGTTCACTAAGTTATGGTCACTTTTTGGGCATGATTCCCGAATGAAAAATGTGCCATTTTGTGTCTAGTTTCATTCCCAATTGGCCTCACACCAATTGGATCAGTAAAGTTTTAGTTTTGGTCCCTGAAAGGGACCTTGGTCATGCTGCTGTAATTTAACCATAACCATTCCGAATTTAAACTTAATTCCAACACTTCCTACACACCACAATTGGTCATATATGACCATTTTTCAACTCAAGCAAGGTCAAACACATCATTTGGCTAATTTTCACATTTTTCCTCCCAAAACCCTAGGTGCCAAAGCCCTAATTCATGCATTAACTCCAATTCATACAATTAAATTTTCACATCATATATTCAACATTACACAAGCTCCAAATCATTTTATAACTTCATCAAACACTCCAATTCCCATCAACCCTAGGTTGGCTGAAATTCATATAGTCCTTTAACATATCATTTTATTTCATTTTTCAACAAGTCATCACTCAATCAAGTTGCCTAAGTATGAATATAAATATATAAAAAGAGAAATCAAGCTAACTTTTATGCAGAATTTTTTTCACCTCTTCAAACTTCTTCCTTTCTTCTTCTTTTTGTTGTCAAGCTCTTTATCAAGGTTTGAATACAAGATTTAATAATGGAAACTAAAGTTTCTATGATGGGATTTAGGGTTTGATCAAGCTCAAAATGAGCTTTAATGGAGTTTTTTTCTTAAGGGTGAAGTGAGGGAGAGAGGTGCCGGCTTGGGTGAGGGAAGACAATATGAAATTTTGTTTTTTTTTTTTCTTTTCTTTTCTTTTATGTATTTTTAAATCATTATCCTAAAATTTCAATTTTTTTTATTATTAGGTTTATTGCATTATGCATGATGTTATGCATGATGTAATTAACCTTTTTCAACTTTTTCTTTTTACCTTTTTTTTTTATTTCTTTTTCCTTAGTTCTTTAATTTAATTCTTAATCCTAAAATTTTCTTTTCTCTGATTTTATTGGACAGTTAGGTCAGGAGTCAGCTCTAGGGGTAAATTGACCAAATTTCCCCTCACCGGTTCAATCCGATTTGTAAATAATTTAATATTTCTTCAAGATCCCTGACCTAATTATTTGACCGGCTTAACAATTCTGTTTTGTGATTTTCTCTTTTCCACTGTGTTCACAATAGTCCTAAAGATCGTGGCATCACATTTTACGGTTCGAAATTTGAGTTTAAATTGACCTCACAGTCTTTCCCAAGAAGGTCACCCATCGCTGTGACTCTCGGCTCATTTAACTTCTTGTGTTCTGTTTTTCTTATTTATACTTAACCATTTGACAATTACTAATTATTTGTTTTCAGGGCTTATCTAGTTATCTTAAATGTAGTTCTAATCCCCTTAATCATCCGGACTGACACCGGCCACCGGAACAGTGAAATATACCAAGCTATGCAAATAGGGATGTTACACATACCATTGCATTGCATTTGTAAGTGTTGAGGTGAAACTAATGTAGATTTATTTGTTTTGGTTGTTTTGATTAGAATATGGACCCAACTTCGCAGAGGGCAGTTGAGGAAGAGGTGGAGAATCATGCTCCACCTATGACTGAAGCTGGAGGTAGGAGGAAGCCTGCTCCATCAGTACTAGAGGCACCTGCATAGCCTCCGCAGGCCATATTTGAACAAATGGTCACATTCTTTAGACAAATGGCCGGGTTTATGCCACCCTTACCACCACCACAGCAGAAATCTTATCTATAGAAGTTTAGAAAATTTAGGGCTGTGGACTTTCTGGGAAGGAAAGAAGATGACCCCGTGACAGCTGAGAACTGGTTGGATAGAACCAGAAGGGTACTGAAGCAACTCCATTGCATCCTAGAATAGAACTTGGAGGGTGCTTTGTCCCTGCTCCAAGATGATGCACATAAGTGGTGGAACACAGAATCTAATGAGGTACAGCCAGATCAGATAACCTAGGACTTCTTTCTTGTAGAATTCAGAAAAAAGTATGTGGGCAGTGTATATTTGGAAGAAAGAAGAAGAAAATTCATTAGTTTAAGGCAGAGGCAGCTGTCAGTGGCAAAGTATGAAAGGAAATTTGTCCAATTGAGCCGCTATGGAAGAGAAATAGTCCCTAATGAGGCTGAGAGGTGTAGGAGGTTTGAAGAAGGGCTGAATGACAACATCGAGATTATGGTAACAGCTTTGGGGATTACGAACTTCACAAAATTGGTTGAAGCTGCATTAAAACTTGAAAAAGTCAAAATTAATGAGCAGAACATAAGGGATAGACAGCAGAAGAGAGGTACGGGTCAAGCCAGTGCACCTTCTACTCCTAGTAAGAAGTTTAAGGGTCCTCATGCTCAGAGTTCTAGTCAGTCACAAGGTCAGGGCCAGTCCCAAAGGCCCAGATCTTAGTTCACACCGAGGACAGGCCAATCCACACCATTAGTGGGTAGCTCTCCAGGGATAGTGTTTAGGAGACCAACTCCAGCAGTCTCTTCGGCCTGTCCACACTGCCAAAGGTGGCACAAGGGGGAATGTTGGCGAATGACTAGTGGTTGCTTTAGGTGTGGGTTTACAGAACATTAGATCAGAGATTGTCCACAGAGGACTGTTACAGCTGCTTCAGCACAAGCAGACAGGCCTAGGCCTGCAACTCAAAGGGGTAGAAGGCCTGGTAAATCTGAGGCAGTTGGTACATCACAAAGGCTAGCATTAGAGTCAGTTGAGAGGCCAGAGGCTAGGGCACTAGCAAGGGCATATGCCATGAGAGTTTAGGAGGAGCAGGATGCCCCAGATGTCATTCAAGGTATGTTTTCTTTTTATGACATACCTGTGCATGCATTGGTGGATCCAGGATCCACGCATTCATACATTTGCATCAAGTTACTCGTGGAAAGGGGAATACAAGTAGAGGAAAGTGACCAAGAAATTTTAGTCACTAACCCACTAAGCCATAGTGTGGTGGTGAATAGAGTATACAAAGGTTGCCAATTGAGGATTTAGGGGTATGAGTTCTCGTGTAACATCCTCCCGGTAGCAATTCCGCACAGTCTACTGTTCCGGTGACCGGTGTCAGTCCGGACAGCTAGAACGTCCGGAAAAATATTCAAATCAAAGTGAGGGACCATAATTAACTCAAATATTAATGAGAAAAATTTAGTAAAAATTTTAGAAATAAAATACAGTTAAGTCAAAAGAGCCAGTGCCCAAGCGATGGGTAACCAGAGGTAAGTTGCGGTTCTCGCAACGAGGAGCCCTAGACCCAGGGGAAAAATTATAAAATAATTTTTGGGACTCCAGAGAAGGGTTATTGAGGTTCCCATGGCATTAGAATGCCAAGAAAATACCTAGAAAAATTTTTCAATCGGTACAGCCAATTTTGACCCGTTAAGCCAAACGGAGGGCATTTTGGTCATTTCGCTTTCCGAGGTGATTTTTGGCCGACTTGTCCAGTTGAGTAAATAATTAATATAACATAAAATATGAATAAACATTACTAGAAATCAAATTGAAAATGATTAGTGGAGGAAAGGAAAGAAAATGAAGAAAAAGCTCAATTATGACATCTTGATGATGTCATTTACAAATTGTGACCAATCACAAATAAGCTACCATTTGACTAAAATATTAAGAGACATAAATGAAGACCAAAATAACACAAATTACAGTAGCCATTCTTCTTCTTCTTCCCCAAAACGTGACTCTTCCCATCTCCCTCCATTGATGAGCTTAGCAAGCTCATGAAACCCTAAACTCCCACCATATTTCCTTGAGTTCCCAACACTAAATTTTACCCTAGAACCTTGCTTAATATTTTGGGAGCTAAAAGAGGAGAAGAAATTGAAGTTTTGGGTTGGCTTGGATTTAAGCTACAAGAGGTTAGTGCACTATATATCAAAAAAAACTCTTTAATTTTATGCATAGGAACTTGAATTTAGCAAGAATTTATAAATTAAATGGATGAAATTTATGTATATGTACTCCATAAATTTCGGCTGCCCTAGGGATAAATAGGATTGAGTGTTTTTGAATGGACTTGGAATGAATTAGAAATCATGAATAAAGTATATAAACATAAGGAAATGAATTAGTTAGTCAACTAGGGTAACTTGTACAAAATCTTGAATTTGAGCTAGGGTTTTGGGAGTAAAGTGTAGACTTGGATTATGAATTGATTAGAGAACATTTTAATGGTCAATTAGTGACCATTTTAGGTAGATTGACCAACAAATGGACTGAAAAATGAGATTGCAAAGTGAGGTTGCAAAGCGCCTAGGGCAATGACATAGGGACTGAAAATTGAGTCCCTTTGCACTGCCATAACTTGGGCTGTGCTAGTCCAATTGGTGTTTGGCCAATTGGACATGAAACTAGGCTTATAATGGCACATTTTTGCTGAAGAAACCATGCCCAAAAGACCAAAGCAAAAGGGGCAAAACTCAGCCACAATCTGGATACCCTGCACTGAATTCTGCAGAATTTGCCAAATGAACAGTAACTGTTCATTTGGCCATAATTCACTGTAGATTTGGTCAATTGGCCTGAAAGTTTTACAGCAACAAGTTAAGACATAGACAAACAACTTTTATGATGGAACTTACCCCAAATTATGGCCAGAACCCATTCAACCAAGTGACTCAAGTTACTGTTCATGCACTGTAGATATGGTAAATTTCTGCAGAATACATATCCGGACAGCTTGGGTTTTTGAGCCATATCTGGAGCTACAAAACTCCAAATGGAGTGATTCAAAAAAGGAAATTCAACTAGACAAAATAAGGAACAACTTTCATGTTTTACATTTCTTCAAATTCCAACAGTAACAGTGTCCAATGGAACAGTGAAATTGACTCACCAAAACTGAAAATTCTGCTAGTGTGGTTTACACTTTGAAATGGTATTAACACTTAATGCCAACAAGTTTTAAACACCAAATGTGGTATATTGGGAGTGCCAAAGTCAATGCACACATTTTTATGCTAAAAGTCAACATTTTTGTTGACCAATGAGGTGAATAGTGACACCAAAACTAAAAATTGGCAATTTTGCCAAAATGACCTAAGCTTTGAGAAAGTGACCAAAACCAACAAGTTTTGAATACAAAATGTGGTATGTTGGGAGTACTAAAACCAATGTACCTATTGTTTATGCAAAAGTCAACATTTTAGTTGACTAATGAAATGAATAGTGACATGAAAACTTGAAATTCAAAAATTGTGAAACTTAAAAGTGCAAAATGCCCTAGTAGGCCTAATGTGATTGGTTTGGATAGATTGGCATGCCAATAGGGTATTGTTTTAGCAGTATTGCGAAAGGAAAGGCTTTATGCCTGTATTCATGGTTTTATGCCCTTGTTCATGGCTTTTATGCCCGTATTCATGGCTTTTATGCCAATTATGTGATATCATGGCTTTTTAGCCATACTGACTCCATACGTGGTTGACGTTCTGCGTCCCATGGTACGACGGCGAGGCATCATCGGTGCCAACGACCCATTATCCAGTCCAGTCGTCCAGTATAGGTTACTTGGGCATGGAAAAGTATAACTGTAATTGAACTGATTGTTAAAGAAAATACAAAAATTAAATATCAGGAATGATTATGATAGAATACAAAGAAACTCAAGATCATAAAGAAAATAAATAAACAAAATGCATGAAGAAGTTAATAGCATAAAACGTAATTAGCCCTCGACTAAACATTAAGTTGGTAATTATTCAGTTTTTATGAACACAATGGCTAAGAATTATGATTTTTATTTGCATATTATTTCTTTCTATTTTATTATTTGCACCACTAAGCTTTATGCTTAGCGCGTCGCTTTTGCAACGCGTAGGTACTGAAGATTGGACAGAGGGCTCAGTAGACCACAGATTCGATAAGGCAGTTCACAGTTCTGCATAGTGTCTGTGTCACCTCACTGTCTGCAGTGCATTGGTAGGACGCTAGATGTCATTTTGGTATTTTGTAATTGATTTTATTTTCTCATATGTATTTGAAACTTATGTAATGTATTTTGATATTCATGTAAATAATGAAAAGTGTGGTTGTAAATGGAAAAGTGAATGTTTATATATGAATTATGCATGGTATCATATGAGATGGATGAATGAGAACTGAGATTGAACATTGTTGAGAATTTGATAAATGGAGTTGAGATGATGGAAAATGAATATAGGAAGTGTTTTTCACAGGTTCCGAAGAACTGTTTTCTCCTTTTTTAGCCGGCATTCTGCCGGATTTTCTTTAAAATTTCTGGAACCTCAAAGAAATAATAATTTCGATAAATGGCTTAAAATGAATTATATTTCACAAGTTATATTCAAAATTATGATAAAAAAATTAATTAAGATAAAAATAGAGTGCTCGGCACACTGAGTGGCATAACTTGCTCGGCTACACTGTAGTCGGGTAAGGGGTGTCACATCTCGACAGACCTGATTGAATTGCCTTTCCATGTGTTTGATGTCATTTTGGGTATGGATTGGTTGCCACGTCATTAAGCAATAGTATACTATAAATTGAAGAGGATTTCTCTGTAAACATCTGAGAATGAAGAGATAACAGTTGTGGGTGAAAGGACAGATTTCTTGTCCAATGTCATCTCAGCCACTACTGCAAGAAAATTGATGAGAAAAGGCTGTGAAGCTTATTTGGCACATGCGGTTGATACCAGAAAGGCTAGATCTAGTCTCCATGACATTCCCACTGTGAGTGACTTTCCTGATGTGTTCCCTGAATAATTGTCGGGTTTGCCACCAGAAAGGGAAGTTGAATTTTCCATTGATGTATTGTCGGGCACAACACCAATCTCTATTGCTTTTTATAGGATGGCATCTATTGAATTGGAGTTGAAAATCCAGTTGCAGGAGTTACTAGATAAGGGGTTCATATGCCCCAGTGTGTCATCATGGGGAGCTCTTGTGCTGTTTGTGAAAAAGAAGGATGGGACTTTGAGGCTATGTATTGACTACCAGCAGCTAAATAAAGTAACTGTGAAGAATAAGTACCCATTGCCCAGAATTGATGATCTGTTTGATCAATTGAAGGGAGCAGGCATATTTTCTAAAATTAATCTCAGATCAGGGTATTATCAGCTAAGGGTAAAGGATGCAGATGTGCCTAAGACTACAATTAGGACTCGGTATGGACACTATGAATTCCTAGTGATACCGTTTGTGTTAACTAACGCACCAGCAGCTTTCATGGACCTTATGAACTGTATCTTCCATGTAACACCCCTCACCCGGCTACAGTGTAGCCGAGCAAGGCATGCTACAATCGGTGCCGAAGCACCCTAACTTATCTTACCTTATTTTTCTTAAATAATTTTGAATTAATTTAATTTAATATCAATTATTTTTCAACGGAGAAACCAGCGGAGTTTCCCCTATTTTATTATCGTTTGGCGTATTTCAATATTCACCTATTTGAAATTCAACAATATTTCTAAAATAAAATCTTATCCATACATTTCAATTTCATAATCATTTCTTCACTCATATCATCATTTGAAAAATCATTATGTAATTCAAATCTATACTCATTTGTACAAATTCATTCATGCTCCATTCTTATAGCAAAATTCTCAAATTTGCATTAATTTACATCATATGCAATAATTAAATAGATCATTAATTTACATGATATACAAATTAATTACAATTTGCTAATTTACATTACAATATAAGAAATAAATAACATACACAAAATACATGATATGCTTAATGTGATCCCTATCTACATGCATTGCTGAGGAGGTGACAACCTTGAACGCTCTGCAGATCGAATCTCCAAAATCTCTGTTTAGTATTTGCTGGGCTTTAACTTCAGTACCTGCACGAGGAAACAATTCCATCGCGCTAAGCATTGCTGCTTAGTGATGCAATAATATAACAAGGAAATAATATACAAATAAAGATAGAAATAAAACATAATTTAAATAATTAATATTTATTTATACTTCACATGCGGTTTCTAAAATTTGATATGTTTTATCCTAATTTAGTCTTCTTTGAAAGTGTTTATTTCGCCAATGTACAGAAATAATGTACAAAGAAAAATGATTTTAAAATAATAAATATATGCTTATATTATCATGTAAGTCACATTTGCAATATTTATGTGTGTTATAATTTTCTTGCTAATCTTTTAGCTTTTCCTCAATACTTCCTAGGTTGTCTCAGATTATTTCATAATAAGTAAATTTTGATATCGGTCCAGTTCATTTCGATTCTTTTTAATAAATAACTATTCTAATTTATTTTAAGTCATCTTACTCATTTCTTTTATTTAATATCTAATATTTTTAATTGCTAATATTCTTAACTTATTTCAATAAATTTCACTGCCCAAGTAACCTATGACAGGCTGACTAAACTGGATAACGGGTCGTTGGCACTGGACACCGCGGTGCCTCGGGCCGTCATACCATGGGACGCAGAACGTCAACCACGTATGCAGTCAGTATGGCTAAAAGGGCCATGATAACACAATCGGGCATAAAAGCCATAAATGTTGGCATAAAGCCATGAATACGGGCATAAAGCCATGAATATAGGCATAAAGCCTTTCGCAGTACTGCTAAAACAATACCCTATTGGCATGCCAAACTATCCAATCTGACACACATGTCTAGGAAATACAAGGGCACATAATATTATTAAATATTAATATATTGTGTTTTATGAGTTTATTATTTCATGATAAATTTCAATTATAATTCATATATTCATTTGATCATTTATATGATCACAATTCACATCAATTATCCTTTTATATCATTGTGCTCAAAATACTTCTCCTCTCTACAATAATGAGAACTAATGTCTCATTCATACATTAATATGGTTCATTTATTCATTCATTATGTTATTCATATTGATCACAATTCTAAACAATGGTTCACATGTACCATTGTATTCAAAACATTTTTCCTTTCTCATTTATACATTCAAGAATCTACTTATGTAGTTACAAATTTTATATTTCAAGTTGAATTATTAATATTTTATGAATTCCATTTGTGATGGGCATATAAGCCCTAACTATCTATTCATATCAATTAGGTGACTTATTTTTCATGTTTCAAGTAATCCATAAATATTTCATGGATTTCAAATTTATGGCCTTAATTTCTTTTTAACAATTTTGACTAGGATGCATAGTCCACATTTGTCATACAATTCTAAGCATTTAAGCTTAGAATTGGTTCTAGGTCTTCATCTTAATTTACTAATTATTTTGACTACTATTCACCTTACTAGTCAACCAAAATGTTGACTTTTTCTACTTAATGGATATATTAGTTCTAATTACACCAAGATCCCACATTTTGAGTTTTACATTTGCTAGTATTAATTGCCAATTGCAATTTAAAGTCCCCTAGATGCATTTCTAATTTTACATTTTAAATTTCAATTTTTGGTGTCACTATTCACCTCATTGGTCAACAAAAATGTTGACTTTTGGATGGAAAATAGGTACATTGGTTTTAACACTCCCAATGCACCACATTTTACATTTAAAACTTGTTGGAATTGAGCACCCATACCATTTCTAAACTTAAAACCAAGAGAGCAGAATTTTCAGTTTTTGTGACCTAACTTTACTGTTCCTTTGGGTCCTGTTGCAGTGGGAATTTGAGGAAATGGTAAACATGAAAGTTGTTCCTTATTTTGTCTAGTTGAATTTCCTTTTTTGAATCACTCCATTTGGAGTTTTGTAGCTCCAGACATGGTCCAAAAACCACAGCTGGCCGGATTTCAATTCTGCAGAATTTACCAAATCTACAGTACCATAAACAGTGACTGTGACTGCCATTTGGGTTAGGTTCTGGTCATAATTTAGGGTAGGTTTCTTCATAAAAGTTGTTTGTCTATGTCTTATCTTATTGCTGTAAAATTTAAGGTCAATTGACCATATCTACAGTGAGTTATGGCCTGTTCATTTGGCCATTTCTGCAGGTGCTGTTGCAGGGTATCCGGATTGGGGCCAACTTTTGGTCCACTTGCTTTGGTCTTTTGGGCATGGTTTCTTCAGCAAAAATGTGTCATTATAAGTCTAGTTTCATGTCCAATTGGCCAAACACCAATTGGACCTACACAGCCAAAGATATGGCAGTCCAAACAGGCTGGACTCACAGCCTCCCTGCTGCTGTCACTAGGCAGCATGCCCATTTCAATTTGCCATGCAATAGTTCACTCCTAATTATGGTCAACTTACCCCAAATGGTCATTAATTGACCATTAGATTGTTCTTTAACAATTTCGTAAGCAAAGTCAAATTTTCACTCCCAAACCCTAGCTCAAAGTCAAGATTTTCACAAATTTCCTTAGTTAACTCTTTCATTCCTTATATATATATATATATATATATATACACTTTAAACATAATCTCTAATTCACTCTAAGTCCATTAAAACAATCAAACTCATTCCTTCCTTAGGGCTGCCGAAATTCATGGTATACATACACATGAATTCTTTTCATTTAATTTACAAATTCTTGTTCACTTTAAGTCCTTAACATGGAATGAAAGGGATTTAGGTATAAATATGCACTAACCTTTTTGAAACCAACTTTGAGCTTGTTATTCTTCAAGATTTCTCCTAGAATCATGATAATCACAATCAATTATAACTTCAATTTCCTAAATTAAATATCCAATAAAAATTCAACAGCATTTCCCCTTAAATTGGACTAAACTCCTATCATAAATCTTAAATCCACAACCACCCATTAATACCCAATCTGGCAGCTTGTGCATTCAAATTTATATATAATGATCTAACCGTTAGATAAATCCCAAATTTTAACCATATATTCAAGACATCCCTATACAATATCAGTAAAAAGTTTAGCATCAAAAACTCTCTATATCATGAGATATCAAAAAATTCATTCAACCCTTCAAAATCTGAAATTTTACAGAAATCAGTCTTACTTAGACAGCTCATGCAAAACAATTTATATCTCATAAACCACAAGTCTAAAATTCACCAAATTTTAACCCAGCAGTCTCAACATCCCAAATATCATTTGTACCAAATTTCATAATTTTATAAGCATCCTAACTATTTATTTTTCTCAAATTTCAGTTGCCAAATTCAGAATTCAACCTACAAATAGCCTGTGTTCAACAATATATTTCTCCAAATCAAACCGTTGAACAATCACCAAATTTTAACCATAACTTCCACACATAGATACCTCAAACATATCCAAAAATCAGCCGTAGATGTCAAGCCAAACTCACCTGGAAGGAAGAGAAAGATGCTGCCCTGCTGAACCCCTATTTCTGCTACTGTTCATCTCCTTCTCCTTCTTCCTTTCTTTCTTTCTTTCTCTTTCTTTCTTATTCCAGCCCGTATGAAGAAGGAAACTGCTGGTTTCCTTTGTTTTTTTATCTCATTTTAAGTCATTTTTATCTCTTTTTATTGGTTTGTCAAATGGTGATTGGAGGGGGCTTTTAAATGATATCATCATATGTCATAATTAAGCATTTTCCTTCATTTTCTTTTCTTCTTTTCTCTACTCATTTTCAATTCAATTTTTAGTAATGTTTATTCATATTTTATGTCATATTAATTATTTACTCAACTGGACAAGTCGGCCAAAAATCACCTCTGAAGGCGAAATGACCAAAATGCCCTCCGTTTGGCTTAACGGGTCAAAATTGTCTGTACCGATTGAAAATTTTTTTTAAATATTTTCTTGGCATTCTAATGCCATAGGAACCTCAATGACCCTTCTCTGGAGTCTCAAAAATTATTTTATGAATTTTTCCCCGGGTCTAGGGCTCCTCGTTGCGAGAACCGCAACTTCACTCTGGTTACCCATCGCTTGGGCACCGGCTCATTTAACTTGGTTGTATTTTATTTCAAAAATTTTTCCTAATTTTTTTTTATTAATATTTGAGTTAATTATGGTTCCTGAATTTAGTTTAAATATTTTTCCGGACGTTCTAGCTGTCCGAATCGGCCACCGATCAAGATGAGAATGTACGGAGTTGCTACCGAGAGGGTGTTACAACTCTTCCCCTCTAATTTAAATTTCGTCCTCGAAATTTACTGGGTGTTTTGGGTTCTGAGATAATTCTTTTACCTTTCTATTACTCCATCTGTCTACTTCTTTTGTATATATGGTACTATTTAGTTTTTTTCGAATCTATCATTATACACTTAGGCATATCATAAGGGAAGGATACTTTACATTTGGGGCTTCTTGCTCCTCTCTGACTTGGGTGACATTACTGTTGTACTTGGTCCTTCCACGACCTCTGTTTGGGTCCGTGGTAAATTCCTCTTAGGACAATCTTTCAGACGATGGTCTATGGCCCCACATCTATAACAGGCTCCAGTCAATCCCCTACATTTACCTTTATGCCACTTGTTATAATGGCCACATTTTCTTGCTAATCCTGGCGCACTCACTACTAGTGTTTCTGGTTGATCTCTTCTGGGTATAGGCCTGGGTTTGGATCTCCTACTTTGATCAGATGTCTGACTTAACTGTTCTCTCGGCCTCTTATTACTAGACTGTCCAAATTTCCTCTTTTGCTGATCACCACTCCTCTTCTGTTCCTCTTCATGAACACAGCTAATATATTTCTTTCTGAACTCTATTAGAAAGAATTCCCAAGTTACGTCGGCTGGTTGCACTGCCTTGGTTACAACATCCCACCACCGATATGCAGCTTCTTGTAACAATGAAACTGCACACTCCAAACTTTGTTCTGGTGTGCAATGGAGTTGCTACAAGACTCTTCTAGTTCTTTCTAACCAATACTCAGCAGCTGAAGAATCGTCTTCCTTTCTACCATTAAAATCTACAGCTCCATACTTCCTAATTTTTCCTAGAGGTGATTTTAGCTGAGGCAGTGGTGGAATAACCCCAGTCATCTGTTGAAAGAATTCAGTCATCTGCTCAAACAAGGCCTGTTGGGGTTGTACACGCACCTCTTGCACTGGTGGAGCAGGATTTCCCCGATTTCCAATATCACTCCCAGTCGGGATACGACTTACTACTTCTTCTTCTATTGCCCTCTGCGAATCTGAGTCCATACCTTAACTTAAAATAACCACGAAAATATATCTGCATTAGTGTCACCTCGAGAAGCTGGTGACAGAGCTGGACTCCCTCTAGTATGGTGTGTGGTGCGAGGACGCACCAGGCGGAAGCTTGTGGGCTTGTCACAACCCAGGGATGGGGTTGGGATGTTCTTGTTCAACCAGCTACGCACTGGGGTGGAAACTTTGTGTCCCACATCGGAAACGGGAAGAAAAGATTTGGGCCGTATATGTGGGAGCCTTCCTCACCTGGTCAGCGCGCTTTTGGGAATGAAACCTCCCAAGGGACAAATCCGTGAGGCCCATGGGCCAAAGCGGACAATACTAACTGGAGAAGGATCGGGCTGTTACATTCCATCCATACTTAGATCAGTTTGTGGTAGTCTTCATTGATGATATACTGGTTTCTTCTAAGAATAAAGAAGAACATGATGAGCATTTGAGGATTGTTCTGCAAACTCTAAGAGAGAAGAAGCTGTATGCTAAGTTGTCCAAGTGTGACTTCTGGTTGAGTGAGATCTCCTTTCTTGGGCACATAGTATCAGCTGATGGGATTAGAGTGGATCCCAAGAAAATTGAAGTAGTGATGGAATAGAAGCCTCCCAGAAACTGATTATGAGGTGAAAGAAGATGGATGTCTTTACTATAAAGGAAGAGTGTGTATACTAGCTGATGGGTAATTGAAGACCAACATTCTGAAAGAAGCACACACTAGTGTTTATGCTATACACCCTCGAAGTACCAAAATGTACCATGACTTGAATCCTCACCACTGGTGGCCTGGTATGAAGAAGGACATAGCTGTGAAGGAGTGGAAGCGTGGATTAAAGGGCATTAGAACCTTGAATTTCAAAAATTATTTCTAGGGTTACATGCACCATACCAATTGTCTTATAATCCTAATCAATTTCTAATGCCTAATTGCATACCAAAACACATTTTAGCATGCATTAAAATTTCATTTGCCATTAAAGATTTTGAATTGACATTTAATTCAATTAAACCCTAACTAAAAGAGGGATTTTTAGGTACTAACCTCTTGATACACAATTGATGCAATCCTGATTCCTAGGATGTACTTGAGACCCCAAATGTTGTCCTTCTAGTTTGTCCACCACAAGCACACACCAAAGTTGCAATGGCAGCCCCTAGATTGGCTTCTCAAGCCTTGTCAACTAATTTTGAGATGGGGTTTATGCTTTGTGAAGGTTGCATGAATGTATTGGAAGTTAGAAACACTTTCTAATAATTTTAATTCAACAGCAAATCAAAGTTTTTCCTTTGAATCAATTGAGAAATTGAAGAGGAGAGGGAGACACCAAGTTGCCGTCCAACTTGAGAGAAAAGAGAGAGGAGTCATTTTTTTTCTTTATTACTTTTCTTTATATACTTAGGTCAAACTCTCACTAACTCCCTTGCCACATGTCATCACAAGATCCGATCTTGTTATTGTTTGATTTAATCCTATGAAGCCAAGTGTCAAGCTCCATTTAAATCATGACATGTGGTATTCCATCATAGAAAGACAAGTGGTAAGATCACATGGTGCCATGTGTCACCATCTTATGGTGCCATGTGTCACCATCTCATGGTGCCACATGTCACCATGTGAAAAGACCAATTTGCCCTTACTTTTTAATTTGAGTTCTCAACCCAAAATTATAATTTCTTCTCTTTAAATTAATTTATATCAAATATAAATAATTAATTAATTAATCTCCATTAATTAATTTCTCATAATTAAAATCATATATAATCAAATTAAATATAAGTTTGATTTATACTATACATCCAATACTCTATATTTGGTTTCAAGTCATGCTAGGGACTTTGCAATCTTATTGCAAATAAAACCTCTTTAATTAATTAATTAAATCACATTTTGAATGGTGATTAGCTTGTGTACATGTGTGACTTACTAGGCTCAATACTTATTAGAAATGAGAAATGATATTAACTCTTAATATCATTAGAACTATTTCTTACCGTGAATGATTTCTCTAAATCATTTCAGGCATCTCATAGACCATGGTTGACACCTAGCATAGTATGCCATGGCCACCCAATCAGTAATAAGGAATACCTTAAATGAACCCTTAATTATATGTTACCATGCACTAGAATCTCTCCATTACAAAATCTCAATTCGAGCTAGAGTCATGGTTAATGTCAAACCCCATT
Source organism: Hevea brasiliensis (assembly GCF_030052815.1). Classification (NCBI taxonomy): domain Eukaryota; kingdom Viridiplantae; phylum Streptophyta; class Magnoliopsida; order Malpighiales; family Euphorbiaceae; genus Hevea; species Hevea brasiliensis. Next base: position 69,714,336 of record NC_079494.1, read on the forward strand.
TGCTATGAATATTATGTTCTCTTTTAATTCTAGTTCTTGATTAATTATATTTTCTTGTCAGAAACTCTTTTCTGACTAAATTTGTCTGTCCTGGCCAAGAACTTGAAACATCAAGAACAATTAAATGAACATAGGATTTTATCCCTATTTACTTAAGGTAACGGATTCCATCTTGATCAACACCTATCTCCATATATAACTAGTAGGAGCCAACACATGCCCATATACCCATACACAGTACATGCATGAAAGCAGTATCAAACTCAAACCACCTATATACAAGATAACTATGTTATCTCAGGTCTAAAGACTATATGCACTGATATGACATATGACAATGCATTGATAAGAGTAAACTCCATGTGCTTGTCATAAGCGTCACTGGTTCTACCTACTTATCGTGTATAAGTGCCTATCATGTTTGTTATGTGGCATGAGACTCACCATTCCAACTTATTAATATCTCATATTAATACACTGGGAACAAACATGATTACAATCTTTCTAGATAAGTCATGTCCTTTGTGAAGTATCCTCGATTGTGAACCGATTTATGATACTTTGTGCTAGAAATACTGTCACTCATATTCTTAACAAATAAAGAATAGAATTTCTAACAAAATATCAATGGATCTTTTCAATTACTCATAAATAGTATATGTAAATAGAAAAGTGAAAATGCCTTTTTATTAATAAAATTATATGCAAGATACATACAAAATGATATGCTCTAGGACATACTACTAATAATCTCCTGCTAGCACTAGAGCCATTCATTACAGTATCTCAGACCCATCTTATCAAGATGTCAGTCTAACTGAGCTTGTGACATAGCTAGATTTTCAGCTGATGCTATCTTCTGCATGGCTACATCACCTGGCCCAACTATCTCTCTGATAATATGATAACAACTTTCTATGTGTTTGAATTTCTGGTGAGACCGGGGTTCCTTAGCCTGTATGACCGCTCCATTGTTGTCACAGTAAAGTGGAACTGCTGACTCAATGGAAGGAACTACTACGAGTTCTGTCATGAGCTTCTTTATCCAAACAGCTTCTTTTGCAGCATATGATGCAACAAGATACTCGACCTCTGTAGTGGAATCAGCAGTCGTATTCTCTTTGGAACTCTTCCAACTAACTGCACCTCCAGATGTAGACTTTCTATCATCAATATTTGATTGAAAATCAGAATCAGTGTAACCATCCAGTTTTAGGTTGCTACCTCCATAAATCAAGAATAAATCCTTAGTTATTCTCAAGTACTTAAGGATATTCTTGACAGCTATCCAGTATTTTAAACCTGGATAGGATTGAAACCTGCTAGTCAAACTAACAGCATACGCGATATCCGGCTTAGTACACATTATTGCATACATCAAACTTCCAATAGCCAAGGCATATGGAATCATGGCCATCTTGTCTCTTTCTTCACGTGTCTTTGGAGACATTTCCTTAGAAAGATGGATACCATGTCTTACTGGTAACAATCCTCTCTTGGAATATAACATCCCTATGTTCGGTAGTGCGTTCTATTGTTTCGGTGACTAATGCCTGTCCGAACAGCTAGGATGCCTAGAACTACATTTAAATGTTAGTGAGGAGATATAAAATAATGAAATACAAGAAAGGAAAATACAAGAAAAATAAAGGAAAAATAATAGCAAGGAAATGTAACCAAGTTAAATGAGTCGAAAACCGTAGCGATAGGTGACCGCACTGGGAAGTTGCGGCGTAGAGCGTTGACTAGCCATGGACCACGGGGAACCCTGGAAAATATTTTTAAGACTTAAATAAACATCTATTGAAGTATAAATAACATTAGAAATGTCAAAGAAAAATTAAGTAATTAGTACAAAGAAAAACGAGAAATCGAGAAACTGACAAAAAATCGGTGTTACCGAAAAATTGGGAATATAACCCGAAGTGGGGCATTTTGGTCATTTGACACTTAGAGTTGCCTTTTGACCTCAATTTCCATTAAAAATAAATGATATTACACTTTAGAAATGTCATGAAAAATTAAATTGTGATACATTATATAAATAGTGAAAAAAGGGGAGATAAATGTGTAAATAATGGAACTTGAAATAATTAAACATTTAATTATAAGTTAGTGCTCCACTAACTCAATCCTTGGACACCTATAAAACCACTTGGGATAGCAGAAACATTCATCTTCTACCTTAGGAAAAAACTGGCCGTGAGCCTCCATTGAAGAAACTCCATGGCCGAATGAATGGACCTCCATGCAACCATGAAGTGAGCCCCTTTTTCCACTTGATTTCTTCACTAAAGTTTGTCTACACAACATGGAAAGAGATAGGCAGCAAGAAGGAGGATTTGGTGAAGTTTTGTGAAGCTCAAGTTAAGGTTAGTGCTTAATCTTTCCAATTTCCTTCGCTAATCCTTGTGTTGAGCTTTGGGTAAGTTAAATTGCTAAGAAAAATTGAGGAAATGATTGAGTATTGGTGAACCTTAGTTTTGGCAGCCATGAAAATGCATGGTTAGTGACTTATTCTATATTTAATGGATGGGAATTAAGGTTGATTAACTCAAATGGAAGTTGTAGTAGGTTAATGTTCAAGTATGTGCATGTTAGTGCTTGAATTAAGGGTTTGAAATGGGACCTTGATGCTTTGGCAAACTGCCATATTTGGCAGCCCATAATATCATGAATTTGTGTGTATGAATATGAAGTTTATTAATGAAATATGATAGTGTTAAATTGTGGGCAGCATATATAATTGATATTGAGGTATGAGTATGTGGAAGTGTATGTGTAATATTGATATTGATATTAAGATATGTTGAATTTTGGTGGAAGTGAATGTTAAACTTGAATGGTGTATTGTGTGCATTGAACACTTGAGTGTTCTGCCCAAAATGTTTGTTAGAATTGTGTACAATATATATATAAATGGCATTGATTGAATATTGAAGTATTGGAAGGAGGAGGATTGTCAAAATTGGAAGTGTGATGTTCAAATGCAGGTTGTGTATGTTGGCAGCACCTAAATTTGGTCATAAGTACAAAACTGTGAACCCAATTGGTATGAGGCTAATGTTAGTAGTATGCCCTAGAGCATATCATTTAGTATGTATCTTGTACATATTTTGTAACATCCTCCCGGTAGCAACTCCGTACATTCTACTGTTCCGGTGACCGGTGTCGGTCCGGACAGCTAGAACGTCCGAAAAAATATTTAAACTAAAGTGAGGAACCATAATTAACTCAAATATTAATAAGAAAAATTTAGTAAAAATTTTAGAAATAAAATACAACGAAGTCAAATGAGCCGGTGCCCAACGATGGGTAAACCAGAGAGAAGTTGCGGTTCTCGCAACTAGGAGCCCCAGACCCGGAGAAAAATTCATAAAATAATTTTTGGGACTCTAGAGAAGGGTCATTGAGGTTCCTATGGCATTAGAATGCCAAGAAAATATTTAGAAAAATTTTCAATCGGTACAGCCAATTTTGACCCGTTAAGCCAAACGGAGGGCATTTCGGTCATTTCGCCTTCAGAGGTGATTTTTGGTCGACTTGTCCAGTTAAGTAAATAATTATTATGACTCAAAATATGAATAAATATTGCTAAAAATTAAATTGAAATGTGGTAGAAAAGAAAAGAAAAGAAAAATAAAAAATTAAGCAAATTATGACATATTATGATGTCACTCACTTACTTCCAACTAATCACAATTAAACAACCTATTAATTAATAAATAAAAAGAGATAAATATGGGCAAAAAACAAAAGAAATCAGCAGCCCTTCTTCTCCTTAGAAAAACGTTTTACACCCCCTCCCCTCTTCCTCCATTGAATCTCAACCAAAGCTCCATTTTCATCCTTATTTCACCACAAACTCTCCTAAGTCCCTTCACTAAAAACTTGTCTCTACCTCTGGGGAAGTGTTTGGCAGCCTAGAAAGTGAAGGAAAGTGAAGTTTTAGCTTGGAGAAATCTGCCCTACAAGAGGTTAAAGTGAGGTTAGTGCACTATATACCTAAAACTCTTTAATTTCATGAAATGGAACTTGAATTTAGTAAGAAAATGTAATTTAAATGAACAAAATTCATGTGTATGTGTACATGAGTTTTGGCTGCCCTAGTGAAGGAATAGGAAGGAGTGTTTTTGATGAGCTTGAAGTGAACTAGAATCATGTAGGAAGTTCATAAACATAAGAATAATAAGTTGGTATGCTAACTAAGGCATTTTGTAGAAAACCTAATGTGAAGCTAGGGTTTTGGGGAGTGAAAATTGATTTGGCTTAGGAAATTGTTAGAGCACATTTTAATGGTCAATTAGTGACCATCTTAGGTAAGTTGACCATAAAATGGACTGAAAAATAGGATTGCAAATTGAAGTTGCAGGCTGCCCTAGGACAGTAGCAGAGGGACTGAAAATTCAGTCCACTTGCACTACCATAACTTGGGCTGTGTTGGTCCAATTGGTGTTTGGCCAATTGGAAATGAAACTAGGCTTATAATGGCACATTTTTGCTGAAGAAACTATGCCCAAAAGACCAAAGCAAGAGGACCAAAACTTGGCCCAAATCCAGACACCCTGCAACAGCCCCTGCAGAATTGACCAAATGAACAGTAAGGCCATAACTCACTGTAGATATGGTCAATTGATCTGAAATTTTTACAGCAACAAGTTAAGACATAGACAAACAACTTTCATGAAGTAACCTACCCCAAATTATGACCAGAACCAAATCAAATCATTGAGCAAAGTGAAGTTTACTGTACTGAGATTTTAAGAATTTTCATTTGAGCAGTGATGTTTGGATGGCTATAACTCTCTCTAGAAAACTCGGATTTAGGCGATTCTTAAACCGATGGAAACCTAAGGTATGGTAGAACATGTCATATGAAGAAAGTTAGGCCAAATTATGAACTTAACTTGGTCAAATTACTGACCAAAGTTGGACCAAAATCTGTCAAAACCCAAAATTTCAGCATGAACAGTACACGTGAACAGTAAACTTATTTTGGCCATAACTTAAGCTACAAAACTCCAAATGGAGTGATTCAAAAAAAGAAATTCAACTAGACAAAATAAGGAACAACTTTCATGTTTACCATTTCCTCAAATTCCCACTATAGAAATATCAAATGGAACAATAAAAATGAAGCACCAAATCTGAAAATTTTGTTCAATTAGCATTAAGCTTAGAAATGGTATTGGCAACCAATACCAAAAAGTTTTAAATACAAAATGTGGTATGTTTGGGGTGGTAAAACCAATACACCTATTTTCTATCCAAAAGTCAACATTTTTGTTGACCAATGAGGTAAATAGTGACACCAAAATCAAAAATTGGCAATTTTGCCAAAATGACCTAAGCTTTGAGAAAGTGACCTAAACTAACAAGTTTTGAATACAAAATGTGGTATGTTGGGAATATTAAAACCAATGTACCTATTGTTTATGCAAAAGTCAACATTTTAGTTGACTAATGAAATGAATAGTGACATGAAAACTTGAAATTCAAAAATTATGAAACTTAAAAATGCAAAATGCCCTAGTAGGCCTAATGTGATTGGTTTGGATAGTTTGGCATGCCAATAGGGTATTGTTTTAGCAGTACTGCGAAAGGCTTTATGCCTGTATTCATGGCTTTATGCCCGTATTTATGGCTTTTATGCTCGTATTCATGGCTTTTATGCCGATTATGTGATATCATGGCTTTTTAGCCATACTGACTGCATACGTGGTTGACGTTCTGCGTCCCATGGTATGACGGCCCGAGGCACCGCGGTGACCAGTGCCAACGACCCGTTATCCAGTCCAGTCGTTCAGTATAGGTTACCTGGGCATGGAAAAGTATAACTGTAATTGAACTGATTGTTAAAGAAAATACAAAAATTAAATATCAGGAATGATTATGATAGAATACAAAGAAACTCAAGATCATGAAGAAAATAATTAACAAAATGCATGAAGAAGTTAATATCATAAAACGTAATTAGCCCTCGACTAAATATTAAGTTGGTAATTATTCAGTTCTTATGAACACAATGGCTAAGAAATTATCATTTTTATTTGCATATTGTTTCTTTCATTTTATTATTTGCACCACTAAGCTTTATGCTTACCGCGTCGCTTTTGCAATGCGTAGGTACTGAAGATTTGGACAGAGGGCCCAGTAGACCACTGATTCGGTAAGGCAGTTCACAGTTCTGCATAGTGTCCGTGTCACCTCAACCACGATTGCATTGGTAGGACACTAGGTGTCATTTTGGCATTCTGTAATAAATTTTGATTTTCTCATATGTAATGAAACTTATGTAATGTATTTTGATTTTCATGTAAATAATGCAAATTTGTGCTTGTAAATAGAAAAGTGAATATTGATCTGTGATTGTTACATGACTATCAAATGAGATGAATGATTGAAAATTGAAATTGAGAAATGAATGGTTGACAAATGTTGAGATGATGATTATTGGAGTTTGAGAGTAATTGAATACGAATATATGAATATTGGAAGTGTTTTTCACAGGTTCCGAAGAACTGTTTTCTCCATTTTTAGCCGGTACTCCGCCGGATTTTCTTTAAAATTTTCGGAACCTTAAATAAATTATAATTTTGATAAATGGCTTAAATAAATTATATTTCACAAGTTATATTCAAAAGGAAGAATAAAAATGAATTAAGATAAAATAGAGTGCTCGGCACACTGAGTGGCATAACTTGCTCGGCTACACTGTAGTTGGGTAAGGGGTGTCACATTTAGTGGTATCAGAGCACGGTTTAGGCGTTTCTGGGCCTAGATTGAGTCCATACCATGCATTGCATTTGTAAGAGTCGAGGTGACACTAATGCAGATCTGTTTGTCTTTGTTATTTTGAATAGGATATGGACCCTTCATCTCAGAGAGCTGTTGAGGAGGAAGTGGAGAGTCATGCTCCACCTGCAGTAGCTGAGACTGGGGGTAGGGGAGAACTTACTCCACCAGCTCAAGCTGAGCCTGCTCAGCCTACACAGGCCATGTTCCTACAAATGGCCGATTTCTTTAGACAAATGGCCGGAGTAATGCCACCGCCACCACCACCAGCTCCACAGCAGAAATCACACCTGGAAAGATTAAGAAAGTTTGGAGCAGTGGACTTCTATGGCAAGAGAGAAGATGATTCTGTTGCAGCCGAGAATTGGTTGAACAGAACATGCAGAGTTCTAAAACAACTCCACTGCACCCCAGAACAAAACCTGGAAGCTGCCATATCTTTGTTGCAAGATAATGCATACGAGTGGTGGGACACGGTGTCCAGTGAAGTACAGCAGGAAATAGTAACTTGGGATTTCTTCCTCTCCGAATTCAAGAAGAAATATGTGGGTAGTGTATATCTGGAAGAGAGAAGAAGAGAGTTCATTAACCTGAGGCAGAGACAGCTGTCAGTGGCGAATATGAAAAGGAATTCGTAAGATTGAGCCGCTATGGAAGGGAGATAGTCCCTAATGAGGCCGAGAGGTGTAAGAGATTTGAAGAGGGATTGAACGACAATATAAAGCTCATGATCACTGCCTTGGGAATCACTGACTTCACCAAGATAGTGGAAGCTGCATTAAAAGAGGAGAAAGTGAGAATAAAAGAACAAAATAGGAAAGATAGGCAGCGTAAGAGGGAATTTGGACCAGGACAGTCATGTATACCAACTGATAGTAAGAAGTTTAAGGGTTCTAGTTCACAAGATCAGATACAGGGCCACAGAGGCCAGATTGGAATATCTATAGCTAGTTCCCTGGGCACAATAACAAGAGGATCAACCCCAGTGCCTGAATGTATGCATTGTGGTAGAAGACACAGAGGGGAGTGCTGACTCTTAACTGGAGAGTGTTTCAAGTGTGGGGCTACGGATCATTTCATAAGAGATTGCCCTCAGAGGAGTGGCTCAATAGCTCCTGTACAAGCTCATAGACCTTCCCCTATAGTTCAAAGGGGTAAAGGATCGGGTAGAGCAGAAACGGCTGACATTTCACAGAAGATTGTTTCTGAGACAGTTGAAAAGCCCGAAGTCAGGGTGGCACCACAAGTATATGCTATGGAAGCTCAGGAAGAGCCAAACCCAGACACTGATGAGGCGATACAAGGAAGTGAAGAAACAAGGAGGTAGCAACTCCTCGATTACTTAAGTCAGGTAAATTTCAAAGACGAAATTTAAATTAGAGGGGAAGAGTTGTAACATCCTCCCGGTAGCAACTCCGTACATTCTCTTCGGTGGCCAGGTGTCGGTCCGGACAGCTAGAACGTCCGGAAAAATATTTAAACTAAAGTGAGGAACCATAATTAACTCAAATATTAATAAGAAAAATTTAGTAAAAATTTTAGAAATAAAATACAACGAAGTCAAATGAGCCGGTGCCCAAGCGATGGGTAAACCAGAGAGAAGTTGCGGTTCTCGCAACTAGGAGCCCCAGACCCGGGGAAAAATTCATAAAATAATTTTTGGGACTCCAGAGAAGGGTCATTGAGGTTCCTATGGCATTAGAATGCCAAGAAAATATTTAGAAAAATTTTCAATTGGTACAGCCAATTTTGACCCATTAAGCCAAACGGAGGGCATTTCGGTCATTTCGCCTTCAGAGGTGATTTTTGGTCGACTTGTCCAGTTAAGTAAATAATTATTATGACTCAAAATATGAATAAATATTGCTAAAAATTAAATTGAAATGTGGTAGAAAAGAAAAGAAAAGAAAAATCAAAAATTAAGCAAATTATGACATATTATGATGTCACTCACTTACTTCCAACTAATCACAATTAAACAACCTATTAATTAATAAATAAAAAGAGATAAATATGGGCAAAAAACAAAAGAAATCAGCAGCCCTTCTTCTCCTTAGAAAAACGTTTTACACCCCCTCCCCTCTTCCTCCATTGAATCTCAACCAAAGCTCCATTTTCATCCTTATTTCACCACAAACTCTCCTAAGTCCCTTCACTAAAAACTTGTCTCTACCTCTGGGGAAGTGTTTGGCAGCCTAGAAAGTGAAGGAAAGTGAAGTTTTAGCTTGGAGAAATCTGCCCTACAAGAGGTTAAAGTGAGGTTAGTGCACTATATACCTAAAACTCTTTAATTTCATGAAATGGAACTTGAATTTAGTAAGAAAATGTAATTTAAATGAACAAAATTCATGTGTATGTGTACATGAATTTTGGCTGCCCTAGTGAAGGAATAGGAAGGAGTGTTTTTGATGAGCTTGAAGTGAACTAGAATCATGTAGGAAGTTTATAAACATAAGAATAATAAGTTGGTATGCTAACTAAGGCATTTTGTAGAAAACCTAATGTGAAGCTAGGGTTTTGGGGAGTGAAAATTGATTTGGCTTAGGAAATTGTTAGAGCACATTTTAATGGTCAATTAGTGACCATCATAGGTAAGTTGACCATAAAATGGACTGAAAAATAGGATTGCAAAGTGAAGTTGCAGGCTGCCCTAGGACAGCAGCAAAGGGACTGAAAATTCAGTCCACTTGCACTGCCATAACTTGGGCTGTGTTGGTCCAATTTGTGTTTGGCCAATTGGACATGAAACTAGGCTTATAATGGCACATTTTTTCTGAAGAAACTATGCCCAAAAGACCAAAGCAAGAGGACCAAAACTTGGCCCCAATCCGGACACCCTGCAACAGCCCCTGCAGAATTGACCAAATGAACAGTAACTGTTCATTTGGCCATAACTCACTGTAGATATGGTCAATTGACCTGAAATTTTTACAGCAACAAGTTAAGACATAGAAAAACAACTTTCATGAAGTAACCTACCCCAAATTATGACCAGAACCAAATCAAATCATTGAGCAAAGTGAAGTTTACTGTACTGAGATTTCCAGAATTTTCATTTGAGCAGTGATGTTTGGATCGCTATAACTCTCTCTAGAAAACTCGGATTTAGGCGATTCTTGAACCGATGGAAACCTAAGGTATGGTAGAACATGTCATATGAAGAAAGTTAGACCAAATTATGAACTTAACTTGGTCAAATTACTAACCAAATTTGGACCAAAATCTGTCAAAACCCAAAATTTCAGCATGAACAGTACACGTGAACAGTAAACTTATTTTGGCCATAACTTGAGCTACAAAACTCCAAATGGAGTGATTCAAGAAAAGAAATTCAACTAGACAAAATAAGGAACAACTTTCATGTTTACCATTTCCTCAAATTCCCACTGTAGAAATATCAAATGGAACAATAAAGATGAAGCACCAAATCTGAAAATTTTGTTCAATTAGCATTAAGCTTAGAAATGGTATTGGCAACCAATACCAACAAGTTTTAAATAAAAAATATTGTATGTTTGGGGTGTTAAAACCAATACACCTATATTCTATCCAAAAGTCAACATTTTTGTTGACCAATGAGGTGAATAGTGACACCAAAACCAAAAATTGGCAATTTTGCCAAAATGACTTAAGCTTTGAGAAAGTGACCTAAACTAACAAGTTTTGAATACAAAATGTGGTATGTTGGGAATATTAAAACCAATGTACCTATTGTTTATGCAAAAGTCAACATTTTAGTTGACTAATGAAATGAATAGTGACATGAAAACTTGAAATTCAAAAATTGTGAAACTTAAAAATGCAAAATGCCCTAGTAGGCCTAATGTGATTGGTTTGGATAGTTTGGCATGCCAATAGGGTATTGTTTTAGCAGTACTGCGAAAGGCTTTATGCCTGTATTCATGGCTTTATGCCCGTATTCATGGCTTTTATGCCGATTATGTGATATCATGGCTTTTTAGCCATACTGACTGCATACGTGGTTGACGTTCTGTGTCCCATGGTATGACGGCCCGAGGCACCGCGGTGTCCAGTGCCAACGACCCGTTATCCAGTCCAGTCGTTCAGTATAGGTTACTTGGGCATGGAAAAGTATAACTGTAATTGAACTGATTGTTAAAGAAAATACAAAAATTAAATATCAGGAATGATTATGATAGAATACAAAGAAACTCAAGATCATGAAGAAAATAATTAACAAAATGCATGAAGAAGTTAATATCATAAAACGTAATTAGCCCTCGACTAAACATTAAGTTGGTAATTATTCAGTTCTTATGAACACAATGGCTAAGAAATTATGATTTTTATTTGCATATTATTTCTTTCTATTTTATTATTTGCACCACTAAGCTTTATGCTTACCGCGTCGCTTTTGCAACGTGTAGGTACTGAAGATTTGGACAGAGGGCCCAGTAGACCACAGATTCGGTAAGGCAGTTCACAGTTCTGCATAGTGTCCGTGTCACCTCAACTTCTGCAGTGCATTGGTAGGACACTAGGTGTCATTTTGGCATTCTGTAATAAATTTTGATTTTCTCATATGTAATGAAACTTATGTAATGTATTTTGATTTTCATGTAAATAATGCAAATTTGTGCTTGTAAATGGAAAAGTGAATATTGATCTGTGATTGTTACATGACTATCAAATGAGATGAATGATTGAAAATTGAAATTGAGAAATGAATGGTTGACAAATGTTGAGATGATGATTATTGGAGTTTGAGAGTAATTGAATACGAATATATGAATATTGGAAGTGTTTTTCACAGGTTCCGAAGAACTGTTTTCTCCATTTTTAGCCGGTACTCCGCCGGATTTTCTTTAAAATTTTCGGAACCTTAAATAAATTATAATTTCGATAAATGGCTTAAATAAATTATATTTCACAAGTTATATTCAAAAGGAAGAATAAAAATGAATTAAGATAAAATAGAGTGCTCGGCACACTAAGTGGCATAACTTGCTCGGCTACACTATAGTCGGGTAAGGGGTGTCACATATTTTTATTAATAAAAGGCATTTCAACTTTTCCGTTTACATAATATATTTATGTGTAATAGAAAAGGTCCATTGATATTTTGTTAGAAATATTATTCTTAAGTTGTTAAGAATATGAGTGACAATATTTCTGGCACAAAGTATCATAAATAGGTTCACAATCGAGGATACTTCATAATAAGGACATGACTTATCCAGAAAGATTGTATTCATGTTTGATCCCAAGTTATTTATATGAGATATAAATAAGATGGAATGGTGAGTCTCATGCCATATAACAAACATGATAGGCACTTATAAATGATAAGTAGGCCGAACCAGTGACACTTATGACAAGCACATGGAGTTTACTCTTGTCAATGTTTTGTCATAAATCATATCAGTGCATATAATCTTTAGACCTGAGATAGCACAGTTATCTTGTATATAGGTAGTTTGAGTTTGATACTACTTTCATACTTGTACTGTGTATGGGTATATGGGCATGTGTTGGCTCCTACTAGTTATATATGGAGGTAGGTGTTGATCAAGATGGAATCTGTCCCTCTAAGTAAATAGAGATAAAATCCTATGTTCATTTAATTGTTCTTAATGTTTCAAGTTCCTGGCCAGGACAGATAGATTTATTCAGAAAAGACTTTCTGATGAGAAAATCTTTTTAATCAAGAACTGGAATTAAAAGAGAACTTAATATTCATAGCAAATGGAGTTTGAGATAAACCATGACTCCAGCTTGAGTTGGGATTTTGTAACAGAGAGATTCTAGTGCATGGTAACATATGATTATAGGCTCATTTAAGGTAAACCTTATTACTAATTGGGTGGCCATGGCATGCTATGCTAGGTGTTAACCATGGTCTATGAGGTTCATAAAATGATTTAGAGAAATCATTTATGGTAAGAGAGAGTTCTAATGATATTAAGAGTTGATATCATGTCTCATTGCCAATTAGTGATGAGCCTAGTAAGTCATACACATACACAAGTTATCACCTATTTAAATATGATTTAATTAATTAATTAAAGAGTTTAATTGATTAATTAAATAGGTTTGGTTTGCAATTAGATTGCAAAGTCCATAGCATGACTTGAAACCAAATCTAGATTATTGGATGTATAATATAAGTTAAATTTATATTTAAAGTGTTTAAATATGAATTTAATTAATGAGAAATTAATTAATAGAGATTAATTAATTAATTTATATTTGATATAAATTAATTAGAAGAAGAAAATAATTATTTTGGGTTAAGAACTCAAAATTAAGACACAGGGGCATTTTGGTCATTTGGCAGTGTGACACGTGGCACCATGAGATGGTGACACATGGCATAACACATAAGCTTGCCAAATTTTTTTTTTAATCATGTAAGATGATTAAAATTAAGATTAAATATAGGTTTGACACTTGGCACAATGTGATTGGGTCACTTAAACCTAGAGCTAATCAAAGGGTGACATGTGGCAAGGGTTTAATGTGTTAACCTAGCTATTTAAGTGTTGTTATGAGAAAATAAAACACAACCAGCAGCCACACTCCTTTGTCACGCCACTTTGAGGGTTTTTATCTCTTCTTCTTCATCTCTTATCAATTCAAAGAGATTAACCATCAATCTCTTGAATTAAGAACACTAGAAATTGTTTCTAGTGTCCTGTTTACATCTTTAATCTCTTAAAATGCAGAACTTGATTTTCTAATTAATAGAAAAAGCTTTAGAAGCTATTCAAGGGCTGCTATAGGTGTTCTTGGTGTGGACAAGCTAGAGGGACAACATCTGGTGTCCTGAAGACGAATCTCAAAGGCGCAGACATTGCGATTGCATCAAGAGGTTAGTGTAATCGTTCTTGATTTAATCTAGGGTTCTAAAATTAATCTGATTAATTTTAAAATCTTAAATGGAAAATACAGATCCAAAAACATATTAAAAGAGTTTTAATATGTTGTTTATCATTGAAATCAAATAGATAAAAATAAATCTTGCATGATGGATGTGACCCTAGGTGAAAATTTTTGAATTCAATGGTATAAACTTGTGTTTTTCACGCTTCCGTTCCTTCAATTGGTATCAGAGCCACTATATTTGCCATTTAGATTGTTGATTATATGATTTAATTGGGTGTTTGATCATAAGATCAAAAGTTCATTGCTGGTTGCAAAGCAAGTTGGCGGCATACTTGAAAAAATACCATCAATGGTGCGCATGGTTTGGCTTCCATGGGTGGTTTAAGGTTTGGCTTTTAATTCTGCAATTGTTGTATGATCTAAGGCCTATTCTTTAACTAATTAAAGTATTTAATTAGTAGTTTTTATCACACAATTAAATTATGATTCAAATAAGAATTTTAAAAATTGTTTGAATGTGATTCAAATCTGAATTTTAAAAGTTGTTTGAATGTGATTCAAATCTGAATTTTTAAAGTTGTTTGAATCATATTTAAATCTGATTTTTTAAAATTGATTGAATAAAATTCAGATCTGATTTTTTAAAAAATGTTTGAATGTGATTCAAATCTAATTTTTTTAAAAATGTTTGAATGTGATTCAAATCTGAATTTTTGAAGTTGTTTGAATGTGATTTAAATCTAAATTTTTAAATTTGTTTGAATGAGATTCAAATCTGAATTTTTAAATTTATTTGAATCATATTCAAATCTGGATTTTTAAGTTGAATATGAGATATTCAATTTAATTTAAGTATGTATGTTTTATTTAATTGTTAAATAGTGATATGCATGATGGATGATCATGGACTATAAAAGACCAATGTGATTGGATTTATTTCTTTTATGTTTCTTTGGGATTGTAAATTAATTAATTTATTTTAATTTTTTTTTGGGCATGTATTATTAAGTTTGTAATAATTTTTGGGTTGTAATTTCATTTATTTAAGTTCTTGTAAATTCGCCTTGGTATGCCAAGGATTACTATGTAATATTGGATTGCAAGAAGTTCAAGGAGGTCAAGAGCATTGGTGGGACCAGTGGGAGGAATTCAAGATCAAGTGTTGATTATGTACTCCTTCAGCAACTCTTGTAAAATGAATGAATGAAATGCACCTAGGAATGCCTGATTCAATTCTTGGTGGCTCGAATTGAATCCCTTAGAAAGTCCATGATCATACCATATTTACTGCTTATCCATGAATGCATGAGATGTATGGGAATGTATGCAATTATATGATATATGCATGCTAAATGGATAATGTACAAAGTGAGACCTTAATAGTAAATAGAATGACCATAAAATCTTCCAAACAAATGATTAAGTTGGAAATGCTATAATTAAAGTAATTATAACATAGGCCCTCCATTGGGGCAATTATTTTAAGAAATTTTAAATAGTTGCATAAGATGCAATTTATTTAAGAGATTTTCTTAAGAATAATTGTTAAGCATGAGATATTGTAAATATGTAAATGGTTTAGTGGCCAATATTGGATGTACCTGAGGACATTAAAATTATTTGCATACTTACTGGCTCAATGGGATCAACTTAACTAATGCAAGATAAGTCAATAATGGATGTACCTGAGATTTTGAGCATTAGGGGCTAGGTAAAGGATTAAACCTCACATGAGATGTGATGGGCAAAGAGTTGCTCACTTATAGTTTATTGTAATTCCAATAATGGATGTACCTGAGGATGATCAATATAATTATAAGAATTCAATCACCGACTAGAAATCCATCCAACTAGGATTTTCGTTTTCTACTTTGGAAGTGTAGGATTCGCTAAGTTAGTGGGAGGACCAATTTGATTAAAAGACCATAATCATTTTGGTTAATTACATGATACATTTACTAATTAATCTGGTTATTTTACGTAGTTAATTTTACGATAAAAATGAGCACAAAACAACCACCACCATCCAATATCCTTGCAAGAATACGTGAGCACAATAGGTTGACAGTACCTAATCATGCGATTGGCTAAGAAATTTGAAACTTGTCCTGAACCTTGAACATATAGGATATGTTTTAGATTCAAATGTTCCTGGTCCCTTACCTCCAGAGGCCACACAAGAGGAACATGAAACTTTGGACAAGTGGAAGGAGCATGATATGAGAGCTAAGTGTTACATGCTTGCTTCCATGAGTAATGAGTTACAGAAGCAACATGAGAACATGCAGAGTGCGAGTGAGATCCTCCTTCACCTATAAGAGTTGTATGGTGAGCACAGCAGAAATGCTAGGTATGAGATATCTAGACAGCTATTCCGTATGAGGAAGTCTGAGGGACAGAATGTTGGGGATCATGTCCACAAGATGATTCGGATGATTGAGCAGTTGGAACATCTTGACTTTAACATGGATTTCCAACTACAGACAGATTTGATCCTTCAGTCCCTTCCTGAGTCTTTCGGGAATTTTGTGACAAATTTTCATATGACTCAACAGGAATGCACCTTAGCTGGTTTACTCAACATGCTGGTTATTGCTCAAAAGAATATGCCGGGCAATAAAGGAAAAGAGGTAGCTTTGGTTGCATCTTCTTCTGCTGGAAAGTTCAACAAGAAGAAGGGCAATATGAAAAAGAAACCTCAGATTCCTGGTCCTTCTAAGAAAATAGCTAAACAGAAAGGGAAGACTAAAGCTGATGAAGGCAAAGGAAAGTGTTTCCACGCCAGCAGGAAAGTGTTTCCACTTAGCAGGAAAGTGTTTCCATTGCCAGTAAGAAAGTGTTTCCACTGGCCAGAGTATAGCAATCTAAATGAATGCAATGCCATGGTGAAAACCAACTTAAGTTCAAAATATATTTAGCACTTAAGGTTATGTCATGTTGCAGAAGATAGGATTACAAAATTGGAGAAAATGGGGTTTTATCCTCATTGGGCTCTGAGCCTACTCCAACTTGTGAATCTTGCCTTCAGGGCAAAATGACTAGATCACCCTTTGTTGGACAAGGGCTAAGAGCTTAAAATATTTTAGAGCTAATACATAGTGATGTATGTGGTCCATTTAAAGAAATGGCTAGAGAGGGTTTTCATTATTTTATTACCTTTACTGATGATAAATCAAGGTTTGGGTATTTATATTTGATGAAATACAAACATGAATCTTTTGAAAAGTTCAAAGAATTTAAATCTGAAGTAGAAAATCAAACAGGAAAGAATATTAAAGCTCTTGATCGGATCGTGGAGGTGAATATTTGAAATCTTGAATTTGATGAATACTTGAGAGAGCATGGCATTGTTTCTCGGTGACTCCTCCGGGAGCATACAACTGAATGGTGTATCTGAAAGGAGAAATCGTACCCTATTGGATATGGTATGTAGTATGATGAGCTATACTGATATGCCAATCTTCTTTTGGGGATTTGCATTAGAATCAGCTTTGTATATTCTGAATAGGATTCCATCAAAATCAGTTTCTTCCACACCTTATGAGATATGGCATGGAAGAAAACCAAGTCTTAAGCATGTTAAGATTTGGGGTTGTCTAGCTTATATCAAAAGGTGAACAACGATAAATTGGAGACGGATCGAGAAAAGGTCGATTTGTTGGATATCCAAAAGATAGTTTTGGATATTATTTTTATTTGCCTACTTCACAAAAGGTTGTGATAAGTAGAGATGCCACATTTCTTGAACAACAGTTTGTTCAAGAAGGAGGCAAAGGAAGGCAAATAGAGTTAGAATTGGAGAATTCGACCAACCAATGCATCGGATGGATATAGATCCATCTAGTTAACCAATACCCGTTGATGAAACATCTACAATTTGTTCCTCGTAGAACAACCGAGGTATCTCACCCACCGATGAGATATGGTTTTCTTAATGAAGAAGAACAAGAGTTGTCTAATAATGAAGAAGTAGATCATTGAGATTATCAACTTACCTATGAAGAAGCTATATCAGATATAGACTCTTCAAAATGGATTGATTCTATGAAATCCGAGATTGATTCCATGTATAAGAATCAAGTTTGGGATCTTGTTGACCCACCTGAAGGTATTATACCTATAGCGAAAAAATGGGTTTTCAAGAAGAAAATTGGTTCTGATGGAAAGGTAGAGACCTATAAGGCAAGGCTAGTAGCGAAAGGGTTTCGCCAAAGGCAAGGAATTAACTATGAGGAGACTTTCTCGCCTGTTGTCATGCTTAAATCAATTAGGATTTTATTAGCAATAGTTGCGTACTATGATTATGAGATTTGGCAGATGGATGTCAAAACAGCTTTTCTCAATGGATACATTGAAGAAAACATTTTCATGGAACAACCTAAGGGATTTGAATCCCAAGATGGTTCCAAGGTATGCAAGCTAAAGCGATCCATTTATGGGTTGAAACAAGCTTCGAGGAGTTGGAACATCCATTTTGATGAAGCCATTAAGTCCTTTGGTTTTATCAAAAATGAGGATGAGCCATGTGTATATAAGAAGGTTAGTGACAGTGCTATCACTTTCCTGTCTTATATATGGATGACATACTGTTGATGGGTAATGACACAGGTATGTTGACGACTATAAAGGTATGGTTGTCAAATACATTCTCCATGAAAGACTTAGGGGAGGCAACCTATATTCTTGGGATCCGCATCTATAGAGATAGAGCGAAAAGAATAATTAGTTTATCCCAAAGTCTATACTTGGAAAAGGTGTTAAAGAGGTTTAACATGCTTGATTCCAAGAGAGGATTGTTACCAGTGAGACATGGTATCCATCTTTCTAAAGAGATGTCTCCAAAGACACTTGAAGAAAGAGATAAGATGGCAGATTCCATATGCTTGGCTATTGGAAGTTTAATGTATGCAATGTTGTGTACTAGGCGGATATCGCATATCTTTATTAGTTTGACTAGCGGTATCAATCCAATCAGGTTTGGAACATGGATAGTCACAAGAATATCCTTAAGTACTTGAGAAGAACTAAGGATTTATTCTTGATTTATGGAGGTGGAGACTTGCAACTGGATGGTTATCACGATTACGATTTCCAATCGGATATCGATGATAGAAAGTCTACCTCTGGATATGTGTTCATTTGTAATGGAGTGCGATCGGTTGGAAGAGTTCCAAGCGAGCACGATTGCAGATTCCACTCTGGAAGTGAGTATAATCTTTGCATCGAGATCTTTGCAAAGGAAGTTGCTTGGGTAAATAAGTTCGTGACAGAACTTAAAGTAGTTACTTCCATTGAGTCAGCAGTTCAACTGCAATGTGACAACAATGGAGCGATCATCTGAGCTAAGGAACTAAGGTCTCACCCAAAATCCAAACACATAGAAAGGCACTACCACATTATCGGAGATATAGTTGGGCAAGGTGATATAGCCATGCGAGAAAAATAACATCATTTGAAAAATCCAGTGATCCATTCACTAAGCCTATGTCACGGACTCATTAGACCTAAATCTTGAGAAGATAGGTCTTAGATATTGTAATTAATGGCTCTAGTGCTAGTGGGAGATTGTTAGTAGTATGCACTATATCATATCATTTATTATTTATCTTGTTCATATTTTTATTAATAAAAGGCATTTTCACTATTGCTATTTAAAAATATATTTATGTGTAATAGAAAAGGTCCATTGATATTTTGTTAGAAATATTATTCTTAAGTTGTTAAGAATATGAGTGACAATATTTCTAGCACAAAGTATCATAAATAGGTTCACAATCGAGGATACTTCATAATAAGGACATGACTTATCCAGAAAGATTGTATTCATGTTTGTTCCCAAGTTATTTATATGAGATATAAATAAGATGGAATGGTGAGTCTCATGCCATATAACAAACATGATAGGCATTTATAAATGGTAAGTAGGCGAACAGTGACACTTATGACAAGCACATGGAGTTTACTCTTGTCAATGTTTTGTCATAAATCATATCAGTGCATATAATCTTTAGACCTGAGATAGCACAGTTATCTTGTATATAGGTGGTTTGAGTTTAATACTGCTTTCATACTTGTACTGTGTATGGGTATATGGGCATGTGTTGGCTCCTACTAGTTATATATGGAGGTAGGTGTTGATCAAGATGGAATCTGTTCCTCTAAGTAAATAGAGATAAAATCCTATGTTCATTTAATTGTTCTTAATGTTTCAAGTTCCTGGCCAGGACAGATAGATTTATTCAGAAAAGAGTTTCTGATGAGAAAATCTTTTTAATCAAGAACTGGAATTAAAAGAGAACATAATATTCATAGCAAATGGATTTTGACATAAACCATGACTCTAGCTTGAGTTGGGATTTTGTAACAGAGAGATTCTAGTGCATGGTAACATATGATTATAGGTTCATTTAAGGTAAACCTTATTACTAATTGGGTGGCCATGGCATGCTATGCTAGGTGTTAACCATGATCTATGAGGTTCATAAAATGATTTAGAGAAATCATTTATGGTAAGAAAGAGTTCTAATGATATTAAGAGTTGATATCATGTCTCATTGCCAATTAGTGATGAGCCTAGTAAGTCACACACATACACAAGTTATCACCTATTTAAATATGATTTAATTAATTAATTAAAGAGTTTAATTGATTAATTAAATAGGTTTGGTTTGCAATTAGATTGCAAAGTCCCTAGCATAACTTGAAACCAAATCTAGATTATTAGATGTATAATATAAGTTAAATTTATATTTAAAGTGTTTAAATATGAATTTAATTAATGAGAAATTAATTAATAGAGATTAATTAATTAATTTATATTTGATATAAATTAATTAGAAGAAGAAAATAATTATTTTGGGTTAAGAACTCAAAATTAAGACACAGGGGCATTTTGGTCATTTGGCAGTGTGACACGTGGCACCATGAGATGGTGACACATGGCATAACACATAAGCTTGCCAAATTTTTTTTTTTAATCATGTAAGATGATTAAAATTAAGATTAAATATAGGTTTGACACTTGGCACAATGTGATTGGGTCACTTAAACCTAGAGCTAATCAAAGGGTGACATGTGGCAAGGGTTTAATGTGTTAACCTAGCTATTTAAGTGTTGTTATGAGAAAATAAAACACAACCAGCAGCCACACTCCTTTGTCACGCCACTTTGAGGGTTTTTATCTCTTCTTCTTCATCTCTTATCAATTCAAAGAGATTAACCATCAATCTCTTGAATTAAGAACACTAGAAATTGTTTCTAGTGTCCTGTTTACATCTTTAATCTCTTAAAATGCAGAACTTGATTTTCTAATTAATAGAAAAAGCTTTAGAAGCTATTCAAGGGCTGCCATAGGTGTTCTTGGTGTGGACAAGCTAGAGGGACAACATCCGTGTCACGAAGACGAATCTCAAAGCGCGAGACATTGCGATTGCATCAAGAGGTTAGTGTAATCGTTCTTGATTTAATCTAGGGTTCTAAAATTAATCTGATTAATTTTAAAATCTTAAATGGCAAATACAGATCCAAAAACATATTAAAAGAGTTTTAATATGTTGTTTATCATTGAAATCAAATAGATAAAAATAAATCTTGCATGATGGATGTGACCCTAGGTGAAAATTTTTGAATTCAATGGTATAAACTTGTGTTTTTCACGCTTCCGTTCCTTCAGCTAATGGATGGTAAAACTAGACACCAAATAAGCCAACTTTCATATAGAAATGTTGCTAAAATTCTGCCTAGAAATTGACATTAAAAATGACCAAATCCGGAATGGCAACCTTGCAAACTCAGATTTTTTACCTTATGAACAATAGTCATTAGGATGACCATAATTCACTCAAAACAGGTCTAATTGACCTGAAATTATTAGCATGTATAGCATATACATAGAGCTACAATTCTTATGAAGACACCAAAGCCCAAAAGTGGCCAGAACCAAGTCAAATAGCTTGCACAAGTTTGGATACCAAAACTGCCAGAACTAAATGTGACTTAAAATTGACCAAATTTTGCACTAAAGGTACAATCTATCCAGCTTTAATAAATTGACCATATCTTGGTCTATACAACTCAGAATGACCTAAAATTTTGTCCTGAGTGCAATAAGACATAGAGCTACAATTTTTCTTCTTTGACCAGAAGCTAAAAAAGAGAAATAGGATTTTAAGCTAGGCCAATCTTGCACACAAAAATTGAGAATTTGACATTTACATACAATGATGCTTGAAATAATTTGGCAATGAATGCCAACTTGTAAAAATGGTAAATTGCACTATATTGGTATCATATTGAAATGCAAATTGTGACATATTGGTAACATTAAACCTAATTCACCTAGTGAATCAAGGGTCAACTTTATAGGTTGACTAATGGAAGGAGTAGTATCAATAAAATTTAATTATGGAACCTTATGATTAGAAACAATTTAACTGAGTACTGAAACACTTTAAATTATGTGTTTCAGTTGAAAAGGATATTAAAGAGCATAAGGAACATTGATTCAAGGCCAGGAGGTGACTCATCTGAGGTCTGTGCACAATACTTTTTATATTCACTGCTTTTACTAGAAAATTTATTTGGAGAAATGAGTTATGAATAGTTTTTTATTGTTTTGGCTTTGGGAATATTATTTGGAAATTATTGTGTTGCCTACTTTGCAAATGGAAATTTTGAGATAAAATGTGATTTGTGGTTTGTATGAAATATTTAAATATTGTGATTTGAAATTGTTTTAATTCACACTTGGCATGACAATTACTATGTTCCTCCTCCATTTATGGGGTGAGTATGACTATATTCCTTCCTCTTTGACTTGTCAGTCTGAGGTGAGTATGGATGAGTTCTCATTAGCTAGCTAGCCACCTCCCTCATTGATTTCGATTAGTGAGGTGAGTATGCCTTGTCGTGTGTACAACACGGCATGTTTGGAAAAGTTTGTGTCATGACCTAAGTTGTGTTATTGATTGGCAACACTGTGTTATTCAATTTTTTGATCAAATTTGTGTTATGTGAGCTTTGAAAAATCGTTAATTGTTTGAATTGTAAATTGTCAATAAAAGTTTTATATACCGCATTTTAAATTATTATTGTGCACCACTGAGTAAATTTTACTTAGCAATAGCTTTTTCATTGCTGTCGCAGGTAGACAGGTAGACTGAGCAGCAAAGTAGGCTGCTTGTGCTACATTTTGGGATTCCACCGGGTATATTGAGTATACCATATTTCGAAATTTTGTTGTAATGTATGTGCACTGTATGTATATATTGTACTTGGTCTTTAGCAGTTGTAAAATAAAGTTGTAAATTATTTTGGCCTATCAAAATGTTGTATTACAAATCTCTTATTTCAGCTTTTGAAATACTCATTTATTTTTCCCTTAATCTTTGAAATTGCTGAAAATGATATTGAACTGAGTTTGAATTGTGTTGAGGACATTGAATTGTGTTGAGCCATATTGGAGTTTGGGATTGAAGAAATATATTGGAAGTGCTTTTTACAGGTTTTTGAAGAATTGTTTTATTCAAAATACAGATGGCACTCTGCCAAAATTTTTACAGAAATTACTGATACTTCAGATTTGTTAATTGGTTTCATTTCAGTTAAAAAACAAAAAAAAAAAAATTTAACACCTATAAAAAATGCTCACGCTGTAAAAAAAAAAAATAAGAAAAGGTTTAAAATAACTTGTAGTGTATTTAATGGGTTATCAGTAGACTAAGTTTGGTAATTCATTAGGTATACTACGGGATCATGTTATGCCTTACGGAGGGGTAGGGTGTGACATGGAATCAAGCACGTTAAACCTCTTTAACAACTTTTCCAAGTATAGACTTTGGGATAAACCAATTATTCTTTTTGCTCTATCTCTGTAGATGCGAATTCCAAGAATATAGGTTGCTTCCCCTAAGTCTTTCATGGAGAATGTATTTGACAACCATACCTTGACAGTTGTCAACATACCTATATCATTGCCTATTAATAAAATGTCAGCCACATATAAGACAAGGAAAGTGACAGCACTATCACTAACCTTCTTATATACACATGGTTCATCCACATTTTTGATAAAACCAAATGACTTAATGGCTTCATCAAAACGGATGTTCCAACTCCTTGAAGCTTGTTTTAACCCATAAATGGATTGCTTTAGCTTGCACACCTTGGAATTATCTTGGGATTCAAAACCCCTAGGTTGTTCCATGAAAATGTTTTCATCAATGTATCCATTGAGAAAAGTTGTTTTAACATCCATCTGCCAAATCTCATAATCATAGTATGCAGCTATTGCTAAAAGAATCCTAATTGATTTAAGCATAGCAACAGATGACAAAGTCTCCCCATAGTCGATTCCTTTTCTTTGGCGAAACCCTTTTGCTACTAGCCTTGCCTTATAGGTCTCTACCTTTCCATCAAAACTAATCTTCTTCTTGAAAACCCATTTATTCCCTATAGGTATAATACCTTCAAGTGGGTCAACAAGGTCCCAAACTTGACTCTTATGCATGGAATCAATTTCAGATTTCATAGCTTCAATCCATTTTGAAGAGTCTATATCTGATATAGCTTCTTTATAGGTAAGAGGATCATCTCTATGATCTATTTCTTCATGAGTAAATAACTCTTGTTCATCTTCATGAAGAAAACCATATCTCTCTTGTGGGTTAGATATCCTGATCGATCTGCGAGGAATTACTGTAGATGTTTCATCAATAGGTATAGGTTGACTAGATGGATCTATATCCATTTGATCTGTTAGTTGGTCAGAATTCTCCAATTCTAACTCTATTTGCCTTCCTTTGCCACCTTCTTGAATAAACTATTGTTCAAGAAATATTGTAACACCCTCACTGTATCCATTCTGTACATTCTATTGTTCCGATGACCAGTGTCAGTCCGGACAGTTAGAATGTCTGAAAAAAATATTTAGACTAAAGTGAGGAACCATAATTAACACAAATATTAATAAGAAAAACTTAGAAAAAAATTTTAGAAATAAAATACAACCAAGTTAAATGAGCCGGTGCCCTACTGATGGGTAACCCAGTGGGAAGTTGTGGTCCTCACAACTAGGAGCCCTAGACTCAAGAGAAAATTTATAAAATAATTTTTGGGACTCTAGGGAAGAGACATTGACGTTTCTATGGCATTAGAATGCCAAGAAAATGCTTAGAAAAATTTTTCAATTGGTACGGACAATTTTAGTCTGTTAAGCCAAACGGAGGGCATTTTGGTCATTTCGCCTTCAAAGATGATTTTTGGCCGACTTGTCCAGTTAAGTAAATAATTATTATGACATCAAATGTAAATAAATATTGCTAAAAATTAAATTGAAAATGAGTAGAAAAGAAAAGGAAAGAAAAATGAAAGAAATTAGGAATTATGACATCACATGATGTCATTAACATACCCCCACCCAATCACCATTTGATAAACTAATAAAAAGAGATAAAAATGAACTTAAAATGAGATAAAAAAAAAAAAACAAAAGAAACCAGCAGTTTCTTCTTCATACAGGCTGAACCAAGAGAGAGAGAGAGAGAGAGAGAGAGAGAGAAAGATCTCCATGAAAGCTCTTACTCAAGCTTAATTTTCTCTAAGCTTTCCACCCCAAAACCCTAAACTTCCTTCACAAAAAATTATCCCTAAACCTTGAGGAAGCTTTAAGTAGTAGAAAATTGAAGAGAGATTGAAGTTTTAACAAGCCAAGAAATGTGGTCCAAAGAGGTTAGTGTCCAATCTCTTAGCACTTTTACTTGATTCATGCTTAATGCCATGAGATAAGTAGAAAATGTAAGAAAAACAAAATAAAAACTATGTATATCCATCCCTATAAATTTCAATAGCCTAGGGGTGATTAGAGTTTGATGAATTTACTTGAAGTAAAGTATTTATGAGCTGCCCATAGCATGAGATGAGTGCTTGAACATGATTGTGTAAGTGAAATGCAAGTATAGTGCATGAATGAACTTGAGAACTTGGACATTTGAATAACATTAGGGTTTGCTCATGTAATGGTATGCTAAACTTGTAATGGTCAATTAGTGACCATTTGAATGTGTGTGAGAAGGAATTGAAGTGAGTAAGGGTGTTGGAGTTGAAATGAGTTGGGCTGCCCTTGGTGACCTGCAGGACTGGGTATGAGTCCAACAGGTTTGGGCAGCTATAAATGGAGTTGTAGAGGTTCAATTGGTGTAAGGCCAATTTAACATGAAACTAGACACATAATGGCACAACTTTGGTGAAGAAACCTTGCTCAGAAAACCAAACCAAGTTGATCAAAAAATTGCCCTAATCCGAGTGACATGCATTCTGCCTGGTCAAAATGACCAAATAAATAATGTTTATTCATTTGGTCATAACTTAGTGTAGAACGGTCCAATTGACCTGAAATTTTACAAAAGAAATCTGAGACATAGATCTACAACTTTCATGAAGAACACAAATCCAAATTCTGACCATAACCTAGTCAAATTGCTAACCAAACTTAGGTTACCAAATCTGGCAGAACCAGTTTTGCCAAGAATTTTGGATTCTATCCAATCCAGCCAGTTATGGTGTTTAGGCCATAACTTGAGCTAAAAAAATCCAAATGGAGTGATTCAAAAAAAGAAATGTAACTAAGCACAATAAGGAACAACTTTCATGAAGACAATTTTTCCAAATTCCCACTGTACAAATGACCAATGGAACAGTAAATATGAGGCTTGAAATCTGAAAATTATGAATAACTAACACTAAGCTTTGAAATGGAATTGGCAACTAATGCCAACAACTTTAGAATGCAAAATGTGGTATGTTGATGATATTTGAACCAATATACCTATTATCTATGAAAAAGTTAACATTTTAGTTGACTAATGAAATGAATAGTAACCTTACACATAAAATACAAATATTCAAGAAATGACTTTGTAATATGCCCTAGTAGGCCTAATGTGATTGGTTTGGATAGGTTGGCATGCCTTATTGCTTTTTATGATGTTATACTTGGCTATACTGATTATGATGTTATACTTGGCTTTATGCCTTATTGCTTTTTATGGCTTATTAGCCATTCTGTTTGCACACCGGGAGACACATTGTGACCGATGGTGTGACGGCCCGAGGTACCTGGTACCCAGTGCTAGTTTACCTATTTATCCAGTCCGATCAATTTGTATAGGTTACTTGGGCATGGAAAAGTATAATTGCAATTGAATTGATTATTAAAGAAATTAAGGAATTTAAAAATCAAGATAGAGATCAAGAATGATTATAATAAAATACAAAGAAGCTCAAAATCATCAAGAAAATAATTAACAAAATGCATGAAGAAGTTAGTATCATAAAATGTAATTAGCCCTCAACTAAACAATAAGTTAGTAATTAGTTTTTTATGAACATAATAACTAGGAAATTTTTTTTTTTTTGCATATTATATTTTCTTGTATTATTGGCACCACTAAGCTTTATGCTTAGCGCGTCGCTTTTACAACGCGTAGGTACTGAATATTTGGATAGAGGGCCTAGTAGACCACAGATTGGGTAAGGCCGTTCACAGTTCTGTATAGTGTCCATGTTACCTCGCAGACTACAGTGCATTGGTAGGACACTGGGTCCCATTTTGTATTGTTTTGATTTTTGTAAGCTTTGTAATTAAAATCTTATTTTATCATGTATAATTGAAACCTATATAATATAATTTTGCATTAATGTAAGTATTTGTAACTTTGTGTTTATAAATAACATATGAGAATTTATTTATGATTTGAGCCTGATGATGATGTGAAATGAATGAATGACAAATAGAGGAATTGTTAAGAAATTGTTGTAAATTGATGTGATATAAATGGAGTTTGAGAATGATTGGAAATTATTGGAAGTGTTTTTCACAGGTTCTGAAGAACTGTTTTCTCCATTTTTAGTCGGCACTCTGCTGAATTTTCTATAAAATTTTTGGAGCCGCAAATTAATTTATAATTTCAATAAATGATCTAAATGAGATCAATTTCATAAATTTCACTTAATAACTAATATAAATAAATTAAGAACTAATAAATATCAATGAGATAAATTATGGTATTCCGGTACACTATGCGACATATCTAGCTCGACTATACTGTAGATTGGTAAGGGGTGTCACAAATATGGCATCTCTGCTTATCATAACCTTTTGTCATGTAGGCAAATAAAAATAATATCCAAAACTTTCTTTTGGATACCCAACAAATTGACCCCTCTCTGATTTGGTTTCCAATTTGTCAGTCTTGTCACACCCTACCCCTCTGTAAGGCATGACATGATCCTGTAGTATACCCAATGAATTACCAACTTCGTCTACTGATAACCCATTAAATACACTACAAGGGATTTTAAAACTTTTCTTACTTCTTTTTACAGTGGTGAGAACTATTTACAGGTGTTAAAAACTTTTTTGAACTGAAGTGAAACAGCTAACACATTTGAATTATTAGTAATTTCTGTAAAAATTTTGGCAGAGTGCCATCTGTATTTTGAATAAAATAGTTCTTC
Organism: Hevea brasiliensis; assembly: GCF_030052815.1. Classification (NCBI taxonomy): domain Eukaryota; kingdom Viridiplantae; phylum Streptophyta; class Magnoliopsida; order Malpighiales; family Euphorbiaceae; genus Hevea; species Hevea brasiliensis. Next base: position 69,742,491 of record NC_079494.1, read on the forward strand.
AAAACCTATAAAAAGCACTTCAAATATATTTCTCATTCTCAACTCCAATATTTGATCAACTCAATATGTTTCTCAACTCAAATCCACAGTAATTTTTCAGTATTTTCAAAGGCTGAGATAAAAGAAATATAGTACAAATTTTACAAGTCAAAATAATTCACAATTTATTTTACAACTTCAATGTACAACTTTAATTTACAACTGCTCAAAACCAAGAACACTATATACATACAGTGAACATACATTACAATATAAAATGCAAAATATAGTATACTCAATATACCCGATGATCTCTCAGTGTAGTACTAGCAGCCCAGTCTGCTGCCCTGTCAGTCTGTCTACCTGCGACAGCAATGAAAAGCTATCGCTTAGTAAAATTTACTCAGTGGTGCACAATAACAATTTGAAATGCGATATATAAATCTTTTATTGACAATTCACAAATCAAATAGTTCACAATTCCATTTCATAATTCACAAAGTTCATATAACACAAATTTGATCAAATAACTGAGTAACACAGTTTTGCCAATCAATAACACAATTTGATCAAATAACTGAATAATACATTTTTGCCAATCAATAACACAATTTGATAAAATAACTGAATAATACAGTTTTACCAATCAATAACACCATTCGATCAAATAACTGAAGAATACAGTGTTACCAATCGATAACACAATTTAGGCCATGACACAATTTTTCCACACATGCCGTGTTGTACACCACGATAAGACACACTCACCCTAATAATCGAAATCAATGAGGAAGGAAGCTAGCTGAATAATGAGTACTCATCCACACTCACCTCAGACTGGCAAGTCAAAGAGGGAGGAACATAATCACACTCACCCCAGACTAATAAGTCAAAGAGGGAGGAATATGATCACACTCACCCCAGACTGGTAAGTCAAAGAGGGGGGAATGTAATAACAGTGTCATGCCAAGTGTGAATCAAAACAATTCCAAATCACAATATTTCATACAAACCACAAATCACATTTTATCTCAAAATTTCCATTTGCAAAGTAGGCAACACAATAATTTCCAAATAACATTTCCAAAGCTAAAACAATAAAAAACTATTCATAACTCATTTCTCCAAATAAATTTTCTAGTAAAAACAGTGAATATAAAAAGTATTGTGCATAGACACAATTTCAAACTGTAAAGTTCAATTAAATTTTTAAGTAGAAAATAAGAAATCAAAATTATTATGCACAAACATAATTTAAAACAATAACATACAAATAATCATAATTTATTTCAATTGAAAAATTCAAAAGAAATAATTATTGTGTACAAACCTTTGATATTTGCCTCTTGGCTCTGACTCAGTGATTCCTTCCCCTTCCCTGAGTCTTTGCTAACTGAAACACACAATTTGAAGTGTTTCAGTACTCATTTAAACTGTCTCTAACGATAATGCTTAATAATAAATTTATTAAATACTATTATTTCCTTAATCAACCTTTGATGCAATCTAGGTGAATTAGGTTTTAATATTACCCATGTGTCACATTTGTAGCCTTTTAGTATTGGTACATGTTACCAAATTCATATCCATGTATATTGCACTTTATTGCAATTTATCAGATTTCGGAATACTAATTTGACCTAACCAGATGACCTAGTTCCCTCAGTTTTTAGGTTTTGGTCAAAACTACAAACTTATAGATATATGTCTTATTGCACGCGGGGCAAAATTTCAGGTCATTCTGAGCTATGTAGACCAAGTTATGGTCATTTTACTATTGCTGGTCAGAATATACTAAAATTGGTCACTTTAGGTCATTTTAGGTCATTTTAGGTTCGGCTCGTTTTTGGACCCAAAATTATGCAAGCTATTTGACTTGCTTATGGTCATTTCTGGGCTTTGGTGTCTTGATAAGACTTGTAGATATATGTCTCAACTATTCATAGTAAAAATTTCAGGTCAATTGGACCTGTTTTGAGTGAATTATGTCCAAAAGACAAACTGCTGCCCAAATGGTCAATTTTCAGGCCTTAAATGCACTAATCCGGATTTGGTCATTTTTCAAGTTACCTTACAAGCAGAATTTTGGTAAGCTTCCTTCATGAAAGTTGGCACATTTTGTGCCTAGTTCCACCTCCAATTGGTCTCATACCAATTGGAGCCACACACTTAAAGTTCTAGGCCAAAATGCACACTGCCCTATTGCAACACTCTTCATCACATACCAAATACACTTTTAACACTTATCAAGTTACACATTCATGCCATTTTTCTTTTGTACCATAACATGAACATATTTCACAACACATTTTTGGTCACTTTGGCAGCTTATAACCACACTCAATATGCACATTATAGTCCAGAATTTACCAAGTTCAATTTACACACAATTTAACTACACAACTAAGCTCATTTACATGTCCAAACTCAAACCCTCATACACATACACAAGCTACCATAACAAGTACCACAGTTCAACAATAATATTCCATAAACCAAACCATGAAACAACATTTTTATGGTTCATAATTCAAGCTGCTGATTTGTACCTCACTTTGAATAAAATTCCAAGCTTCCAAATTGAAGTATACATTCACATATACTTAGTATACATCACCCAATTTATTCCTACAGATATAAACACATAATCAACCTTTTAATCTACCATTTACAAGCAAGGATAAACTGCCCTTAAGGAGTTTCCATGGCTATCAAAAATAAACATCTCCTTTAGAACATCAAACTCCAAAATTCTTTCCACAATTCAAGTACCCATAACATCCTCACAAACTTTAATGAAGCAATAATCAAAAACACATACTTACCACTTTAGAAAACTCTTCAAAACTTCACTAAAACTTGATCTTCTTGCTGCTTATCTACTACCCAAGTGGTGTAGAACAATTTTTGTGAAGGAATCAAATGGAAAAACGGCTTGGAGATGGGAGAATGGAGCTTGCATAGAGCTTGGAAGCTTTGGCCATGGAGTTCTTCTTGGAAGCTGTAAACGCTTATTTTGTGATGAGTATGTGCATTGAGGCCGTGGGAAACCCAATGATGAAAAATTATATGACTGTAAAATGTAATTGGAGGCATGAAGCTGAATTATTAATTCCGTAGCATGATCTTGAAAAAAAAATAATAATAATAAAGTTTTGGGGAAATTAATTTAATTAAATTTAAATAAAATTTTATTTTGTTTAAATTTAATATGGGTAGTTCTTAAATGGATCTAATTAAGTTTAATTGGGCTCCATGGGCCTAAGAAAGCCTAGTTAGGAATTTTAAATGGGACCCATTTAATTATTTTCTGAAAATTAAAATAACAAAATATCTCTCTCCACCTTGGCCCCACTCTCTTCCTCACTCCCTATTGGTGTCACCCCATTTCCCTCTCTTTCTATTGGTTGGAACACCTCACCCATATTCCAGTCTCATCCAAATTCATCAATCCTAGTCATTTAAGTTATCTAAACTTTATCACACTAGGACTCCAAACCCTACCACACCTCTTCCTCACTCCCTATTGGTGTCTTCCATTTTTTCCTCTCTTCCTATTGGTTGAAACACCTCACCCAAATCCCAGTCTTATTTGAATTCTGCAATCGTAGTTGTTTAAGTCATCTAAACTTTATCATCCTAAGACTCCAAACCCTATCACACTTCTCTCCCAAAACCCTATAAATACCCTACTAGAGAAGGAAAAAAAAAAGGAGGAAAAGAAGAAAAAAGAGAGGGGAAAAAGAGAGAAAAAAAAAAGAAAAGGATGATGGGAGGAAAGAGGAAGAGAAAATTTAGAGATATAGGAAATTTAGAGATATTCAAGACTCTTTGAGTTCTTCCATATTTTTTCTTTTCTTCAAGAAGATTTTCATATAAGATTTCTGGAAGGTCAGTTTTTATTATTTTCTTTCCAAGATCTATGCCACACAATATTTTAATTCTATGCTTGTTGTCTTCAATTTATTTTATATGTTCATATTGATCATGTAATCATGTTTAATTTGAGGGGATACACAACTCTGCACATGTTTAGTTTCTGTCTCTCGTATTTTTATTATTTTTCTTTATTTTCTGAATCTGTAAAAAATTTGTAAAAATTATATTCACATTCTACACGAAATTCCATTAATTTTAGGCTCAAGAATCACTAAAAAAGCTTTAATATTTTTTAAGCTATGGCTGTTTGAAGTTAGGATTCCTGCAAAATCTGATTTGCAGGATATCCGACTTGTGGAGCCCATATCTCCCTTGTTCCTTAATATTTTTGTGCAAATCTAGTGTCTAAAATTAACTTTAGAATCTTATGAATCTTTTTCAATTGGTTTTGCATTCATATCTGTTGTGGTTAATGAGTTATGAATTTTACAAAAAAAGTAGTATGATTCTATCACTTAGAAAAGTTACGATTTATGTAGACCATTTGGCTAGGGTTTTATTTGATTTATAAATTTTATGATCTTTTATGATATGTAGCCTATCTTCTGTAATTTTTTTTATGATTTTTAGGCATGTATAACTATTTTTAAAAAATCAAATTTCTTGCTACTGTTAATCTGCCAGAATTTAGAAATTGTATATTTATGCATGTTCTTGTATTTTCTTGGGTTTTAATTGATATTTGATCTATTTTCTGTGTTCTTTTAATTCAAGAAGTGTTATGAAGTGTTTGGATCATGTTAGAACACTTAAACCATTAGGTAGTTGTAACTAATTAGGAATCTTAACCCTTTAGGAGACTAGAGCTAGAATCCAACGTAAATTCTTATTAATATTTTCTTTATTTCTTTTATTTTTTTTTAGTTTCTTTATTTTTTTTTTGTTACAAACAAAATTGGTAAGTAGCCCTAAGGTAAGTACCAAAGAGGGCATTTGCGTGGAGCTTATATGGAGCTAAACGGGAGTAAGCCAGGGATATCATTGCCATACTAGAAGAGAAGACCCTTTTTTAAGGGTAGCTTGCCCCAATGGCAACTGCATTTACCAACAGGTAAGTAGCTCTAAACTTCTCGAATAACCATTGGCATGAAATTGTAGTAATAATAGAACTTTTATTTGGTAAATTAAAATTAACTTTATTTTTAATTTAACTAACTTTTGCATGTAATTAATTTAAATAAATACTTTATAAATTAAAATTAATCTTATTTGTAAATTAAACTAACATTGGCATGTAAATAAATTTAATTTAATACTTGGTAATTGTAAAATAAATTTTGCATGTTAAAAATCTTTATTAGGTTGTGATTGTTTGGGCCTTATGTGATATTAGAATAAATTACACATGTACATAATTAACTTAGTTCAATTATCCTTAGGGTAACTTGGTGAAAATTAATTAATTAGGTTAAATAGAAACGTAGGGTTATTTGAAATTGAATTTGTTTGCAAATTAAATTCCCAATAATAAATTAATTTTAGTCATCTGGTAAATATCATTTAAATAATTAGCAACCCCATAGATAGGAATTACTTGTGCATGAAAATTGTGTGTAAACAACAACCCTTTTGTGAATTACTTGCGTGTGTAGGATTAGAATTGCATTTTTTAGGATAAAGTTTAATAAAGGAATAATAAACAAGACTTATAGAAACATTAGTAGAGGACTGGCACTCGAATTAACGAGGTTAGACCAGGCGTAAGTGGTGTCTGACACCTTCCCCTTACGTACCCACTATCCCAAACCTAGACATTAGGCTATGGTAATGACGGTTGTGGAAACTCTGCAAGGAGTAAGTTGCCATCCATGACCCTCGGAAGAAACACTGAATATGTCCCGGTTATTACCATGGTGGCGACTCTTGTCTATCTATGCCTTCGTGGCATAAATCCTTAGTACCGTGGTAGTGTTATGGGAAGACGGTACGTACCAGTGGTTTGATTCTATTAGGATTGTATGAAGTGCATGTCTAGGAAATGCTGTCTAAGGAGGTGGTACTTAAGTGAGACCATTGTGACTCCACCATCTTTCCTGGGCATTACCCGGTGCATTTTATATAATTCTAATGGATGATATTTCGCCACACACCCCCGCTCCTACAGTTTGGCGACTCCGCTGGGGACGAAATGGATAGTTACTCCAACATGTTTCTATTAGTCTAATATTATTGCTTTGTTAAACTTTTTGCATTGCACTACACTATCACACGGATCATCCTTACCCTTTCAGCCTCATTAGTACTACCCAAGGAGACCATGGTTCTACTCGAGCTATGATGAATTGGTGAATGCTAGCACCCTATGCCCGTACCTTCGAGTATATAAAAGAGCCACAGTTTTGGCCGTTGTGATTAATGGACAAGCTCTCGCATGGGTGACCCTTTTCCTACCTGATGAAGCCCATGAGCCATAGATTTTAACCTTAAGTACCCCATAGATTTTTGTTGTGCTAGATTTATATCCTTACTGTTCAAACCATAAGTTCTAGTGGTAGTTGAGATGAACCTAGGCCTATGCATAAACCTAATGTGTGTATAGGCCCAAATCCATTTCAAAACCCATGTTAAGCAAGAGGATGCTTACTTATGGTTACACTTTAAGGATATAAATCCTTTGTTTGTAAGGGAAGGATCGTCCTGGACCACCCCCTGTTGGTGTGTCCAGTGTACCATAGCTTAGGATAGTGTAACATCCTCCCGGTAGCAATTCCGCACAGTCTACTGTTCCGGTGACCGGTGTCGGTCCGGACAGCTAGAACGTCCGGAAAAATATTCAAACTAAAGTAAAGAACCATAATTAACTCAAATATTAATAAGAAAAATTTAGGAAAAATTTTAGAAATAAAATACAACTAAGTCAAATGAGCCGGTGCCCAAGCGATGGGTAATCAGAGGTAAGTTGCGGTTCTCGCAACGAGGAGCCCTAGACCCGGAGAAAAATTCATAAAATAATTTTTGGGACTCCAAAGAAGGGTCATTGAGGTTCCTATGGCATTAGAATGCCAAGAAAATATTTAGAAAAATTTTTCAATGGGTACAGACAATTTTGACCCGTTAAGCCAAACGGAGGGCATTTTGGTCATTTCGCCTTCAGAGGTGATTTTTGGCCGACTTTTCCAGTTAAGTAAATAATTAATATGACATAAAATATGAAGAAATATTGCTAAAAATTAAATTGAAATGTGGTAGAAAAGAAAAGAAAAGAAAAATGAAGGAAATTAGGGATAATGACATCACATGATGTCATTTACATACCCTCCACCAATCACCATTCAATAAGTCTTTTTTTTAAACAATTAAAAGAGACAAATGGACTCAAAATTCTGCTGTTTCCTTCTTCTTCTTCAGCCAAAACGTGAATCTCTCCCTCTACTCCCTCCATTGATTTTCAAACAAAAGCTTCATTTCTCATGCTTCCTCACCATATTTCCTCAAGACCCTAACACTAAAATGAATCCTTGGACCTAGAGGAAGTGTTTGGCAGCCAAGAGAGTACAAGAAAATGAAGATTTAACTTGGAGAAATCTGCCCTACAAGAGGTTAAAGTGAGGTTAGTGCCTACTTATATATATACTTATTTGATTCCATGTTAGAAGCTTGAAATAAGTGAGAAATTGTAAATTAAATGAATAAAAGTTAAGTGTATGCATCCCTTGAATTTTTGGCAGCCCTAAGGAAGGATGAGTTTGATTGTTTTAATGAATTTAGAGTGGATAGAAATGATGTTTAAGGTATGAATATGCATGGATGTTGAACTAGTGTGCTAATTGAGGTTTATGGGCAAATTGAATTGGACATTAGGGTTTTGAGAAGTGAAAAATTGATTTGGCTTATGAAATTATTAGAGCACATTTTAATGGTCAATTAGTGACCATTTTAGGTAAGTTGACCATATTATGGATTGAAAAATAGGATTGCAAAGTGAAGTTGTAGGCTGCCCTAGGGCAAGATAGAGGGACTGAAAATTCAGTCCACTTGCACTGCCATAACTTTGGCTGTGTAGGTCCAATTGATGTTTGGCCAATTGGACATGAAACTAGGCTTATAATGGCACATTTTTGCTGAAGAAACCATGCCCAAAAGACCAAAGCAAGAGGACCAAAACTTGACCCCAATCCGGATACCCTGCAAACAGCCCCTGCAGAAATGACCTGTTCATTTGGCCATAACTCACTGTAGAGTGGTCAAATTGACCTGACATTTTTACAGCAATAAGATAGGATATAGACAAACAACTTTCATGAAGAAACCTACCCCAAATTATGCCATTAACCCATTCAAATTATTGAACAAAGTTGAGTTATCAAACCTGCAACTCTACAGATTTACATTTGAACAGTAATGTTTGGATGGCTATAACTCTCTCTAGAAAACTCGGATTTAGGCGATTCTTGAACCGATGGAAACCTAAGGCATGGTAGAACATTTCATATGAAGAAAGTTAGACCAAATTATGAACTTAACTTGGTCAAATTATTGACCAAAGTTGGACCAAAATCTGCCAAAACCCAAAATTTCAGCAGGAACAGTACCCATGAACAGTAAAATTATTTTGGCCATAACTTGAGCTATAAAACTCCAAATGGAGTGATTCAAAAAAAGAAATTCAACTAGACAAAATAAGGAACATTTTCTATGAAGGAAGTTTTGTCAAATTCCAACAGTAAATCGACCAATGAAACAGTGCAATTTCGGAGCACCAAAACCGAAAATTGGCAATTTTGCCAAAATGACCTAAGCTTTGAGAAAGTGACCAAAACCAACAAGTTTTAAATGAAAAATGTAGTATGTTTGAAGTGCCAAAGTCAATGTACATATTTTCTATGCAAAAGTCAACATTTTAGTTGACTAATGAAGTGAATAGTGACATGAAAACTTGAAATAAGCTTGGAAATGGATTTGGTAATTGATTCCAACAAGTTTTAAATGCAAAATGTGGTACATCGAGAGTGTTAAAACCAATGTACCTATTGTCTATGCAAAAGTCAACATTTTTGTTGACCAATGGGGTGAATAGTAATCAAAATGATTTGTGAATTAAGATGAAGACCTAGAACCAATTCTAAGCTTAAAAGCTTAGAATTGTATGACAAATATGGACTATGCATCCTAGTCAAAATTGTTAAAAAGAAATTTAGGCCATAAATTTGAAATCCATGAAATATTCATGGATTACTTGAAACATGAAAAAAAAGTCACCTAATTGATGTGAATAGATAGTTAGGGCATATATGCCCATCACAAATGGAATTCATAAAATATTAGAAACTCAACTTGAAATATAAAATTTGTAATTGCATAAGTAGATTCTTGAATGTATAAATGAGAAAGGAAAAATGTTTTGAATACAATGGTACATGTGAACAATTGTTTAGAATTGCGATCAATATGAATAACATAATGAATGGATAAATAAACCATATTAATGTATGAATGAGACATTAGTTCTCATTATTGTAAAGAGGAGAAGTATTTTGAGTACAATGGTATAAAAGAATAATTGATGTGAATTGTGATCATATAAATGATCAAATGAATGTATGAATTATGATTGAAATTTATCATGAAAAAAATGAAGTCATAAAGCACAATATATTAACATTTTAAAATATCAAATGCCCTAGTATACCTAACAAGATTGGTTTGGATAGTTTGGCATGCCAATAGGGTATTGTTTTAGCATACTGCGAAAGGAAAGGCTTTATGCCTGTATTCATGGCTTTATGCCCGTATCCATGGCTTTTATGCCCGTATTCATGGCTTTTATGCCGATTATGTGATATCATGGCTCTTTAGCCATACTGACTGCATACGTGGTTGATGTTCTGCGTCCCATGGTATGACGGCCCGAGGCACCGCGGTGTCCAGTGCCAACGACCCGTTATCCAGTCTAGTCGTTTAGTATAGGTTACTTGGGCAGTCAATTAAAGTATTATTCAATTCAGGCAGCTAAGTTAAGTTAAGTATAATGAAAATCCAGTACAATTAAATTAAGTATTGAATGAATAAGCAAAAGAGATTAGCAAAAGAAACATAACAAAAATATAAATTGCGAGCAAATCTGGACTTGAAATACAATACAGATAGAATAAATTATATACCTTCTAGTATTACTGAAAAGTTATAAACGAAGCACTTCCAAAGAGGAACAAACTAGTATATAAGATCGTTGATACTAGAAATACCATACCAAATTAAATTGATTCTTGAGTATCTGAATTATCATTTATTTCTTTCTTTACTTGTATATATTATTTCTGGTTATATTATTGCACCACTAAGCAGAAATGCTTAGCGCGATGGAATTGCTTCCTCGCGCAGGTACTGAAGGTAAAACCAGTAGATTGTCGACTGAGATTTTTGGAGTCCAGATCTGCAGAAGTGTCAGAAGAGTTCAAGATTGTCACCTCCTCAGCAATGCATGTAGATAGGGCTCATTTTATTCATGTTATGTATATTGTTCATTCCTAGCACATTGTAAATTATTTGTATATCTTGTACAAAATAAACTCATGTAATTAACCTATGAATTATGGAAGCTATTCAAAGTAAGTATTTTAATATGTGAATTGAATTTGAGTTATAATGAGATTATACTTGTGAATATTGAGATATTGAAAATCTATTGAGATTTCTGAGAAATCTGGATACTGTATTGAGATACATTATGTTTGAAAATTTTTGAGACTATTAAGTTTGAGAAATTGAGTATATATTGAAATTGTCTTTGGCAGGTTCAGAAGAACTGTTAGTCCAAATTACAGCTGACACTTTGTCGAATTATCGTTAAAATTTTTGAAATTTCCAATTTAGTTAGATTTTGATAAAAGTAAAAATAGCCTAAATCTTCAATAAAGTTTTTGAATAAATAAATCAAGGACTGTAATGAAATCAGATAAAATAGAGTGCTCCGGCACACTGAGTGGCATAACTTGCTCGGCTACACTGTAGTCGGGTAAGGGGTGTCACAGATAGAATTTTTTTTCTTACTCTGCACGTGAGAGTTGAAGGTATAAAGGGGCGAAGATTCAGTTCTGGAGATTTTTTTTTTCCTGGTTTTGATTCAGTCTTTGGTTCGATTTTAGCTCAGTTTATATGATCTAGTTTTGGTTTAGTTTTGGTTCTATTGGTATGGTTTGGTTTTGGTTTTGTAAAAGTAAAGGCAAAAAAAAAAAAAAAAAAGAGAAAAAAAAAAAGTCCATTCATGCATTGCATTCATGTACATAGCATACCTAGATTAACCCTTAAATCCTATTTTTTTTTTTTAGCAAACATAGCCTCAAAACATACCAAAGAGACTTCCACTTAGGTCACTTGGGTTAGGGAAGGGAAGAGACTAGTAAGGATTTCACCTGCACTACTTAGGATGGAAGAAATTATGGCCGTGATTGATGAAATATTGAATGCCAAGATGTTTGAGCTAGAAGAGACAATTGTGGTCAACTTTAGAAAGAGGCCCCAAAGTAGGTCAATTAAGTGGCATTAAAATTATTGAGGTTCAAATTGTGTCTCACACCCCAAGGAGATTTTTTTCAATTCAGCCAACCCTTATCCGAAGTTTTGGAGTGTCCCAAAGTTCAAGGCCTCCTACAGCTCTTAGCACCCAGACCACTACCAAATCCACTCCCTCCTAGCTATGATATCAACCACTATTGCCGATTCTACCAAGCCCACAGTCATGACACCGACTGATGCTTTCAACTTAAGCATGATATCTAAGACCTAATTGATGCCAAAAAGAAAATTGACCTAGAAAATCAACCCAAAAGCCCCATGCCTAGTCAAAATTTCTACCTACGCCAAGTCTCTACATGATCTCCATCACCCCAAATAACCCTAACAGAATTATTGACTTTATCCAACACATCCAAAAGCCCAATGAACTTATCCAACCTATTCAAAAGCTTAGTGAACCTATCCAACCAATCCAAAAGCCTAATGAACCTCAGTCTATAATGGTTGTTGACATTTGTGATAATTCTAGCTATGATAAGGGTCCTTTGGATGTTTGGACTGATTCTGATGAGGAGATAGTTGCATTACAACTAGATGGTTCAGTTCCACTAGTGTCTGATTTTCAAGTTGTTGGGATCTATAAAAACTAGATGGATCTAAAAGTGGCTACTATGAAGAAAGGGCTGAAGTTTTTTCTTAGCATAGGCCTAGGAGAAAGTACAGATGGTCTGGTGACTTTTCTTGAGATGAAGGGGTAGATCACAAGGTATGGTTTAGGCTATGAGCCAACTAAAGAGAAAAAAGAGTCAAAACCTCCTAAGTTCTTGAAAGAGAGGGGAAATTACCTTGACATATGATTAGGGGCTATCACATGTGAAAAAATTAGAGCAAAAAATCAGCACCATTGATCTAATGGCTGCATGGAAGCCAAGAACCTAAAATTACACTCATAAGTTTGAGTTGTCTTTTGTAATGCTCACAGTAGTGATACTGATGTTTCCAATTCTGATGTACTTGATAAAGATTTTGAGGCAAAGATCAATAACATAACCAGTCCTTTTACTTACTTGTTTGATGTTTATTCTAATAGGCGTATGCATGGAATTCATAATCATTTAGAATTTATTTCTATTAATGCATCAAAATTAATCCCTATTAATTTAGGTACACTAAATAATCCCAAAGAAATTAAGTTAGCTGAAGATTTAACCCAAGAAGAAAGAGATAAATTTATAGCCTTGTTAACAAAGTACCAAGAAGCACATGCCTCAAGCTTAAAATTAGATGGTCGATTCCCAAGCCATGCTGGTGTCCCTATAGGAAAAGAGTGATCAAAAGTTGACTTGGCTAGTTATCCTAATGAGGAGTAAAATTTCATGCTATGAAGGATTAATAGTAGCACATGTGGACTTGGAGGGAGAAGGAAAATGATATGAAGACATAATGAGGTCTCTGAAAGTGAGAGAATACTCACAATAAGCCTACAAAAGAGATAGAGCAATAATTCATAGATTAGCCACTCAATTTACTTTAGCTGGGGGGGCAATTCTACAAACTCTTATGTGTGATAGAAAAATAGGCTGAGCAAATAATGAAGGAAGTACACGCAGGAAATGTGTAGTTCCCATATGAATGGAAATGTTCTAGTTGGGAAAAAATGTTCGAAACATATAAGGATTGGCCTGAAAAACTCCTTTATATTCTTTATGGTTATCGTAGTACTGCAAGGACATTAACGGGGGCAACCCCATTCTCTTTAGTGTATGAGACTAAAGCAATGCTATACATTAAGCAAGAGCTCAGATCCTTAAGAGTGATGCTAGAAGCTAAGATCCAAAAAAAGAGTGGGCTTAGAAGAGATATGAAGAACTAGCTTTGATTAAAAGAGAATGTGAGCCCTGTATCATATGCAGGCTTCTCAGAGGAAGATAGCTAGAGTCTTTAATAAGAAGGTGAAGTCAAGGAAGATCAAAGAGGGAGACATGGTTTTGAAACAAGCTCGGCCCATTCCTTTTGACTTAAGAGGAAAGTTTAACCCAAGCTAGGATGGTCCATACATTGTTAAAAAGATCTTGCTACTGTAAGAATATCAAATATGGATGGGAATAAATTTCAAGAACTAGTCAATTTAGACAGGCTCAAATGGTACTTTGTGTGAAACAGGTCCGTTAGGCTAAAAACCTGCAAAAGGCGGTCTAGGCAAAAGTAAGGGGCAAAGAAAAGAAAAATGCTAGACTAAAAAGCTACAAAAGGCAGTCTAGGCAAAAGGAGATATGAGAGAAGATCTGGATGGAAAACCTGAAAAGGCCATTCGGCAGGTCATAAAGCTTATTTCTAACTTTGAAAGGTTAGAAATTTGGTAAAACTAAATGTAAGAGGGAGTAATGGTGTACCTGAATAAATAAAGAAGTTTTTATTGCATTAACCAGGAATAGGTTTTATTTAATTATGATTGTGAATGTTTGTGTCTTGAGAGATACATCAAAAGATTAAGTAATTGAACTGCATTGTTTTGATTTAACCTATTGCCTTATGAGCATGATAGAATAGGTGCTTGATATGAATATCCTGGTGATTATCTAATTTCAAAAAAAAAAAAAAAAGAGAAAAAGAAAAAGAAAAAGAAAAGAAAAAACAGAGCTCACTAAGTGGAAAACCCGAAAGGGCCGCTTAGGCAAAAGTTAGAGCAAGCTCGCTGAAATGAAAACTCGAAAGAGCATTTCAGGCAAAAGTTAGAGCACAAAAAATTGAGTTCATGGAAGATAAAGGAGTCAAGGCAGAAAAGTTTTGAAATAGCTGTAGAATAATGAAGCATGGAGGAGAGAAGAAAAAGAAAAATCAGAGAGAAATTGTATTGTGACCTTGAGGAAGTCTTTTTTGGTGAACAGTTCTTCTCAAAAATTTTGAGGTTATAAGAAAGTTTTTGCAAAAAGAGGCCCCCCAGAGGACTAGGTTTTTTTAGAATCTCTAGCAAAATCAGCATGCCCATGATAGAAAGTAGCATACATGAAGCATAAAAATCAGAGAAAATTTTGAAACCCAGTCATCCTAATTTTTTTTCAAATAATGAATTAGATATTTTTTGGTAAGTCCTTAGACGTTGTTTAGGATGCATGACATAGTTGTGTAAGGCATAGAAGAACATGCATCAACATGTCACCTGTGGGTGTGTAAGGCATAAAATAACATGCATCACCACAGTTTTAATTGTCGAACTACGAGGGGGTCTGATTCTTTCTCAGGATAGCGAGGGGGATACGTAGGTAGTTTAGGATCATGGTCCTAAATACGAACCCACAACATTTTATGACAGATGTTTTTTTCGTAAGTCCTTAGACGTTGTTTAGGGCACATGGCATAGTTGTGTAAGGCGTAGAAGAACACGCATCAACATGTCACCTGTAGGTGTGTAAGGCGTAGAAGAACATGCATCACCACAGTTTCAAGTGTCGAACTACGAGTGGGTCTGATTCTTCCTCAGGATAGCGAGGGGGATACATAGGTAGTTTAGGACTGCGGTCCTAAATACGAATCCACAACATTTCAAATCACATAGTTGCCATTGTCATGAGACCGTAGCTAGTCTCATGACACAGAGTGTATCGACAGAGCAAGATGCACTCAATTTTCACATGATACAGTTATCACTGTTATGAGACCGTAGCTAGTCTCATGACGCAGAGTGTATCGACAGAGCAAGATACACTCATTTTTTACATGACATAGTTATTAATGTTATGAGACCGTAGCTAGTCTCATAACATAGAGTATGTCAACCGAGCAACATATACTTGATCCTCATAGCCAATGTTTCATAGTTATTAGAAATTTGAGTTTCACTTTGACGAAACTTGAGCAATGCTTTAGCATTGATTTCAACTTTCGCCAAAGTGGGGGGCAAACTGTAGACGCTTATTTTTGTGATGAGTATGTGCATTGAGGTCGTGGGAAACCCGATGATGAAAAATTATATGACTGTAAAATGTAATTGGAGGCATGAAGCTGAATTATTAATTCCGTGGCATGATCATGAAAAAAATAATAATAATAATAAAGTTTTGGGGAAATTAATTTAATTAAATTTAAATAAAATTTTATTTTGTTTAAATTTAATATGGGTAGTTCTTAAATGGATCTAATTAAGTTTAATTGGGCTCCATGGGCCTAAGAAAGCCTAGTTAGGAATTTTAAATGTGACCCATTTAATTATTTTCTGAAAATTAAAATAACAAAATATCTCTCTCCTCCTTGGCCCCACTCTCTTCCTCACTCCCTATTGGTGTCACCCCATTTCCCTCTCTTTCTATTGGTTGGAACAGCTCACCCATATTCCAGTCTCATCCAAATTCATCAATCCTAGTCATTTAAGTTATCTGAACTTTATCACACTAGGACTCCAAACCTTACCACACCTCTTCCTCACTCCCCATTGGTGTCTTCCATTTTTTCCTGTCTTCCTATTGGTTGAAACACCTCACCCATATCCCAGTCTTATTCGAATTCTGCAATCGTAGTTGTTTAAGTCATCTAAACTTTATCATCCTAAGACTCCAAACCCTATCACACTTCTCTCCCAAAACCCTATAAATACACTACTAGAGAAGGAAAAAAAAAGGAGGAAAAGAAGAAAAAAGAGAGGGGAAAAAAAGAAAAAAAAAAAAAAAAGAGAAGGATGATGGGAGGAAAGAGGAAGAGAAAATTTAGAGATATAGGGAATTTAGAGAAATTCAAGACTCTTTGAGTTCTTCCATATTTTTTCTTTTCTTCAAGAAGATTTTCATACAAGATTTCTGGAAGGTCAGTTTTTATTGATTTCTTTTCAAGATCTATGCCACACAATATTTTAATTCTATGCTTCTTGTCTTCAATTTATTTTATATGTTCATATTGATCATGTAATCATGTTTAATTTGAGGGGATACACAACTCTGCACATGTTTAGTTTTTATCTCTCGTATTTTTATTATTTTTCTTTATTTTCTGAATTTGTAAAAAATTTGTAAAAATTATATTCATATTCTACACGAAATTCCATTAATTTTAGGCTCAAGAATTACTAAAAAAGCTTTAATATTTTGTAAGTTATGGCTGTTTGAAGTTACGGTTCCTATAAAATCTGATTTACAGGATATCCGACTTGTGGAGCCCATATCTCCCTTGTTCCTTAATATTTTTGTACAAATCTAGTGTCTAAAATTAACTTTAGAATCTTATGAATCTTTTTCAATTGGCTTTGCATTCATATCTGTTGTGGTTAATGAGTTATGAATTTTACAAAAAAAGTAGTACGATTCTGTCACTTAGAAAAGTTACGATTTATGTAGACCATTCGGCTAGGGTTTTATTTGATTTATAAATTTTATGATCTTTTATGATATGTAGCCTATCTTCTGTAATTTTTTTTATGATTTTTTGGCATGTATAACTATTTTTAAAAAATCAAATTTCTTGCTACCGTTAATCTGCCAGAATTTAGAAATTGTATATTTATGCATGTTCTTGTATTTTCTTGGGTTTTAATTGATATTTGATCTATTTTCTGTGTTCTTTTAATTCAAGAAGTGTTATGAAGTGTTTGGATCATGTTAGAAGGCTTAAACCATTAGGTAGTTATAACTAATTAGGAATCTTAACCCTTTAGGAGACTAGAGTTAGAATCCAATGTAAATTCTTATTAATATTTTCTTTATTTCTTTTATTTTCTTTTAGTTTCTTTTTTTTTTTATTACAAACAAAATTGGTAAGTAGCCCTAAGGTAAGTGCCAAAGAGGGCATTTGCGTGGAGCTTATATGGAGCTAAATGGGAGTAAGCCAGGGATATTATTGCCATACTAGAAGAGAAGACCCTTTTTTAAGGGTAGCTTACCCCAATGGCAACTACATTTACCAACAGACAAGTAGCTCTAAACTTCTCGAATAACCATTGGCATGAAATTGTAGTAATAATAGAACTTTTATTTGGTAAATTAAAATTAACTTTATTTTTAATTTAACTGACTTTTGCATGTAATTAATTTAAATAAATACTTTGTAAATTAAAATTAATCTTGTTTGTAAATTAAACTAACATTGGCATGTAAATAAATTTAATTTAATACTTGGTAATTGTAAAATAAATTTGCATGTTAGAAATCTTTATTAGGTTGTGATTGTTTGGGCCTTATGTGATATTAGAATAAATTACACATGTACATAATTAACTTAGTTCAATTATCCTTAGGGTAACTTGGTGAAAATTAATTAATTATGCTAAATAGAAACGTAGGGTTATTTGAAATTGAATTTGTTTGTAAATTAAATTTCCAATAATAAATTAATTTTAGTCATCTGGTAAATATCATTTAAATAATTAGCAACCCCATAAATAGGAATTACTTGTGCATGAAAATTGTGTGTAAACAACAACCCTTTTGTGAATTACTTGCGTGTGTAGGATTAGAATTGCATTTTTTAGGATAAAGTTTAATAAAGGAATAACAAACAAGACTTATAGAAACATTAGTAGAGGACTGACACTCGAATTAACGAGGTTAGACCAGGCGTAAGGGGTGCCTAACACCTTCCCCTTACGTACCCACTATCCCGAACCTAGACATTGGGCTATGGTAATGACGGTTGTGGAAACTCTGCAAGGAGTAAGTTGCCATCCATGACCCTGTTAGTAGTATGCCCTAGAGCATATTATTTAGTATGTATCTTGTACATATTTTTATTAATAAAAGGCATTTCCACTTTTCCGTTTACATAATATATTTATGTGTAATAGAAAAGGTCCATTGATATTTTGTTAGAAATATTATTCTTAAGTTGTTAAGAATATGAGTGACAATATTTCTAGTACGAAGTATCATAAATAGGTTCACAATCGAGGATACTTCATAATAAGGACATGGCTTATCCAGAAAGATTGTATTCATGTTTGTTCCCAAGTTATTTATATGAGATATAAATAAGATGGAATGGTGAGTCTCATGCCATATAACAAACATGATAGGCACTTATAAATGATAAGTAGGCCGAACCAGTGACACTTATGACAAGCACATGGAGTTTACTCTTGTCAATGTTTTGTCATAAATCATATCAGTGCATATAATCTTTAGACCTGAGATAGCACAGTTATCTTGTGTATAGGTAGTTTGAGTTTGATACTGCTTTCATACTTGTACTGTGTATGGGTATATGGGCATGTGTTGGCTCCTACTAGTTATATATGGAGGTAGGTGTTGATCAAGATGGAACCTCTAAGTAAATAGAGATAAAATCCTATGTTCATTTAATTGTTCTTGATGTTTCAAGTTCCTGGCCATGACAGATAGATTTATTCAGAAAAGAGTTTCTGATGAGAAAATCTTTTTAATCAAGAACTGGAATTAAAAGAGAACATAATATTCATAGCAAATGGAGTTTGACATAAACCATGACTCCAGCTTGAGTTGGGATTTTGTAACAGAGAGATTCTAGTGCATGGTAACATATGATTATATGTTCATTTAAGGTAAACCTTATTACTAATTGGGTGGCTATGGCATGCTATGCTAGGTGTTAACCATGATCTATGAGGTTCATAAAATGATTTAGAGAAATCATTTATGGTAAGAAAGAGTTCTGATGATATTAAGAGTTGATATAATGTCTCATTGCCAATTAGTGATGAGCCTAGTAAGTCACACACATACACAAGTTATCACCTAATTAAATATGATTTAATTAATTAATTAAAGAGTTTAATTGATTAATTAAATAGGTTTGGTTTGCAATTAGATTGCAAAGTCCCTAGCATGACTTGAAACCAAATCTAGATTATTGGATGTATAATATAAGTTAAATTTATATTTAAAGTGTTTAAATATGAATTTAATTAATGAGAAATTAATTAATAGAGATTAATTAATTAATTTATATTTGATATAAATTAATTAGAAGAAGAAAATAATTATTTTGGGTTAAGAACTCAAAATAAAGACACAGGGGCATTTTGGTCATTTTACAGTGTGACACGTGGCACCATGAGATGGTGACACGTAACACATAAGCTTGCCAAATGTTTTTTAATCATGTAAGATGATTAAAATCAAGATTAAATATAGGTTTGACACTTGGCACAATGTGATTGGGTCACTTAAACCTAGAGCTAATCAAAGGGTGACATGTGGCAAGGGTTTAATGTGTTAACCTAGCTATTTAAGTGTTGTTATGAAATGAAAAAACAACCAGCAGCCACTCCTCTCCTTTGTCACGCCGCTTTGAGGGTTTTCATCTCTTCTTCTTCATCTCTTATCAATTCAAAGAGATTAGCCATCAATCTCTTGAATTAAGAACACTAGAAATTATTTCTAGTGTCCTGTTTACATCTTTAATCTCTTAAAAGGCAGAACTTGATTTTCTAATTAATAGAAAAAGCTTTAGAAGCTATTCAAGGGCTGCCATAGGTGTTCTTGGTGTGGACAAGCTAGAGGGACAACATTTGGTGTCCTGAAGACGAATCTCAAAAGCGCAGACACGCTGCAGTGCATCAAGAGGTTAGTGTAATCGTTCTTGATTTAATCTAGGGTTCTAAAATTAATCTGATTAATTTTAAAATCTTAAATGGCAAATACAGATCCAAAAACATATTAAAAGAGTTTTAATATGTTGTTTATCATTGAAATCAAATAGATAAAAATAAATCTTGCATGATGCATGTGACCCTAGGTGAAAATTTTTGAATTCAATGGTATAAACTTGTGTTTTTCACGCTTCCGTTCCTTCAATTGGTATCAGAGCCACTATATTTGCCATTTAGATTGTTGATAATATGATTTAATTGTGTGTTTGATCATGAGATCAAAAGTTCATTGCTGGTTGCAAAGCAAGTTGGCGGCATACTTGAAAAAACACCATCAATGGTGCGCATGGTTTGGCTTCCATGGGTGGTTTAAGGTTTGGCTTTTAATTCTGCAATTGTTGTATGATCTAATGCCTATTCTTTGACTAATTAAAGTGTTTAATTAGTAGTTTTTATCACACAATTAAATTATGATTCAAATCAGAATTTTAAAAATTGTTTGAATGTGATTCAAATCTGAATTTTAAAAGTTGTTTGAATGTGATTCAAATCTGAATTTTTAAAGTTGTTTGAATTGTATTTAAATCTGATTTTTTAAAATTGATTGAATAAAATTCAGATCTGATTTTTTAAAAAATGTTTGAATGTGATTCAAATCTGATTTTTTTAAAAATGTTTGAATGTGATTCAAATCTGAATTTTTGAAGTTGTTTGAATGTGATTCAAATCTGAATTTTTAAATTTATTTGAATCATATTCAAATCTGGATTTTTAAGTTGAATATGAGATATTCAATTTAATTTAAGTATGTATGTTTTATTTAATTGTTAAATAGTGATATACATGATGGATGATCATGGACTATAAAAGACCAATGTGATTGGATTTATTTCTTTTATGTTTCTTTGGGATTGTAAATTAATTAATTTATTTTGGGCATGTATTATTAAGTTTGTAATAATTTTTGGATTGTAATTTCATTTATTTAAGTTCTTGTAAATTCGCCTTGGTATGCCAAGGATTACTATGTAATATTGGATTGCAAGAAGTTCAAGGAGGTCAAGAGCATTGGTGGGACCAGTGGGAGGAATTCAAGATCAAGTGTTAAGTATGTACTCCTTCAGCAACTCTTGTAAAATGAATGAATGATATGCACCTAGGAATGCCCTGATTCAATTCTTGGTGGCTCAGAATTGAATCCCTTAGAAAGTCCATGATCATACCATATTTACTGCTTATCCATGAATGCATGATATAAGCATGCTAAATGGATAATGTGCAAAGTGAGACCTTAATAGTAATTAGAATGACCATGAAATCTTCCAAACAAATGATTAAGTTGGAAATGCTATAATTAAAGTAATTATAACATAGGCCCTCCATTGGGGCAATTATTTTAAGAAATTTTAAATAGTTGCATGAGATGCAATTAATTTAAGAGATTTTCTTAAGAATAATTGTTAAGCATGAGATGTTGTAAATATGTAAATGGTTTAGTGGCCAACATTGGATGTACCTGAGGACATTAAAATTATTTGCATAATTACTGGCTCAATAGGATCAACTTAACTAATGCAAGATAAGTCAATAATGGATGTACCTGAGATTTTGAGCATTAGGGGCTAGGTAAAGGATTGAATCTCACATGAGATGTGATGGGCAAGGAATTGCTCACTTATAGTTTATTGTAATTCCAATAATGGATGTACCTGAGGATGATCAATAGAATTATAAGAATTCAATCACCCACTAGAAATCCATCCAACTAGGATTTCCGTTTCCTACTTTGGAAGTGTAGGATTCGCTAAGTTAGTGGGAGGACCAATTTGATTAAAAGACCATAATCATTTTGGTTAATTACATGATACATTTACTAATTAATCTGTTATTTTCTGCAGCTAATTTTCTCGATAAAAATGAGCACAAAACAACCACCACCATCCAATATCCTTGCAAGCATACTTGATCACAATAGGTTGACAGGACCTAATCTGTCTGATTGGCTAAGAAATTTGAAACTTGTCCTGAACCTTGAACATATAGGATATGTTCTAGATTCAAATGTTCCTGGTCCTTTACCTCCAGAGGCCACACAAGAGGAACATGATACTTTGGACAAGTGGAAGGAGCATGATATGAGAGCTAAGTGTTACATGCTTGCTACCATGAGTAATGAGTTACAGAAGCAACATGAGAACATGTAGAGTGCGAGTGAGATCCTCCTTCACCTACAAGAGTTGTTTAGTGAGCACAGCAAGAATGCTAGGTATGAGATATCTAGGCAGCTGTTCTGTATGAGGATGTCTGAGTTGGGTATCATGTCCACAAGATGATTCGACTAATTGAGCAGCTGGAACATCTTGACTTCAACATGGATTTCCAACTACAGACGGATTTGATCCTTCAGTCCCTTCCTGAGTCTTTTGGGAATTTTGTGACAAATTTCCATATGACTAAACAGGAATGCACCTTAGCTGATTTACTCAACATGCTGGTTATTGCCCAAAAGAATTTGCCAGGCAATAAAGGAAAAGAGGTAGCTTTGGTTGCATCTTCTTCTGCTGGAAAGTCCAACAAGAAGAAGGGCAATAGGAAAGAGAAACCTCAGATTCCTGGTCCTTCCAAGAAAATAGCTAAACAGAAAAGGAAGACTAAAGCTGATGGAGGCAAAGGAAAGTGTTTCCACTGCCAAAAGGTTGGGCACTGGAAAAGGAATTGGCCAGAGTATCTTGCTTCTCTGAAGGACAAGAAGGATACACCTTCGGAAGGTATGTCCATATCTTGTTATTTAGATTCTGATGATACTCATAGTTCATCTACAGCTTGGGTTTTAGATATCGTGCCGCTTCTCACATTTCTAATGATATGCAGAACTAGCAAACAGAGTGACTTGTGTTCTCAAGATATTAGAGTCCGGATTGGCAATGGCTCAATCATGAAGCTTTAGCCATAGGATCTAAATCTTTTACATGTTTGGACATGTTTTGTGTTTAGATAATATTTTATATGTACTGATGCTTTTAAGAACATCATTTCTATATCTAGTTTGACTAGAAATGGCTATGAATTTCAACATCGATGATGTTTGCAATATTTATTTTAGAAATAAATATATTGGTTCGGGTTATATGAATGATGGTCTTTATTATTTGGATAATAATGACAAACACAAATTGAATGCAAGTGATCTAAAAGAATGCAATGCCATGGTGAAAACCAACTTAAGTTCAAAATATATTTGGCACTTAAGGTTATGTCATGTTGCAGAAGATAGGATTGCAAAACTGGAGAAAATGGGGATTCTATCCTCATTGGGCTCTGAGCCTACTCCAACTTGTAAATCTTGCCTTCAGGGCAAAATGACTAGATCACCCTTTGTTGGACAAAGGCTAAGAGCTGAAAATATTTTGGAGCTAATACATAGTGATGTATGTGGTCCATTTAAAGAAATGGCTAGAGGGGGTTTTCATTATTTTATTACCTTTACTGATGATAAATCAAGATTTGGGTATTTGTATTTGATGAAATATAAACATGAATCCTTTGAAAAGTTCAAAGAATTTAAATCTGAAGTAGAAAATCAAACAGGAAAGAGTATTAAAGCTCTTCGATCAGATCGTGGAGGTGAATATTTGAGTACTGAATTTGATGAATACTTGAGAGAGCATGGCATTGTTTCTCAGCTGACTCCTCCAAGAACGCCACAGCTAAATGGTGTATCTAAAAGGAGAAATCGTACCCTATTGGATATGGTACGTAGTATGATGAGCTATACTGATATGCCAATCTTCTTTTGGGGATTTGCATTAGAATCAGCTTTGTATATTCTGAATAGGATTCCATCAAAATCAGTTTCTTCCACACCTTATGAGATATGGCATGGAAGAAAACCAAGTCTTAAGAATGTTAAGATTTGGGGTTGTCCAAATTATATCAAAAAGTCAACACTGATAAATTGGAGACCAGATCAGAAAAAGGTCGATTTGTTGGATATCCAAAAGATAGTTTTGGATATTATTTTTATTTGCCTACTTCACAAAAGGTTGTGATAAGTAGAGATGCCACATTTCTTGAACAACAGTTTGTTCAAGAAGGAGGCAAAGGAAGGCAAATAGAGTTAGAATTGGAGAATTCTGACCAACCAACAGATCATATGGATATAGATCCATCTAGTCAACCAATACCTGTTGATGAAACATCTACAGCTGTTCCTCGTAGAACAACCAGGGTATCTATCCCACCAGTGAGATATGGTTTTCTTCATGAAGAAGAACATGAGTTGTCTACTCATGAAGAAGTAGATCATGGAGATGATCCACTTACCTATGAAGAAGCTATATCAGATATAGACTCTTCAAAATGGATTGATGCTATGAAATCCGAGATTGATTCCATGTATAAGAATCAAGTTTGGGATCTTGTTGACCCACCTGAAGGTATTATACCTATAGGGAACAAATGGGTTTTCAAGAAGAAAATTGGTTCTGATGGAAAGGTAGAGACCTATAAGGCAAGGCTAGTAGCGAAAGGGTTTCGCCAAAGGCAAGGAATCGACTATGAGGAGACTTTCTCGCCTGTTGCCATGCTTAAATCAATTAGGATTTTATTAGCAATAGCTACGTACTATGATTATGAGATTTGGCAGATGGATGTCAAAACAGCTTTTCTCAATGGATACATTGAAGAAAACATTTTCATGGAATAACCTAAGGGATTTGAATCCCAAGATGGTTCCAAGGTATGCAAGCTAAAGCGATCCATTTATGGGTTGAAACAAGCTTCGAGGAGTTGGAACATCTGTTTTGATGAAGCCATTAAATCCTTTGGTTTTATCAAAAATGAGGATGAGCCATGTGTATATAAGAAGGTTAGTGACAGTGCTATCACTTTCCTTGTCTTATATGTGGATGACATACTGTTGATGGGTAATGACACAGGTATGTTGACGGCTATAAAGGTATGGTTGTCAAATACATTCTCCATGAAAGACTTAGGGGAGGCAACCTATATTCTTGGGATTCCCATCTATAGAGATAGAGCAAAAAGAATAATTGGTTTATCCCAAAGTCTATACTTGGAAAAGGTGTTAAAGAGGTTTAACATGCTTGATTCCAAGAGAGGATTGTTACCAGTGAGACATGGTATCCATCTTTCTAAAGAGATGTCTCCAAAGACACCTGAAGAAAGAGATAAGATGGCCAAGATTCCATATGCTTCGGCTATTGGAAGTTTAATGTATGCAATGTTGTGTACTAGGCCTGATATCGCATATGTCGTTAGTTTGACTAGCGGTATCAATCCAATCCAGGTTTGGAACATCGATAGTCACAAGAATATCCTTAAGTACTTGAGAAGAACTAAGGATTTATTCTTGATTTATGGAGGTGGAGACTTGCAATTGGATGGTTATACCGATTCGATTTCCAATCGATATCGATGATAGAAAGTCTACCTCTGGATATGTGTTCATTTGTAATGGAGGTGCATCGGTTGGAAGAGTTCCAAACAGAGCACGATCGCAGATTCCATTACGTAGTGAGTATATTGTCGCATCGATGTCGCAAAGGAAGCTATTTGGATAAAGAAGTTCATGACAGAACTTACAGAGTTCCTTCCATTGAGTCAGCCCACTACACCGTGACAATAATGGAGCATCATACAAAGCTAAGGAACTAAGGTCTCACCAAAATCCAAACACATAGAAAGGCACTACCACATTATCGTGAGATATAGTTGGGCAAGGCGATATAGCCATGCAGAAAATAACATCACCGAAAAATCCAATGATCCATTCACTAAGCCTATGTCACAGACTTAGTTAGATCGACATCTTGAGAAGATACGTCTAAGATATTGAAATGAATGGCTCTAGTGCTAGTGGGAGATTGTTAGTAGTATGCCCTAGAGCATATCATTTAGTATGTATCTTGTACATATTTTTATTAATAAAAGGCATTTCCACTTTTCCGTTTAAATAATATATTTATGTGTAATGTAAAAGGTCCATTGATATTTTGTTAGAAATATTATTCTTAAGTTATTAAGAATATGAGTGACAATATTTCTAGTACGAAGTATCATAAATAGGTTCACAATCGAGGATACTTCATAATAAGGACATGACTTATCAAGAAAGATTGTATTCATGTTTGTTCCCAAGTTATTTATATGAGATATAAATAAGATGGAATGGTGAGTCTCATGCCATATAACAAACATGATAGGCACTTATAAATGATAAGTAGGCCGAACTGGACACTTATGACAAGCACATGGAGTTTACTCTTGTCAATGTTTTGTCATAAATCATATCAGTGCATATAATCTTTAGACCTGAGATAGCACAGTTATCTTGTGTATAGGTAGTTTGAGTTTGATACTGCTTTCATACTTGTACTGTGTATGGGTATATGGGCATGTGTTGGCTCCTACTAGTTATATATGGAGGTAGGTGTTGATCAAGATGGAATCTGTTCCTCTAAGTAAATAGAGATAAAATCCTATGTTCATTTAATTGTTCTTGATGTTTCAAGTTCCTGCCAGACAGATAGATTTATTCGTAAAAGAGTTTCGATAAGAAAATCTTTTAATCAAGAACTGGAATTAAAAGAGAACATAATATTCATAGCAAATGGAGTTTGACATAAACCATGACTCAAATTGAGTTGGGATTTTGTAACAGAGAGATTCTAGTGCATGGTAACATATGATTATAGGTTCATTTAAGGTAAACCTTATTACTAATTGGGTGGCTATGGCATACTATGCTAGGTGTTAACCATGGTCTATGAGGTTCATAAAATGATTTAGAGAAATCATTTATGGTAAGAAAGAGTTCTGATGATATTAAGAGTTGATATCATGTCTCATTGCCAATTAGTGATGAGCCTAGTAAGTCACACACATACACAAGTTATCACCTAATTAAATATGATTTAATTAATTAATTAAAGAGTTTAATTGATTAATTAAATAGGTTTGGTTTGCAATTAGATTGCAAAGTCCCTAGCATGACTTGAAACCAAATCTAGATTATTGGATGTATAATATAAGTTAAATTTATATTTAAAGTGTTTAAATATGAATTTAATTAATGAGAAATTAATTAATAGAGATTAATTAATTAATTTATATTTGATATAAATTAATTAGAAGAAGAAAATAATTATTTTGGGTTAAGAACTCAAAATAAAGACACAGGGGCATTTTGGTCATTTTACAATGTGACACGTGGCACCATGAGATGGTGACACATGGCATAACACATAAGCTTGCCAAATGTTTTTTAATCATGTAAGATGATTAAAATCAAGATTAAATATAGGTTTGACACTTGGCATAAT
Source organism: Hevea brasiliensis (assembly GCF_030052815.1). NCBI lineage: Eukaryota > Viridiplantae > Streptophyta > Magnoliopsida > Malpighiales > Euphorbiaceae > Hevea > Hevea brasiliensis. Next base: position 69,769,755 of record NC_079494.1, read on the forward strand.
GTGATTGGGTCACTTAAACCTAGAGCTAATCAAAGGGTGACATGTGGCAAGGGTTTAATGTGTTAACCTAGCTATTTAAGTGTTATTATGAAAAGAAAAAACAACCAGTAGCCACTCCTCTCCTTTGTCACGCCACTTTGAGGGTTTTCATCTCTTCTTCTTCATCTCTTATCAATTCAAAGAGATTAGCCATCAATCTCTTGAATTAAGAACACTAGAAATTGTTTCTAGTGTCCTGTTTACATCTTTAATCTCTTAAAAGACAGAACTTGATTTTCTAATTAATAGAAAAAGCTTTAGAAGCTATTCAAGGGCTGCCATAGGTGTTCTTGGTGTGGACAAGCTAGAGGGACAACATCCGTGTCCTCAAGACGAATCTCAAAGCGCAGACACTGCGATTGCATCAAGAGGTTAGTGTAATCGTTCTTGATTTAATCTAGGGTTCTAAAATTAATCTGATTAATTTTAAAATCTTAAATGGAAAATATAGATCCAAAAACATATTAAAAGAGTTTTAATATGTTGTTTATCATTGAAATCAAATAGATAAAAATAAATCTTGCATGATGCATGTGACCCTAGGTGAAAATTTTTGAATTCAATGGTATAAACTTGTGTTTTTCACGCTTCCGTTCCTTCAGACCCTCAGAAGAAACACTGAATATGTCCCGGTTATTACCCGGGTGGTGACTCCTGTCTATCTATGCCTTCGTGGCATAAATCCTTAGTACCGTGGTAGTGTTATGGGAAGACGGTACTTACCAGTGGTTTGATTCCATTAGGATTGTATGAAGTGCATGTCTAGGAAATGATGTCTAAGGAGGTCGTACTTAAGTGAGACCATTGTGACTCCACCATCTTTCCTGGGCATTACCTGGTGCATTTTATATAATTCTAATGGATGATATTTCGCCACAACCCCCTGCTCCTACAAAAGCAATTCGGCGGCTCTTTGGGAAGGTTGAAGAAGATGACAATCTGTCCAAAAATGAGGATGTAGTGGTCCACTTAGGTGAGTTAGTGGAGCACTATGTGTGACTAAATATTTATTTAATCTTAAATTCCCAATTTCTCACATTAAGCTCCCAATTTTTGCTATTTACTTTAGGTACCACCAATTAAATTTTTCATGACATTTTCCAAGTGTAATATCATGTATTTTTAATGGAAATTTAGATCAAAAGACAACTCGGGGTGTCAAATGACCACAATACCCCTGTTCGGGTTGCATTCCCGACTTTTAGGTAATACCGGGTTTTGTCATTTTCTCGATTTCTCACTTTTCTTTGTACTAATTAATTAAATTTTCTTTGATATTTCTAATGATATTTATACTTCAATAGACATTTATTTAAGTTCTAAAAGTATTTTCCAGGGTTCCCCGCGGTCCAGAGCTAGTCAACAGTCCACACCTTAACTTCTCGGTGTGGTCACCCATCGCTAAAGTTCTCTGCTCGTTTAACTTGGTTACACTTCATTGCTATTATTTCTCCTTTATTTTTCTTGTCTTTCCTTTTCTTGTATTTCATTATTCTATGTCTCCTCACTAATATTTAAATATAGTTCTAGGCATTCTAGCTGTTCGGACAGACACTGGTCACCGAAACAGTAGAACGCACTACCGAACATAGGGGTGTTACAATTCTCCCCCCCTTAAAATAAATTTCATCCTCGAAATTTTACCCAATAGCCATCTTACAATAGTTATACGTTTATTTTCTCCTTCTATATGATCGTATAATCTTCTTTCCCTCGAATTTATATAAGACTTTTAACAATCTAATTCAACATTTAATTTATTTATATAACACCAATCTTCTCTTACTATTGTGTTGTCTAATATTTCGGTTCATGTTCCTTCTTGAATGACCCTTGAGGTCATATTAGAATGATTTATCTAATCATTGGTCCTCTGGCCATTCTAGTCAATAGTCTTCCTCACATTCGTAACATTTCTTTGTTATATCTGAACCAACTGTTCAAATTTCTACTTCTACAACTCTTTTTATCTATCAATATTCTATAACTTACTTCCTTCTATACTAACTATAACCTTCCGATTTTTTAACTTTTGAATTTTAAATCCCTAAGTAGGATTTTCAAACTTATTTCTAACAATTAAATATGTCCTGGCATAACTATACCAAAACAGATGCCGTTGCCAACTATTCTCATCTTGGTGTACTATCGAGTAGTATGTAGCTCTACACAATAATCTCAAGTCAATACTGTAATCTGCAACTTAAAGTATAAACATCAAGAACATTGCATAGTTACTACGATACATCCCAATAGATTAAACTTTCCTATCCTTTTATCCTTTTCGAATTCACTAATATCCAAAACTTATTCTAATTACAATATCCATTGACAATCACTAACTGTAACATCTTTGCCCTCATCTAAAGCAATTTCATTACTGTAACTTACTTTTAGGTCCTCTTGCCTCACATTAAGTAAGCTCGCCAATTAACTTTATAATTTATGGTGTGTTAGAAAATACTTGTCGCCGATAGGCTCTTTCAAAACTAATTTCACTTATTATCACAATCCTTATCTTAAAGGACTAATCACTAATGCATCAAAGTTTATTCCCCTGTAAAGGAATAATAACAGAACATATAGTTCTAACACTAACATAAAAGTAGGCAGACTCCAGGTCAAATAATACATATATATATATATATATATATATATATATTTATATATCTTAGTTACTAATTGAGAAAGTACCAGTAACAATGTCAAAAGTCTCAGTCTCTTCTCTCTGCCATATAACGTATACTCCAGTTGAAGCATCACCCTGTTCTGTCTGATTTATAGTACTCTGACTTCTAGGTGTACTACCCTTACCTCTACCTCTGCCTCTACTAACTGATGGTGAACTCTTTAGAGTAGAAACTTGGGTTGATCCCTTTGGTGTAGTAAATGATCCAGAACGACATGGATTTACACAATCCGTAGCAAAATGACCAGTCTCTCCACAATTAAAACATGCTCGTACGGCTCTATAACATACCCCACTATGTGGTTTACCACAAGTTTCGTAAAGTCGATCTGACAGATCATTTCTGGGTTTTTGCTGAGTTTGCTGATCCGATCGAGGTGGTTTCTGTCTAGAAGATCTATTTCTAACGGACTTCTTACCACCTCTGTTGTGTCCCCCAAAGTTTTTCCTCTTTCCAGTAGGACCATTGGAACGTTGTTCTACTAACTTTCCCTCTTTTTCTGCCTTCTCTGATTTCTTTTTCTCAGGGGCCGCTTCAGATTCAATTATTTCTAATTCTAGTGCTTAAGAAATAAGCTCAGAGAAGTTGTTATGTTTGAATCCGACTACTTGTAATCTGATACTAGGCTTTAAGCCGGTTTCAAACCTCTTACATCTCTCCCTGCTGGTAGAAAGTAGACTTACTACATAATGGCTTAGGTGGGAAAATTCCCTTTCATATTCAGCCACCGATCTACTCCCCTATTTTAGACTTAGGAACTCTTGCAGCTTCTGGTCCACATAAGCAACAGGGACATATTTTTATCTGAATTCCCGTAGAAAATCACTCCATGTTAGTACTGAAGGTTCTACCAGACTTTGGGGAATGGTTTTCCACCAGTCATATGCATCCCCCTGCAGCAGAGATACTGAGTATTCAAATCTGAGCTCCTTTGTATAATGTAGCTTCTTAAACACCATATCCATTCTCTCTAACCACTGTTCTGCCTCTAGAGGATCTACTGTCCCCTTGAACTCAGTAGCCCCATATTTCATTAATTTATCATACTGCTTAGTAGAAGACTATGGTTATACCACTAGTATCTATAGTGGACTTCAGTAGGCACGTTACCAGCCATCTGTTGGAACTTTGCAACTATCTGCTGAGCAAACTGAGCAGGAAACTGCTGTACTAAGGGGGCTGGTGTGGCTGATTCACTGACATTGTGTAGGGCTGGGGCATCCCCTTGTACCTCAGCCTCTATAGACTGATCGACTGAATGATCACCCTCTTCCATAGTCAATTCGAGGATCTTAGACCTCATTAACAAATAACACAAGGAGATTTCCTCCCATTAGTGCATATTTATAATGTAATGTACTGTATGTATAAAACAATGACATTGAGCAGTTGTACTATGAAGAAAGAATATTCAAATTATAGATGAAAACAGAATTTAAAAACTAGCTCTGATACCACTTAAACATGTCACACCCTACCCCTCTGTAAGGCATGACATGATCCCGTAGTATACCTAATGAATTACCAACTTCGTCTACTGATAACCATTAAATACACTACAAGGGATTTTAAAACTTTTCTTAGTTCTTATTACAGTGGTGAGCACTATTTACTGGTGTTAAAAACTTTTTTGAACTGAAGTGAAACAGCTAACACATTTGAATTATTAGTAATTTCTGTAAAAATTTTGGCAGAGTACCATCTGTATTTTGAATAAAACAGTTCTTCAAAAACCTATAAAAAGCACTTCAAATATATTTCTCAACCTCAACTCCAAATTTGATCAACTCAATATGTTTCTCAACTCAAATCCATAGTAATTTTTCAGTATTTTCAAAGGCTGAGATAAAAGAAATATAGTACAAATTTTACAAGTTAAAATAATTTACAATTTATTTTACAACTTCAATGTATAACTTTAATTTACAATTGCTCAAAACCAAGAACACTATATACATACAGTGAACATACATTACAATATAAAATGCAAAATATGGTATACTCAATATATCCGATGATCTCTCAGTGTAGTACTAGCAGCCTAGTCTGCTGCCCTGTCAGTCTGTCTACCTGCGACAGCAATGAAAAGCTATCGCTGAGTAAAATTTACTCAGTGGCATACAATAACAATTTGAAATGTGATATATAAATCTTTTATTGAAAATTCACAAATCAAATAGTTCACAATTCCATTTCATAATTCACAAAGTTCATATAACACAAATTTGATCAAATAACTGAGTAACACAGTTTTGCCAATCAATAACACAATTTGATCAAATAACTGAATAATACATTTTTGCCAATCAATAACACAATTTGATAAAATAATTGAATAATACAGTTTTACCAATCAATAACACCATTCGATCAAATAACTGAAGAATACAGTGTTGCCAATCGATAACACAATTTAGGCCACGACACAATTTTTGCACACATGCCATGTTGTACACCACGACAAGACACACTCACCCCAATAATCGAAATCAATGAGGGAGGAAGCTGACTGAATAATGAGTACTCATCTACACTTACCTCAGACTGGCAAGTCAAAGAGGGAGGAACATAATCACACTCACCCCAGACTAATAAGTCAAAGAGGGAGGAATATAATCACACTCACCCCAGACTGATAAGTCAAAGAGGGAGGAATGTAATAACAGTGTCATGCCAAGTGTGAATCAAAACAATTCCAAATCACAATATTTCATACAAACCACAAATCACATTTTATCTCAAAATTTCCATTTGCAAAGTAGGCAACACAATAATTTCCAAATAATATTTCCAAAGCTAAAACAATAAAAAACTATTCATAACTCATTTCTCCAAATAAATTTTCTAGTAAAAATAGTGAATATAAAAAGTATTGTGCATAGACACAATTTAAAACTTTAATGTTCAATTAAATTTTTAACTAGAAAATAAGAAATCAAAATTATTGTGCACAAACATAATTTAAAACAATAACATACAAATAATCATAACTTATTTCAATTGAAAAATTCAAAAGAAATAATTATTATGCACAAACCTCTGATATATGCCTCTTGGCTCTGACTCAGCAGTTCCTTCCCCTTCCCTGAGTCTTTGCTAACTGAAACACACAATTTGAAGTGTTTCAGTACACATTTAAACTGTCTCTAATGATAATGCTTAATAATTAATTTATTGAATACTATTATTTCCTTAGTCAACCTAAGATGTTGACCCTCGATGCAATCTAAGTGAATTAGGTTTTAATGTTACTAATATGTCACATTTATAGCCTTTTAGTATTGGTACATGTTACCAAATTCATTTCCATGTATTGCACTTTATTGCAATTTATCAGATTCCGGTATACTAATTTGACCTAATCGGATGGCCAAGTTCCCTCAGTTTTCGGGTTTTGGTCAAAACTACAAACTTGTAGATATTTGTCTTATTGCACACGGGGCAAAATTTCAGGTTATTCTGTGTAACAGCCCGATCCTTCTCCAGTTAGTATTGTCCGCTTTGGCCTATGGGCCTCACGGATTTGTCCCTTGGGAGGTTTCATTCCCAAAAGCGCGCTAACCAGGTGAGGAAGGCTCCCACATATATGGCCCAAATCTTTTCTTCCCGTTTCCGATGTGGGACAAGAAGTTTCCATCCCAGTGCGTAGCTGGTTGAACAAGCACGTCCCAACCCCATCCCTGGGTCGTGACAAGCCCACCAGCTTCAGCCTGGTGCGTCCTCGCACCACACACCATATTAGAGGGAGTCCAGCTCTGATACCACTAAAACATGTCACGCCTTATCCCGTATAAGGCATGACATGTTCCCGTAGCATGCCTAATGAATCACCGAACTCCACCTACCGATAATCCATTAGTTATGCTACAAAGGATTTTAAAACAAACCATAGCTTTTTATCTTATCAATTCTTTTGCGGAAAACTGTATGAGAATAGTTAAAATTCCATGCAAACATTCATTGGAAATAATGATAGACTAAATATTGCAAAAGTTACATTTTCATAAGTCTCAAAGTAAAATACAAAATAATTACAAACTCAAAATGTGATAGCAATGCAATGTTTTTAAATACAAACTGCTCAATGTCCGTACATCCATGCATATAGGTACAAAATACATCAAAAGGAAATTACAGGGGTATGACTACAATATATACCCACAAACAATACCAAAATGCTGCTTCTAAGTCTCTCACTCGCTCCCAAGTTTTAATTCCCTTAAATTCCCTTCATAAATTCCATAGCCCACTAAAAGAAAACATCAAAGAGATCTTTGATTGAGAGATTAAAAGCAAGGAGAACAAGAATTGCAAGAAAAGTAAAGTTGGAAAGAAATCAACAAAAGGTAATTTTCTTTTCATTTTAGGTTAGTTGTATAAGCTTTGAATGAAGTTAATTTATGATGAAATTTCATAAGAAAATGAAAGAAAACATATATGGAACCTAAACTAGGGTTTTGGCCAAATGGGAGAAAAATTAGGGTTTTGAACATTAGGGTTTAGAGACCAAAAATGTGAAGAAGTGCTAAATGATGTCTTTGACATAGTTTAAGGAAAGAAATGGCCATTTGTGACCTAATTAAGTGTGTGAGAAGTGTTTAAATCAAAGTCAAATTCGGATTGGGTATGAAGCATGACCAAAAGTCAACTTTGAGGGATTAAAAATGAAATTTTACAAGTGCAATTGGTATGGGACCAATTGGGACTGAAAATAGGCACTAAATGACACAATTTTCATTTAGGAAGCATGCCCAAAAAGTGACCAAAACCTAGTAAACAAACTGACCAAACTTAAAAATTGTAGTATGAACAGTACACATGAACAGTAATCGTGTTTGGGTCATAACTCGAGCTAGGCAAGTCAAAATGACCTAAAATTTTACCAGTAGTTAGATGAGATATAGACCTAAAACTTTCATGAAGAACACAAACCCAAATTATGCCATTAACCCAATCAAATTATTGAGCAAAGTTGAGTTACTGAATCTGCAAAACTGCAGAATTGCCAAATGAACAGTAAAATTTACAAGGCTATAACTCTCTCTAGAAAACTCCGATTTAGGCGATTCTTAAACCGATGGAAACCTAAGACATAGTAAAACATTTCATATGAAGAACATTAGACCAAATTATGGACTTTACTTGGTCAAATTGCTGAACAAAGTTGGATCGATAAATCTGCTAGAACAAAATCTGCAGCATGAACAGTGACGTGAACAGTAATGGTGTTTTTGGCATAACTTGAGCTACATAGCTCCGAATTAGGCGATTCAAAAAAGAAAATAAAGTTAAGACCTAAATGAACAATTTTCATGAAGAACATCTCACCAAATTATGATCAAAACTAGGTAAAAATTGGGTTCAAAGATTGGGGCACCAAGCTATCCCAAAACCAAAATATTCTAAAATTTTCAAAGCTAACTTGGGATGCATTAGACATGCATATAATGAGTTCTTGGCAGCAATTGAGATTGGTATTGAGGTATTCTATTTGTGTATTTTCAGTAGAAAAAGAAGTTGGAACGGACAAGGAGTAGTAGGTAACAATAAAGGAGAGCATTGAAGGTTTGTGCACAACTAACATTTTTCTTTGTTTTAGCTTTGTAAATTGATTTGAATAAGTTTATTTGAATGAGTTTGATTTGAAATGAGTTTATTTTCATTGAGGTATGTTTTTCTCTTGTATTTGAGGAATTTGTGTGTTGCCACCCCTTTTATGGATTTTATGATGATTTGAATATGCTATTATTTTGCAAACGTGATTATTGATTTAGAAACTCTTGAAAGTTGTTTTGAAACCACAGTTAGCATGACAGCCCCTTCGGAACTCCCCAGTAGTAATAGCTACTTGGGGTTTTATAATTGATATTGATTATGTCTCCCATTAATAATGGTTAGTGGGGTAAGACTACATAAGCACTCATTAGCTAGCTAGCCCTTCCCTCATTAATAACGGTTAGTGAGGTTGAGATTGCTTTGTCGTGGTGTACAACACGGCACTGATCGTGAAATTTTGTGTCATGGCCTGAACTTTGTGTTGATGTTGGCAACACTAATGCTTTGTGAATTGTGATTTATGAAGTGTGATTTCTCATTTGAAATGTTATTCCAATAAATGGCTCTTATGAACTTAGAACTATTGTGAAGTTTTCATGTTTAAGAAAAATGTGATTTATTATGCTCTGACAAATTATGTTTTACTTTAAGTTTTAAAGTTATTAGTTATGCACCACTAAGTGATATACTCAGCGATAGCTTCTTTATGCTGTCGCAAGTAAGGGAAAGGAGAAGGCTGCCGAGTGAGAGACTTGGAAGCAGCATTTTGGTATTGTTTGTGAGTTTATATTGTAGTCATACCCCTGTAATTTCCTTTTGATGTATTTTGTACCTATATGCATGGATGTACGGACATTGAGCAGTTTGTATTTAAAAACATTGCATTGCTATCACATTTTGAGTTTGTAATTATTTTGTATTTTACTTTGAGACTTATGAAAATGTAACTTTTGCAATATTTAGTCTATCATTATTTCCAATGAATGTTTGCATGGAATTTTAACTATTCTCATACAGTTTTCCGCAAAAGAATTGATAAGATAAAAAGCTATGGTTTGTTTTAAAATCCTTTGTAGCATAATTAATGGATTATCGGTAGGTGGAGTTCAGTGATTCATTAGGCATGCTACGGGAACATGTCATGCCTTACATGGGATAAGGCGTGACATGTTTTAGATTGTAACACCCTAGGCAAATCCCACATCGGCAAAACACGGGAGAGATGCTGGGTTTATAAGTTGGTGGTTCGTAACCCCTAGTGACGCGTTTTAAAACCGTGAGGGTTTCGGCCCAGAGCGGACAATATCACTAGTGGGCCAGGCCGTTACATTTGTGGTATCAGAGCCGTTACGCGTGCAACCTTGAACGATGGTGGGGCAAACCTCAGCGAGGACGCTGAGTCCCATAAGGGGGGTGGATTGTAACACCCTAGGCAAATCCCACATCGGCAAAACATGGGAAAGATGCTGGGTTTATAAGTTGGTTGTTCGTAACCCCTAGTGACGCATTTTAAAACCGTGAGGGTTTCGGCCCAAAGTGGACAATATCACTAGTGGGCCGAGCCGTTACATTCTGAGTTATGTAGACCAGGTTATGGTCATTTTACTATTGCTGGTCAGAAGGTACCAAAATTGGTCATTTTAGGTCATTTTAGGTTCGGCCTGTTTTTGGACCCAAAATTTTGCAAGCTATTTGACTTGCTTATGGTCATTTCTGGGCTTTGGTGTCTTCATAAGACTTGTAGATATATGTCTCAGCTATTCGTGGTAAAAATTTCAGGTTAATTGGACCTGTTTTGAGTGAGTTATGGCCAAAAAACTAACTGCTGCCCAAATGGTCAATTTTCAGGCCTTAAATGCACTAATCCGGATTTGGTCATTTTTCAAGTTACCTTACAAGCAGAATTTTGGTGCCTAGTTTCACCTCCAATTGGTCTCATACCAATTGGAGCCACACACTTAAAGTTCTAGGCTAAAATGCACACTGCCCTATTGCAACAATCTTCATCACATACCAAATACACTTTTAACACTTATCAAGTTACACATTCATGCCATTTCTGTTTTGTACCATAACATGAACATATTTCACAACACATTTTTGGTCACTTTGGCAGCTTATAACCATACTCAATATGCACATTATAGTCCATAATTTACCAAGTTCAATTTACACACAATTTAACTACACAACCAAGCTTATTTACATGTCCAAACTCAAACCCTCATACACATACACAAGCTGCCATAACAAGTACCACAATTCAACAACAATATTCCATAAACCAAACCATGAAACAACATTTTTATGGTTCATAATTCAATCTGCCGATTTGTACCTCACTTTGAATAAAATTCCAAGCTTCCAAATTCAAGTATGCATTCACATATACTTAGTATACATCACCCAATTTATTCCTACACATAAAAACACATAATCAACCCTTTAATCTACCATTTACAAGCAAGGATAAACTACCCTTAAGGAGTTTCCATGGCTGCCAAAAATAAACATCTCCCTTAGAACATCAAACTCCAAAATTCTTTTCACAATTCAAGTACCCATAACATCCTCACAAACTTTAATGAAGCAATAATAAAAAATACATACTTACCACTTTAGAAACTCTTCAAAACTTCACCAAAACTTGATCTTCTTGCTGCCTATCTACTGCCCAAGTGGTGAAGAACAATTTTTGTGAAGGAATCAAATGGAAAAATGGCTTAGAGATGGGAGAATGGAGCTTGCATGGAGCTTGGAAGCTTTGGCCATGGAGTTCTTCTTGGAAGCAATTCGGCTGCTCTTTGGGAAGGTTGAAGAAGATGACAATCTGTCCAAAAATGAGGATGTAGTGTTCCACTTAGGTGAGTTAGTGGAGCATTATGTGTGATTAAATATTTATTTAATCTTAAATTCCCAATTTCTCACATTAAGCTCCCAATTTTTTCTATTTACTTTAGGTACCACCAATTAAATTTTTCATGAAATTTTCCAAGTGCAATATCATGTATTTTTAATGGAAATTTATATCAAAAGACAACTCGGGGTGTCAAATGACCACAATACCCCTGTTCGGGTTGCATTCCCAACTTTTAAGTAACACTGGGTTTTCTCGTTTTCTCGATTTCTCACTTTTCTTTGTACTAATTAATTAATTTTTCTTTGATATTTCTAATGATATTTATACTTCAATAGATATTTATTTAAGTCCTACAAATATTTTCTAGGGTTTCCCGCAGTCCATGTAACACCTTTCCGGTAGCAACTCTGTACTTTCTACTGCTCCGGTGACCAGTGTCGGTCTGGACAGCTAGAACGTCCGGAAAAATATTTAAACTAAAGTGAGGAACCATAATTAACTCAAATATTAATAATAAAAATTTAGTAAAAATTTTAGAAATAAAATACAACCAAGTTAAATGAGCCTGTGCCCTAGCGATGGGTAACCTAGTGAGAAGTTGCGGTTCTCGCAACTAGGAGCCCTAGACCCGGGGGAAAAATTATAAAATAATTATTGGGTCTCCAGAGAAGGGTCATTGAGGTTATTATGGCATTAGAATGCCAAGAAAATACATAGAAAAATTTTTCAATCGGTACAGATAATTTTGGCCCGTTAAGCCAAATGGAGGGCATTTTGTTCATTTCGCCTTCAGAGGTGATTTTTGACCGACTTATCCAGTTAAGTAAATAATTATTATGACATAAAATGTGAATAAATATTGCTAAAAATTAAATTGAAAATAAGTAGAGAAGAAAAGAATAGGAAATGAGATAAAAGGCCCATTTATGACATAGTATGATGTCATTAGCAAATTCCACCAATCACATTTAACAAATATTTAAATTAACTAATAAAAGGGGAAAAGAATACAACAAAAAATTAAAACAAAGTCAGCAGCCATCTCCTTCTCCAAACAGCCGTTTCCCTCTCCTCCCACCCAAACCTCCATTAAAACACCCCAAAGCTTCATTAGCTCACCAAATTTCACTTGAAACCCTAACCTAGCTTCACAAAAAATTAACCTAGCAACTTAAGCAACCTCTAGGCAGCCAAAAGAGGAAGAAAAAAAGAAGTTTGGGTAGCTTGAAATTCTGCTCGAAATTCTGCTCCATTCAAGGTTAGTGTCCAATTCTTGTTCCTTTTGCTTTAATTCATGTTCAATGGCATGAATGGTGTAGGAATTATAAGAAAATAACACAAAAATGTGTGTATGTGCACCTTACAAATTTTAGCAGCTAGGGTTAGTTAGGGTTTGATGATTTTGCTTGATAGCAAAATAGTTATGAGCAGCCTTTGATAGTGGATGGGTGATTGAACATAGTTAAGTAGGTGAAATGCAAGATTTATGCATGTATGAACATGAAAAAAAAAATTGGACACTTGAACAATTTTAGGGTTTGCTCATGAAATGGTATATGAACATTGTAATGGTCAATTAGTGACCATTTGAATGTGTGTGAGGAGGGAATAAGGTGAGTTGAGGCTTGGCATTTGTGTATGGGTGGCTGCCTTGTGTGACCTGCAGGTGTGGCTGTGAGTCTAGCCTGTTTGGACAGCCATAACTTGAATTGTAGAAGTTCAATTGGTATTTGGCCAATTGGACATGAAGCTAGACACATAATGGCACAACTTTGATGGAGAAACCTTGCCTAGAAAACCAAACCAACTTGACCAAAAGTTTGCCCTAATCCGGGTGACCTGCAATCTGCCTGGGCAAAATGACCAAATGAACAGTATTTAGTCATTTGGCCATAACTCAATGTAGCAAGGTCCAATTGACCTGAAAGTTTACCAGCAACAAGGTGACATATATACCAACAACTTTCATGAAGAAACTTAACCCAAATTATGACCATAACTTAGTCAAATTGCCAACCAAACTTAGGTTACCAAATCTGGCAGAACCAGTTTTGCCCAGATTTTTGGAATCTGCCCATTCCGGCTAGTTATGGTTTTGAGGCCATAACTTGAGCTACACAACTCCAAATGGAGTGATTCAAAAAACTAAATTTAACTAGACAAAATGAGGAACAACTTTCATGTTGAGCATTTTTCCAAATTCTCACTGCAAAAGTGACTAATGGAACAGTAAACCTAAACCTTGAAAACTGAAAATTTTGTCCAATTCACATTAAGCTTAGAAATGGTATTGGCAACCAATACCAACAAGTTTAAAATGCATAATGTGGTATGTTGATGATATTTAAACTAATTTACCTATTGTTAATGCAAAAGTCAACATTTTGGTTGACTAATGAAATGAATAGTGGTCATAAAAATTTCAATTTCAAAGAATTACACAAATTAAAAGTGTTAAATGCCCTAGTAGGCCTAATGTGATTGGTTTGGATAGGTTGGCATGCCAATAGGGTTCTGTTAGCAGTACTGCATATGGCTTTATGCCATTCTGTATTTCATGGCTTCCCATGCCATTCTGTGACATAATAGCCTTTGGCTATGATAATGAGTTATTATACTCGGATCTAATCCTCGATAATTATCACAGCTTATTAGCTGTTCTGTTGCACACCGGGAGACACAATGTGACCGATGGTGTGATGGTCCGAGGTACTTAGTACCCGATGCGGTTACCCATTTATCGATCCGACCAACTAGTATAGGTTACTCGGGCAGTATTAATAAATCTTACCAAACTTCAATTGAATAATATTGCAATAACCATTTGAGACTTAGTTCACCCAAAAATGTAAACATACATTATGTACACATGTTTTATTTTATTTTATTTTATTTTATATGGTCACCACTAAGCAGAATTGCTTAGCGCGTCGCTTTTGCCACGCGCAGGTACTAGAGACATAGCTGGGGAGTCCAGCAGACCTCACACAGGGTGAGCCTTCATATCTGCAGTCAGAGTTCAGAGTCACCTCACATTGCAATGCATTTGGCAGGACCTTAGGCCATTTTGATATTTTGATATTTTGTATTTTGTAACCTTATATAATGTATATTATAAATTCATGTAATTAGGCTTTTGATGTAAATATCTATGAAACATGTTCAGTTATAAATTGAGCATTTTTTTTTATTGAGTTGATTGTGTTTTGAATTGAATTAAATTTTTGAGATACTGAAGTGAATTGAGAAATTGTTGAGAATATACTGGAGGTTGATTGAGAATAATGTGATGATATTATTGGAAGTGTTTTTAATAGGTCCAGAAGAACTGTTTTTTCAATTTATAGCCGACACTCTGCCGGATTTTCTATAAAATTTGCGAAAAAATTTAGATTTATCAAAAATTATAGATAAGTGAATTAAAAGAGAGTAATTGAAATTGAAACATGAATTGGTGTTCCGACACACTGAGTGGCATAACTTGCTCGGCTACACTGAAGACGGGTAAGGGGTGTCACATTTAGTGGTATCAGAGCATCGGTTTAGGCGTTTCTGGGTCTAGATAGAGTACATACCATTGCATTGCATTTGTAAGTATTGAGGTGACACTGATGCAGATCTGTTTGTTTTCTCATTTTGAATAGGTTATGGATCCTGCTTCGCAAAGAGCAGTTGATAAAGAGGTGGAGAGTCATGCTCTACCAAGGGCTGAGTCTGGGGGCAGGAGAGAATCTGCTCCACCAGCAGCTGAGGCACCTGCCCAACCTCAGTTTGTTCTGTTCCAGCAAATGACTGAATTCTACCTGAAAATGATGGGGGCAATTCCACCACCACAACCACAGCCGCAACCTCCACCAGCACCACAAAAATATCATCTGGAGAAATTACGAAAGCATGGGGCTGTGGACTTCTTTGGGAAGAGGGAGGATGATCCCATGGCAGCAAAAAACTGGTTGGATAGAACCATCAGAGTACTGAAATAGCTAAACTGCACCCCCGAGCAGAACCTGGTGGGTGCTGTGTCCCTACTTCAGGATGACGCATATCAGTGGTGGGACACAGTGACCCGAGAGGTGCAACCTGAACGGATCACCTGGGAATTCTTCCTCACAGAGTTCAAGAAGAAATATATTAGCAAAGTGTATTTAGAGGAGCAAAGAAGGGAATTTATCAGTCTGAGACAGAGACAGTTGTCAGTGGCTGAGTATGAGCGTGAGTTTGTCAGACTGAGCCGGTATGGGAGGGAGATAGTCCCTACCGAGGCAGAGAGGTGCAGACGGTTTGAGGAAGGGCTCAATGACAACATCAAAGTCATGATCACAGCACTAGAGATTACGGATTTTGCTAAACTGATAGATGCAGCATCAAAAGTGGAAAGGGTCAGAATCAATGAACAAAATAGAAGGGAAAGACAGCAGAAGAGGGGTCCGGGTCAGTCCAGTGCATTTTCTACTCCCAGTAAGAAGAGTAAGGGTCCTCCTGCTCAGAGTTCAGGACCACCACATGGTCAGGGTCAGTCTTAGGGGCCCAGACCGCAGTTCACACCTAGGAGAGGCCTGCCCACACCATCAATGGGCAGCTCTCCAGGGACGGTGTTTAGGGGACCAGCCCCTGCATCTTCTGCTTGTCAGTACTGTCAAAAGTGGCATAAGGGGGAGTGTTGGCGAGTGACCGGTGCATGCTTACGGTGTGGATCGACAGAACATCAGATCAAGAATTGTCTAAAGAGGACTAATATTATTGCTCCAACACAAACTGACAGACCTGCTCCTGCACCACAAAGGGGTAGGAAACCCGGTAAACCTGAGACAGCTGGTCCATCACTGAGGCCTGCATCTAAGTCAGCTGAGAGGCCAAACACTAGAATACCAGCCAGGGCCTATGCCATCAGAGCTCAGGAGGAGCAAGATGCCCCGAATGTCATCAGGGGTACTTTTTCCCTCTACAACACTTCTGTACATGCATTGGTGGATCCAGGATCCACTCATTCCTATATTTGCATCAAACTACCCGTAGAGAGGGGAGTTCTAGTAGAGGAAAGTGATCAAAACATTCTGGTCACAAATCCACTAGGCCACAGTGTGGTAGTGAGTAAGGTGTATAAAGGGTGTCCGCTGAGGATTCAGGGGTATGAATTTTTTGCAGACCTAATTGAGTTGCCTTTCCACGAGTTTGACCTGATTTTGGGTATGGACTGGTTGTCACGTCATCAGGCAATAGTTGATTGCAATTTGAAAAGGATTTCTCTGAAAACTTCTGAGGGTAATGAGATCACTGTTGTGGGTGAAAGGATGATTTCTGTCCAATGTTATCTCAGCCACAGTTGCAAGAAAATTGATGAGAAAAGGCTGTGAAGCTTACCTAGCACACGTGGTTGATACTAGGCAAGCTAAGCCAAACCTGAGTGATATACCCACAGTAAGAGACTTCCCAGATGTATTTCCTGAAGAGTTGCCTGGTTTATCACCAGAAAGGGAAGTTGAGTTTGCTATTGAGGTAATGCCGGGTACAGCACCCATTTCCATTGCTCCTTACAAGATGGCACCCACTGAATTGAGGGAGTTGAAAACTCAGTTGCAAGAGTTGCTTGATAAGGGGTTCATACGCCCCAGTGTGTCACCATGGGGAGCTCCGGTGCTATTTGTGAAGAAAAAGGATGGAACCTTGAGATTGTGTATTGATTACCAGCAGTTGAATAAAGTAACTGTGAAGAATAAATATCCATTACCCAGAATCGACGATCTGTTTGATCAGTTGAAAGGAGCCGGTGTATTTTCAAAAATTGATCTCAGATCAGGGTATCATCAGCTGAGGGTAAAGGATGCAGATGTGTCAAAAACTGCATTCAGAACTCGGTATGGGCACTATGAATTTCTAGTGATGCCGTTTGGGTTAACAAATGCACCAGCAGCATTTATAGACCTTATGAACCGTATCTTCCATCCATACTTAGATCATTTTGTAGTGGTCTTTATTGATGACATTCTGGTGTATTCCAAGACCAGGGAAGAACATGATGAACATTTGAGGATTGTTCTGCAAACCCTGCGAGAAAAGAAGCTGTATGCTAAGCTATCCAAATGTGACTTCTGGATGAGTGAAATCTCCTTCCTTGGACACATAGTATCAGCTGAGGGGATTAGAGTAGATCCCAAAAAGATAGAAGCAGTGATGGAATGGAAGCCTCCTAGAAATACAACTGAGGTCAGAAGTTTCTTGGGGCTAGCTGGGTATTACAGAAGATTTGTGAAGGGATTTTCCTTAATAGCTGCTCCAATGACCAAGTTGTTGCATAAGAATGTGAAATTTAGCTGGAACGACAAGTGCCAAGCCAGTTTTGAGAGGTTGAAGGCTATGTTGACAGAAGCACCAGCAGCACACAGCAAGGTCGAGAAAAGACTTTGTGGTCTATAGTGATGCCTCGCATAATGGGTTAGGGTGTGTATTGATGCAAGAGGGGAAAGTGGTCGCCTATGCTTCCAGGCAGTTAAGGCCACATGAACAGAGCTACCCTACTCATGACCTAGAATTAGCAGCAATCATCTTCGCACTAAAGATATGGAGGCATTATTTATATGGTGAAAAATGCTACATCTATACAGACCACAAGAGTCTAAAATATTTTCCAACTCAGAAGGAGCTCAACCTTAGACAAAGGTGATGGATTGATTTCTTGAAGGACTATGATTGTGTGATAGATTATCATCCTGGGAAGGCAAATGTAGTGGCTGATGCTTTGAGCAGGAAGTCCATCACCGCTTTAAGATCACTAAATGCCTGTCTGTCCTTAGCTCAAGATGGAGCTATTTTGGCTGAGTTGCAAGTGAGGCCAACCCTACTACAACAAATACAAGATGGGCAGAAGACAGATGAAAAAGTAATGGCAATTATGGCTAAAATTCCTGAGGGGAAGGAAAATGAATATGAGGTGAAAGCAGATGGGTGTCTATACTACAGAGGAAGAGTGTGTGTACCAGATGATGGGGAACTGAAGACTAGTATTATGAAAGAAGCACACACGAGTGTTTATGCTATGCACCCGGGGAGCACAAAAATGTATAATGATTTGAAGCCTCATTATTGGTGGCCTGGTATGAAAAGGGATATAGCTGACTATATGACTAAATGTTTGACATGTCAGCAAGTTAAGGCAGAACATCAAGTTCCATCGGGTTTTTTACAGCCTATAAACATACCTGAATGGAAATGGGACCAGGTCACTATGGATTTTGTTAGTGGTCTACCTCTCACCCAAAGGAAGCATGATGCAGTGTGGGTGATAGTGGACAGATTGACGAAGTCAGCACATTTTCTACTAGTTAGGACTGACTACTCACTGGAGAAGCTAGCAGAATTGTATATCAGTGAGATAGTTAGGCTGCATGGAATCCCACTTTCCATCATATCTGACCGAGACCCAAGGTTTACATCGAGATTTTGGAAAAAGTTGCAAGAAGCCTCGGGAACATAACTTCGCTTCAGCACAGCTTTTCATCCTCAGACGGATGGGCAATCAGAAAGAGTAATCCAGGTAAACAACTGAAACCGATTGAACTAATGCAAATATTGAACTAAAATGATAATAATAACATGAAATATATGTTAGGTCCTTGAGGATATGCTGAGGAGTTGTGTCATTGAGTTTGAGGGAAGTTGGGATAGATACCTCCCACTGGCAGAATTTGCATACAACAATAGCTACCAAGCTAGCATTGAAATGGCTCCGTATGAAGCACTGTATGGGAGGAAATGTAGAACCCCTGTGTGTTGGACTGAATTGGGAGAAGATAAGCAGGTAGGACCAGACCTGTTGAAACAGACTGAGGAAAAAGTGAAAATAATCAAAGCTAACCTGAAGATTGCCTCAGATAGACAGAAGTCTTATGCCGACCTGAAGAGAAAAGAGATAGAGTATGCAGTTGGTGACAAAGTGTTTCTCAAAGTCTCACCATGGAAGAAAATATTGAGGTTTGGAAGAAAAGGTAAGTTGAGCCCTAGGTTTATTGGCCCATATGAAGTCATTGAACGTGTGGGTCCAGTGGCCTACAGGCTAGCTTTACCACCAGAGCTGGACAAGATCCACAATGTGTTCCATGTGTCCATGCTCAAAAGATACCACTCAGATCCTTCACATGTCATCTCCATGGAAGAAATTGAAGTACAACCGGATTTGACATATGAAGAGGAACCTATAAGGATCCTAGCTCGAGAAGTGAAGGAACTGAGAAATAAACAAATTCCACTGGTGAAAGTGCTTTGGAGGCACCACAACATTGAAGAGGCAACTTGGGAAAGTGAAGAGACGATGAGGCAACAGTTCCCTCAACTGTTTGCATCAGGTAAATTTCGAGGACAAAATTTAAATTAGAGGGGAAGAGTTGTAACACCCTCCCGGTAGTAACTTCGTACATTCTACTGCTCCGGTGACCAGTGTCAGTCCGGACAGCTAGAACGTCCGGAAAAATATTTAAACTAAAGTGAGGAACCATAATTAACTCAAATATTAATAAGAAAAATTTAGTAAAAATTTTAGAAATAAAATACAAACAAGTTAAATGAGCCTGTGCCCTAGCGATGGGTAACCTAGTGAGAAGTTGTGGTTCTCGCAACTAGGAGCCCTAGACCCGGGGGAAAAATTATAAAATAATTATTGGGACTCCAGAGAAGGGTCATTGAGGTTATTATGGCATTAGAATTCCAAGAAAATACATAAAAAATTTTTTCAATCGGTACAGACAATTTTGGCCCGTTAAGCCAAATGTAGGGCATTTTGTTCATTTCGCCTTCATAGGTGATTTTTGACCGACTTGTCCAGTTAAGTAAATAATTATTATGACATAAAATGTGAATAAATATTGCTAAAAATTAAATTGAAAATAATTAGAGAATAAAAGAATAGGAAATGAGATAAAAGGCCCATTTATGACATATTATGATGTCATTAGCAAATTCCACCAATCACATTTAACAAACATTTAAATTAACTAATAAAAGGGGAAAAGAATACAACAAAAAAATTAAAACAAAGTCAGCAGCCATCTCCTTCTCCAAACAGCCGTTTCCCTCTCCTCCCACCCAAACCTCCATTAAAACACCCCAAAGCTTCATTAGCTCACCAAATTTCACTTGAAACCCTAACCTAGCTTCACAAAAAATTAACCTAGCAACTTAAGCAACCTCTAGGCAGCCAAAAGAGGAAGAAAAAAAAGAAGTTTGGGTAGCTTGAAATTCTGCTCGAAATTCTGCTCCATTCAAGGTTAGTGTCCAATTCTTGTTCCTTTTGCTTTAATTCATGTTCAATGGCATGAATGGTATAGGAATTATAAGAAAATAACACAAAAATGTGTGTATGTGCACCTTACAAATTTCAGCAGCTAGGGTTAGTTAGGGTTTGATGATTTTGCTTGATAGCAAAATAGTTATGAGCAGCCTTTGATAGTGGATGGGTGATTGAACATAGTTAAGTAGGTGAAATGCAAGATTTGTGCATGTATGAACATGAAAAAAAAAAATTGGACACTTGAACAATTTTAGGGTTTGCTCATGAAATGGTATATGAACATTGTAATGGTCAATTAGTGACCATTTGAATGTGTGTGAGGAGGGAATAAGGTGAGTTGAGGCTTGGCATTTGTGTATGGGTGGCTGCCTTGTGTGACCTGCAGGTGTGGCTGTGAGTCCAGCCTGTTTGGACAGCCATAACTTGAATTGTAGAGGTTCAATTGGTGTTTGGCCAATTGGACATGAAACTAGACACATAATGGCACAACGTTGATGAAGAAACCATGCCCAGAAAACCAAACCAACTTGACCAAAAGTTTGCCCTAATCCGGGTGACCTGCAATCTGCCTGGGCAAAATGACTAAATGAACAGTATTTAGTCATTTGGCCATAACTCAATGTAGCAAGGTCCAATTGACCTGAGATTTTACCAGCAACAAGGTGACATATAGACCAACAACTTTCATGAAGAAACTTGACCCAAATTATGACCATAACTTAGTCAAATTGCCAACCAAACTTAGGTTACCAAATCTGGCAGAACCAGTTTTGCCCAGATTTTTGGAATCTACCCATTCCGGCCAGTTATGGTTTTTAGGCCATAACTTGAGCTACACAACTCCAAATGGAGTAATTCAAAAAAAGAAATTCAACTAGACAAAATGAGGAACAACTTTCATGTTGAGCATTTTTCCAAATTCCCACTGCAATAGTGACTAATGGAACAGTAAACCTAAACCTTGAAAACTAAAAATTTTGTCCAATTCACATTAAGCTTAGAAATGGTATTGGCAACCAATACCAACAAGTTTAAAATGCATAATGTGGTATGTTGATGATATTTAAACTAATTTACCTATTGTTAATGCAAAAGTCAACATTTTGGTTGACTAATGAAATGAATAGTGGTCATAAAAATTTCAATTTCAAAGAATTACATAAATTAAAAGTGTTAAATGCCCTAGTAGGCCTAATGTGATTGGTTTGGATAGGTTGGCATGCCAATAGGGTTCTGTTAGCAGTACTGCATATGGCTTTATGCCATTCTGTATTTCATGGTTTCCCATGCCATTCTGTGACATAATAGCCTTTGGCTATGATAATGAGTTATTATACTCGGATTTAATCCCCGATAATTATCACGACTTATTATTACATGCTTGCACAACGGAGACACAATGTGACCGATGGTGTGATGGTCCTAGGTACTTAGTACCCAGTACCAGTTTACCCGTTTATCTAGTCCAGTCAACTAGTGTAGGTTACTCGGGCAGTATTAATAAATCTTACCAAACTTCAATTGAATAATATTGCAATAACCATTTGAGACTTAGTTCACCCAAAAATGTAAACATACATTCTGTACACATGTTTTATTTTATTTTATTTTTTTTTTTTTTATATGATCACCACTAAGCAGAATTGCTTAGCGCGTCGCTTTTGCCATGCGCAGGTACTAGAGACATAGCTGGGGAGTCCAGCAGACCTCACACAGGGTGAGCCTTCATATCTGCACTCAGAGCTCATAGTCACCTCACATTGCAGTGCATTTGGTAGGACCTTAGGCCATTTTGATATTTTGATATTTTATATTTTGTAACCTTCTGTAATGTATATTATAAATTCATGTAATTAGGCTTTTGATGTAAATATCTATGAAACATGTTCAGTTATAAATTGAGCATTTTTTTTATTGAGTTGATTGTGTTTTGAATTGAATTAAATTTTTGAGATACTGAAGTGAATTGAGAAATTGTTGAGAATATATTGGAGGTTGATTGAGAATAATGTGATGATATTATTGGAAGTGTTTTTAACAGGTTCAGAAGAATTGTTTTTCCAATTTATAGCCGGCACTCTGCCGGATTTTCTATAAAATTTGTGGAAATATTTAGATTTATCAAAAATTATACATAAGTGAATTAAAAGAGATTAATTGAAATTGAAACATGAATTGATCTTCTGACACACTGAGTAACATAACTTGCTCGGCTACACTGTAGACGGGTAAGGGGTGTCACAGTCCAGGGCTAGTCAACGGTCCACGTCGTAACTTCCCGGTGCGGTCACCCATCGCTAGGGTTCTCGGTTCGTTTAACTTGGTTACACTTCATTGCTATTATTTTTCCTTTATTTTTCTTGTCTTTCCTTTTCTTGTATTTCATTATTCTATGTCTCCTCACTAATATTTAAATATAGTTCTAGGCATTCTAGCTGTCCGGACAGACACTGGTCACCGGAACAGTAGAACGCCCTACCGAACATAGGGGTGTTACAAGTCTTCAGCTTTTTAATGTAAGTTGGGCAACCCCAAATCTTAACATGTTTAAGACTGGGTTTTCTTCCATGCCATATCTCATAAGGTGTGAAAGAGACTGATTTTGATAGAATCCTTTTCAGAATATGAAAAGCTAATTCTAATGCAAATCCCCAAAAGGAGACTGGCATATCAGTATAGCTCATCATATTGCGTACCATATCTAATAGGGTACAATTTCTCCTTTCAAATACACCATTCAATTGTGGTGTTCCTGGAAGAGTCAGCTGGGAGATAATGCCATGCTCTTTCAAGTATTCATCATACTCAGTAGTTAAGTATTTACCTCCACGATCTGATTAAAGAGTTTTAATACTTTCTCCTGTTTGATTCTCTACTTCATATTTAAATTCTTTGAACTTTTCAAAGGATTCATGTTTGTATTTCATCAAATACAAATATCCAAACCTTGATTTATCATTAGTAAAGGTAATAAAGTAATGAAAACCGCCTCTTGCCATTTCCTTAAATGGACCAAATACATCACTTTGTATCAATTCCAAAATATTTTTAGCTCTTAACCCTTGTCCAATAAAAGGTGATCTAGTCATTTTGCCTTTAAGGGAGGATTCACAAGTTGGAGTAGGTTCAGAACCCAATGAGGACAAAATCCCTATTTTCTCCAGCGTTGCAATCCTATCTTCTACAATATGGCCTAATCTTAAGTGCCAAATATATTTTGAACTTGAGTTGATTTTCATCATGGCTTTACATTCATTTAGATTGCTTGCATTAGATTTGTATTTAATATTATTATCTAAATAATAAAGTCCATCATGCATATAACTCAAGCCAAAATATTTATTTTCAAAATAAATATTGCAAACATCATTTGTGAACTGAAATTCATAGCCATTTTTAGTCAAACTAGATATAGAAATGATGTTCTTAAAAGCATCAGGTACATACAAAACATTATTTAAATACAAAACATGTCCATACATGTATAAAGATTAAGATCCTATGGCTAAAGCTTCAACAGTTGAGCCATTGCCAACCAGGAGTCTAATATCTCGTGACTGCAAGCTGCTACTATTTGCTACTTCCTGCATATCAAAAGTAATGTGAGAACTAGCACCAGTATCTAAAACTCAAGCTGTAGATGAACTATAAGTATCATCAGAATCTAAATAACAAGACACAGACATACCTTCTAAAGGTCTATCCTTCTTGTCCTTTAAAGAAGCAAGATACTCTGGGCAGTTCCTCTTCTAGTGCCCATCCTTCTGGCAGTGGAAACACTTTCCCTTGCCTCTATCAGCTTCAGTCTTGCCCTTCTATTTTGCTATCTTCTTAGAAGGTCCAGGAATTTGAGGTTTCCTATTCTTATTGCCCTTCTTCTTTTTGGACTTTCCAGCAGAAGAAGAAGATGTAATCAAAGCCACTTATTTTCCTTTATTGCCCGACATATTCTTTTGGGTAATAACCAACATGTTAAGCAACCCAGCCAGAGTACACTCTTGCTTTATCATATGGAAATTTGTCATATGGAATTTTCCCAAATGACTCAAGCAGGGACTGAAGGATCAGATCCGTCTATAGTTGGAAATCCATGTGAAAATCAAGATGTTTCAGCTGCTCAATAAGCCGAATAACCTTGTGAACATGATCTCCTACATTCTGTCCCTCTAACATCTTCATGCGAAATATCTGTCTAGATATCTCATACCTAGCATTCTTGCTATGCTCACCATACAACTCTTGCAGGTGAAGGAAGATCTCACTTGCACTCTGAATATTTTCATGATGCTTTTGTAACTCATTAGTCATAGAAGCAAGCATGTAACATTTGGCTCTCACATCATGCTCCTTCCATTTGTCCAAAGTGTCTAGCTCCTCTTGAGTGGCCTCTGGAGGTAAGGGACCAGGAACCTGTTAGTAGTATGCCCTTGAGCATATCATTTAGTATGTATTGTAACACCCTCACTGTAGCAATTTCATACATTATACTATTTCAGTGACCGGTGTCGGTCCGGACAACTAGAACGTCTGCAAAAAAAAAAAAAAAAACATTTAAACTAAAGTGAGGAGCCATAATTAACTCAAATACTAATAAGAAAAATTTAGAAAAAATTTTAGAAATAAAATACAACCAAGTTAAATGAGCCGATGCCCTAGCGATGGGAAACCCAGTGAGAAGTTGCGATCTTCGCAGCTAGAAGCCCTAAACCCAAGGGAAAATTTATGAAATAATTTTTGGAACTTCAGAGAAGAGTCATTGAGGTTTCTATAGCATTAGAATGCCAAGAAAAGGCTAAAAAAAATTTTTCAATCGGTACAGACGATTTTGGCTCAATAAGCCAAACTAAGGGCATTTTTGTCATTTCTTCTTCAAAGATGACTTTTGGCCAACTTGTCCAGTTAAATAAATAATTATTATGACATATAATATGAATAAATATAACTAAAAATTAAATTGAAAATGAGTAAAAAAGAAAAGATGAGAAAATAAGTTAAATAAGGAATTATGACCTCATGCCTATGTAATTAAAATATTTTCACCCAATCACAACTTAACAAAATTACTAAAGGGATAAAAATGAAACAAAACAAGATAAAAACAAAAAGAAAAAAAAAATCAGCAACCATCTTCAACCTTGGCAGCCGAAATTGCTTGAGAGAGAGTGTCACACCCTACTCCTCCGTAAGATGTAACATGATCCCATAGTACACCTAATGAATTACCGTACTTCGCCTACTGATAACACATTAGATATACTATAAGCGATTTAAAAAAAATTTTCATGAAATTTAAATCATTGCTTAAAATCTGGTGTTATAAAAATTTTGAAAATTTTGGCAAAGTGCCGGTTGTATTTTGAGAAAATAGTTCTTCAAACCTGAAAAGGACTCCGAATATGTTTTCTCAAATACAACTCCAATAACTTCATTTTAACTCACAATTCAAATCTCAATAATCAAATCAATTCATTTTCAAGCTAATCTCATCATAAAGAACAATTCATTGATTACAAGACTCCAAATTTATATCACAATAATTTACATTTAATTACATATCAAAATATTTTACAAGAGTTTTTATACAATTGCTCAAATAATTTACATACATGTTATTACATATATACATCAAAACCTGTGTACATGGGTATACCTGGAGCTAATATGAATGTCTCTTCAAAGAAGCTTACTCAAATGCTCTATGTTCTTTTCACCTGCAACAACATACAAAAGCTATCGCTGAGTGGTGAACTCAGTGGTGCATAACTATAATTTAAAACATAGTACAATATACATTGACAAAATTGATAGCAAATAATTTGGAAATCTGAATACTCATCAAATTCAAAAACTCAAAATATTCATTGCCAATAATATAAATCATTTGTATAAAATGACTTTGATCACGAATTTCAATTTATCAAATCACAACTAAACATTTAAGGTAATTCCAACAATTTATGGAAATAAAGATTAATTCTAATAAAATCAATTATACATAAATCATAATTGAAATCACAATTATTTACTATTCAAAAACTATTCTTTATCTCGAAAACCATTCTTTATCTCAAAAGCCATTATTTTTCTCAAAAACTATTCTTTATCTAAAAAACCATTCCTTATCTCACTAACTATGCAAGACTAATCCGAAAGGGCCATCTTCGGGGTGATTCTAACTCCATATGGTCGGGGAGGTCGAATCGGATTCTAACTCCCTATGGTCGAGGAGGTTGAATCATCGTGCACATTATACATCACAATAATGAAATTTCTGAAAGGGCCATAACATAAAAACTTATATCTAACCTCTAATAAGAGGACAATCTAAGCCTGTGCGCATACCATGGTAATCAAAACACAACTAACTGAAGGAGCGAAAGCATGAAAAACACAAGTTTATACCATTAAATTCAAAAATTTTCACTTAGGGTCACATACATCATGCAAGATTTATATTTATCTATTTGATTTCAATGATAAACAATATATTAAAACACTTTTAATATATTTTGGATTTGTATTTGCCATTTAAGATTTTAAAATTAATCAGATTAATTTTAGAACCCTAGATTAGATCAAGAATAAATATACTAACTTCTTGATGCACTGCAATGTATTTGTGCCTTTCAGATGCATCTTCAGGACATCAGATATTATCCCTCTAGCTTGTCCACACCAAGAACACCTATGGCAGCCCTTCAACAACTTCTAAAGCTTTTTCTATTAATTAGAAAATCAAGTTTTGCCTTTTAAGAGATTAAAGATGTAAATAGGACACTAGAAACAATTTCTTGTATTTTTAATTCAAAAGATTGTTTGCTAATCTCTTGGAATAGATGAGAGATGAAGAAGAAGAGAGGGAGAGGAGCCTTTGGGTGGCGGCACAAAGAGGAGCAGCTGCTGGTTGTATTTTTTTCTTTTCATAACAACACTTATATAGGTAGGTCAACACATAAAACCCTTGCCACATATCACCCTCTGATTGGTTCTAGGTTTAATTGAGCCAATCACATTGTGCCAAGTGTCAAACCTATATTTAATCTTAATTTTAATCATCTTACATGATTAAAAAACATTTGGCAAGCTTATGTGTAGTGCCATGGGTCACCATCTCATGGTGCCACATGTCACCCTGTGAAATGACCAAAATGCCCTTGTGTCTTAATTTTGAGTTCTCAACCCAAAATAATTATTTCTCTTCTTCTAATCAATTTATATCAAATATAAATCAAGTAATTAATCTTTATTAATTAATTTCTCATTAATTAAATTCATATTTAAACACTTTAAATATAAATTTAACTTATACTGTACATCCAATAACTTAGATTTGGTTTCAAGCCATGCTAGGGACTTTGTAATCTAATTGCAAACCAAACCTAATTAATTAATTAATTAAACTCTTTAATTAATTAATTAAATCATATTTAATTAGGTGATAACTTGTGTATGTGTGTGACTTACTAGGCTCATCACTAATTGGCTATGAGACATGATATCAACTCCTGATATCATCAGAACTCTTTCTTACCATAAATGATTTCTCTAAATCATTTTATGCACCTCATAGACCATGGTTAACACCTAGCATAGCATGCCATGGCTATCCAATTAGTAATAAGGTTTACCTTAAATGAACCTATAATCATATGTTACCATGCACTAGAATCTCTCTGTTACAAAATTAGAACTCAAGCTGGAGTCATGGTTTATGTCAAACTCCATTTGCTATGAATATTATGTTTTCTTTTAATTCCAATTCTTGATTAAAAAGAATTTCTCATCAGAAACTCTTTCTGAATAAATATATATGTCCTGGCAAGGAACTTGAAACATCAAGAACAATTAAATGAACATAGGATTTTTTCTCTATTTACTTAGAGGAATAGATTCCATCTTGATCAACACCTACCTCCATATATAACAAGTAGGAGCCAACACATGCCCATATACCCATGCACAGTACAAGTATGAAAGCAGTATTAAACTCAAACCACCTATATACAAGATAACTGTGCTATCTTAGGTCTAAAGATTATATGCACTGATATGATTTATGACAATGCATTGACAAGAGTAAACTCCATGCGCTTGTCATAAGAGTCACTGGTTCGGCCTACTTATCATGTATAAGTGCCTATCATGTTTGTTATATGGCATGAGACTTACCATTCCATCTTATCTATATCTCATATAAATAACTTGGGAACAAACATGAATACAATCTTTCTGGATAAGTCATGTCCTTATTATGAAGTATCCTCAATTGTGAACCTATTTATGATACTTTGTACTAGAAATACTGTCACTCATATTCTTAACAACTTAAGAATAGAATTTCTAACAAAATATCAATGGACCTTTTTTATTACACATAAATATATTATGTAAATGGAAAAGTGGAAATGCCTTTCATTAATAAAAACATGTACAAGATACATACTAAATGATATGCTCTAGGGCATACTACTAACAATCTCCCACTAGCACTAGAGCCATTCATTACAATATCTTAGACCCATCTTCTCAAGATGTCGTTCTAACTGAGTCTGTGACATAGGCTTAGTGAATGGATCAGCTGGATTTTCAGCTGATGCTATTTTCTGCATGGCTACATCGCCTCGTCCAACTATTTCTCTGATAATGTGGTAGTGCCTTTCTATGTGTTTGGATTTTTGGTGAGACCTTGGTTCCTTAGCCTGTATGACTGCTCCATTGTTGTCACAGTGTAGTGGAACTACTGATTCAATGGAAGGAACTATTGTAAGTTCTGTCACGAACTTCTTTATCCAAACAGCTTCCTTTGCTGTATCTGATGCAGCAATATACTCAGCCTCTGTAGTGGAATCTGCTGTCGTGCTCTGTTTGGAACTCTTCCAACTGACTGCACCTCCATTACAAATTAACACATATCCAGAGGTAGACTTTCTATCATCGATATCTGATTGGAAATCAAAATCAGTATAACCATCCAATTGTAAGTTTCCACCTTCATAGATCAAGAATAAATCTTTAGTTCTTCTCAAGTACTTAAGGATATTCTTGACAGCTATCCAGTGTTCCAAACCTGGATTGGATTGATACTTGCTAGTCAAACTAACAGCATATGCGATATCCAACCTAGTACATAACATTGCATACATTAAACTTCCAATAGCTGAAGCATATGGAATCCTGGCCATTTTATCTCTTTCTTCAGATGTCTTTGGAGACATCTCTTTAGAAAGATGGATACCATGTCTCACTGGTAATAATCCTCTCTTGGAATTAAGCATGTTAAACTTCTTTAAACCAATTATTCTTTTTGCTCTATCTCTATAGATGCAAATCCCAAGAATATAGGTTGCCTCCCTAAGTCTTTCATGGAGAATGTATTTGACAACCATACCTTTATAGTTGTCAACATACCTGTGTCATTACCTATCAACAGTATATCATTCACATATAAGACAGGGAAAGTGATAGCACTGTCACTAACCTTCTTATATACACATGGCTCAACCTCATTTTTGATAAAACCAAATGATTTAATGGCTTTATCAAAACGGATATTCCAACTCCTCGAAGCTTTCTTCAGCCTATAAATGGATTGCTTTAGCTTGCATACCTTGGAACCATCTTGGGATTGAAAACCCCTAGGTTGTTCCATGAAAATGTTTTCTTCAATGTATCCATTGAGAAAAGCTGTTTTGACATCCATCTGCCAAATCTCATAATCATAGTATGCAGCTATTGCTAATAGAATCCTAATTTATTTAAGCATGGCAACAGGCAAAAAAGTCTCCTCATAGTCGATTCCTTGCCTTTGGCGAAACCCTTTCGCTACTAGCCTTGCCTTATAGGTCTCTACCTTTCTATCAGAACCAATTTTCTTCTTGAAAACCCATTTGTTCCCTATAGGTATATTACCTTCAGGTAGGTCAACAAGATCCCAAACTTGATTTCTTATACATGGAATCAATTTTGGATTTCATAGCATCAATCCATTTTGAAGAGTCTATATCTGATATAGCTTCTTCATAGGTAAGTGGATCATCTCCATGATCTACTTCTTCATGAGTAGACAACTCTTGTTCTTCTTCATGAAGGAAACCATATCTCACTGGTGGGTGAGATACCCTGGTTGTTCTATAAGGAACAGCTGTAGATGTTTCATCAATGGGTGTAGGTTGACTAGATGGATCTATATCCATCTGATCTGTTGGTTGGTCAGAATTCTTCAATTCCAACTCTATTTACCTTCCTTTGCCTCCTTCTTAAACAAACTGTTATTCAAAAAATATGGCATCTCTACTTATCACAACCTTTTTTGAAGTAGACAAATAAAAATAATATCCAAAATTAACTTTTGGATATCTAACAAATCGACCCTTTTCTGATATGGTTTCCAATTTATCAGTGTTCAGCTTTTTGATATAAGCTGGACAACCCCAAATCTTAACATGCTTAAGACTTGGTTTTCTTTCATGCCATAACTCATAAGGTGTGGAAGAAACTGATTTTGGTGGAATCCTATTCAGAATATACAAAGCTAATTCCAATGCAAATCCCCAAAAGGAGATTGGCATATTAGTATAACTCATAATACTACATACTATATCTAATAGGGTACGATTTCTCCTTTCAGATACACCATTCAGCTGTGGTGTTCCTGGAGGAGTCAGCTGGAAACAATGTCGTGCTCTCTCATGTATTCATCAAATTCAGTACTCAAATATTCACCTCTACGATCTGATCGAATAGCTTTAATACTCTTTCCTGTTTGATTTTCTACTTCAGATTTAAATTCTTTGAACTTTTCAAAGGATTCATATTTGTATTTCATCAAATACAAATACCCCAACCTTGATTTATCATTAGTAAAGGTAATAAAGTAATGAAAACTGCCTCTAGCCATTTCCTTAAGTGGACCACATACATCACTATGTATTAACTCCAAAATATTTTTTGCCCTTAGCCCTTGTCCAACAAAGGGTGATCTAGTCATTTTGCTCTGAAGGCAAGATTCACAAGTTGGAGTAGGCTCAGAGCCCAATGAGAATAGAATCCCCATTTTCTCGAATTTTGCAATCCTATCCTCTGCAACATGACATAACCTTAAGTGCCAAATATATTTTGAACTTGAGTTGGTTTTCACCATGGCATTGCATTCATTTAGATCACTTTCATTCATTTTGTGTTTGTCATTATTATCCAAATAATAAAGACCATCATTCATATAACCAGAAGTAACATATTTATTTCCAAAATAAATATTGCAAACATCATCTGTGAACTGAAATTCATAGCCATTTCTAGTCAAACTAGATATAGAAATGATGCTCTTAAAAGCATCAGGTGCATATAAAATATTATCCAAACACAAAACATGTCCAGACATGTAAAAAGATTTAGATCCTATGGCTAAAGCTTCAATAGTTGAGCCATTGCCAATCCGGAGTCTAACATCTCGAGAATGCAAGCTGCTACTATTTGCTAGTTCCTGCATATCATTAGAAATGTGACAACTGGCACCAGTATCTAAAACCCAAGCTGTAGATGAACTATGAGTATCATCAGAATCTAAATAACAAGATATGGACATACCTTTCGAAGGTATATCTGTTAGTAGTATGCCCTAGAGCATATCATTTAGTATGTATCATGTACATATTTTTATTAATAAAAGGCATTTCCACTTTTCCGTTTACATAATATATTTATGTGTAATAGAAAAGGTCCATTGATATTTTGTTACAAATATTATTCTTAAGTTGTTAAGAATATGAGTGACAATATTTCTAGCACAAAGTATCATAAATAGGTTCACAATCAAGGATACTTCATAATAAGGACATGACTTATCCAGAAAGATTGTATTCATATTTGTTCCCAAGTTATTTGTATGAGATATAAATAAGATGGAATGGTGTGTCTCATGCCATATAACAAACATGATAGGCACTTATAAATGATAACTAGGCCGAACCAGTGACACTTATGACAAGCACATGGAGTTTACTCTTGTCAATGTTTTTTTCATAAATCACATCAGTGCATATAATCTTTAGACCTGAGATAGCACAGTTATCTTGTATATAGGTAGTTTAAGTTTGATACTGCTTTCATACTTGTACTATGTATGGGTATATGGGCATCTGTTGGCTCCTACTACTTATATATGGAGGTAAGTGTTGATCAAGATGGAATCTGTTCCTCTAAGTAAATAGAGATAAAATCCTATGTTCATTTAATTGTTCTTGATGTTTCAAGTTCCTGGCCAGGACAAATAGATTTGTTCAGAAAAGAGTTTCTGATGAGAAAATCTTTTTAATCAAGAACTGAAATTAAAAGAGAACATAATATTCATAGCAAATGGAGTTTGACATAAACCATGACTCCACTTGAGTTGGGATTTTGTAATGAGAGATTCTAGTGCATGGTAACATATGATTATAGGTTCATTTAAGGTAAACCTTATTACTAATTGGGTGGCCATGGCATGCTATGCTAGGTGTTAACCATGGTCTATGAGGTTCATAAAATGATTTAGAGAAATCATTTATGGTAAGAAAGAGTTCTGATGATATTAAGAGTTGATATCATGTCTCATTGCCAATTAGTGATGAGCCTAGTAAGTCACACACATACACAAGTTATCACCTATTTAAATATGATTTAATTAATTAATTAAAGAGTTTAATTGATTAATTAAATAGGTTTGGTTTGCAATTAGATTGCAAAGTCCCTAGCATGACTTGAAACCAAATCTAGATTATTGGATGTGTAGTATAAGTTAAATTTATATTTAAAGTGTTTAAATATGAATTTAATTAATGAGAAATTAATTAATAGAGATTAATTAATTAATTTATATTTGATATAAATTGATTAGAAGAAGAGAAATAATTATTTTGGGTTGAGAACTCAAAATTAAGACACAGGGGCATTTTGGTCATTTCACAGTGTAACACGTGGCACCATGAGATGGTGACACATGGGATTACACATAAGCTTGCTAAATGTTTTTTTTTTAATCATGTAAGATGATTAAAATCAAGACTAAATATAGGTTTGACACTTGGCGCAATGTGATTGGGTCATTTAAACCTAGAGCTAATCAAAGGGTGACATATGGCAAGGGTTTAATGTGTTAACCTAGCTATATAAGTGTTGTTATGAAAAAGAAAAACAACCAGTAGCCACTCCTCTCCTTTGTCATGCCTTTTTGAGGCTCTCCATCTATTCTTCTTCATCTCTGATCAATTCAAAGAGATTAGCCATCAATCTCTTGAATTAAGAACACTAGAAATTGTTTCTAGTGTTCCTGTTTACATCTCTAATCTCTTAAAAGGCAGAACTTGAATTTCTAATTAATAGAAAAAACTTTAAAAGCTGTTCAAGGGCTGCCATAGGTTTTCTTGGTGTGGACAAGCTAGAGGGACAACATTTGGTGTCCTGAAGACAAATCTCAAAGGCGCAGACACGCTGCAGTGCATCAAGAGGTTAGTGTAATCGTTCTTGATTTAATCTAGGGTTCTAAAATTAATCTGATTAATTTTAAAATCTTAAATGGCAAATACAGATCCAAAAACTTATTAAAAGAGTTTTAATATGTTGTTTATCATTGAAATCAAATAGATAAAAATAAATCTTGCATGATGCAAGTGACCCTAGATGAAAATTTTTATATTCAATGGTATAAACTTGTGTTTTTCACGCTTTCGTTCCTTCAATTGGTATCAGAGCCACCATATTTGCCATTTAGATTGATGTTTATATGATTTAATTTTGTGTTTGATCATGAGATCAAAAGTTCATTGCTGGTTGCAAAGCCAAGGTGGCGGCACAAATGATGAACACCATGGTGCGCATGGTTGATGCACCACAGTGGTGTGCAAAGGTAAATGGATGGTGAATGTACAATTGTTGTATGATCTAAGATCCATTTTATGTCTAATTAAATTGTTTAATTAGAATTTTTATCACACAATTAAATTATGATTCAAATCAGAATTTTAAAAATTGTTTGAATGTGATTCAAATTAGAATTTTAAAAGTTGTTTGAATGTGATTCAAATCTGAATTTTTAAAGTTGTTTGAATCATATTTAAATCTAATTTTTTAAAATTGATTGAATAAAATTCAGATCTGATTTTTTAAAAAATGTTTGAATGTGATTCAAATCTGATTTTTTAAAAAAATGTTTGAATGTGATTCAAATCTGATTTTTTTAAAGTTGTTTGAATGAGATTCAAATCTAAATTTTTAAATTTATTTGAATCATATTCAAATCTGGATTTTTAAGTCGAATATGAGATATTCTATTTAATTTAAGTATGTGTGTTTTATTTAATTGTTAAATAGTGATATGCATGATGGATGATCATGGACTATAAAAGACCAATGTGATTGGATTTATTTCTTTTATGTTTCTTTGGGATTGTAAATTAATTAATTTATTTTAATTTATTTTGGGCATGTATTATTATGTTTGTAATAATTTTTGGGTTGTAATTTCATTTATTTAAGTTCTTGTAAATTCGCCTTGGCATGCCAAGGATTACTATGTAATATTGGATTGCAAGAAGTTCAAGGAGGTCAAGAGCATTGGTGGGACCAGTGGGAGGAATTCAAGATCAAGTGTTGATTATGTACTCCTTTAGCAACTCTTGTAAAATGAATGAATGAAATGCACCTAGGAATGCACTGATTCAATTCTTGGTGGCTCAGAATTGAATCCCTTAGAAAGTCCATGATCATACCATATTTATTGCTTATCCATGAATGCATGAGATGTATGGGAATGTATGCTATTATATGATATATGCATGCTAATTGGATAATGTGCAAAGTGAGACCTTAATAGTAATTAGAATGACCATAAAATCTTCCAAACAAATGATTAAGTTGGAAATGCTATAATTAAAGTAATTATAACATAGGCCCTCCAATGGGGCAATTATTTTAAGAAATTTTAAATAGTTGCATAAGATGCAATTAATTTAAGAGATTTTCTTAAGAATAATTGTTAAGCATGGGATGTTGTAAATATGTAAATAGTTTGGTGGCCAATATTGGATGTACCTGAGGACATTAAAATTATTTGCATAATTACTGGCTCGATGGGATCAACTTAACTAATGCAAGATAAGTCAATAATGGATGTACTTGAGATTTTGAGCATTAGGAGCTAGGTAAAGGATTGAACCTCACATGAGATGTGATGGGCAATGAGTTGCTCACTTATAGTTTATTGTAATTCCAATAATGGATGTACCTGAGGAAGATCAATAGAATTATAAGAATTCAATCACCCACTAAAAATCCATCCAACTAGGATTTCCGTTTTCTACTTTGGAAGAGTAGTATTCGCTAAGTTAGTGGGAGGACCAATTTGGTTAAAAGACCATAATCATTTTGGTTAATTACGTGATACATTTACTAATTAATTTGGTTATTTTCTGCAGTTAATTTTCTAATAAAAATGAGAACAGAACAACCACCACCATCCAATATCCTTGCAAGCATACTTGATCGCAATAGGTTGACAGGACCTAATCTGTCTGATTAGCTAAGAAATTTGAAACTTGTCCTGAACCTTGAACATATAGGATATGTTCTAGATTCAAATGTTCCTGGTCCCTTACCTCCAGAGGCCACACAAGAGGAACATGAAACTTTGGATAAGTGGAAGGAGCATGATATGAGAGATAAGTGTTACATGCTTGCTTCCATGAGTAATGAGTTACAAAAGCAGCATGAGAACATGTTAAGTGCGAGTGAGATCCTCCTTCACCTACAAGAGTTGTATGGTGAGCACAGCAGGAATGATAGGTACGAGATATCTAGACAGCTATTCCATATGAGAATGTCTGAGGGACAGAATGTTGGGGATCATGTCCACAAGATGATTCGGCTGATTGAGCAGTTGGAACATCTTGACTTCAACATGGATCTCCAACTACAGACAGATTTGATCCTTCAGTCCCTTCCTGAGTCTTTTGGGAATTTTGTGACAAATTTCCATATGACTCAATAGGAATGCACCTTAGCTGGTTTACTCAACATGCTGGTTATTGCCCAAAAGAATATGCCGGGCAATAAAGGAAAGAGGTAGCTTTGATTGCATCTTCTTCTGCTGGAAAGTCTAACAAGAAGAAGGGCAATAAGAAAAAGAAACCTCAGATTTCTGGTCCTTCCCAGAAAATAGCTAAACAGAAAAGGAAGACTAAAGCTGATGGAGGCAAAGGAAAGTGTTTCCACTGCCAAAAGGATGGGCACTGGAAAAGGAACTGCCCAGAGTATCTTGCTTCTCTGAAGGACAAGAAGGATACACCTTTGGAAGGTATGTCCATATATTATTATTTAGATTCTGATGATACTCATAGTTCATCTACAGCTTGGGTTTTAGATACTGGTGCCAGTTCTCACATTTCTAATGATATGCAGGAACTAGCAAATAGTAGCAGCTTGCGTTCTCAAGATATTAGAGTCCGGATTGGCAATGGCTCAACTGTTGAAGCTTTAGCCATAGGATCTAAATCTTTTTACATGTTTGGACATGTTTTTTGTTTGGATAATATTTTATATGTACCTGATGCATTTAAGAACATCATTTCTATATCCAGTTTGACTAGAAATGGCTATGAATTTCAATTCACAGATGATGTTTGCAATATTTATTTTGGAAATAAATATATTGGTTCGGGTTATAAGAATGATGGTCTTTATTATTTGGATAATAATGACAAACACAAACTGAATGCAAGTGATCTAAAAGAATGCAATGCCACGGTGAAAACCAACTCAAGTTCAAAATATATTTGGCACTTAAGGTTATGTCATGTTGCAGAAGATAGGATTGCAAAACTAGAGAAAATGGGGATTCTATCCTTATTGGGCTCTGAGCCTACTCCAACTTGTGAATCTTGCCTTCAGGGCAAAATGACTAGATCACCTTTTGTTGGACAAGGGCTAAGAGCTGAAAATATTTTGGAGCTAATACATAGTGATGCATGTGGTCCATTTAAAGAAATGGCTAAAGGGGGCTTTCATTATTTTATTACCTTTACTGATGATAAATCAAGATTTGGGTATTTGTATTTGATGAAATACAAACATGAATCCTTTGAAAAGTTTAAAGAATTTAAATCTGAAGTAGAAAATCAAATATGAAAGAGTATTAAAGCTCTTTGATCAGATCGTGGAGGTGAATATTTGAGTACTGAATTTGATGAATACTTGAGAGAGCATGGCATTGTTTCTCAGCTGACTCCTCCAGGAACGATACAGCTGAATGGTGTATCTGAAAGGAGAAATCATACCCTATTGGATATGGTATGTAGTATGATGAGCTATACTGATATGCCAATCTTTTTTTGTGGATTTGCATTAGAATCAGCTTTATATATCCTGAATAGGATTCCATCAAAATCAGTTTCTTCCACACCTTATGAGATATGGCATGGAAGAAAACCAAGTCTTAAGCATGTTAAGATTTGGGGTTGTCCAGCTTATATCAAAAAGCTGAACATTGATAAATTGGAGACCAGATCAGAAAAAGGTCAATTTGTTGGACATCCAAAAGATAGTTTTGGATATTATTTTTGTTTGCCTACTTTACAGAAGGTTGTGATAAGTAGAGATGCCACATTTTTTTGAACAATAGTTTGTTCAAGAAGGAGGCAAAGGAAGGCAAATAGAGTTAGAATTAGAGAATTCTGACCAACCAACAGATCAGATGGATATAGATCCATCTAGTCAACCTATTCCCGTTGATGAAACGTCTACAGCTATTCCTCGTAGAACAACCAGGGTATCTCACCCACCAGTGAGATATGGTTTTCTTCATGAAGAAGAACAAGAGTTATCTACTCATGAAGAAGTAGATCATGGAGATGATCCACTTACCTATGAAGAAGCTATATCAGATATAGACTCTTCAAAATGGTTTGATGCTATGAAATCCGAGATTGATTCCATATATAAGAATCAAGTTTGGGATCTTGTTGACCCACCTGAAGGTATTGTACCTATAGGGAACAAATGGGTTTTCAAGAAGAAAATTGGTTTAGATGGAAAGGTAGAGACCTATAAGGCAAGCCTAGTAAGGAAAGGGTTTCGCCAAAGGTAAGGAATTGACTATGAGGAGACTTTCTCGCCTGTTGCCATGCTTAAATAAATTAGGATTTTATTAGCAATAGCTGCATACTATGATTATGAGATTTGGCAGATGGATGTCAAAATAGCTTTTCTCAATGGATACATTGAAGAAAACATTTTCATGGAACAACCTAGGGTTTTGAATCCCAAGATGGTTCCAAGGTATGCAAGCTAAAGCGATCCATTTATGGGTTGAAACAAGCTTGGAGGAGTTGGAACATCCGTTTTGATGAAGCCATTAAATCCTTTGGTTTTATCAAAAATGATAATGAGCCATGTGTATATAAGAAGGTTAGTGACAGTGTTATCACTTTCCTTGTCTTATATGTGGATAACATACTGTTGATGGGTAATGACACAGGTATGTTGACAACTATAAAGGTATGATTGTCAAATACATTCTCCATGAAAGACTTAGGGGAGGCAACCTATATTCTTGGGATTCGCATATATAGAGATAGAGTGAAAAGAATAATTGGTTTATCCCAAAGTCTATACTTGGAAAAGGTGTTAAAGAGGTTTAACATGCTTGATTCCAAGAGAGGATTGTTACCAGTGAGACATGGTATCCACCTTTCTAAAGAGATGTCTCCAAAGACACCTGAAGAAAGAGATAAGATGGCCAGGATTCCATATGTTTCAGCTATTGGAAGTTTAATGTATGCAATGTTATGTACTAGGCCGGATATCGCATATGCTGTTAGTTTGACTAGTAGTATCAATCCAATCCAGGTTTGGAACACTGGATAGCTGTCAAGAATATCCTTAAGTACTTGAGAATAACTAAGGATTTATTCTTGATTTATGGAGGTGGAGACTTGCAATTGGATGGTTATGCTGATTCTGATTTCCAATCAGATATCGATGATAGAAAGTCTACCTCTGGATATGTGTTCATTTGTAATGGAGGTGCATTCAGTTGGAAGAGTTCCAAACAGAGCACGACTGCAGATTCCACTATAGAGGCTGAGTATATTCCTGCATCATATGCTGCAAAGGAAGCTGTTTGGATAAAAAAGTTTGTGACAGAACTTACAGTAGTTCCTTCCATTGAGTCAGCAGTTCCACTACACTGTGACAACAATGGAGCAGTCATACAGGCTAAGGAACCAAGGTCTCACCAGAAATCCAAACACATAGAAACGCGCTACAACATTATCAGAGAAATAGTTGGGCGAGGCGATGTAGCCATGCAGAAAATAGCATCAGTTGAAAATCCAGCTGATCCATTCAGTAAGCCTATGTCACAGACTCAGTTAGACCGACATCTTGAGAAGATAGGTCTAAGATATTGTAATGAATGGCTGTAGTGCTAGTGGGAGATTGTTAGTAGTATGCCCTAGAGCATATCATTTAGTATGTATCTTGTGCATATTTTTATTAATAAAAGGCATTTCCACTTTTTCGTTTACATAACATATTTATGTGTAATAGAAAAGGTCCATTGATATTTTGTTAGAAATATTATTCTTAAGTTGTTAAGAATATGAGTGATAATATTTCTAGCACAAAGTATCATAAATAGGTTCACAATCAAGGATACTTCATAATAAGGACATGACTTATCCAGAAAGATTGTATTCATATTTGTTCCCAAGTTATTTATAAGAGATATAAATAAGATGGAATGGTGAGTCTCATGCCATATAGCAAACATGATAGGCACTTTTAAAAGATAACTAGGCCGAACCAGTGACACTTATGACAAGCACATGGAGTTTACTCTTATCAATGTTTTTTCATAAATCATATCAGTGCATATAATCTTTAGGCCTGAGATAGCACAGTTATCTTGTATATAGGTAGTTTGAGTTTGATACTGCTTTCATACTTGTACTATGTATGGGTATATGGGCATCTGTTGGCTCCTACTAGTTATATATGGAGGTAGGTATTGATCAAGATGGAATCTGTTCCTCTAAGTAAATAGAGATAAAATCTTATGTTCATTTAATTGTTCTTGATGTTTCAAGTTCCTGGCCAGGACAAATAGATTTATTCAGAAAAGAGTTTCTGATGAGAAAATCTTTTTAATCAAGAACTGAAATTAAAAGAGAACATAATATTCATAGCAAATGGAGTTTGACATAAACCATGACTCCAGCTTGAGTTGGGATTTTGTAACAGAGAGATTCTAGTGCATGGTAACATATGATTATAGGTTCATTTAAGGTAAACCTTATTACTAATTGGGTGGCCATGGCATGCTATGCTAGGTGTTAACCATGGTCTATGAGGTTCATAAAATGATTTAGAGAAATCATTTATGGTAAGAAAGAGTTCTGATGATATTAAGAGTTGATATCATGTCTCATTGCCAATTAGTGATGAGCCTAGTAAGTCACACACATACACAAGTTATCACCTATTTAAATATGATTTAATTAATTAATTAAAGAGTTTAATTGATTAATTAAATAGGTTTGGTTTGCAATTAGATTGCAAAGTCCCTAGCATGACTTGAAACCAAATCTAGATTATTGGATGTGTAGTATAAGTTAAATTTATATTTAAAGTGTTTAAATATGAATTTAATTAATGAGAAATTAATTAATAGAGATTAATTAATTAATTTATATTTGATATAAATTGATTAGAAGAAAAGAAATAATTATTTTGGGTTGAGAACTCAAAATTAAGACACAGGGGCATTTTGGTCATTTCACAGTGTAACACGTGGCACCATGAGATGGTGACACATGGGATTACACATAAGCTTGCCAAATGTTTTTTTTTTTAATCATGTAAGATGATTAAAATCAAGACTAAATATAGGTTTGACACTTGGCGTAATGTGATTGGGTTATTTAAACCTAGAGCTAATCAAAGGGTGACATATGGCAAGGGTTTAATGTGTTAACCTAGCTATATAAGTGTTGTTATGAAAAAGAAAAGCAACCAGCAGTCACTCCTCTCCTTTGTCATCCCTTTATGAGGCTATCCATCTATTATTCTTCATCTCTCATCAATTCAAAGAAATTAGCCATCAATCTCTTGTATTAAGAACACTAGAAATTGTTTCTAGTGTTCCTGTTTACATCTCTAATCTCTTAAAAGGCAGAACTTGAATTTCTAATTAATAGAAAAAACTTTAAAAGCTGTTCAAGGGCTGCCATAGGTGTTCTTGGTGTGGAAAAGCTAGAGGGACAACATTTGGTGTCCTAAAGACAAATCTTAAAGGCGCAGACACGCTGCAGTGCATCAAGAGGTTAGTGTAATCGTTCTTGATTTAATCTAGGGTTCTAAAATTAATCTGATTAATTTTAAAATCTTAAATGGCAAATACAGATCCAAAAACATATTAAAAGAGTTTTAATATGTTGTTTATCATTAAGATCAAATAGATAAAAAAAAAATCTTGCATGATGCATGTGACCCTAGGTGAAAATTTTTGAATTCAATGGTATAAACTTGTGTTTTTTATGCTTCCGTTCCTTCAGTATCCTTCTTGTCCTTCAGAGAAGCAAGATACTCTGGGCAGTTCCTTTTCCAGTGCCCATCCTTCTGGCAGTGGAAACACTTTTCTTTGCATCCATCAGCTTTAATCTTCCCTTTCTGTTTAGCTATTTTCTTAGAAGGACCAGTAATCTAAGGTTTCTTTTTCTTATTGCCCTTCTTCTTGTTGGACTTTCCAGCAGAAGAAGATGCAATCAAAGCTACCTCTTTTCCTTTATTGCCCGGCAAATTCTTTTGGGCAATAACCAGCATGTTGAGTAAACCAGCTAAGGTGCATTTCTGTTTAGTCATATGGAAATTTGTCGAAAAATTCCCAAAAGACTCAGGAAGGGACTGAAGGATCAAATCCGTCTGTACGGTCCAAGGCTAGTCCACGGCCCACGCCGCAACTTCCCGGTACGGTCACCCATCGGTACGGTTTTGTTCATTTAGCTTAGTTCCATTTTCTCTCTTTTATTTTTTTTTCGTTATTTTTTTTTATATTTTCCTCTATTGTATTTCACTATCTTATATCTCCACACTAATATTTAAATATAATTCTAAGCATCCTAGCTGTCCGGACAGACACTGTCATCGGAACAGTAGAACGCACTACAGAACATAGGGGTGTTACAATTCTCCCCCCTTTAAAATAAATTTCGTCCTCGAAATTTTACCCAATAGCCGTCTTACAATATTCACACATTTATTTCCTCTTTTCTATATGATTGTATAATCTTCTTTCCTCTGAATTTGTGTAAGACTTTTAACAATGTAATATAACATTTACTTTGTTTATACAGTACTAATCTTTTCTTACTATCGTTCTGTCTAATATTTCGATTCATGTTCCCTTCTTGATTGACCATTATGGTCGTATTAGAATTACTTATCTAATCATGGGTCCTTTGACCATTCTAGTCAACAGTCTTACTCACATTTGTAACTTTTCTTTGTTATATCTGAACCAACTATTCAAATTTTTACTTCCACAACTCTTTTTATCTATTAATATTCTATAACTTACTTCCTTTTGTACTAAACTATAACATTTCGATATTCTAACTTTTGAGTTTTAAATCCCAAAATAGGATTTCCAAACACATTTATAATAATAAAATTTTGTCCTAACATAACTATACCAATACAGATGCCATTGGCAACTATTCTCACCTTGGTGTACTATCGAGTAGTATGTAGCTCTACACAATAATCTTAAGTCAGTACTGTAATCTGCAGCTTATAGTATAAACAATAAGAACATTGCATAGTTACTACGATACATTCCCATAGATCAAACTTTCCTATATTTTATTCTTTTCGAATTTACCGATATTCGAATCTTATTCTGTTTACAATATCCATTAACAATTACTAACAGTAACATCTTTGCCCTCATCTAGAGCAATTCTATTACTGCAATTTACTTTTATGCCTTCTTGCCTTACATTAAGTAGGCTTACCGTTTAACTTTATAATTTATGGTGTGTTAGAAAATACTTTTCGCTGATAAACTGTTCAAGAACTAATTTCACTTATTATCACATTCCTTATCTTAAAGGACTAATCACTACTGCATCAAAATTTATTCCTATGTAAAGGAATAATGTAACACCCCTATGTTCGGTAGTGCGTACTACTGTTCCGATGACCAGTGTTGTCCGGACAGCTAGGATGCCTAGAACTACACTTCGATATGAGTGAGGAGACATTAAATAATGAAATACAAGAAAAGAAAATGCAAGAAAAACAAAGGAAAAATAATAGCAAAGAAATGTAACCAAGTTAAACGAGTTGAGAACCCAAGCAATGGGTGACCGCACGGGAAAGTCACGGCGTGGATCGTTGACTAGCCCTGGACAACGGGGAACC
Source organism: Hevea brasiliensis (assembly GCF_030052815.1). Lineage (NCBI taxonomy): Eukaryota > Viridiplantae > Streptophyta > Magnoliopsida > Malpighiales > Euphorbiaceae > Hevea > Hevea brasiliensis. Next base: position 69,813,631 of record NC_079494.1, read on the forward strand.
CTGGAAAATATTTTTAGGACTTAAATAGACCCCTATTGAAGTATAAATATCATTAGAAATATTAAATAAAAAATTAAATAATTAGTACAAAGAAAAGTGGAAAATCGAAAATCGGACAAAACCCGGTGTTACCGAAAAATCGAGAATGCAACCAGAACAGGGGCATTGTGGTCATTTGACATCCCGAGTTGTCTTTTGACCTAAATTTCCATTAAAAATAAATAATATTACACTTGGAAAATATAATGAAAAATTAATTTAGGGGTACCTAATGTAAATAGCAAAAATGGGGAGTTAAATGTGGGAAATTGAAACTTTTGAATAAATTAACATTAAACTTGCAATAGTGCTCCACTAACTCATTAAAGTGGACCATTTAATCTTCATCATGGACCAGCAGATTGTCATCTTCCTCATTTCTCAAAATTCAGCCAAAAATGGAGAAGGGAAGAACTCCATTTTCGCATGGTTTTGGAGCTCCATGCAAGGGTGATCCAAGCTTCTTTCTCTCCACCTCCCTTCATTAAAGTTAATCCTCACACCATGGGCAGTAGATAGGCAGCAAGAAGATCAAGTTTTGGTGAAGTTTTGAAGAGTTTCCAAAGTGGTAAGTATGTATTTTTGATTAGTGATTCATTAAAGTTTGTGAGGAGGTTATGGGTACTTGAATTATGTAGAGATTTTTGAGGTTTGATGTTGAATGGGAGTGTGTACTTTTGGCAGCCATGGAAACACCTTGAAGGCAGTTTATTTGTGCTTGTAAATGGTGAATTAAATGATTGATTAAATGTATAATGTGTAGGAAATTTTTTGGGTGATGTATACTTGGTATATGTAAATGTGAAATGAAATTTAAAGCTTGGAAATTAATGGAATGTAAATGTACCATTGTGGCAGTTTGTTAACTCTTGAGGAATGCTGGAATTCATGCTTGGTTTATGAAATAATGGTGTTGAAATGTGTTGGTTGTTATGGCAGTTTGAGTGTATGTATGGTGGTGTAAAGTGGGACATGTAAATGGGCATGAATTGGTGATTGAATTGTTGTAAATTGAGTTGGACAAATTCTTCACTTGTTGGTGCACATTGAATATAATTGTAAGCTGCCAAAATGACCTATAATATGTTATAAATTATGTTTAGGTTGTGGTACAACCAGAATTGGTTTGAAGGTTAAGTTTGGTGAGTGTTAAAAGTGATGCTTGATGTGTATGTAAGAATTTCAATAAGGCAGTTTGAGTTTTCGGCCTATAACTTTAAGTGTGTGACTCCAATTGGTATGAGACCAATTGGAGGTGAAAATAGGCACAAAATGTGCCATCTTTCATGAAGAAAACATACCAAAATTCTGCTTGCAAGGTAGCTTGAAAAATGACCAAATCCGGATTTAGTGCAAATAAGGCCTGAAAATTGACCATTTGGGCAGCAGTTAGTGTTTAGGCCATAACTCACTCAAAATAGGTAATTGACCTGAAATTTTGACCATGAATAGTTAAGACCTATATCTACAAGTCTTATGAAGACATCAAAGCCCAGAAATGAACATAAGCAAGTCAAACAGATTGCAAAAGTTCGGGTCCAAAAACTAGCCGAACCAAAATTGACCTAAAGTGACCAATTTTGATGAATTTTGACCAGCAATAGTAAAATGACCATAACTTGGTCTACATAACTCAGAATGACCTGAAATTTTGCCCCTCATTCCATAAGACATAGATCTACAAGTTTTTAGTTTTGACCGAAACCCAAAAACCGAGGAAACTAGGTCGTCCGGCTAGGTCAAACTAATATCCCAGAATCCAGCAAGTTGCAAGAAAATGCAGTGCATACGGAAATGAACTTGGTAAAATGTACCAACCCTAAAAGACTATCAAATGTGACATGTTAGTAACATTAAAACCTAATTTACCTAGAATGCATCGAGGGTCGACATATTAGGTTGATTAAGCAAATAATAGCATTCAGTGAATTATTTATCAAACATTATCGTTAGAGACAGTTTAATTAAGTACTGAAACACTTCAAATTGTGTTTCTCAGTTAGCAAAGACTCAAGGAAGGGGAACGAAACACTGAGTCAGAGCCAAGAGACAGTTATCAGAGGTTTGTGCACAACTAGTTTTTAACTGATTTTGTTTGAATATTTCATATGATTAAATGACATATTTTCTTATGTATTATGTTTAACAAGCATTGGATTTAATTCAATGATTATTAAAATTGTTATAGTATGTATGAATTTAGCTTTGTGAAGTGGTATTTCCACAATTATTAAGCATTGTTATGGATTGAATAAATTATGTTTTGGAAAATTGTGATAGAACATGTTTTGAATTGTGATGGTAATTTTCATGGAAAAATGCAAATTTATGATTTGAATTATGATGAGCATAAAAATTATTGGATATTGGAATTGAATTTGAATCGAATTATATTGTGATTTATGCTCACTAAAAGGATTGTGATATTGTTTTATATCTCACTATAGATGCTTGACTAGGTTATTACCCGTCTCTCTCATTTGTTGAGAAGACAATGGAGTTAGTTGTGTTTTGATTACCATGGTACGTGCACAGGCTTAGATTTTCCTCTGATTTGAGGTTAGATCTAAGTTTTTTATCATTATGGCCCTTGCAGAAGATTCATTATTGTGATGGTACTGTGCACGATGATTCGACCTCCCCGACCATAGGGAGTTAGAATCACATCGAATATGGCCCTTTCGGATTAGTCTTGCATAGTTAGTGAGATAAAGATTGATTTTTGAGATACAACATGGTTTTTGAGATACGTAATGATTTTTGAGATACAGAATGGCTTTTGAATGGTAAAGAATTGTGATTCAATTATGGTTTATGTATAATTGATTTTGTTGGAATTACTTAAATGGTTAGTCATGATTTGATAAATTGAATTTTGTGATCAAAGTCATTTATACAAATGATTTACATTATTGGCAATGAATATTTTGAGTTTTGGAATTTGATGAGTATTCAGATTTCCAAATTATTTACTGTAAATTTTGTCAATGTATATTGTACTATGTTTTAAATTATAGTTGTCCACCACCGAGTTTACCACTCAGCCGTAGCTTTGTATGCTGTCACAGGTAAGAAGAGCATAGAGCAGTGAGTAAGTTTATTTGAACACACTTACAGATCAGCTCCAGGTATATTATAGGTATACCCATGTACATAGGTTTTGATGTATGCATGTAATAATATGTATGTAAATTATTTGAGCAGTTGTATAAAAACTCTTGTAAAATATTTTGGTATGTAATTAAATGTAAATTATTGTAAATATAAATTTGAGATTTCATTTACTTGAATAGTTTTGTATTATAAATTTTGAGTCTTGTAATCAATGAAATGTTTTTTTATGATGAGATTAGTTTGAAAATGAATTGATTGTTTATTGAGAACTGAATTGTGAATTGAAATGAAGTTATTGAAGTTGTATTTGAGAAAACATATTGGGAGCATTTTCTTTTGTAGGATTGAATAATTGTTTTCTCAAAATACAGTCGGCACTTTGCCAAAATTTTGAAAAATTTTTTATAACACCAGATTTTAATCGATGATTTAAGTTTCACGAAAATTGTTTTAAAATCCCTTATAGTATATTTAATGGGTTATCGGTAGGTGAAGTACGGTAATTCATTAGGTGTACTACGGGATCATGTTACATCTTACAGGGAGTAGGGTGTGACATGTTTTGTCGTATCAGAGCAATGGTTTTAATGTGAATTTTGAACTGTGAATTTGAAATCTTTTTGTCGGTAACTATAACTACTCAAATGTTTGATACATATAGTACATTTACATCATAAATATGAACTAATGGAGAGGAATCTCTTTATGTTGGTTGTACAGGAATAGAAAATCTTGTGAAAAGATATGGAAGAGAAGAATGAGACAATAAAACAGTCTGTGATGGCAGAAGAACAAGTTGAGGCCCCAGCTCCACATGTCGAAAGCCTGACTGTACCAGTTTTACTGGTACAAATTACTGCACAAATGGCCCAGCAAATGGCCACTTTCTTTCAACAAATGGCTGATAATCTGTCAGCCCAAGCCCAAGTACAGACCCAACCCCTATAAGGGCAACATGAAATAGAGAAGAGGGAGAAACCTATCGAGCAGTAATTTGAGAAAGAGAAAAGAAATTGAGGAGCCCCGAGCTCAGGGATATAACAGAGGTGGATCATCAAGGCAGAGACCACCAAGGTCCAGTCATCGAACAACTAGAAGTTCCTACCCTTCTCGTCAATGTGAAGCTTGTGGAAGATATCATGGTGGGATATGCTATAAGGCTATTGGATCCTGTTATAACTGTGGAGGCACAGGACACTTTGCCAAGGACTGCACCAGTAGTCGCAGAGTTGGACCACCTCCTACTACTGCAGAAGGGTCAGTTCAGAGCCCTGTCACCAGAAGTTCACATCCACCTAGCAGAGGTAGAGACAGGGGTAGAGGTAGCCTAGCAGGCAGCCAAGGCACAGTGAAACATTCAGAGCAAGACAGTGCTCCAACCAGAATCTATGCAATAAGATAGAGGGAAGAGGCCGAGACATTTGATGTTGTGGCTGGTACCTTCTTAACTTTTAATCAAGATGTGTTTGTGCTATTTGATTCGGGTTCTACCCATTCTTATGTGAGTGCTAGCATCATTGATTGTATTGTTGTTCCATATATAAAAATGGACTTTGAGGTGCTAGTAACAAGTCCGCTAGAATAGGAGGTCAGGGTTAATAAAATGTATAAGGATTGTGATAATAAGTGAAATTAGTTTTGGAAGAGTTTATCGGCGAAAAGTATTTTCTAACACACTATAAATTATAAAGCTAAATGGCAAGCCTACTTAATGTAAGGCAAGAGGACATAAAAGTAAGATGCGGTAATAGAATTGTTCTAGATGAAGGCAGAGATGTTACAGTTGTTAATTGTTAATGGATATTGTAATCAGAATAAGTTTCAGGTATCGGTGAATTCGAAAAGGATAAAAGATAGGAAAGTTTGATCTATTGGGATGTATCGTAGTAACTATGCAATGTTCTTGATGTTTATACTGTAAGCTGCATATTACAGTACTGACTTGAGATTATTATGTAGAGCTACGTACTACCCGATAGTATACCTAGATAAGAATAGTTGCCAACGGCATCTGTTTTGGTATATAGTTATGCCAGGACAGAATTTAATTGTTAGGAATAAGTTTGGAAATCCTACTTAGGGATCTAAAACTCAAAGGTTAGAATATCGAAAGGTTATAGTTCAGTACAAAAGGAAGTAAGTTATAGAATATTGACAGATAAACAGAGTTATGAAAGTAAAAAAAAAAAAAAATCGAACATTTGGTTCAAATATAACAAAGAAATGTTACGAATGTGAGGAAGACTATGGACTAGAATGGTCAGAGGACCAATGACTAGATAAATGATTCTAACATGACCTCGAGGGTCATTCAAGAAGGAACATGAACTGAAATATTAGACAGCACAATAGTAAGAGAAGATTGGTGATATACAAACAAATTAAACATTGTATTAGATTGTTAAAAGTCTTATACAAATTTGAGGAAAAAAAGATTATACGATCGTATAAAAAGGAAAAAAATAAATGTATGACTGTTGTAAGATGACTATTGGGTAAAATTTCGAGGACGAAATTATTTTAAGGGGGGGGAGAATTGTAACACCCCTATGTTCGGTAGTGCGTACTACTGTTCCGGTGACCAGTGTTGTCCGGACAGCTAGGATGCCTAGAACTACACTTCGATATGAGTGAGGAGAAATTAAATAATGAAATACAAGAAAAGAAAATACAAGAAAAACAAAGGAAAAATAATAGCAAAGAAATGTAACCAAGTTAAACGAGCTGAGAACCCAAGCGATGGGTGACCGCACGGGGAAGTCACGGCGTGGACCGTTGACTAGCCCTGGACCACGGGGAACCCTGAAAAATATTTTTAGGACTTAATTAGACCCCTATTGAAGTATAAATATCATAAGAAATATTAAATAAAAAATTAAATAATTAGTACAAAGAAAAGTGGGAAATCGAAAAACGGACAAAACCCGTGTTACCGAAAAATTGAGAATGCAACCAGAACAGGGGCATTGTGGTCATTTGACAACCCGAGTTGTCTTTTGACCTAAATTTCCATTAAAAATAAATAATATTACACTTGAAAAATATAATGAAAAATTAATTTAGGGGTACCTAATGTAAATAGCAAAAATGGGGAGTTAAATGTGGGAAATTGAAACTTTTGAATAAATTAACATTAAACTTGCAATAGTGCTCCACTAACTCATTAAAGTGGACCATTTAATCTTTATCATAGACCAGCAGATTGTCATCTTCCTCATTTCTCAAAATTCAGCCAAAAATGGAGAAGGGAAGAACTCCATTGCTGCATGGTTTTGGAGCTCCATGCAAGGGCGATCCAAGCTTCTTTCTCTCCACTTCCCTTCATTAAAGTTAATCCTCACACCATGGGCAGTAGATAGGCAGCAAGAAGATCAAGTTTTGGTGAATTTTTGAAGAGTTTCCAAAGTGATGAGTATGTATTTTTTATTAGTGCTTCATTAAAGTTTGTGAGGAGGTTATGGGTACTTGAATTATGGAGAGATTTTTGAGGTTTGATGTTGAATGAGAGTGTGTACTTTTGGCAGCCATGGAAACACCTTGAAGGCAGTTTATTTGTGCTTATAAATGGTGAATTAAATGATTGATTAAATGTATATTGTGTAGGAAATTTTTTGCGTGATGTATACTTGGTATATGTAAATGTGAAATGAAATTTAAAGCTTGGAAATTAATGGAATGTAAATGTACCATTGTGGCAGTTTGTTAACTCTTGAGGAATGTTGGAATTCATGCTTAGTTTATGAAATAATGGTGTTGAAATGTGTTGGTTGTTATGGCAGTTTGAGTGTATGTATGGTGGTGTAAAGTGGGACATGTAAATGGGCATGAATTGGTGATTGAATTGTTGTAAATTGAGTTGGACAAATTCTGCACTTGTTGGTGCACATTGAATATAATTGTAAGCTGCCAAAATGACCTATAATATGTTATAAATTATGTTTAGGTTGTGGTACAACCAGAATTGGTTTGAAGGTTAAGTTTGGTGAGTGTTAAAAGTGATGCTTGATGTGTATGCAAGAATTTCAATAAGGTAGTTTGAGTTTTAGGCCTATAACTTTAAGTGTGTGACTCCAATTGGTATGAGACCAATTGAAGGTGAAACTAGGCACAAAATGTGCCAACTTTCATGAAGGAAACATACCAAAATTCTGCTTGCAAGGTAGCTTGAAAAATGACCAAATCCGGATTAAGTGCAAATATGGCCTGAAAATTGACCATATGGGCAGCAGTTAGTGTTTAGGCCATAACTCACTCAAAACAGGTCCAATTGACCTGAAATTTTAACCATGAATAGTTAAGACCCATATCTACAAGTCTTATGAAGACACCAAAGCCCAGAAATGACCATAAGCAAGTCAAACAGCTTGCAAAATTTTGGGTCCAAAAACTAGCCGAGCCTAAAATAACCTAAAGTGACCTAAAATGACCAATTTTGGTGTAATTTAACCAGCAATAGTAAAATGACCATAACTTGGTCTACATAACTCAGAATGACCTGAAATTTTGCCCCTCATTCCATAAGACATAGATCTACAAGTTTTTAGTTTTGACCAAAACCCGAAAACCAAGGGAACTAGGTCGTCTGGCTAGGTCAAACTAGTATCCCGAATCCAGCAATTCGCAAGAAAATGCAGTATACACGGAAATGAACTTGGTAAAATGTAACAACCCTAAAAGACTATCGAATGTGACATGTTAGTAACATTAAAACCTAATTTACCTAGAATGCATCGAGGGTCGACATATTAGGTTGATTAAGCAAATAATAGCATTCAGTGAATTATTTATCAAACATTATCGTTAGAGACAGTTTAATTAAGTACTGAAACACTTCAAATTGTGTTTCTCAGTTAGCAAAGACTCAGGGAAAGGGAAGGAAACACTGAGTCAGAGCCAAGAGACAATTATCAGAGGTTTGTGCACAACTAGTTTTTAACTGATTTTGTTTGAATATTTCATATGATTAAATGACATATTTTCTTATGTATTATGTTTAACAAGCATTGGATTTAATTCAATGATTATTAAAATTGTTATAGTATGTATGAATTTAGCTTTGTGAAATGGTATTTCCACAAGTATTAAGCATTATTATGGATTGAATAAATTATGTTTTGGAAAATTGTGATAGAACATGTTTTGAATTGTGATGGTAATTTTATGGAAAAATGCAAATTTATGATTTGAATTATGATGAGCATAAAAATTATTGGATATTGGAATTGAATTTGAATTGAATTATATTGTGATTTATGCTCACTAAAAGGATTGTGATATTGTTTTATATCTCACTATAGATGCTTGACTAGATTATTACCCGTCTCTCTCATTTGTTGAGAAGATAATGGAGTTAGTTGTGTTTTGATTACCATGGTACGTGCACAGGCTTAGATTTTCCTCTTGCTTGAGGTTAGATCTAACTTTTTTATCGTTATGGCCCTTGCAGAAGATTCATTATTGTGATGGTACTGTGCACGATGATTCGACCTCCCCGACCATAGGGAGTTAGAATCTGATTCGTCCTCCCCGACCATAGGGAGTTAGAATCACATCGAATATGGCCCTTTCAGATTAGTCTTGCATAGTTAGTGAGATAAAGATTGATTTTTGAGATACAACATGGTTTTTGAGATACGTAATGATTTTTGAGATACAGAATGGCTTTTAAATGGTAAAGAATTGTGATTCAATTATGGTTTATGTATAATTGATTTTGTTGGAATTACTTAAATGGTTAGTCATGATTTGATAAATTGAATTTTGTGATCAAAGTCATTTATACAAATGATTTACATTATTGGCAATGAATATTTTGAGTTTTGGAATTTGATGAGTATTCAGATTTCCAAATTATTTACTGTAAATTTTGTCAATGTATATTGTACTATGTTTTAAATTATAGTTGTGCACCACTGAGTTCACCACTTAGCGATAGCTTTGTATGCTGTTGCAGGTAAGAAGAGCATAGAGCAGTGAGTAAATTTCTTTGAAGACACTTGTAGATCAGCTCCAGGTATATTATAGGTATACCCATGTACATAGGTTTTGATGTATGCATGTAATAATATGTGTGTAAATTATTTGAGCAGTTGTATAAAAACTCTTGTAAAATATTTTGGTATGTAATTAAATGTAAATTATTGTACATATAAATTTGAGATTTCATTTACTTGAATAGTTTTGTATTATAAATTTTGAGTCTTGTAATCAATGAAATGTTTTTTTATGATGAGATTAGTTTGAAAATGAATTGATTGTTTATTGAGAATTGAATTGTGAATTGAAATGAAGTTATTGAAGTTGTATTTGAGAAAACATATTGGGAGCATTTTCTTTTGTAGGATTGAAGAATTGTTTTCTCAAAATACAGCCGGCACTTTGCCGAAATTTTGAAAAAATTTTTATAACACTAGATTTTAATCGATGATTTAAATTTCACGAAAATTGTTTTAAAATCCCTTGTAGTATATTTAATGGGTTATCGGTAGGCGAAGTATGGTAATTCATTAGGTCTACTACGGGATCATGTTACATCTTACAGGGGGTAGGGTGTGACAAATAACAACAGAACATATAGTTCTAACACTAACCTACAACTAAGTAGCGCTGGGATCAAATAATAAAATTTTTTTTTCAAGAACTTACCAGCAGCTACATCCGAAGTTTCTGTTCTTTCCGCTTGGAGCATAGTGGACGCTCTAACTGATGCGCTACTATGTTCGAGTTGATTCACTATGTTATGGTTGTGAGGAGTACCAACTCTATTTCTATCTCGACCTCTTTTGACTGTTTGTGAACTTTCGAGAGCAGATCAAGGTATCTAGTATAATTTTTAACAAAGTGTCCAAACTTTCCACAATTGTAGCTGGCTCCAGAGGCCTTACGACAAATACCTCTATGTAGCTTACCACAAACATGGCAGAAACGGGCAGAATAGGAACTTCTGGTTGTTCGATGACTAGATCTTGGTGTTCTCTGCCCTGATGATCCGCCTCTGTCATATCCCTGAGCTCGGGGTTTCTCAAATTCTTTACTCTTCCCCAAATTACTGTTCAAGCTCTGACCCATAGGTTTCTCCCTCTTCTCTATTTCACACTGCCCTTGTGGGGGTTGGTTTTGTGCTTGAGTTTGAGCTAACAAAGTATCAGCCATTTGTTGAAAGAAAGTGGCCATTTGCTGGGCCATTTGTGCAGTAATTTGTACCAGTAAAACTGGTACAGTCAGGCCTTCGACACTTTGTAGAGCTGGGGCCTCAACTTGTATTTCTGCCATCACAGACTGTTCTATTGTCTCATTCTTCTCTTCCATATCTTTTCACAGAATTTTCTATTCTTGTACAACCAACACAAGGAGATTTCTCTCCACTAGTTCATATTTATGATGTAAATGTACTTTATGTATTAAACATTTGAGCAGTTATAGTTGCTGACAAAAAGATTTCAAATTCACAATTCAAAATTTACTTTAAAACCATTGCTCTGATATCACAAAACATGTCACACCTTACTCCTCTGTAAGATGTAACATGATCCCGTAGTACAACTAATGAATTACCATACTTCGCCTACCGATAACACATTAGATATACTACAAGGGATTTTAAAACAATTTTCATGAAATTTAAATCATCACTTAAAATCTAGTGTTATAAAAATTTTTCAAAATTTCAGTAAAGTGCCAGCTATATTTTGAGAAAACAGTTCTTCAAACCTGAAAAGGAAAATACTCCCAATATGTTTTCTCAAATACAACTCCAATAACTTCATTTCAACTCACAATTCAAATCTCAATAATCAAATCAATTCATTTTCAAGCCAATCTCATCATAAAGAACATTTCATTGATTATAAGTCTCAACATTTATATCACAATAATTTACATTTAATTACATACTAAAATATTTTACAAGAGTTTTTATACAACTGCTCAAATAATTTACATACATATTATTACATACATACATCAAAACCTGTGTACATGGGTATACCTGGAGCTGATCTGAATGTCTCTTCAAAGAAGCTTACTCAATTGCTCTATGTTCTTTTCACCTGCGACATCATACAAAGCTATCGCTGAGTGGTGAACTCAGTGGTGCACAACTATAATTTAAAACATAGTACAATATACATTAACAAAATTGACAGCAAAGAATTTGGAAATCTAAATACTCATCAAATTCCAAAACTCAAAATATTTATTGCCAATAATATAAATTATTTGTATAAAATGACTTTGATCACGAATTTCAATTTATAAATCACAACTAAACATTTAAGGTAATTCCAACAATTTATGGAAATAAAGATTAATTCTAATAAAATTAATTATATATAAATCATTATTGAAATCACAATTCTTTACTATTCAAAAGCCATTCTTCATCTCGAAAATCATTATTTATCTCAAAAGCCATTCTTTATCTCAAAAACCATTCTTTACCTCAAGAGCCATTCTTTATCTCAAAAACCATTCTTTATCTCAAAAGCCATTATTTATCTCAAAAACCATTATTTATCTCAAAAGCCATTCTTTATCTCAAAAGCCATTATTTATCTCACTAACTATGCAAGACTAATTCGAAAGGGCCATCTTCGGGGTGATTCTAACTCCTTATGGTTGGGGAGGTCGAATCATGGTGTATAGTACACATCACAATAATGAAACTTCTGAAAGGGCCATAATATAAAAACTTAGATCTAACCTCTAATAAGAGGAGAATCTAAGCCTGTGCACGTACCATGGTAATCAAAACACAACTAACTCCACTGTCTTCTCAACAAATGAGAGAGATAGGTAATAACCTAGTCAACCATCTATAGTGAGACATAAAATAATATCACAATCCTTTTAGTGAGCATAAATCACAATACAATTCGATTCAAAGTCAATTCCAATGTCCAATAATTTTTATGCTCATCACAATTGAAATCACAAATTTACATTTTTCCATGTAAATTGCCCATCACAATTCAAAACATGTTCTATCACAATTTTCCAAAATATAATTTATTCAATCCACAACAATGCTTAATACTTGTGGAAATACCATTTCACAAAGCTAAATTCATACATACTATAAAAATTTCAATAATCATTTAATTAAATCCAATGCTTGTTAAACATAATACATAAGAAAAATATGTCGTTTAATCATATGAAATGTTCAGAACAAAATCAGTTAAAAATTAGTTGTGCACAAACCTGATTTGAGTCGCCCCTAGGCCTTAACTCAATGTTCCTTATGCTTCCCAATATCCTTTTCAACTGAAACACACAATTTAAAGTGTTTCAGTACTAAGTTAAATTGTTTCTAACAATAAAATCCAATATCTAAATTTTTTGATACTATTCTCTTTAATTCATTTTATTAGTCAACCTATAATGTTGACCTTTAATGCACTCTAGGTGAATTAATTTTAATGTTCCCAATATGTCACATTTTAGAGCCCTTTAGTGTTGGTATATGTTACCAATTTCATTTCCAAGCGTATTACATTTTATTGTAATGTACCAGATTTCGGTGTACTATCTTTCGGGTTTTGGTCCAAACTACAAACTTGTAGGTCTATGTCTTATTACACGTGGGGCAAAATTTCAGGTCATTCTGAGTAGTGTAGACCAAGATATGGTCAATTTACTAAAGCTGGACAGAATGCACTAAAATGGTAGGCTTAGGTCATTTTTAGGTCATTTTCACTTCAGCCAGTTTTGGTACCAGAACTTGTGCAAGCTATTTGGCTTGGTTCTGGCCATTTCTGGGCTTTGGTGTCTTCATAAGAATTGTATATCTATGTCCAAACTACCCATGGTAAAAATTTCAGGTCAATTGGATCTGTTTTGAGTGAGTTATGGTCATGCAAATGACTACTGTTCATATGGTCAAAAATTCTGGCCTGCACTTACCTATTCCGGATTTGGTCAATTTTTATGTCACTTTGTGGATAGAATTTAGGTAAGCTTCCTTCATGAAAGTTAGCACATTTTGTGCCTAGTTTCACCTCCAATTGGTCTCATACCAATTGGAGTCACACACTTAAGGTTCTAAGCTAAAATGTACACTACCCTATTACACATTGTTCATCACTTACCAATTACACATTCTATACTTACCAAGTTAACCTTTCATGCCAATTCTGATTTGGTACCATACCATTAGAACACATTACATCACATTTTGGTCATTTTGGGTAGCTTGTAACCATTCTCAATATACACATTATAACTCAGAATTTTCAAAGTCCAATTACAATAATTTAACTACATGAACATACCTCATTTACATGTCTAAATCCAAACAATTATACACATACACATGCTCCCACCATAAGCACCATAATTCAACAAACCATTCTTTGAAACTACCCATTTCTAACTACACGTTAAAGTTGCCGAATTACCCCATTGAACATATCTCCTTCAAATTGCTTTCAAGCTTTCAAAACCAATTGCACCATTACACATACACTTAGTATACATTGTCTAAATCATTCCTATACACATAAAATCTTACATCAACATCTTAAACTATCATTAACAAGTAAAAACAAACTAAATATGTTGAGTTCTCACGGGTGCCAAAATGGTGTACCACCATTAAAACATCAAACTTCAAAACTTCTTCCACAAAAATCACCACAACATTCACTCAAAGTTTAATGAAACAAGAATGGAGAATACTCACTTACTACTTTGAAGCTTGACCAAAACCTCACCAAACCTCCTTAAAATTACTACCAAAATCTTCCTTGCAAGGTAAGGATTAACTTTAAAGAAAGGACTTAGGGGAAAGGATGGCTCCAAAGGTTTTGCATGGAGCTCAACCAAATTAGCAATGGAGTTTCTCTCCCAAATGATTTTCGGCTGGTTTGCCAAATGAAGAAGATGATGGAATATTCTGCCCAAAATCTGCTTAATGGTCCACTTTGAAGATGTTAGTAGAGCACTAAAATCATTTATAATATTTGTTTAATCAAATTTCTAATAATTCCCACATTTAACCCCTTTTCTTTCACTATTTAAATTGTGGACCACCATTTTAATTTTCATGGTATTTTAAAAGTTTAATATCATTTATTTTTAATGTACATTTAGGTCAAAAGGCAACTCAGGGTGTCAATTGACCACAATGCTCGTATTCGGGTTGCTTTTCGGCTTTTTCGGTAACACCGATTTTTGTCGATTTCTCGATTTTTCGTTTTTCTTTATACTAATTATTTAATTTTCTTTGACATTTCTAATATCATTTATTTTTCAATAGATGTTTATTTAAGTCCCAAAAATATTTTCTAGGATTCCTCGCGGTCCAAGGCTAGACCACGTGTAACATCCCCACTATACGTATTCTGCACGTTCTGTTACTCCAGTGGCCAAATATCAGTCCAGCAAAGTCAGGATATCTGGAACTATACTTTGGTGATAGTGAACAGACATATAATGATGAAATAAATAAAAGAAAATACAAGAAAAATCAAAGAAAAATGAAAGAGAGAAAATAAAGCTAAGTTAAACGAACTGCACATGATGGTGATCACTGGAAGGCCGTTGCCAGACCATGAGGAACCCTCAGAATTAAATTTTGAGACGTAAGTAAAGGTTTATTAAAATGTAATTGACACTAGAAATATCAAGTAAAAATTAATAAATTAGTACAAAAAAAATGAAAAATCAAGAAACAGACAAAAATAGGTGTTACCGAAAAATCGGGAATATAACCTAAAGTGGGGCATTTTGGTCATTTGACACCTAGAGTTGCCTTTTGACCTCAATTTCCATTAAAAATAAATGATATTACACTTTAGAAATGTCATAAAAAATTAAATTGAGATACATTATGTAAATAGTAAAAGAATTGAGATAAATGAGCAAATAAGGAAACTTTAACTAATTAACCATTAAACTATTGATTAGTGCTCCACTAACATGAATATTGGGACACCAAAACAAGCCCTAGGACAACAGATTGCACTCATTATCATCTGCTTCTTCATCCATCTTCATCTTGCTGAAATGAAATTCACCATGGAAACCACCATTGCCGCCCCACATGCAAGCTTCATTGGTGCATTATCAAGCCATCATTTCCACTTGATTCCTTCATTAAAGCTTGCATAATTACCTTGGGGAAGATA
This sequence comes from Hevea brasiliensis, assembly GCF_030052815.1. Taxonomy (NCBI): domain Eukaryota; kingdom Viridiplantae; phylum Streptophyta; class Magnoliopsida; order Malpighiales; family Euphorbiaceae; genus Hevea; species Hevea brasiliensis. The sequence goes on from NC_079494.1 coordinate 69,828,912, forward strand.
TTGGCAATAAGAAAAACAAGATTTGGTGAAGTTTTGATAAGCTTCAAAAGTTATAAGTGTCTAAAACCTCTCCCTTGCTTTAGTAAAACTTGTGTTTAGGTTGAGGTGAGTATTTTGGTGAAGAGAAATGAAGAGAATAGTGAGATATGTAATTGTACATTTTCAGCATCCATGAATATTTGTTGTATTTGAGTTTTTCTTACCTCTAATGGATGGAAATTATGATTGATTAACTCAAATGGAAGATGTAGTAAGCTAAAATCTAAGTATGTCCATATTAGTGCTTGAATTAAGGGTTTGAAACGGGACCTTGATGCTTTGTCAAACTGCCATGTTTGGCAGCCTATAATATCATGAATTTGTGTGTAAATATGAAGTTTATTAATGAAATATGATAGTATTAAAGTGTGGGCAGCATGTATAATTGATATTGAAGTATGAGTATATTGAAGTGTATGTGTAATATGGATATTGAGATATGTTGAATTTTGGTGGAAGTGAATGTTGAACTTGAATGGTGAATTGTGTGCATTGAGCACTTGATTGCTGGAATTGAGATATGTCTAATATGCTTGCTGGAATTGTGTACAATATATATGTGGAAGTGCCATTGATTGAATATTGTAGTAATAAGGAGGAGAAGGAATATCAAATTGGAAGTGTAAGTTTCTTGTACAACTTGTGTTTTGATGTCAGTACCTAAATTAGGTCATAAGTGCCAAACTGTGAACCCAATTGGTATGAGGCCAATGGGGGGTGAAAATAGACACCAAATAGGCCAACTTTCATGCAGAAATATTGCCAAAATTCTGCCTAGAAACTGACCTTAAAAATGACCAAATCCGAAATGGCAACCTTGCAACCCAGATTTTTGACCATATGAACAGTAATCATTAGGATTGTAACACCCCTATGTTCGGTAGTGCGTACTACTGTTCCGGTGACCAGTGTTATCCGGACAGCTAGGATGCCTAGAACTACACTTCGTTATGAGTGAGGAGACATAAAATAATGAAATACAAGAAAAGAAAATACAAGAAAAACAAAGGAAAAATAATAGCAAAGAAATGTAACCAAGTTAAGCGAGCTGAGAACCCTAGCGATGGGTGACCGCACTGGGAAGTCACGGCGTGGACCGTTGACTAGCCCTGGACCGCGGGGAACCCTGAAAAATATTTTTAGGACTTAAAGAGACATCAATTGAAGTATAAATATCATTACAAATATCAAAGAAAAATTAATTAATTAGTACAAAGAAAAGTGAGAAATCGAAAAACGGACAAAACCCGGTGTTACCGAAAAATCGGCAATGTAACCCGAACAGGGGCATTGTGGTCATTTGACATCCCGAGTTGTCTTTTGACCTAAATATCCATTAAAAATAAATAATATTACACTTGGAAAATATAATGAAAAATTAAATTAGGGGTACCTAATATAAATAGCAAAAATGGGGTTCAAATTAGGTAATTAACATATTTAAGCATATAATATAATTGATTTCATGTGAGTGGACCACTAAGGATTATAATATGTATTAAGTGGGCAGATTACTCCACTAAAACTTCATCTTCAACCTTTGAAGACCACCATTGCCGAAATGAAAGCCTTAGAAACCTCCATTGCCGAAATTTCAAGGAACTTCATCATCCTCTCCATTTCACCTCCAAACACCAAGGTTGCTTCATTAAATTTTATCCCCACATCACAAGGAAGAGTTTGATAGCAATTTGAGTTTTTGATTGTTAAGTTTGAGTTTCTGATTGTTGCTTTGTTAAAGTTTGTAAGGGTGTTATGGGTGTTTGATTTATGAAGAAATTTTTGAGGTTTGATGTTGAATGGGAATGTGTACTTTTGGCAGCCATGAAAACACCTTGAAGATAGTTTACTCTTACTTGTAAATGGTGGATTAAAAGGTTGATTAAATATTTATGTGTATGGGAAATCATTTGGGTGATTATACTTAATATATGTAAAAGTGAAATAAAATTTAAAGCTTGGAAATTAATGGAATGTAAATGTACCATTGTGGCAGTTTGTTAGCTCTTGAAGAATGCTGGAATTCATGCTTGGTTTATGGAATAATGATGTTAAATTGTGATAGGGGTTATGGCAGTTTGAGTGCATGTATGATGGTGTGAAGTTGGATATGTAAATGAGCATGAATTGGTGATTGAATTGTTGTAAATTGAGTTGGACAAATTCTGCACTTATTGGTGCACATTGAATGTAATTGTAAGCTACCAAAATGACCTATAAAATGTTGTAAATTATGCTTAGGTTGTGGTACAACCAGAATTGATTTGAATGTTGAGTTTGGTAAGTGTTAAAAGTGATCCTTGATGTGTATGCAAGAAATGCAATAAGGCAGTTTGTGTTTTAGGCCTAGAACTTTAAGTGTGTGGCTCCAATTGGTATGAGACTAATTGGAGGTGAAACTAAGCACAAAATGTGCCAACTTTCATGAAGGAAGCATACCAAAATTCTGCTTGCAAGGTAGCTTGAAGAATGACCAAATCCGGATTAAGTGCTATTGAGGCCTGAAAATTGACCATTTGGGCAGCAGTCAGTATTTAGGCCATAACTCACTCAAAACAGGTCCAATTGACCTGAACTTTTAACCATGAATAGTTAAGACCCATATCTACAAGTCTTATGAAGACACCAAAACCCATAAATGACCATAAGCAAGTCAAAAAGCTTGCACAAGTTCGGGTCCAAAAACTGGCCGAACCAAAAATGACCAAAAGTGACCTAAAATGACCAATTTTGGTGCAATTTGACTAGCAATAGTAAAATGACCATAACTTGGTCTACATAACTCAGAATGACCTGAAATTTTGCCCCGCGTTCCATAAGACATAGATCTACAGGTTTTTAGTTTTGACCAAAACCCGAAAATCGAGGAAACTTGGTTGTCCGGCTAGGTCAAACTAGTATCCCGGAATCCAGCAAATTGCAAGAAAATGCAATATACACGAAACTGAAATTGGTAACATGTACCAACCCTAAAAGATTATCAAATGTGACATATTAGTAACACTAAAACCTAATTTACCTAAAACGCATCGAGGGTCGATATATTAGATTGATTAAGCAAATAATAGCATTCAGTGAATTACTTATCAAGCATTATCGTTAGAGACAGTTTAATTAAGTACTGAAACACTTCGAATTATGTTTCTCAGTTAGCAAAGACTCAGGAAAAGGGAAGGAAACACTGAGTCAAGACCAGGAGACAGTTATCAGAGGTTTGTGCACAATAACTATTTCTTTTAAATTTTTCAATTGAAATGAATTATGACTATTTATATATTATTGTTTTAAATTGTGGAAATGTGTTTGAATGGATATTTATCGCTTGAAAAGCACTGTAAATGGTTTGAAATTGTGAGAAATTGTTTGAATGATATTGATGGATACTTATTGATTGAAAAGCATTGGAAATGGTTTGAAACCACAGCTATTATGTATATTGATTGTATTCCTCGCTAGCTTGTCTAGTGGGACGAATTGAATTCCCTCTCTGGCTGAAGTGTTGAGGTGTGTGCCTGTTGAGGACGAATTGGATGAATACTCATATTTTTGCTAGCTAGCTATGTTATTCCTCATTAGTCATCGACTTTTGGGACGAATTAAATACCTCATTAGCCATCGGCTTTTGGGACGAATTGAACTTTGGAACATGATTAAGCTCTGTGTGATTTATTGATATGTATTATGAGATTGTGAAATGGAGTTAAATTCTTATTGACATTCACTGTCTTTTGAATTTAATCATGATTTGATTTATTGAAATTATTGTGATATTGAGAAATGGAGTTTAAATTCTTGTTGACATGTACTGTCTTGAATTTAACTATGGTTTTAAGTATCCACTATTTATATAACTTGTCAATTGTGATTTAAAGTTGTATTTGGTTAATTTTGTGCACCACTGAGACATTGTCTCAGCGATAGCTTTTCATTCTTTGTCATGAGTAGGCAGACAGACGGAGCGTGACTAGGCTGCTAGTACATCCAGCGAGAGATTATGGGGTATAATGAGTATACCACATTTTGCATTTTGTACTGTAATGTATGACCACTGTATGTACATAGTGTTCTTGGTTTTGAGCAGTTGTAAATTCAAATTGTACATTGAAGTTGTAAAATAATTATGAGTTATTTTGGCTTGTAAAAATTGTATTATATATCTTGTACCTCAGTCTTTGAAAAATCACTATGGATTTGAGTTGAGAAATATGTTGTGTTGAGAAATATGTTGGAGTTGAGATTTGGAAGTATATTGAAGTGCTTTTTACAGGTTTTCTGAAGAACTGTTTTATCCAAAATACAGATGGCACTCTGCCAAAATTTTTACAGAAATTCCAAATAATTCAAATGTGTTAGTTCTATCACTTCAGTTCAAAAAGGTTTTTAACACCTGTAAATAGTGCTCACCACTGTAAAAGAAGTAAGAAAAGTTTTTAAAATCCCTTGTAGTGTATTTAATGGGTCATCAGTAGACGGAGTTGGTAATTCATTAGGTATACTATGGGATCATATTATGCCTTACAGAGGGGTAAAGTTGAACATGTTTAAGTGGTATCAGAGCTAGTTTTTAAATTCTTTTTTCACCTGTAATTTGAATATTCTTTCTTCATAGTACAACTGCTCAATATCATTGTTTGATACATACAGTACATTACATTATAAATATGCACTAACTCCTTGTGTTATTTGTTCAGAAGATCGAAGATCCTCGCATTGACTATGGAAGAGGGTGATCGTTTAGTCGATCAATCTATTGAGGCTGAGGTGCAAGGGATGCTGACCCTACATAATGTCGATGGTTCAAAGACACCGGCCCAGATAGTACCGCGATTTCTGCTCGGTTAAAGCAACAGATGGCTACAATGTTCCAACAAATGGCTGGTAATGTGCCTACTCAAGTCCCAATACAGACACTAGTGGTACAACCACAGTCTTCTGCAAGGCAGTATGACAAATTAATGAAATATGGGGCTACAGAGTTCAAGGGGACAGTAGATCCTCTAGAGGCTGAACAGTGGTTAGAAAGGATGGATAGGGTATTCAAGAAACTACATTGCACAGAGGAGCTCAGATTTGAATACTCAGTATCTCTGCTACAGGGGGATGCTTATGATTGGTGGAAAATAATTCCCCACAGTCTGGTAGAACCTGTAGTGTTAACATGGAATAACTTTCTCAGGGAATTCAGACAAAAATATGTCCCTAATGCTTATGTAGACCAGAAGCTACAAGAGTTGCTAAGTCTAAAACAGGGGGGCAGATCAGTGGCTGAGTATGAAAGAGAATTTTCCCGCCTGAGCTATTATGCAGTAAGTTTACTTGCTACCAGCAGGGAGAGATGCAAGAGGTTTGAAATTGGCTTGAAGCCCAGTATCAGATTACAAGTAGTCAGATTCAAACACACTAACTTCTCTGAACTTGTTTCTTAAGCCCTAGAGTTGGAAAGAATTGAGTTTGAAGCTGCTCCTGAGAAAAAAAAAATCAGAGAAGACAGAGAAAGAGGGAAAATCAGTAGAACAAAGTTCCAGTGGTCCTACTGGAAAGAGGAAGAACCATGGGGGACATGGCAGAGGTGGCAAGAAGTCTGGTAGGGGAAGATATTCACGACAGAAGCCTCCTCTATCTGGTCAGCAGAGTACCAGAGGTTCCTACCCTCCCCACCAATGTGAAACTTGTGGAAGATATCGTGGTGGGATATGCTACAAGGCTATTGGAGCCTGTTATAACTGTGGAAGCACATGACACGTTGCCAAGGACTGCACCAGTAGTCGTAGAGTTGGACCACCTCCTACTACTGCAGAGGGGTCAGTTCAGAGCCCTGTCACCAGAAGTTCACAACCACCCAGCAGAGGTAGAGGCAGGGGTAGAGGTAGCCTAGCAGGCAGCCAAGGCATAGTGAAACATTCAGAGCAAGACAGTGCTCCAGTCAGAATCTATGCAATGAGATAGAGAGAAGAGGCTGAGACATCTGATGTTATGGCTGGTACCTTCTCAACTTTTAATCAAGATGTGTTTGTGTTATTTGATCTGGGTTCTACCCATTCTTATGTGAGTGCTAGCATCATTGATTGCATTGCTGTTCCATGTACAAAAATGGACTTTGAGGTGCTACTAACAAGTCCGCTAGGACAGGAGGTCAGGGTTAATAGAACGTATAGAGATTGTCCTTTGGTGATCCAAGGACACACTTTTTTGTCTGATTTCATTGAAATACCCTTAAGAGATTATGATATCATCTTGCGCATGGATTGGTTAGCTAGGCATCATGCCATGATTGACTGTAGGCTGAAGACAGTCACTTTTGGTCTCCCTCAGTACGGTGATGTGGTAATACATGGGGACAGGCAGTTATTGCCATCAAACATCATTTCGGCTACCCTAGCCAGGAAAATGATAAGAAAGGGGTGTGAAGCATACTTGGCACATGTGGTAGACACCCAAGTGGAGCGTCCAACATTGAAGGACATCCCTACAGTATATGACTTTCTAGATGTGTTTCCTGATATATTGCCAGGACTACCTCTGGAAAGAGAAGTGCAGTTTGAAATTAATGTTATGCCTGGTGTGGATCCAATCTCCATAATGCCATATACAATGGCACCAGCAGAGTTGAAGGAGTTGAAGATACAGTTGCAAGAATTACTTAAAAAGGGCTTCATCCGTCCTAGTGTGTCACCTTGGGGAGTGCCAGTATTGTTTGTTAAGAAGAAAGATGGCACCCTCCGCTTATGTATAGATTATCGGCAGTTGAATAAGGTGACAATAAAGAACAGATATCCATTGCCTCGCATTGATGATCTGTTTGATCAATTGAAGGGTGCAGCTGTATTCTCCAAAATTGATTTGTGATCTGGTTATTATCAGTTGAAGGTGCAAGAGCAGAGTATTCCAAAAGCGCTTTGAACTTCGGTATGGCCACTATGAGTTTCTAGTGATGCCATTCGGGTTAACAAATGCTCCAGCTGCTTTTATGGATCTGATGAACACTATCTTCAGACCATATCTCGACCAATTTGTGGTGGTGTTTATTGATGACATTTTGATATATTCGAGGAATGCAGAGGAGCATGACAGACATCTGCGGATTGTACTGCAGACTTTAAGGGAGAAACAGCTATACGCCAAATTATTGAAGTGTGATTTTGGCTGAAAGAAATCTCCTTTTTGGGACATGTTGTGTCAGCTGAAGGGATTAAGGTAGATTCCAGCAAGGTAAAAGCTATCCTTAATTAGAAGCCGCCCAGGAATATCACAGAAATTCACAGTTTTCTGGGTTTAGCTATATATTACCGTCAGTTTGTGAAAGCGTTTTCTATGTTATCTTCTCCACTAACCAAGCTGCTTCAGAAAGATGTGAAATTTCAGTGGACAGATAAATGCCAGCAAAGTTTTGATGAGTTGAAGAGGTGTTTGACTGAAGCTCCAGTCCTTACTTTACCTACTCTGGGTAAAGAATACACAGTTTATAGTGATGCTTCTCACAATGGGTTAGGCTGTGTACTGATGCAAGATCGGAATGTCATTGCTTATGCGTCACGCCAGCTGAAACCGCATGAGAGGAACTACCCAACACATGATCTGGAGCTAGCAGCTATTGTTTTTGCTCTGAAGATCTGGAGACACTATTTGTATGGGGAGAAATGCTACATTTACACAGATCACAAGAGCTTGAAGTATTTGGGCACCCAAAAGGAATTGAATTTGAGGTAGAGGAGATGGTTAGAACTCATTAAAGATTATGATTGTTTAATAGACTATCAGCCAGGGAAAGCAAATGTGGTGGCTGACGCCTTAAGTCGCAAGACTATGGAAAGTCTCAGAGTTTCTCCTTTGTCCATGGTATATGAATTGAAAGCACAGCATGCCAGTTTAGAGATTGATGATGAGGGACAGACAGTAGTTGCATGGCATGTACAGCCAGTGTTGATTGATTAGATTAGAATGGTTACTCAGAGTGATGATAAATATCAGAAGTTACTGAAAGAAATCCAGCAGGGCAAGAAACCTGAATTTTCTATGAGAGATGATGGTTTATTGCTACATCAGGGTAGAATGTGCGTTCCTAATGATGTTGAATTGAGACAGATCATTATGAAGGAAGCACATGAGTCTCCTTTTGCTATGCACCCTGGTGGAACTAAAATGTCTGAGAGAATTTGAAAGAGCATTCTTGGTGGATGGGTATGAAGAGAGATATAGTGAGTTTGTTTCCAAATGCCTAACTTGTCAACAAGTAAAGGCGTAACATCAAGTTCAGTGGTTTGTTACATCCTTTGTCGATGCAGTGGAAATGGGAACGAATAACTATGGATTTTGTTACAGGACTTCTAAGGACACAGAGTAGTTATGATGCAGTATGGGTTATAGCTGACAGATTGACCAAGTCTGCTCACTTTTTGCCAGTTCGGATGGACTATAGCTTGGAAAGATTGGCCAGATTGTACATATATGCGATTGTAAAATTGCATGGAGTGCCAGTATCAATTGTGTCTGATAGAGATCCTAGGTTCACTTCTAGATTCTGGGGTAGTCTTCAGAGAGCCCTAGGAACTAGATTGAACTTCAAAGACCTGAGATTCCACCCACAGACAGATGGCTAGTCTGAGAGGGTTATTCAGATATTGGAGCATATGCTACGGGCTTGTGTGATTGAGTTTGAAGGTAGTTGGGATACACACTTGCCTTTGATTGAGTTTGCTTATAACAACAGCTATCAATCAAGCATTGGAATGCCTCCATATGAAGCTTTGTATGGCAGAAAGTGTAGAACTCCCTTATGTTGGGATGAAGTAGGTGAAAGGAAGATGATTGGGCCAGAAATTGTTCAGTAGACAGAGGAAAAGATCAGATTGATCAGAGATAGACTCAAGGCTGCATCAGAATGTCAGAAGTCCTATGTTGATCTGAAGAGAAGAGATATTGAATATGCAGTGGGTGATAAGGTTTTCCTCAAAGTTTCTCCTTGGAAGAGGATTATGAGATTTGGCAGAAAGGGGAAACTGAGTCCTCGTTTCATCGGACCATATGAGGTTCTGGAAAGAGTGGGTCCTTTAGCATATCGGTTGGCATTACCTCCAGAGTTAGCAAGGATACACAATGTCTTCCATGTGTCCATGTTAAGGAGGTACAGATCTGACCATCTTATGTACTATCAGTTGAAGAGATTGAGGTAAATCCAGACCTCTCATATGAGGAAGAACCCATAAAAATTCTGGCATATGAGGTGAAGCAGCTGAGGAATAAACAGATACACCTAGTTAAAGTGCTGTGGAACCATCATTCAGGCCAGGAAGCTACTTGGGAACGTGAAGAGGATATGAGGAGACAGCACCCACAGCTGTTCAGAGACTAATGCCAGGTAAAAATTTCGAGACGAAATTTATTTAAGGGGGGGGGGGGGGAGAATTGTAACACCCCTATGTTTGGTAGTGCGTACTACTGTTCCGGTGACCAGTGTTATCCGGACAGCTAGGATGCCTAGAACTACACTTTGTTATGAGTGAGGAGACATAAAATAATGAAATACAAGAAAAGAAAATACAAGAAAAACAAAGGAAAAATAATAGTAAAGAAATGTAACCAAGTTAAGCGAGTTGAGAACCCTAGCAATGGGTGACCGCACCGAGAAGTCACGGCGTGGACCGTTGACTAGCCCTGGACCGCGGGGAACCCTAAAAAATATTTTTAGGACTTAAAGAGACATCAATTGAAGTATAAATATAATTAGAAATATCAAAGAAAAATTAATTAATTAGTACAAAGAAAAGTGAGAAATCGAAAAACGGACAAAACCCGGTGTTATCGAAAAATCGGGAATGTAACCCGAACAGGGGCATTGTGGTCCTTTGACATCCCGAGTAGTCTTTTGACCTAAATTTCCATTAAAAATAAATAATATTACACTTGGAAAATATAATGAAAAATTAAATTAGGGGTACCTAATATAAATAGCAAAAATGGGGTTCAAATTAGGTAATTAACATATTTAAGCATATAATATAATTGATTTCATGTGAGTGGACCACTAAGGATTATAATATGTATTAAGTGGGCAGATTACTCCACTAAAACTTCATCTTCAACCTTTGAAGACCACCATTGCCGAAATGAAAGCCTTAGAAACCTCCATTGCCGAAATTTCAAGGAGCTTCATCATCCTCTCCATTTCACCTCCAAACACCAAGGTTGCTTCATTAAAGTTTATCCCCACATCACAAGGAAGAGTTTGATAGCAATTTCAAGAAGTTTTGGTGAAGATTTAAGAAGTCTCATCCATAAGTAAGTTTGAGTTTTTGATTGTTGCTTTGTTAAAGTTTGTAAGGGTGTTATGGGTGCTTGATTTATGAAGAAATTTTTGAGGTTTGATGTTGAATGGGAATGTGTACTTTTGGTAGCCATGGAAACACCTTGAAGATAGTTTACTCTTGCTTGTAAATGGTGGATTAAAAGGTTGATTAAATATTTATGTGTATGGGAAATCATTTGGGTGATTATACTTAATATATGTAAATGTGAAATGAAATTTAAAGCTTGGAAATTAATGGAATGTAAATGTACCATTGTGGCAGTTTGTTAGCTCTTAAAGAATGCTGGAATTCATGCTTGGTTTATGGAATAATGATGTTAAATTGTGATAGGGGTTATGGCAGTTTGAGTGCATGTATGATGGTGTGAAGTTGGATATGTAAATGAGCATGAATTGGTGATTGAATTATTGTAAATTGAGTTGGACAAATTTTGCACTTATTGGTGCACATTGAATGTAATTGTAAGCTGAAAAAATGACCTATAAAATGTTGTAAATTATGTTTAGGTTGTGGTACAACCAGAATTGGTTTGAATGTTGAGTTTGGTAAGTGTTAAAAGTGATCCTTAATGTGTATGCAAGAAATGCAATAAGGCAGTTTGTGTTTTAGGCCTAGAACTTTAAGTCTGGGGGTCCAATTGGTATGAGACCAATTGGAGGTGAAACTAGGCACAAAATGTGCCAACTTTCATGAAGGAAGCATACCAAAATTCTGCTTGCAAGGTAGCTTGAAAAATAACCAAATCCGGATTAAGTGCAATTGAGGCCTGAAAATTGACCATTTGGGCAGCAGTCAGTGTTTAGGCCATAACTCACTCAAAACAGGTCCAATTGATCTCAAATTTTAACCATGAATAGTTAAGACCCATATCTACAAGTCTTATGAAGACACCAAAGCCCAGAAATGACCATAAGCAAGTCAAACTGCTTGCACAAGTTCGGTTCCAAAAACTGGCCGAACCTAAAATGACCTAAAGTGACCTAAAATGACCAATTTTGGTGCAATTTGACCAGCAATAGTAAGATGACCATAACTTGGTCTACATAACTCAGAATGACCTAAAATTTTGCCCCGCGTTCCATAAGACATAGATCTACAAGTTTTTAGTTTTGACCAAAACTCGAAAACTGAGGGAACTAGGTCGTCCGGCTAGGTCAAACTAGTATCCCGGAATCCAGCAAATTGCAAGAAAATGCAATATACACGGAACTGAAATTGGTAACATGTACCAACCCTAAAAGACTATCAAATGTGACATATTAGTAACACTAAAACCTAATTTACCTAAAATGCATCGAGGGTCGATATATTATGTTGATTAAGCAAATAATAGCATTCAGTGAATTAATTATCAAGCATTATCGTTAGAGACAGTTTAATTAAGTACTGAAACACTTCGAATTGTGTTTCTCAGTTAGCAAAGACTCAGGAAAAGGGAAGGAAACACTGAGTCATGACCAGGAGACAACTTGTCAGAGGTTTGTGCACAACAACTATTTCTTTTCAATTTTTCAATTGAAATGAATTATGACTATTTGTACATTATTATTTTAAATTATGGAAATGAGTTTGAATGGATATTTATCGCTTGAAAAGCACTATAAATGGTTTGAAATTGTGAGAAATTGTTTGAATGATATTGATGGATACTTATTGATTGAAAAGCATTGGAAATGGTTTGAAACCACATCTATCATGTATATTGATTGTATTCCTTGCTAGCTTATCTAGTGGGACGAATTGAATTCCCTCTCTGGCTGAAGTGTTGAGGTGTGTGCCTGTGAGGACGAATTGGATGAGTACTCATATTTTTGCTAGCTAGCTATGTTATTCCTCATTAGTCATCGACTTTTGGGACGAATTAAATACCTCATTATCCATCGGCTTTTGGGACGAATTGAACTTTGGAACATGATTAAGTTGTGTGTGATTTATTGATATGTATTATGAGATTGTGAAATGGAGTTAAATTCTTATTGACATTCACTGTCTTTTGAATTTAATCATGATTTGATTTATTGAAATTATTGTGATATTGAGAAATGGAGTTTAAATTCTTGTTGACATTTACTGTCTTGAATTTAACTATGGTTTTAAGTATCCACTATTTATATAACTTGTGAATTGTGATTTAAAGTTGTATTTGGTTAATGTTGTGCACCACTGAGACGTTGTCTCAGCGATAGCTTTTCATTCTTTGTCGCGGCTAGGCAGACAGACGGGCGACACACTAGGCTGCTAGTACATCCAGCGAGAGATTATCGGGTATAATGAGTATACCACATTTTGCATTTTGTACTGTAATGTATGACCACTGTATGTACATAGTGTTCTTGGTTTTGAGCAGCTGTAAATTCAAATTGTACATTGAAGTTGTAAAATAATTATGAGTTATTTTGGCTTGTAAAAATTGTATTATATTTCTTGTATCTCAGTCTTTGAAAAATCACTGTGGATTTGAGTTGAGAAATATGTTGTGTTGAGAAATATGTTGGAGTTGAGATTTGGAAATATATTGAAGTGCTTTTTACAGGTTTTCTGAAGAACTGTTTTATCCAAAATACAGATGGCACTCTGCCAAAATTTTTACAGAAATTCCAAATAATTCAAATGTGTTAGTTCTATCACTTCAGTTCAAAAAGGTTTTTAACACCTGTAAATAGTGCTCACCACTGTAAAAGAAAGTAAGAAAAGTTTTTAAAATCCCTTGTAGTGTATTTAATGGGTTATCAGTAGACGGAGTTGGTAATTCATTAGGTATACTACGGGATCATGTTATGCCTTACAGAGGGGTAGGGTGTGACAAGGATGACCATAACTCACTCAAAACAGGTCCAATTGACTGAAATTTGTACCATGGATAGCTTAGACATAGAGCTACAATTCTTATGGAGACATCAAGGCCCAGAAATGACCAGAACCTAGTCAAATAGCTTGCACAAGTTTGGGTACTAAAACTGCCAGAACTAAAAGTGACCTAAAATTGATCAAATTTTGCACTAAAGGTGCAATCTGTCCAGCTTTAGTAAAGTGACCATATCTTGGTCTATACAACTTAGAATGACCTGAAATTTTGCCCCGAGTGCAATAAGACATAGAGTTACAATTTTGCTTCTTTGATAAGAGGTTAAAAACCAAGAGAAATAGGACTTTAAGCCAGACCAATCTAGCACACCAAAAATTGAGAAATAGGACTTTACATACAATGATGCTTGAAGCAATTTGGCAATGAATGCCAACTTATAAAAATGGTAAATTGTACTATATTGGCAGCATATTGAATTAGAATATGTGACATGTTGATGCTAGAAACAACTTATCCATAGTACCTAAAAAGGTAAATATATGCATTGACTTATGCATTACATAATGGCTAGTAAACTAAAAAAAAATTGATGAATTAAACAATTAATTTATAATGTGCCCTAGTTTGCCTAGTTGACTAGTTTGGATAGGTTGGCATGCCAATAGGATTCTGACAGCTGTTCTGTAAATGGCTTCATGCTATACTGTGTTTTTACGGCTTATTATGCCGCACTGTAACTTTAATTGCCTACGGCTATACATATTGTGTATTTATTCTTGGCTTATTGCCAGATTGACTACATGGCTTTTTAGCCACACTATTTGCACACCGGGAGACACTTTGTGACCAATGGTGTGACGGCCCGAAGGTACAAGGTACCCAGTGCCAGTATATCCGTTTATCCAGTCTGGTCAGTATATAGGCTACACGGGCAGTTAATTTAAGCACTATTAAATTTAAATAGTTAAATCCAGTCTACTGACATACAGCACTACCAAAAATTAGCAAATATTGAAATGTTAGCAAATAAAAGTAGAATCAGCAACTGTAAAGTATATCGACGTTATAAATTCGTAAACACTTCATTTACTTTATTTTAGAGTATATTTCTTTATATTTGGCACCACTAAGCAAAATTGCTTAGCGCATTGCTTTTATAACGCGTAGGTATTGGAGACACAACTGGGGAGCCCAGCAAACCTACCGCCGGGTGAGACATCAGATCTGCACAGGAGTCCAGAGTCATCTGCACTGCATTGCATACATGGTAGGACTTAGGATATCTTGTATTTTGTACTTTTATTGTATTTTTGAAATTCGGCCCTGTATTTTGTAATATTATGAAAGCTCTAAAGTTTGTAATATTTTGTACATATTAAATAATATGGAGATTTTCTGGATACATTTAAATTATTATGGACTGTATTATGGAACTGCTTAATGACTGTAAAAGTCTATTGACTTTACTGAGAAATCGAGACTATGAAATAGTTGAGATTTTGATATTATCATATTAAACTGTTTTCAACAGGTTTGGAAGGACAGTTTCTCCGAAATACAGACGGCACCTTGCTAAATTTTTATTACCATTTTTGAAACACTGATTTTATCAAAGTATGAAAATAGTATCAGCATGATATGAATATTACATAAAAGACTTCTTAAAATCAAATTGAGTTCAGGAAATGAAATAATCACAGACTAGGTGTTCCGAACGCCGTGTAGCACGCCTTGCTCGACTATACTATAGATGGGCGAGGCGTGTTACACCACGGCCTATGCCATAACTTCCCAGTACGGTCACCCATCGGTACAGTTTTGTCCATTTAACTTAGTTCCATTTTCTCTCTTTTATTTCTTTTTATTTTTTTCTTGTATTTTCCTCTATTATATTTCACTATCTTATATCTCCACACTAATATTTAACTATAATTCCAAGCATCCTAGCTGTCCGGACAGACACTGTCATCGGAACAGTAGAACACACTACCGAACATAGGGGTGCTACAGAGAGAGAGAGAGGAGAACTTCCATAAGAGCTTTTATGGAGCTTTGGTTAACCCACTAAATCACCCCAAAACCCTAGCTTTTCTTCACAAATATTTACCCTTACACCTAGAGCAAGTATTGGGTAGCAAAAAGAAAGAGAAAAAGAGGAGTTTTTAAGCTTTGGGAATTAGCTAAATCAAGGTTAGTGCCAATTAGTCTTAATTACTTTGTGTATACATCATGGAGAACATGAATTGAGTGTGAAACTAAGCTAACTAAAATAAATTTTACATGGCTAAATTTCACCAAATTTCGGAAGCCTTAGGGTACATTAGGGTTCCTTTGATTTGAATGAATTATAGTTGACATGGCTACCATTGAATATGAACTTGATGCCTTAACTCATTGATTGCATGTATATGAAGCATTGAAGTTGTTAGAGTTAGGGTTTGGGGGAAAACTTGGGATTCTGCTTATGTGTGGGTAAATGGAAGTTTTAATGGTCAATTAGTGACCATTTGGCTGAGTATAATGAGGAATTGAAGTGAATGGTAGCTTGGAATTTGAGGTTGGGTGTGTTGCCTTGAGTGCCCTGCAGGTCTAAATGTGAGTCCAGCATGTTTGGGCAGCTATAACTTGGGTTGTGTAGGTTCAATTGGTGCAAGGCCAATTGGACATAAAATTAGACATATAATGACACAATTTTGGTGAAGGAACTCTGTCCAGAAACTAAACATAGGATGCCCTAAAAATTGACCAAATTCAGGTGACTTACATTCTGCCTGGGCAAAATGACCAATTGGATAGTGTTCATTCATTTGGTCATCACTCAGTGTAGAAAGGTCAAATTGACCTGAATTTTATACTGATAGAAAGCTGAGACATAGCCCTACAACTTTCATGAAGAAAACAAACCCAAATTTTGACCATAACATGTCCAAAAACTCACCTATAGCCAGTGTGCAAAAACTACAAAATTGATTCTGCCCAAAAATTTAGGAAAAATTGCAATCTAGCCAGTTATATTATTTAGGCTATAACTTGAGCTACAAAACTCCAAATGGAGTGATTCAAAAAGTGCAATGTAACTAAACACAGTAAGGAACAACTTTGATGAAGAACATTTGGCCAAATTCTCACTATAGAATGGCCTAATGTAATAGTGAACTCTAGCACCCAAAACTAAAATTTTTTATTTATTTTCCATTGGTTAGAAATATGGATTGACAACTAATGCCAACACTTTTGGGAATCAAAATGTGGTAAACTTATGTGATTAGAACTCATGTAACTATTATGCATTGGAAAGTCAATAATTTGACCTAAATAGTAAAATGAATAGTAACCTTACATGTAAAACATGAAACTTCAATCAATAACTTTGTAATGTGCCCTAGTGCACTTAGTAAGATTGGTTTGGATAGGCTGGGTTCAGTTAGCAGTACTGCACATGGCATTATGCCATTATGTGATTTTATGGCTTTTAGCCATTCTGATATTATGGTGATACTTGGCCTTGTGCATAATAATTATTACAGCTTATTAGCTATTCTGTTGTACACTGGGAGATACATATGTGATCGATGGTGTGACGGCCCGAGGTATTTGGTACCTAGTGCCAGTTTACCCGTTTATCTAGTCTAGTCATCCAGTATAGGTTACTTGGGCAACAAAAAAAATGCAGGTAGATAAATTTTATGACATAATTGACATAACAAATACCAAATAAATAGACTATAAATAATTACCAAAAATATGTCTGCATGAGACATCAATATATACACTGCATATTTATTTTCTATTAGTTCTTTTTATTTTATTATTGGCACCACTAAGCATTATTGCTTAGCGCATTGCTTTTGCCACGTGTAGGTACTAGAGATAAGGAGCGCGATCCCAGTAGACCCCAGTCAGGGTGACACTCAGATCTGCTAGTGTCCTGTGGCACCTCTCAGCTACAGTGCATTGGTAAGATGCTAGGCTACATTTTGTACTTTGTGCTTTGTATCTTTGTAAATTTTGTAATTAAACTTTTTTTTTATCATGTATATTGAAACTTATGTGATTATGTATTAATGAAATTATCTGTAAATGGTGTTCATAAATAAAAGTTGAGTATTTATTTATGATTTGAGTATAAATGTGATGTGAATTGGATGATTAGAAAGTTTGAGAAATTGATGAGAAACTGTTAAGAATTGATGACATATTTGGAGTTGTAGATTTGAACAAGTATTGGAAGTGTTTTTCATACGTTCTGAAGAACTGTTTTCTCCATTTTTAGCCAGTACTCTACCAGATTTTCTATAAAAATTTTTGAAACCTCAATTGAATTTATAATTTCAATAAATGACTTAAATGAGTAAAATTTCACAAATTACACTTCGTAACCATGAAGAAATAAATTAAGGAAGGATAAAATAAATGAGATAAAATATGGTGTTCCGATGTACTGTGTGGCATATCTTGCTCGGCTACACTATAGACGGATAAGGGGTGTCACATTTAGTGGTATCAGAGCACGGTTTAGGCATTTTTGGGTCTAGATCGAGTCCATACCATGCAGTGCATTTGTAAGAGTCGAGGTGACACTAATGCAGATTTGTTGTTTTTCTTATTTTGATTAGGATATGGACCCCACGTCTCAGAGGACAGTTAAGGAGGAAGTGGAGAGTCATGCTTCGGCTGTAGTAGCTGAAACTAGGGGTAGGGGAGAACCTGCTCCACCAGCTCCAACAGAGCCTGCTCAACCTCCACAGGCCATGTTTCAGCAAATGGCCGAATTTTTCAGACAAATGGCAGGGGTAATGCCACCACCACCACCACCTCCATAGTAAAAATCCCATCTGAAAAAACTAAGTTTGGGGTAGTGGATTTTTTTGGCAGGAGAGAAGATGATTTTGTTTCAGCTGAGAACTGGATGAACAGAACAGGAAGAGTTTTAAAACAACTCCACTACACCCCAGAGCAAAACCTAAAAGCTATTGTATCTCTACTGCAAGATGATGCATATCAATAGTGGGATATAATGTCCAGTGAAGTACAGCAAGAACAAATAACCTGGGACTTCTTCCTCTCATAATTCAAAAAGAAGTATGTGGGTAGTGTATATCTGGAAAAGAGAAGAAGAGAATTCATTAACCTGAGGCAGAGACAGCTGACAGTGGCAGAGTATGAAAAAAAATTCGTTAGATTAAGCCGTTGTGGAAGGGAGATAGTCCCTAATGAGACCGAGAGGTATAAAACATTTGAAGAGGGGCTAAATGACAACATAAAGATAATGATCACTGCCTTGGGAATCACAGACTTCACCAAGTTAGTGGAAGCTACAGTAAAAGTTGAGAAAGTCAGAATAAGTGAGTAGACCAGAAGAGAGAGACAGTAGAAGAGGGGTCCAAGTCAGTCTAGTTCATCTCCTGTACCTGGAAAGAAGTTTAGAGGTCCACCTGCTCAGAGTTCAGGTCAGCCTCAAGGTTAGGGTCAGTTCCAGGGGCCCAGTGCTAGTAGTATGCCCTAGAGCATATCATTTAGTATGTATCTTGTACATATTTTTATTAATAAAAGGCATTTCTACTTTTCCGTTTACATAATATATTTATGTTTAATAGAAAAGGTCCATTGATATTTTGTTAGAAATATTATTCTTAAGTTGTTAAGAATATGAGTGACAATATTTCTAGTACAAAGTATCATAAATAGGTTCACAATCGAGGATACTTCATAATAAGGACATGACTTATGTCACGACCCAGGGATGGGGTTGGGACGTGCTTGTTCAACCAGCTACGCACTGGGGTGGAAACTTCGTGTCCCACATCGGAAACGGGAAGAAAAGATTTGGGCCATATATGTGGGAGCCTTCCTCACCTGGTCAGCGCGCTTTTGGGAATGAAACCTCCCAAAGGACAAATCCGTGAGGCCCATGGGCCAAAGTGGACAATACTAACTGGAGAAGGATCGGGCTATTACAATTTTGGTATCAGAGCTAGACTCCCTCTAGTACGGTGTGTGGTGCGAGGATGCACCAGGCGGAAGCTGATGGGCTTGTCACGACCCAGGGATGGGGTTGGGACGTGCTTGTTCAACCAGCTACGCACTGGGGTGGAAACTTCGTGTCCCACATCGGAAACGGGAAGAAAAGATTTGGGTCATATATGTGGGAGCCTTTCTCACCTGGTCAGCGCACTTTTGGGAATAAAACCTCCCAAGGGACAAATCCGTGAGGCCCATGGGCCAAAGCGGACAATACTAACTGGAAAAGATCGGGCTGTTACAATTTTGGTATCAGAGCTGGACTCCCTCTAGTACGGTGTGTGGTGCGAGGATGCACCAGGCAGAAACTGGTGGGCTTGTCACGACCCAGGGATGGGGTCGGGACGTGCTTGTTCAACCAGCTACGCACTGGGGTGGAAACTTCGTGTCCCACATCGGAAACGGGAAGAAAAGATTTGGGCCATATATGTGGGAGCCTTCCTCACCTGGTCAGCGTGCTTTTGGGAATGAAACCTCCCAAGGGATAAATCCGTGAGGCCCATGAGCCAAAGCGGACAATACTAACTGGAGAAGGATCGGGCTGTTACAACTTATCCAGAAAGATTGTATTCATGTTTGTTCCCAAGTTATTTATATGAGATACAAATAAGATGGAATGGTGAGTCTCATGCCATATAAGAAACATGATAGGCACTTATAAATGATAAGTAGGCCAAACCAGTGACACTTATGACAAGCACATGGAGTTAACTCTTCTCAATGTTTTGTCATAAATCATATCAGTGCATATAATTTTTAGACCTGAGATAGCACAGTTATCTTGTATATAGGTAGTTTGAGTTTGATACTGCTTTCATACTTATACTATGTATGGGTATATGGGCATGTGTTGGCTCCTACTAGTTATATATGGAGGTAGGTGTTGATCAAGATGGAATCTGTTTCTCTAAGTAAATAGAGATAAAATCCTATGTTCATTTAATTGTTCTTGATGCTTCAAGTTCTTGGCCAGGACAGATAGATTTATTCAGAAAAGAGTTTCTGATGAGAAAATCTTTTTAATCAAGAACTAGAATTAAAAGAGAACATAATATTTATAGCAAATGGAGTTTGACATAAACCATGACTCCAGCTTAAGTTGGGATTTCGTAACAGAGAGATTCTAGTGCATGGTAACATATGATTATAGGTTCATTTAAGGTAAACCTTATTACTAATTGGGTGGCCATGGCATGCTATGCTAGGTGTTAACCATGGTCTATGAGGTTCATAAAATGATTTAGAGAAATCATTTATGGTAAGAAAGAGTTCTGATGATATTAAGAGTTGATATCATGTCTCATTGCCAATTAGTGATGAGCCTAGTAAGTCACAAACATACACAAGTTATCACCTATTTAAATATGATTTAATTAATTAATTAAAGAGTTTAATTGATTAATTAAATAGGTTTGGTTTGCAATTAAATTGCAAAGTCCCTAGCATGACTTGAAACCAAATCTAGATTATTGGATGTATAGTATAAGTTAAATTTATATTTAAAGTGTTTAAATATGAATTTAATTAATGAGAAATTAATTAATAGAGATTAATTAATTTATTTATATTTGATATAAATTGATTAGAAGAAGAAAAATAATTATTTTGGGTTAAGAACTCAAAATTAAGACATAGGGGCATTTTGGTCATTTCACAGTGTGACACGTGGCATCATGAGATGGTGACACCTAGAATTACACATAAGCTTGCCAAATGTTTTTTAATCATGTAAGATGATTAAAATCAAGATTTAATTTAGGTTTGACATTTGGCACAATGTGATTGGGTCACTTAAACCAAGAGCTAATCAAAGGGTGACATGTGGCAAGGGTTTAATGTGTTAACCTAGCTATTTAAGTGTAGTTATGAAAAGAAAAAATAACCAGCAGCCACTCCTCTCCTTTGTCATGCCATTTTGAGGTTTTTCATCTATTCTTCTTCATCTCTCATCAATTCAAAGAGATTAGCCATCAATCTCTTGAATTAAGAACACTAGAAATTGTTTCTAGTGTCCTGTTTACATCTCTAATCTCTTAAAAGGCAGAACTTGAATTTTTAATTAATAGAAAAACTTTAGAAGCTGTTCAAGGGCTTCCATAGGTGTTCTTGGTGTGGACAAGCTAGAGGGACAACATCTGGTGTCCTGAAGACGAATCTCAAAGGCGCAGACACGCTGCAGTGCATCAAGAGGTTAGTGTAATCGTTCTTGATTTAATCTAGGGTTCTAAAATTAATCTGATTAATTTTAAAATCTTAAATGCCAAATACAAATCCAAAAACATATTAAAAGAGTTTTAATATGTTGTTTATCATTGAAATCAAATAGAAAAAAATAAATCTTGCATGATGCATGTGACCCTAGGTGAAAATTTTTGAATTCAATGGTATAAACTTATGTTTTTCACTCTTCCGTTCCTTCAATTGGTATCAGAGCCACTATATTTTCCATTTAGATTGTTGATTATATGGTTTAATTGTGTTTTTGATCATGAGATCAAAAGATCATTGCTGGTTGTATAGCAAGGTGGCGGCATACTTAAAAAAAACACCATCAATGGTACGCATGGTTTGGCTACCATGGGTGGTTCAAGGTTTGGCTTTTAATTCTGCAATTGTTGTATGATCTAAGGCCTATTCTTTGACTAATTAAAGCGTTTAATTAGTAATTTTAATCACACAATTAAATTATGATTCAAATCAGAATTTAAAAATTGTTTGAATGCGATTCAAATCTGAAATTTAAAAGTTGTTTGAATGTGATTAAAATATGAATTTTTAAAGTTGTTTGAATCATATTTAAATCTGATTTTTTAAAATTGATTGAACAAAATTCAGATATGATTTTTTAAAAAATGTTTGAATGTGATTCAAATCTGATTTTTTTAAAAATGTTTGAATGTGATTCAAATCTGAATTTTTAAAGTTGTTTGAATGTGACTCAAATCTGAATTTTTAAATTTGTTTGAATGAGATTCAAATCTGAATTTTTAAATTTATTTGAATCATATTCAAATCTAGATTTTTAAGTTGAATATGAGATATTCAATTTAATTTAAGTATGTATGTTTTATTTAATTGTTAAATAGTGATATGCATGATGGATGATCATGGACTATAAAAGACCAATGTGATTGGATTTATTTATTTTATGTTTCTTTGGGATTGTAAATTAATTAATTTATTTTAATTTATTTTGGGCATGTATTATTAAGTTTGTAATAATTTTTGGGTTGTAATTTCATTTATTTAAGTTCTTGTAAATTCGCCTTGGTATGCCAAGGATTACCATGTAATATTGGATTGCAAGAAGTTCAAGGAGGTTAAGAGCGTTGGTGGGACCAGTGGGAGGAATTCAAGATCAAGTGTTAATTATGTACTCCTTCAGCAACTCTTGTAAAATGAATGAATGAATGAAATGCACCTAGGAATGCCCTGATTCAATTCTTGGTGGCTCAGAATTGAATCCCTTAGAAAGTCCATGATCATACCATATTTATTGCTTATCCATGAATGCATGAGATGTATGGGAATGTATGCTATTATATGATATATGCATGCTAATTGGATAATGTGCAAAGTGAGACCTTAATAGTAATTACAATGACCGTAAAATCTTCCAAACAAATGATTAAGTTGGAAATGCTATAATTAAAGTAATTATAACATAGGCCCTCCATTGGGGCAATTATTTTAAGAAATTTTAAATAGTTGCATAAGATGCAATTAATTTAAGAGATTTTCTTAAGAATAATTGTTAAGCATGAGATGTTGTAAATATGTAAATGGTTTAGTGGCCAATATTAGATGTACCTGAGGACATTAAAATTATTTGCATAATTACTGGCTCAATGGGATCAACTTAACTAATGCAAGATAAGTCAATAATGGATGTACCTGAGATTTTGAGCATTAGGGGCTAGGTAAAGGATTGAACCTCACATGAGATGTGATGGGCAAGGAGTTGCTCACTTATAGTTTATTGTAATTCCAATAATGGATGTACCTGAGGATGATCAATAGAATTATAAGAATTCAATCACCCACTAGAAATCCATCCAACTAGGATTTCCGTTTTCTACTTTTGAAGTGTAGGATTCGCTAAGTTAGTGGGAGGACCAATTTGATTAAAAGACCATAATCATTTTGGTTAATTACATGATACATTTACTAATTAATCTGGTTATTTTCTGCAGTTAATTTTCTGATAAAAATGAGCACAAAACAACCACCACTATCCAATATCCTTGCAAGCATATTTGATCACAATAGGTTGACAGGACCTAATCTGTCTGATTGGCTAAGAAATTTGAAACTTGTCCTGAACCTTGAACATATACGATATGTTCTAGATTCAAATGTTCATGGTCCCTTACCTCCAGAGGCCACACAAGAGGAACATGAAACTTTGGACAAGTGGAAGGAGCATGATATGAGAGCTAAGTGTTACATGCTTGCTTCCATGAGTAATGAGTTACAAAAGCAACATGAGAACATGCAGAGTGCGAGTGAGATCCTCCTTCACCTACAAGAGTTATATGGTGAGCACAGCAGGAATGCTAGGTATGAGATATCTAGACAGCTATTCCGTATGAGGATGTCTGAGGGACAGAATGTTGGGGGTCATGTCCACAAGATGATTCGGCTGATTGAGCAGTTGGAACATCTTGACTTCAACATGGATTTCCAACTACAGACGGATTTGATCCTTGATCCTTCTGAGCCTTTTGGAAATTTGTGACAAATTTCCATATGACTAAACAGAATGCACCTTAGTGGTTTACTCAACATGCTGGTTATTGCCCAAAAGAATATGCGTGCAATAAAGGAAAAGAGGTAGCTTTGATTGCATCTTCTTCACTGGAAAGTCCAACAAGAAGAAGGGCAATAAGAAAAAGAAACCTCAGTTCTGGTCCTTCAAGAAATTAGCTAAACAAAAAGGAAGACTAAAGTCGATGAAGGCAAAGGAAAGTTTTCCACCGCCAAAAGGATGGGCCTTTGGAAAAAAGGCGCAGTATCTTGCTACTCTGAAGGACAAGAAGGACACACCTTCGGAAGGTATGTCCATATCTTGTTATTTAGATTCTGATGATACTCATAGTTCATCTACAGCTTGGGTTTTAGATACTGGTGCCAGTTCTCACATTTCTAATGATATGCAGGAACTAATAAATAGTAGCAGCTTGCGTTCTCAAGATATTAGAGTCCGGATTGGCAATGGCTCAACTGTTGAAGCTTTAGCCATAGGATCTAAATCTTTTTATATGTTTGGACATGTTTTGTGTTTGGATAATATTTTATATGTACCTGATGCTCTTAAGAACATCATTTCTATATCTAGTTTGACTAGAAATGGTTATGAATTTCAGTTCACAAATGATGTTTGCAATATTTATTTTGGAAATAAATATGTTAGTTCGGGTTATATGAATGATGGTCTTTATTATTTGGATAATTATGACAAACACAAATTGAATGCAAGTGATCTAAAAGAATGCAATGCTATAGTGAAAACCAACTGAAGTTCAAAATATATTTGGCACTTAAGGTTATGTCATGTTGCAGAAGATAGGATTGCAAAACTAGAGAAAATGGGGATTCTATCTTCATTGGGCTCTGAGCCTACTCCAACTTGTGAATCTTGCCTTCAGGGCAAAATGACTAGATCACCCTTTGTTGGACAAGGGCAAAGAGCTGAAAATATTTTGGAGCTAATATATAGTGATGTATGTGGTCCATTTAAAGAAATGGCTAGAGGGGGCTTTCATTATTTTATTACCTTTACTGATGATAAGTCAAGATTTGGGTATTTGTATTTGATGAAATACAAACATGAATCCTTTGAAAAGTTTAAAGAATTTAAATCTAAAGTAGAAAATCAAACAGGAAAAAGTATTAAAGCTCTTTGATCAGATCGTGGAGGTGAATATTTGAGTACTGAATTTGATGAATACTTGAGAGAGCATGGCATTGTTTCTCAGCTGACTCCTCTAGGAACGCATACAATTTGAATGGTGTATCTGAAAGGAGAAATCGTACCCTATTGGATATGGTACGTAGTATGATGAGCTATACTGATATGCCAATCTTCTTTTGGGGATTTGCATTAGAATCAGCTTTGTATATTCTGAATAGGATTCCATTAAAATCAGTTTCTTCCACACCTTATGAGATATGGCATGGAAGAAAACCAAGTCTTAAGCATGTTAAGATTTGGGGTTGTCCAGCTTATATCAAAAAGTTGAACACTGATAAATTGGAGACCAGATCAGAAAAAGGTCGATTTGTTGGATATCCAAAAGATAGTTTTGGATATTATTTTTATTTGTCTACTTCACAAAAGGTTGTGATAAGTAGAGATGCCACATTTCTTGAACAACAGTTTGTTCAAGAAGGAGGCAAAGGAAGGCAAATAGAGTTAGAATTGGAGAATTCTGACCAACCAAAAGATCAGATGGATATAGATCCATCTAGTCAACCTATACCCGTTGATGAAACATCTATAGCTGTTCTTCGTAGAACAACCAGGGTATCTCATCCACCAGTGAGATATGGTTTTCTTCATGAAGAAGAACAAGAGTTGTCTACTTATGAAGAAGTAGATCATGCAGATGATCCTCTTACCTATGAAGAAGCTATATTAGATATAGACTCTTCAAAATGGATTGATGCTATGAAATCCAAGATTGATTCCATGTATAAGAATCAAGTTTGGGATCTTATTGACCCACCTAAAGGTATTGTACCTATAGGGAACAAATGGGTTTTCAAGAAGAAAATTAGTTCTGATGGAAAGGTAGAGACCTATAAGGCAAGGCTAGTAGCGAAAGGGTTTTGCCAAAGGCAAGGAATCGACTATGAGGAGACTTTCTCGCCTGTTGCCATGCTTAAATCAATTAGGATTTTATTAGCAATAGCTGCATACTATGATTATGAGATTTGGCAGATGGATGTCAAAACAGCTTTTCTCAATGGATACATTGAAGAAAACATTTTCATGGAACAACCTAGGGGTTTTGAATCCCAAGATGGTTCCAAGGTATGCAAGCTAAAGCGATCCCTTTTTGGGTTGAAAGAAGCTTGGAGGAGTTGGAACGTCCGTTTTGATGAAGCCATTAAATCCTTTTGTTTTATCAAAAATGAGGATGAGCCATGTGTATATAAGAAGGTTAGTGACAGTTCTATCACTTTCCTTGTCTTATATGTGGATGACATATTGTTGATGGATAATGGCACAGGTATGTTGACAACTATAAAGGTATGGTTTTCAAATACATTCTCCATGAAAGACTTAGGGGAGGCAACCTATATTCTTGGGATTCGCATCTATAGAGATAGAGAGAAAAGAATAATTGGTTTATCCCAAAGTCTATACTTGGAAAAGGTGTTAAAGTGGTTTAACATGCTTGATTCCAAGAGAGGATTGTTACCAGTGAGACATGGTATCCATCTTTCTAAAGAGATGTCTCCAAAGACACCTGAAGAAAGAGATAAGATGGCCAGGATTCCATATGCTTCGGCTATTGGAAGTTTAATGTATGTAATGTTGTGTACTAGGCCAGATATCGCATATGCTGTTAGTTTGACTAGCAGGTATTAATCCAATCCAGGTTTGGAACACTGGATAGCTGTCAAGAATATCCTTAAGTACTTGAGAAGAACTAAGGATTTATTCTTGATTTATGGAGGTGGAGACTTGCAATTGGATGGTTATATTGATTCTGATTTCCAATCAGATATCGATGATAGAAAGTCTACCTCTGGATATGTTTTCATTTGTAATAGAGTGCGATCGGTTGGAAGAGTTCCAAGCGAGCATGACCGCAGATTCCACTCTGAGGTCGAGTATATTCTTTGCATCGGATCTTTGCAAAGGAAGTCGCTTGGATAAAGAAGTTCGTGAGAACTTACAATAGTTCCTTCCATTGAATCAGGTTCCATTACCTTTGTGACAACAATGGAGCGATCATCTGAGCTAAGGAACTAAGGTCTCACCCAAAATCCAAACACATAGAAAGGCACTACCACATTATTAGAGATATATTTGGGCAAGGCGATATAGCCATGCAGAAAATAGCATCAGCTGAAAATCCAGCTGATCCATTCACTAAGCCTATGTCACAGACTCAGTTAGACCGACATCTTGAGAAGATAGGTCTAAGATATTGTAATGAATGGCCTTAGTGCTAGTGGGAGATTGTTAGTAGTATGCCCTTGAGCATATCATTTAGTATGTATCTTGTACATATTTTTATTAATAAAAGGCATTTCCACTTTTCCGTTTACATAATATATTTATGTTTAATAGAAAAGGTCCATTGATATTTTGTTAGAAATATTATTCTTAAGTTGTTAAGAATATGAGTGACAATATTTCTAGCACAAAGTATCATAAATAGGTTCACAATCAAGGATACTTCATAATAAGGACATGACTTATCCAGAAAGATTGTATTCATGTTTATTCCCAAGTTATTTATATGAGATATAAATAAGATGGAATGGTGAGTCTCATGCCATATAACAAACATGATAGGCACTTATAAATGATAAGCAGGCCGAACCAGTGACACTTATGACAAGCACATGGAGTTTACTCTTGTCAATGTTTTATCATAAATCATATCAGTGCATATAATCTTTAGACACGAGATATACAGTTATCTTGTATATAGGTAGTTTGAGTTTGATACTGCTTTCATACTTGTACTATGTATGGGTATATGGGCATGTGTTGGCTCCTACTAGTTATATATGGAGGTAGGTGTTGATCAAGATGGAATCTGTTCCTCTAAGTAAACAGAGATAAAATCCTATGTTCATTTAATTGTTCTTGATGTTTCAAGTTCCTGGCCAGGACAGATAGATTTATTCAGAAAAGAGTTTATGATGAGAAAATCTTTTTAATCAAGAACTGGATTTAAAAGACAACATAATATTCATAGCAAATGGAGTTTGACATAAACCATGACTCCAGCTTGAGTTGGGATTTTATAACAGAGAGATTCTAGTGCATGGTAACATATGATTATAGGTTCATTTAAGGTAAACCTTATTACTAATTGGGTGGCCATGGCATGCTATGCTAGGTGTTAACCATGATCTATGAGGTTCATAAAATGATTTAGGGAAATCATTTATGGTAAGAAAGAGTTCTGATGATATTAAGAGTTGATATCATGTCTCATTGCCAATTAGTGATGAGCCTAGTAAGTCACACACATACACAAGTTATCACCTATTTAAATATGATTTAATTAATTAATTAAAGAGTTTAATTGATTAATTAAATAGGTTTGGTTTGCAATTAAATTGCAAAGTCCCTAGCTTGTCTTGAAACCAAATCTAGATTATTGGATGCATAGTATAAGTTAAATTTATATTTAAAGTGTTTAAATATGAATTTAATTAATGAGAAATTAATTAATAGAGATTAATTAATTAATTTATATTTGATATAAATTGATTAGAAGAAGAAAAATAATTATTTTGTGTTAAGAACTCAAAATTAAGACACAGGGGCATTTTGGTCATTTCACAGTGTGACACGTGGCATCATGAGATGGTGACACATGGCATCATGAGATGGTGACACATGGGATTACACATAAGCTTGCCAAATGTTTTTTAATCATGTAAGATGACTAAAATCAAGATTAAATATAGGTTTGACACTTGGCACAATATGATTGGGTCGCTTAAACCTAGAGCTAATCAAAGGGTGACATGTGGCAAGGGTTTAATGTGTTAACCTAGCTATTTAAGTGTGGTTATGAAAAGAAAAAATAACCAGCAGCCACTTCTCTCCTTTGTCATGCCATTTTTAGGTTTTTCATCTATTCTTCTTCATCTCTCATCAATTCAAAGAGATTAGCCATCAATCTCTTGAATTAAGAATACTAGAAATTATTTCTAGTGTCTTGTTTACATCTCTAATCTCTTAAAAGGCAGAACTTGAATTTCTAATTAATAGAAAAACTTTAGAAGCTGTTCAAGGGCTGCCATAAGTGTTCTTGGTGTGGACAAGCTAGAGGGACAACATCTGGTGTCCTGAAGACGAATCTCAAAGGCGCAGACACGCTGCAGTGCATCAAGAGGTTACTGTAATCGTTCTTGATTTAATCTAGGGTTCTAAAATTAATCTGATTAATTTTAAAATCTTAAATGTCAAATACAAATCCAAAAACATATTAAAATAGTTTTAATATGTTGTTTATCATTGAAATCAAATAGATAAAAATAAATCTTGAATAATGCATGTGACCCTAGGTGAAAATTTTTGAATTCAATGGTATAAACTTATGTTTTTCACGCTTCTGTTCCTTCACCTACACCACAGTTTACACCTAGGAGAGGCTAGTCCACACCATCAGTGGGCAGTTCTCTAGGGACTGTGTTCAGGGGACCAGCCCCAGCATCTTCTACTTGTCCATATTGTCTGAATTGGCATAAGAGGGATTGTTGGAGAGTGACGGGTGCCTGCCTAAGGTGTGGGTCTACAGAGCATCAGTTAAGGAACTGTCCACACAGAACTGCTATAGCTGCTCCAACACAAGCAGATAAAGCTACCCCTACACCTCAAAGGGGTAGGAAGTCCGATAAATTTGAGGTAGCTGGTCCATCACAGAGACCTGCATCTGAGCCAGCCAAGAGACCAGAGGCTAGAGCACCTGCCAGAGCTTATGCCATAAGAGCTCAGGAGAAGCAAGATGCCCCGGACATTATCAGGGGTACGTTCTCCCTCCACAACACATCTGTGCATGCATTGGTGGATCCAGGATCCACTCATTTATACATCTGCATCAACCTACCCGTAGAAAGGGGGATACTAGTAGGGGAGAGTGACCAAGACATTCTGGTTACTAATCCATTGGGCCACAGTGTAATGGTGAACAAAGTGTACAAAGGTTGCCCATTAAGGATTTAGGGGTATGAATTCTTAGCAAACTTGATTGAATTGCCTTTTCATGAGTTTGACATGATTTTGGGAATGGACTGGTTGTCAAGTCATCAGGCAATGGTTGATTGTAAATTGAAGAGGATTTCCTTGAAAACTCCTGAGGGTAATGAGATTATAGTTGTGGGAGAAAGGACAGATTTCTTGTCCAATGTCATCTCAGCCACAGTTGTAAGAAAACTGATGAGAAAGGGCTGTGAAGCCTACCTAGCACATGTGGTGGATACTAGGCAAGCTAAGCTAGATCTGTGTGACATACCCACAGTAAGAGACTTCCCAGATGTGTTCCCTAAAGAATTGCCTGGCTTGCCACCAGAAAGAGACGTCAAATTTGCTATTGAAGTACTGCCAGGTACAGCACCAATCTCTATTGCTCCTTATAGGATGGCACCCATAGAATTGAAGGAACTGAAAATCTAGTTACAGGAGTTGCTGGATAAGGAGTTCATATGCCCTAGTGTGTCACCATGGGGAGCTCCAATGATGTTTGTAAAGAAGAATGAGAATTTGAGGTTATGCATCGATTACCGGCATTTGAATAAAGTGACTGTGAAGAACAAGTATCTGTTGCCTAGAATTGATGATCTGTTTGATTAGTTGAAGGAAGCAGGAGTATTTTCAAAAATTGATCTCAGATTAGGGTATCATCAGTTGAGGGTGAAGGATGCAGATGTGTCAAAGACTGCAATCAGGACCCGATATGGGCATCATGAGTTCATGGTGATGCCCTTTGGCCTAACAAATGCACCAGCAGCATTTATGGACCTTATAAACTGTATCTTCCATCCATATCTAGATTGGTTCATAGTGGTCTTTATTGATGATATTTTGGTGTATTCCAAGATCAGGGAAGAACATGATGAACATTTGAGGATTGTCCTGCAAACCCTAAGAGAAAAGAAGCTGTATGCTAAGTTGTCCAAATGTGACTTTTGGTTGAATGAGATTACATTCCTTGGACACATAGCATCAGCTGATAGGATTAGAGTGGATTCCAAGAAAATAGAAGCAGTGATGGAATGGAAACCTCCCAGAAATACAACTGAGGTGTCACACCTTATCCCTCTGTAAGGCATAACATTATCCCGTAGAATACCTAATGAACTACCGAACTTCACCTACCGATAACTCATTAAGTATCCTACAAGGGATTTTAAAATAATTTTCTTATTTTTGATAAGTGGTGAGCATTTTCTAATAGGTATTTAAAACATTTGATTAAAAGTAAATCTAGTTAATATTTTTGGTCCATTTTAATTTTTCGCAAATTTTATAAAAATTGCGACAGAGTTCTGTCTATATTTTGAGAAATCAGTTCTTCAAATACCTGAAAAAAAGCACTTCCAAAAATTTTCTCAAATTTCACAATCAATCTCAACAATTTCTCAAATCTCAAAATTCAACAGTCAACAATTCTTAATTTCCAAAATTCAATCATCAGTAAAATAATATTTATCAATCCCATTCAAATTAAAATAAAACATTTCCATTCATTAAAGACAACAATCTCTCTCTCTCTCTCTCTCTCTCTCTCTCTCTCTCTCTCTCTATATATATATATATATATATATATATATATATATATATATATCATACCAAAATCTACAGTATGAAAATTCAAACTAAATTTTATTACAACTTTACACAAACTTTGTACAAACTGCTCAAGACCGATTTACATGTCCACACATTTATGTGCAATACATACATCAAAAGAAATATTTACAGTTAGGGTATAAATTATACCCGATGACTTCAAGCTGATAGCTCCTCACACCTCAGCAGCTCAGTCTACTGCCCCTCTAGTCTCTAAATCTGCGACAGCAATAAAAGCTATCGCTGAGTACTAGGACTCAGTGGTGCACAACATACTAAAATAATCTTTATGCAGAACTTAAATCACATTTATTCAAAAATTTGAACTGAGCATGCGAGTTAAACACAAAACATAATTTATGAGATTTTAATCCAAAACAATTTCATTTTGAAGTTTCAAATCACATTTCATAAAACCCATAGTTAGATCATGCCATTCGAAACAAATAGAATCTCAATAGCCAGAGGCTAAAGAGAAATCACATCACAAGGCTAGCTAGCTCAAATATATGGATATACATTCACATCCTCTTCTACTGTCACAGCTCAACACTTCTCCAGAGAAGGAATCAAAATTCAAAACTAATTACCCCCACTAGTCATGCTAGTGAGGTGTTCAAATATATGGTCATGACACTGTGGTTTGAAAACTTATCTTAACAATTTGCTAAACATTGTCATTTCAAATATACACAACTAACTTTCCACAATTTAAATCAAAACATCATAAAAATTGTCATAATTCACTTATTCAAATTATTCAAAACAATATGCAGAAATAATTTACAAAAGTTATACGTTGTGCACAAACCTCAAGCAAGTCGCCTCTTGGCCTCGACTCGGTTCCTCGGGTTCCTTTCCGGTATTCTTTTTAACTGAAACACACAATTTTACAATGTTTCAGTACTAGAACTTAACATAAATCCAAAATAAATTTAGCCTCATTTTTACCTAGCTCTAACGTGCTAAACTCGACGTTCTTGAAATTTTGTATTTTGGGTTACTATTCACTATACTATTCAAGTCAAATTATTGACTTTCTAAGGCTTAATAGGTATGGGAATTCCAACTTCACCCACATACCACATTTTGGTCACTAAATTTGTTGGTTTTGGTCATTTTCTCAACACATAAGTCTTTTAGGCAAAATCGTTAATTTTTCAGTTTTGGAGTCCTAAGTTGCACTGTTCCATTGATCACTTTACTGTTGGAATTTGGCAAAACTTCCTTCATATAAAATGTTCCCTAATGTCTTAAGTTTATTCTCTTTTTTGAATCACCCCAATTGGATTTTTGTAGCTCAAGTTATGGCCATTTGAACCATGGCTGCCGGACTGGACACAACCCAGAATTATGGGTAATTTTCTTGTGCTGGCATATTTGAGTCATCAACTTAGGGTGGCCAAATGACTTGGTTAATGGCATAATTTGGGTTTCTGCTCTTCATGAAAGTTTTAGGTCTATATCTCGTCTAACCACTGGCAAAAATTAAGGTCATTTAGACCTTCCTAGCTCAAGTTATGACCCAAACACGATTACTGTTCATGTGTACTATTCATACTACAGATTTTCAAGTTTGGTCAGTTTGTTCACTAGGTTTTGGTCACTTTTTGGGCATGCTTCCCAAATGAAAATTGTGTCATTTAGTGCCTATTTTCATTCTCAATTGGTTCCATACCAATTGGACTTGTAAACTTTAATTTTTGGTCATTCAAAGTTGACTTTTGGTCATGGTGCATACCCAATCCGAATTTGGCTTTTAATTTAACACTCCTAACACACCTCTTTAGGTCACAATTGACCATTTCTTTCCTTAAACTATGTGAAAGACATCATTTAGTACTTCTTCACATTTTTGGTCTCTAAACCCTAATATTCAAAACCCTAATTCATGTCATTTGTTGCATTTAGCTAATTAAACACCTATAAGCATGCTTCCTTAACTCAATTATGCTTCCTAACATGTTTAGCTCAAACAAATTCATACTTTATCTAACCAAACCTTATCCGGCCAAAATTCTATATAATCCCTCAACCAATTTTCTTTTCATTTAAGCATATTTCCAAGTATAACTTAACTACTTAAACATAGATTCAAAGAGAAAATGAAGAAGAACACTAACCTTAATTCTTTGATTTACAATCCACCAATTCTTTCACTTTCTTCTTTCTTCTTCTCTCTCAATCTTCTTTTCTAGTGTAGATTGGAAGCTTTTTAGGGTTTAGGGTTGAAATTTGTGAGGAAGAACTAAGTTTTTCAAGCTTTAAAAGCTTTTTAATGGAGGAACCTTGGGAGAGAAAAGTGAGAGAGAGATGAGGACGTTTTTTGAAGAAGAAGAAATGATTTTATTTCTTTTTTTTTATGAATTTTTAAGTCTTATGGAAGACCAAAAATGTAAATTAATTAATTAA
Source organism: Hevea brasiliensis (assembly GCF_030052815.1). Taxonomy (NCBI): domain Eukaryota; kingdom Viridiplantae; phylum Streptophyta; class Magnoliopsida; order Malpighiales; family Euphorbiaceae; genus Hevea; species Hevea brasiliensis. The sequence continues at coordinate 69,863,044 of NC_079494.1, forward strand.
TTAATTATATTCTTTATGGCATCATGCATGATGTCATCACCTTTTGACTTTTTCATTTTCCATTTTCTTTTTTCTTTCTATTAATTCTTTAATTTAATTCTCGATTCTGAAATTTTCTTTTCTCCGATTTTATTTGACAGTTAGGTCAGGAGTCAGCTCTCGAGGTCAATTGACCAAATTACCCCTCGCCGGTTCATCCCAATTTGCAATTAATTCCATATTTCTTCCAGCTCACTGACCTAATTATTTGACTGACTTAACAGTTCTTTTTCATGATTTTCTCTTTTCCACTGTGTTCATTAGGGTCCTAAGGACCGCGGCGTCACATTTTACGGTTCGAAATTTGAGTTTAAAATGACTTCGCAGTCGTTCCTGAGAAAGTCACCCATCGTTGTGACTCTCGACTCGTTTAACTTCTTATGTTCTGTTTTTCTTATTTATACTTAACTAATTGAACATTACTAATTATTTGTGTTTATGGCTTCTCTAGTTGTCTTAGATGTGGTTATAATCCCCTTAATTGTCCGGACTGACACCGGTCACCGGAAGAGTGAAATATACCAGGCTATACAAATGGGGGTGTTACAATTCTCTCCGCCCTTAAATAAATTTCGTGTCGAAATTTTACATGGTATCAATTTCTGAACAGCTGTGGGTGCTGTCTCCTCATGTCCTCCTCTCATTCCCAAGTAGCCTCCTAGCCCGAATGATGGTTCCACAACACTTTTACCAATGGTATCTGCTTGTTCCGTAGCTGCTTCACCTCATAAGCCAGAATCTCTATTGGTTCTTCTTCATATGTGAGGTCTGGATTCACTTCAATTTCCTCTACTGGTAGTATATGAGATGGGTCTGATCGATACCTCCTTAACATAGACACATGGAAGACGTTATGTATCTTTTCCAACTCCAGAGGTAGTGCCAAATGATATGCCAAAGGACCCACTCTTTCTAGAACCTCATATGGCCCAATGAAATGAGGACTTAGTTTCCCCTTTCTACCGAATCTCATAATCCTCTTCCAAGGGGAAACCTTGAGGAAAACTTTCTCACCCACTGCATACTCAATATCCCTTCTTTTCAAATCAATGTAGGACTTCTAATGGTCTGATGCAGTCTTAAGTCGATCTCTGATCACCCTGATTTTCTCTTCAGTTTGCTGAACAATTTCAGGTCCAATCATCTTTCTTTCACCCACGTCATCCCAACATAATGGGGTTCTACATTTTCTACCATACAAAGCTTCATATGGAGGCATCCCAATGCTTGATTGATAGCTGTTGTTATAAGCAAACTCAATCAAGGGCAAGTGTGTGTCCCAACTGCCCTCAAACTCAATCACACAAGCCCGTAGCATGTCCTCCAAGATCTGAATTATCCTCTCAAACTGGCCATTTATCTATGGGTGGAATGCAGTACTAAAGTTCAATCTAGTTCCTAGGGCTCTCTGAAGACTACCCCAGAATCTAGAAGTGAACCTAGGATCTCTGTCTGATACAATGGATACTGGCACTCCATGCAGTTTCACTATCTCATCAATGTACAACTTGGCCAATCTTTCTAAACTATAGTCCATCCGGACTGGCAGAAAATGAGCAGACTTGGTCAGTCTGCCAACAATGACCCATACTGCATCATGACTCTTATGTGTCCTAGGAAGTCCCATAACAAAATCCATTGTTATTCTCTCCCATTTCCATTCTGGTATTGGTAGTGGATGTAACAACCCGGCGGGTACTTGCTGCTCTGCCTTCACTTATTGACAAGTTAGGCATTTGGATACAAACTCTGCCACATCCCTTTTCATACCCATCCACCAGTAATGCTCCTTTAGCCCTCTATACATTTTTGTGCCACCAAGGTGCATGGTAAAAGGAGACTCATGTGCTTCCTTCAAAATAATTTGCCTCAAACCAACATCATTAGGAACACACATTTTGCCCTGGTGTAGCAGTAGACCATCATCTCTGATTGAGAATTCTAGTTTCTTGCCCTGCCTGACTTCTTCTAACAGCTTCTGATACCTTTCATCATTCTGAACAGCCATTCTGATCTGTTCAATCAACACTGGCTGTACATGCCATGCAACTGCTGTCTGCCCATCATCATTAATCTCTAAGTTGGCATGCAATGATCTTAACTCATGTATCAAAGACAAAGGAGTAACCCGTAGACTTGCCATAGTCTTGCGACTTAAGGCATCAGCCACCACATTAGCTTTCCCTGGCTGATAGTCTATCAGACAATCATAGTCTTTTATCAACTCTAACCATCTCCTCTGTCTCAAATTCAGCTCTTTCTGGGTGCCCAAATATTTCAAACTCTTATGATCTGTGTAGATGTAACACTTTTCCCCATACAAATAATGTCTCTAGATCTTAGGAGCAAACACAATGGCTGCAAGCTCCAAATCATGTGTCGGATAATTCCTCTCATGCGGTTTTAGCTGGCGTGATGCATAGGCAATGACATTTCAATCTTGCATCAGTACACAGCCTAACCCATTATGAGAAGTATCACTATAAACTTTGTATTCTTTACCCGGAGTAGGTAAAGTCAAGACTGGAGCTTCAGTCAAACATTTCTTCAATTCATCAAAACTCTATTGGCATTTATCCGTCCACTGAAATTTCACATCTTTTCTATGCAGCTTGGTCAATGGAGATGCCAACATGGAGAATCCCCTCACAAAACGACAGTAGTATCCAGCTAAACCCAGAAAACTGTGAATCTCTGTGATATTTCTGGGTGGCCTCCAGTTAAGGACAGCTTCTATCTTACTTGGATCTACCTTGATGCCCTCTTCTGATACCACATGCCCCAAAAAGGATATTTCCTTCAGCCAAAATTCTCACTTCGACAATTTGGCATATAGCTGTTTCTCCCTTAGAGTCTGCAGTATAGTCCGCAGTACAGTCTGCAGATGTCTATCATGCTCTTCTGCATTCCTTGAATTGACCAATATATCATCTATGAATACCACAACAAACTGGTCGAGGTATGGTCTGAAGATAGTGTTAATCAAATCCATAAAAGCAGCCGGAGCATTAGTTAACCCGAATGGCATAACCAAAAACTCATAATGGCCATAACGGGTTCTGAAGGTAGTTTTAGCAATACTCTGCTCTTATACTTTCAACTGATAATAACCTGATCTCAGTTCAATTTTGGAGAACACAGCTGCACCCCTCAACTGATCAAACAAGTCATCAATACGGGGCAATGGATATCTATTCTTTATTATCACCTTATTCAGCTGCCGATAGTCAATGCATAACCGGAGAGTGCCATCTTTCTTCTTTACAAACAATACTGGTGCTCCCCAAGGTGACACACTAGGGCGGATAAAGCCCTTGTCAAGCAGCTCTTGCAACTGCACTTTCAACTCTTTGAATTCTGCAGGTGCCATTCTATATGGCATTATAGAGATTGGGTCCACACCAGGCATAACATCAATCTCAAACTGCACCTCTCTTTCTGGAAGTAATCCTGGAAATTCATTAGGAAATACATCCGAAAAATCACATACAGTAGGGATGTCCCTTAATGCTGGACTCCCCACTTGAGTGTCTATCACATGTGCAAAGTATGCTTCACACCCCTTTCTGATCATCTTTCTGGCTAGTGCAACCGAAATGATGTTTGATGGCAGTAAATGCCTCTCCCCATGTATTACCACATCACCGTATAGAAGGAGACCAAAAGTGACTGTCTTCAGTCTACAGTCAATCATGGCGTGATGCCTGGCTAACCAATCCATGCTCAAGATGATATCATACTCTTTGAACGGCATTTCAATCAAATCTGACAGGAAAACATGTCCTTGGATCACCAAAGGACAGTCTCTATAGATTCTGTTGACCCAGACCTCTTGTCCTAATGGACTAGTTACTAGCACTTCAAAACCCATTTGCACACATGGAACAACAAGTGAACTGACTATGCTAGCACTAACATATGAATGGGTTAAACCCAGATCAAACAACACAAACACATCTTGATCAGAGATAGAGAATGTACCAGCTACCACATCGGAAGTCTCAGCTTCTTCTCGCTGTCTCATTGTGTAGACTCTGGCTGATGCACTTCCTTGTGCAGATTGACCAACTGTGCCCTGACTGCCTGAAGCAGTGCCTCTACCTCTGCCTCTTCCTCTGCCAACAGACTGTGAACCTCTAGGAGCAGGACTCTGAATAGATCCCTCGGCAGTATTAGGAGTTGGACCATATCTCGAAGACGGAGCACTAGTGCAGTCTCTTGCTAAATGACCCTTGCCTCCGCAGTTAAAGCTGGCTCCAGTGGCCCAATAACATTCCCCCCCCCCATGAATCTTGCCATAAGTCTCACAGGGGCGGGCAGAATGTGAACCCTCGCTGATCGGCCACTGACCTAGGGGCCTCTGTCTGAAAATCGCCCTACCAAATCTTTCCACCTTGACCCCTGGTGGGTCCACTAAATTTGTTCTTTTCCCGTAAGTCCCACCGAACTCGCTCTCTCGACGTTTCCCCTTTATCTTTTTCTAATTTCTCAGCTCTCTCTGATTTTTCTTTTACTGGGATTGCTTCTGATTCTATTCTTTCCAACTCAAGTGCTTGAGACATGAGCTCTAAGAAGTTGCTGTGTCGAAATCCAACAACTTGCATCCTTATGCTGGGCTTCAAACCCGTCTCAAATCTCTTGCACCTTGCCTTACTAATGGAAAGGAAACTCCTAGCATAATGATTTAAGCGAGAGAACTCCCTCTCATACTCTGCTACTGTTTTGTTGCCCTGTTTTAGACTAAAAAACTCTTGTAACTTCTGATCAACATATGCATCTGGGATGTATTTCTTTCTGAACTCTCTCAATAAGTCATCCTGTGTCAAGATCGTGGTTCAAATGGCCGTGGGGATGGTCTTCCACCAATCATATGCATCCCCTGGCAGTAGCGACACGGAATACTCAAACTTTAGTTCATCTTGGCAGTGCAGCTTCTTAAATACTCTGTCCATTCTTTCAAGCCATTGCTCTGCTTCTAAAGGGTCCACTGTAACCTTAAATTCTGTAGCCCCATACTTCAGTAATTTATCATACTATCTGGCTGGAGGCAATGGTTGTGCTACAGGTGTCTGAGGTGGAGCTTGAGTAGTCATACCCCTAGCCATTTGTTGAAACATCGCAGCCATCTCATTGTGGTGAACTGCGGCAGAAATCGCAGCGTTTATGGACTAGTGCTCGACTACGACATTCGGTAAAGCTAGGGCTTCCCCTTGTGCCTCAGCTTCAACAGACTGCTCAACTGAGCGATCCCCTTCTTCCATTTCAGGCTGAAGTTAGGGTATCTCCTGAATAAGTAACACATGAAGATTCCCTCCGTTAGTTCATATTTATGATGCAATGCACTGTATGTAACAAATAGGGACATTGAGCAGTTGTACTTAACAAAGAAAAGACACAAATTCTCAAGTTAAAACATACTTCAAAAATTTTGCTCTGATACCACTAAAACATGCATACCTTACCCCTCTGTAAGGCATAACATGATCCCGTAGAATACCTAATGAACTACCGAACTTCACCCACCGATAACTCATTAAGTATCCTACAAGGGATTTTAAAACAATTTTCTTATTTTTGATAAGTGGTGAGCATTTTCCAATAGGTATTTAAAACATTTGATTAAAAGTAAATCTAGTTAATATTTTTGGTCCATTTTTAATTTTTCGCAAATTTTATAAAAATTTTGACAGAGTTCTGTCTGTATTTTGAGAAACCAGTTCTTCAAATACCTGAAAAAAAGCACTTTCAAAAATTTTCTCAAATTTCACAATCAATCTCGACAATTTCTCAAATCTCAAAATTCAACAGTCAACATTTCTCAATTTCCAAAATTCAATCATCAGTAAAATAATATTTATCAATTCCATTCAAATTAAAATAAAACATTTCCATTCATTAAAGACAACAATATATATATATATATATATATATATATATATATATATATATATATATATCATACCAAAATCTACAGTATGAAAATTCAAACTAAATCTTATTACAACTTTACACAAACTTTGTACAAACTGCTCAAGACCGATTTACATGTCCACACATTTATGTGCAATACATACATCAAAAGAAATATTTACAGTTAGGGTATAAATTATACCCGATGACTTCAAGCTGATAGCTCCTCACACCTCAGCAGCTCAGTCTGCTGCCCCTCTAGTCTCTAAATCTGCGACAGCAATAAAAGCTATCACTGAGTACTAGGACTCAGTGGTGCACAACATACTAAAATAATCTTTATGCAGAACTTAAATCACATTTATTCAAAAATTTGAATTGAGCATGCGAGTTAAACACAAAACATAATTTATGAGATTTTAATCCCAAACAATTTCATTTTGAAGTGTCAAATCACATTTCATAAAACCCACAGTTAGATCATGCCATTCGAAACAAATAGAATCTCAATAGACAGAGGCTAAAGAGAAATTACATCACAAGGCTAGCTAGCTCAAATATATGGATATCCATTCACATCCTCTTCTACTGGCACACCTCAACACTTGTAACACCCTAAGCAAATCCCCCATCGACAAAACACGGGAGAGATGCTGGGTTTATAAGTTGGTGGTTCGTAACCCCTAGTGACGCGTTTTAAAACCGTGAGGGCTTTGGCCCAGAGCGGACAATATCACTAGTGGGCCTAGCCATTACATTTGTGGTATCAGAGCCGCTCCGCGTGTAACCTTGAATGATGGTGGGGCAAACCTCAGCGAGGACGCTGAGTCCCATAAGGGGGGTGGATTGTAACACCCTAGGCAAATCCCACATCGACAAAACATGGGAGAGATGCTGGGTTTATAAGTTGGTGGTTCGTAACCCCTAGTGACGCGTTTTAAAATCGTGAGGGCTTTGGCCCAGAGCGGACAATATCACTAGTGGGCCGAGCCATTACATTTGAATAATGAAATACGCCAAACGATAATAAAATAGGGAAAGCTCCACTGGTTTCTCCGTCGAAAAATAATTAATATTAAATTAAACGAATTCAAAATTATTAAAAAAATAAAGTAAGATAAGTTAGGGTGCTTCGGCACCGATTGTAGCACGCCTTGCTCGACTACACTGTAGTCGAGTGAGGGGTGTTACATTTATTGGTATCAGAGCCGCTCCGCGTGCAACCTTGAATGATGGTGGGGCAAACCTCAGCGAGGACGCTGAGTCCCATAAGGGGGGTGAATTGTAACACCCTAGGCAAATCCCACATCGACAAAACATGGGAGAGATGCTGGGTTTATAAGTTGGTGGTTCGTAACCCCTAGTGACGCTTTTTAAAACCGTGAGGGCTTTGGCCCAGAGCGAACAATATCACTAGTCGCTGAGTCCCATAAGGGGGGTGGATTGTAACACCCTAGGCAAATCCCACATCGACAAAACACGGGAGAGATGCTGGGTTTATAAGTTGGTGGTTCGTAACCCCTAGTGACGCGTTTTAAAACCGTAAGGGCTTTGGCCCAGAGTGGACAATATCACTAGTGGGCCGAGCCATTACAACACTTCTCCAGAGAAGGAATCAAAATTCGAAACTAATTACCCCTACTAGTCATGCTAGTGAGGTGTTCAAATATATGGTTATGATATCGTGGTTTCAAAACTTATATTAACAATTTGCTAAACATTGTCATTTCAAATATACACAACTAAATCTCCACAATTTAAATCAAACCATCATAAAAATTGCCATAATTCACTGATTCAAATTATTCAAAACAATATGCAGAAATAATTTACAAAAGTTATACGTTGTGCACAAACCTCAAGCGAGTCGCCTTTTGGCCTCGAATCAGTTCCTCGGGTTCCTTCCCGGTATTCTTTTCATCTGAAACACATAATTTTACAATATTTCAGTATTAGAACTTAACATAAATCCAAAATAAATTTAGCCTCATTTTTACCTAGCTCTAACGTGCTAAACTCGACGTTCTTGAAATTTTGTGTTTTGGGTTACTATTCACTATACTATTCAAGTCAAATTGTTGACTTTCTAAGGCTTAATAGGTATGGGAATTCCAACTTCACCCACATACCACATTTTGGTCACTAAATTTGTTGGTTTTGGTCATTTTCTCAACACTTAAGTCTTTTAGGCAAAATTGTCAATTTTTCAGTTTTGGAGTCCTAAGTTGCACTGCTCCATTGATCACTTTACTGTTGGAATTTGGAAAAACGTCCTTCATAGAAAATGTTCTCTAATGTCTTAAGTTTATTCTCCTTTTTGAATCACCCCAATTGGAGTTTTTTAGCTCAAGTTATGGCCATTTGAACCATGGCTGCCAGATTGGACACAACCTAGAATTCTGGGTAATTTTCTGGTGCTAGCAGATTTGAGTAATCAACTTGGGGTGGCCAAATGACTTGGTTAATGGCATAATTTGGGTTTGTGTTCTTCATGAAAGTTTTAGGTCTATATCTCATCTAACCATTGGTAAGATTTCAGGTCATTTAGACCTTCCTAGCTCAAGTTATGACCCAAACATGATTACTGTTCATGTGTACTGTTCATACTGTAGATTTTCAAGTTTGGTCAATTTTTTTACTAGGTTTTGGTCACTTTTTTGGCATGCTTCCCAAATGAAAATTGTGTCATTTAGTGCCTATTTTCATTCCCAATTGGTTCCATACCAATTGGACTTATAAAATTTCATTTTTGGTCCTTCAAAGTTAACTTTTGGTCATGGTGTATGCCCAATCCGAATTTGGCTTTTAATTTAACACTCCTAACACACCTCTTTAGGTCACAATTGACCATTTCTTTCTTTAAACTATGTCAAAGACATCATTTAGCACTTCTTCACATTTTTGGTCTCTAAACCCTAATGTTCAAAACCCTAATTCATGTCATTTGTTGCATTTAGCTAATTAAACACCTATAAGCATGCTTCCTTAACTCAGTTATGCTTCCTAACATGTTTAGCTCAAACAAATCCATACTTTATCCAACCAAACCCTAGCTGGCCAAAATTCTATATAATCCCTCAACCAATTTTCTTTTCATTTAAGCATATTTCCAAGTATAACTTAACTACTTAAACATAGATTCAAAGAGAAAATGAAGAAGAACACTAACCTTAATTCTTTGATTTACAATCCACCAATTCTTTCACTTTCTTATTTCTTCTTCTCCCTCAATATTCTTTTCTAGTGTAGATTGGAAGCTTTTTAGGGTTTAGGGTTGAAATTTGTGGGGAAGAACTAAGTTTTTCAAGCTTTAAAAGCTTGTTAATGGAGGAACCTTGGGAGAGAAAAGTGAGAGAGAGATGAGGATGTTTTTTGAAGAAGAAGAAATGATTTTATTTCTTTTTTTATGAATTTTTAAGTCTTATGGAAGACCAAAAATGTAAATAAATAAATTAATTAATTATATTCTTTATGGCATCATGCATGAGGTCATGCATGATGTCATCACCTTTTGACTTTTTCATTTTCCATTTTCTTTTTTCTTTCTATTAATTCTTTAATTTAATTCTCGATTCTGAAATTTTTTTTTCTCTGATTTTATTTGACAGTTAGGTCAAGAGTCAGTTCTCGGGGTCAATTGACCAAATTGCCCCTCGTCAGTTCATCCTGGTTTGCAATTAATTCCATATTTCTTTCGGCTACCTGACCTAATTATTTGAACGACTTAACAGTTCTTTTTCATGATTTTCTCTTTTCCACTGTGTTCATAAGGGTCCTAAGGACCGCGGCGTCACATTTTACTGTTCGAAATTTGAGTTTAAATCGACTTTGCTGTCGTTCCCGAGAAAGTCACCCATCGCTATGACTCTCGGCTCATTTAACTTCTTATATTCTGTTTTTCTTATTTATACTTAACTAATTGAACATTACTATTTATTTGTGTTTATGGCTTCTCTAGTTGTCTTAAATGTGGTTCTAATCCCTTTAATTGTCCGGACCGACACCGGTCACCGGAAGAGTGAAATATATCAGGCTATACAAATGGGGGTGTTACATGAGGTCAAAAGTTTCTTGGGGCTAGCTGGGTATTACAGAAGATTTGTGAAGGGATTTTCTTTAATAGCTGCCCCAATGACCAAGTTGTTACACAAGAATATCAGATTTGGCTGGAATGATAAGTGTCAGGCCAGTTTTGAGAAGTTGAAGGCTATGTTGACAGAGGCACCAGTGTTTACACAGCCAGTGTTGAGAAAGGACTTTGTGGTCTGCAGTGATGCCTCACATAATGGATTAGGGTGTGTATTGATGCAAGAGGGGAAGGTGGTCGCCTATGCTTCCAAGCAGCTAACGCCACATGAATAGAACTACCCTACCCATGATCTAGAACTTGCAGCAATTATCATTGCACTGAAGATATGAGGCACTACTTGTATGGTGAAAAGTGCTACATTTATACAGACCACAAAAGTATGAAATATTTGCCAACCCAGAAGCAGCTCAACCTTAGACAGAGGCGATGGATTGAGTTCCTGAAGGACTATGATTGTGTGATTGACTACCATCCTGGGAAAGCAAATGTAGTTGCTGATGCTTTAAGCAGAAAATCTATCACAGCTTTGAGATCATAATGCCCGTCTATCCTTGGCTCGAGATGGAGCTATTTTGGATGAGTTGCAAGTGAGGCCAAACCTGCTACAACAGATTTTAGATGGGCAGAAGGTAGATAAGAAGTTAGTGGTTACTATGAGCAAAATCTCAAAAGGGAAGGCAACTAACTATGAGGTGAAAGCAGATAAGTGTCTGTACTACAAAGGAAGAGTGTGTGTACCAGATGATAGGGAATTGAAAGCCAGTATTCTAAAAGAGGCACATGCCAGTGTTTATGCTATGCACCTAGGAAGTACAAAAATGTATCATGATCTGAAGCTTCATTGTTGGTGGCCTGGTATGAAGAGGGACATAGCTGACTATGTGACTAAATGCTTGACATGCCAGTAAGTAAAGGTAGAACATCAAGTTCCATTGGGTTTGCTACAGCCTATACGCATACCTGAAAGGAAATGGGATCGGGTCACCATGAATTTTGTAAGTGGTCTATCTCTCACCCAGAAGAAGCATGATGCAGTATGGGTGATAATAAATAGATTGGCGAAGTCAACACACTTTATGCCAGTTAAGACTGACTACTCACTAGAGAAGTTAGCAGAATTGTATATCAGTGAGATAGTTATACTACATGGAATTTCACTTTCCATCATATCTGATCGACACCCAAGGTTTACATCGAGATTTTGGAAGAAGTTGCACGAATCCTTGGGTACCCAACTCCACTTTAGCACAACTTTCCATCCTTAGATGGATGGACAATCAGAAAGAGTAATCTAGGTAAACATCAAAAACAATTGAATTAATACAAATATTAAATTGAAATGATAATAATAACATGAAATATATGTTAGGTCCTTGAGGATATGTTGAGGAGTTGTATCATTGAGTTTGAGGAAAGTTGGGATAGATACCTCCCACTGGCAGAATTTGCATACAACAATAACTACCAAGCTAGCATCCAAATGGCCCCTTATGAAGCACTATATGGGAGGAAGTGTAGAAGTCCAGTATGTTGGATTGAATTGGGTGAAGATAAACTGGTAGGGCCAAACCTGGTGAAACAGACTAAGGAGAGAGTAAACAAATCAAAGTCAATATGAAATTTACCTCCAATAGACAGAAATCTTATACCGACCTGAAGAGAAAAGAAATAGAATATGCAGTTGGCGACAAAGTGTTCCTCAAGGTGTCACCGTGGAAGAAGATACTAAGGTTTGGAAGAAAAGGTAAGTTAAGCCCTAGGTTCATTGGCCCATATGAAGTCATAGAACGTGTGGGACCAATAGCTTACAGGCTAGCTTTACCACCAGAGCTAGACAAGATCCTCAATGTGTTTCATGTATCCATGCTAAGAAGATACCGCTCAGATCCTTCACATGTCATTTTCATGGAAGAAATTGAAGTACAACCAGATTTGACATATGAAGAAGAAGCCATACGGATCTTGGCTCGGGAAGTTAAAGAGTTGAGGAATAAGCAGATTCCACTAGTGAAAGTTCTTTGGAGGCACTACAACACCAAGGAGGCAACTTGGGAAAGTGAAGAGATGATGAGGCAATAGTTTCCTTAACTATTTGCATCAAGTAAATTTTAAGGACGAAATTTAAATTAGATGGAAAGAGTTATAACACCCTCACTATAGCAATTCCGCACATTCTACTGTTCAGGTGACCGGTGTCGGTCTAGACAGTTAAAACGAAAAAAAAAAACAAAAAAACATTTAAACTAAAGTGAGGAGCCATAATTAACTCAAATATTAATAAGAAAAATTTAGGAAAAAATTCATAAATAAAAGACAACCAAGTTAAATGAGCCAGTGCCCCAGCGATGAGTAACCCAGTGAAAAGTTGCGGTCTTCGCAGCTAGAAGCCCTAAACCCAAGGGAAAATTTATGAAATAATTTTTGGGACTCCAGAGAAGAGTCATTGAGGTTTCTATGGCATTAGAATGCCATGAAAAGGCTTAGAAAAATTTTTCGATCGGTACAGACGATTTTGGCTCAATAAGCCAAACGGAGGGCATTTTGGTCATTTCATCTTCAGAGATTATTTTTGGCAAACTTGTCCAGTTAAATAAATAATTATTATGACATAAAATATGAACAAATATTGCTAAAAATTAAATTGAAAATGAGTAGAAAAGAAAAGATGAGAAAATGATTTAAATAGGGAATTAAGACCTCATGCCTATGTGATTAAAATATTTCCACCCAATCACAACTTAACAAAATGACTAAAGGGATAAAAATGAAACAAAACAAGATAAAAAAAAAAAAAAGAAAAAAATCAGTAGCCATCTTCAACCTTGGCAGCCAAAATTGCTTGAGAGAGAGAGAGAGAGAACTTCCATGAAAGCTTTGATGGAGCTTTGGTTAACCCACTAAATCACCCTAAAACCCTAGCTTCTCTTCACAAATATTTACCCTTATACCTAGAGCAAGTCTTGGGCAGTAAAAAGAAAGAGAAAAAGAGGAGTTCTCAAGCTTTGGGAATTAGCTAAATCAAGGTTAGTGCCAATTAGTCTTAATTACTTTGTGTATACATCATGGAGAACATGAATTGAGTATGAAACTAAGCTAACTTAAATAAATTTTGCATGGCTGAATTTCACTAAATTTCGATAGCCTTTGGGTACATTAAGGTTACTTTGATTTGAATGAATTATAGTTGTACATGGCTGCCATTGAATATGAACTTGATGCCTTAACTCATTGATTGCATGTATATGAAGCATTAAAGTTGTTGGAGTTAGGGTTTGTGGGAAAACTTGGGATTCTGCTTATGTGTGGGCAAATGGAAGTTTTAATGGTCAATTAGTGACCACTTGGCTGAGTATAATGAGGAACTAAAGTGAATGGTAGCTTGGGATTTGAGGTTGGGTGTGCTGCCTTGAGTGCCTTGCAGGTCTAAATGTGAGTCCAGTATGTTTGGGTAGCTATAACTTGGGTTGTGTTGGTTCAATTGGTGCAAGGAAAATTGGACATGAAATTAGACACATAATGGCACAATTTTTGTGAAGAAACTCTATGCAGAAACTAAGCATAGGATGCCCTAAAAATTTACCAAATCCAGGTGACTTACATTCTGCCTGGGCGAAATGACCAAATGAACAGTGTTCATTCATTTGGTCATAACTCAGCGTAGAAATGTCCAATTGACCTGAATTTTATATCAATAGAAAGCTGAGACGTAGCCCTACAACTTTCATGAAGAAAACAAACCCAAATTTTGACCATAACATGTCCAAAAACTCACCTGAAATCAGTGTGCAAAAACTGCAGAATTGATTCTGCCCAGAAATTCTGGAAAAATTGCAATTCGGTCAGTTATAGTATTTAGGCCATAACTTGAGCTACCAAATGGAGTAATTCAAAAAGTGAAATATAACTAGATACAATAAGGAACAACTTTGATGAATAACATTTGTCCAAATTCTCACTGTAAAATGGCCTAATTGAATAGTGAATTCTAGCACCAAAAACTGAAATTTCTAAGTTATTCTCCATTGGTTAAAAGTATGGATTAGCAACTAATGCCAAAACTTTTGGGAACCAAAATGTGGTAAATTTATGTGATTAGAACTCATGTAAAACATGAAAATTCAATCAATAACTTTGTAATGTGCCCTAGTACGCTTAGTAAGATTAGTTTGGATATGCCATGTTCATTTAGCAGTACTGCACATGGCATTATGCCATTCTGTGATTTTATGGCTTTTAGCGATTCTAATATTATGGTGATACTTGGCCTTGTGCCTAATAATTATTATAGCTTATTAGCTATTCTGTTGCACACTGAGAGACACATATGTGACCGATGGTGTGATGGCCCGAGGTACTTGGTACACAGTGCCAGTTTACCCGTTTATCCAGTCCAGTCATCCAGTATAGGTTACTTGGGCAACCAAAAAAATGGAAGTTGATAAATTTTATGAAATAATTGACATAACAAATGCCAAATAAATAGACTACAAATAATTACCAAAAATATGTGTAACATCCTCATTTTCGTAGTCCGTACATTCTACTGTTTCGACGACTAATGTCTGCCCCGGAAAGTCGGAATGTCTGGAACTACACTTCGGTGATAATGAATAGACATATAATGATGAAATAAATAAGAAGAAAATGCAAGAAAAATGAAAGACAAATGAAAGAGAGAAAATGAAGATAAGTTAAACGAGCCGACACCGCAGCGATGGGTGACCGCACTGGGAAGGCCGTTGCACCCAGATCTGGAACCTCAGAATTTAATTTCGGGACGTAAGTAAAGGTCTACTGAAATATAATTGACACTAGAATTATTAAAGAAAAATTAATAAATTAGTACAAAGAAAAACAAAAAATTGAGAAATAGATAAAAATCGGTGTTACCGGAAAATCAGGAATATAACCCGAAGTGGGGCATTTTGGTCATTTGACACCTAGAGTTGCCTTTTGACCTCAATTTCCATTAAAAATAAATGATATTACACTTAGAGAATGTCATGAAAAATTAAATTGTGATACATTATAAGAATAGTGAAAGAAATGGGGGATAAAATCCAATTTATGAAACTTTGAATAATTAACATTAAAATCCAAGTTAGTGCTCCACTAACTCTTAATTTGGGACACTTAAATATTCCTTTGGGACAGCAGAACCATCATCTTCCACCTTGAGAAATAACCATCCAAGAGAAATGAAGTTCACCATGGAAATCACCATGGATGCCCCACATGCAACCTCCATGGGTGCATGATCAAGCCACCATTTCTACTTAGTTCATTCATTAAAGCTTGCACACACACCTTGGGTAGTATGTTGGAAGCAAAAAGAAGAGGATTTGATGAAGTTTTGGTGAAGCTCAAAAAAAGGTTAGTGCTAGTTTTTCATCCCTTGCTTCATTAAAGTTTGTATTAAGGTTGAGATGAGTTGGATGGTGAAGAAATTTGAAGGATTCGATGAGTTATTGATATATTTAATTTTGGACAGCCATGAGAGTTTATTTTAGTTGAGTTTTTCTTACCTCTAATGGATGGAAATTAAGGTTGATTAACTTAAATGGAAGTGGTAGTAAGTTAATATCCAATGATGTGCATGTTAGTACTTGAATTAAGGGTTTGAATATGGGTCTTGGTGCTTTGGCAAACTGCCATGTTTGGCAGCCTATTAAATCATGAATTTGTGTGTGAATATGTAGTTTATTAATGAAATATGCTAGTATTAAATTGTGGGTAGTATGTATAAGTGATACTGAAGTATGATTATGTTGAAGTGTATGTGCAATATTGACATTGAGATATGTTGAATTTTGGTGGAAGTGATTGTTGAACTTAATGGTGAATTGTGTGCATTGAGCACTTGAATATTCTGCCCAAAATTGTTGGTGGAATTGTGTGCCATATATATATATGGAAGTGTCATTGATTGAATATTGAAGTAATGAGGAGGAGAAGGAATATCAAATTGGAAGTGTATGTGTTTTATGCAAGTTGTGTATTGATGGTAGTACCTAAATTAGGTCATAAGTGCCAAACTGTAAATCCAATTGGTATGAGGCCAATAGGAGGTGAAACTAGACACCAAATAGGCCAACTTTCATGTAGAAATGTTGCCAAAATTCTGCCTAGAAACTGACCTTAAAAATGACCAAATCCAGAATAGCAACCTTGCAACCCAGATTTTTGACCATATGAACAGTAGTCCTTGGGATGACCATAACTCACTCAAAACAGGTCCAATTGACCTGAAATTTTTACCATCATTAATTTAGACATATTTCTATAATTCTTATGAAGACACCAAACCCAAGAAATTGCCAGAACCAAGTCAAATGGCTTGCACAAGTTTGGGTACAAAAACTGCCGAACCAAAAGTGACCTAAAATTGACCAAATTTTGCACTAAAGGTGCAATCTGTCCAGCATTGGTAAATTGACCATATCTTGGTCTACACAACTCAGAATGACCTGAAATTTTGCCTCGCGTGCAATAAGAAATAGACCTACAAGTTTGTAGTTTGGACCAAAACCCAAAAACTGAGGGAACTAGGTCGTCCGGCTAGGTCAAAATAATACACTGAAATCTGATAAATTGCAATAAAATGCAATACCCTTGGAAATGAAATTGGTAACATATACCAACACTAAAGGGCTATAAAATGCGACATATTGGTAACATTAGAATTGACTCACGTAGAGTGCATCAAGGGTAAACATTATAGGTTAACTAATGAAATGAATTGAAGGGAATAGTACCAAGAGAAATAGGACTTTAAGCTAGACAAATCTAACACACAAAAATTGAGAAATTGACTAAATTTTGCACCAAATGTGCAATCTGTCCAGCTTTAGTAAATTGACCATAACTTGGTCTATACAACTCATAATGACCTGAAATTTTGCCCCGAGTGCAATAAGACATAGAGCTACAATTTTGCTTCTTTGACTAGAAGCTAAAAACCAAGGGAAATAGTACTTTCAGCTAGACCAATCTAGCACACTAAAATTGCAAATTGGTAATTACATAAAATGATGCTTGAAGTGATTTAGCAATGAATGCCAACTTGTGAAAAGGGTAAATTGCATTATATTGACAACATATTAAATTGTAAATTGTGACATGTTGATGCTAGAATCAACCTATCCATGATGCATAAAAAGGTCAATAATTTTATTGACCAGCGAAAGGCATAAAGATGTATAAACCCTATGAATAAAGAATTAAATATGTAACATTGTAATATGCCCTATTTTGCCTAGTTGACTAGTTTGGATAGGTTGGCATGCCAATAGTATTCTGATAGCTGTTCTATAAATGACTTTACATCATATTGTGTTTTATGGCTTATTATGCCATACTATGATTTTAATAGCCTATGGCTATACAGATTGTGTTATTATACTCGGCTTAATGCCTGATTGATTATATGACTTTTTAGCCACACTGTTTGCACAACGGGAGATACTTTGTGACAATGGTGTGACGGCTCAAGGTACTAGGTACCCAGTGCTAGTATATCCGTTTATCCAGTCTGGTCAGTGTATAGGCTACATGGGCAGTCAATTAAAACATTATTCAATTTAGGCAGTTAAGTTAAGTTAAGTATACGAAAATTTCAGTACAATTAAATTAAGCATTGAATGAAATGAGTAAAAGAGATTAGCAACAGAAACATAACAAAGATACAATTTGCAGAACCTTAGAGATTTAAAATACAATACAGTTAGAATAATTAATTCCTGGATATCCGAATTATGAGTTATTTCTTTCCTTATTTGTATATATTATTTCTTGTTATACTACTGCACCACTAAGCAAAAATGCTTAGCGCGATGGAATTGCTTCCTCACGAAGGTACTAAAGGTAAAACCAGTAGATTATCAACTGAGATTTTTGGAGTCCAGATCTGCAGAAGTGTCAGAAGAGTTCAAGATTGTCACCTCCTCAGCAATGCATGTAGATAGGGCTCATAATTATACAAGTTATGTATTTTGTTCATTCTAAGTATATTGTAATTTCATTTGTATATCCTGTACTTGACAAATTTATGTACTTAATTGGAAAATTATATAAGTTAATGAAATGTAAGAATTCTGATGTCTGAATTGATTGTCTAATCATAATGATTGTAAATGAGATTGAGTTTAAGAAATTTTGAGAAATTGATGAGATATTATTGAGATAAATTGAGCTATGAATTTGAATATGTTGTGAATTATCTTTGGCAGGTTCAGAAGAACTGTTAGTCCAAATTACAGCCGACACTTTGTCGGATTATCATTAAAATTTTTGAAATTTTCAAATTAGTTAGATTTTGATAAAAGTAAAAACATATGCCTAAACCTTAAATAAAGTTTTTGAATAAATAAATCAAGAACTGTAATGAAATCAGATAAGATCAGGTGCTCCGGCACTCCATGTAACACACTTTGCTTGGCTACATTGTAGACGGGTGAGGGGTGTTACAATATGTCTGCATAAGACATCAATATATACACTGCATATTTATTTTCTATTAGTTCTTTTTATTTTACTATTGGCACCACTAAGTATTATTGCTTAGCGCGTTGCTTTTGCCATGCGTAGATACTGGAGATACGGAGCGCGATCGCAGTAGACCCCAGTCAGGGTGACACTCAGATCTGCTAGTGTCCTGTGGCACCTCTTAGCTACAGTGCATTGGTAGGATGCTAGGCTACATTTTATATTTTGTGTTTTGTATCTTTGTAAATTTTGTAATTAAACTTTTATTTTGTCATGTATATTGAAACTTATGTGATTATGTATTAATGAAATTATCTGTAAATGGTGTTCATAAATAAAAGTTGAGTATTTATTTATGATTTGAGTATAAATATGATGTGAATTGGATGATTGGAAAGTTTGAGAAATTGATGAAAAACTGTTAAGAATTGATGACATATTTGGAGTTGTGGATTTGAACAAGTATTGGAAGTGTTTTTCACAAGTTCCGAAGAACTGTTTTCTCCATTTTTAGCCAGTACTCTGCCGGATTTTCTATAAATTTTTTCGAAACCTCAAATGAATTTATAATTTTAATAAATGCCTTAAATGAGTTAAATTTCAAAAATTACACTTCATAACCATGAAGAAATAAATTAAGGAAGGATAAAATAAATGAGATAAAATATGGTGTTCCGGTATACTATGTGACATATCTTGCTCGGCTACATTGTAGACTGGTAAAGGGTGTCACATGTATCTTATACATGTTTTATTAATAAAAAGGCATTTTCATTTTTCCTTTTACATAATATATTTATGTGTAATAGAAAAGGTCCATTGATATTTTGTTAGAAATTCTATTCTTAAGTGGTTAAGAATATGAGTGACAGTATTTCTAGTACAAAGTATCATAAATTAGTTCACAATCGAGAATACTTCACAATAAGGACATGACTTGTCCAGAAAGATTGTAATCATGTTTGTTCCCAAGTTATTTATATGAGATGTAAATAAGATGGAATGGTGAGTTTCATGCCATATAACAAAGATGATAGGCACTTATGCATGATAAGTAGGCCGAACCAGTGATACTTATGACAAGCAAGTGGAGTTTACTCTTGTCAATGTATTATCATAAATCATATCAATGTATATAATCTTTAGACCTGAGATAGCACAGTTATCTTGTATATAGGTGGTTTGAGTTTGATACTGCTTTCATACTTGTACTGTGTATGATTATATGAGCATGTGTTCGCTCCCACCAGTTATATATAGAGATAGGTATTGATCAAGATGGAATCTATTACGCTAAGTAAATAGAGATAAAATCTTATGTTAATTTAATTGTTCTCAATGTTTCAAGTTCCTGGCCAGGATAGACAGATTTAATCAAAAAAGAGTTTCTGATGAGAAAATCTAATTAATCAAGAACTAGAATTAAAAAGAACATACTATTCATAATAAACCATGACTCCAGCTCGAATTAGGATTTTGTAACAGAGAGATTCTAGTGCATGGTAACATATGATTATATGTTCATTTAAAGGTATTCCTTATTACTGATTGGGTGGCCATGGCATGCTATGCTAGATGTCAACCATGGTCTATGAGATGCCTAAAATGATTTGGAGAAATCATTTATGGTAAGAAAGAGTTCTGATGATATTAACAGTTAATATCATATCTCATTGCCAATTAGTGATGAGCCTAGTAAGTCACACATATATATAAGATAATCACCAAGTTAAATGTGATTTAATTGATTAATTAAAGAGTTTAATTGATTAATGAAATAGGTTTGGTTTGTAATAAGATTGCAAAGTCCCTAGCATGGCTTGAAACCAAATCTAGGTTATTTGATGTATAGTATAAGTTAAATTTATATTTAAAGTGTTTAAATATGAATTTAATTATGAGAAACTAATTAATAGAGATTAATTAATTAATTTATATTTGATATAAATTGATTAGAAGAGGAGAAATAATTATTTTGGGTTGAGAATTCAAAATTAAAATACAAGGGTAATTTGGTCATTTCATAGGGTGACATGTGGCACCATGAGATGGTGTCACATCGCACCATATAAGTTTGCCATTTGTCTTCCTATTATGCAAGGTGATGAAAGTCAAGATTAAATCTAGCGTTGACACTTGGCTTAATGTGATTAGGTCAATTAAAATTAAGATGCAATTAGGTGATAACATGTGGCAAGGGTTTTAAGTGATGACCTAATTATAAAAGGGAAAATAAAGAAAAATAAAACACATTCTGATTTTCTCAAAAAGGTGCTGCCCCCTATAGTGCACTTCTCTCTTCTTCTTCTTCTCTCATCAATTCAAAGAGAATTGCCCAAGTCTTTTTGAATTAAAACTGCTAGAAATTGTTTCTAGTGTCCTATACACATCTACTACCTCTCTAAAGGCAAATCTCTAATTTCTAATTGGTTGGCAAGGCTTGAGAAGTTAGTTTAAAGGCTGCCATTGGTGATCTTGGTGTGGACAAGCTAGAGGGACAACTCTTGGGGTCCTAGGTGCTTCACAAAGGTACTAATTACATCTACAGTGCATCAAAAGGTTAGTGCACATATTTTTGTATCAATCTAGGGTTCAAATGAATTGATTTGTTAATTCAAAAATCTTAAATAGCAAATATAGATCCTAATACATATTAAAAGTGTTTTAATATGCAATTGAACATTGAAATTAATTAGGCACATAATGGATGTGGCATGATGCATGAAATCCTAGAAGAAAATTTTTGAATTCAATGTTCTAATCTAACAATTTTCATGCTTCCACTCCTTCAGAGCCTTTGAGTCTAAAACATATCCAATACGTTCTAGATTTAGGATAAGTTTTAAATTTCTGAGCCAATCAGAAAGATTAGGTCCTATCAACCTACTGTGATCAAGTATGCTAGCAAGGATATTGGATGGTGATGGTTGTTACGTGCTCATTATTATCAGAAAAATTAACTACAGAAAATAACTAGATTAATTAGTAAATGTATGAAGTAATTAACCAAAACGATTATGGTCTTTTAATCAAATTAGTCTTCCCACTAACTTGGCGAATCCTACACTTCCAAAGTAAGAAACGAAATCTTAGTTAGACGGATTTCTAGTGGGTGATTAAATTCTTATAGTCTTATTGATCATCCTCAGGCACATCCATTATTGGAATTACAATAAACTATAAGTGAGCAACTCCTTGCCCATCACATCTCATGTGAGGTTCAATTATTTATTTAGCCCCTAATGCTCAAAATCTCAGGCACATCTATTATTGATTTATCTTGTATTAGTTAAGTTGATCCCATTGAGCCAGTAAATATGCAAATAATTTTAATGTCTTCAGGCACATCCATTATTGGCCACCAATTATTTACATACTTACAACATCTTATGCTTAACAATTATTCTGTAACACCCCTATATTCGGTAGTACGTTCTACTGTTCCAGTGATCAGTGTCTGTCCAGACAGTTAGAATGCCTGTAACTACACTTCAGTGATAGTGAGAAGGCATAAAATGATGAAATAAATAAAAAAAAATACAGGAAAAATTAAGAAAAAATAAAAGAGACGAAATGAAAGTAAGTTAAACGAGCCAAACCCGTAGCGATGGGTGACCGCATTGAAAAGTTACGGCAAGGACCGTTGATTAGCCCTGGACTACGGGGAACCCTTGGAAATATTTTTGGGACCTAAATAAACATCTATTGAGGTATAATTGACTTAGAAAATGTTAAAGAAAAATTAGTAAGTCAGTATAAATAAAAATGAAAATTTAAGAAATCGACGAGTCAAGAATTTAATCGGTAGCACTGAAAAATTCGAAATACAAACCGAATAAGGGCATTTTGGTCAATTGACACCCCGAGTTGACTTTTGACCTAAATGTCCATAAAAAATTAGTAGTGTTAAATGTCACACCCTACCCCTCTGTAAGGCATAACATGAACCCGTAGTATACCTAATGAATTACCAAACTTCATCTACTGATAACCCATTAAATGCACTACAATGGATATTAAAACTTTTCTTACTTCTTTTTACAGTGGTGAGCACTTTTGACAGGTATTAAAATTTTTTTAACTGAAGTGAAACAAAATAACAAATTTGAGTATCAATAATTTCTGTAAAAATTTTGCCATAGTGCCATCTGTATTTTGAATAAAATAGTTCTTCAAAAACCTACAAAAAAAAATACTTCCAATATATTTCTCAATCCCAAACTCTAATAACAATTCAACACAATAATTTTCTTAACATTATCAACTCAGTTCAATAATCAATTTTCCAGTGTTCCCAAAAGATGACATAAAAGAAACATGTCACAATATTTTTACAAGCCTAAATAATTTACAATTTTAGTTTACAACTGCTCAAGACCAAGTACAATATATACTTACAGTGCACATATATTACAACAAAAACTACACAATATGGTATACTCAATATACCTAGTGAAATCTCAAAATGTTGTGCAAGCAGCCTACTCTGCTACTCTGTCCGTCTGTCTACCTGCGACAGCAATGAAAAAGCTATCTCTGAGTAAAATTTACTTAGTAGTGCACAATAATAATTTAAAATGCGGTATGTAAAACTTTTATTGACAATTTACAATCCAAACAATTCACAATTTTTCAAAGTTCATATAACACAAATTTGATCAAACAATTAAATAACACAGTGTTGCTAATCAATAACACAACTTAGGTCATGACACAAATTTTCCGAACATGCCGTATGTACATCACGACAAGGCATACTCACCCCACTAATCGAAATCAATGAGGGAGGTGGCTAGCTAGCTAATGAGTACTCATCCATACTCACCTCAGACTGATAAGTCAAAGAGAGAGGAATATAGTCTTACTCACCCTATAAATGGAGGAGAAATATAGTAATATTGTCATGCCAAGTGTGAATCAAAACAATTTCAAATCACAATATTTAATATTTCATACAAACCACAAATCACATTTTATCTCAAAATTTCCATTTTTAAAGTAGGCAACACAATAATTTCCAAAGAATATTCCCAAAGCCAAAACAATAAAAAAACTATTCATAACTCATTTCTCCAAGTAAGTTTTCTAGTAAAAGCAGTGAATATAAAAAGTATTGTGCACAGACCTCTGATAAATGCCTCTTGGCCCTGACTCAGTGTTCCTTATGCTTCTCAATATCCTTTTCAACTGAAACACACAATTTAAAGTGTTTCAATACTCAATGAATTTATTTCTAACAATAAAATCCAACATTTAAATTTTCTTGGTACTATTCCCTCCAATTCATTTCATTAGTCAACCTATAATGTTGACCCTTGATGCACTCTAAGTGAGTCAATTCTAATGTTACCAATATGTCACATTTTATAGCCCTTTAGTGTTGGTATATGTTACCAATTTGATTTCCAAGTGTATTGCATTTTATTGCAATTTATCAGATTTCGGTGTACTATTTTGACCTAGCCGGTGACCTAGTTCCCTCGATTTTCGGGTTTTGGTCCAAACTATAAACTTGTAGGTCTATGTCTTATTGCACGCGGGGCAAAATTTCAGGTCATTCTGAGTTGTATAGACCAAGATATGGTCAATTTACCAATGCTGGACAGAATGCACTAAAATGGTAGGCTTAGGTCATTTTTAGGTCACTTTTGGTTTGGCCAGTTTAGGTACTTGAACTCGTGCAACCTATGTCTAAACTATTCATGGTAAAAATTTCAGGTCATTTGGATCAGTTTTGAGTAAGTTATGGTCAAAATACTAACTACTGCCCTAACGGTCAATTTTCAGGCTTTCAAGTCACTAATCCGGATTTGGTCTTTTTTCAAGTTACTTTCTGGATAGAATTTAGGTAGTCTTTCTTCATGAAAGTTGGCACATTTTGTGCCTAGTTTTACCTCCAATTAGTCTCATACCAATTGGAGTCACACACTTAAGGTTCTAAGCTAAAATATACACTGCCCTACTACACATTCTTCATCACTTACCAATTACACATTCTATACTTACTAAGCTAACTCTTTCATGCCAATTCTGATTTGGTACCATACCATTAACACAGTTAACAACACATTTTGGTCATTTTGGATAGCTTATAACCATTCTCAACATACACATTATAACTCAGAATTTTCCAAAGTCCATTTACACCATTTAACCACATGAACATACCACATTTACATATCCAATTCCAATCTATTATACACATATACATGCTGCCACCATAAACAACATAATTCAATAAACAAAACCATGAAACAATACATTTCTAACCACACTTTAAAGTTGCCGATTCACCTCATGGAAAATATCTCCTTCAAATTGCTTTCAAGCTTCCAAAACCAAGTGCACCATTACACATACTCTTAATATACATTGTCTAAATCATTTCTATACACATAAAAACTTACATCAACATCTTAAACTACCATTAACAAGTAAAAACAAACTAAATATGTTGAGTTCCCATGGCTGCCGAAATGATGTACCAACATTAAATCATCAAACTTTAAAACTTCTTCCACAAAACAACTCACCACAACATCCACTCAAAGTTTAATGAAACAAGAATGGAAAATACACACTTACCACCTTTGAAGCTTGATAAAAATTTCACTAAACCTCCTTAAAATTGCTACCAAAATCTTCCTTGCAAGGTGAGGATTAACTTTAAAGAAGGGACTTAGTGGAAAGGATGGCTCAAAGTGGGTTGCATGGAGCTTGGAAGATTTCAGCTATGGAGTTTTTCTCCCAAGGGACTTCGGCTGGTTGGCTCAAGGAAGAAGATTAAGGAATCTTCTGCCACAAGTCTGATTAATGGTCTACTTTGAAGATGTTAGTGGGGCACTAAAATAATTTTTAGTATTTGTTTAATCAAATTTTTCATAATTCCCACATTTAACCTCTTTTCTTTCACTATTTAAATTATGGACCATCATTTTAATTTCCATGGTATTTTCAAAGTTTAATATCATTTATTTTTAATGGAAATTTAGGTCAAAAGGCAACTCGGGATGTCAATTGACCACAGTGCCCCTATTTGTGTTGGTTTTCGGCTTTTTCGGTAATACCGATTTTTATCAGTTTCTCAATTTTTCATTTTTCTTTGTACTAATTATTTAATTTTTCTTTGACATTTCTAATAGTATTTATTTTTGAATAGATGTTTATTTAAGTCCCAAAAATATTTTCTAGGGTTCCCTGCAGTCCAAGGTTAGTCAACATCCCACGCCGCAACTTCCCGGTGTGGTTACCTATCGGTACGGTTTTGTTCGTTTAGCTTAGTTCCATTTTCTCTCTTTTATTTTTCCTTTATTTTTTTCTTGTATTTTCCTCTATTGTATTTCACTACCTTATATCTCCACACTACTATTTAAATATAATTCCAAGCATCCTAGCTATCCAGACAGACACCATCATCAGAACAATAGAACGCACTATCGAACATAGGGGTGTTACAATTCTCCCCCCCTTAAAATAAATTTCATCCATGAAATTTTACCCAATGGCCATCTTATAATATTCACACGTTTATTTTCTCCTTTCTATATGATCATATAATCTTTTCTCCTCTGAATTTGTGTAAAACTTTTAACAGTCTAATATAACATTTACTTTGTTTATATAGCACTAATCTTTTCTTACTATCGTTCTGTATAATATTTCGATTCATGTTTCCTTTTTAAATGACCATTATGGTCATATTAGAATTACTTATCTAATCATGGGTCCTTTGACCATTCTAGTCAATAATCTTACTCACATTCATAACATTTTTGTTATATCTGAACCAACTGTTCAAATTTTTTTTTTTTTTTACTTCCACAACTCTTTTTATCTATTAATATTCTATAGCTTACTTCCTTTTGTACTAAACTATAACCTTTTGATATTCTAACTTTTGAGTTTTAAATCCCTAAGTAGGATTTCTAAACTCATTTCCAATAATAAAATTCTGTCTTGGCATAACTATACCAATACAGATGCCGTTGGCAACTATTCTCATCTTGGTGTACTATCGGGTAGTACGTAGCTCAACACAATAATCTCAAGTCAGTACTGTAATCTGCAGCTTACAGTACAAACATCATGAACATTGCATAGTTACTACGATACATTCCAATAGATCAAACTTTCCTATCTTCTATCCTTTTTGAATTCACTAATATCCGAAACTTATTCTGATTACAATATCCATTGACAATTACTAACTGTAACATCTTTGCCCTCATCTAGAGCAAGTCTATTACCACAACTTACTTTTACGTCCTCTTGCCTTACATTAAGTAGGCTTGACATTTAGCTTTATAATTTATGGTGTGTTAGAAAATACTTTTCGCTGATAAACTCTTCGAAAACTAATTTCACTTATTATCACATTCCTTATCTTAAAGGACTAATCATTAATGCATCAAAATTTATTCCCATGTAAAGGAATAACAACAGAACATATAGTTATAACACTAACATACAACTAAGTAGTGCTGGGATCAAACAATAAATTTTTTTTTTATTAAGAATTTACCAGAAGCTACATTCGAAGTTTCTGTTCTTTCTCTTTGGCGTATAATGGACGCTCTAACTAATGCGCTGCTATGTTCGGGTTGATTCACTATGATATGGTTATGAGGTGTACCAACTCCATTTCTATCTAGACCTCTACTAACTGTCTGTGAACTTTGGAGAGCAGATCGAGGTGCTCCAGTACAATCTCTAACAAAGTGTCCAAGCTTTCCATAATTGTAGCAGGCTCCAAAGGCCTTACAATAAATACCTCCATGTAGCTTACCACAAACATGGCAGAAACGGGCAGAATAGGAACTTCTGGTTGTTCGACGACTAGATCTTGGTGTTCTCTGCCCTGATGATCCGCCTCTATCCTAAGCTCGAGGTTCCTCAAATTCTTTTCTCTTCTATATCTTTTGACAGGATTTTCTATCTTCTATACAACAAACACAAGGAGATTTCCTCCTGCTAGTACATATTTATAATGTAATGTACTGTATGTATCAAACAATGACATTGAGCAGTTGTACTATGAATAAAGAATATTCAAATTACAGGTCAAAACATAATTTAAAAACTAGCTCTGATACCACTAAAACATGTCACACCCTACCCCTCTGTAAGGCATAACATGATCCCGTAGTATACATAATGAATTATCAAACTACATCACTAATAACCCATTAAATACACTACAAGGGATTTTAAAACTTTTCTTACTTCTTTTTACAGTGGTAAGCACTTTTGACAGGTATTAAAAAATTTTTAACTGAAGTGAAACAAAATAACAAATTTGAGTATCAATAATTTCTGTAAAAATTTTGGCAAAGTGCCATCTATATTTTGAATAGAACAATTCTTCAAAAACCTGTAAAAAAATACACTTCCAATATATTTCTCAATCCCAAACTCTAATAACAATTCAACACAATAATTTTGTCAACATTACCAACTTAGTTCAACAATCAAATTTCCAGTGTTCCGAAAAGATAAGATAAAAGAAATATATCATAATATTTTTATAAGCCGAAATAATTTACAATTTTAGTTTACAACTGCCCAAGACCAAGTACAATATATACATATAGTGCACATACATTACAACAAAAACTACACAATATGGTATACTTAATATACCCGGCGAAATCTCAAAATGTGGTGCAAGCAGCCTGCTCTGCTGCTCTGTCCGTCTGTCTACCTGCGACAGCAATAAAAAAGCCATCGCTGAGTAAAATTTACTCAGTGCTACACAATAATAATTTAAAATGCGGTATGTAAAACTTTTATTGACAATTTACAATCCAAACAATTCATAATTTTTCAAAGCTCATATAACACAAATTTGATCAAACAATTGAATAACACAGTGTTGCCAATCAATAACACAACTTAGGTCATGACACAAATTTTCTGAACATGCTGTGTGTACATCACGACAAGGCATACTCACCCCACTAATCGAAATCAATGAGGGAGGTGGCTAGCTAGCTAATGAGTACTCATCCATACTCACCTCAGACTGACAAGTCAAAAAGGGAGGAATATAGTTTTACTCACCCCATAAATGGAGGAGGAACATAGTAATATTGTCATGCCAAGTGTGAATCAAAACAATTCCAAATCACAATATTTAATATTTCATACAAACCACAAATCACATTTTATCTCGAAATTTCCATTTTCAAAGTAGGCAACACAATAATTTCCAAATAATATTCCCAAAGCCAAAGCAATAAAAACTATTCATAACTCATTTCTCCAAATAAGTCTTCTAGTAAAAGCAATGAATATAAAAAGTATTATGCACAGACCACTGATAAATGCCTCTTGGCCCTAACTCAGTGTTCCTTATGCTTCTTAATATCCTTTTCAACTGAAACACACAATTTAAAGTGTTTCAGTACTTAATGGATTTGTTTCTAACAATAAAATCCAACATTTAAATTTTCTTGGTACTATTCCCTTCAATTCATTTCATTAGTCAACCTATAATGTTGACCCTTGATGCACTCTAAGTGAGTCAATTCTAATGTAACCAATATGTCACATTTTATAACCCTTTAGTGTTGGTATATGTTACCAATTTCATTTCCAAGTGTATTGCATTTTATTGCAATTTATCGGATTTCAGTGTACTATTTTGACCTAGCCGGCGACCTAGTTCCTTCGGTTTTCGGATTTCGGTCCAAACTACAAACTTGTAGGTCTATGTCTTATTACACGCAGGGCAAAATTTCAGGTCATTTTGAGTTGTATAGACCAAGATATGGTCAATTTACCAATGCTGGATAGAATGCACTAATATAGTAGGCTTAGGTCATTTTTAGGTAACTTTTGGTTCGGCAAGTTTTGGTACCTAAACTTGTGCAAGCTATTTGGCTTAGTTCTGGCCATTTTTGGGCTTTGGTGTCTTCATGAGAATTGTATATCTATGACTAAACTATACATGGTATAAATTTCAGGTCATTTGGATCTGTTTTGAGTAAGTTATGGTCAAAATACTAACTATTGCCCAAATGGTCAATTTTCAAGCTTTCAAGTCACTAATCCGAATTTGGTCTTTTTTCAAGTTACTTTCTGGACAGAATTTAGGTAGGCTTTCTTCATGAAAGTTGGCACATTTTGTGCCTAGTTTCACCTCTAATTAGTCTCATACCAATTGGAGTCACACACTTAAGGTTCTAAGCTAAAATATACACTGTCCTACTACACATTCTTCATCACTTACCAATTACACATTCTATACTTACCAAGCTAACTCTTTCATGCCAATTCTGATTTGGTACCATACCATTAACACAGTTAACAACACATTTTGGTCATTTTGGATAGCTTATAACCATTCTCAACATACACATTATAACTCAGAATTTTCCAAAGTCCATTTACACAATTTAACCACATGAACATACCCCATTTACATATCCAATTCCAATCTATTATACACATGTACATGCTGCCACCATAAACAACATAATTCAATAAATCAAACCATGAAACAACATATTTCTAACCACACTTTAAAGTTGCTGATTCACCTCATGGAAAATATCTCCTTCAAATTGCTTTCAAGCTTCCAAAACCAAGTGAACCATTACACATACTCTTAATATACATTGTCTAAATCATTTCTATACACATAAACACTTACATCAACATCTTAAACTACCATTAACAAGTAAAAACAAACTAAATAACACTTACATCAACATCTTAAACTACCATTAAACAGTAAAAACAAACTAAATATGCTGAGTTCCCATGGTTGTCGAAATGGTATACCACCATTAAATCATCAAACTTCAAAACTTCTTCCACAAAACAACTCACCACAACATCCACTCAAAGTTTAATGAATCAAGAATGGAAAATACAAACTTACCACCTTTGAAGCTTGATCAAAACTTCACTAAACCTCCTTAAAATTGCTACCAAAATCTTCCTTGCAAGGTGAGGATTAACTTTAAAGAAGGGACTTGGTGGAAAGGATGGCTCAAAGTGGGTTGCATGGAGCTTAGAAGATTTCGGCTATGGAGTTTTTTCTCCCAAGGGACTTCGGGTGGTTGGCTCAAGGAAGAAGATGAAGGAATCTTCATCCACAAATCTGATTAATGGTCCACTTTGAAGATGTTAGTGGAGCACTAAAATAATTTTTAATATTTGTTTAATCAAATTTTTCATAATTCCCACATTTAACCTCTTTTCTTTCACTATTTAAATTATGGACCACCATTTTAATTTTCATGGTATTTTCATAGTTTAATATCATTTATTTTTAATAGACATTTAGGTCAAAAGGCAACTTAGGATGTCAATTGACCACAATGCCCCTATTCGTGTTGCTTTTCGGCTTTTTCTGTAACACCGATTTTTATTAGTTTCTCGATTATTCGTTTTTCTTTGTACTAATTACTTAATTTTTCTTTGACATTTCTAATACCATTTATGTTTCAATAGATGTTTATTTATGTCCAAAAAATATTTTCTAGGGTTCCCCGCGGTCCAAGGTTAGTCAACGGCCTACGCCGCAACTTCCTGGTGTGGTTACCCATCGGTACGGTTTTGTTCGTTTAGCTTAGTTCCATTTTCTCTCTTTTATTTTTTCTTTATTCTTTTCTTGTATTTTCCTCTATTGTATTTCACTACCTTATATCTCCACACTAATATTTAAATATAATTCCAAGCATCCTAGCTGTCCGGACAAACACCGTCATCGGAACAGTAGAATGCACTACCGAACATAGGGGTGTTGTATTAAAATTTAATAATGCCATAAAAAAATTGAAGTCAAATGTGTGGAGTAATTAAGAGGAATTAAGGGTAAAATGTGGAATAATTAAAAAATTAGATTATTTAAATGTTAATTATGTTAGTGGAGCACTATGGGATTATATAAACTCATTAAGTGGACAAGTGTGTGTTCATTACATCTTCTTCTTCCTTAAGTTTCACTTTGGCCAATTGAAATTTCTCTCAAAGAAATACCTCCATGGATGTCCACCTTTGAGTTTTCTCTCTCCATTATTTAAGCCATAAATTTCCTAAGTTCCTTCATCAAAGTTGGTCTACAAAACTTGGGCAGCATATTGGGAGCAAAAAGAAGGAGGTTTGTTAAGGTTTGAGCAAGCTCCAAATAGAGGTAAGTGTCCAATTCACTTCCTTTCTTAAGTAAAGTTTATATAAAGCTTGAGATGAGTAATTTGGTGAAGAAAATTTGAGGGTTTGATGAATTATTTGAAGGGTGTAAATTTGGCAGCCTAGTAATTCAAGGAAAAATGTTTAATTTCATGCAATTGTTTGATGAATTATGGTACCAAGGATTGAAGAATGTGTATGTAAATCATTAGTGGGAATTATTTGTGTTAATTAGGTGTGTTATGTGTATATATTGTTGAATTTGGACTTTGTAATTCTGAGTTGTATTTGGTGTATGGAGAGTTTGTATATTCTGCTCAAGTTGACATAATGTGATGTGATGAATGGTTATGGTTTGGTACAAATCCAAAATGAGGTATAGGAAGTAAAATTATAACAAGTTGAATGTGCGCTTATTGGAGTATGAGAATTGTGTTTAAGGGCAGTATACATTTTAAGCCATAAGTGAATTGTGTGACCCCAATTGGTATAAGACCAATTGGAGAAAAAACTAGACATAAAATGTGCTAACTTTCATGTTGGAAGCCTACCTAAATTCTGTCCAAAAAGTGACATGAAGATTGACCAAATCCGGATTGGTGACTTTTGTAAACCTGAAAATTGACCATTTGAACAGCAGCCAATATTTTGGCCATAACTCACTCAAAACAGGTCCAAATGACCTGAAATTTATACCATGGAAAGCTTAGACATAGGGCTACATCTTTTGTAGAGATCATAAAACCCAGAAATGATCATAAGCAAGTCAAAATGCTTACACAAGTTCGGGTATAAAAACTGCCAGAATCAGAAATGACCTAAAAATGACCTAAGTTTGCCATTTTAGTGCAACCTGTACAGCATTAGTAAAATGACCATAACTTGGTCTAGTAAACTCCAAATGACCTAAAATTTGTGGAAAAATTTCAATAAGACATAGACCTACCAAAACCCAGAAACCAAGAGAAATAGGTTAATTAGTTGGATCAAGTTGATGTATAAAATCTGGAATTGGCACATTTGACCATAAAATCTAGAAAATTCAAATAAGCATATCTCCCACGAGAAGTGTCCAATTTAAATGAGCCATACCAATCTGGAAAGCTAAGAAAGAGACCTAAAACATTATTTTAGACAACTTCCTCAAATTATAAATGTATAAGGTCATAATTTAAGGTCAAATCCATTGACCTAATTGAGGACTATGCCAATACCTACCTTTGAGCCCAAGTTAACAATTTGTCTATAAAGAATTCTATAAGACTTGAAAAGTGTAACACACCTAAGTTCGGTAGTGCGTTCTACTGTTCCAGTGACCAGTGTTGTCCGGACAGCTAGGATGCCTAGAACTACACTTAGATATGAGTGAGGAAACATAAAATAATGAAATACAAGAAAAGAAAATATAAGAAAAATAAAGGAAAAATCATAGCAATGAAATGTAACCAAGTTAAACGAGCCGAGAACCCTAGCGATGGGTGACCGCATCAAGAAGTTGCAGCATGGACCATTGACTAGTCCTGGACCACAGAGAACCCTAGAAAAATATTTTTAAGACTCAAATAGACATCTATTGAAGCATAAATACCATTAGAAATATCAAAGAAAAATTAATTAATTAGTACAAAGAAAAGTGAGAAATCGAAAAACGGATAAAACCTGGTGTTATTGAAAAATCGGGAATGCAGCCCAAACAGGGGCATTGTGGTCATTTGACACCTCGAGTTGTCTTTTGACCTAAATGTTCATTAAAAATAAATGATATTACACTTGAAAAATGTCATGAAAAATTAAATTAGTGGTACCTAATGTAAATAGCAAAAATGGGAAGCTTAATGTGGGAAAATGAAATCTTATATTAAACTAATATTTAATTTAAGCTTAGTGCTCCACTCACCCATCAAAGTGGACCACTAACTCATCATCATGGGCAGAATACACATCTTCATCTTCAACCTTAGAACCAGCAGAAATTTTCTACCAAAAAAACTCCATTGACGCATGGTTTGAAGCTCCATGCATGTGAGATTCAAGCTCCTTTCTTCCCACTTTCCTTCATTAAAGATTGTCCATACACCTTGGGCAGTAGATAGGCAACAAGAAGACCAAGTTTTGGAGAGATTTTGAAGAGTTTCCAAAGTGGTAAGTTTGTGTTTTTGGGTTATGGCTTCATTAAAGTTAGTAAAAATGTTATGGGTACTTGAATTATGGAGAGATTTTTGAGGTTTGATGTTTAAAGGGAGGGGTGCATTTTTGGCAGCCATGGAAACTCCTTGAGGGCAGTTTATTCTTACTTGCAAATGGTAGATTAAAGGGTTGATTAAATGTTTATGTGTGTAGGAATTAATTTGGGTGATGTATACTTAGTATATGTGAATGTGTACTTGAATTTGGAAGCTCGGAAATTAATGGACTGTAATGTACGAATTGGTAGCTTGGTTTGGTGAACCATAAAGATGTTATTTCATATTTGGTTTATGGAATATTAATGTTGAATTGTGATAGTTTTTGTGGCAGCTTGGGTATATGTAGGATGGTTTGAGGTTGGACATGTAAATGAGCTAGGTTAGGTGATTGAATTGTTGTAATTTGAGCTTCAAAAATTCTATACTAAATGGTGCATATTGAGGGTGATTGTAAGCTGCCAAAATGACCAACAATATGTTGTGAAATGTGTTTAGGTTATGGTACAAACCAGAATTGGCATGAATGTGTAGTTTGGTAAGTGTTAAAAGTGCTCTTTGATGAGTAATGAATAAAATGCAATAGGGCAGTTTATTTTATGGGCCTAGAACCTTAAGTGTGTGGCTCCAATTGGTATGAGACCAATTGGAGGTGAAACTAGGCACAAAATGTGCCAACTTTCTTGAAGGAAGCTTACCAAAATTCTGCTTGTAAGGTAACTTGAAAAGTGACCAAATCCGGATTAGTGCATTTAAGGCCTGAAAATTAACCATTTGGGCAGCAGTTAGTATTTTGGCCATAACTCACTCAAAACAGGTCCAATTGACCTGAAATTTTGACCATGAATATTTGAGACATATATCTACAAGTCTTATGAAGACACCAAATCCCAGAAATGAACATAAGTAAGTCAAATAGCTTGCACAAGTTCGGGTCCAAAAACTGGCCGAACCTAAAATGACCTAAAATGACCTAAAGTGACCAATTTTGATACATTCTGTCTAGCAATAGTAAAATGACCATAACTTGGTCTAGTAAACTCATGATGACCTGAAATTTTGCCCGCGTGCAATAAGACATAGGTCTACAAGTTTGTAGTTTTGACCGAAACCCGAAAACCGAGGAAACTAGGTCATCCGGCTAGGTCAAATTAGTATACCAGGATCCAACAAATTGCAATAAAACGCAATATACATGGAAATGAATTTGGTAACGTGTGCCAATACAAAAAGGTTGTAAAATGTGACATATTGGTAACATTAAAACCTTCTTCACCTAGACTGCATCGAGGTTAACATCTTAGGTTTACTAAGGAAATAATAGAATTCAATAAGTTAATTATTAAGCTTTATTCTTAGAGACAGTTTAAATGAGTACTGAAACACTTCAAATTGTATTTCTCAGTTAGCAAAAACTCAGGGAAGGGGAAGGAAACATTGAGTTAGAGCCAAGAGATAGTTATCAGAGGTTTGTCCACAACTAGTTTTTAACTGATTTGTTTTGAATATTTCATATGATTAAATGACATATTTTTCTTATGTATTATGTTTAACAAGCATTGGATTTAATTCAATGATTATTGAAATTGTTATAGTATGTATGACTTTAGCTTTGTGAAATGGTATTTTCACAAGTATTAAACATTGTTATGGATTGAATAAATTATGCTTTGGAAAATTGTGATAGAACATGTTTTAAATTGTGATGGTAATTTTCATGGAAAAATGCAAATTTATGATTTGAATTGTGATGAGCATAAAAATTATTGCATATTGGAACTGACTTTGAATCGAATTATATTGTGATTTATGATCACTAAAAGGATTGTGATACTGTTTTATATCTCACTATAGATGCTTGACTAGGTTATTACCCGTCTCTCTCATTTGTTGAGAAGACAATGGAGTTAGTTGTGTTTTGATTGCCATGGTACATGCACAGGCTTAGATTTTCCTCTGATTTGAGGTTAGATCTATGTTTTTTATCATTATGGCTCTTTCGGAAGATTGATTATTGTGGTGTGTACTGTGCACGATGATTCGACCTCCCCGGCCATGGGGAGTTAGAATCTGATTCGACCTCCCCGATCATAGGGAGTTAGAATCACTTCAAATGTGGCCCTTTCGGATTAGTCTTGCATAGTTAGTGAGATAATGAATGATTTTTGAGATACAACATGGTTTTTCAGATACAGCATGGTTTTTGAGATACAGCATGGTTTTTAAGATACAACATGGTTTTTGAGATACATAATGTTTTTGAATAGTAAAGAATTGTGATTTCAGTTATGATTTATGTATAATTGATTTTGTTGGAACTGCCTTAAATGGTTAGTCATGATTTGATAAATTGAATTTCGTGATCAAGGTCATTTCATATAAATGATTTACATTATTGGCAATGAATATTTTGAGTTTTGGAATTTGATGAGTATTCAGATTTCCAAATTATTTGCTGTAAATTTTGTCAATGTATATTATACTATATTTTAAATTATAGTTGTGCACCACTGAGTTCACCACTCAGCGATAGCTTTGTATGCTGTCGCAGGTAAGAAGAGCATAGAGCAGTGAGTAAGTTTCTTTGAAGACACATTCAGATCAGCTCCAGGTATATCATAGGTATACCCATATACATAAGTTTTAATGTATGCATGTAATAATATGTATGTAAATTATTTGAGTAGTTGTATAAAAACTCTTGTAAAATATTTTGGTATGTAATTAAATGTAAATTATTGTAAATGTACATTTGAGATTTCATTTACTTGAATAGTTTTGTAATATAAATTTTGAATCTTGTAATCAATGAAATGTTTCTTTATGATGAGATTGGTTTGAAAATGAATTGATTGTTTATTGAGATTTGAATTGTGAGTTGAAATGAAGTTATTGGAGTTGTATTTGAGAAAACATATTGGGAGTATTTTCTTTTGCAGGATTGAAGAACTGTTTTCTCAAAATACAGCCTGCACTTTGTCGAAATTTTGAAAAATTTTTTGTAACACCAGATTTTAATCAATGAATTAAATTTCATAAAAATTGTTTTAAAATCCCTTGTAGTATATCTAATGGGTTATCGGTAGGCGAAGTACGGTAATTCATTAGGTGTACTACGGGATCATGTTACATCTTACGGGGGAGTAGGATGTGACATGTTTAGTGGTATCAGAGCAATGGTTTTAAAGCAAATTTCAAACTGTGAATTTGAAATCTTTTTGTCGGTAACTACAACTGCTCAAATGTTTGATACATATAGTACATTTACATCATAAATATGAACTAATGGAGAGGAATCTCCTTATGTTGGTTGTACAGGAATAGAAAATCTTGTGAAAAGATATGAAAGAGAAGAATGAGACAATAGAACAGTCCGTGATGGCAGAAGTACAAGTTGAGGCCCCAACTCCACAAAGCATTGAAGGCCCGCCTGTACCAGTTTTACCAGTACAAATTACTGCACAAATGGCCTAGCAAATGGCCACTTTCTTCCAACAAATGGCTGATAATCTGTCAGCCCAAGCCCAAGTACAGACCCAACCCCCACAAGGGCAGTGTGAAATAGAGAAGAGGGAGAAATCTACAGGTCAGAACTCGAGCAGTAATTTGGGGAAGAGAAAAGAATTTGAGGAACCCCGAGCTCAGACATATGCCAGAGGCGGATCATTAGGGCAGAGAACACCAAGATCTAGTTGTCGAACAACTAGAAGTTCCTATTCTGCCCTTTTCTGCCATGTTTGTGGTAAGCTACATGGAGGTATTTGTCGTAAGGCCTCTAGAGCCTGCTACAATTGTGGAAAACTTGGACCCTTTGCTAAAGATTGTACTAGAGTACCTCGATTTGCTCTCCGGAGTCCACAAACCGTCAGTCAGAGTCGAGATAGAAATAGAGTTGGTACTCCTCACCACTATAACACAGTGAATCAACCTGAATATAGTAGCGCACCAGTCAGAGCATCCACTAAGCACCAAGGAGAAAGAGCAGAAACTTCGAATGTAGCTGCTGATAAGTTCTTAATTTTTGAAGGAAACAATGAGTTATTATTTGATCCCAGCACTACTTATTTATGTGTTAGTGTTA
The DNA here is from genome assembly GCF_030052815.1 of Hevea brasiliensis. Lineage (NCBI taxonomy): Eukaryota > Viridiplantae > Streptophyta > Magnoliopsida > Malpighiales > Euphorbiaceae > Hevea > Hevea brasiliensis. The sequence goes on from NC_079494.1 coordinate 69,900,968, forward strand.
GAATTCTATGTTTTATTGCTATTCCTTTACAGGGGAATAAATTTTGATGCGTTAGTGACTAGTCTTTTAGGATCAAAACTACAATAACAAGTATGATTGACATTAATTTTGGAAGAATTGTTAGTTAAAAGTATTTTCTAACATACCATAAATTATAAAGCTAATTGGCGAGCCTACTTAATGTAAAGCAAGAGGACCTAAAAGTAAGTTATAGTAATAGAATTACTCTAGATGAGGGCAAAGATGTTACTATTAGTAATTATTAATGGATATTGTAATCAGAATCGGTTTAGGATATTAGTGGATTCGAGAAAGATAAGATGTTAGAAAACCTAGTCCATGAGGTTATAACGTAGTGACTATGTAATGTTCTCGATGTTTGTATTGTAAGCTGCAGACTACAGTACCGACACAGGATTATTGTGTAGAGCTACATGCTTCCTCGTGATACAATAAATTAAGAATATTTGTAAGTAATCTATAAATTGATACAGTTGCGCTCGAATATAGTACTATTACGGAAAATAATTATGAAAATTCTAGTAAGAAATTTAAAACTTTAAAACTAGCCTATCAAACAACTACACTTGTAAGGTAGCTAAAGTCAGTGACTCGGTTACATTAATGTGAATTACCTGTACCATAGTAATTGCTATAAGCTTAGAGATATCAGTACAACTTATCATTCTTAGACGGATGGACAGTCGAAACAAGTGATTCAAGTAAATTTTGAAACTCATTGAGTTTCTATAAATAATGAAATGAAATGATAATAATAACCTGTAATATGTGATAAGCCCTCAAGAATATACTGAGAACTTGTGTTATTGAATTCGAGGGGAAATGGGACAGATACATCCGACTAACAGAATTTGTATACATTAATAAGTGTCAAGCTAGCATACAAGTGGTACCCTATGAAACATTGTAAGGGAACAGATAACTATGGATTTTGTGATGAGACTTCCGAGGACACAGAATAGTCATGATGCAGCATGGGTTATAGTTGATAGACTAACCAAGTCTGCTCACTTTTTGCCAGTCCGGATGGACTACAGCCTGGGAAGATTGGCTAGATTGTACATAAATGAGATTGTAAAACTACATGGAGTGCTAGTATCGATTGTATCAGGCAGAGATCCTAGGTTCACTTCTAGATTCTGGAATAGTCTTCAGAGAGCCCTAGGAACTAGATTGAACTCCAGCACGACATTCCTGAAGGAACAGAAGCGTGAAAAACACAAGATTATACCATTGAATTCAAAAATTTTCACCTAGGGTCACATGCACCATGCAAGATTTATTTTTATCTATTTGATTTCAATGATAAACAACATATTAAAACTCTTTTAATATGTTTTTGGATCTGTATTTGCCATTTAAGATTTTAAAATTAATCAAATTAATTTTAGAACCCTAGATTAAATCAAGAACGATTACACTAACCTCTTGATGTGCTGCAGCGTGTCTGCGCCTTTGAGATTCGTATTCAGGACACCAGATGTTGTCCCTCTAGCTTGTCCACACCAAGAACACCTATGGCAGCCCTTGAACAGCTTCTAAAGCCTTTTCTATTAATTAGAAATTCAAGTTCTGCCTTTTAAGAGATTAGAGATGTAAACAGGACACTAGAAACAATTTCTAGCGTTCTTAATTCAAGAGATTGATGGATAATCTCTTTGAATTGATGAGAGATGAAGAGAAATAGCTGAAGAGGCTCAAAGTGGCGTGACAATTGAGAGGAGAGGCTGCTGGTTATGTTTTCTTTTCATAACCACACTTAAATAGCTAGGTTAACACATTAAACCCTAGCCACATGTCACCTTTTGATTAGCTCTAGGTTTAAGTGACCCAATCACATTGTGCCAAGTGTCAAACCTATATTTAATATTGATTTTAATCATCTTACATGATTAAAAAACATTTGGCAAGCTTATGTGTTATGCCATGTGTCACCATCTCATGGTGCCACGTGTCACAATCGTGAAATGACCAAAATGCCTCGTGTCTTAATTTTGAGTTCTTAACCCAAAATAATTATTTTCTTCTTCTAATTAATTTATATCAAATATAAATTAATTAATTAATCTCTATTAATTAATTTTCATCAATTAAATTCATATTTAAACACTTTAAATATAAATTTAATTTATACTACACATCCAATAATCTAGATTTGGTTTCAAGTCATGCTAGGGACTTTGCAATTTAATTGCAAACCAAATCTATTTAATTAATCAATTAAACTCTTTAATTAATTAATTAAATCATATTTAAATAGGTGATAACTTGTGTATGTGTGTGACTTACTAGGCTCATCACTAATTGGCAATGAGACATGATATCAACTCTTATTATCATCAGAACTCTTTCTTACCATAAATGATTTCTCTAAATCATTTTATGAACCTCATAGACCATGGTTAACACCTAGCATAGCATGCCATGGCCACCCAATTAGTAATAAGGTTTACCTTAAATGAACCTATAATCATATGTTACCATGCACTAAAATCTCTCTGCATACAAAATCCCAACTCAAGCCGAGTCATGGTTTATGTCAAACTCCATTTGCTATGAATATTATGTTCTCTTTTAATTCCAGTTCTTGATTAAAAGATTTTTCTCATCGAAACTCTTTTCTCAATAAATCTATCTGTCTGGCCAGAACTTGAAACATCAAGAACAATTAAATGAACATAGGATTTTAACTCTATTTACTTAGAGGAACAGATTCCATCTTGATCAACACCTACCTCCATATATAACTAGCAGGAGCCAACACATGCCCATATACCCATACATAGTACAAGTATGAAAGCGAGATCAAACTCAAACTACCTATATACAAGATAACTGTGCTATCTCAGTCTAAAGATTATATGCACTGATATGATTTATGACAAAACATTGACAAGAGTAAACTCCATGTGCTTGTCATAAGTGTCACCGGTTCGACCTACTTATCATTTATAAGTGCCTATCATGTTTGTTATATGGCATGAGACTCACCATTCCATCTTATTTATATCTCATATAAATAACTTGGGAACAAACATGAATACAATCTTTCCGGATAAGTCATGTCCTTATTATGAAGTATCCTCGATTGTGAACCTATTTATGATACTTTGTGCTAGAAATATTGTCACTCATATTCTTAACAACTTAAGAATAATATTTCTAACAAAATATCAATGGACCTTTTCTATTACACATAAATATATTATGTAAACGGAAAAGTGGAAATGCCTTTTATTATTAAAAATATGTACAAGATACATACTAAATGATATGCTCTAGGGCATACTACTAACAATCTCCCACTAGCACTAGAGCCATTCATTACAATATCTTAGACCTATCTTCTCAAGATGTCGGTCTAACTGAGTCCGTGACATAGGCTTAGTGAATGGATCACCGGATTTTCACCGATGCTATTTTCTGCATGGCTACATCGCCGCCCAACTATTTCTCCGATAATGTGGTAGCGCCTTTCTATGTGTTTGGATTTCTCGTGAGACCTTGGTTCCTTAGCTCAGATGATCGCTCCATTGTTGTCACAAGTGTAATGGAACTCTCGACTCAATGGAAGGAACTACCGTAAGTTCATCACGAACTTCTTTATCCAAATGACTTCATTTGCGATCTCGATGCAAAGAATATACTCGACCTCGATGAGTGGAATCTGCAATGCGTGCTCTGCTTGGAACTCTTCCAACCGATCGCACCTCCATTACAAATGAACACATATCCAGAGGTAGACTTTCTATCATCGATATCCGATTGGAAATCGTAATCGTGATAACCATCCAATTGCAAGTCTCCACTTCCATAAATCAAGAATAAATCCTTAGTTCTTCTCAAGTACTTAAGGATATTCTTGATACTATCCAGATGTTCCAAACTCGATTGGATTGATACCGCTAGTCAAACTAATAAAGATATGCGATATCCGCCTAGTACACAACATTGCATACATTAAACTTCCAATAGCCAAGCATATGGAATCCTCGCCATCTTATCTCTTTCTTCAGGTGTCTTTGGAGACATCTCTTTAGAAAGGTGGATACCATGTCTCACTGGTAACAATCCTCTCTTGGAATCAAGCATGTTAAACCTCTTTAACACCTTTTCCAAGTATAGACTTTGGGATAAACCATTATTCTTTTCGATCTATCTCTATAGATGCGAATCCCAAGAATATAGGTTGCCTCCTTAAGTCTTTCATGGAGAATGTATTTGACAACCATACCTTTATAGTCGCCAACATACCGTATCATTACCCATCAACAAGATGTCATCCACATATAAGACAAGGAAAGTGATAGCACTGTCACTAACCTTCTTATATACACATGGCTCATCCTCATTTTTGATAAAACCAAAAGATTTAATGGCTTCATCAAAACGGATGTTCCAACTCCTCAAGCTTGTTTCAACCCATAAATGGATCGCTTTAGCTTGCATACCTTGGAACCATCTTAGGATTCAAATCCCTTAGGTTGTTCCATGAAAATGTTTTCTTCAATGTATCCATTGAGAAAAGTCGCTTTGACATCCATCCGCCAAATCTCATAATCATAGTATGCAGCTATTGCTAATAAAATCCTAATTGATTTAAGCATGGCAACAAAGTAGAAAGTCTCCTCATAGTCTATTCCTTGCCTTTGGCGAAACCCTTTCGCTACTAGCCTTGCCTTATAGGTCTCTACCTTTCCATCGTAACCAATTTTCTTATTGAAAACCCATTTGTTCCCTATAGGTACAATACCTTCTGTGGGTCAACAAGATCCCAAACTTGATTCTTATACATGGAATCAATCTGATTTCATAGCATCAATCCATTTTGAAGAGTCTATATCCGATATAGCTTTTTCATAGGTAAGTGGATCATCTCCATGATCTACTTCTTCATGAGTAGACAACTCTTGTTCTTCTTCATGAAGAAAACCATATCTCACCGTGGGTGAGATACCCAGTTGTTCTACGAGGAACAGCTGTAGATGTTTCATCAATGGGTATAGGTTGACTAGATGGATCTATATCCATCTGATCTGTTGGTTGGTCAGAATTCTCCAATTCTAACTCTATTTGCCTTCCTTTGCCTTCTTCTTGAACAAACTGTTGTTCAAGAAATGTGGCATCTCTACTTATCACAACCTTTTGTGAAGTAGGCAAATAAAAATTATATCCAAAACTATCTTTTGGATATCCAACAAATCGACCTCTTTCTGATCTGGTCTCCAATTTATCAGTGTTTAGCTTTTTGATATAAGCTGGACAACCCCAAATCTTAACATGCTTAAGACTTGGTTTTCTTCCATGCCATATCTCATAAGGTGTGGAAGAAACTGATTTTGATGGAATCCTATTCAGAATATATAAAGCTGATTCTAATGCAAATCCCCAAAAGGAGATTGGCATATCAGTATAGCTCATCATACTACGTACCATATCCAATAGGGTACGATTTCTCCTTTCAGATACACCATTCATTGTATGCCCTGGAGGAGTCAGCTGAGAAACAATACCATGCTCTCTCAAGTATTCATCAAATTCAGTACTCAAATATTCACCTCCACGATCTGATCGAAGAGCTTTAATACTTTTTCCTGTTTGATTTTCTACTTCAGATTTAAATTCCTTAAAGTTTTCAAAGGATTCATGTTTGTATTTCATCAAATACAAATACCCAAACCTTGATTTATCATCAGTAAAGGTAATAAAATAATGAAAGCCCCCTCTAGCCATTTCTTTAAACGGACCACATACATCACTATGTATTAGTTCCAAAATATTTTCAGCTCTTAGCCCTTGTCCAACAAAGGGTGATCTAGTCATTTTGCCTTGAAGGCAAGATTCACAAGTTGGAGTAGGCTCAGAGCCCAATGAGGATAGAATCCTCATTTTCTCCAATTTTGCAATCCTATCTTCTGCAACATGACATAACCTTAAGTGCCAAATATATTTTGAACTTGAGTTGGTTTTCACCATGGCATTGTATTCTTTTAGATTGCTATACTCTGGCCAGTGGAAACACTTTCTTCGGGCAATGGAAACACTTTCCTATTGGCAATGGAAACACTTTCCGCCGGGGTGGAAACACTTTCCTTTGCCTTTATCAGCTTTAGTCTTCCTTTTCTGCTTAGCTATTTTCTTGGAAGGACCAGGAATCTGAGGTTTCTTTTTCTTATTGCCCTTCTTCTTGTTGGACTTTCCAGCAGAAGAAGATGCAACCAAAGCTACCTCTTTTCCTTTATTGCCTGGCATATTCTTTTGGGCAATAACCAGATGTTGAGTAATTCACTAAGGTGCATTCTGTTTAGTCATATGGAAATTTGTCACAAAATTCCCAAAAGACTCGTGAAGGGATCAAGGATCAAATCCGTTTGTAGTTGGAAATCCATGTTGAAGTCAAGATGTTCCAACCGCTCAATCACCGAATCATCTTGTGGACATGATCCCCAACATTCTCGCCCTCGACATCCTCATACGGAATAGCCGTCTAGATATCTCATACCTAGCATTCGTCTTTGTGCTCACCATACAACTCTTGTAGGTGAAGGAGGATCTCACTCGCACTGCATGTTCTCATGTTGCTTCAGAACTCATTACTCATGGAAGCAAGCATGTAACACTTAGCTCTCATATCATGCTCCTTCCACTTGTCCAAAGTTTCATGTTCCTCTTGTGTGGCCTCTGGAGGTAAGGGACCAGAACATTTGAATCTAGAACATATCCTATATGTTCAAGGTTCAGACAAGTTTCAAATTTCTTAGCCAATCGCATGATTAGGTCCTGTCAACTGTTGTGATCAAGTATGCTTGCAAGGATATTGGATGGTGGTGGTTGTTTTGTGCTCATTTTTATCGTAAAATTAATCAGAAAATAACTGCATTAATTAGTAAATGTATCATGTAATTAACCAAAATGATTATGGTCTTTTAATCAAATTGGTCCTCCCACTAACTTAGCGAATCCTACACTTCCAAAGTAGAAAACTAAATCCTAGTTGGATGGATTTCTAGTGGGTGATTGAATTCTTATAATTCTATTGATCATCCTCAGTACATCCATTATTGGAATTACAATAAACTATAAGTGAGCAACTCCTTGCCCATCACATCTCATGTGAGGTTCAATCCTTTACATAGCCCCTAATGCTCAAAATCTCAGGTACATCCATTATTGACTTATCTTGCATTAGTTAAGTTGATCCCATTGAGCCAGTAATTATGCAAATAATTTTAATGTCCTCAGGTACATCCAATATTGGCCACCAAACCATTTACATATTTACAACATCTCATGCTTAACAATTATTCTTAAGAAAATCTCTTAAATTAATTGCATCTCATGCAACTATTTAAAATTTCTTAAAATAATTGCCCCAATGGAGGGCTTATGTTATAATTACTTTAATTATAGCATTTCCAACTTAATCATTTGTTTGGAAGATTTTATAGCCATCCTAATTACTATTAAGGTCTCACTTTGCACATTATCCATTTAGCATGCATATATCATATAATTGCATACATTCCTATACATCTCATGCATTCATGGATAAGCAGTAAATATGGTATGATCATGGACTTTCTAAGGGATTCAATTCTGAGCCACCAAGAATTGAATCAGGGCATTCCTAGGTGCATTTCATTCATTCATTTTACAAGAGTTGCTGAAGGAGTACATAATCAACACTTGATATTAAATTCCTCCCACTGGTCCCACCAATGCTCTTGACCTCCTTGAACTTCTTGCAATCCAATATTACAGAGTAATCCTTGGCATACCAAGGCGAATTTACAAGAACTTAAATAAATGAAATTACAACCCAAAAAATATTACAAACTTAATAATACATGCCCAAAATAAATTAAAATAAATTAATTAATTTACAATCCCAAAGAAACATAAAAGAAATAAATCCAATCACATTGGTCTTTTATAGTCCATGATCATCCATCATGCATATCACTATTTAACAATTAAATAAAATATACATACTTAAATTAAATTGAATATCTCATATTCAACTTAAAAATCCAGATTTAAATATGATTCAAATAAATTTAAAAATTCAGATTTGAATCTCATTCAAACAAATTTAAAAATTCAGATTTGAATCACATTCAAACAACTTCAAAAATTCAGATTTAAATCACATTCAAACATTTTTTAAAAAATCAGATTTGAATCACATTCAAATATTTTTTAAAAAATCAGATCTGAATTTTATTGTATCAATTTTAAAAAATCAAATTTAAATATGATTCAAACAACTTTAAAAATTCAGATTTGAATCACATTCAAACAACTTTTAAAATTCAGATTTGAATCACATTCAAACAATTTTTAAAATTCTGATTTGAATCATAATTTAATTGTGTGATTAAAACAACTAATTAAACACTTTAATTAGTCAAAGAATAGGCCTTAGATCATACAACAATTGCAGAATTAAAAGCCAAACCTTGAACCACCCAAGGAACCATTGTTGCCGCCACCAATGGTGGCTTTACCATGTGTGATGCCACATCTCATGATCCAACTAGCAATGAATCTCTTGATCTCATGATCAAACACACAATTAAATTATATAATCAACAATCTAAATGGCAAATATAGTGGCTCTGATACCAATTGAAGGAACAGAAGCGTGAAAAACACAAGATTATACCATTGAATTCAAAAATTTTCACCTAGGGTCACATGCACCATGCAAGATTTATTTTTATCTATTTGATTTCAATGATAAACAACATATTAAAACTCTTTTAATATGTTTTTGGATCTGTATTTGCCATTTAAGATTTTAAAATTAATCAAATTAATTTTAGAACCCTAGATTAAATCAAGAACGATTACACTAACCTCTTGATGTGCTGCAGCGTGTCTGCGCCTTTGAGATTCGTCTTCAGGACACCAGATGTTGTCCCTCTAGCTTGTCCACACCAAGAACACCTATGGCAGCCCTTGAACAGCTTCTAAAGCCTTTTCTATTAATTAGAAATTCAAGTTCTGCCTTTTAAGAGATTAGAGATGTAAACAGGACACTAGAAACAATTTCTAGCGTTCTTAATTCAAGAGATTGATGGATAATCTCTTTGAATTGATGAGAGATGAAGAGAAATAGCTGAAGAGGCTCAAAGTGGCGTGACAATTGAGAGGAGAGGCTGCTGGTTATGTTTTCTTTTCATAACCACACTTAAATAGCTAGGTTAACACATTAAACCCTAGCCACATGTCACCTTTTGATTAGCTCTAGGTTTAAGTGACCCAATCACATTGTGCCAAGTGTCAAACCTATATTTAATCTTGATTTTAATCATCTTACATGATTAAAAACATTTGGCAAGCTTATGTGTTATGCCATGTGTCACCATCTCATGGTGCCACGTGTCACAATCGTGAAATGACCAAAATGCCCTCGTGTCTTAATTTTGAGTTCTTAACCCAAAATAATTATTTTCTTCTTCTAATTAATTTATATCAAATATAAATTAATTAATTAATCTCTATTAATTAATTTCTCATCAATTAAATTCATATTTAAACACTTTAAATATAAATTTAATTTATACTACACATCCAATAATCTAGATTTGGTTTCAAGTCATGCTAGGACTTTGCAATTTAATTGCAAACCAAATCTATTTAATTAATCAATTAAACTCTTTAATTAATTAATTAAATCATATTTAAATAGGTGATAACTTGTGTATGTGTGTGACTTACTAGGCTCATCACTAATTGGCAATGAGACATGATATCAACTCTTAATATCATCGTAACTCTTTCTTACCATAAATGATTTCTCTAAATCATTTTATGAACCTCATAGACCATGGTTAACACCTAGCATAGCATGCCATGGCCACCCAATTAGTAATAAGGTTTACCTTAAATGAACCTATAATCATATGTTACCATGCACTAAAATCTCTGTTACAAAATCCCAACTCAAGCCGAGTCATGGTTTATGTCAAACTCCATTTGCTATGAATATTATGTTCTCTTTTAATTCTAGTTCTTGATTAAAAGATTTTTCTCATCGTAAACTCTTTTCTCAATAAATCTATCTGTCTGCCAGAACTTGAAACATCAAGAACAATTAAATGAACATAGGATTTTAACTCTATTTACTTAGAGGAACAGATTCCGTCTTGATCAACACCTACCTCCATATATAACTAGCAGGAGCCAACACATGCCCATATACCCATACATAGTACAAGTATGAAAGCGATCAAACTCAAACTACCTATATACAAGATAACTGTATATCTCAGTCTAAAGATTATATGCACTGATATGATTTATGACAAAACATTGACAAGAGTAAACTCCATGTGCTTGTCATAAGTGTCACTGGTTCGGCCTACTTATCATTTATAAGTGCCTATCATGTTTGTTATATGGCATGAGACTCACCATTCCATCTTATTTATATCTCATATAAATAACTTGGGAACAAACATGAATACAATCTTTCTGGATAAGTCATGTCCTTATTATGAAGTATCCTCGATTGTGAACCTATTTATGATACTTTGTGCTAGAAATATTGTCACTCATATTCTTAACAACTTAAGAATAATATTTCTAACAAAATATCAATGGACCTTTTCTATTACACATAAATATATTATGTAAACGGAAAAGTGGAAATGCCTTTTATTATTAAAAATATGTACAAGATACATACTAAATGATATGCTCTAGGGCATACTACTAACAATTCCACCCACAGATAGATGGCTAGTCTGAGAGGGTAATTCAGATGTTGGAGAATATGCTACGGGCTTGTGTGATTGAGTTTGAAGGTAGTTGGGATACACACTTGCCTTTGATTGAGTTTGCTTATAACAAAAGCTACCGATCAACCATTGGGATGCCTCCATATGAAGCTTTGTATGGCAGGAAGTACAGAACTCCCCTATGTTGGGTTGAAGTAGGTGAAAGGAAGATGATTGGGCCAGAAATTGTTCAGCAGACAGAGGAAAATATCAGATTGATCAGAGATAGACTCAAGGCTGCATCAGACCGTCAGAAGTCCTATGTTGGTCTGAAGAGAAGAGATATTGAATATGTAGTAGGTGATAAGGTATTCCTCAAAGTTTCTCCTTGGAAGAGGATTATGAGATTTGGCAGAAAGGGGAAACTGAGTCCTCGTTTCATCGGACCATATGAGATTCTGGAAAGAGTGGGTCATTTGGCATATCGATTGGCATTACCTCCGGAGTTAGCAAGGATACACAGTGTCTTCCATGTGTCCATGTTAAGGAGGTACAGATTAGACCCATCTCATATACTATCAGTTGAAGAGATTGAGGTAAATCCAGACCTCTCATATGAGGAAGAACCCATAGAAATTCTGGCTTATGAGGTGAAGCAGCAAAGGAACAAATAGATACACCTGGTTAAAGTGCTGAGGAACCATCATTCAGGCCATGAAGCTACTTGGGAACGTGAAGAGGATGTGAGGAAACAGCACTCACAGCTGTTTAGAGACTCACGCCAGGTAAAATTTCGAGACGAAATTTTTTTTAGGGGGGGGGGGGAGAATTGTAACACCCCTAAGTTCGGTAGTGCGTTCTACTGTTCTAGTGACCAGTGATGTCCGGACAGCTAGGATGCCCAGAACTACACTTAGATATGAGTGAGGAGACATAAAATAATGAAATACAAGAAAATAAAATATAAGAAAAATAAAGGAAAAATCGTAGCAATGAAATGTAACCAAGTTAAACGAGCCGAGAACCCTAGTGATGGGTGTCAGCACCAGGAAGTTGCGGCGTGGACCGTTGACTAGCCCTAGACCGCGAAGAACCCTAAAAAAATATTTTTAAGACTCAAATAGACATCTATTGAAGCATAAATACCATTAGAAATATCAAAGAAAAATTAATTAATTAGTACAAAGAAAAGTGAGAAATCGAAAAACGGATAAAACCAGGTGTTATCGAAAAATCGGGAATGCAACCCGAACAGGGGCATTGTGGTCATTTGACACCCCGAGTTGTCTTTTGACCTAAATGTCCATTAAAAATAAATGATATTACACTTGGAAAATGTCATGAAAAGTTAAATTAGTGGTACCTAATGTAAATAGCAAAAATGGGAAGCTTAATGTGGGAAAATGAAATCTTATATTAAACTAATATTTAATTTAAGCTTAGTGCTCCACTCACCCATCAAAGTGGACCGCTAACTCATCATCTTGGGCAGCATACACATCTTCATCTTCAACCTTAGAACCAGAAGAAATTTTCTCCCAAAAAAACTCCATTGACGCATGGTTTGAAGCTCCATGCATGTGAGATTCAAGCTCCTTTCTTCCCACTTTCCTTCATTAAAGATTGTCCATACACCTTGGGCAGTAGATAGGCAATAAGAAAACCAAGTTTTGGAGAGATTTTGAAGAGTTTCCAAAGTGGTAAGTTTGTGTTTTTGGGTTATGGCTTCATTAAAGTTTGTAAGAATGTTATGGGTACTTGAATTATGGAGAGATTTTTTAGGTTTGATGTTTAAAGGGAGAGGTGTATTTTTGGCAGCCATGGAAACTCCTTGAGGGCAGTTTATTCTTGCTTGTAAATGGTAGATTAAAGGGTTGATTAAATGTTTATGTGTGTAGGAATTAATTTGGATGATGTATACTTAGTATATGTGAATGTGTAGTTGAATTTGGAAGCTTGGAAATTAATGGACTGTAATGTATGAATCGGAAGCTTGGTTTGGTGAAACAAAATGATGTTATTTCATGTTTGGTTTATGGAATATTAATATTGAATTGTGATAGTTGTTATGGCAGCTTGGGTATATGTATGATGGTGTGAGGTTGGGTATGTAAATGAGCTAGGTTAGGTGATTGAATTGTTGTAATTTGGGCTAGAAAAATTCTGTACTAAATGGTGCTTATTGAGGGTGATTGTAAGCTGCCAAAATGACCAACAATATATTGTGAAATGTGTTTAGGTTATGGTACAAACCAGAATTGGCATGAATGTGTAGTTTGGTAAGTGTTAAAAGTGCCCTTTGATGAGTAATGAATAAAATGCAATAGGGCAGTTTATGTTATGGGCCTAGAACCTTAAGTGTGTGGCTCCAATTGGTATGAGACCAATTGGAGGTGAAACTAGGCACAAAATGTGCCAACTTTCATGAAGGAAGCTTACCAAAATTCTGCTTGTAAGGTAACTTGAAAAGTGACGAAATCCGTATTAGTGCATTTAAGGCCTGAAAATCGACCATTTGGGCAGCAGTTAGTATTTTGGCCATAACTCACACAAAACAGGTCCAATTGACCTGAAATTTTGACCATGAATAGTTAAGACATATATCTACAAGTCTTATGAAGACACCAAAGCCCATAAATGACCATAAGCAAGTCAAACAGCTTGTAAAATTTTGGGTCCAAAAACTGGCCGAACCTAAAATGACCTAAAATGACCTAAAGTGACCAATTTTGGTACATTCTGACCAGAAATAGTAAAATGACCATAATTTGGTCTAGTAAACTCAGAATGACCTGAAATTTTCTCCCGCATGCAATAAGACATAGATTTACAAGTTTGAATTTTTGACCGAAACCCGAAAGCCGAGGGAACTAGGTTATCCGACTAGGTTAAATTAGTATACCGGGATCCGACAAATTGCAATAAAACGCAATATACATGGAAGTGAATATGGTAACATGTACCAATACAAAAAGGCTATAAAATGTGACATATTAGTAACATTAAAACCTAATTCACCTAGACTGCATCGAGGGTCAACATCTTAGGTTGACTAAGGAAATAATAGAATTTAATAAGTTAATTATTAAGCTTTATTCTTAGAGACAGTTTAAATGAGTACTGAAACACTTCAAATTGTGTTTCTCAATTAGCAAAGACTCAGGGAAGGGGAAGGAAACACTGAGTCAGAGCCAAGAGACAGTTGTCAGAGGTTTATGCACAACTAGTTTTTAACTTATTTGTTTTGAATATTTCATATGATTAAATGATATATTTTTCTTATGTATTATGTTTAACAAGCATTGGATTTAATTCAATGATTATTGAAATTGTTATAGTATGTATGACTTTAGCTTTGTGAAATGGTATTTCCACAAGTATTAAACATTATTATGGATTGAATAAATTATGTTTTGGAAAATTGTGATAGAACATGTTTTGAATTGTGATGGTAATTTTCATAGAAAAATGCAAATTTATGATTTGAATTGTGATGAGCATAAAAATTATTGGATATTGGAATTGACTTTGAATCGAATTATATTGTGATTTATGCTCACTAAAAGGATTGTGATATTGTTTTATATCTCACTATAGATGCTTGACTAGGTTATTACCCGTCTCTCTCATTTGTTGAGAAGACAATGGAGTTAGTTGTGTTTCAATTACCATGGTACGTGCACAGGCTTAGATTTTCCTCTGATTTGAGGTTAGATCTAAGTTTTTTATCGTTATGGCCCTTGCGGAAGATTCATTATTGTAGTGTGTACTGTGCATGATGATTTGACCTCCCCGACCATAGGGAGTTAGAATCTGATTCGACCTCCCCGACCATAGGGAGTTAGAATCACTTCGAATATGGCCCTTTCGGATTAGTCTTGCATAGTTAGTGAGATAAAGAATGATTTTTGAGATACAGCATGGTTTTTGAGATACAACATGGTTTTTGAGATACAGAATGTTTTTGAATAGTAAAGAATTGTGATTTCAGTTATGATTTATGCATAATTGATTTTGTTGGAACTGCCTTAAATGGTTAGTCATGATTTGATAAATTGAATTTCGTGATCAAAGTCATTTCATACAAATGATTTACATTATTGGCAATGAATATTTTGAGTTTTGGAATTTGATGAGTATTCAGATTTCCAAATTATTTGCTATAAATTTTGTCAATAGATATTGTACTATGTTTTAGATTATAGTTGTGCACCACTGAGTTCACCACTCAGTGATAGCTTTTTATGTTGTCGCAAGTAAGAAGAGCATACAGCAGTGAATAAGTTTCTTTGAAGACACATTCAGATCAGCTCCAGGTATATCATAGGTATACCCATGTACATAAGTTTTGATGTATGCATGTAATAATATGTATGTAAATTATTTGAGCAGTTGTATAAAAACTCTTGTAAAATATTTTGGTATGTAATTAAATGTAAATTATTGTAAATGTACATTTGAGATTTCATTTGCTTGAATAGTTTTATAATATAAATTTTGAATCTTGTAATCAATGAAATGTTTCTTTATGATGAGATTGGTTTGAAAATGAATTGATTGTTTATTGAGATTTGAATTGTGAGTTGAAATGAAGTTATTGGAGTTGTATTTGAGAAAACATATTGGGAGTATTTTCTTTTGCAGGATTGAAGAACTGTTTTCTCAAAATACAGCCTGCACTTTGTCGAAATTTTGAAAAATTTTTTATAACACCAGATTTTAATCAATGAATTAAATTTCATAAAAATTGTTTTAAAATCCCTTGTAGTATATCTAATGGGTTATCGGTAGGCGAAGTACGGTAATTCATTAGGTGTACTACGGGATCATGTTACATCTTACGGGAGAGTAGGGTGTGACAAAAAGTGGTAAGCAAAATTTTTGGTTGTCCCTAAGACATAGGGCAACAATACTTATGAAGAATGCTAGGCCTCAATGTGATTATAAACAGTCCAAATAAATTGGTAAAATTAGAACCAAAAATGCCTAAAAAGGAAACTAAAATTTAGATTTGACCTAGCTATGGTTAATTGACTATAACTTGAGCTATACAACTCCAAATGGAGTTATTCAAAAAGAAAATTAAAGAAGACACAATGAGAAACAATTTAATGAAGACAAATCTGTTAAATTTACACTGTAGCTTGGTCCAATACACAGTAAACATTGGCCATGAAATCTGAAAAATGGCAATAAAATGCAATAAGCTTTAAAATGGAATTGGTAACATATACCAGTACTTAGAGACTATAAAATGTGACAAATTAGGAACATTAAAATTGACTCACTTAGAGTGCATAAAATGTCAACATTATAGGTTGACTAATAAAATGAATTGAGGGGAATAGTACTAAGAAAAATTAGATATAGGATTTTATTGTTATAAATAATTTAACTAAGTACTGAAACACTTTAAATTGTGTGTTTTAGTCGAAAAGGATATTGAAAAGCATAAGGAACATTGAGTCAAGGCCTAGAGGCGACTCAAATCAGGTTTGTGCATAATACTTTTTATATTCACTGCTTTTACTAGAAAATTTGTTTGGAGAAATGAGTTATGAATGGTTTTTTATTGTTTTGGCCTTGGAAATTTTATTTGGAAATTATTGTGTTGCCTACTTTGTAAATTGAAATTTTGAGATAAAATGTGATTTGTGGCTTGTATGAAATATTTAAATACGGTGATTTGGAATTGTTTTGATTTACATTTGGCATGACAATATTACTATGTTCCTCCTCCATTTGTGGGGTTGACTTTGATATTTGATTATTTTTCTCCCTCTCTGGCTTGCCAGTTTGAGGTGAGTTTGGATGAGTACTCATTAGCTAGCTAGCCACCTCCCTCATTGATTTCGAGTAGTGGGGTGAGTTTGTCTTATCATGGTGTACAACACGGCATGTTCGAAAAATTTGTGTCATGACATAAGTTGTGTTATTGATTGGTAAAACTGTGTTATTCAATTGTTTGATCAAATTTGTGTTATATAAGCTTCGAAAATTGTGACATGAAATTGTGAATTATTTGAATTGTAAATTGTCAATAAAAGTTTTCTATACCACATTTTAAATTGTTATTGTGCACCATTGAGTAAATTTTACTCAGTGATAGCTTTTTCATTGCTGTCACAGGTAGACAGACAGATAAAGCAAC
The DNA here is from genome assembly GCF_030052815.1 of Hevea brasiliensis. Classification (NCBI taxonomy): domain Eukaryota; kingdom Viridiplantae; phylum Streptophyta; class Magnoliopsida; order Malpighiales; family Euphorbiaceae; genus Hevea; species Hevea brasiliensis. The sequence continues at coordinate 69,917,864 of NC_079494.1, forward strand.
AGAGTAGGCTACTTATGACTTCGCTTTGGGATTTTGCCAGATATATTGAGTATACCACTTCCTAGTAAATATTATTGTAATGTATGTGAACTGTATATATATATTGTACTTGGTCTTGAGCAGTTGTAAAATAAAGTTGTAAATTATTTTGGCCTGTCAAAATGTTGTATTACAATTCTCTTATTTCAGCTGTTGAAATACTCATTTATTTTACACTTTATCTTTGGAATTGCTGAAAATGATATTGAATTGAGTTTGAACTGTGTTGAGGACACTGATTTGAGTTAAGCCATATTGGAGTTGGGATTGAACAAATATATTGGAAGTGTTTTTTTTAGGTTTTTGAAGAACTGTTTTGCTCCAAATATAGACGGCACTCTATTGAAATTTTTACAAAAATTATTGATACTTCAGATTTGTTATTTGGTTTCACTTCAGTTAAAAAAAAAAATTTTAACACCTGTCAAAAGTGCTCACCATTGTAAAAAGAAATAAGAAAAGGTTTAAAATCCCTTGTAGTGTATTTAATGGGTTATCATTAGACGAAGTTTGGTAATTTATTAGATATACTACGGGATCATATTATGCCTTATGAAGGGGTAAGGTGTGACATATTTAGTGATATCAGAGCAAGTTTTTAAATTCTGTTTTGACCTGTAATTTGAAAATTTTTCCTTCATAGTACAACTGCTCAATGTCATGATTTGATACATACAATACATTACATTATAAATATGTACTAACGGGAGGAAATCTCCTTATGTTATTTGTTTAGGAAGTATAATACCATCTAATTGACTATGGAAGAAGAGGATCATTCAGTCGATCAATCAGTAGAGGCTGAGGTGCCAGGGGAAGCCCCAGCCCTTCAAAGTGTGAGTGGATCAGTCGCACCAGCCCCCTCAATACCGTAGCTCCCTGCTCAATTTGCTTAGCAGATGGGTGCGATATTCCAACAGATGGCTAGTAACATGCCTACTCAAGCCTTACTGCAGACACCAGTAGTACAACCACAGCCTTCAGCTAGGCAGTATGACATGCTAATTAAGTATGGGGCTACTGAGTTCAAGGGGACAGTGGATCCGCTAGAGGCAGAACAATGCTTAGAAAGGATGAAAAGAGTTTTTAGGAAGCTACACTGCATTGATGAGCTAAAGTTTGAATACTCAGTCTCACTTTTACAGGGGGATGCATATGACTAGTGGAAAACCATTCCTGTAACACCCTCACTGTAACTATTCCGTATATTCTACTGTTCCGACAACCGGTGTCGGTTCGGACAGTTAGAATGTCAGGAAAAATATTTAAAATAAAGTGAGAAACTATAATTATCTCAAATATTAACAAGAAAAATGTAGGAAAAATTTTAGAAATAAAATACAACCAAGTTAAATGAGCCGGTGCCCTAGTGATAGGTAACCCAGTGGGAAGTTACGGTTCTCGCAACTAGGAGCCCTAGACTAGGGAGAAAATTCACAAAATAATTTTTGGGACTCCAGAAAAGAGTCATTGAGGTTTCTATAGCATTAAAATGCCAAGAAAAGACTTAGAAAAATTTTTAGATTAGTATAGACAATTTTAGTCTATTAAGGCAAACGGAGGGCATTTTGGTCATTTCACCTTCAGTGATGATTTTTGGCCGACTTGTCCGGTAAAGTAAATAATTATTATGATATAAAATGTGAATAAATATTGCTAAAAATTGAATTGGAAATGAGTAGAAAATAAAAGGAAAGAAAAATAAAAGAAATTAGGAATTATAACATCATATGATGTCATTAAACACTCTCCACCCAATCACAACTTAACAAGCATTTAAAGAAGATAAAAACTAAATAAATAGGGATAAAAATAAAAAGAAATCAGGTTGTCTTCTTCAATTTCCCGGCAGCCTCCCTTTCCTCATCTCCATTGAAGAAGCTTTCATCTCTCTCTTTTCCAAACCTTGATTTTTCACCACTAAACCCTAAGTTCTTTTCATTAAAAATTGTTCGTACCTCTTGGGAAGGTGTTTGGCAGCTAAGAAAATCAAGAAAAGTGAAGTTTAAGCTTGGGAAATATTCTGCTCAAAGAGGTTAGTGCTATATCTCTCCATTTTTCCCTCTAAATTTGAAGTTAGGAGTATGGAATTAGTAAGAAATTCATGAAATTAAAAGCAAATCTCCATGTATGGACCAACTAAAATTTTTGGCAGCTTTATGGGGGGAAGTAGTTCTAATTATTTTGATGGATTAAAGTGGATTAGAGGTGGTGTTTGAAGTGTATATGTAGAGTGAAAATGAATTAGTATGTTTAATTGATGTATGTGTATGAATGGACACTTTGGAAATTAGGGTTTATGAAAAATTAGAGTTATGCTTATGTAATGGTATGTTAACCTTGTAATGGTCAATTAGTGACCATTTGAATGTGTGCGAGAAGGAATTGAAGTAAGTAAAGATAATGGAGTTAAGTTTAGGCATACTGCCCTTGGTGACCTGCAGGACTGGTTGTGAGTCCAACAGGTTTGGGCAGCCATAAATGGAGTTGTATAGGTTCAATTGGTGCAAGGCCAATAGGACATGAAACTAGACACATAATGGCACAACTTTGGTGAAGAAATCCTGCTCACAAAACCAAACCAAGTTGACCTAAAAATTGCCTAAATCCGGGTGACTTACATTCTGCCTAGGCAAAATGACCAAATAAATAGTATTAATTCATTTGGTCATAACTTAGTGTAGAAAGGTCCAATTGACCTAAAATTTTACCAGCAAAAAGATGAGACATAGACCTACAACTTTTATGAAGAACACAAATTCATGAGACCATGACCTAGTTAAAGTGCCAACCAAACTTAGGTCGCCAAATCTGGCAGAACCAAATTGCCCAGAAATTCTGGGTACAGGTCAATCCGGCCAGTTATGGTAAAATGACCATAACTTAAGCTACAAAACTTCAAATGGAGTGATTCAAAAAAAGAAATGTAACTAGACACAATAAGGAAAAACTTTCATTAAGACAAATTTGTCAAATTCCTACTGTACAAATGACTAATGGTACAGTAAACCTGGGGTATGAAATATGAAAATTTTGAATAACATAAGATAAGCTTTGAAATGGTATTGGAAATCAATACCAACAAAAATAAAATGCAAAATGTGGTATCTTGGTGAACTTAGGTTTAATAAATTTATTATGTATTAAAAAGTCAACAATTTGAGTGAATAGTAATACAAAGACAAAGTGTAAGAACTATATTGTTAAAGGGAAATTAAGGCCATAAATTTGAAATCCATGAAATGTTCATGGATTGCTTGAAACATGAAAAGTAAGCCACCTAATTGATGTGAATAGGTAGTTAGGGCTTATATGCCCATTACAAATAGAATTCATAAAATATATAAATGAGAAAGGAAAAATGTTTTGAATACGATGGTACATGCGTACCACTGTTTTGAATTATGATCAATATGAATAATATAATGAATGAATAAATGAACCATATTAATGTATGAATAAGACATTAGTTCTCATTATTGTAGAAAGAAAAAGTACTTTGAGTGCAATGGTATAAAAGGATAATTGATGTGAATTGTAATCATATAAATGATCAAATGAATGTACAAATTATAATTGAGATTTATCATGAAATAATGAAGTCATAAAACACAATATATTAACATTTAATGGTAGTAATGTGCTCATGTAATTCCTACACACGTGTATCAGATTGGATAGATTGGCATGCCAATAGGGTATTGTTTTAGCAGGACTGCAAAAGGCTTTTATGCCCGTATTCATGGCTTTATGCTCGTACTCATGGCTTTATGCCCGTACTCATGGCTTTATGCCCGCACTCATGGCTATTATGCCCAATCATGTGTTATCATGGCTTTTTAGCCATTCTGATTACCTACATGGTTGACTTTCCGCGTCCCATGGTACGACGGCCCGTGGCACCGCGGTGTCCAGTACCAACGATCCGTTATCCAGTTTAGTCAGCCTGTCATAGGTTACTTGGGCAGTCTAATTTATTAAAATAAGTTATGAATATTAGCAATTAAAAATGCTAGAATGTAAATAAATGAGAAGAAGTTCTAAAATAAATTAGATTAGCTCTAAAAATTTGTTCCTTAGAATGATTTGAAGTAAATTAAACTAGTTTTAAAAATTTTAAATATTACCAAATGATTGTAAACAACTTAGAAAGTATCAAGGAAGTGATAAAAAGACTAGTAGAAGAATTATAACTTAAATAACATTACAAATGTGATTTTCATAAGAATATAAGTATAAGTATAAATTTTAGATTTATTTGTACATTATATAAATGATTATTGTAAACTTATGAAAGAAGTGTTTCTAAAGAGCAATATAAATGACGAAAGATGTATTGTATGGAAAATTTCATATGAACCCAGTAAAATTCTTGAGTATAGAAAATATGCTCTAATTATTTTTACTTGTTATATTATTTCTTTGATAAATTATTGCACCACTAAACAGTAATGCTTAGCGCGATGGATTTATTTCCTCGCGCAGGTACTGAAAGTAAAAACCTAGTGGACATTGGACTGGAGAATTTAGAGTTCAGATCTGTGGAAGTGTCAGAAGTGTACAAGGTTGTCACCTTCTCAGCAATGCATGTAGATATGGCCCATATAAGTTATTTTATGTATTTTGTACATTATGTAAATTATGAACGTGTGTAATAAGTTTATAAATCATGTAAATTTACATAATTTGAACATTTTTACATATGAATTGAGTATGAATGGAAATGTATGGAAATGATTATGAAATTGAAATGTATGGATGAGATTTGAAAGTTGAGAAAATTATGAGCATGATTGATGAGATAATTATGATTATCATGGATAAGATTTTATTTTGAAAATATTGTTGAATTTCAAACAGGTGAATATTGAAATACGCCAAATGATAATAAAATAGGGGAAACTCTGTTAGTTTCTCCATAGAAAGATAATTGATATTAAAAGTTAATAACTTGAAATGATTAAAGAAATAAAGTAAGATAAGTTAGAGTGCTCCGGCACCGAGTGTGACATGCTTTGTTCGGCTACACTGTAGACGGGTGAGGGGTGTTACATTTATTGGTATCAAAGCGCGGTTTAGGCGTTTCTGGACCTAGATAGACTGCATATCATGCATTGCATTCATAAGAGTCGAGGTGACACTATTGCAGATCTGTATTTCCCGCTTATTTTAGGTTAAGGTATGGAATAAGAGTGTGAAGAGACAATGAGATAGCGAATGGAGAAGAGAAGGAGAGTGTATTTAAGATGAAAAAGAATGAGTACAGAACTGTTTGAGGATAGGATTGAGACTAAGGAGAAAGTGGAGTATGATAACACGGAAAGGTGTAGAAGTAAGGAGGTAGTAGTTCATCGATTGCTTATGTCAAATAAATTTTGAGGACGAAATTTTTGTTAGAGGGGAAGAATTGTAACACCCTCACTGTAACCATTCCGTACATTCTACTGTTCTGATAACCGGTGTTGGTCCGGACAGCTAGAACGTTCGGAAAAATATTTAAACTAAAGTGAAGAACTATAATTAACTCAAATATTAACAAGAAAAATATAGGAAAAATTTTAGAAATAAAATACAATAAAGTTAAATGAGCCGGTGCCCTAGTGATGGGTAATCTAGTGGAAAGTTACGGATCTCACAACTAGGAGCCCTAGACCTAGGAGAAAATTCATAAAATAATTTTTCGGACTCCAGAGAAGAGTCATTGAGGTTTTTATGGCATTATAATGCCAAGAAAAGACTTAGAAAAATTTTTAGATCATTACAGACAATTTTAGTCTGCTAAGCCAAAACGGAGGGCATTTTTGTCATTTTACTTTCAGAGACGATTTTTGGCCGACTTGTCCAGTTAAGTAAATAATTATTATAACATAAAATGTGAATCAATATTGCTAAAAATTGAATTGGAAATGAGTGGAAAAGAAAAGGAAAGAAAAATGAAAGAAATTAGGAATTATGACATCATATGATGTCATTAAACATTCTCCCCCCAATCACAACTTGACAAGCATTTAAAGAAGATAAAAACTAAATAAATAGGGATAAAAGTTAAAAGAAATCAGATTGTCTTCTTCAATTTCCAGGCAGCCTCCCTTTCCTCATCTCCATTGAAGAAGCTTTCATCTCTCTCTTTTCCAAACCTTGATTTTTCACTACTAAACCCCAAGTTCTTTTCATTAAAAACTATCCGTACCACTTGGGAAGGTGTTTGGCAGCCAAGAAAATCAAGTAAAGTGAAGTTTAAGCTTTGGAAAAATTCTGCTCAAAGAGGTTAGTGCTATATCTCTCCATTTTTCCCTCTAAACTTGAAATTAAGTGTATGGAATTAGTAAGAAATTTGTGAAATTAAAAACAAATCTCCATGTATGGACCAACTAAAATTTTTGGTAGCTTTATGGAGGGAAGTAATTCTGATTATTTTGATGGATTAAAGTGGATTAGAGGTGGTGTTTGAAGTGTATAGGTCGAGTGAAAATGAATTAGTATGTTTAATTGATGTATGTGCATGAATTGACACTTTGTAAATTAGGGTTTATGAAAAATTAGAGTTATTCTTATGTAATGGTACGTTAACCTTGTAATGGTCAATTAGTGACCATTTGAATGTGTGTGTGGAGGAATTGAAGTGAGCAAAGATAATGGAGTTGAGTTTAGGCATACTGCCCTTGGTGACCTGCAGGGCTGGTTGTGAGTCTAGCAGGTTTGGGCAGCCATAAATGGAGTTGTATAGGTTCAATTGGTGGAAGGCTAATAGGAAATGAAAATAGACACATAAGGGCACAACTTTGGTGAAGAAATCCTGCCCAGAAAACAAAACCAAGTTGACCTAAAACTTACCCTAATCTAGGTGACTTACATTCTACCTAGGCAAAATGACCAAATAAATAGTGTTTATTCATTTGGTCATAACTTAGTATAGAAAGGTCCAATTGACCTGAAATTTTACCAACAGAAAGCTGAGACATAGACCTGCAACTTTTATGAAGAATACAAATTAAATTCTGATCATAACCTAGTCAAAGTGTCAACCAAACTTAGGTCACCAAATCTGGCAAACCAAAGTGCCCAGAAATTCTGGGTACAAGTCAATCCGGCCAGTTATGGTAAAATGACAATAACTTAAGCTACAATACTCCAAATCGAGTGATTCAAAAAGAGAAATGTAACTAGACACAATAAGGAACAACTTTCCTGAAGACAATTTTGTCAAATTCCTACTGTACAAATAACCAATGGAATAGTAAAACTAGGGTATGAAATCTAAAAATTTTGAGTAACATAAGATAAGCTTTGAAATGGTATTGGAAATCAATACCAACAAAAATAAAATGCAAAATGTGGTATCTTGGTGAACTTAGGTTCAATAATTTATTATGTATTAAAAAGTCAACAATTTGAGTGAATAGTAATGTTAATAGTAATACAAAGACACAAAGTGTAAGAACTATATTGTTAAAGGGAAATTAAGGCCATAAATTTGAAATCCATGAAATGTTCATGGATTGCTTGAAACATGAAAAGTAAGCCACCTAATTGATGTGAATAGTTAGTTAGGGCTTACATGCCCATCACGAATAGAATTCATAAAATGTATAAATGAGAAAGGAAAAATGTTTTGAATACAATGGTACATGTGAACCATTGTTTTGAATTATGATCAATATGAATAACATAATGAATGAATAAATGAACCATATTAATGTATGAATGAGACATTAGTTCTCATTATTGTAGAAAGAAAAAATACTTTTAGTACAATGCTATAAAAGGATAATTGATGTGAATTGTGATCATATAAATGATCAAATAAATGTATAAATTATAATTGAAATTTATCATGAAATAATGAAGTCATAAAACACAATATATTAACATTTAATGGTACTAATGTGGCCATATATTGCCTAGACACGTATATCAGATTGGATAGATTGGCATGCCAATAGGGTATTGTTTTAGCAGTACTACGAAAGGCTTTATGCCCATATTCGTGGCTTTATGCCCGTACTTATGGCTTTATGCCCGCACTCATGGTTATTATGCCCGATCATGTGTTATCATGGCTTTTTAGCCATTCTGATTGCATACATGGTTGACGTTTTGCGTCCCATGGTATGATGTCCCGTGGCACCGCGGTGTCCGGTGCCAACGACCCGTTATCCAATTTAGTCAGCCTGTTGTAGGTTACTTGGGCAGTCTAATTTATTAAAATAAGTTATGAATATTAGCAATTAAAAATGCTAGAAAGTAAATAAATGAGAATAAGTTCTGAAATAAATTAGATTAGCTCCAAAAATTTGTTCCTTAGAATGATTTGAAGTAAATTAAATTAGTTCTAAAAATTTCAAATATTACGAAATGATTGTAAACAACTTAGAAAGTATCAACGAAGTGATAAAACGACTAGTAGAAGAATTATAACTTAAATAGCATTACAAATGTGATTTTCATAAGAATATAAGTATAAGTATTAATTTTAGATTTATTTGTACATTATATAAATGATTATTGTAAACTTATGAAAGAAGTGATTCTAGAGAGCAATATAAATAACGAAAGATATATTGTATGGAAAATTTCATATGAACCCAATAAAATTCTTGAGTATAGAAAACATGCTCTAATTTTTTTTTTTACTTGTTATAATATTTCCTTATTATATTATTGCACCACTAAGTACCAATGCTTAGCGCGATAGATTTATTTCCTCGCGCAGGTACTGAATGTAAAAACCCTGTGGACATTAGACTGGAGAATTTAGAGTCCAGATCTGCGAAAGTGTCAGAAGTGTACAAGGTTGTCACTTCCTCAGCAATGCATGTAGATAGGCCCATATAAGTTATTTTATGTATTTTGTACATTATGTAAATTATGAACTTGTGTAATAAGTTTATAAATCATGTAAATTTACGTAATTTGAACATTTTTACATATGAATTGAGTATGAATGGAAATGTATGGAAATGATTATGAAATTGAAATGTATAGATGAGATTTGAAATATGAGAAAATTATGAGAATGATTGATGAGATAATTATTATTAGCATGGATAAGATTTTATTTTGAAAATATTATTGAATTTCAAACAGGTGAATATTGAAATACGCCAAATGATAATAAAATAGGGGAAACTCCGCTAGTTTCTCCATAGAAAGATAATTGATATTAAAAGATAATAACTTGAAATGATTAAAGAAATAAAGTAAGATAAGTTAGGGTGCTCCAGCACCGAGTGTGACATGCTTTGTTCGGCTACACTGTAGACGGGTGAGTGGTGTTCCATTTGTTGGTATCAAAGCGCGGTTTAGGAGTTTTTGGACCTAGATAGACTGCATATCATGCATTGCATTCAAATGAGTTGATGTGACACTATTGCAGATCTGTATTTCCCGTTTATTTTAGGTTAAGATATCGAATAAGAGAGTGAAGAGACAATGAGATAGCGAATGGAGAAGAGAAGGAGAGTGCATTTAAGATGAAAAAAAATTAATGCAGAACTAATTGAGGATAGGATTGAGACTAAGGAGAAAGTGAAGTATGATAACACCGAAAGGTATAGAAGTAAGGAGGCAGCAGTTCGTCGATTCCTTATGTCAAACAAATTTTGAGGATGAAATTTATGTTAGAGGGAAAGAATTATAACACCCTCACTGTAACCATTCCATACATTCTACTGTTTCGGTAACTGGTGTCAGTTCGGACAGCTAGAACGTCTGGAAAAATATTTAAACTAAAGTAAGGAACTATAATTAACCCAAATATTAACAAGAAAAATGTAGGAAAAATTTTAGAAATAAAATACAACTAAGTTAAATGAGCCGGTGCCCTAGTGATGGGTAACCTAGTGGGAAGTTGCGGTTCTTGCAACTAGGAGCCCTAGGCCCAGGAGAAAATTCATAAATTAATTTTTTGGACTCCAAAGAAGAGTCATTGAGGTTTCTATGGTATTATAATGCCAAGAAAAGACTTAGAAAAATTTTTAGATTGGTACAGACAATTTTACTCTGTTAAGCCAAATGGAGGGCATTTTGGTCATTTTGCCTTCAGAAATGATTTTTGGCCAACTTGTCCAGTTAAGTAAATCATTATTGTGACATAAAATGTGAATAAATATTGCTAAAAATTGAATTGGAAATGAATAGAAAAGAAAAGGAAAGAAAAATGAAAGAAATTAGGAATTATGACATCATATGATGTCATTAAACACTCTCCACCCAATCACAACTTGACAAGCATTTAAAGAAGATAAAAACTAAATAAATGGGGATAAAAATAAAAAGAAATCAGATTGTCTTCTTCAATTTCCTGGCAGCCTCCCTTTCCTCATCTCCATTGAAGAAGCTTTCATCTCTCTCTTTTCCAAACCTTGATTTTTCACCACTAAACCCTAAGTTCTTTTCATTAAAAACTATTCATACCCCTTGGAAAGGTGTTTGGCAGCCAAGAAAATCAAGAAAAGTGAAGTTTAAGCTTGGGAAAATTTATGCTTAAAGAGGTTAGTGCTATATCTCTCCATTTTTCCCTCCAAAATTGAAGTTAGGTGTATGGAATTAGTAAGAAATTCATGAAATTAAATACAAATCTCCATGTATGGACCAACTAAATTTTTGGCAGCTTTATGGGGGGAGGTAGTTCTGATTATTTTGATGGATTAACGTGGATTAGATGTGGTGTTTGAAGTGTATATGTATAGTGAAAATGAATTAGTATGTTTAATTGATGTATGTGCATGAATGGACACTTTGGAAATTAGGGTTTATGAAAAATTAGAGTTATGCTTATGTAATGGTATGTTAACCTTATAATGGTCAATTAGTGACCATTTGAATGTGTGTAAGGAGGAATTGAAGTGAGTAAGGATAATGGAGTTGAGTTTAGGCATGCTGCCCTTGGTGACCTGCAGGACTGGTTGTGAGTCGAGCAGGTTTGGGCAGCCACAAATGGTGTTGTATAGGTTCAATTGGTGCAAGGATAATAGGATATGAAACTAGACACATAATGACACAACTTTGGTGAAGAAACCCTTCCCAGAAAACCAAACCAAGTTGACCTAAAAATTACCCTAATCTGGGTGACTTACATTCTGCCTGGGCAAAATGACCAAGTAAATAGTATTTATTCATTTGGTCATAACTCAGTATAGAAAGATCCAATTGACCTGAAATTTTACTAGAAGAAAGATGAGACATAGACCTACAACTTTTATGAAGAACACAAATTCAGATTCTGACCATAACCTAGTCAAAGTGCCTACCAAACTTAGGTTACTAAATCTGGCAGAACCAAATTGCCCAGAAATTCTGGGTACAGGTCAATCCGGCCAGTTATGGTAAAATGACCATAACTTAAGCTACAAAACTTCAAATGGAGTGATTCAAAAAAAAAAAAGAAATGTAACTAGACACAATAAGAAACAACTTTCATGAAGACAATTTTATCAAATTCCTACTGTACAAATGACCAATGGTACAGTAAACCTGGGGTATGAAATCTGAAAATTTTGAATAACATAAGATAAGCTTTGAAATGGTATTTGAAATCAATACCAAGAAAAATAAAATGCAAAATGTGGTATCTTGGTGAACTTAGTTTTAATAAATTTATTATGTATTAAAAAGTCAACAATTTGAGTGAATAGTAATGTAAATAGTAATACAAAAACACAAAGTGTAAGAACTATATTCTTAAAGGTAAATTAAGGCCATAAATTTGAAATCCATGAAATGTTCATGGATTGCTTGAAACATGAAAAGTAATCCACCTAATTGATGTGAATAGGTAGTTAGTGTCACACCCAACCCTTTCGTAAGGCATAACATGATCCCGTAATATAGCTAATGAATTATTAACTTCGTCTACTGATAACCCATTTAATACACTACAAGGGATTTTATACCTTTTCTTACTTCTTTTTACAGTAGTGAGCACTATTTACAGGTGTTTAAAAATTTTTTTAACTGAAGTGAAACCAGATAATACATTTGAAGAATTAATAATTTCTATAAAAATTTTGGCAAAGTGCCATCTGTATTTTAAATAAAACAGTTGTAACATCGTCACTTTAGCTAGTTCGTACAGTCTACTGTTCTGGTGACCAATGTTGGTCCGGACAGCTAGAACGTTCGGAAAAATATTTAAACTAAAGTGAGGAACCATAATTAACTCAAATATTAATAAGAAAAATTTAGGAAAAATTTTAAAAATAAAATACAACCAAGTTAAATGAGCCAGTGCCCTAGCGATGGGTAACCTAGTGAGAAGTTGCGGTTCTCGCAACTAGGAGCCCTAGACCAGGGGGAAAAATTATGAAATAATTTTTGAGACACCAGAGAAGGGTCATTGAGGTTCCTATGGCATTAGAATGCCAAGGAAATTCTTAGAAAAATTTTTTAATTGGTACAGACAATTTTGGCCCGTTAAGCCAAACGGAGGGCATTTTGGTCATTTCATCTTCGGAGATGATTTTTGGCCAACTTGTCCAGTTAAATAAATAATTTATATAACATAAAATATGAACAAATGTTTTTAAAAATTTAATTGCAATTAAATAGATAAGAAATGAAGAGAAAATGAAGGAAAATGGACTTATGATATCATAATGATGTCATTAAAGTTCTCCCAACCTATCTAATATGGACACATGGCATAAACTTATTTAAAAGAGATAAAATGGGCTGGAAAATGAACAAAAAATCAGACTTCTCATTTCTTCTTTCTTCTTTGCCGTAAGCCTCCACCATAGCCACCATTTTCAAGCTTTTTCAAGCTTGATTTTCCCTAGCTTCTACCCAATAAAACCCTAACCTAGCAACACAAAAAAGTATTCTTACACCTTGGAGAGTCTTTTGGGAGAAAAAAGAAAGGAAAAGGAAGAGCTTTAGCAAGTGGAAAAATCTCACTCCATAGAGGTTAGTGACCTAACCATGAATTTCACTTTAAATTCATGTTAAGGACTTTGAATGAGTGTAAATTACAAAGAAAATTTATTGAATACCATTTGTATGCCATCCCTTCAATTTCAGCAGCCTTGGTAGGGTATGATTGTGATGAGTTTTATGGAGTTAAAATGATAGTTAGGCTGCCCTCAATATGCATGAATTGAATGGATTGATGAAATGCAATGATAATTCATGAATTGTAATGTGTGAGTTAGGGTTTTAAAATGGAAAATGAGACTTTGACCATGTCATGAAGAAAATAGGTTTTAATGGTCAATTAGTGACTATTTGGTTCTATTTAAATAAAAAATGAAGTGTGTTGAGAAGTGGAATTTGGGTTTGGTGTGGCTACCCTTGGTGACCTACAGGACTGGACATGAGTCTAGCAGGTTTAGGCAGCAATAACTTGAATTGTAGAGGTTCAATTGGTGCAAGGCCAATTGAACATGAAACTAGACACATAATGGCACAACTTTGGTGAAGAAACCATGCTTAGAAAACTGAAACAAGATGACCAAAAATTTGCCCTAATCCGGGTGACCTGCATTCTGCCTGGTCAAAATGACCAAATAAACAGTGTTTGGTCATTTGGCCATAACTCAGTGTAGAAAGGTTCAATTGACCTGAAATTTTACCAACAACAAACTGAGATATAGATCTACAACTTTCATGAAGAAACATAACCCAAATTATGACCAGAACATAATAAAAAAGTGAGTTGTAGTCACTATTCCTAACACTGTAGATTTGGTCAGTCCAGAAATTCTGGAAAAATTTTAGTACGGCCAGTTGTGGTTTTTGAGCCATAACTTGAGCTACAAAACTCCAAATGGAGTGATTCGAAAAAGGAAACAAAACTAGACAAAATAAGGAACAACTTTCATGTTGATCATTTTGCCAAATTCCCACTGCAAAAATGACCAATGGAACAGTAAAGACAAAGCATGAAAACTGAAAATTCTGCCCAATTAACATTAAGCTTAGAAATGGTATTGGCAACCAATACCAACAAATTTTGAATGCAAAATGCGGTATGTTGGGAGTATTAAAACCAATGTACCTATTGTCTATGCAAAAGTTAACATTTTAGTTGACTAATGAAATGAATAGTAACATTCAAACTTGAAATTCAAAAATTGTGAAATTTAAAAGTGTAATATGCCCTAGTATACCTAACAAGATTGGTTTGGATAGCTTGGCATGCTAATAGGGTTCTGTTAGCAGTACTGCATATGGCTTCATGCCATTATGTGTTTTATGGCTTCCCATGCCATTCTATGACATAATAGCCTTTGGCTATGTTATTTGAATTATTACACTTGGGTTTTAACCCCAATAATTATTACAGCTTATTAGTTGTTCTGTTGCACACCGGGAGATATAATGTGACCGATAGTGTGATGGCCCGAGGTACTTAGTACCCAGTGCCAGTTTACTCGTTTATCCAGTCCAGTCAATTAGTATGGGTTATTCGAGCAATGATAATAAATTTTACCAAATTTTAATCGAATAATAATGCAAATAATATCAGAAGTTAAGTCTATCAAAAATGTAAATACACATTCTGCATATTCATTTTATTTTATTTTATATTGTTACCACTAAGTAGAATTGCTTAGCGCGTCGCTTTTGCCACACGCAGGTACTGGAGATCTTGCTAGTGAACCCAGCAGACATCAGACCGGGTGAGCTTTCAGATTTGCATCCGGAGTCCCGAGTCACCTCACACCTGCAGTGCATATGGTAGGACATAGGATTTTGGGAGCATTTTGTATTTTGGCATTTTGTATTTTCGCATTTTGTATTAGTTTGGATTGTAACTATAAACTCTTGTAATTATGTATTAATGTAAATATATGAAATTTCATATTATTGAAATTTTCTGCATAATGTATGTTGATAAATGAAATGTTGAGAAATATTTATGAATATGCTTCAAGTGATGAAGTGAACAGAAAAGTTTTGAAAATAGTATTGTGATTTGAGATTGAGATTTTGAGATTGACTTGAAATGTGTATAATGGAGTTTGGATTTGGAAATTCTATTGGAAGTGTTTTTAAACAGGTTCAGAAGAACTGTTTTTCCAATTTATAGCCGGCACTCTACCAGATTTTCTATAGAATTTGCGGAAAAATTCAGATTTATCAAAATTTAAAAATAAGTGAATTAAAAGGGATAAATTGTAATCAGAATATGAATTGGTGCTCTGGCACACTGAGTGGCATAACTTGCTCGGCTATACTGTAGACGGGTAAGGGGTGTCACAACAGTTCTTCAAAAACCTGTAAAAAAGCACTTCAATTATTTTGTTCAATTCCCAAACTCCAATATTCAATCAACACAATAAGTTTCTCAACAATTGTCAACTCAAATCCACAATAATTTTCTAGTACTTTCAAAAGCTGAGATAAAAGAAATATATCACAATATTTACAAACGAAAATAATTTACAATTTATTTTGCAACTTCAATGTACAATTTTAATTTACAACTGCTCAAAACCAAGAATAATATATACATACAGTGAACATACATTACAATATAAAATGCAAAATATGGTATACTCAATATACCCGATGAACTCTCAATGAAGCACTAGCAGCCTAGTCTGATGCCCTGTCAGTCTGTCTATCTGTGACAGCAATGAAAAGCTATTGCTGAGCCAATGTCTCAGTGGTGCACAACATTAACCAAATACAACTTTAAATCACAAATCATAAGTCATATAAATAGTGGATACTTAAAACCATAGTTAAATTCAAAGACAGTGAATGTCATAGAGAATTTAAACTCCATTTCACAATATCACAATAAATATCAATAAATCACACATATAGCTTAATCATGTTACAAAGTCCAATTCATCCCAAAAGTCGATGGCTAGTGAGGAATAACATAGCTAGCTAGCAATAATATGAGTACTCATTCCATTCGTCCTCAACAGGCACACACCTCAACACTTCAGCCAGAGAGGGAATTCAAAGTCAATTCATCCCACTAGACAAGCTAGCGAGGAATTCAATCAATATACATGGTAGTTGTGGTTTCAAACCATTTACAATGCTTTTCAATCAATAAGTATCCATCAAATTTCCATTCAAAGAAATTTTCACAATTCAAAACAATAACATACAAAAATTCTCATAATTTATTTCAATTGAAAAGTCAAAAGAAATAACTGTTGTGCACAAACCTCTGATAAATGTCTCTTGGCCCTGACTCAGTGTTTCCTTCCCCTTCCCTGAGTCTTTGCTAACTGAAACACACAATTTAAAGTGTTTCAGTACTCATTTATATTGTCTCTAACAATAAGGTTCATTAATTAATTTATTGAATTCTATTATTTTCCTTAGTCAACCTAAAATGTTGACCCTCGTTGCACTCTAGGTGAATTAGGTTTAATGTTACCAATATGTCATATTTAATAGCCTTTTAGTATTGGTACATGTTACCAAATTCATTTTCAAGTATATTGCATTTTATTACAATTTGCTGGATTCCGGTATACTAATTTGACCTAGCCGGACAACCTAGTTCCCTCTGTTTTTGGGTGTCGGTCCAAACTACAAACTTGTAGGTCTATGTCTTATTGCACATGGGGCAAAATTTCAGGTCATTCTGAGTTGTGTAGATCAATTTATGGTCAATTTACCAATGCTGGACAGAATGCACTAAAAAGGTAACTTTAGGTCATTTTTAGGTCACTTTTGGTTTGGCTAGTTTTTGGACCTAAATTTGTGCAAGCTAATTGGGATGGTTATGGTCATTTCTGGGTATTGGTGACTTCATAAGAGTTGTAGATATATGTCTCAACTATTCATGGTAAAAATTTCAGGTCAATTGGACCTGTTTTGAGTAAGTTATGGTCAAAACACTAACTACTGCCCAAATGGTCAATTTTCAGGCTTTCAAAGCACTAATCAAGATTTGGTCATTTTTCAAGTTACCTTCTAGGCAGAATTTTGGTAAGCTTCCTTCATGAAAGTTGGCACATTTTGTGCCTAGTTTCACCTCCAATTGGTCTCATACCAATTGGAGCCACACACTTAAGATTCTAAGCCAAAACATACATTGCCCTATTACACATTGTTCATCATACTTTGAATGGGTGTTGTGGGTAGTTGATTTGTGGAAGGATTTTTGAAGTTTGATGAGTTAATGGAGAGGTACATTTTGGCAGCCATGAAACTTCTATAAGAACAGTTTATACTTGCATGTAAATAGTGGTTTGAATGATGATTTATAGGTTTGATTGCATGGTACTTGAATTCCATGTGTAAGGTATGATTTTGGAAGCTTGGAAGCTAATTGGAAGAGATGTACAAATCGGCAACTTTGAAGTGTAGATCAAAATGTGTTGTTTCTTGGTTTGGTTTATGGAATTATATTGTTGAATTATGGTGCTTGTTATGACAGCATGTATATGTGTATAAAGGTTTGAATTTGGACATGTAAATGAGCTATATCATGTGGTTAAATTATTTGTAATTGGACTTGGAAAATTCTGTACTATAATGTGCATATTAAGAATGGTTATAAGCTACCAAAATGACCAAAAATGAGTTGCTAAATGTGTTTATGTTATGGTACAAACCAGAAATGACATGGAAGAGTGACTTGGTAAGCATAGGATATGTAATTGGTAAAGGGTGAACAATGTACAATAGGGCAGTGTATGTTTTGGGCTTAGAACCTTAAGTATGTGACTCCAATTGGTATGAGACCAGTTGGAGGTGAAACTAGGCACAAAATGTGCCAACTTTCATGAAGGAAGCTTACCAAAATTCTGCCTAGAAGGTGACTTGAAAAATGACCAAATCCAGATTACCAAAATTTTGGCCATAACTCACTCAAAACAGGTCCAATCGACCTGAAATTTTTACTATGAATAGTTAAGACATATATCTACAATTCTTATGAAGAAACCAAAGCCCAGAAATGGCCAGAACCAAGCCAAATAGCTTGCACAAATTCAGGTCCAAAAACTGGCCGAACCAAAAGTGACCTAAAAATGACCTAAAGCTACCATTTTAGTACATTATGTCCAATATTGGTAAATTGACCATAACTTGGTCTACACAACTCAGAATGGCCTGAAATTTTGCTTTGCGTGTAGTAAGACATAGACCTACAAGTTTATAGTTTGGACCAAAAATCGAGGGAACTAGGTCATCCGGCTAGGTCAAATTAGTATACCGGAATCCAACAAATTACAATAAAATGTAACATACTTGGAAATGAATTTGGTAACATGTACCAATACTAAAAGGCTACAAATGTGACATATTGGTAACATTAAACCTAATTCACCTAGAGTGCATCAAGGGTCAACATCTTATGTTGACTAAGGAAATAATAGAATTCAATAAGTTAATTATTAAGCTTTATTCTTAGAGACAGTTTAAATGAGTACTGAAACACTTCAAATTGTGTGTTTCAGTTAATAAAGACTCAAGGAAGGCGAAGGAAACACTGAGTCAGAGCCAAGAGACATTTATCAGAGGTTTGTGCATAACAGTTATTTCTTTTGAATTTTCAATTGAAATAAATTATGACTATTTGTATATCATTGTTTTAAATTGTGAAAAATTGTTTGAATGATGTGTGATGGATACTTATTGATTGAAAAGCATTGTAAATGGTTTGAAACCACAGGTATCATGTATATTGATTGAATTCCTCGCTAGCATGTCTAGTGGGATGAATTGAATTCCCTCTCTGGCTGAAGTGTTGAGATGTGTTCTTGTTGAGGACGAATAGAATGAGTGCTCATATTATTGCTAGCTAGCTATGTTATTCCTCATTAGCCATAGGCTTTTGGGATGAATTGAATTCCTCACTAGCCATCGGCTTTTGGAACGAATTGAACTTTGGAACATGATTAAGCTGTGTGTATGATTTATTGATATTCATTGTGATATTGTGAAATGGAGTTTAAATTCTTATTTACATTCACTGTCTTTTGAATTTAACTATGGTTTTAAGTATTCACTATTTATATGACTTATGATTTGTGATTTAAAGTTGTATTTGGTTAATGTTGTGCACCACTGAGATAATGGCTCAGCGATAGCTTTTCATTGCTGTCACAGGTAGACAGACTAACAGGGCAGCAGACTAGGCTGCTAGTACTACACTGAGAGATCATCGGGTATATTGAGTATACCATATTTTGCATTTTGTATTGTAATGTATGTTCACTGTATGTATATATTGTTCTTGATTTTGAGCAGTTGTAATTTAAAATTGTACATTGAAGTTGTAAAATAAACTGTAATTTATTTTGGTTTGTAATTATTATGATATATTTCTTTTATCTCAGCCTTTGAAAACACTGAAAAATTATTGTAGATTTGAGTTGACAAATGTTGAGAAACATATTGTGTTGATTAAATGTGGAGTTCGAGATTGAGAAATATATTTGAAGTGCTTTTTACAGGTTTTTGAAGAACTGTTTTATTCAAAATACAAATGGCACTCTGCCAAAATTTTTACAGAAATTATTAATAATTCAAATGTGTTAGTTGTTTCAGTTCAGTTCAAAATTTTTTTTAACACCTATAAATAGTGCTCACCACTATAAAAAGAAGTAAGAAAAGTTTTAAAATTCCTTGTAGTGTATTTAATGGGTTATCAGTATACGAAGTTGGTAATTCATTAAGTATACTACGGGATCATGTTATGCCATACAGAGGGGTAGGGTATGACAAATTCTCTCTGGAAAGTGACGTGAAGATTGACCAAATCCGGATTGGTGACTTTGTAAACCTGAAAATTGACCATTTGAACAGCAGTCAGTATTTTGGCCATAACTCACTCAAAACATGTCCAAATGACCTGAAATTTATACTATGGAAAGCTTAGACATAGGGCTACATCTTTTATAGAGATCATTAAACCCAGAAATGACCATAAGCAAGTCAAAATGCTTGCACAAGTTCGGGTATAAAAACTGCCAGAATCAGAAATGACCTAAAAATGAACTAAGTTTGCCATTTTAGTGCAACCTGTCCAGCATTGGTAAAATGACCATAACATGGTCTAGTAAACTCCAATTGACCTAAAATTTATGGAAAAAGTTCAATAAGACATAGACCTACAAGTTTATAATTCTAACCAAAACCCAAAAACCAAGAGAAATAGGTCAATTAGTTGGATCAAGTTAATGTATAAAATCTGGAATTGGCACATTTGATCATAAAATCCAGAAAATTCAAATAAGCATATCTCCCACGAGAAGTGTCCAATTTAAATGAGCCATACCAATATGGAAAGCTAAGAAAGAGACCTAAAACATTGTAATAGACAACTTCCTCAAATTATAAATGTATAAGGTCAGAATTTAAGGTCAAAGCCATTGACCTAATTGAGGATCATGCCAATATAGGACATTTGAGCCCAAGTTAACAATTTATCTATAAAGAATTCTATAAGACTTGAAAAATAGTAAGCAAAATTTTTGGTTGCCCCTAAGACATAGGGCAACAATACTTATGAAGAATACTAGGCCTCAATGTGTTTACAAACAGTCCAAATAAATTGGAAAAATCAGAACCGAAAATGCCTAAAAAGAAAACTAAAATTTAGATTTGACCTAGTTATGGTTAATTGACCATAACTTAAGCTATACAACTCCAAATGGAGTGATTCAAAAAGGAAATTAAAGAAGACACAATGAGAAACAATTTAATGAAGAGAAATCTATTAAATTTACACTATAGCTTCGTCCAATAGACAGTAAACATTGGCCATAAAATCTGGAAAATGGCAATAAAATGCAATAAGCTTTAAAATGGAATTGGTAACATATACCAACACTTAGAGACTATAAAATGTGACAAATTGGGAATATTAAAATTGACTCACTTAAAGTATATCAAAGGTCAATATTATAGGTTGACTAATGAAATGAATTGAAGGGAATAGTATTAAGAAAAATTAGATATTGGATTTTATTGTCAGAAATAATTTAACTGTTTACTGAAACACTTTAAATTATGTGTTTCAATTGAAAAGGATATTGAAAAGCATAAGGAACATTGAGTCAAGGCCTAGAGTGTAACACCCCGAACCTCCGAGTTGTGAATAGTACCATTTTTGGCATGTGACTAGTACTATTCAAAGACACCTTGAGGACCAAAAATAAATAGAAAATTAATGGAGATAGACACAATAAAAATTCAAATGATCCAAAAATATAAGGATTCACCGGGTATATTAAAAAAGAGGGATTATGACCCGATGAGGGGCATTTTGGTCAATTCACCTCAAGAGTTGACTTTTGACCAAAATGTTAATTAATTTAAGTGAAATTAATAAATTGAATTACGGAATAATTTTTTTTTTAGGAAAAGAATTCAAGTATAAAGTGAAAGGAAAATAAAAGAAACAAAAATCTAGAATTTTAAGTCCATTTTTATCCAATTAAAATTTTAGGACCAATGGGCTTTGGACAACTCAATAAAAATTAATTAAATAAATAAATAATTGGGATAAGTAAAAAAGGATGTCATCTTCCTCCCTCCCTCATTTAGTTGCCCCCCTACACACCTCCTCTCTCTCTCTTTTCTTTCTTCTCTCTTCATTCTTCCACTTACAACCTCTCTCAACCATTAATTTTCCCCACTTTTTCTCCATGGGTTTTCTATCTAATTGGTAGAAAACATCAAATTTATCTTTCATTGAGAGATTAGAAGTTAAGAGAACAAAAGAGTTAAAAGAAATTGAAGATTAGAAGTGGTCACTTGAGGTAAGTTTCTTTTCATGTTAGATTAGTTGTATAAGCCATGAATGAAGTTAACTTATAATGAAATTTCATGAGAAATTGAAAGGAAACATGCATGGAACCTAAACTAGGGTTTTGGCCAACTTAGGGAAAATTAGGATTTTGATGTATTTTAGTTAAATTGATGATAAATCTAAGTTAGATTGAGGTAGTATGCATGATTGGGAGTAGTAAGATTTCATGAGATTGCATAATTAAATTATGGAAGATTAGGGTTCATGGGAAAATTGGGTTTTGGTGCTAAAGAGTGAAATTGGTGTGTGTAGTGTTAAATTATGATCATTTGAGGTTTATTTAGTTTGAATTGACATTTGGCTGATGAATGGAGGTAATGAAATGGTAGGATTAGGGAAATTGCAAGCTTTGGTGTTTGAAAATTGTAGGTTTTGTGCTAGGAAGGGCCATTGACATGTTAATGCTAAATTATAGTCATTTTGGGTAAATTAAATGTGAATTGAGGTTGGTTAGTGGAAGTAATTGAACAAATGAAAAATTGAACTTAGGGCAGAATTTTGCACACTGAATTCAGTGTGTTTGGAAGCCCATAACTTGAGCTACACAACTCCAATTGGTGCGAAACTAATTGGAAATGATACTTAATACATAGGGCTAGAATTTTTGTGAAGATATCCTGCCTCGAAAGTGACCTTAAGCTATCCGAAATGAGCCTTAAACTTGGAGATAGAAATCTAGAACCTGCAGAATTTGACCATATGAACAGTAAACTTTGCATGGCCATAACTCTCTCTAGAAAACTCCAATTTAGGCGACTCTTGAACCGATGGAAACCTAAGACATAGTAGAACATTTCATATGAAGAACTTGAGGCCAAATTATGGACTTAACCCAATCAAATTGCTGAGCAAATTTGAATCACTGAATCTTCAGAATTGCAGATTTACCATATGAACAGTAAATTTTGCATGGCCATAACTCTCTCTAGAAAACTCCAATATAATCGATTCTTGAACTGATGCAAACCTAAGACATAGTAGAACATTTCGTATGCAGAACATTAGACCAAATTATGGACTTAACTTGATCAAATTGCTGAACGAAGTTGGATCGATAAATCTGCTAGAACTAAATCAAAGATGAACAAATGATCGTGATGAGAATCGTGTTTTGGGCATAACTTGAGCTACATAGCTTTGAATTAGGCGATTCAAAAAGGAAAATAAATTTAAGACCTAGATGAACAATTTTCATGAAGAACACCTCACCAAATTATGATCGAAACAAGTAGAAAATTGGATTCAAAAATTGGGGCACCAAGTTGTCCAAAACCAAAATTTTCAAAAATTTGCAAAGCTAATTTGGGATGCATTAGACATTCATGTAATGAGTTCTTGGCAGAAATTGAGATGCGTATTGAGACATTCTATTTGTGTATTTTTAGTACAGAAAGAGATTGGGACGGACAAGGAATAGTGAGTAAAGAGAAATGAGAGCACTGAATGTTTGTGCACAACTAACATTTTCTTCATTTTTAAACTTGTAAATTGCTTGGAATGTGTTATATTGAATGAGTTTGCTTTGAACAAGTTTACTTTGACTGAAATACGATTTTTCTCTTGCATTTAAGAAATTTGGGTGTTGCCACCTTTATATGGATATTATGATGAACTTAAATGTGTTTATTGGTTTATAAATGTGATTGTTGAGTGAGAAATTTCTAGAAACTGCTTTGAAACCACAGTTAGCATAGCAGTCCCTTTCCGAACTCCCCAGTAGTAACGGCTACTTGGGGTTCATAATTGATATTGATTATGTCTCCCATTAATAATGGTTAGTGGGGTAAGACTACACGAGTACTCATTAGCTAGCTAACCCTTCCCTCATTAATAATGGTTAGTGAAGTTGAGATTGCTTTGTCATGGTGTACAACATGACACTGATCGTGAAATTTTGTGTCAAGGCCTAAACTGTGTTGTGATGTTGGTAACACTAATGCTTTGTAAATTGTGATTTATAAAGTGTGATTTCTCATTTGAATTGTTATACCAATAAATGGCTCTTATGGACTTAGAACTATTGTGATGCTTAAGAAAAATGTGATTTATTATGCTTTGACAAATTGTGTTTTACTTATGTTTTAAAGTTATTAGTTGTGCACCACTGAGTGATATACTCAGCGATAGCTTCTTTATGCTGTCGCAGGTAAGGGAAAGGAGAAAGCTGCCGAGTGAGAGACTTGAAAACAGCATTTTGGTATTGTTTGTGGGTATTTACGTTAGGTATACCCTTGTGATTCCTTTGAATGTATTTTGTACCCATATGTATGGATGTATGGACATTGAGCAGTTTGTATTTAAAAGTGTTGCATTGCTATCATATTTTGAATTTGTAACTATTTTGTATTTTACTTTGAGACTTATGAAAATTTAACTTTTTCAATATTTAGTCTATCATTATTTCCAATGAATGTTTACATGGAATTTTAACTATTCTCATGCATTTTTCCGCAAAAGAATTGATAAGATAAAAAGTTATGGTTTGTTTTAAAATCCTTTGTAGCATAACTAATGGGTTATCTGTAGGTGGAGTTCGGTAATTCATTAGGTATGCTACGGGAACATGTTGTGCCTTACAAGGGATAGGTGTGACATGTTAAGTGGTATCAGAGCTTTGGTTTTTATACAAGTTTTGAAATTGCATGTTTGAAAAATTTTGATAAGTACAACTGCTCAACTATCATTAATTGATACATATAGTGCATTACATCATAAATATGGACTAATGGAGGGAAATCTCCTTGTCTTGGTTGTCCAGGGAGTAGAATTCTTTGTGATTCAATATGAAAGAGGGGGATCAGACAGTAGAGCAATCAGTAGCAGCTGAGGTACAGGGGGAAGCCCCAGCTCCTCAAAATGCCAGTGGATCGGCTGCACCCATCCCACCCATACAGTTTCCTGCTCAGTTCGCTCAGCAGATGGCTGCGCTATTTCAGCAAATGGCTGGCAATATACTAGTGCAAGCTCCTATGCAAGCACCTCCAGTGCAACTGCCATCCCCAACTAGACAATATGACAAGTTAATGAAGTATGGGGCAACAGAGTTCAAGGGTACAGCGAACCCATTGGAAGCTGAGCAATGTTTAGAACGGATGGAGAGGGTCTTCAAGAAATTGCACTGCACAGATGAGTTGAAGTTTGAATATTCAATTTCCTTGCTGCATGGAGATGCATATGAGTGGTGGAAGACCATTCCCCACGGTAATGAGCCGCCAAGGTCGATATGGGATGACTTTCTAAGGGAGTTTAGACAGAAGTATGTTCCTGATACCTATGTGGATGTGAAGCTACAGGAGTTTCTTAGTTTGAAGCAAGTGAACAAGACTGTAGCCAAGTATGAGAGAGACTTTTCTAGCCTCAGCCACTATGCTGGAAGCCTACTCACTACTAGTAGAGACAGATGCAAACGGTTTGAGGCCAGTTTGAGGCCTAGTTTGAGATTGCAAGTGGTTGGATTTCGACATGACAACTTCTCTGGGTTGATATCACAGGCCCTTGAATTGGAAAGGATAGAACTGGAAGGGGTATCTGAGAAGGTAACCACTGAAAAAGAGAAAAGCAGTAAGCCTATAGGTCAGAGTCCAAGTAACAATTCGGATAAGAGGAAGAGCTTTGGGGGACCAAGTAACAAAGGATCTAGAAGGGGAAGATTCTCAGGGCAGAGGCCACCTAGATCTGGACAGCAGACATCTAGGGGTTCCTTTCCTACCTGTGCTTGTGAGACTTGTGACAGGACTCATGGAGGAGTATGTTATAAGGCCATAGGAGCCTGTTACAACTGTGGTGGAAGTGGGCATTTTGCTAGAGATTGCACTAGTGCCTGTAGATTTGGGCCGCCTACTACCACTGAGGGATCTATTCAAGGTTCTGCTTCCAGAGGACAACAGACAACTAGTAGAGGCAGAGGCAAGGGCAGAGGTAACACTTCTAGCAGCCAGGGCAGAGTGAGCCAACTAGAGCAGAGTGGTGCACCAGTCAAGGTGTACACCATGTGCCAGAGGGATGAAGCTGAGACATCAGATGTTATGGCTGGTATTTTCTCTATTTTTGATAGAGATGTATATGTGTTGTTTGACCCTAGTTCTAAGTATTGCATGCTTTGTTGCTATTCCTTGTGAGAAATTGGATTATGATGTGCTAGTGACTAGTCCTTTAGGACAAGAGTTTAGGGTGAACAAATTGTATAAGGATTGTCCTTTGGTGATCCAAGGACATACATTCCTGTCAGACTTAATTGACATGCCCTTCCGAGATTATTATATCATCTTGGGCATGGATTGGTTAGCCAGGCATCACGCCATGATCGACTATAGACTGAAGACAGTCACTTTTGGTCTTCCTGAGTATGCAGACGTAGTGATATACAGGGAAAGGCAATTATTGCCATCCAACATCATTTCAGCTGCACTTGCTAGAAAGATTATTAGAAAGGGATGTGAAGCTTATCTAGCTCATGTGATAGACACCCAGGTGGGGAGTCCAGATCTTAAAGATATTCCTACGGCATGGGATTTTTCGGATGTCTTTCTAGAAGAATTACCAAGATTGCCTCCGGAAAGAGAGGTGCGGTTTGAAATTAAGACTATGCCTGGTGTGGAGCCAATCTCCATCACTCCTTATAGGATGGCACCTGCTGAGTTGAAAGAGTTGAAGGTGCAATTGCAGGAATTGTTAGATAAGGATTTCATCCGCCCTAGCGTGTCACCTTGGGGAGCACTAGTATTATTTGTGAGGAAAAAGGATGGTACTCTCCGCCTATGCATAGACTACAGTCAGTTGAATAAGGTGACCATAAAGAATAGATATCCTCTGCCACGAATCGATGATTTGTATGATAAGTTGAAGGATGCAAATGTATTCTCCAAAATTGACTTGAGATCGGGCTACTACCAATTAAGGGTGCAAGAGCAAAGTATTCCTAAAACTGCCTTTAGGACTCGGTATGGCCACTATGAGTTCTTAGTAATGCCATTCGGGTTGACTAATGCTCCAGCTACTTTTATGGGCCTGATGAACACTATCTTCAGGCCATATTTAGACCAGTTTGTTGTGGTGTTCAATAATGATATTTTGGTGTACTCAAAGAATGCAGAGGAACATGACAAGCACTTGAGGATAGTATTGCAGACTTTGAGGGAGAAGCAGTTGTATGCCAAACTATCAAAATGTGAGTTTTGGCTAAAGGAGAGGTTATCCAAGTGGATCCTAGCAAAGTAAAAGCCATTCTTAATTAGAAGCCACCTAGAAATGTCACGAAAGTTTGGAGTTTCCTTGGTTTAGCTGGGTATTACCGAAGGTTTGTAAAGGGATTCTCCATACTAGCATCTCCACTGACTAAGCTACTTAGGAAGGATGTAAAATTTCAATGGACTGATCGGTGCCAGGAAAGTTTTGATGAGTTAAAGAGGCGTTTAACTGAAGCTCCAATCTTAATCTTGCCCACTTTGGGTAAGGAGTATACCATATATAATGATGCTTTTCATAACGGATTAGGCTGTGTGTTGATGCAAGATAGAAACATCATTGCCTATGCCTCACACCAGCTTAAACCGCATGAGAGGAATTATCCCACGCATGACTTGGAGCTGGCAGCCATTTTCTTTACCTTGAAGATCTGGAGACATTACTTGTATGGGGAGAGATGTTATATATACACAAATCATAAAAGTTTGAAGTACTTGGGCACACAAAAGGAGTTAAATTTGAGGCAGAGGAGATGGTTAGAGCTAATAAAAGATTATGATTGTTTGATAGACTATCAGTTTGGAAAGGCTAATGTTATAGCTGATGCTTTAAGTCGCAAGACTATGGCTGGTTTGAGGGTTTCTCCATTGTCCATGGTGCATGAGTTAAGGGCATTGCATGCTAAATTGGAGATTAATGAAGATGGGCAGATGGTAGCTACTTGGCAAGTGAAGCAATGCTGGCAGAAAAAATTAAAGCAGTTGCACAGAAGGATGATAAGTATGTGAAGTTGATGGAAGAGGCTCGAGATAGCAAGAAACCAGAATTATCGTAAATGATGAGAGCTTGTTGTTATATAAGGGCAGAATGTGCATTCCTGAGAATGTTGAACTGAGGCAGACCATTTTAAAGGAAGCACATGATTCACCTTTTGCAATGCACCCCGGTGGAACCAAAATGTACAGAAGTGTGAAAGAGCACTATTGGTGGAAAGGAATGAAGAAAGACATTGCAGAATATGTTGCCAAATGCCTAACTTGTCAGCAAGTAAAGGCAGAACACTAAGTGCCTGCAGGGTTGCTACAGCTATTGCCAATTCCCGAGTGAAAATGGGAAAGAATCATTATGGATTTCGTGACAGGACTTCCACGTACACAAAGAATCATGATGCAGTTTGGGTTATTGTTGATAGATTGACCAAGTCTGCACACTTTTTGCTAATGAGGATAGACTACAGCCTGGAAAGATTGGCCAAACTATACATTGATGATGTTGTGAAGCTACATGGAGTGCCAGTGTCTATTGTGGCAGACAGAGACCCAAGGTTCACTTTTAGATTCTGGGGTAGTCTCCAAAAAGCCCTAGGAACTAGATTGAATTTCAGTACAGCATTCCATCCACAGACAGATGGCTAATATGAAAGGATCATTCAGATTTTGGAGGATATGCTTCGGGCTTATGTGATTGAGTTTGATGGGAGTTGGGACACACACTTGCCTTTAATTTAATTTGCCTACAATAACAGTTATCAGTCAAGCATCGGGATACCTCCATACGAAGCACTTTATGGTGAAAAGTGTATAACTCCCTTGTTTGGGGATGAAGTGGGCGAGAGGAAGCTGATTGGCCCAGAATTAGTGCAGCAGAAGGAAGAAAAGGTTAAGCTCATTAGAGACAGACTCAAAGTTACAACAGATAGATAGAAGTCCTACATTGACCTAAAGAGAAGAGATATTCGGTACAGTGTGGGTGACAAGGTGTTCTTGAAAGTTTCCCCATGGAAGAGGATCATGAGGTTTGGTAGAAAGGGGAAACTAAGTCCTCGCTTCATTGGGCCGTATGAGGTTTTGGAAAGAGTGGGTCCATTGGCATATAAACTTGCATTGCCTCCAGAGTTGAAAAAGATTCACAATGTCTTCCATGTCTCCATGTTGAGGAGGTACAGATCAGACCCCTCTCACATTTTTCCAGAAGAGGAGATTGAGGTGAATCCAGACCTAACATATGATGAAGAGCCCATAAAGATCTTGGCACATGAGGTGAAGCAGCTAAGGAACAAGCAAATACCTCTAGTGAAAGTGCTGTGGAACCATCATTCAGGCTAGGAGGCTACATGGGAGCGTGAGGAGGACATGAGGAGACAGCACCCACAGCTATTCAGAGAATGAGACTAGGTAAATTTCGAGGACGAAATTTTATTTTTAAGGAGGGGAGAATTGTAACACCTCGAATCTCCGAGTTGTGAATAGTACCATTTTTGGCATGTGACTAGTACTATTCAAAGACACCTTGAGGACCAAAAATGAATAGAAAATTAATGGAGATAGACACAATAAAAATTCAAATGACCCAAAAATATAAGGACTCACCGGGTATATTGAAAAAGAGGGATTATTACTGAATGAGGGGCATTTTGGTCAATTCACCTCAACAGTTGACTTTTGACCAAAATGTTAATTAATTTAAGTGAAAATAATGAATTGAATTATGGAATAATTTTTTTTTAGGAAAAGAATTCAAGTATAAAGTGAAAGGAAAATAAAAGAAACAAAAATCTAGAATTTTAAGTCCATTTTGATCCAATTAAAATATTAGGACCAATCAGCTTTGGACAACTCAATAAAAATTAATTAAATAAATAAATAATTGGGATAAGTATAAAAGGAAGTCATCTTCCTCCCTCCCTCTTTTAGTTGCCCCCCCACACACCTCCTCTCCCTCTCTTTTCTTTCTTCTCTCTTCATTCTTCCACTTACAACCTCTCTCAACTATTGATTTTCCCCAGTTTTTCTCCATGGGTTTTCTATTTAATTGGTAGAAAACATCAAATTTATCTTTCATTGAGAGATTAGAAGCTAAGAGAATAAAAGAGTTAGAAGAAATTGAAGATTAGAAGTGGTCACTTGAGGTAAGTTTCTTTTCATATTAGATTAGTTGTATAAGCCTTCAATGAAGTTAACTTATAATGAAATTTCATGAGAAATTGAAAGGAAACATGCATGGAACATAAACTAAGGTTTTGGCCAACTTAGGGAAAATTAGGATTTTGATGTATCTTAGTTAAATTGATGATAAATCTAAGTTAGATTGAGGTAGTATGCATGATTGGGAGTAGTAAGATTTCATGGGATTGCATAAATTAAATTATGGAAAATTAGGGTTCATGGGAAAATTGGGTTTTGGTGCTAGAGAGTGAAATTGGCGTGTGTAGTGTTAAATTATGGTCATTTGAGGTTTATTTAGTTTGAATTGACATTAGGTTGATGAATGGAGGTAATGAAATGGTAGGATTAGGGAAATTGCAAGTTTTGGTGTTTGAAAATTATAGGTTTTGTGCTAAGAAGTGCCATTAACGTGTTAATGCTAAATTATAGTCATTTTGGGTAAATTAAATGTGAATTGAGGTTGGTTAGTGGAAGTAATTGAACAAATGAAAAATTGAACTTAGGGTAGAATTTTGCACACTGAATTCAGTGTGTTTGGAAGCCCATAACTTGAGTTACACAACTCCAATTGGTGTGAAACCAATTGGAAACGAAACATAATACATAGGGCTAGAATTTTCGTGAAGATACCCTACCTCGAAAATGACCTTAAACTATCCGAAATGAGCCTTAAACTTTGAGACAGAAATCTAGAACCTGCAGAATTTGACCATATGAACAGTAAATTTTGCATGGCCATAACTCTCTCGAGAAAACTCCGATTTAGGCAATTCCTAAACCGATGGAAACCTAAGACATAGTAGAACATTTCATATGGAGAACTTGAGGCCAAATTATGGACTTAACCCAATCAAATTACTGAGCAAATTTGAATCACTGAATCTGCAGAATTGCAGATTTGCCATATGAACAGTAAATTTTGCATGGCCATAGCTCTCTCTAGAAAACTCCAATTTAGGCGATTCTTGAACCAATGGAAACCTAAGACATAGTAGAATATTTTGTATGGAGAACATTAGACTAAATTATGGACTTAACTTGATCAAATTGCTGAACGAAGTTGGATCGATAAATCTGCCAGAACTAAATCTGCAACAAGAATAGTGACAGGAACAGTAATCGTGTTTTGGGCATAACTTGAGCTATAGAGCTCTGAATTAGGCGATCCAAAAAGGAAAATAAAGTTAAGACCTAGATGAACAATTTTTATGAAGAACACCTCACCAAATTATGATCGAAACTAGGAAAAAATTGGATTCAAAGATTGGGGCACCAAGTTGTCCAAAACCAAAATTTTGAAAAATTTACAAAGCTAATTTGGGATGCATTAGACATTCATGTAATGAGTTCTTAGGAGCAATTGAAATGCGTATTGAGACATTCTATTTGTGTATTTTCAGTTGAGAAAGAGGTTGGGACAGACAAGGAATAGTGAGTAAAGAGAAAGGAGAGCATTGAAGGTTTGTGCACAACTAACATTTTCTTCATTTTTAAACTTGTAAATTGCTTGGAATGTGTTAAATTGAATGAGTTTGCTTTGAACAAGTTTACTTTGACTGAAATATGGTTTTTCTCTTGCACTTAAGAAATTTGGGTGTTGCCACCTTTATATGGATATTATGATGAATTTAAATGTGTTTATTGGTTTATAAATGTGATTGTTGAGTGGGAAATATTTAGAAACTGTTTTGAAACCATAGTTGGCATGACATTCTCTTTCGGAACTCTCCAGTAGTAACGGCTACTTGGGGTTCATAATTGATATTGATTATGTCTCCCATTTATCTTTCATTGAGAGATTAGAAGCTAAGAGAACAAAAGAGTTAGAAGAAATTTAAGATTAGAAGTGGTCACTTGAGGTAAGTTTCTTTTCATATTAGATTAGTTGTATAAGCCTTCAATGAAGTTAACTTATAATGAAATTTCATGAGAAATTGAAAGGAAACATGCATGGAACATAAACTAAGGTTTTGGCCAACTTAGGGAAAATTAGGATTTTGATGTATCTTAGTTAAATTGATGATAAATCTAAGTTAGATTGAGGTAGTATGCATGATTGGGAGTAGTAAGATTTCATGGGATTGCATAAATTGAATTATGGAAAATTAGGGTTCATGGGAAAATTGGGTTTTGGTGCTAGAGAGTGAAATTGGTGTGTGTAGTGTTAAATTATGGTCATTTGAGCTTTATTTTGTTTGAATTGACATTAGGTTGATGAATGGAGGTAATGAAATGGTAGGATTAGGGAAATTGCAAGGTTTGGTGTTTGAAAATTATAGGTTTTGTGCTAAGAAGTTCCATTAACGTGTTAATGCTAAATTATAGTCATTTTGGGTAAATTAAATGTGAATTGAGGTTGGTTAGTGGAAGTAATTGAACAAATGAAAAATTGAACTTAGGGTAGAATTTTGCGCACTGAATTCAGTGTGTTTGGAAGCCCATAACTTGAGCTACACAACTCCAATTGGTGTGAAACCAATGGGAAACGAAACATAATACATAGGGCTAGAATTTTCGTGAAGATACCCTATCTCGAAAATGACCTTAAACTATCCGAAATGAGCCTTAAACTTTGAGACAGAAATCTAGAACCTGCAGAATTTGATCATATGAACAGTAAATTTTGCATGGCCATAACTCTCTCTAGAAAACTCCGATTTAGGCAATTCCTAAACCGATGGAAACCTAAGACATAGTAGAACATTTCATATGGAGAACTTGAGGCCAAATTACGGACTTAACCCAATCAAATTACTGAGCAAATTTGAATCACTGAATCTGCAGAATTGCAGATTTGCCATATGAACAGTAAATTTTGCATGGCCATAGCTCTCTCTAGAAAACTCCAATTTAGGCGATTCTTGAACCGATGGAAACCTAAGACATAGTAGAACATTTTGTATGGAGAACATTAGACTAAATTATGGACTTAACTTGATCAAATTGCTGAACGAAGTTGGATCGATAAATCTGCCAGAACTAAATCTGCAACAAGAATAGTGACAGGAACAGTAATCGTGTTTTGGGCATAACTTGAGCTATAGGTCTCTGAATTAGGCGATCCAAAAAGGAAAATAAAGTTAAGACCTAGATGAACAATTTTCATGAAGAACACCTCACCAAATTATGATCGAAACTAGGAAAAAATTGGATTCAAAGATTGGGGCACCAAGTTGTCCAAAACCAAAATTTTCAAAAATTTACAAAGCTAATTTGGGATGCATTAGACATTCATGTAATGAGTTCTTGGCAGCAATTGAAATGCGTATTGAGACATTCTATTTGTGTATTTTCAGTTGAGAAAGAGGTTGGGACAGACAAGGAATAGTGAGTAAAGAGAAAGGAGAGCATTGAAGGTTTGTGCACAACTAACATTTTCTTCATTTTTAAACTTGTAAATTGCTTGTAATGTGTTAAATTGAATGAGTTTGCTTTGAACAAGTTTACTTTGACTGAAATATGGTTTTTCTCTTACACTTAAGAAATTTGGGTGTTGCCACCTTTATATGGATATTATGATGAATTTAAATGTGTTTATTGGTTTATAAATGTGATTGTTGAGTGGGAAATTTTTAGAAACTGTTTTGAAACCATAGTGGGCATGACAGTCTCTTTCGGAACTCCCCAGTAGTAACGGCTACTTGGGGTTCATAATTGATATTGATTATGTCTCCCATTTATCTTTCATTGAGAGATTAGAAGCTAAGAGAACAAAAGAGTTAGAAGAAATTTAAGATTAGAAGTGGTCACTTGAGGTAAGTTTCTTTTCATATTAGATTAGTTGT
This sequence comes from Hevea brasiliensis, assembly GCF_030052815.1. Classification (NCBI taxonomy): domain Eukaryota; kingdom Viridiplantae; phylum Streptophyta; class Magnoliopsida; order Malpighiales; family Euphorbiaceae; genus Hevea; species Hevea brasiliensis. The sequence continues at coordinate 69,951,553 of NC_079494.1, forward strand.
ATAAGCCTTCAATGAAGTTAACTTATAATGAAATTTCATGAGAGATTGAAAGGAAACATGCATGGAACATAAACTAAGGTTTTGGCCAACTTAGGGAAAATTAGGATTTTGATGTATCTTAGTTAAATTGATGATAAATCTAAGTTAGATTGAGGTAGTATGCATGATTGGGAGTAGTAAGATTTCATGGGATTGCATAAATTAAATTATGGAAAATTAGGGTTCATGGGAAAATTGGGTTTTGGTGCTAGAGAGTGAAATTGGTGTGTGTAGTGTTAAATTATGGTCATTTGAGCTTTATTTTGTTTGAATTGACATTAGGTTGATGAATGGAGGTAATGAAATGATAGGATTAGGGAAATTGCAAGCTTTGGTGTTTGAAAATTATAGGTTTTGTGCTAAGAAGTGCCATTAACGTGTTAATGCTAAATTATAGTCATTTTGGGTAAATTAAATGTGAATTGAGGTTGGTTAGTGGAAGTAATTGAACAAATGAAAAATTGAACTTAGGGTAGAATTTTGCACGCTGAATTCAGTGTGCTTGGAAGCCCATAACTTGAGCTACACAACTCCAATTGGTGTGAAACCAATGGGAAACGAAACATAATACATAGGGCTAGAATTTTCGTGAAGATACCCTATCTCGAAAATGACCTTAAACTATCCGAAATGAGCCTTAAACTTTGAGACAGAAATCTAGAACCTGCAAAATTTGACCATATGAACAGTAAATTTTGCATGGCCATAACTCTCTCTAGAAAACTCTGATTTAGGCAATTCCTAAACCGATGGAAACCTAAGACATAGTAGAACATTTCATATGGAGAACTTGAGGCCAAATTATGGACTTAACCCAATCAAATTACTGAGCAAATTTGAATCACTGAATCTGCAGAATTGCAGATTTGCCATATGAACAGTAAATTTTGCATGGCCATAGCTCTCTCTAGAAAACTCCAATTTAGGCGATTCTTGAACCGATGGAAACCTAAGACATAGTAGAACATTTTGTATGGAGAACATTAGACTAAATTATGGACTTAACTTGATCAAATTGCTGAACGAAGTTGGATCGATAAATCTGCCAGAACTAAATCTGCAACAAGAATAGTGACAGGAACAGTAATCGTGTTTTGGGCATAACTTGAGCTATAGAGCTCTGAATTAGGCGATCCAAAAAGGAAAATAAAGTTAAGACCTAGATGAACAATTTTTATGAAGAACACCTCACCAAATTATGATCGAAACTAGGAAAAAATTGGATTCAAAGATTGGGGCACCAAGTTGTCCAAAACCAAAATTTTCAAAAATTTACAAAGCTAATTTGGGATGCATTAGACATTCATGTAATGAGTTCTTGGGAGCAATTGAAATGCGTATTGAGACATTCTATTTGTGTATTTTCAGTTGAGAAAGAGGTTGGGACAGACAAGGAATAGTGAGTAAAGAGAAATGAGAGCATTGAAGGTTTGTGCACAACTAACATTTTCTTCATTTTTAAACTTGTAAATTGCTTGGAATGTGTTAAATTGAATGAGTTTGCTTTGAACAAGTTTACTTTGACTGAAATATGGTTTTTCTCTTGCACTTAAGAAATTTGGGTGTTGCCACCTTTATATGGATATTATGATGAATTTAAATGTGTTTATTGGTTTATAAATGTGATTGTTGAGTGGGAAATTTTTAGAAACTGTTTTGAAACCATAGTTGGCATGACAGTCTCTTTCGGAACTCCCCAGTAGTAACGGCTACTTGGGGTTCATAATTGATATTGATTATGTCTCCCATTAATAACGATTAGTGGGGTAAGACTACATGAGTACTCATTAGCTAGCTAGTCCTTCCCTCATTAATAATGGTTAGTGAGGTTGAGATTGCTTTGTCGTGGTGTACAACACGGCACTGATCGTGAAATTTTGTCATGGCCTAAACTGTGTTTTGATGTTGGCAATACTAATGCTTTGTGAATTGTGATTTATGAAGTGTGATTTCTCATTTGAAATGTTATTCCAATAAATGGCTCTTATGGACTTAGAACTATTGTGAAGTTTTCATGCTTAAGGAAAATGTGATTTTTTATGCTTTGACAAATTGTGTTTTATCTTAAGTTTTAAAGTTATTAGTTGTGCACCACTGAGTGATATACTCAGCGATAGCTTCTTTATGTTGTCGCAGGTAAGGGAAAGGAGAAGGCTGCCGAGTGAGAGACTTGAAAGCAGCATTTTGGTATTGTTTGTGGGTATTTATGATAGGTATACCCTTGTGATTCCTTTGGATGTATTTTGTACCTATATGTATGGATGTACGGACATTGAGCAATTTGTATTTAAAAGCATTGCATTGCTATCACATTTTGAGTTTATAACTATTTTGTATTTTACTTTGAGACTTATGAAAATTTAACTTTTGCAATATTTAGTCTATCATTATTTCCAATGAATGTTTATATAGAATTTCAACTATTCTCATGCAGCTTTCCGCAAAAGAATTGATAAGATAAAAAGTTATGGTTTTTTTTAAAATCCTTTGTAACATAACTAATGGGTTATCTGTAGGTGGAGTACGGTAATTCATTAGGTATGCTACGGGAACATGTCGTGCCTTACAAGGGATAGGTGTGACATAGAGGCGACTCAAATCAGGTTTGTGCATAATACTTTTTATATTCACTGTTTTTACTAGAAAATTTATTTGGAGAAATGAGTTATGAATAGTTTTTTATTGTTTTGGCTTTGGAAATTTTATTTGGAAATTATTGTGTTACCTACTTTGTAAATGGAAATTTTGAGATAAAATGTGATTTATGGTTTGTATGAAATATTTAAATATGGTGATATGAAATTGTTTTGATTCACACTTGGCATGACAATATTACTATGTTCCTCCTCCACTTGTGGGGGTTGATTTTGGTATTTGATTTTTTTTCCTCCCTCTCTGGCTTGCCAGTTTGAGGTGAGTTTGGATGAGTACTCATTAGCTAGTTAGCCACCTCCCTCATTGATTTCAATTAGTGGGGTGAGTTTGTCTTGTTGTGGTGTACAACACAGCATGTTCAAAAAATTTGTATCATAACCTAAGTTGTGTTATTGATTGGCAAAACTGTGTTATTCAATTGTTTGATCAAATTTGTGTTATATGAGCTACGAAAATTGTGACATGAAATTGTGAACTATTTAAATTGTAAATTGTCAATAAAAGTTTTATATACTGCATTTTAAATTGTTATTGTGCACTACTGAGTAAATTTTACTCAGCGATAGCTTTTTTATTGCTGTCACAGGTAGATAGATAAAGCAGCAGAGTAGGCTGCTTGTGACTTCGCTTTGGGATTTTGTTGGGTATATTGAGTATACCACTTCCTAGTAAATATTATTGTAATGTATGTAAATTGTATGTATATATTGTACTTGGTCTTGAGCAGTTGTAAAATAAAGTTATAAATTATTTTGGCTTGTCAAAATGTTGTATTACAATTCTCTTATTTCAGCTTTTGAAATACTCATTTATTTTGCACTTTATCTTTGGAATTGTTGAAAATGATATTGAATTGAGTTTGAACTTTGTTGAGGACACTGATTTGAGTTTAGCCATATTGGAGTTGGGATTGAACAAATATATTGGAAGTGCTTTTTACATGTTTTTGAAGAACTGTTTTGCTCCAAATATAGACGACACTCTACCGAAATTTTTACAGAAATTATTGATACTTCAGATTTGTTATTTGGTTTCACTTCAGTTAAAAAAAAAATAATTTAACACCTGTCAAAAGTGCTCACCACCGTAAAAAGAAATAAGAAAAGGTTTAAAATCCCTTGTAGTGTACTTAATGGGTTATCAGCAGACGAAGTTTGGTAATTCATTAGGTATACTACGGGATCATGTTATGCCTTATGGAGGGGTAAGGTGTGACATATTCTTAAGAAAATCTCTTAAATAAATGCATCACATACAAGTATTTAAAATTTCTTAAAATAATTGCCTCAATGGAGGACCATGATATAATTGCCATAATTATATTATTTCCAACTTAATCATTTGTTTGGAAGATCTTGTGGTCAGCCTAAATACTATTATGATTTCACTTTGCACATTATCCAATTGGCATGCATATATCATATATTTGCATACATTCATACACATCTCATGCATACATGGATAAACAAATAATATAGGGGATTCAATTCTGAGCCACCAAGAATTGAATCAGGGCATTCCTAGGTGTATTTCATTTATTCATTTTACAAGAGTTGCTGAAGGAGTACATAATCAACCCTTTGATCTTGATTTCCTCCCACTGGTCCCACCAATGCTTTTACCTTCTTGTTCTTCTTGCAATCTAATTACATTGTAACCCTTAGCATACCATGGAGAATTTACAAGAATATGGACTTAAAGTCCTTAAATAAATGAAATTACATCCTAAGCTATCATAACATTTATGATACAAGCCACTAAAGTAAATTAATTATTTTACATCCAAAAGAAAAATTAAAATAAATAAATAAATCCAATCATATTGTGTAACACCCTTACTGTAGCAATTCGTACATTCTACTGTTTCGGTGATTGATGTTGGTTCGGACAGCTAGAACGTCTGGAAAAATATTTAGACTAGAGTGAGAAGTCATAAGTAACTCAAATAATGATAAGAAAAATTTAGGAAAAATTTTAGAAATAAAATACAACCAAGTTAAATGAGCCGGTGCCCTAGCAATGGGTAACCTAGTGGGAAGTTGCGGTCTTCGCAGCTAGAAGCCCTAAACCCAGGAGAAAATTCATAAAATAATTTTTGGGACTCTAGAGAATAGTCATTGAGGTTTCTATGGCATTAGAATGCCAAGAAAATGCTTAGAAAAATTTTTAGATTGGTATAGACGATTTTGGCTCAATAAGCCAAATGGAGGGCATTTTGGTCATTTCGTCTTCAGAGATGATTTTTGACTGACTTATCCAGTTAAGTAAATAATTATTATGATATAAAATATGAATAAATATTGCTACAAATTAAATTGAAATTGAGTAAAAAATAAAGAAAAAGAAAATAAATTAAAAGGGAAATTATGACATCACATGATGTCATTAGTGTGCCCCCACCCAATCATATTGTGACACCAATCTATAAACTTAATTAAAAGCATAAAATGGGCAGAAAAATTGAAGAAACCAATCTATTTCTTCCCTTTCCCATTTCCAGCCGACCCACTCTCTTCCCTAACCTCCACTAATGCTCAACAAAAGCTTCATTTCCCATTTCAATTCACCTCAAAACCTCATCCTTCCTTCACTAAAAATTCCCCTTACCACTAGAGCAAGACTTGGGCAGCAATTAGAAGAAGAGAAAGTGAAAGAAAGTGCGGTGTGAACAAGCTTATAAAATCATCCAAGAGGTTAGAGCTATATTCTTTGCTCTTACTTCCTTCTAAACATGAATTTAAGCTAAGCTAAGTTGAAAACTTATTGAAAATTGAATTAAAAATGCATGATTATGTTCCATGAAATTTTAGTAGCCATGAGGAACCTTGAGGAAATTATGATTTTGATGGAATTAAATTTGATTACTAATGTTCTTCATGAGTTGTATATGATAGAAGTTGAATTATAAGGCCTTATGCATGAGTTGAGGTATTGGAAATTAGGGTTTTGAGCTATATTAGGGTTTGGCCATATTGATGGTAAATGAAATTTTTAATGGTCAATTAGTGACTATTTGGCTGAGTATAATGAGGAATTAAAGTGAATTGTAGCTTGGGATTTGAGGTTGGGTGTGCTGCCTTAAGTGCCCTGCAGGTCTGGATGTAAGTCTAGCATGTTTGGGCAGCTATAACTTGAGTTGTGTAGGTTAAATTGGTGCAAGGCTAATTGGACATGAAATTAGACACATAATGGCACAACTTTGATGAAGGAAACCTGTCTAGAAAATAAACTTAGGATTCCCTAAAAATTGACCAAATCCGAGTAGCACCAATTCTGCATGTGCAAATGAACAGTATTCATTCATTTGGTAATAACTCACTATAGAAATGTCCAATTAACCTGAAATTTATATCAATAGAAAGCTTAGACAATTTAGGACAACTTTTATGAAGGACACAACTTCAAATTTTGACTAGAACTTAATGAAATTGCCCACCAAACTCAGGATACCAAAACTGCCAGAATGGATTTTGCCCAGAAATTCTGGGTACTACCCTATCCTGCCAGTTATGGTATTTATGCCATAACTTGAGCTACAAAACTCCAATTGGAGTGATTCATAAAGGAAATTAAAGAAGACACATAAAGGAACAACTTTGATGAAGAAAAGTTTGCCAAATTTCCATTGTAACAATGACCAATGGAACAGTAAACTTAAGGAATGAAATCTGAAAATTTTGAATAACATAAAATAAGCTTTGAAATGGTATTAGAAATCAAAGCCAGCAAAAATAAAATGTAAAATGTGGTATATTGGTGAACTTAGGCTTAACAAAACTATTATGAATTAAAAAGTCAACCTTTTAAGGGAAATGGTCAAGTGAATAGTAACCTCAATAATATTAATGCAAATGACCAAAACTTAAATTGCAAATGATAAGTTATATAAATAGTGTAATGAATAAATGGATCATGTTAATATAAGAATGAGACATTAGTTCTCATTATTGTAGAAAGAAAAAGTACTTTGAGTACAATGGTATAGAAGGATACTTGATGTGAATTGTGATCATATAAACGATCAAATGAATGTATAAATTATAGTGAATGTATAAATTATATAGAATGGTATTTTAGAAATTTATACTTCTGCTAGTAATAAAAATTAAAACGTTATAAGTTATAATTGGAACATATAATGACAAAATAATACTTATGAACACTTAATGGTACCCATGTGCCCATGTATTGCCTAGACATGTGTGTCAGATTGAATAGATTGGCATGCCAATAGGGTATTGTTTTAGCAATATTGAGAAAGGCTTTATGCCTGTATTCATGGCTTTATACCCGTACTCATGGCTTTTATGCCCGATTATGTGTTATCATGGCTTTTTAGCCATTCTGACTGCATACGTGGTTGACGTTCCGCGTCCTATGGTATGATGGCCCGAGGCACCACTGTGTCTAGTGCCAACGACCCGCTATTGTAACACCCACGTTGTATAGCCTAATATATTTTACTATTCTGGTGACCGGTGTCGGTCCGGACAATTAATGGGATTAGGGCCACACTTAAGACAACTTGAGAAGCCATAAACACAAATAATTAGTAATGTTTAATTAGTTGACTATAAATAAGAAAAACAGAACATAAGAGGTTTAACGAGCCGAGAGTCACAGCGATGAGTGACCTCCTCGGGAACGACTGCGAAGTCGTTTTAAACTCAAATTTCGAACCGTAAAAAGCGACGCTGCGGTCCTTAGGACCCTTATGAACACAGTGGAAAAGAGAAAATCACGAAAAAGAACTGTTAAGCCAGTCAAATAATTAGGTCAGGGAGCTGGAAGAAATTTGGGATTATTTGCAAACCGGGATGAACCGGCGAGGGGCAATTTGGTCAATTGACCCCGAGAGCTGACTCCTGACCGAACTGTCAAATAAAATAGGAGAAAAGAAAATTTCAAAATCGACAATTAAATTAAAGAACTAATAGAAAAATAAATAGAAAAAAAAAAAAGAGAAAAAGGATGGAAAAGTCAAAGTTGATGACATCACTAATGATGTCATAAACAAATTTGTTAAATATTTATTAAATTGATATTTATGGTCTTCCAAAGCAAAATAAACAAAAGGAAACAAAAGAAAAAAAAAATTAGAAAAGCCTCATTTCTTCTTCCTTGTGCCGTCCCCATCCCCTCTCATTTTCCTCCATGGAAAGCCACCATTAAAGCTTGCATACAAGCTTTAATTTTCCCACTCAATTCTCATAACTCCCCTAAAAATACTACTAAAGCTTGTTATTACTACTTAAGAAGGAGATTTCAAGAAGAAAGAAGAGCAAAGGTTAGGGTTTTGAAGCTTTAAGTGAGGTTAGCATATCAAACTCTTTATTTTTCCATTTAAATGCATGTTTAGGTAATTAAGTGAGCTTAGAACTTGATTTAAATGAAACCAACATGGGAGAGGGACCAAACTGAAATTTGGGCAGCTTGATAGGAGTATGATTTACATGAAATTGATGCATTAGAATGAGTTTAAAAGCTTTGATTAGTTGAATGGTTAAGGTTAAGTGCACTAGTTATGGTTAAATGCAAGAGTTAGTGAGTTTAGGGTTTCAATGCAAGGGTTTATGAACCAAAAATTGGAGAAATGCATAAATGGCATATTTGACCTATTGTGAAATGAAATAATGATCAATTAGGACCAAATAAATTGTATGGGAATGGTGGAAAATTTAGCTAAATTCGTAGGTCAATGGTCATGCTGCTGGCAGCATGACCAAACCCACTTTGAAGGACCAAAACTCAAATTTTACAAGTCCAATTGATATGCCACCAATTGGAGATGAAAATAGACATAAAAGAGCACAATTTTCATTAAGGAACCATGGCCAAAAACTGACCAAAACTTGGTGAAACAATTGGCCAAAGTGAATTGATAGCAAGCTGCCCTGCACCAAAACTGACCAAATGAATAGTAACTGTTCATTTGGTCATAACTCGAGTTAGACAGGTCAAATTGACCTGAAATTTGGCCAGGGGTTAGAGGGCATATAGATCTAAAACTTTCATGAAGAACATCACCCCAAATTATGCCATTAACCCATTCAAATTATTGAGCAAAGTTAGGGTACCAAACCTGCAGCTCTGCAGAAATTTCATTGAGCAGCAATGTTTGGATGGCTATAACTCTCTCTAGGAAACTCGGATTTAGGTGATTCTTGAACTGATGGAAACCTAAGACATAGTAGAACATTTCATATGAAGAAAGTTAGACCAAATTATGAACTTAACTTAATCAAATTACTGACCAAAATTGAACCAAAATCTGCCAGAACCCAAAAGTGCAGTATGAATAAAGGCACGTGAAAGAAACTTATTTTGGCCATAACTTGAGCTACAAAACTCCGATTGAGGTGATCCAAAAATGAGAATACACTTAAGACAATAAGGAACATTTTTTATGAAGGAAGTTTTGTCAAATTCCAACAGTAGATCGACCAATGAAATAGTGCAACTTCGGATCACAAAACCGAAAATTGGCAATTTTGCCAAAAATGGCCTATGCTTTGAAAAAGTGACCAAAACCAACAAGTTTAATGAACAAAATGTGGTATGTGGGTGAAGTTGGAGTTTCCATACCTATTAATCCTTAGAAAGTCAATTATTTGACTTAAATAGTGTAGTGAATAGTAACCCGAAAAACAAAATTTCGAGAACGTCGAATTTAACACGTTAGAAATAGGTAAATGAGAAGTTAAAATTTATTTTGGGATTTATGTTAAGTTCTAGTACTGAAACATTATAAAATTTTGTGTTTCAGTTGAAAAGAATATCGGGATGGAACCCGAGGAAACGAGTCGAGGCTAAGGGACGACTCGCTTGAGGTTTGTGCACAATAAACCCTATTTAAGCATTTTATCCTTGAAAAATTGATTTATTACGCATTATGAATTTATGAACTTTTGTGTTGCCACCTTGTGATCAAATTGTAACTTTGGAAATGGATTTGATTTTTGTATGCAATATTTGAATGAAATGTTTGAAACGAATTTTTGATTCACACTTAGCATGACAGTTACTTATTATTCCTCCTCCATTTATGGGGTTGAGATCGTTTATTTTCCTCCCTCTTTGGCTTGCCAGTTGAGGTTGTAGATCGGATGAGTACTCATTAGCTAGCTAGCCACCTCCCTCATTGGTTTCGATTAATGGGGTTGAGATTGCTTTGTCATGGTGTACAACACGGCATTGATCGGAAATTTTGTGTCATGGCTTAAGTTGTGTACGACTTTGGCAACACTGTGTTTATGCAATTGTTTGACTAAACTGTTGTTTAATATATTATTTGACAAAATGAGTTGTTATGAGCTTTGATATTTGCGAAATGTGATTGTGAAGTATTCAAATTATGTTTCATCAATAAATGATTTATGTATCGCATTTTAAATCTTTATTGTGCACCACTGAGTATGTTTATACTCAGGGATAGTTTAATTTACTGTCGCAGATAAAAGCAAGGAGAAAGCAGCAGAGTGAGCTGCGGGATTGATGAGATCTTTTTTATCCCTTTTTGTACGGGTATTGTTTTATACCCTTATGGTTATTTTGATGTAAATACTGTAATGTCATAAGTATCAATGTAAATTGAGCAGTTGTAAATAAACTATAATAATATTATTTTAGATTTTCTTCTGTAAATTTGATATTTGTACATATGGATTTTCTGCCTTATGTTTTGTGAATGGAATTATTGAACATACTGAGTTGACAAATTTGACTTGGATTGTGAAACTGTTTTGAAATGGATTGACTTGAGTTGAAATGTGAATTATTGGAGGTTGGGAGTTGTAAAATAGTTTTGGAAGTGCTTTTTTCAGGTATTTGAAGAACTGGTTTCTCAAAATACAGAGGGAACTCTGTCAAAATTTTTATAAAATTTGCGACAAAATTTGAATGGACAAAAATTTTTACTAGTATTTAAACTTGGAATAAATGGTTTTTAATTCTTACCAAAATGCTCACCACTTCCAAAATGTAAGAAAATTGTTTTAAAATCCCTTGTAGGGTACTTAATGAGTTATCGGTAAGTGAAGTTCGGTAGTTCATTAAGTATTCTACGGGAGCATGCTATGCCTTACGGAGGGGTAAGGTGTGACATATTTTAGTGGTATCAGAGCATGGTTTTGCAATAAATTTTGGCTATGTGTATGAACATTTTATTGATAAGTACAACTGCTCAAGTGTCTTTAATTGATACATATGACATATTTACATCATGAATATGCACTAATGAAGGTCAACCTCCTTGTGTTTAATCTCAGGAAGTAGAAAATTTGAGAAAACGGAATGGAAGGAGGAGATCATTCCGAAGAACAATCTATTGAGGCTGAGGTTCAAGGGGAAGCCCCAGCACTCTAGAATGTGAGTGGGTCAGCCACTCCAGCTCCTGCTCCAGCACCGCAGTTTCCTGCTCAATTTATGCAGTAGATGGCTGCCTTTTTTCAGCAAATGGCGGGTTATGTGCCACCCCAAGCTCAAATGCCAGATTTACAAAGACAACCACAAATTTCTCACTCGGCAATATGAAAATCGATGAAATTTGGGGCCACCGAGTTTAAAGGCACCGTGGATCCACCGGAAGCGTAATGCTGGTTGGAAAGAATGGAACGGGTTTTTAGAAAGTCGCAGCAGTACGTAAGAAATGAAGTTTGAGTATTCGCTCTCCTTATTACAAGGGGATGCCTATGAATGGTGGAAGACCATCCCCACACCTGGTGGAGCCACTGTGTTAACACAGTCCGACTTCTTGAGGAATTCGGCGTAAATGGGTTACCGATGCATATGTGGACATGAAGTTGCAAGAATTCTTGAGTTTGAAACAAGGGAACCGAACTGTAGCAGAATATGAGAGAGATTTTTCAAGACTAAGCCACTATGATGGAAGCTTAGTCTCCACCCCCAGATACAGATGCAAGAGGTTTGAGTCCGGCTAAGGCAGAGTCTGAGAATGCAAGTTGTGGGATTCGGACATCGAATTTTGCCGAATTGATCTCACAGCCCTAGAACTAGAAAGGATAGAATCGTAAGGGCAAAGAAGAAGGGTCCACAAGAGAAAACGAAAAGACTACCGAACAAGCATCCGGAAGTGGTTTTGGGAAGAGGAAATGCTTTGGGGATCTAGCTCCAGAGAGGCCGAGGCGATTTTCTCGCCAAAGACCACCTCGGATGCAGTCAAGACCCAACCAAAGACCCCGAGGAGCTCTATCAGTACGGCAGTGCGAAACCTGTGGTAGAACTCATGGTGGGGTTTGTTACAGAGCTACTGGTGCGTGTTTTAACTGTGGAGGGAGCGGACATTTCGCTAAGGATTGCACTAGTCCGCGCCGTGCAGGTCTTTCACTACATCCAAGGATCACCAAGTCTCGCACCTGCAGGGTCACACCACCGCTAGAGGCAGAGGTAGAGATAGGGGTCCTGGTAACACCCCTGGAAGTCAGAGCACTGTTAACCAGCCAGCATCTAGTGGCGCACCAGTTAGAGTATATACCATGCGTCAAAGGGAAGAGGCGGAAACATCAGATGTTGTAGCTGGTAATTTCTCCATCCTTGACAAAGATGTGCATGTGTTATTTGATCCTGGCTCCACACATTCGTATGTTAGTGCTAGTGTGATGTGTTCTACTACTATTCCGTGTGTACAAATGGACTATGATGTGTTAGTAACTAGTCCATTAGGCCAGGAGGTCAGGGTAAATAGGCTATATAGAGACTGTCCTTTGGTGATCCAAGGACACACTTTTTTGTCTGATTTAATTGAAATGCCCTTCAGAGATTATGACATTATCTTGGGCATGGATTGGTTAGCCAGGCATCATGCTATGATTGACTGTAGACTGAAGACAGTCACTTTTGGTCTTCCTCAGTATGGTGATGTAGTAATACAGGGGGAGAGGCAGTTATTGCCTTCAAACATCATTTCAGCTGCACTGGCTAGAAAAATGATTAGAAAAGGGTGTGAGGCGTACTTGGCACATGTGATAGACACCCAAGTGGGGAGTCCAAAGATCAAGGACATTCCTATCAGATGTGACTTTCCGGATGTGTTTCCTGATGAATTGCCAGGATTACCTCCAGAAAGAGAAGTGCAGTTTGAAATTGATGTTATGCCTGGTGTGGACCCAATCTCCATAACGCCATACAGAATGGCACCAGCGGAACTAAAAGAATTGAAAGTGCAGTTGCAAGAGTTGCTTGATAAGGGCTTCATTCGCCCTAGTGTGTCACCTTGGGGAGTGCCAGTATTATTTGTAAAGAAGAAGGATGGCACTCTCCGGCTATGCATTGACTATCGGCAGTTGAATAAGGTGACAATAAAGAACAGATACCCATTACCCCGTATTGATGACTTGTTTGATCAGTTGAGGGGTGCAGCTGTATTCTCCAAAATTGACCTGAGATCAGGTTATTATCAGCTGAAAGTACAAGAGCAAAGTATTGCTAAAGCGCTTCGTAACTCGCTATGGCCATTATGAGTTCTTGGTCATGCCATTCGGGTTAACTAATGCTCCTACGCTTTTATGGATCGATGAACACTATCTTCGCACCATACCTCGACCGCTTGTTGTGGTATTCATTGATGATATATTGGTCTATTCGAGGAATGCAGAAGAGCATGATAGACATCTGCGGATTGTACTAAAGACTTTGAGGGAGAAACAACTATATGCCAAATTGTCAAAATGTGAATTTTGGCTGAATGAGATATCCTTTTTGGGGCATGTAGTATCAGAAGAGGGCATTAAGGTAGATCCTAGCAAGATTGAAGTCGCCCCATTGGAAGCCACCCGAAATGTCACGTAGATTCGCAATTTTCTGGGTTAATGGATACTACCGTCGATTTGTGAAGGATTCTCCATGTTGGCATCTCCATTGACCAAGCCGCTTAGAAAGGATGTGAAATTTCAAAGGATGACAAATGCCAGCAAAGTTTTGATGAATTGAAAAGATGTTTGATAGAGGCTCCAGTCCTGACTTTACCTACATAGGGTAAAGAATATACAGTTTACGGCGATGCTTCTCACAACGGATTAGGTTGTGTGCTGATGCAAGATCGAAATGTTATTGCCTATGCATCATGCCAGCTAAAACCGCATGAGAGGAATTATCCGACGCATGATTTGGAGCTTGCAGCCATTGTGTTTGCTCTTAAGATCTGGAGACATTATTTGTATGGGGAGAAGTGTTACATTTACACAGATCATAAGAGTTTGAAGTATTTGGGCACCCAGAAAGAGTTGAATTTGAGACAGAGGAGATGGTTAGAATTGATAAAAGACTATGATTGTCTGATAGACTATCAGCCAGGGAAAGCTAATGTTGTGGCTGATGCCTTAAGTCGCAAGACTATGGCAAGTCTACGGGTTACTCCTTTGTCTTTGGTACATGAGTTAAGATCATTGCATGCCAGCTTAGAGGTTAATGATGAGGGGCAAGCAGCCGTTGCATGGCATGTACAGCCAGTGCTGATTGATCAGATAAGAATGGCTGCTCAGAATGATCAGAAGTATCAGAAGTTGATGGAAGAAGTCCGACAGGGCAAGAAACCAGAATTCTCAATCAGAGATGATGGTTTACTGTTACACCAGGGTAGAATATGTGTTCCTAATGATGTTGATTTGAGGCAGATCATTTTGAAGGAAGCACATGAGTCTCCTTTTGCCATGCACCCTGGTGGCACAAAAATGTATAGAGGGCTAAAGGAGCATTACTGGTGGATGGGTATGAAGAGAGATGTGGCAGAGTTTATTTCTAAATGCCTAACTTGTCGGCCAAGTAAAGGCAGAGCATCAAGTACCATTGGTTGTTACATCCACTACCGATGCAGTGGAAATGGGAGAGAATAACAATGGATTTTGTGATGGGACTTCCGAGGACACAGAAGAGTCATGATGCAGTTTGGGTCATTGTTGACAGACTAACCAAGTCTGCTCATTTTCTGCCAGTCCGAATGGACTACAGTTTGGACAGATTGGCCAGGATGTACATCGATGAGATTGTGAGATTGCATGGAGTGCCAGTATCTATCGTATCAGACAGAGATCCTAGGTTCACTTCTAGATTCTGGGGTAGTCTTCAGAGAGCCCTAGGAACTAGATTGAACTTCAAGATCGCATTCCATCCACGCATGCATGGCCATCCGAGAGGGTAATTCAGATTTTGGAGGATATGCTACGGGCTTGTGTGATTGAGTTTGAGGGCAGTTAGGATACACACTTGCCTTTGATTGAGTTTGCTTACAACAATAGCTACTAATCAAGCATTGGGATGCCTCCATATGAAGCTTTGTATGGCAGAAAATGTAGAACCCCGTTGTGTTGGGATGACATGGGTGAAAGAAAGATGATCGGACCCGAAATTGTTCAACAGACTGAAGAGAAAATCAGGGTGATCAGAGATCGACTTAAAGCTGCATCAGACCGTCAAAAGTCCTATGTTGATTTGAAAAGAAGGGATATTGAGTATGCAGTGGGTGAGAAAGTTTTCCTCAAAGTTTCTCCTTGGAAGAGAATTATGAGATTCGGCAGAAAGGGAAAACTAAGTCCTCGTTTCATTGGGCCATATGAGGTTCTGGAGAGAGTGGGTCCTTTGGCTTATCGTTTGGCACTACCTCCAGAGTTAGAGAAGATACATAATGTCTTCCATGTGTCTATGTTGAGGAGGTATCGATCAGACCCATCTCATGTACTACCAGTAGAGGAAATTGAAGTGAATCCAGACCTCACATATGAAGAAGAACCCATAGAGATTCTGGCATATGAGGTGAAAGCAACTCTGGAACAAGCAGATACCGTTAGTAAAAGTGCTGTGGAACCATCATTCGGGCCAGGAGGCTACTTGGGAACGAGAGGAGGACATGAGAAGATAGCACCCACAGCTATTCAGAGATTGATACCAGGTAAAATTTCGAGACGAAATTTATTTAAGGGGGGGAGAATTGTAACACCCCCGTTGTATAGCCTAGTATATTTTACTATTTCGGTGACCGGTGTCGGTCCGAACAATTAATGGGATTAGGGCCACACTTAAGACAACTTGAGAAGCCATAAACACAAATAATTAGTAATGTTTAATTAGTTGCCTATAAATAAGAAAAACAGAACATAAGAGGTTTAACGAGCCGAGAGTCACAGCGATGAGTGACCTCCTCAGGAACGACTGCGAAGTCGTTTTAAACTCAAATTTCGAACCGTAAAAAGCGACGCTGCGGTCCTTAGGACCCTTATGAACACAGTGGAAAAGATAAAATCACGAAAAAGAACTGTTAAGCCAGTCAAATAATTAGGTCAGGGAGCCGGAAGAAATATGGGATTATTTGCAAACCGGGATGAACCGGCGAGGGGCAATTTGGTCAATTGACCCCGAGAGCTAACTCCTGACCTAACTGTCAAATAAAATCGGAGAAAAGAAAATTTCAAAATCGACAATTAAATTAAAGAACTAATAGAAAAATAAATAGAAAAAAAAAAGAGAAAAAGGATGGAAAAGTCAAAGTTGATGACATCACTAATGATGTCATAAACAAATTTGTTAAATATTTATTAAATTGATATTTATGGTCTTCCAAAGCAAAATAAACAAAAGGAAACAAAAGAAAAAAAAAATTAGAAAAGCCTCATTTCTTCTTCCTTGTGCCGTCCCCATCCCCTCTCATTTTCCTCCATGGAAAGCCACCATTAAAGCTTGCATACAAGCTTTAATTTTCCCACTCAATTCTCATAACTCCCCTAAAAATACTACTAAAGCTTGTTATTACTACTTAAGAAGGAGATTTCAAGAAGAAAGAAGAGCAAAGGTTAGGGTTTTGAAGCTTTAAGTGAGGTTAGCATATCAAACTCTTTATTTTTCCATTTAAATGCATGTTTAGGTAATTAAGTGAGCTTAGAACTTGATTTAAATGAAACCAACATGGGAGAGGGACCAAACTGAAATTTGGGCAGCTTGATAGGAGTATGATTTACATGAAATTGATGCATTAGAATGAGTTTAAAAGCTTTGATTAGTTGAATGGTTAAGGTTAAGTGCACTAGTTATGGTTAAATGCAAGAGTTAGTGAGTTTAGGGTTTCAATGCAAGGGTTTATGAACCAAAAATTGGAGAAATGCATAAATGGCATATTTGACCTATTGTGAAATGAAATAATGATCAATTAGGACCAAATAAATTGTATGGGAATGGTGGAAAATTTAGCTAAATTCGTAGGTCAATGGTCATGCTGCTGGCAGCATGACCAAACCCACTTTGAAGGACCAAAACTCAAATTTTACAAGTCCAATTGATATGCCACCAATTGGAGATGAAAATAGACATAAAAGAGCACAATTTTCATTAAGGAACCATGGCCAAAAACTGACCAAAACTTGGTGAAACAATTGGCTAAAGTGAATTGATAGCAGGCTGCCCTGCACCAAAACTGACCAAATGAACATTAGCTATTCATTTGGTCATAACTCGAGTTAGACAGGTCAAATGGACCTGAAATTTGGCCAGGGGTTAGAGGGCATATAGATCTAAAACTTTCATGAAGAACATCACCCCAAATTATGCCATTAACCCATTCAAATTATTGAGCAAAGTTAGGGTACCAAACCTGCACCTCTGCAGAAATTTCATTGAGCAGCAATGTTTGGATGGCTATAACTCTCTCTAGGAAACTCGGATTTAGGCGATTCTTGAACCGATGGAAACCTAAGACATAGTATAACATTTCATATGAAGAAAGTTAGACCAAATTATGAACTTAACTTAATCAAATTACTGACCAAAGTTGAACCAAAATCTGCCAGAACCCAAAAGTGCAGTATGAACAGTGCACGTGAACAGTAAACTTATTTTGGCCATAACTTGAGCTACAAAACTCCGATTGAGGTGATCCAAAAATGAGAATACACTTAAGACAATAAGGAACATTTTCTATGAAGGAAGTTTTGTCAAATTCCAACAGTAGATCGACCAATGAAATAGTGCAACTTCGTATCACAAAACCGAAAATTGGCAATTTTGCCAAAAATGACCTATGCTTTGAAAAGGTGACCAAAACCAACAAGTTTAATGAACAAAATGTGGTATGTGGGTGAAGTTGGAGTTCCCATACCAATTAATCCTTAGAAAGTCAATTATTTGACTTAAATAGTGCAGTGAATAGTAACCCGAAAAACAAAATTTCGAGAACGTCGAATTTAACACGTTAGAAATAGGTAAATGCGAAGTTAAATTTTATTTTGGGATTTATGTTAAGTTCTAGTACTGAAACATTGTAAAATTTTGTGTTTCAGTTGAAAAGAATATCGGGAAGGAACCCGAGGAAACGAGTCAAGGCTAAGGGATGACTTGCTTGAGGTTTGTGCACAATAAACCCTATTTAAGCATTTTATCCTTGAAAAATTGATTTATTACGCATTATGAATTTATGAACTTTTGTGTTGCCACCTTGTGATCAAATTGTAACTTTGGAAATGGATTTGATTTTTGTATGCAATATTTGAATGAAATGTTTGAAACGAATTTTTGATTCACACTTAGCATGACAGTTACTTATTATTCCTCCTCCATTTATGGGGTTGAGATCTTTTATTTTCCTCCCTCTCTGGCTTGCCAGTTGAGGTTGTAGATCGGATGGGTACTCATTAGTTAGCTAGCCACCTCCCTCATTGGTTTCGATTAATGGGGTTGAGATTGCTTTGTCGTGGTGTACAACACGGCATTGATCGGAAATTTTGTGTCATGGCTTAAGTTGTGTACGACTTTGGCAACACTGTGTTTATGCAATTGTTTGACTAAACTGTTGTTTAATATATTATTTGACAAAATGAGTTGTTATGAGCTTTGATATTTGCGAAATGTGATTGTGAAGTATTCAAATTATGTTTCATCAATAAATGATTTATGTATCGCATTTTAAATCTTTATTGTGCACCACTGAGTATGTTTATACTCAGCGATAGTTTAATTTACTGTCGCAGATAAAAGCAAGGAGAAAGCAGCAGAGTGAGCTGCGGGATTGACAAGATCTTTTTGATCCCTTTTTGTACGGGTATTGTTTTATACCCTTATGGTTATTTTGATGTAAATACTGTAATGTCATAAGTATCAATGTAAATTGAGCAGTTGTAAATAAACTATAATAATATTATTTTAGATTTTCTTCTGTAAATTTGATATTTGTACATATGGATTTTCTGCCTTATGTTTTGTGAATGGAATTATTGAACATACTGAGTTGACAAATTTGACTTGGATTGTGAAACTGTTTTGAAATGGATTGACTTGAGTTGAAATGTGAATTATTGGAGGTTGGGAGTTGTAAAATAGTTTTGGAAGTGCTTTTTACAGGTATTTGAAGAACTGGTTTCTCAAAATACAGAGGGAACTCTGTCAAAATTTTTATAAAATTTGCAACAAAATTTGAATGGACAAAAATTTTTACTAGTATTTAAACTTGGAATAAATGGTTTTTAATTCTTACCAAAATGCTCACCACTTCCAAAATGTAAGAAAATTGTTTTAAAATCCCTTGTAGGGTACTTAATGAGTTATCGGTAAGTGAAGTTCGGTAGTTCATTAAGTATTCTACGGGAGCATGCTATGCCTTACGGAGGGGTAAGGTGTGACAGCTATCCAGTTTAATCAGCCAGTCATAGGTTACTTGGGCAGTGAAATTTGTCATGAATAATGTGAATTAAATGAATGAATGAGAAACAAAACTAGAATTAGTTTTAAAATTTTATTTACTATGAAATGATCCAAACACCTAGTAAATGTTGAGCGAAAGGATAAAAAGATTAGCAAATAGATATCATTTAAATAAATAATTACAACTGCATCTTCTGAAATAACATAAATAGAAATATAATATACTAATATATTTTGTATTTTGTATATCACTACAGTAAATTTAGGAAACAACGATTCTAAAGAACAATATAATATAACAAAAGATAATTAATATTAGGAATTCCATATGAAATGAAAATAATTCTTAATTATGCAAATTAAGTTTTATTTCCATCTGTATTATGTATAAATTATTCTCTTTTTATATTATTGCATCACTAAGCAGAAATGCTTAGCGTGATGGATTTGTTTCCTTCGCGCAGGTACTGAAGGCAAAACTCAGTGGATATTAGACTGGGATTTTGAAGTCCAGATCTGCAGAAGTGTCAGAAGGGTTCAAAGTTGTCACCTCCTCAATAATGCATGTAGATAGGGCCCATATAGATCATATTTTGTATTTTGTATAAAATTCTTAGATATTGTATTGTAATGTAGATTATGAACAGGTAATTAATAGGAATGCGATGTAAATTAATAAATTAGCTTTTTCATATGTAATTAATTTATATATCATGTAAATTACGAAATTATGCAATTATTTTGTAAATTATGTAAATTAATGAAATTTGAAAATTTTGCTTATGTAATTTGAGCATGAATGAGATTGTATGAGTTTGAAGACAGAATTGAAATATATAGATGATGCATGAAATGATGAGATAATTATTGCAAATATATTATTGAAATTTCAAACAGGTAAATAGCGAGATAGGCCAAGCGGTATTAGAATAAGGGAAACTCCGTTAGTTTCTCTGTTAAAAAATAATTGATATTAAATTAAACGAATTTAAAATTTTTAAAGAAATAAAGTAAGATAAGATAGAGTGCTCTGGCATCGAATATTGCACACCTCGCTCAGCTACACTGTAGTCGGGTGAGGGGTGTCACTCATTGGTCTTTTATTGTCCATGATCATCCATCATGCATATTTAAAATTTAACAATTAAATAAAAATATATATGCTTAAAAATTAAATTGAATATCACATATTCAACTAAAACTAAAATTTGAATCTTATTCAAATAAATTTAAACTTAGAAACTTTTTCCAAATTTAATTCCATGAAAATAATTTTCATAAATTAATTATGTGATTAAAATTCCTAATTAAACAATTTAATTAGGTATGGGCTTAATTTTGGGCTTTAAAATACACAACAATTGCATAATGGGCCCAAAAACTAAGCCCAACACGCCTCAACAAGGAAGAACTCGGCCGAGAATGAAGAACAAGGCCTGGGGTGTCACACCCTATTCCTCCGTAAGATGTAACAAGATCTTGTAGTACACCTAATGAATTACCGTACTTCACCTACCGGTAATCTATTAAATATACTACAAGGGATTTTAACTCAACTTTCGTGAAATTTAAATCATCGATTAAAATCTGGTGTTATAAAATTTTTTTCAAAATTTCGGCAGAGTGCCGGCTGTATTTTGAGAAAACAGTTCTTCAAACCTGAAAAGGAAAACACTCCAAATTATTTTCACAAATACAACTCAAATAAACTTCATTTCATCTCATAATTCAATCTCAATATTCAAATCATTTCATTTTCAAACCAACCTCATCATAAAAGAAACATTTCATTGATTACAAGACTAAAAAATTAATATTACAAAAAATATACAGGTAAATGAAATCTCAAATTTACATTACAATAATTTGCACTTAATTACATACCAAAATATTTTACAAGAGTTTTTATACAACTACTCAAATAATTTACATACATATCATTACTTGCATACATCAAAACCTATGTACATGGGTATACCTATGATATACCTGGAGCTGATCAGAATGTGTCTTCAAAGAAGCTTACTCAACTGCTCTATGTTCTTTTTACCTGCGATAGCATACAAAGCTATCATTGAGTGGTGAACTCAGTGGTGCACAACTATAATTTAAAACATGGTACAATATACATTGACAAAATTATAACAATTAATTTGAAAGTCTCGAAATTCAACAAAATTCCAAAAGTCAAAATCTTCATTGCCAATAATATAAATCATTAGTTAAAATGACTTTGAGCAAGAAATTCAATTTATCAAATCACAAGTAGACATTTAAAGTAATTCCAACAATCATGGAAATAAAGATTAATTCCAACAAAATCAATTATGCATAAATCCCATTTGAAATCGAAATTCTTTACTGTTCAAAAATCATTCTTTATCTCACTAACTATGCAAGACTAATCCAAAAGGGCCATCTTCAGAGTGATTCTAACTCCCTATGGTCGGGGAGGTCGAATCGGATTCTAACTCCCTATGGCCAGGGAGTTCGAATCATCGTGCACAGTACACATCACAATAATGAAACTTCTGAAAGGGCCATAACATAAAAACTTAGATCTAACCTCTAATAAGAGGACAATATGAGCCTGTGCACGTACCATGGTAATAAAAACAAAGCTAACTCCATTGTCTCCTCAACAAATGAGAGAGACGGGTAATAACCTAGTCAAGCATCTATAGTGAGATATAAAACAATATCATGAATCTCTTTATCAGTAATTCGATTCAAAGTCAATTCCAATATCCAATAATTTTTATGCTCATCACAATTCAAAACATAAATTTCTATTTTTCCATGCAATTGCCCATCACAATTCAAAACATATTCTATCAAAATTTTCCAAAACATAATTTATTCAATCCACAACAATGCTTAATAGTTGTTGAAATACCATTTCACAAAGCTAAATTCATACATACTATAATAATTTCAATAATCATTGAATTAAATTCAATACTTGATAAATATAATACATAAGGAAAATAGCGTCATTTAATCATATGAAATATTCAAAACAAAATCGATTAAAAACTAGTTGTGCACAAACCTCTGATGAGTCGCCTCTTGGCCTTGACTCAGTGGGTCTTTTCCCTTCCCAGTGTCTTTTCTAACTGAAACACATAATTTAAAGTGTTTCAGTACTCATTTAAATCGTTTCTAATAATAAGGTTAAATAATTAAATTTTATTAATACTATTCCTTTCATTAGTCAACCTATAATGTTGATCTTTAATGCACACTAGGTAAATTAGTTTTAATGTCACTAATATGTTCCATTTTTCATTCCTCACATATTGATATATGTTGCCAATTTCATTTTAAAGCTTATTGCATTTTATTGCAATTATTCAGATTTCATGGCCAATGTTTACTGTCTATTGGACCAAGCTATAGTGTAAATTTAACAGATTTCTCTTCATTAAATTGTTTCTCATTGTGTCTTCTCTAATTTTCTTTTTGAATCATGTCATTTGGATTTGTATAACTCAAGTTATGGTCAATTGACCATAACTAGGTCAATTCTGAATTTTGGTTCCCTTAATAGGCAGTTTTAGTATTACACTTTTCCAATTTTATTTGAGTAGGTTACTGCCATATTTAGGTCTATTGCTCTTCATAGGATATGTTACCCTATGTCTTATGGTCACTAAGAATTTTTTATTGTAATTTTTCAAGTCTTGTAGAGTCACTTATGGTCAAGTTATTGGAATGGACTCAATGGTCTTATAGTGACAGGATGTTCAACTAGGGCAGTAGATTTAACCCAACATTTGAGCTTCTTACATTCATAAGGTGAGGGAGAGGTCTAAAACAAAGTTGAAGATATATTTCTTAGCTTTCCAGAATGGTATGGCTCATTTTGTTTGAAGACTTCTAGTGGGAGTTATACTTAAAACACTTTGCTGGAGTTAATGGTCATTTGAACCATTTCTAGATTTGGTATGCCAACTTAATCAAGTTAATTGACCTAGTTCCCTAAGTTTCTGGGTTTTGGTCAAAATACCATTATTGTAGGCCTATATCTTAGTGAAAATTTGGCACTGGTTTCATGGCATTTGGAGTTATATGGACCAAGTTATGGTCATTTTACTATTGCTGGTCAAGTTGCACTTATATTGCAAAGTTTAGGCCATTTTTAGGTCAAAGTCAATTCAGCCAGTTTTTATAACCCAAATTGTGCAAGCATTTTGACTTGGTTTTGGTCATTTCTGGGCTTTGGTGTCTTCATAAGAGTTGTAGCTCTATGTCTAAGCTTTCCATGGTAAGGTCATTTGGACCTATTTTGAGTGAGTTATGGCCAAAATACTGACTACTGTTTATATGGTCAAAATTATGGGTTTTCATGTCATGCAATTCCGGATTTGGTCATTCTTTTAGGTCACTTATAGGTAGAATTTGGACAAGCTCTCTACATGAAAGTTGGCCTATTTTATGTCTAGTTTCACCTCCAGTTGGCCTCATACCAATTGGAGTCACAACTTTACACTTATAACCTAATTTATACACTGCCAACAATCACAACCTGCATAAGAGAATTTACACTCCCAATTTGGCAATCCTCCTCCTCCCAATACTTCAATATTCATTCTTGGCACTTCTATATTTATTCAACACAATTCCAGCAAAGTAAATTGGGCAGAATACTCAAGTAATATAGGCTCCCTTGACTGCTTAAAATTGGGCAGTCCAATAACTCAACAATTCTTCAAATTTCTTCACCCAAAATACTCCTCATAACCTCAACACAAATTTTAATAAAGCAAGTTTATCACACCCTACTCCTCCGCAACATGTAACATGATCCCGTAGCATACCTAATAAATTACCGTACTTCGCCTACCGGTAACCCATTAAATATACTACAAGAGATTTTAAATCAATTTTCTAGAAATTTAAATAATCGATTAAAATCTGGTGTTATAAAAATTTTTCAAAATTTCAGCAAAGTGACGACTGTATTTTGAGAAAACAGTTCTTCAAACCTGAAAAAGAAAACACTCCCAATATGTTTTCTCAAATAAAACTCCAATAAACTTCATTTTATCTCATAATTCAATCTCAATAATCAAATCATTTAATTTTCAAACCAACCTCATGATAAAGAAACATTTCATTGATTACAAGATTCAAAAATTAATATTACAAAACTATTCAGGTAAATGAAATCTCAAATTTACATTTATAATAATTTACATTTAATTATACACCAAAATAGTTTACAAGAGTTTTTATACAACTGCTCAAATAATTTACATTCATATATTTACATGCATACATTAAAACCTGTGTACATGGGTATACCAATGATATACCTGGAGCTGATCTGAATGTGTCTTCAAAGAAGCTTACTCAACTGCTCTATGCTCTTTTCACCTACGATAGCATACAAAGCTATCGCCGAGTGGTGAACTCAGTGGTGCACAACTATAATTTAAAACATAGTACAATATACATTGACAAAATTATAACAATTAATTTGAAAGTCTCGAAATTCAACAAAATTCCAAAAGTCAAAATCTTCGTTGCCAATAATATAAAGCATTAGTTAAAATGACTTTGAGTAAGAAATTCAATTTATCAAATCACAACTGGACATTTGAAGTAATTCCAACAATCATGGAAATAAAGATTAATTCCAAAAAAATCAATTTTACATAAATCATAATTGAAATCACAATTCTTTACTATTCAAAAACCATTCTTTATCTCACTAACTATGCAAGAGTAATCCGCAAAGGCCATCTTCAGAGTGATTCTAACTCCCTATGGTTGGGGAGGTCGAATCGGATTCTAACTCTCTATGGTCGGGGAGGTCAAATCATCGTCCACAGTACACATCACAATAATGAACCTTCCAAAAGGGCCACAACATATAAACTTAGATCTAACCTCTAATAAGAGGAGAATCTAAACCTATGCACATACCATCGTAATCAAAACAAAGTTAACTCCATTGTCTCCTCAACAAATGAGAGAGACGGGTAATAACCTAGTCAAGCATCTATAGTGAGATACAAAATAATATCATGAATCTCTTTGTCCTTTTTGTGAGAATAAATCACAGCACAATTCGATTCAAAGTCAATTCCAATATCCAATAATTTTTATGCTCATCACAATTCAAAACATAAGTTTGCATTTTTCCATGCAAATTGCCCATCACAATTCAAAACATATTTTATCACAATTTTCCAAAACATAATTTATTCAATCCACAATAATGATTAATACTTGTTGAAATACCAATTCACAAAGCTAAATTCATACATACTATGACAATTTCAATAATCATTGAATTAAATCCAATACTTGATAAACATAATACATAAGGAAAATACTTCATTTAATCATATGAAATGTTTAGAATAAAATCAATTAAAACTAGTTGTGCACAAACCTCTAGTGAGTCCCCTCTTAGCCTTGGCTCAGTGGGTCTTTTCCCTTCCCAGTGTCTTTTCTAGCTGAAACACACAATTTAACGTATTTCAGTACTCATTTAAATTATTTCTAATAATAAGGTTCAATAATTAATTTATTTAATTCTATTGTTTTCCTTAGTCAATCTATAATGTTGACCCTTAATGCACTCTAGGTGAATTAGGTTTAATGTTACCAATATGTCACATTTTGCATTTCAATATGCTACCAATATAGTGCAATTTACCATTTTTACAAGTTGGCATTCATTGCCAAATTATTTCAAGCATCATTGTATGTAAATGTCAAGTTCTCAATTTTTGTGTGCTAGATTGGTCTAGCTTAAAGTCCTTTTTATCTTGGTTTTTAGCTTCTGGTCAAAGAAGCAAAATTGTAGCTCTATGTCTTATTGCACTCGAGGCAAAATTTCAGGTCATTCTGAGTTGCATAGACCAAGATATGGTCAATTTACTAAAGCTAGACAAATTGCCCCTTTAGTGCAAAATTTAGTAAATTTTAGGTCACTTTTAGTTCTGGCAGTTTTGGTACTCGAATTTGTGTAGGCTATTTGACTTGGTTTTGGCCATTTCTGGGATTTGGTGTCCTCATAAGAATTGTAGCTCTACGTCTAAGCTATCCATGGTAAAAATTTTATGTCAATTGGACCTGTTTTGAATGAGTTATGGTCATCCCAATAACTACTATTCATATGGTAAAAAATCTAGGTTTGCAAGGTTGCTATTCCAGATTTGGTCATTTTTAAGGTCAGTTTTTAGGCAAAATTTTGGCAACATTTCTGCATGAAAGTTGGCCTATATGGTGTCTAGTTTCACCCCCCATTGGCCTCATACCAATTGGGTTCACAGTTTTGCACTTATAACCTAATTTAAGTACTGCCAACAACACACAACCTGCATTTGAACATCACACTTCCAATTTTGACAATCATTCTCCTCCCAATACTTCAATATTTAATCATGGCACTTCTATATATATTGTACACAATTCCAAAAAGGTATTTTGAACAGAAAACTCAAGTGTTCAATGCACACAATACACCATTCAAGTTCAACATTTACTTCCACCAAAATTCAACAGAGCTCAATATCAATCCTACACATACACTTCCATGGCAATTACATAAACTGCCCACCATTCAACACCATCACATTTCATTGATAAATTTCATAAACTCACACACAAATTCATGATATTTAAGGTTCCCCAACATGGCAGTTTACTAAAGCATTAAAGTCCCACTATTAAACCCTTAATTCAAGCACTAACATACACATACTTAGATATTAACTTACTACAACTTCCATTTGAGTTAATCAACCTTAATTCTCATCTATTAAATATAAGAATAAGTCTCTAACCATGCATTTTCATGGCTGCCAAAACTAAGGTTCACCAATACTCAATCATTTCCTCAATTTTTCTTAGCAATTCAACTTACCCAAAGCTCAACACAAGGATTAGTGAAGGAAAATGGAAAGATTAAGCACTAACCTTTATTTAGAGCTTGTTAAACCTCACCAAAACTTATTCGTTTTGCTTCCTTCATGCTACCTATGAGGTAAGGAGAAGTTCTTGTGAAAGTACCTTGTGGTTTTATGTGGAAAAATGGTGAGGATTGAGAGCTTCGATTGAAACCTTCCATGGAGAATTTGAGACAATATGTTTTGGCCATGGTTGTGCAAAATGAAGAAAATGAATGTTGGAGTGGTCATTGCTATCCACTTATGGGTATTTATACCCCCACTAAGGTCCACTAATTGTCCACTAATAATAATTAAACATTAGTTTAATCCAAGGTTTCAATATTTGCAAACTAATCCCCCATTTCTCTTTTAATTGCATTTCATTTTTAATTTCATTTTTCATGGAGTTCCAAAAATGTAATACCACTTATTTTTAATAGACATTTAGATCAAAAGTCCATTCTAGGTGTTAATGACCAAAATGCCCCTCTTCGGTTTATATTTTGGATTTTTCGATGCTACCGATTAACTCCTTGTACCGCCGATTTCTTTAATTTTCATTTTTTTGTTATACTAACTTGTTAATTTTTCTTTGACATTTCCAATGTCAATTACACCTTAGTAAACCTTTAATTATGTCCCAAAAATATTTCCCGGGGTCCCCCACAGTCCAGGGCTAGTCAACGGTCCTCGCTGTAACTTCCCGGTTCGGCCACCCATCGCTATGGGTTTGACTCATTTAACTTAGTCACATTTTATCTCTTTTATTTTTTCTTAATTTTTCTCATCACATATTTCATTATTTTATGCTTGTTTACTATCATTAGAGTGTAGTTCCAGACATTTCGACTTTTCGGGGCAGACATTAGCTGTCGGAACAGTAGGACGTACGGACTACGAAAATGATGGTGTTACAACTCTTTCCCTCTAAAAAGGAATTTTGTCCTCAAAATTCATCGGATTCAAAGAACTAAGAATATCGTTATCTCATAATTTTATTCACTCTCCCATCATTGTTTTCTTTTGCCTTTATTATTTCTACTCATGAAAGTCTATTATTCGTTAGTTCTCTAATTTCTCATACTGGAATCCTTACTGGTACTTCAGCCTCTTTTACCTATTCCAACTCTGTTAAATTACCCTTTGTCTAGGTATTCTGCATTTATCTCATACAAGACCTTATACCTTGGTATCTTCATGCTTATTTAATAAATATCACTATACACAAACTGCATCAATGAAAGGTATTTATTCTTGCTTCCAGAGGGAATAGCACTACAACTTCTAAATATATTTTCAAATACCTAAATCATTCTTTTCTGACAAAAATATCAAAATAATTATAAGACTCTATATCAATGTCTAGATATCTTTTCCTAACTTTGTAACACCCCTCACCCGACTACAGTGTAGCCGAGCAAAGTGTGCTACATTCGGTGCCGGAGCACCCTATCTTATCTTACTTTATTACTTTCATATTTTGATCTCAATATATTTTAATATTAATAAATTTTTCAATGGAGAAACCAGCGGAGTTTCCCCTATTTTATTACCAGTTGACGTATTTTACTATTTACCTGTTTGAAAGTTTCAATAATATTTTACAAATAAAATCTCATCAATTATTTTCATAATTTTCTCATGTTTCAAATCTCATCCATACATTTCAATTTCATAATCATTTCCATACATTTCCATTCATACTCAATTCATATGTAAACATTCTCAAATTCAATGAGCAAAATTTTTAAATTTCCTTAATTTACATAATTTACAAAATAATTACAAAATTTCATAATTTACATGATGTATAAACTAATTACATATGAAAGAGCTAATTTATTAATTTACATCACATTTATATTAATTACCTATTCCTAATCTACATTATAATGCAATATCTAGCATTTTATACAAAATACAAAATATGATCTATATGGGCCCTATCTACATGCATTGCTGAGGAGGTGACAAACTTTGACACTCTGCAGATCAAAACTCCCAAAATTCCCAGTCAAACGTCCATTGGCTTCTAGCTTCAGTACCTGCGCGAAGGAAACAATTCCATCGCGCTAAGCATTGCTGCTTAGTGGTGCAATAATATAACAAGGAAATAATATACAAATAAAGATAGAAATAAAACATAATTCAAATAATTAAGATTTATTTATACTTCACATGCAGTTTCTAAAATTTAATATGTTTTATCCTAATTTAGTCTTCTTTGAAAGTGTTTATTTCGCCATTGTACAGTAATAATGTACAAAGAAAAATGATCTGAAAATAATAAATTTATGCTTATATTATTATATAAGTCACATTTGAATATTCATTTATGTTATAATTTTCTTTGCTAATCTTTTAGCATTTTCTCTATACTTGCTAGGTTGTCTCAGATTATCTCATAATAAGTAAATTTTAATATCGGTCCAGTTCATTTCGATTCTTTCTAATAAATAACTATTATAATTTATTTTAGGTCATCCTACTCATTTATTTTATTTAATTTCTAATATTTTTAATTGCTAGTATTCTTAACTTATTTCCATAAATTTCACTGCCCAAGTAACCTATGACAGGCTGACTAAACTGGATAACGGGTCGTTGGCACTGGACACCGCAGTGCCTCGGGCCGTCATACCATGGGACGGGGAACGTCAACCACGTATGCAGTCAGTATGGCTAAAAAGCCATGATAACACATAATCGGGCATAAAAGCCATGAATACAGGCATAAAGCCATGAATGTGGGCATAAAGCCATGAATACGGGCATAAAGCCATGAATACAGGCATAAAGCCTTTCGCAGTACTGCTAAAACAATACCCTATTGGCATGCCAAACTATCCAATCTGACACACATGTCTAGGCAATACAAAGGCACATAATATCATTAAATATTAATATATTGTATTTTATGACTTCATTATTTCATGATAAATTTCAATTATAATTCATACATTCATTTGATCATTTATATAATCACAATTCATATCAATTATCCTTTTTATACCATTGTACTCAAAATACTTCTCCTTTCTACAATAATGAGAACTAATGTCTCATTCATACATTAATATGGTTCATTTATTCATTCATTATGTTATTCATATTAATCACAATTCTAAACAATGGTTCACACGTACCATTGTATTCAGAACATTTTCCCTTTTCTCATTTATACATTTAAGAATCTACTTATGTAGTTACAAATTTTATATTTCAAGTTGAGTTATTAATATTTTATGAATTTCATTTGTGATGGGCATATAAGCCCTAACTATCTATTCACATCAATTAGGTGACTTATTTTTCATGTTTCAAGTAATCCATAAACATTTCATGGATTTCAAATTTATGGCCTCAATTCCTTTTTAACAATTTTGACTAGGATGCATAGTCTATACTTGTCATACAATTCTAAGCATTTAAGCTTAGAATTGGTTCTAGGTTTTCATCTTAATTTACTAATCATTTTGATTACTATTCACCTTACTAGTCAACCAAAATGTTGACTTGTTCATACTTAGTGGATATATTAATTCTAATTACACCAAGATCCCATATTTTGAGTTTTACATTTGCTAGTATTAATTGTCAATTGCAATTTAAAGTCCCCTAGATGCATTTCTAATTTCAAATTTTGAATTTCAAGTTTTGGTGTCACTATTCACCTCATTGGTCAACAAAAATGTTGACTTTTGGATAGAAAATAGGTACATTGGTTTTAGCACCCCCAATGTACCACATTTTACATTTAAAACTTGTTGGAATTAACCACCAAATCCATTTCCAAACCTAAAACCAAGAGAGCAGAATTTTCAGTTTTTGTGACCCAACTTTACTGTTCCATTGGGTTCTGTTGCAGTGGGAATTTGAGGAAATGGTAAGCATGAAAGTTGTTCCTTATTTTGTCTAGTTGAATTTACTTTTTTGAATCACTCCATTTGGAGTTTTTTAGCTCCAGATATGGTCCAAAAACCACAGCTGGCCGGATTTCAATTCTGCAGAATTTACCAATTCTACAGTACCATGAACAGTGACTTCCACTGTCTTGTTGGATAGGTTCTGGCCATAATTTGGTGTAGGTTTCTTCATGAAAGTTGTTTTTCTATGTCTTAACTTGTTGCTGTAAAAATTTCAGGTCAATTGACCATTTCTACAGTGAGTTATGGCCAAATGAACAGTAACTGTTCATTTGGTCATTCTGCAGAATTGGCTTACAGGGTACCCGGATTGGGGCCAACTTTTGGTCCACTTGCTTTGGTCTTTTGGGCATGGTTTCTTCAGAAAAAATGTGCCATTATAAGGCTAGTTTCATGTCCAATTGGTCAAACACCAATTGAACCTACACAACCAAAGTTATGGCTGTCCAAGTGGGCTGGAATCACAGCCACCCTGCTGCTGTCACTAGGCAGCCTATCAATTCAGTGTGTAACACTCTAATGCACTTCAATTTATGGTCAACTTCCCTCAAATGGTCATTAATTGACCATTAAAATGTTCACTCACCATTTCACAAGCAAAGTCCAAGTTTCTCTCCCAAAACCCTAGCTCAAATTCAAGGTTCACACAACACACACCAATTAAACATACTAATCACACTTCTCATCATAATCAAGCAAGTTATCCATTTTATTTGCAACAAAACACTTCAAATCCTACTCCTACACAAGCTGGCTGGATTCTTAGTCTAACATATATCCATCAATTTCATCATTTATCATGTAATTCTAGTGTAACTCACTTTATTTTCATCATTTATCATGTAATTCTAGTGTAATTCACTTTATTTTCATCATTATAAGAGGAAGAAGTAAGAATTTAGCACTAACCTTAGGAGGGCAGAATTTTCTCTTAGCCAAACTTTAATTTTCCTTCACTTTCTTGGCAGCCAATCACTTACTCAAGATGTAATATTAAATTTTTATGAAGGAAGGTAGGGATTTTATGGTGAAAAATTCAAAGTTAGCAAGGTGTAATGAAGGATAACAATGGTGTAAATGGGAGAGGTGGCTGCTGGCTGGTTTTGGGAGAGAAGATGCAGATTTTGTTTTCAATTTTTGTCTCAATTATCTCCTTTTAAAGTGCTTGTTGAAATTTGATTGGTGGAGGGCATTACAATGACATCATGTGATGTCATTATTCTCAATTTCTTTCATTTTTCTTTTCTTTTCTTTTCTACTCATTTTCAATTCAATTTTTAGCAATATTTATTCATATTTTAGATTATAATAATTATTTACTTAACTAGACAAGTCGGCCAAAAATCACCTCTGAAGGCGAAATGACCAAAATGCCCTCCGTTTGGCTTAACGGGTCAAAATTGTCTGTACCGATTGAAAAATTTTTCTAAATATTTTCTTGGCATTCTAATGCCATAGGAACCTCAATGACCCTTCTCTGGAGTCCCAAAAATTATTTTATAATTTTTCCCCCGAGTCTAGGGCTCTTAGTTGCGAGAACCGCAACTTCCCACTAGGTTACCCATTGCTAGGGCACCGGCTCGTTTAACTTAGTTGTATTTTATTTCTAAAATTTTTACTAAATTTTTCTTATTAATATTTGAGTTATTTATGGTTCCTCACTTTAGTTTAAATATTTTTCCGAACGTTCTAGCTGTCCGGACCGACACCGGTCACCGGAACAGTAGAATGTACGTAATTGCTACAATAAGGGTGTTACAAACTCAATTTAACGTACTGGTGTTCTGCACTTTTTCCCTTACAGTGTTTCATAGGTTACCGTTTGTATGCTAATTTGACACTTATTATTGTATACAAATTCTGTTAGTGGGAGGTATCTGTCCCATCTCCCCTCATATTCAATGACACAAGTTCTTAGTATATTCTCATGGGCTTATCAAATATTACAGGTTATTATTATCATTTCATTTCATTGTTTACAGGAACTCAATGAGTTTCAGAATTTACCTGAATTACTCATTTCGACTGTCCATCGGTCTGAGGATGATAAGTCGTACTGATATCTCTAAGCTTATAGCAATTACTGTGGTACAGGTAGTTCACATTAATGTAATCGAGTCACTGACTCTAGCTACCTTACAAGTGTAGTCTTTCGATAGGCTAGTTCTGAAATTTTAAATTTCTGACTAGAATTTTCATATTTATTTCCCGTAATAGTACTCTATTCGGGCGTAACTGTATCAAATCAAAGACTACTTACAAACATCCTTATCTTGGTGTACCACGAGGAAGCACATAGCTCTATACAGTAATCCCATGTCGGTACTGTAATCTGCAGCTTACAATATAAACATCGAGAACATTACATAGTCACTACGTTATAACCTCATGGACTAGGTTTTCTAATATCTTATCTTTCTCGAATCCACTAATATCCTAAACCTATTCTGATTACAATATCCCTTGACAATTATTAACAGTAACATCTTTACTCTCATCTAGAACAATTCTATTACTGCAACTTACTTTTAGATCCTCTTGCCTTACATTAAGTAGGCTTGCTAATTAGCTTTATAATTTATGGTGTGTTAGAAAATACTTTTAGCTAACAATTCTTCCAAAATTAATGTCAATCGTACTTGTTATTATAGTTTTTATCCTAAAGGACTAGTTATTAATACATCAAAATTTATTTCTATGTCAAGGAATAGCAACAGAACATATTGTTCTAACACTAGCACACAACTAAGTAGTGCTGGGATCAAATAATAACTAATTGTTTCCTCCTAAATTAAGAACTTACCAGCAGTTACATCTGAAGTTTCTACTCTTTTCCCTTGGCACATAGTGGACGCTCTGACTAGTGCGCTACTATATTCGGGTTGATTTGCTGTGCTAGGGTTGCTAGAAATATCGATTCTGTTTCTATCTCGGCCCTGACTAACTGTCTGTGAATTTCGGAGAGCAGATCGAGGTGCTCTAGTACAATCTCTAACAAAATATCCATGTTCACTACAATTGTAGCAGGCTCCAGTGGCTTTATGATAAATACCCCCATGTAGTTTGCCATAAGAGTTATAGATACTAGGAGGATAGGAACTTCTGGTTGTTTGACGACTAGGCCTTGGTGGTTTCTGCCCCAATGATCCGCCTCTGTCATATCCCTAAGCTCGAGGCTCCTCAAATTCTTTTCTCTTCCCCAAATTACTGCTCGAGCTCTGACCCATAGGTTTTTCCCTCTTCTCTATTTCACACTGCCCTTATGGGTGTTGGGTTTGTACTTGGGCTTGGGCTGACAGATTATCAGCCATTTATTGAAAGAAAGTGGCCATTTGTGTAGTAATTTGTACAGGCGAGGCTGGTGAAGTTGGGCTTCTGACTCTCTGAGGGGCTGGGGCCTCACCTTGTGCTTCCACTGTTACAGATTGTTCTATTGTCTCATCCTTCTCCTCCATATCTTTTCAAAGGATTTTCTATTCCTGTACAACCAACACAAGGAGATTTCTCTCAATTAGTTCATATTTATGATGTAAATATACTATATGTATCAAACATTTGAGCAGTTGTATTTACTGGCAAAAAGATTTCAAATTCACAGTTCAAAATTTACTTTAAAACAATTGCTCTGATACCACTAAACACGTCACATCCTACTCCTCCATAAGATGTAACATGATCCCGTAGTACACCTAATGAATCACCGTACTTCGCCTACCGGTAACCCATTAAATATACTAAAAGGGATTTTAAATCAATTTTCTTGAAATTTAAATCATCGATTAAAATCTAGTGTTATAAAAAATTTTCAAAATTTCAGTAGAGGGCCAGCTGTATTTTGAGAAAATAGTTCTTCAAACCTGAAAAAGAAAACACTCCCAATATGTTTTCTCAAATACAACTCCAATAAACTTCATTTCATCTCATAATTCAATCTCAATAATCAAATCATTTCATTTTGAAACCAACCTCATGATAAAAGAAACATTTCATTCATTACAAGATTCAAAAATTAATATTACAAAACTATTCAGGTAAATTAAATCTCAAATTTACATTTACAATAATTTACATTTAATTACATACTAAAATATTTTACAAGAGTTTTTATACAACTGCTCAAATAATTTACATACATATATTTACATGCATACATCAAAACCAATGTACATGGGTATACCGATGATATACCTAGAGCTGATCTGAGAGTGTCTTCGAAGAAGCTTACTCAACTGCTCTATGCTCTTTTCACCTGCGACATCATATAAAGCTATCACTGAGTGGTCCACTCAGTAGTGCACAACTATAATTTAAAACATAGTACAATATATATTGACAATATTATAACAATTAATTTGAAAGTCTCAAAATTCAACAAAATTCAAAAAGTCAAAATCTTTGTTGCCAATAATATAAATCATTAGTTAAAATGACTTTGAGCAAGAAATTCAATTTATCAAATCACAACTGGACATTTGAAGTAATTCTAGCAATCATGGAAATAAAGATTAATTCCAACAAAATCAATTATACATAAATCATAATTGAAATCACAATTCTTTACTATTCAAAAACCATTCTTTATCTCACTAACTATGCAAGACTAATCCGGAAGGGCCATCTTTAGAGTGATTCTAACTCCCTATGGTCGGGGAGGTCGAATTGGATTATAACTCCCTATGGTCTGGGAGGTCGAATCATCGTGCACAGTACACATCACAATAATGAAACTTCCAAAAGGGCCATAACATATAAACTTAGATCTAACCTCTAATAAGAGGAGAATCTAAACCTGTGCACGTACCATGGTAATCAAAACAAAGCTAACTCCATTGTCTCCTCAACAAATGAGAGAGACGGGTAATAACCTAAGCAAGCATCTATAGTGAGATACAAAACAATATCATAAATCTCTTTATCCTTTTTGTGAGCATAAATCACAACACAATTCGATTCAAAGTCAATTCCAATATCCAATAATTTTTATGCTCATCACAATTCAAAACATAGGTTTGCATTTTTCCATGCAAATTGCCCATCACAATTCAAAACATATTCTATCACAATTTTTCAAAACATAATTTATTCAATCCGCAACAATGATTAATACTTGTCGAAATAACATTTCACAAAGCTAAATTCATACATACTATGACAATTTCAATAATCATTGAATTAAATCCAATACTTGATAAACATAATACATAAGGAAAATACTTCATTTAAACATATGAAATATTTAGAACAAAATCAATTAAAAACTAGTTGTGCACAAACCTCTTATGAGTCGCCTCTTGGCCTTGACTCAGTGAGTCTTTTCCCTTCACAGTGTCTTTTCTAACTGAAACACACAATTTAAAGTGTTCCAGTACTTATTTAAATTGTTTCTAATAATAAGGTTCAATAATTAATTTATTTAATTCTATTATTTTCCTTAGTCAACCTATAATGTTGACCCTTGATGCACTCTAGGTGAATTAGGTTTAATATTACCAATATGTCACGTTTTGCATTTCAATATGCTACCAATATAGTGCAATTTACCATTTTTACAATTTGGCATTCATTGCCAAATTATTTCAAGCATCATTGTATGTAAATGTCAAGTTCTCAATTTTTGTTTGCTAGATTGGTCTAGCTTAAAGTCCTATTTCTCTTGGCTTTTAGCTTCTAGTCAAAGAAGCAAAATTGTAGCTCTATGTCTTATTGCACTCGGGGCAAAATTTCAGGTCATTCTGAGTTGTATAGACCAAGATATGGTCAATTTACTAAAACTAGACAGATTGCACCTTTAGTGCAAAATTTGGTAAATTTTAGGTCACTTTTAGTTCTGGCAATTTTGGTACTTGAACTTGTACAAGCTATTTGACTTGATTCTGGCCATTTCTGGGCTTTGGTGTCGTCATAAGAATTGTAGCTCTATGTCTAAACTATCCATGGTAAAAATTTCAGGTCAATTGGACCTGTTTTGAGTGAGGTATGGTCATCCCAATAACTACTGTTCATATGGTCAAAAATCTGGGTTTACAAGGTTGCCATTCCGGATTTGGTCATTTTTAAGGTCAGTTTCTAGGCAAAATTTTGGCAACATTTTCTACATGAAAGTTGGCCTATTTGGTGTCTAGTTTCACCCCCCCCATTGGCCTCATATCAATTGGGTTCACAGTTTTGCACTTATAACCTAATTTAGGTACTGCCAACAACACATAACTAGCATTTGAACATCACACATCCAATTTTGACAATCCTCCTCCTCCCAATACTTCAACATTTAATCATGGCACTTCTATATATATTGTACACAATTCCAGCAAGTTATTTTGAACAGAACACTCAAGTGTTCAATTATAACACCCCTATTTGCATAGCCTGTATATGTTACTGTTCCGGTGATCGGTATCGGTCCGGACAATTAAGAGGATTAGAACTGTGTTTAAGACACCTAGAAAAGCCCTGATTGAAAATAAATAGTGATTACCAGATAGAAAAGTAAAAATAAGAAAAATAGAACATAAAAGTTTAAATGAGCTGAGAGTCACAGTGATGGGTGACCTTCTTAGGAAGGATTGCGAGGTCAATCGTAACTCAAATTTCGAACCATAAAATGTGATGCCGTGGTCCTTAGGACTATTGCGAACACAGTGAAAAAGAGAAAATCACGAAAAAGAACTGTTAAGCCAGTCAAATAATTAGGTCAGGGATTCGAAAGAAATATTGAATTATTTTCAAACCGGGTTAAACCGGCGAGGGGCAATTTGGTCAATTGACCCGAGAGCTGACTCCTGACCTAATTGTCAAATAAAATCGGAGAAAAGAAAATTTCAGGATCAAGAATTAAAGAAAAAGAAAAAGAATAAAAATGAGACTTATTACATCATGATGATGACATCATATATGATGTCAAAATTAATTTTAATTTTCCAACCTTTTTTACCAAGTCAAATAGCCAAATAATTAAAAAAAAAAGAAAAAAAAAGGAAAAGAAAATAGGATTATGACATCACCCAAATGACATCATGCATGACATTAAAAATAAATTCTATTTAATTTAATCTTTGACCAAGTCAATTATGTGGCATAAAAACAAAAATTCAAAAAGATTTTTTTAACTTCTTCTTCTTCTAATTTCCGTAGCTCTCTCCTCTCGCGCTCTTCTTATTTTGTTCCACCATTAAAGCTTAGATTTAAGCTTCTTAAACTTTAGATTTCACCCCCAATCCTTAAGAATAATTATAGAAACCATTAAATTGACCCTCAAGAAGAAGATTTGGAGCAAGAAATTAAAGGAATTTGAAGATTTGAGGGAGATTGAAAAAGCTTCAATTAAGGTAAGTTCCCTCTTTTAATTTGAATTTGAATTGAATTTTTAGTATGGAATTATGGTTAAACAAGATTTTAATTGCATAAAAACATGAAAAATTTTCATGTAGAGGGACTCCGTGAATTCGGATAGAATTAAGATTGAGTATAGAATTGATGTCAATTGATTGAAGTAAATAAGTGAGCATGCTTGAATGAAGGTGTGAAGATGAATTATACACTTTGAATTTTTGAAATTAGAGAATTAGAAAATTAGGGTTCTTGAATTAGGGAAAATAGGGGGAAAAATTAGAGATTTTTGAAATTGAACCAAATTGACCAAATTGTGGTTAGAAATGGTCAATTGGGACCAATTGAGGTGTGTTTGAATGGATAGAAGCAAATTCAAATTCGGATTGGTGAAGGGTCAATTCTGGACAGTTTGACTTAGGTCATTTCTAGGGACCAAAACTGAAAATTTACAAGTCTAATTGGTATGAGACCAATTGGGAATGAAATTAGACACAAAATGACACAATTTTCATTCAGGAATCATGCCCAAAAAGTATTCAAAACCTAGTGAACAAATTGATCAAATCTGGATTTTCTCAGTCTGACCAGTACAAAAATGACCAAATGAACAGTGTTTGTTCATTTGGCCATAACTTGAGCTAGGCAGGTCTAAATGACCTGAAATTTTACCAGTGGACAGTTGAGATATAGACCTAAAACTTTCATGACGAACACAAACCCAAATTATGCCATTAACCAAGTCATTTGGCCACCCAAAGTTGGTAACCTAAAACTGCCAGAACCAGAATTTGCCCAGAAATCTGGGTGAAGTCCAATCTGGCAGCCATGATTCAAATGGCTATAACTTGAGCTACAAAACTCCAATTAGAGTGATTCAAAAAGGAGAATAAAGTTAAGACAATAGGGAACATTTTCTATGAAGAAAGGTTTGCCAAATTCGAACAGAAAAATAACCAATAGAACAGTGTAACTTAAGAAACCAAAACTGAAAATTTGCAAATTTGCCTAAAAGACTTAGAATTTGAGTAAACAACCAAAACCAACAAACTTAGTAACCAAAATATGGTATGTGGGTGAATTTGGAATTCCCATACCTATTAAACCTTAGAAATTCAATAAATTGACTTGAATAGTATAGTGAATAGTAATCCCGGAACACAAATTTTGAAGAACGTCAAGTTTAGAATATATAAGCTAGATAAAAGTGAATTTGAATTTATTTTGGATTTATGATAAGTTATGCTACTGAAATACGGTGAAATTGTGTGTTTCAGTGGAAAAGAATATTGGGAAAGAACCTAAGACATCGAATCAAGGCCAAGAGGTGACTCGTCTAAGGTTTGTGCACAACTAACTTTTTTGTTACTTTTCACTTCTAAATTGATTTGAACAAGTTTATTTTATGATTTATAATTTTGTTATGCTCAGAATTTTAATTTGTTGAATGAAATTGTATAAATTAAATGTAAATTTTCTTATGCATTTGAGGATTTATTGCATGGTTTTGAGAATCGTAAATTTTAAGTTTGATGTGTTGCCAACCTTGAGCATAAATTTATGATGATTAAATATGTTAATGATTTGTAAACACTTTGTAAATAGAAATTATTTTAAATATGATTTGAAACCACAGTTGACATGGCAAAATATGTTGTGAATTCTCATTAGCTTATCTAGTGAGATATATCCTCCATTAGATGAAGCGAGTTCCTTCCTCTCTGGCTTGCCAGTTGGGGAAGAGTTTGAATGAGTACTCATATATACTAGCTAGTCTTTGTTCCTCCCTTTTAGCCTCAGTTATTAGGAGAGTGTGAAATGTCGTGGTGTACAACATGACATCTATTTGAATTTTGGGTCATGGGTTCAACTATGTGAATTGTTGGCAATGCCCTTTAAATTATGCATAGTTTGATAAATTGTGGTTAAAATAAATAATTTGTCAGTGATTCAAAATATTTTTATATTGTTTCGAGATTTAAAAGAATTGTAGACAAATAGTTACTATTTGATCAAAACATTATTCAAATGAATAATTTGTATGAATGAAAATATTGACTTATGAATGTCATGGATTTTGAAGAATTTAGAAATTTTAAATTTTTATTTGTTATGAATTGTCAAGTATAACTTGTATTAAGTTTTAAATTATTAGTTTGTGCACCACTGAGTTCACCACTCAGCGATAGCTTTGCATGTTGTCGCAAGTGAAAGAAAATATAAAGCAGCTAAGCAAGACTACTAAAAGGCATAGTGAGACTATCTTTGGGTATATCATAGGTATACCCTTGTACTTTAGATTTTAATGTAATTCTGTAATTGTATGTATGAAATTTACTTTGAGCAGTTATATCAACTCTTTTGTAATATATTTTTGGATTGTAATGAAATACAAATTATTATAAGGTTATCTTGAGATTTTATGTATTTATAAAGTTTGCACTACTAAATTTTTAATACTCCCATGGGAATGTAAATATTCATTTTGTTATCTTAATGAGATATTCAATGTTTGATTTAATTTAAACTGCGTATTGAGTTGCTTGTGTTGAATTGTGAAATGAGATTGAATAATGGAGTTGTGACTGAGAAAAATATTGGGAGTGTCTTTATTTTCATGTTTTGAAGAACTGTTTTCTCAAAATATAGACGGCACTCTGCCGAAATTTTTGTAAAAATTGCGGAGATTTTAAATATCTAAAAATTTGATTTATGTTTAGACTTTAAATAAAAGTTTTTAATAACTGAGAAAATTTTACCCACCAATTTAAAAATGAACGAAAATTGTTTTAAAATCCCTTGTAGTATATTTAATGGGTTACTAGTAGGCGACGTACGGTAATTCATTAGGTGTACTACGGGAGCATGTTACATCTTACGAGGAGTAGGGTGTGACATCAATGCACATAATGCACCATTCAAGTTTAACATTTACTTCCACCAAAATTCAACACACCTCAATATCAATCCTACACATACACTTCCATGGCAATTACACAAACTGCCCACCATTCAACACCATCATATTTCATTGATAAATTTCATAAACTCACACACAAATTCATGATATTTTTAAGGCTACCAAACATGGCAGTTTACTAAAGCATCAAAGTCCCACTATTAACCCTTAATTCAAGCACTAACATACACATACTTGGATATTAACTTATTACAACTTCCATTTGAGTTCATCAACCTTAATTCCTATCCATTAAATATAAGAATAAGTCATTAACCATGCATTTTCATGGCTGCCAAAACTAAGGTTCACCAATACTTAATCATTTCCTCAATTTTTCTTAGCAATTCAACTTACCCAAAGCTCAACACAAGGATTAGTGAAGGAAAATGGAAAGATTAAGCACTAACCTTTATTTGGAGCTTACTAAACCTCACCAAAACTTATTCGTTTTGCTTCCTACATGCTGCCTATGAGGTAAGGACAAGTTCTTGTGAAGGCACCTTGTGGTTTTATGTGGAAAAATGGTGAGGATTGAGAGCTTTGATTAAAACCTTCCATGGAGATTTTGAGAGAATATGTTTCAGCCATGGTTGTGTAAAATGAAGAAAATGAATGTTGAAGTGGTCATTGCTGTCCACTTATGGGTATTTATACCCCCACTAAGGTCCATTAATTGTCCACTAATAATAATTAAACATTAGTTTAATCCAAGGTTTCAATATTTGCAAACTAATCCCCCTTTTCTCTTTTAATTGCATTTCATTTTTAATTTCATTTTTCATGGAGTTTCAAAAATTTAATACCACTTATTTTTAATGGACATTTAGGTCAAAAGTCCATTCTAGGTGTCAATGACTAAAATGCCTCTCTTCGGTTTATATTTTGGATTTTTCGATACTACCGATTAACTTCTTATACCGTCGATTTCTTTAATTTTTGTTTTTTTGTTATACTAACTTATTAATTTTTCTTTGATATTTCCAATGTCAATTACACCTTAGTAAACCTTTAATTATGTCCCAAAAATATTTCTCAGGGTCCCTCGTGGTCCAGGGCTAGTCAACGGTCCTCGCCGTAACTTCCCGGTGCGGTCACCCATTGCTACGGGTTTAACTCGTTTAACTTAGTCACATTTTTTCTCTTTTATTTTTTCTTAATTTTTCTCATCACATATTTCATTATTTTATGCTTGTTTACTATCATTGGAGTGTAGTTCCAGACATTCCGACTTTCCGGGGTAGACATTAGCCGTCGGAATAGTATGACGTACGGACTACGAAAAGGAGGGTGTTACAAAGTTAAAGATATAAGCATTTACCTTTAGTTGACCACTTCTCAACCTTCACCAAAGCTCCTTTTCTTGCTGGCTATAGCTTTCCCATGATGTGTGGACAATTTCTTGTGAAAGGATTAGTGGAAATCATGGTGAGATTGAGTGAGATTAAAGCTTGCATGAAGGTGTTTCAATGGAGGTTTGAGAGGAATTTAAATTCAGCAACTTGAGAGGTGAAGAAGATGAATGAAGATAGTGGAAAATTCTGTCCACTTTTGGCTTTTATATGGTCCATAGTGGTCCACTAATATTAAGATAATAATAATTTAATTAAACTTTTAATTATCCTAAAGTTTACCCCTTTAATTTCCCTTAATTACATTTCATTCCAATTTCATTTTTCATGAAATTTTCAAAATTTAATACCACTTTATTTTTATGGACATTTAGGTCAAAAGCCAACTCTAGGTGTCAAATGACCAAAATGCCCCTCTTCGAGTTATATTTCGGATTTTTCGATACTATCGATTAACTCCTTGTACCGCCGATTTCTTTAATTTTCTTTTTTCATTTATACTAACTTATTAATTTTTCTTTGTCATTTCCAATGTCAATTACACCTCAGTAGACCTTTAATTATGTCTCAAAAATTATTTTCGAGGGTTTCCTACAGTCCCGGGGTTAGCTATTGCCTGCGCCATAACTTTTTCGTGCGGTCACCCACCTCTGCGGTGCTGGCTCGTTTAACCTAGTTTCATTTCCTCTCTTTTATTTTTTCTTAATTTTTCTTGTATTTTATTTTTATTTATTTCATCATTTTATGCCTGTTTATTATCTCTGAAGTGTAGTTCCAGACATCCTGACTTGTCCAGACTGACATTAGGTCACCGGAGTAGTCAAATGTACAGACTACGTAAAGTGAGGGCGTTACATGGGGCACGGACTGACACAGCCCGGGCTGTGTAAATGCTCCTTGCAACACAGGCTGAGGCGAAGAGGGACACGATTGCGGGCATTGAGAAACAAGGGCCGGACTATGTAATTTTCTAGAACATGGCGTAGGCTATTTTTCTTGTGGCAGTTTGGTTTTCTTGATTTTCTTTGATTCGATCCAACTTTAAATCAATCCAAACTCAACCCAATCACACAATTAAGCATTAAAATCAATCCTAATGGCAAATATAGTGGCTCTAATACCAATTGAAGGAGTGGAAGCATGGATTAAAGGGCATTAGAACCTTGAATTTCAAAAATTATTTCTACGGTTACATGCACCATACCAATTGTCTTATGATCCTAATCAATTTCTAATGCCCAATTGCATACCAAAACACATTTTAGCATGCATTGAAATTTTATTTGCCATTAAAGATTGTGAATTAACATTCAATTCAATTAAACCCTAACTAAAAGAGGGATTTTTTTAAAGGAGCGGAAGC
Organism: Hevea brasiliensis; assembly: GCF_030052815.1. Lineage (NCBI taxonomy): Eukaryota > Viridiplantae > Streptophyta > Magnoliopsida > Malpighiales > Euphorbiaceae > Hevea > Hevea brasiliensis. The sequence continues at coordinate 69,995,715 of NC_079494.1, forward strand.
ATGAAAAACACAAGTTTAGAACATTGAAATTCAAAATTTTTCTTCTAGGGTCACATGCATCATGCAAGATTTATTTTTATCTATTTGATTTCAATGATAAACAACATATTAAAACTCTTTTAATATGTTTTTGGATCTATATTTGCCATTTAAGATTTTAGAATTAATCAGATTAATTTTAGAACCCTAGATTAGATCAAGAACAAGTGCACTAACCTCTTGATGCACTGCAGTGTGTTTGGCACCTTTGGGATGCGTCTTTAGGACAACAGATGTTGTCCCTCTCGCTTGTCCACACCAAGATCACCTATGGCAGCCCTTGAATAGCTTCTAAAGCTTTTTCTATTAATTAGAAAATCAAGTTTTGCCTTTTAGGATATTAAAGATGTAAACAGGATACTAGAAACAATTTCTAGTATTTTTTAATTGAAGAGATTGTTTGCTAATCTCTTGGAATTGATAAGAGATGAAGAAGAAGAGAGAATGGTAGCCTCAAGGGTGGCAGCACAAAGGGAGACAGCAGCTGGTTATAATTTTTTCTTTTCATAACAACACTTATATAGCTAAGTCACCACTTAAAACCCTTGCCACATGTCCCCTTCGGATTGGCTCTAGGTTTAATTGACCCAATCATATTGTGCCAAGTGTCAAACCTATATTTAATCTTAATTTTAATCATCTTACATGATTAAAAGACATTTGGCAAGCTTATGTGTAATGCCATGTGTCACCATCTCATGGTGCCACATGTCACCCTGTGAAATGACCAAAATACCCCTGTGTCTTAATTTTGAAATCTCAATCCAAAATAATTATTTCTCTTCTTCTAATCAATTTATATCAAATATAAATTAATTAATTAATCTCTATTAATTAATTTCTCATTAATTAAATTCATATTTAAACACTTTAAATATAAATTTAACTTATACTATACATCCAATAACCTAAATTTGGTTTCAAGCCATACTAAGGACTGTGCAATCTAATTGCAAACCAAACCTATTTAATTAATCAATTAAACTCTTAATTTAATTAATTAAATCATATTTAATTTGGTGATTACTTGTGTATGTGTGTGACTTACTAGGCTCATTACTAATTGGCAATGAGACATGATATCAACTCTTAATATCATCAGAACTCTTTCTTACCATAAATGATTTCTCTAAATCATTTTATGCACCTCATAGATCATGGTTAACACCTAACATAGCATGACATGGCTACCCAATTAGTAATAAGGTTTACCTTAAATGAACCTATAATCATATGTTACCATGCACTAGAATCTCTCTATTACAAAATCCCAACTCAAGCTGGAGTCATGGTTTATGTCAAACCCCATTTGCTATGAATATTATGTTCTCTTTTAATTCCAGTTCCTGATTAAAAGATTTTTTCATCAGAAACTCTTTTCTGATTAAATCTATCTGTCCTGGCTAGGAACTTGAAACATCAAGAACAATTAAATGAACATAGGATTTTACCCCTATTTACTTAGAGGAACAGATTCCATCTTGATTAACACCTACCTCCATATATAACTAGTAGGAGCCAACACATGCCCATATACCCATACACAGTACAAGTATGAAAGCATTATCAAACTCAAACCACCTATATACAAGATAACTGTGCTATCTCAGGTCTAAAGATTATATGCACTGATATGATTTATAACAATACATTGATAAGAGTAAACTCCATGTGCTTGTCATAAATGTCACTGGTTCGACCTACTTATCATGTATAAGTGCCTATCATGTTTGTTATATGGCATGAGACTCACCATTCCATCTTATTTGCATCTCATATAAATAACTTGGGAACAAACATGATTACAATCTTTCTGGATAAGTCATGTCCTTATTGTGAAGTATCCTCGATTGTGAACCTATTTATGATACTTTGTGCTAGAAATACTGTCACTCATATTCTTAACAACTTAAGAATAGAATTTTTAACAAAATATCAATGGACCTTTTCTATTACACATAAATATATTATGTAAATGAAAAAGTGAAAATGCCTTTTATTAATAAAAACATGTACAAGATATATACTAAATGATATGCTCTAGGACATACTACTAACATTCTCCTACTAGCACTAGAGCCATTCATTATAATACCTTAGACCTATCTTCTCAAGATGTCGGTCTAACTGTGCTTGTGACAAAGGCTTAGTGAATGGATCAGCTGGATTTTTCAGCTGATGCTATTTTCTGCATGTCAATATCGCCTTGCCTAACTATCTTTATGATAATGTGATAGTGCCTTTCTATGTGTTTGGATTTCTAGTGAGACCGAGGTTTCTTATATCCAAATAGCTTCTTTTGCAGCATCTGATGTAGCAAAATACACAGCCTCAGTAGTGGAATCTGTAGTCATACCTTGTTTGGAATTGTTCCAACTGACTGCACTTCCATTACAAATGAACATATACCCAGAGGTAGACTTTCTATTATCAATATCTGATTGGAAATCAAAATCAGTATGATCATCCAATTGCAAGTCATCACCTCTGTATATTAAAAATAAATCCTTAGTTCTTCTCAAGTACTTAAGGATATTCTTGACAGCTATCTAGCATTCCAAACCTGGATTGGATTGGTACCTGCTAGTCAAACTAACAGCATATGCGATATCTGGCCTAGTACACAGCATTGCAGACTTCAAACTTCCAATAGCCAAAGCATATGGAATCCTGGCCATTTTATCTCTTTCTTTAGGTGTCTTTGGAGGCATCTCTTTAGAAAGGTGGATACCATGTCTCACTGGTAACATTCCTTTCTTGGAAACAAGCATGTTAAACCTCTTTAACACCCTTTCTAAGTATAGACTTTGGGGTAAACCAATTATTCTTTTCACTCTATCTCTATAGATGCGAATCCCAAGAATATAGGTTGCCTTCCCTAAGTCTTTCATGGAGAATGTATTTGACAACCATACCTTTATAGTTGTCAACATACCTGTGTTATTATCCAACAATAGAATATTATCTACATATAAGATAAGAAAAGTGACAAGATTATCACTAACCTTCTTATATACACATGGCTCATCCTCATTTTTGATAAAATCAAATGACTTAATGGCTTCATCAAAATAGATGATCCAACTCTTCGAAGCTTATTTTAACCCATAAATGGATCACTTTAGCTTGCGCACTTTGAAACCATCTTGGGATTTAAAACCCCTAGGTTGTTCCATGAAAATGTTTTCTTTAATGTATCCATTGAGAAAAGCTATTTTGACATCCGTCTGCCAAATCTCATAATCATAGTATGCAGATATTGCTAATAGAATCCTAATTGATTTAAGCATGGCAACAAGCGAGAAAGTCTCCTCATAGTCGATTCCCTGTCTTAGGCAAAACCCTTTCACTACTAGCCTTGCCTTATAGGTCTCTACCTTTCCATTAGAACCAATTTTCTTCTTGAAAACCCATTTGTTCCTTATAGGTATAATACCTTCAGGCGGGTCAACGAGATCCCAAACTTGATTCTTATACATGGAATCAATCTTAGATTTTATAGCATCAATCCATTTTTAAGACTCTATATCTGATATAACTTATTCATAGGTAAGTGGATCTTCTCCATGATCTACTTCTTCATGAGTAGACAACTCTTGTTCTTCTTCATGAAGGAAACCATATCTCACTGGTAGGTGAGATACCCTGGTTGTCCTACGAGGAACAGCTATAGATGTTTGATCAATAGGTGTAGGTTGAATAAATGGATCTATAGCCATCTGATCTGTTTGTTGGTCAGAATTCTCCAATTGCAACTCTATTTGCCTTCCTTTGCCTCCTTCTTGAATAAACTGTTATTCAAGAAATGTGGCATCTCTACTTACCACAACCTTTTGTGAAGCAGGCAAATAAAAATAATATCCAAAACTATCTCTTGGATATCCAACAAATCGACCATTTTCTGATCTAGTTTCCAATTTATCAGTGTTTAGCTTTTGATATAAGCTGGACAACCCCAAATCTTAACATGCTTAAGACTTGGTTTTCTTCCATGCCATATCTCATAAGGTGTGGAAGAAACTGATTTTTATGGAATTCTATTCAGAATATACAAAGCTGATTCTAATGCAAATCCCCAAAAGAAGATTGGCATATCAGTATAGCTCATCATACTACGTACCATATCTAATAGGGTATGATTTCTCCTTTTAGATACACCATTCAGCTGTGGTGTTCCTGGAGGAGTCAGTTGGGAAACAATGCCATGCTCTCTCAAGTATTCATCAAATTCAGTACTCAAATATTCACCTCCACGATCTGATCAAAGAGCTTTAATACTCTTTCCTGTTTGATTTTCTACTTCAAATTTAAATTCTTTGAACTTTTCAAAGGATTCATGTTTGTATTTCATCAAATACAAATACCCAAACCTTAATTTATCATCAATAAAGGTAATAAAGTAATGAAAATCGCCTCTAGCTATTTCTTTAAATGGACCACATATATCACTATGTATTAGCTCCAAAATATTTTCAGCCCTTAGCCCTTATCCAACAAAGGGTGATCTAGTCATTTTGCCCTGAAGGCAAGATTCACAAGTTGGAGTAGGCTCAGAGCCCAATGAGGATAGAATCCCCATTTTCTCCAGTTTTGCAATCCTATCCTCTGCAACATGACATAACCTTAAGTGCCAAATATATTTTGAACTTGAGTTGATTTTCACCATGGCATTGCATTCATTCATATCACTTGCATTCATTTTGTGTTTGTCATTATTATCCAAATAATAAAGACCATCATTCATATAACCCGAACCAATATATTTATTTCCAAAATAAATATTGCAAACATCATCTGTGAACTGAAATTCATAGCCATTTCTAGTCAAACTAGATATAGAAATGATATTCTTAAAAGCATCAGGTACATATAAAATATTATCCAAACATCAAACATTTCCAGACATGTAAAAAGATTTAGATCCTATGTGTAACACCGCTCACCCGACTACAGTGTAGCCGAGCAAGGCGTGCTACATTCGGTGCCTAAGCACCCTATCTTATCTTACTTTATTCCTTTAATAATTTGATCTCGTTATATTTTAATATTAATTATTTTTCGACGGAGAAACCAGCAAAGTTTCCCCAATTTTATTATCGTTTGGTGTATTTCAATATTCACCTGTTTGAAATTCAACAATATTTTCAAAATAAAATCTTATCCATGCTAATCATAATTATCTCATCAATCATTCTCATAATTTTCTCATATTTCAAGTCTCATCCATACATTTCAATTTCATAATCATTTCCATACATTTCCATTCATACTCAATTCATATGTAAACATTCTCAAATTACATAAGCAAAATTTTCAAATTTCCTTAATTTACATAATTTATAAAATAATTACAAAATTTCATAATTTACATGATATATAAATTAATTACATATGAAAAGGCTAATTTATTAATTTACAACGCATTCCTATTAATTACCTGTTCATAATATAAATTACAATACAATATCTAAGCATTTTATACAAAATATAAAATATGATCTATATGGACCCTATCTACATGCATTGCTGAGGAGGTGACAACCTTGAATACTTTAGTCACTTTTGCATATCAGAACTTCCAAAATTCCCAGTCAAACATCCATTGGGTTTTTGCTTCAGTACCTGCGCGAAGGAAACAATTCCATCATGCTAAGCATTGCTGCTTAGTGGTGCAATAATATAACAAAGAAATAATATACAAATAAAGATAGAAACAAAATTCGAATAATTAAGATTTATTTATACTTTACATGCGGTTTCTAAAATTTAATATGTTTTATCTTAATTTAGTCTTCTTTGGAAGTGTTTATTTCGCCAATGTACAATAATAATGTACAAAGAAAAATGATCTAAAAATAATAAATTTATGCTTATATTATTATATAAGTCACATTTGCAATATTTATTTATGTTATAATTTTTTTTGCTAATCTTTTAGCATTTTCTCAATACTTGCTAGGTTGTCTTAGATTATCTCATAATAAGTAAATTTTAATATCGGTCCAATTCATTTCGATTCTTTCTAATAAATAACTATTCTAATTTATTTTAGGTCATCTTACTCATTTATTTTATTTAATTTATAATATTTTTAATTGCTAATATTCTTAACTTATTTTAATAAATTTCACTGCCTAAGTAACCTATGACAGGCTGACTAAACTAGATAACAGGTCGTTGGCACTGGACACCGCGCTGCCTCGGGCCGTCATACCATGGGACGCGGAACATCAACCACGTATGCAGTCAGTATGGCTAAAAAGCCATGATAACACATAATCGGGCATAAAAGCCATGAATGTTGGCATAAGGCCATGAATACGGGCATAAAGCCATGAATACAGGCATAAAGCCTTTCGCAGTACTGCTAAAACAATACCCTATTGGCATGCCAATCTATCCAATCTGACACACATGTCTAGGCGATACAATGGCACATAATATCATTAAATATTAATATATTGTATTTTATGACTTCATTATTTCATGACAAATTCCATAATTTATACATTCATCATAATATTCATACATTCCTTACATCATTCATATTGATCACAATTCACAATAATGGTGTTCATGTACCATTGTACTCAAAACATTCTTCCTTTCTCTTATAAAGAAAACTAATGTTCCATTCATATTTTCATGTGATTCATTTAGTCATTACAATATTTATATGAATTCATAACTCATACAAGGTGTTATTATCTTATTTGTAATGGAAACATAAATCCTAATGTAAACCTCATCCCATTTATACTCAACAATCCATCTAGGTTAATGTCATTTCATATTCAAGTGGTATTACTTATGTTTTATTAGACCTACTAGTAATGGGAATACAAATCTTAACTATATACTCACATAACTTAAATGTTCATTAAGTCATTTAGGTGAATTACTATTTCTATTCCAAGTAATCCATGAATGTTTCATGGATTCCAAATTTCATACCTTAATTTCCTCTACCAATTTAATTATTACACTTTGTGTCTTTATATTACTATTCACATTACTATTCACTCAAATTGTTGAATTTTTAATACATAATAAATTTATTGAACCTAAGTTCATAAAGATACCACATTTTGCATTTTATTTTTGTTGGTATTGATTTCCAATACCATTTCAAAACTTATCTTATGTTATTCAAAATTTTCAGATTTTATATCCTAGGTTTACTGTTCCATTAGTCATTTGTACAGTAGGAATTTGACAAAATTGTCTTCATGAAAGTTGTTTCTTATTGTGTCTAGCTATATTTCTATTTTTGAATCAATCCATTTGGAGTTTTGTAGCTCAAGTTATGGTCATTTTACCATAATTGGCCGGATTGACCTGTACCCAGAATTTCTGGGCAATTTGGTTCTGCCAGATTTGGTGACCTAAGTTTGGTTGGCAATTTGACTAGGTTATAGTCAGAATTTGGATTTATATTCTTCATGAAAATTTTAGAGCTATGTCTCAGCTATCTGCTGGAAAAATTTCAGGTCAATTGGACCCTTCTACACTGAGTTATGACCAAATGAATAAATACTATTCATTTGGTCATTTTGCCCAGGCTGAATGCAAGTCACCCGGATTAGGGCAATTTTTAGGTCAACTTGGTTTGGTTTTTTGGGTAGGGTTTCTTCACCAAAGTTGTGCCATTATGTGTCTAGTTTCATGTCCAATTAGCCTTGCACCAATTGAACCTATGCAACTCCATTTATGGCTACCCAAACTTGCTGGACTCACAACTAGTCCTGCAGGTCACCAAGGGTAGCATGCCTAAGCTCAACTCTAACATCCTTACTCACTTCAATTCCTCCTCACACACATTTAAATGGTCACTAATTGACCATTGCAAGGTTCATATACCATTTCATGGGCAAACCCTAATTTTTTTCACAAACCCTAATTTCCAAGTGTCCATTTCATGCTATCATGCCATCTAACACATCCAACACACATAATCCAACATCTAACTCAAGTTTTCTCATCACAAACCACTTCTAAACAATTTAAGTCATACAAATCAACAAATCTCATGCTTCTCCCATGGCTGCAAATTTTCATACACACTTCAATATAATTGTTTTGTTCAATTTTTCAACAAACTCTCATTTAATTAGTCTTCCTAACAAGGATTAAAAAGAGAGGGAAGTAAGTATAGGCACTAATCTTTTTGAGCTTCACTTAACCTTGATTAAACCTCTCTAATCTCTTCTTCTTTAACTGTCAATAGCTTTTTCAAGGTGAAAGATCAAATTTTTATGAAGGGACTTGGCAATTTTGGTGAACAAATGGAGAGGAAATTCAAGCTTTTAAGCTTGAAAATGGTGGAACCTCTTCTCTCTCTCTCTCAACGTTTTTGGCTGCCCAAAGGTTGAAGATGCAGATTGTTTGTCAACTTTTGGTCTCTTTTATCTCTTTTAATGAGTTTAACAAATTGTGATTGGTGGAGAAAATTTAAATGGCATCATATGATGTCATAATTAGCATTTTCTTTCATTTTCTTTTCTTCTCTTCTCTATTCATTTCTAATTTAATTTTTAGCAATATTTATTCATATTTTAGATCATAATAATTATTTACTTAACTAGACAAGTCAGCCAAAAATCATCCCTGAAGACGAAATGACCAAAATGCCCTCCATTTAGCTTAACAGACTAAAATTGTTTATACCGATTGAAAAAATTTTCTAAACCTTTTCTTGGCATTCTAATGCCATAGAAACCTCAAAACTCTTCTCTGGAGTCCCAAAAATTATTTTATAAATTTTTCTCCGGGTTTAGAGCTTCTAGTTGCGAGAACCGCAATTTTCCATTGGGTTACCCAATGCTAGGGCCCCGGCTCATTTAACTTGGTTGTATTTTATTTCTAAAATTTTTCCTTAATTTTTCTTACACTTATTTGAGTTATTTATGACTCCTCACTCTAGTTTAAATATTTTTCCAGACGTTCTAGCTATCCAGACCGACACTGGTCACCGAAACAGTAGAATGTGCGAAATTACTACAGTGAGGATGTTACACTATGGCTAAAGCTTCAACGGTTGAGCCATTGCCAATCCGGACTCTAATATCTTGAGAACGTAAGCTGCTACTATTTGCTAGTTCCTACATAACATATGAAATGTGAGAACTAGCACCAGTATCTAAAACCCAAGCTGTAGATGAACTATGAGTATCATCAGAATCTAAATAACAAGATATGGACATACCTTTTGAAGGTGTATCCTTCTTGCTCTTCAGAGAAGCAAGATACTCTAGGCAGTTCCTTTTCCAGTGCCCATCCTTCTGGCAGTGGAAACACTTTCCTTTGCCTCCATTAGCTTTAGTTTTCCCTTTCTGTTTAGCTATTTTCTTGGAAGGACCAGGAATCTGAGGTTTCTTTTTCTTATTGCCATTCTTCTTGTTGGACTTTCTAGCAGAAGAAGATGTAATCAAAGCTACCTCTTTTCCTTTATTGCCCGGCATATTCTTTTGGGCAATAACCAGCATGTTGAGTAAACCAGCCAAAGTGCATTCCTGTTTAGTCATATGGAAATTTGTCACAAAATTCCCAAAAGACTCAGGAAGGGACTGAAGGATCAAATCCGCCTGCAGTTGGAAATCCATGTTAAAGTCAAGATGTTCCAGCTGCTCAATTAGCCGAATCATCTTGTGGACATGATCCCTAACATTCTGTCCCTCAGACATCCTCATGCGGAACAGTTGCCTAGATATCTCATACCTAGCATTCCTGTTATGCTCACCATACAACTCTTGTAGGTGAAGGAGGATCTCACTCGCACTCTGCATGTTCTCATGCTTGCTTCCATGAGTAATGAGTTCTGTAACTCATTACTCATGGAAGCAAGCATGTAATACTTAACTCTCATATCAAGCTCCTTCCACTTGTCCAAAGTTTCATGTTCCTCTTAGGTGGCCTCTGGAGGTAAGGGACCAGGAATATTTCAGTCCAGAACATATCCTATATGTTCAAGCTTCAGGACAAGTTTCAAATTTTTTAGCCAATCAGATAGATTAGGTCCTGTCAACCTATTGCGATCAAGTATGCTTGCAAGAATATTGGATAGTGGTGGTTGTTCTGTACTCATTATTATTAGAAAATTAATTGCAAAAAATAACTAAATTTATTAGTAAATGTATCATGTAATTAACTAAAATGATTATAGTTTTTTAATTAAATTGGTCCTCCCACTAACTTAGCAAATCCTACACTTCCAAAGTAGAAAACGGAAATCCTAGTTGGATGGATTTCTAGTGGGTGATTGAATTCTTATAATTCTATTGATCATCCTCAGGTACATCTATTATTAGAATTGCAATAAACTATAAGTGAGCAACTTCTTGCCCATCACATCTCATGTGAGGTTCAATCCTCTACCTAGCCCCTTGTCGACACCATATTTTGGCCGATCCCCAGAATCAATAAATTTCGAAACTGATCCCCAGCACTAAATCTCCTTTTTGCCAGCCAATTATATTTCCGACCTATCTTTGCCGGACAACCACATTTCCGATCTCTCGCCCAAATGGAATCGATTTAACACTAAGTCCACGTACCATTCAAAGCCTCACCGATCTCTCAAACCAATAGTCAAGTTCCCTGATCAGTCAATTACATTCCCGATCTCTCTTGTCAAAAGTAATTGAACCAACACTAGATCTTTATGTCACCAGTCTTATTGCCGATCTCTCATTTTAAAAGTTTGGGAATGATAAAGTTAAGGTTTCAATCCGATTAAATGATGATTCCGATCTTAAGTGCTCAAGCCAATTTTAATCAAATCCCATTTAGCGTCGGTTCCCTGCCGATCTCATGCTTATTATGTTTTTCGACCTCTTACACTTAGATTAATAATCACCTTTAGTTGTTTTAATATGCTCAGACAATCAAGTGTTTAAGTAATTTAGAGATTTTCCGATCACATCCATTCACTGGACAAAAGAGAATTTCATTTCATATTGAAGTTTATACAAGTCATTCGGTTGGAGGATCACCCCTAGCCTGATCTACATTTTGCTCACTTCCTCTCTCACCCTCAGCCTCCTCCTCGATTTCCTCATCGTCTTGGGGAGCCAGGTCGATTATCCAGGAGAAGTCCTCCTCAGGGTACCGCTTCTTGAGCTCGGCCAGGAGATCCCTGTGAGCATTCACATAAGCGCCGGCCTCCCTTGTCACTATCTCTTCTTCTTTCGCTTTGAGCTCCTCGGTGAGGTGAGCAACTTCATCGGCCCGGAGCGCCCGAACTTCTTCAAGGACACGAGTTCGCTCGGCCAGAACATGAGCTTGCTCTGCAAGCTTATCTTCATAGAACTTCATCTGCCCCTCGATTTCAGATATGTAGTTCTGAGCGGATGAGAGTTGGGATCAGAGGGAAGCCACCTCATGACCCATCTTCTCGACCTCCTTACCCAGGCAGTGAGCCTTCTCCCGAACGATGTGCTGGTTCACCAAGCATTCCACGTTCAGGCTCATAGATCGGGTCAGGATGTTGTCAAGATTGTCCGGGGACAACCTGTCCCGATCCTCCTGAAGGCAGATAGAAGCCCCCAGAACCTTAGCCAAACCCAGATTCTCCCAAACAGTTCGGTTCTTCTCCAAGGAATGGATCAGCACTTAAGCACCGCGAGAAGGACCCCCTTCCGCACTCGAAACGACTGGAGGAGGAGGAGGCGGCTCTTCTTGGCGAGGAGGAGATCGGATCACTTCTACCTCGGGGATCGGCTGCTCCGAAGGTTGAGATGGGCCCCCTTGTATTTCCCCGGGCTCATGGCTGGGCGTCTGGAGCATCTCGGATCGCTTCATCTCCCTCACTTTTCGGGAGACCTCTCTCTTTCGCTTCCGGCTCTCCTTGGAGGCTTCGCCGCTTGCCATACCTGCACAAAGAAGAGGTCAGTGAGATCGCTAAGGTCCAAAGATTTGAGATATAGGAAAATACCGATGCTGAAGTCAGAGAGCTGAAGCCTGCGATCTTCGCCTGTGTAACACCCCAAAGTTCGTTAGTGCGTTCTGCTGCTCCGGTGACCAGTGTTGTCCGGACAGCTAGGATGCCTAGAACCGTACTTCGATATGAGTGAGGAGACATAAAATAATGAAATACAAGAAAAGAAAACACAAGAAAAACAAAGGAAAAATCATAGCAAAGAAATGTGATCAAGTTAAGCAGTAGGAAACCTAGCGATGGGTGATCATGCCAGGAAGTCACGGCGTGGACCGTTGACTAGCTACGGATCAGGGAACCCTGGAAAACATTTTTAGGACATAAATAGACCCTTGTTGAAGAATAAATCTCATTAGAAAGAACAAAGAAAAATTAAATAATTAGTACAAAGAAAAGTGAGAAATCGAAAAACAGACAAAATACGGTGTTACCGAAAAATCGGGAACGTAACCCGAACAGGGGCATTATGGTCATTTGACATCCTGAAGTTTCTTTTGACCTAAATTTCCATTAAAAATAAATAGTATTACACTTAGAAAATAAAATGAAAAATTAGTTTAGTGGTACCTAAAGAAAATAACTAAAATCATGGGTTAAATGTGGAATAAGTGGGAAGTTTGCTTAAAATATGATTTAAATTGTTTAGTGGTCCACTAAGAACATTAAAATGGTTAAATATATTCTTCCCACTCAAAAGGGTCATCTTCTTCATTCCATAACCCATGCCGAATTGAAGAGGAAAAGAAATCCTCCATAGCCATTTTTCATGCAAGCTTTCTTATCTCCCCATTTTCAACTCCAATCCTTTAAGTAGCTTTATGAAAAATGGTCTACACATCACAAGGAAGATATTGATACCAATTTTGAGAAGTTTGGTGAAGGTTTAGCAAGATACAATTAAAGGTAAGTTTGCATTTTTGAGAATTCCTTTGTTAAATTTTGTGTGCATGTTATGGGTGTTAGTTTTGTGAAGGAAATTTTAGAGTTTAACTAGTTATTGAAATAGCCATTTTGGACAGCCATGGGGTCATGCATTTGATGAATTATTATGCATATAATTGATGAGGAATAATGTTGATCATGGTGGTTTAATATCCTAATGAATTATTTCAAATATATATGGTGATTTATGCACTTGGATGGGAATTGGTAAATTGTAGGGCACTTTGATGTTGAAGGACAAATTTCGGCAGCCTTGGGGACACTTGAATAAATGTGTATATTCATGGGAGTGTTGGCAGAATTGTGGCATTAAGGAATGAAGGATATGTGTATGAAATTATTGTGTAAAGTGTATGTGAGAATTAGTGGTGTTTAGGTGTGTATGTAATGGTATTGAGATATTGTAAATGTGAATTATATTTGGTGTGTTGAGGGTAATGGTAATCTGCCCAAAATAATGTTAATGTAAAGTAGATTATACTGTGGTTAATGTACGAAAACAGATTGGTAGGGAAGTGAACCAAATTGCAAGGTATATGTGTGTTTGAAGTGGGGTGTGAAATGCATATTGAGGGCAGTGTACATTTTAGCCCATAACCTGAAATGTGTAACCTCAATTGGTATGAGACCAATTTGAGGTTAAACTAGGCACAAAATGTGCCAACTTTCATTGAGAAACCATACCAAAATTCTGCTTGCAAGGTGATGTGAAAAATGACCAATTCGGATTAGGTACACTTGAGACCTAAAAACTGACCATTTGGGCAGCAGTGAGTATTTAGGCCATAACTCACTCAAAACAGGTCCAATTGACCTGAAATTTTAACCATGAATAGTTAAGACCCATACCTACAAGTCTTATGAAGACACAAAAACCCAGAAATGACCAGAAGCAAGTCAAAAAGCTTGCACAAGTTCGGGTCCAAAAACTGGCCGAACCAAAGTTGACCAAATTGACCAAAAAAATGACCTAATTGATGCCATTTGACCAGCAATAGTATAATGACCATAACTTGGTCTACTTAACTCGGATTGACCTGAAATTTTGCCTCGCGTGCAATAAGACCTAGATCTACAAGTTTGTAGTTTTGACCGAAACCCGAAAACCGAGGGAATTAGATCGTCCGGCTAGGTCAAACCAGTGTCCCGGAATCCAGCAATTTGCATTAAAATGCACTAAGCAAGGAAATGACTTTGGTAAAACGTACCAAACCTAAAACCCTATCGAATATGACATATCAATGACACTAAGACCTAATTTACCTAAAACGCAACGAGGGTCGGTATATTAGGTGATTAAGTGAATAATTGAGTTCAGTGCATTATTTACCAAACACCATCGATAGAGACAGTTTAATTTAGCACTGAAACACTTCAAATTGTATTTCTCAGTTAACAAGGACTCAGCAAAAGGGAAAGAAATACCGAGTCATGTCCAGGAGACAAATATCAGAGGTTTGTGCACAACAACTATTTCTTTTGAATTATTTTCAATTGAAATGAATATTGAATATTTGTATATTATTGTTTTAAATTGTGGAAAAGCATTTGAATGAATATTTATTGCTTGAAAAGCATTGTAAATGATTTGAAACTGTGAGAAATTGTTTGAATGACATTGATGGATACTTATTGATTTAAAAGCATTGGAAATGGTTTGAAACCACAGCTGTCATGTATATTGATTGTATTCCTCATTAGCTTGTCTAGTGGGACGAATTGAATTCCCTCTCTGGCTGAAGTGTTGAGGTGTGTGCCTGTTGAGGACGAATTGGATGAGTACTCATATTTTTGCTAGCTAGCTATGTTATTCCTCATTAGTCATCGACTTTTGGGACGAATTGAATACCTCATTAGCCATCGGCTTTTGGGACGAATTGAACTATGGATCATGATTAAGCTGTGTGTGATTTATTGATGTTTATTTGTGAGATTGTGAAATGGATTTAAACTCTCATTGACATATACTATCTTTTGAATTCAAACATGACCTGACTTATGAAAATCTATTGTGATATTGAGAAATGGAGTTTAAATTCTTATTGACCTTTATTGTTTTAAATTTGACTATGGTTTTAAGTATCCACTATTTACATGACTTATGAATTGTGATTTAAATTGTATTTGGTTAATGTTGTGCACCACTGAGATATTGTCTCAGCGATAGCTTTATTCTTTATCGCAGTAGAGAGACAGACAGAGCGTGAGACTAATTTGCATATACATCCAATGAGAGATTACAGTATTATGAGTATACGAAGATTTTGTATTTTGTCTTGTAATGTATGACCTTTGTATGTACATATTGTTTTTGGTTTTGAGCAGTTGTAAATTCAAATTGTACCTTGAAGTTGTAAAATAATTACGAGCTGTTTTGACTTGTAAAAGCTGTATTATATTTCCTTATCTCAGACTTTGAAAAATTTCTATGGAATTGAGTTGATAAATTGTTGTGTTGAGAAATGTATTGGAGTTGAGATTTGGAAAATTATTGAAGTACTTTTTACATGTTTTCTGAAGAACTGTTTTATCCAAAATACAGATGGCACTCTGCCAAAATTTTTACAAAAATTCCAAATAAACCAATTGAGTTAGTTGTTTCACTTCAGTTCACCAAAGTTTTTAATACCTGTAAATAGTGCTCACCACTGTAAAAGAAGTAAGAAAAGTTTTTAAAATCCCTTGTAGTGTATTTAATGGGTTATCAGTAGACGGAGTTGGTAATTCATTAGGTATACTACGGGATCATGTTATGCCTTACAGAGGGGTAAGGTGTGATAGCCTGTGATCAACTCCATTGTCCAGTGATGCAGTTCGGCAGTCACTGCATCCAGACAAGAAAACGTCTCTCTGGCCGCCTGATCTTTCAGCTCCATCACCATCAGGCCTTCTTCCCTATTTAAGGTGATGCGCTTCGGAAGTACGGGGCCCTGGTGCAGCCAGCTGCGGGGGAAGCCCTCAAAGTTGTTCGGAATTTTGCTCCTCAGGATAAAGAAGCGGTTCTTCCAATTCTTCAGGGAGGAAGGCAGGTCGGTAAAAAGTCCACAATGAGGTTTCGCCTGGAAAAACCAATACTCGTCATCCTTTCGATGAGTTAATCTATGTAGTTCGGCGAATACCTTAGCTGTGGGTCGGAGTCCCTTAGCTCGGCATAGGCCTCGGAAGGCTACTAAGATCCGTCACGAGTTCGGGTGAACTTGGGCGATGCACACTTGGTGGTATTTTAAAACTTCCTTGAAGAAGTCGTCCAAAGGGAACCACAGACCGGCCTTTAATTGTTCTTCGTAGACCACGATCATATCGTCCCCCTCAAAGAAGTGATCGGCACGGAGATCACCGTGACACCTAATCAACTCGTAGGAATCAAGCCGAATGTTATACTCCTGGTTGAACGACTACAGATCGGTTTCTTGAAGGACCGATGGCAACTCGTCCATGGGAAGATTTTCCCTCCCTGAAGAAGGTACATGCCTTGATGGTGCTGCTTGCCCCCGAACTGGAACAGAGACCCTAGAAGGTTCGGGTCGCACGCTTGGTCCGACCACCTCCACTTCATCAGATGACCACAAGATCTGAATGGAAGGGGGGCTTGCCGCTCTCTGACCCTCGACGCCGCTCATTTTCAAAGGAAACAAGGAATTTAAACTAAAAGAAGGATCAAAACCCTTACCGAAGTCTAATCGATGTCGGAAAAACTTGAGGAAACGAGAGAATTTTGAAGTTGTTCGCGAGAGACTGAAAATGACATAAGGGAGCAACTGGCTAACCCCCACCCCTATTTATACTCGTCCGAGCATTTAATGCTCACGATGTTCCAGGCAGTGCATCGGTTAGCGGGACTCGCCAGCTGTTCTGACACGTCTCACTAATATTCCAAAATTCCATAAAAGTGAGACCGGCTAGTTAGGGATCGACTAATTAAGGCAAATGTTTGGAAGTGCAGATCGAATAAGGGCTGTTCAGTTGGAAACAAGATCGGATAAACACACCAGAGATCGAAGAATAATCAATAATAATAAAGTGATAATTGACAAAATAAATTTTATTTCCAAAAGGTCAAATTACATCATTTGGGCGATCTCTAGAGATCGGATTACATTAAAGGTCTAATTACATCATTTGGACGATCTCTAGAGATCGGATTACATTAAAGGTCTGATTACATCATAAGGGCGATCTTTAGAGATCGGTGAAACATCCTATCTAAAAGGCCTACGTCAAAGCCTAGTCTCGTGGCTGAGTCAAAAGATGTGTTTGACCAGGAGACCGGCTGGGGGGACTATGACTCTCATGAGAATGAGAGAGGTCGTCATCAAAGTTACCGCTCGAAACCGAGCCACCGTCGGAACACCCAGTGTGGAGAGGAGTCAGATGAACGCCAAAGAGCAGTCACCGGTGTTGAGGGGAATATTAGCAGTCTTCTCGCCCGAAATCGGTTCACCGATTATATCGGGCGAACGACTCGAGATCGGCATGATCGATGTCCTCGATCCAAATCGGTTAATTAGTCCAGTTCTCTCACTGTCATCAGATAGGGTCATCATGATTCTTCGATCACCGGGATCGTAGATTTTCAAGCAAGGAACAAAGAGGGCAACCGGAAAAAGATTAAAAGCGGTCATCTTGTCCGGGATTGTTGCCGGAGCAGCTAGAATAGGAAAAATGAGGAGAATAGGGGAGAAAGTCAAATGAGGTAGGACTTCCCGGTTGAAGGTATATATAGGGAAAATTTGAGCATTTATTGCAAGCAGAAAACGAAGCAGACGCCTCGAGAATTGAGGGAAATAAATGTTTTGACTAGACCAAACCCGATAAAAAGGAAGACCGGTGTGGCAAAGATCGGTAGAAGGGAGACCGGCATGAAAGATCGGAAAAGAGCGTGTTAGGAAGATTGGAAAAGAAAGGAGGTCGGATAGCAAAAAGAATAAGACAAACTTTCGCTAACCGTTGTCATAATCAGAGCCGAGGTAGTTAGAGCGTGGCAGACGAGATCCCCACCGCACGCCTCAGAATCGCCCGCCTTACTGACAAGTGCCAGAGTATGTCACGACAGTGCTGTACATCTCAATCTCCACTGTTGATCTCATTTGTAGGACGAGT
Organism: Hevea brasiliensis; assembly: GCF_030052815.1. Taxonomy (NCBI): domain Eukaryota; kingdom Viridiplantae; phylum Streptophyta; class Magnoliopsida; order Malpighiales; family Euphorbiaceae; genus Hevea; species Hevea brasiliensis. The sequence goes on from NC_079494.1 coordinate 70,013,731, forward strand.
CCGAAGCCCTTGGATCAAAGAAGAAAACGACAAGACCAGCGCCTTTTATTCCCAGCCCTCGGATCGCCCCGGACAAGAGAATTTGGGACTGTCAGATTAGAAGAAGAAAATGACAAATATTCTGAAGGTTATCTCGGCCGTCCGTTCTGATTCTCTTTAATTCCTGTGCTTCAGATCATGTCCTTTGAAATCCTGACCCTCCATCTCCCTCAAAATAGATCCTGACCCTTCAGGGGAAGCACCCGGTTCCTATAAATACCTGCATGAAAAACTGTACAGGGGACGAAAAAAAAAAGAATAGTGAATATAGCGAAAGGACTCTGAAACTTAATTCAGCTCGTTACTCTGCTATCCTTGAGCTTTCGTAAGAAAGACTTTTGGAAACTAGTTTTCTGAAGTATTTTCTTGCAAAGGGATTTCTGAATACTGAAACTCTCCATTTTCAGTTCGTTCATTATCCTGTGACATTCTCGCTTATTGTCTTTGTTATCTTTATTTCTACTCCCATTGTCCAAGCTCAACTTCATTCATACTCGGCTATAATTTTGATCAGTCTGCATTTTAGCAAGGTATTCTTCATTTCAAGGAGAACCTTAGTCTTCAGGTTACCAGCCCGCGGCCCCCATTACATTCTGTGATCCCGTAGTTAGTTCAATAGATCTGACTCCCCACAGGTGAGTGCTCATATTGCTTTTTTATTAAGTGCTCGTTCTTATTTTACGTATTTCCTTTGTTCTTTATATATATATAATTTTCTCCAAGTTTAAATTGCGCTAAAGAACACGAAGAAGGTCATTCTCGAGTTTACTTCCATGTTGACCAGTCCATTCTTTTTGTTAATCTTTGTTATTCCTGAACGTAAGTCTTCTAGTCCCGAGTAGCATATAAGTGGTCGGATAAAATGTAGGTAACTGTATCTTAAGGGTCTCTGTAAAATAATGAAAGGTCTGAACAATAAGTCGGGAAAATAGTAAGGCCGAATCACTAGAATAATGCAAAAGACAATTGAGTAAGACGTCACAAGGCAGAGTAAAACCGAACCTTAAGATAGATAAATGGGATAGATCGGGTATCAAAAGGTACTGGTAAGGCGACCACATAGGAAGGTCGGAAAATTCAATTTGGTATCCACTGACTAGTTACAAGGTACTAATGAGTTAAAAGAAGCCTTATTCCGAGCCTCGGCATCTTTAAATGCCAGAACCCTTAGTTCTAGGATTTCGTGACGGGTAGCCGTAATCAAGTTTCGAGAGATCGGAAAAGTCCTTATCCGATTCCTATTAAAATAAAAGAGATTGGAGGAGAGTTCTTATCCAGTTCTCAACCTAAAATTTTAATAAATATTTAAAAGGGAGATCGGAGGAGAGTTCTTATCTGATTCTCAATCCAAAATTTTAACAAATATTTAAAAGAGATCGGAGGAGAGTTCTTATCCGATTCTCACTCAAAATTTTAACGAACATTTAAAGGAGATCGGAGGAGAGTTCTTATCCGATTCTCACTTAAAAACTTTAACAAATATTTAAGAGATCAGAGGAGAGTTCTTATCCGGTTCTCAACCTAAAATTTTAATAAATATTTAAAAAGGAGATCGGAAGAGAGTTCTTATCTGATTCTCGCCTAAAATTTTAATAAAAGAGATCGGAGGAGAGTTCTTATCTGATTCTCACTTAAAAACTTTAACAAATATTTATGAGATCGGAGGAGAGTTCTTATCTGATTCTCTACCAAAAAAATTTTTAAATATTTAAAGGAGATCGGAGGAGAGTTCTTATCCGATTCCCAAATTAAATTTTAACAAATACGTAAGATGATTCCCCCTGAAGTAAAATTAATACGCAACAGCAACTCACTAAGGTTGTCTCATTTACTTATGTATCTGGGTAATCCGGATTAGTGAAAAATCAAATATTCCTTTCGGTCAAAAGGATTAACATTTCCATTCAAACCCTCCTAACTATGAAGAACGTGAAGTTAAATCTGCTTACCCTCATTGAGGGACGAGGTGGGGTGCCTAACACCTTCCCCACCCATTTACGAACCTCGAACCTAGAATCTCTATTTTTGAAGTGGTTTTATTTTAACTTACTTTCACAAATAGTTTTCTTTAATTTCCCTCAAAATTAAAGTGGCGACTCCTCACTTTTCCCACTTCGGTAAGTGTTCGTCCAGGCAATCTCAAAACACCTTGCGACACCCCTAATGCTCAAAATCTTAGGTACATCCATTATTGACATATCTTGCATTAGTTAAGTTGATCCCATTGAGCCAGTAATTATGCGAATAATTTTAATGTCCTCAGGTACATCCAATATTGGGCCCAAACCATTTACATATTTACAACATCTCATGCTTAACAATTATTCTTAAGAAAATCTCTTAAATTAATTGCATCTTATGCAATTATTTAAAATTTCTTAAAATAATTGCCTCAATGAAGGGCCCATGTTATAATTACTTTAATTATAGCATTTCCAACTTAATCATTTGTTTAGAAGATTTTATGGTCATTCTAATTACTATTAAGGTCTCACTTTGCACATTATCCATTTAGTATGCATATATCATATACTTGCATACATTCCCATACATCTCATGCATTCATGGATAAACAGTACATATGGTATGATGATGGACTTTCTAAGGGATTCAATTCTAAGCCACCAAGAATTGAATCAGGGCATTCCTAGGTGTATTTCATTCATTCATTTTACAAGAGTTGCTGAAGGATCAACACTTGATCTTGAATTCCTCCCACTGGTCCCATCAATGCTCTTGACCTCCTTGATCTTCTTGTAATCCAATTACATAGTAATTCTTGGCATACTAAGGCGAATTTACAAGAACTTAAATAAATGAAATTACAACCCAAAATTATTACAACCTTAATAATACATGCCCAAATAAATTAAAATAAATAAATTAATTTATAATCCCAAAGAAACACAAAAGAAATAAATCCAATCACATTGGTCTTTTATAGTCCATGATCATCCATCATGCATATCACTATTTAACAATTAAATAAAACATACATGCTTAAATTAAATTGAATATCTCATATTCAACTTAAAAATCCAAATTTGAATATGATTCAAACAAATTTAAAAATTCAGATTTGAATCACATTCAAACAAATTTAAAAATTCAGATTTGAATCACATTCAAACAACTTTAAAAATTCATATTTGAATCACATTCTGACAATTTTTAAAAATCAGATTTGAATCACATTCAAACAATTTTTTAAAAATTCAGATTTGAATATAATTCAAACAACTTTAAAAATTCTGATTTGAATCACATTCAAACAACTTTTAAAATTCAGATTTGAATCACATTCAAAAAAATTTTAAAATTCTGATTTGAATCAAAATTTAATTGTGTGATTAAAACTCTAATTAAATAATTTAATTAGACATAGGATGAGCTTTTAGATCGTGCAACAATTGCAAATTAAAAAGCCAAACCTTGCGCACACCATGGGAGAAGCCAAACCATACCCATGGTGCACTCCACCATGCTGCCACCTTGTTCATTCCAACCAACAATGAATTGATCAACTTTTGATCAAATCACACCATTAAATCTCATATTGAATAATCTAAATGGCAAATTAGGGTTGTATAATGTACATGGAACACTTGTATATTCTGCCCAAATGGACATGATTGAGATATGATGAATGGTATATAAGTGTTATGAATGTATATTTGTAGTTTTTGGAGGAGGAGAAGTGTCATTTGGAAGTGTTCTTTGTGTGCAGATTGTGTGTTGTGAAGGCAGTAGGTAAATTGAACCATAAGTGAAAATTGGTGACCCCAATTTGTATGAGGACAATGGGAGGTGAAACTAGACACAACATAGGCCAACTTTCATGTAGAAATATTGTCAAAATTCTACCTAGAAACTGACCTTAAAAATGATCTAATCCGGAATTGGTAATGTGCAAACCCAGATTTTTCACCATATGAATAGATGTCACTAAGATGACTATAACTCACTCAAAACAGGTCCAAATAACCTGAAATTTTTACCATAGAAAGCTTAGAAATATAGCTACAATTCTTATCAAGACACCAAAGCCTACAAATGGCCAGAACCAAGTCAAACTGCTTCCCCAAGTTAGGGTACCAAAACTGCCAGAACTGAATTTGACCTAAAATTGACCAAATTTTGCACTAAAGATGCAATCTGTCTAGCTTTAGTAAATTGACCATATCTTGGTCTATACAACTCATAATGACCTGAAATTTATGCCAAAAGTTCAATAAGAGATAGAGCTAAAATTTTGCTTCTTTGACCAGAAGCTAAAAACCAAGAGAAATAAGACTTTAAGTTAGACTAATCTAGCATACTAAAACTGAAAATTTGACATTTACATAAAATAAAGCCTTGAAATAATTTGGCAATAAATGCCAACTTGTGGAAAGGGTAAATTGAACTATTAGCAGCATATTGAATTACAAATTGTGACATGTTGATACTAGAATCAACTTATCCATGATATCTAAAAAGGTCAACATTTGCATTGACTTGTAAATTACATAATAACTAGTAAACTCTAAAAATGAAGAATTAAATAAGTAATTTGTAATGTGCCCTAGTTTGCCTAGTTGACTAGTTTGGATAGGTTGGCATGCCAATAGGATTCTGATAGTTGTTCTATAAATGGCTTTACGCCATACTGTGTTTTTACGGCTTATTATGCCGCACTGTGATTTTAATAGCCTACGGCTATACAGATTGTGTTATTATACTTGGCTTATCGCCTAATTGACTATATGGCTTTTAACCATACTATTTGCACACCGGGAGATACTTTGTGATCGATGGTGTGACAGCCCAAGGTACTATGTACCCAGTGCTAGTATATCCATTTATCCAGTTTAGTCAATGTATAGCTACACGGGTAGTTAATTTAAGCATTATTAAATTCAAATAGCTAGATTCAGTTTATTAACACACAGCACCACCAAAATTAGCAAAAATGAAAGGTTAGCAAATAAAAGTAGAAACAACAACTACAAAGAATATCGATGTCATAAATTCATAAACAATTCATTTATTTTACTTTAGTGTATATTTCTTTATATTTGGCACCACTAAGCAGAATTGCTTAACGTGTAACACCCCTATGTTCGGTAGTGCGTTTTACTGTTCCGACAACCAGTGTCTGTCCGGACAGCTAGGATGCCTAGAATTACATTTAAATGTTAGTGAGGAGACATAAAACAATGAAATACAAGAAAGGAAAATACAAGAAAAACAAAGGAAAAATAATAGCAATGAAATGTAACCAAGTTAAACGAGCCGAAAACTGTAGTGATGGGTGACAGTATGGAAAAGTTACAGCGTAGAAATAGCCAACCCCAAGACTGCAGGGAACCCTCGAAATTTAATTTCGAGACATAATTAAAGACTTATTGAAGTAAAAATGTCATTAGAAATATAAAAAAAAATAATTAATTAGTACAAAGAAAAACGAGAAATCGAGAAACTGATAAAAGTTGGTGTTACCGAAAAATCGGGAACATAACCCAAAGTGGGGCATTTTGGTCATTTGACACCTAGAGTTTCCTTTTGACCTCAATGTCCATTAAAAATAAATGATATTACACTTTAGAAATGTCATGAAAATTAAAATGATGGTACATAATCTAAATAGTAAAAGATATGAGGAAAATGAGAGAAATTGGAAACTTTGGATTATTAAATAATTAACCTACATTAGTGCTCCACTGAAATCACATTTGGGACACCTAAAGATTGAAGTGGGATAGGTGTAGGATCAATTGTTTTCTTCTTCCTCACAAGCTCATCTTGGCCGAATTCTTTCTCCCATGGAAACCTCCATGGCCGTCCACCATTAAGCTTAAATCCACCATTGATTTAGCCATCTAGCTCCCTTCATTAAACTTGACCAACATACCTTGGGTAGCATACTTGGAGCAAGAAAGATAAGTTTTGGTGGAGTTTTGAAGAAGTCAAAAAGAGGTAAGTAGTTATTTTCAATCCTTGTTTTATTAAAAGTGTAACTAAGGTTGTGGGTAGTTAAATTATGGAAGAAGTTTGAAGTTTGATGAATTGTTGGTGATGGAGCATTTCGGCAGCCATGGAACCTCACCATGTATAGCTTATTTTTGCATGTAAATGGTAGTTTTGGATGTTGATTTAAATGTTTAATTGTATTGAAGTTGAATTCCATGTGTGAAGTTTGAATGTTAAGCTTGAAAAGTGAAAATGGAAATGGATGTGTATATATTGTTGGGATTGAACTTTGTGAATTGTGGCTGCATTTGGTGTATTTTGAAGTGGTTATATTCTGTCCAAGTTGACCGATAATGCAGAGAATTGAATGGTTTTGGTTAGTGCCAAATGCAGAACGGAATGGGAAGTGAAAATGTAATTGGTAAACATGTGTTTGGTTTGGTGTTTGAAAAGCATGTAGAGGACAGTGTGCAAATGGACCTATAACCCTAAGTGTGTGACTCCAATTGGTATGAGGCCAATTAGAGGTGAAACTAGGCACAAAATGTGCCAACTTTCATGAAGAAAGTCTACCAAAATTCTGCCTAGAAAGTGACTTGAGAAATGACCAAATCCGGATTAGTGACTTGAAAACCTGAAAATTGACTATTTGGGAAGTAGTTAGTGTTTTGGCCATAACTCATTCAAAACAGGTCCAAATGACCTGAAATTTTTACCATGAATAGATTAGACATAGAGCTACAACTCTTATGAAGAAACCAAAAGCCAGAAATGACCATAAGCAAGTCAAATAGCTTGTACAAATTCGGGTATAAAAACTGCCAGAACCAGAAATGACCTAAAAATGACCTAAAGTTGCCATTTTAGTGCAATCTGTCCAGCTTTGGTAAATTGACTATATCTTGGTCTATACAACTCAGAATGACCTAAAATTTTGCCTCGCGTGCGATAAGACATAGATCAACAATTTTGCTTCTTTGACCAGAAGCTAAAAACCAAGAGAAATAAGACTTTAAGCTAGACCAATCTAGCACACAAAAATTGAGAACTTGACATTTACATACAATGATGCTTGAAATAATTTGGCAATGAATGCCAACTTGTAAAAATGGTAAATTGCACTATATTGGTAGCACATTGAAATGCAAAATGTGACATATTGGTAACATAAAATCTAATTCACCTAGAGTGCATCAAAGGTCAACATTATAGGTTGACTAATGAAATGAATTGAAGGGAATAGTACTAAGAAAATTTAGATATTGGATTTTATTGTTAGAAATAATTTAACTGAGCACTGAAACACTTTAAATTGTGTGTTTCAGTTAAAAGGATATTGAAAAGCATAAGGAATATTGAGTCAAGGCCTAGGAGCGACTCAAATCAGGTATGTGCACAATATTTTTATATTCACTGCTTTTACTAGAAATTTTATTTGGAGAAAAGAGTTATGAATAATTTTTTTATTGTTTTGGCTTTGGGAATTTTATTGGAAATTATTGTGTTGCCTACTTTATGAATGGAAAATTGACTTTGGAAATGGATTATGTTTGCATAAAATATTTGAATAATATGATTTGAAATTGTTTTTGATTCACACTTGGCATGACAGTCCCTTACTCTGCTCCTCCCCCACTTTTGGGGTTGAGTTTGATATGTAATACCCCTATGTTCGGTAGTGCGTTCTACTGTTCCGGTGACCAGTGTGGTTCGGATAGCTAGGATGCCTAGAACTATACTTAAATATTAGTGAGAAGACATAAAATAATGCAATACAAGAAAAGAAAATATAAGAAAAACAAAGGAAAAATAATAGCAATGAAATGTAACCAAGTTAAATGAGCCGAGAACTATAGCGATGGGTGACCGCACCAAGAAGTTGTGGCGTGGACCGTTGACTAGCCCTGGACCGCGGGGAACCCTGGAAAATATTTTTAAGACTTAAATAAACATCTATTAAAGTATAAATGTCATTAGAAATATCAAAGAAAAATTAATTAATTAGTATAAAGAAAAACAAGAAATCGAGAAAATGACAAAACTCGGTGTTATCAAAAAATCGGGAATGCAACTCTAATAGGGGCATTGTAGTCAATTGAAACCCTGAGTTTCCTTTTGACCTAAATTTCCATTAAAAATAAATGATATTAAACTTTGAAAATGACATAAAAAAATTAAATTGTGGTACATAATGTAAATAGTGGAAGAATGGTGACAAAATTGCAAAATTGGAAACTTTGGATTATTAAATCTTAAAACTAAGTTAGTGCTCCACTAAGGGGAATTAAGGGGCATTAAAATACAACATTTTGGGACAAAAAATCTGTCATCTTCAACCTCACAAATAGACCAGCCGAATTCATCCTCTCAAAAGAAAATCCTCCATAGCCAAACCTCATTCTACCTCCATGCACTCCACATTGAGCCCTCTTTTACACTAAGTTTCTTAATTAAACCTTGCATACTCAGCTTTGGGAAGACATTGGCAGCAAAAAGAAGAAGTTTGGGTGAGGTTTTAGTAAGCTCTAATAAGAGGTAAGTATTTATTTTCTTCCCTTCCTTAATTAAAACTTGTGTTGAGGTTATGGGTAGTATTTTGGGTGAAGAAATTTGAATAAATGGTTGAGTTATGGACTGTCCATTTTTGGCAGCCATGGAAGTGTAAGGTAAGTAGTTTGTTCTTATATGAATTTGATGGGTAATGATGTTAAATTAAGTGCTTATATGTATTGAAGTTGATTACCATGTATAAAGTGTGATTATAAGTTGAAAAGTGAAAATGGAAGTTTGATATGTATGTGTAACTTGGGCAGCCTCATGGTGAAGGTTGATAATGTTTAAATTTATGAATTGTTGTTGAAGTATGGTACAAAAAAATGGCAGCCTATGTATATGAGATAGTAGTGATAAGGTAGGCAAATTGTTAATGGAAGTATATGTGATAATTAGAAATATTTATGTGTATATATTGTTGGGATTGAACTTTGTGAATTGTGACTGCATTTGGTGTATTTTGAAATGGTTATATTCTGTCCAAGTTGACCTATAATGTAGAGAATTGAATGGTTTTGGTTAGTGCCAAATGCAAAATGGTATGGGAAGTGAAAATGTAATTGGTAAACATGTGTTAGGTTTGGTGTTTGAAAAGCATGTAGAGGGCAGTGTGCAAATGGACCTATAACCCTAAGTGTGTGACTCCAATTGGTATGAAGCCAATTGGAGGTGAAATTAGGCACAAAATGTGCCAACTTTCATGAAGAAAGCCTACCTAATTTCTGTAACACCCTCCCTGTAGCAACTCCGAACATTCTACTGTTCCGGTGACCAGTGTCGGTCCAGACAGCTAGAACGTCCGAAAAAAAATATATATTTAAACTAAAGTGAGGAACCATAATTAACTCAAATATTAATAAGAAAAATTTAAGAAAAATTTTAGAAATAAAATACAACCAAGTTAAATGAGCTGGTGCCCCAACGATGGGTAACCTAGTGAGAAGTTGCGGTTCTCGCAACTAGGAGCCCTAGACCCGGGGGAAAAATTATAAAATAATTTTTGGGACTCCAGAGAAGGGTTATTGAGGTTCTTATGGCATTAGAATGCCAAGAAAATACTTAAAAAATTTTTTCAATCGGTACAGACAATTTTAGTCCGTTAAGCCAAATGGAGGGCATTTTGGTCATTTCATCTTCAGAGATGATTTTTGATCAACTTGTCCAGTTAAATAAATAATTTATATAATATAAAATATGAATAAATGTTGTTAAAAATTTAATTGAAATTAATTAGATAAGAAATGGAAAGAAAATGAGATTTATTACCTCATGCTTATGTAAGCATGAGGTAATTAAAAAGGGATGGCCAATCAAATTAAAGGAAGACATTTATAATACATAAATTGGGCAGAAAAAGAGACAATTCTAGAAAAAAATTCTGCAGCTACTCATCTTCCCAAAAGAGACGCCCCACACTCCTCCTTTCCCTCCTCCATTTTCATGCTTGCAAAGCTTGAATTCCTTAGTCTTTTCTCAATAAAACCCTAACCTAGCAACATAAAAATTTGTTCTTACATCCTAGTGAAGCTTTTGGGAGAAAAAAGAATTAAAAAGAAAGAGTTCTTGCAAGCTTTGGATTAGCTCCCTAAGAGGTTAGTGACCTAAACCTTGAATTTCACTTTAATTTCATGTTTAAGAATTATAAATATGTGTAAATGACAAAGAAATTTGATGAAACACCATTGGTATGCTAACCCTAAATTTTGGCAGCCATGGTTAGGGTAATATGGTGATGATTTTTGGGGAGTTAACATGCTAGTATGGCTGCCCTTAATGAGTATCTCATAAGGGAATTGATAAATGCAATGATAATGCATGGTTTTGAAATGTTGAGTTAGGGTTTGGGTTGAGGAATGAGACTTTGATCATGTGATAATGGAAGTAGGCTTTAATGGTCAATTAGTGACCATTTGGTTTGGTTTGAATCGAAAATGAAGTGAATTGGGTGGTGGGAATTGAGATTAGTGTGGCTGCACTAGGTGACCTACAGAATTGGACATGAGTCCAGCAGGTTTGGGCAGCCATAACTTGAAATATAGAGGTCCAATTGGTGCACAGCTAATTGGACATGAAACTAGACACATAATGGTACAACTTTGGTGAAGAAACCATGCCCAGAAAACCAAACCAACTTGACCAAAAGTTTGTCCTAATCCGGGTGACCTGCAATCTGCCTGGGCAAAATGACTAAATAAACAGTGTTTGGTCATTTGGCCATAACTCAATGTAGAAAAGTCCAATTGACCTGAAATTTTACCAGCAACAGGGTGACATATAGACCAACAACTTTCATGAAGAAACCTGACCCAAATTATGACCATAACCTAGTCAAATTGCCAACCAAACTTGAGTTACCAAATCTGGCAGAAACAGATTTGCCCAGAATTTTGGAATCTGTCCAATCCGGCCAGTTATGGTTTTTAGGCCATAACTTGAGCTACAAAACTCCAAATGGAGTGATTCAAAAAAGGAAATTCAACTAGACAAAATGAGGAACAACTTTCATGTTGAGCATTTTTCCAAATTCCTACTGCAAAAATAACTAATGGAACAGTAATCCCAAAGCTTGAAAACTGAAAATTTTGTCCAATTCACATTAAACTTAGAGATGGTATTGGCAACCAATACCAACAAGTTTAAAATGCAAAATGTGGTATGTTGATGATATTTAAACTAATTTACCTATTATCAATGCAAAAGTTAACATTTTGGTTGACCAATAAAATGAATAGTAATCATAAAAATTTAATTTCAAAGAATTACATAAATGAAAGTGTTAAATGCCCTAGTAGGCCTAATGTGATTGGTTTGGATAGGTTGGCATGCCAATAGGGTTCTATTAGCAGTACTGCATATGGCTTCATGCCATTCTGTATTTCATGGCTTCCCATGCCATTCTGTGACATAATAGCCTTTAGCTATGATATTGAGTTATTATACTCGGGTTTAATCCCCGATAATTATCACAGCTTATTAGCTGTTCTGTTGCACACCGGGAGACACAATGTGACCGATGGTGTGATGGTTCGAGATACTTAGTACCCAGTACTAGTTTACCCGTTTATCCAGTCTAGTCAACTAGTATAGGTTACTCAGGCAGTATTAATAAATCTTACAAAACTTCAATTGAATAATATTGCAATAAACATTTGAGACTTAGTTCACCCAAAAATGTAAACATACATTCTGTACACATATTTTTATTTTATTTTATATTGTCACCACTAAGCACAATTGCTTAGCGCGTCGCTTTTGCCACGCGCAAGTACTGGAGACATAGCTGGGGAGTCCAGCAAGCCTCATACAGGGTGAGCCTTCATATCTGCACTCAGAGTTTAGAGTCACCTCACATTGCAGTGCATTTGGTAGGACATTAGGCCATTTTGATATTTTGATATTTTGATATTTTTTATTTTGTAACCTTCTGTAATGTATATTATAAATTCATATAATTATGCTTTTGATGTAAGTATCTATGGAATATGTTAAGTAATAAATTGAGCATTTTTTATTGAGTTGATTGTGTTTTGAATTGAATTGAATTTTTGAGATACTGAAGTGAATTGAGAAATTGTTGAGAATATATTGGAGGTTGATTGAGAATAACATGATGATATTATTGGAAGTGTTTTTAACAGGTTCAGAAGAACTGTTTTTCCAATTTATAGCCGGCCCTCTGCCGGATTTTCTATAAAATTTGCGAAAAAATTTAGATTTATCAAAAATTATAAATAAATGAATTAAAAAGGATTAATTGAAATTGAAACATGAATTGGTGTTCCGACACACTGAGTGGCATAACTTGCTCGGCTACACTGTAGACGGGTAAGGGGTGTCACAATTTCTGTCCAGAAAGTGACTTGAAAAATGACCAAATCCGGACTAGTGACTTGAAAGCTTGAAAATTGACCATTTGGGCAGCAGTTAGTGTTTTGACCATAACTTACTCAAAACAGGTCCAAATGACCTGAAATTTTTACCATGAATAGTTTAGACAAAGATCTACAATTGTTATGAAGAACCAAAGCCCAAAAATGGCCAGAACCAAGCCAAATAGCTTGCACAAGTTTAGGTACCAAAACTGGCCGAACCAAAAGTGACCTAAAAATGACCTAAAGTTACCATTTTGGTGCATTCTGTCCAGCATTGGTAAATTGACCATAACTTGGTCTACACAACTCAGAATGACTTGAAATTTTGTGTGCAATAAGACATAGACCTACAAGTTTGTAATTTGGACTGAAACCCGAAAACCGAGGGAACTAGGTCATCCAGCTAGGTTAAAATAGTGCACTGAAATCCAATAAATTGCAATAAAATGCAATACACTTGAAAATAAAATTGGTAACATATACCAACACTAAAGGGCTCTAAAATGCGACATATTGGGAACATTAAAATTAATTCACCCAGAGTGCATCAAGGGTCAACATTATAAGTTGACTAATGAAATGAATTGAAGGGAATAGTACCAAGAAAATTTAGATATTGGATTTTATGGTTGGAAACAAATTCATTGAGTACTAAAACACTTTAAATTGTGTGTTTCAGTTGATAAGGATATTGAGAAGCATAAAGAACATTGAGTCAAGGCCTATGAGCGACTCAAATCAGGTTTGTGCACAACTAGTTTTTAACTGATTTTGTTCTGAAAATTTCATATGTTTAAATGACATATTTTTCTTATGTATTATGTTTAACAAACATTGGATTTAATTCAATGACTATTAAAATTGTTATAGTATGTATAAATTTAGCTTTGTGAAATGGTATTTCCACAAGTATTAAGCATTGTTGGGAATTGAATAAATTATGTTTTGGAAAATTGTGATAGAACATGTTTTGAATTGTGATGGGCAATTTGCATGGAAAAATGCAAATTTATGATTTGAATTGTGATGAGCATAAAAATTATTGGATATTGGAATTGACCTTGAATTGAATTGTATTGTGATTTATGCACACTGAAAGGATTGTGATATTGTTTTACATCTCACCATAGATGCTTGACTAGGTTATTACCCATCTCTCTCATTTGTTGAGAAGACAATGGAGTTAGTTGTGTTTTGATTACCATGGTACGTGCACAGGCTTAGATTCTCCTCTTATTAGAGGTTAGATCTAAGTTTTTTTTTTTTTATGTTATGGCCCTTCCGGAAGATTCATTATTGTGATGTGTACCGTGCACGATGATTCGACCTCCCCGACCATAGGGAGTTAGAATCTGATTCGACCTCCCCGACCATAGGGAGTTAGAATCTGATTCGACCTCCCCGACCATAGGGAGTTAGAATCACCCCGAAGATAGCCCTTTCGAATTAGTCTTGCATAGTTAGTGAGATAAAGAATGGTTTTTGAGATAAAGAATGATTTTTGAATAGTAAAGAATTGTGATTTCAATTATGATTTATGTATAATTGATTTTGTTGGAATTACCTTAAATTGTTAGTTATGATTTGATAAATTGAATTTCGTGATCAAAGTCATTTTATACAAATGATTTATATTATTGGCAATGAATATTTTGAGTTTTGAAACTTGATGAGTTTCCAGATTTCCAAATTATTTGCTATAATTTTTGTTAAGGTATATTGTACTATGTTTTAAATTATAGTTGTGCACCACTGAGTTCACCACTCAGCGATAGCTTTGTGTGCTGTCGTAGGTGAAAAGACCATAAAGCAATTGAGTAAGCTTCTTTGAAGAGACATTCAGATCAGCTCCAGGTTTACCCATGTACATAGGTTTTGATGTATGCATGCAATAATATGTATGTAAATTATTTGAGCAGTTGTATGAAAACTCTTGCAAAACATTTTAGTATGTAATTAAATGTAAATTATTGTAAATTTAAATTTGAGACTTCATTTACTTGAATAGTTTTGTAATATAAATTTTAAGTCTTGTAATCAATGAAATGTTTCTTTATGATGAGATTGGTTTGAAAATGAATTGATTGTTTATTGAGATTTGAATTGTGAGTTGAAATGAAGTTATTGGAGTTGTATTTGAGAAAACATATTGGGAGTATTTTCTTTTGCAAGATTGAAGAACTATTTTCTCAAAATACAGCCGGCACTTTGCTGAAATTTTGAAAAAATTTTGTAACACCAGATTTTAATCGATGATTTAAATTTCACGAAAATTGTTTTAAAATCCCTTGTAGTATATCTAATGGGTTATCGATAGGCGAAGTACGGTAATTCATTATGTGTACTACGGGATCATGTTACATCTTATGGGGGAGTAGGGTGTGACATGATATTTGATTATTTTCCTCCCTCTCTGGCTTGCCAGTCTGAGGTGAGTTTGGATGAGTACTCATTAGCTAGCTAGCCACCTCTCTCATTTATTTCGATTAGTGGGGTGAGTTTGCCTTATCGTGGTGTACAACGCGGCATGTTCGGAAAAGTTTGTGTCAAGACCTAAGTTGTGTTATTAATTGGCAACACTGTGTTATTCAATTATTTGATCAAATTTGTGTTATATGAGCTTTGAAAATTGTGACAGAAAATTGTGAATTATTTGTATTGTAAATTGTCAATAAATGTTTTATATACCACATTTTAAATTGTTATTGTGCATCACTGAGTAAATTTTACTCAGCGATAGCTTTTTCATTACTGTCGCAGGTAGACAGACAGATAAAGCAGCAGAGTAGGCTGCTTGTGCTATGCTTTTGGGATTTTACTGGGTATATTGAGTATACCACTTCCTTGTAATTATTATTATAATGTATGTGCACTGTATGTATATATTGTACTTGGTCTTGAGCAGTTGTAAACTAAAGTTATAAATTATTTTGGCCTGTAAAAATATTGTACTATAATTTTCTTATCTCAGCTTTGAAATACTTAGTCATTTGCATTCTTTTTTTGAAACTACTGAAAGTGATGTTGAATTGAGTTTGACTTATGTTTGAGAAAATTGATTTTTGTTGAGCCATATTTGTAACACCCCTATTTGTATAGCCTGGTATATTTCATTGTTCCGGTGACCGGTATCGGTCCGAACAATTAAGGGGATTAGAACCATACTTAAGACAACTAGAGAAACCATAAACACAAATAATTAGTAATATTCAAGTAGTTAAGTATAAATAAGAAAAACAGAACATAAGAAGTTAAACGAGCCAAGAGTAACAGCGATGGGTGACCTTCTCGGGAACGACTGCGAAGCCGTTTTAAACTCAAATTCCGAACCGTAAAAAGTGACGCTGCGGTCCTTAGGACCCTTATGAACACAGTGGAAAAGAGAAAATCACGAAAAAGAACTGTTAAGCCAGTGAAATAATTAGGTCAGGGAGCCGGAAGAAATATGGAATTATTTGCAAACCGGGATGAACCGGCGAGGGGCAATTTGGTCAATTGACCCCGAGAGCTGACTCCTGACCTAATTGTCAAATAAAATCGGAGAAAAGAAAATTTCGGAATCGAAAATTAAATTAAAGAACTAATAGAAAAATAGAAGAAAAAAAAAAGAGAAAAATGAAAAAGTAAAAAGGGTGATGACATCATGCATGACATCATGCACGATGCGATAAAAGGTATAATTAATAAATTAATTAATTAGGTTTTTGTGGTCTTCCATAAGCCAAAATGCATAAAGAAATGAAAAGAAAAACAAAAATTTAACTAGTTATCTTCTTCTTCTCCCAATTGCCGCCCCATCTTCCTCCATAAACTCCCATGAAAATACTTCATCTAAGCTTACCTCTAAGCTTAAATTCCTTCACCCAATTTACATAACTCCCCTAAAAACCTCACTAGACCTTGCAATCTCAACTTGTCATTTTTCCATTTTAAATGCATATGTGATGGTTGAAATGAGCTTAGAATTAATGAAATGAAATGAAAATATGGGGGAAGGACCATTATTGACTTTTGGCCAGCTTGAAGAAGGAACATAAATTGTAAGGTTTGATGCATTAGAATGAGTTTAAAAGTCTTAATTAGTTGAATGATTATAGTTTGGAACTTTAAAATTATTAATGGTAATTAAGTAGTGAGATTAGGGTTTGGAGGCCTAGGGTTTTGAGGCAAATTTTGGAGAAATGCATAAATGATGACTTTGACCTATTGTGAAGTGAAAAATGGTCAATAATGACCAAAGGAGATGTGTGGGAATTGTTAGAATGGAAGTCAAATTCGTAGGGTAAATGGTCATGCTGCTGGCAGCATGACCAAGCCAACTTTGAAGGACCAAAACATAAATTTTACAAGTCCAATTGATATGCCACCAATTTGGGATGAAAATAGACATAAAATGACACAATTTTCATTAAGGAACCATGCACAAAAACTGACCAAAACCTAGTGAACCAATTGACCAAAGTTGGTTAAGAGCAGTCTCCACTGCACAAACTGACCAAATGAACAGTATTTGTTCATTTGGTCATAACTCGAGCTAAGAAGGTCAAAATGACCTGAAATTTTACCAGTAATTAGATAAGATATAGATCTAAAACTTTCATGAAGAACATTAACCCAAATTATGCCATTAACCTAATCAAATTATTGAGCAAAGTTGAGTTACTGAACCTGCAAAACTGCAGAATTGCCATTTGAACAGTAAAGTTTCAATGGCTATAACTCTCTCTAGAAAACTCCGATTTAAGTGAATCTTGAACCGATGGAAACCTAAGAGATAGTAGAACATTTCTTGTGAAGGAAATTAGACCAAATTATGGACTTAACTTGATCAAAATATTGAACGAAGTTGGATCAAAAATCTACCAGAACCAAAATCTGTAGCATGAACAGTGCACGTGAACAGTAATTATATTTTGGCTATAACTTGAGCTACAAAACTCCAATTGCGGTGATTCAAAAAGGAGAATAAACTTAAGATAATGGGGAACATTTTCTATGAAGAAATTTTTGCCAAATTCCAACAATAAAGTGACCAATGGAACAGTGCAACTTAGGACTCCAAAACTGAAATTTACCAAATTTGCCTAAAAGACTTAGGATTTGAGTAAACAACCAAAACCAACAAGTTTAGTGACCAAAATGTGGTATGTGGGTGAAGTTGGAGTTCCCATACCTATTAAGCCTTAGAAAGTCAACTATTTGACTTGAATAGTGTAGTGAATAGTAACTCGAAACACAAAAATTTCGAGAACGTCGAATTTAACACGTTAGAACTAGGTAAATGTGAAGTTAAATTTATTTTGGATTTATATTAAGTTCTAGTACTGAAACATTATAAAATTGTGAGTTTCAGTTGAAAATAATACCGGGAAAAAACACGAGGAATCGAGTCAAGGCCAAGAGGCGACTCACTTGAGGTTTGTGCACAACGTATACTTTTTATAATCATCTTTTGCATACTGTTTTGAATAATGTGAAATATTGAATTATGGCATTCTTATGATGTTTTGATTTAAATTGTTGAAAGTTATTATGTATATTGAAATGACAATGTTTAGCAAATTTTTAAGATAAGTTTTCAAACCACAGTGTCATGACCATATATTTGAACACCTCACTAGCACGACTAGTAGGGGTAATTAGTTTCGAATTTTGATTCCTTCTCTGGAGAAGTGTTGAGGTGTGCCAGTAGAAGAGGATGTGAATAGATATCCATATATTTGAGCTAGCTAGCCTTGTGATGTGATTTCTCTTTAGCCTCTGGCTATTGAGATTCTATTTGTTTCGAATGGCATGATCTAACTGTGGGTTTTACGAAATGTGTTTTGATACTTCGAAATGAACTTAGTTTGCATTAAAACTTCATAATTCACGTTTTGTGTTTAATACTTATGTTTAGTCAAAGTTTTGAATAAATATGATTATATTCTGCATAAAGATTATTTTAGTATGTTGTGCACCACTGAGTCCTAGTACTCAGCGATGGCTTCTATTGCTGTCGCAGATACAAAGACTAGAGGAGCAGCAGACTGAGCTGCTGAGGTGTGAAGAGCTATCAGCTTAAAGTCATCGGGTATAATTTATACCCTAATTGTAAATATTTCTTTTGATGTATATATTGCACATAAATGTATGGACGTGCAAATGGGTCTTGAGCAGCTTGTACAAAAATTTGTATGAAGTTTGTAATAAAGTTTAGTTTGTATTTCTTTTGATGTAAATTTTGTAAGAATGTACATAAATTGTTTTGTTTCTAATGAATTATGAATGAAACTATTTTATTTAATTTGAATGAAATGGATTACTAGTATTTTGATGCTCATTGGATAGTGGATTTGAAATTTGAAAGTTGATAAATGTGTTGAGAAATTGATTGAGATTGAGTATGAAATTGAAGCAGCTGTTGAGGAAAATTTTTAGAAGTGCTTTTTACAGGTATTTGAAGAACTGGTTTCTCAAAATACAGACAGAACTCTGTCAAAATTTTTATAAAATTTGCGGAAAATTAAAATAGACCAAAAATATTAATTAGATTTACTTTTAATCATATGTTTTAAATACCTATTAGAAGATGCTCACCACTTGTCAAAAGTAAGAAAATTGTTTTAAAATCCCTTGTAGGGTACTTAATGAGTTATCGGTAGGTGAAGTGCGGTAGTTCATTAGGTATTCTACGGGATCATGTTATGCCTTACAGAGGGGTAAGGTGTGACAATATTGGAGTTTGGGACTGAAACAAATATATTGGAAGTGTTTTCTACAGGTTTTTGAAGAATTGTTTTGCTCCAAATACAGACGGCACTTTGCCAAAATTTTTATAAACCTAATATGTGATTTAACTCCGATTAAAAAATTTTTTAACACCTGTCAAAAGTGCTCACCACTGTAAAAAGAAATAAGAAAAGGTTTAAAATCTCTTGTAGTGTATTTAATGGGTTATCAGTAGGCGAAGTTTGGTAATTCATTAGGTATACTACGTGATCATGTTACATCTTACGGAGGCGTAGGGTGTGACATAGCGCGTTATTTTTGCTACGCGTAAGTATTGGAGATACAGCTGGGGAGCCCAACAGACCTACGACCGGGTGAGACATCAGATCTGCACAGGAGTCCAAGCATACATGATAGGACTTAGGATCTTGTGTAATGACTATCAGTTGTATTTTAACATTTTGTTATGTAATATGTATATCATAAAATTTTAAGGTTTGTAATAATTTGTACATATTAAACTCCTATGGAGAGTGTTTGGATGAATGTAAATTATGATGGATTGTATTTTGAAACTATGAAATTTTGAGACTGAAAAATTATTTGGAAGGTTGAGATTATCATATTGAACTGTTTTTAACAGGTTTTGAAACACTAATTTTATTAAAATATGAAAATAGAACTAGTATATTATGAATATCACATAAAGACTTCTTAAATCAAATTGAGTTCAGAAAATGAGATAATCATAGACTAGGTGTTCCGACACACTGTGTAGCACGCCTTGCTCGGTTACACTGTAGACAGGTGAGGGGTGTTACACCGGGTCACCATATATTTTGTCAATGGTCTACCTCTCCCCCAGAAGAAACATGATGTAGTATGGGTGATAGTGGATAGGTTGACCAAATCAACACATTTTCTGCCAGTTAGAACTGACTACTCACTAAAAAAGCTAGCAGAATTATATATCAGAGTGATAGTTAGACTGCATGGAATCCTACTTTCCATCATATCTGATCAAGACCCGAGGTTCACATCTAGATTTTGGAAGAAGTTACAAGAAGCCTTGGGCACACAACTCCATTTTAGCACGGCTTTTCATTCTCAAACGGATGGACAGTCAGAACGAGTAATCCCGGTAAACTTTGAAACTGATTGAATTATTGCAAATATAAAAATTGAAATGATAATAATAATATGAAATATGTGATAAGTCCTTAAGGATATACTGAGGAGTTGTGTTATTGAGTTTGAGGGAAGTTGGGACAAATACCTCCCATTAGCAGAATTTGCATACAATAATAGCTACCAAAATTTGGAAGAAGCTATTAAGGTTTGGAAGAAAGCGTAAGTTAAGCCCTAGGTTCATTGGCGCATATGACGTTATTGAGCGTGTAGGTTTAGTAGCCTATAGGCTAGCTTTACCACCAGAGTTGGATAAGATCCACAACGTGTTTCATGTGTCTATGCTAAAAAGATATAGCTCAGACCCTTCACATGTCATTTCCATGGAAGAAATTGAAATTTAACCAGACTTGACATATGAAGAAGAACAAATCAGGATCCTGGCTCGGGAAGTGAAAGAACTGAGAAACAAGCAAATCCCACTAGTGAAAGTGCTTTGAAGGTACCACAACACCGAGAAGGCAACCTGGGAAAGTGACTAGACGATGAAGCAATAGTTTCCTCAACTGTTTGCATTAGGTAAATTTCGAGGATAAAATTTTTATTAGTGGAAAAGAGCTGTAATGCCCTCACTTTAGATAATACGTACATTCTACTGTTCCGGTGACTAGTGTCTGTCCGGACAGCCATAATATCTGGAACTATATTTAGACTAGAGTGAGGAGTCATAAATAACCCAAATAGTGGTAAGAAAAATTTAGGGAAAATTTTAGAAATGAAATGCACTAAGGTTAAATGAGCCGTAGCCCCAGCGATGGGTGACCCTAACGGAAAGCTACTGTAAAGATAGCTAACAACCCTAAACCTGTAGGGAACCCTATTAAATAATTTTTGGGACTCCAGAGAAGGATTATTGAGGGTTTGATGATAATAAATTGTTAAGAAAACACAAGAAAAATTAAATCCATCGGTATAGACAATTTTAGCTCGTTAAGTTAAACGAAGGGCATTTTGGTCATTTCACCTTCAGAGATGATTTTTGACCAATTTATCCATTTAAGTAAGTAAATTATATGACATAAAATATGAATAAATATTGATGAAAAATTAATTAAAAATGAGTAGAAAATGAAAGAAAAGAAAATAAAATTAAACAAGATTTATTACATAAGCATTGAGTAAGCATGAAGTAATTAAAACCCTTGGCCAATCAAAATTCAATAAGCATAATTAAAATAGATTAAAAAGAGATAAAAAAAAAATAAAAAACCAAACAGCCATCTCCTTATTCCTTGTAGGCCGAACCACTCTCTTCCTAGAAACTCCAATGAACCTCTTTCTCAAGCTTCAATTCCCACCTTAAATCACCGTAAAATCCCTTCTTCTCTTCATTAAAACTTGTCCACTCCTCTTGGGAAAGTGTTTGGCTACCAAAAAAAGCTAAGAAAGTGAAGGAATTGAAGTGGGAAAAATATCTCAAGTAAGGTTAATGTCCAATCTTCCTCTCTCTCTCTCTCTTAATCCATGTTTAGGGAGTTTATTTAAGTTGAGAATTGTAAGAAATTAAAATAAAAACCACTTGTATCTACACCCCATGATTTCGGCAGCCATGGACTTGTTAGGGTTTTGATGATTTTCTTTGAATTAAATTAGTATACTAGCTGCCCTTGACATGAATTTAATACATAGAACATTGAATTGTAAGTTAGTGCAAGAATTGGAAATTTGAGAATTGGGGTTTTGAGCAAAATTAGGGTTTTGCTCATGTAATGGTGTATGAACATTTCAAAGGTCAATTAGTGACCATTTGGTAAGGTTTGAACATTAAATGAAGTAAATTGTGGCATTGGATTGGGGAATTTGTGGACTGCCTTGTGGTTGTGAATCTGGCCCATTAGAGTCCAGTGTGTTTGGACAACCCTAGTTGGACTTATGCAGCTCTAATTAGTGCAAGGTTAATTGGAGGTGAAATTAGACACATAAATGAACATTTTTGGTGAAGAAATCCTACTCAGAAAACTAACTTAAGTTGACTTTAAAATTTCCTCAATCCGGGTAACATATAAGCTGGACCTGAAAATTGACCACATGAACAGTGTTTGTTCAAATGGTCATAACTCAGCGTAAAAATGTCCAATTGACCTAATTTTTACATCAGTGGAAAGTTTAGACAATTTAGAATAACTTCTATAAAGAACACAAGCTCAAATTCTGACCATAACCCATCCGAAATGCTAGCCAAAGTCAGGATACCAAAACTGCCAGAACCATTTTCTGCCCAAAAATTATGGGTAAAGATCAATCTAGCTAGCTTTATAGAAAATAGCATAACTTGAGCAAGAAAACTCCAAATGGAGTGATTCAAAAATGAAATTAAAGAAGACACAATAAGGAACAACTTTGATGAAGAGAGTTTAGCAAAATTCTTATTGTAGCAATGTCCAATGGAATAATAAACATAAGCCATAAAATCTGAAAATTGAAAATAACATTCAATGAGCTTTGAAATGGAATTTGCAACAAATGCCAACAATTATAGAATAGAAAATGTGGTATATTGGTGTTATTAGAACTAACATACTTATTATGTATGAAAAAGTCAACATTTTAGTTGACTAGCAAGGTGTATAGTAACTTATAAATATCAAATGCAAAGAATTACACAATTAACTTCGTAACATGCCCTAGTATACCTAGTATGATTGGTTTGGATAGGTTGGCATGCCAATAAGGTTCCGATAGTAGTACTGCATATGGCATCATGTCATTCTGTGATTTATGGCTCTTGTGGCCATTCTGTGATATAATGGCTTATGGCCAGTTGATATTCTTGATTTACCAGGCCTTGTGCCTGATGTGTATTATAGCTTATTAGCTGTTTTGTTGCACACCTAGAGACACTTTGTGACCAATGGTATAATGGCCAGAGGTACTTGGTACCCAGTGCCAGTTTACCCATTTATCCAGTCTGATCAATTTGCATAGTTTACTTCGGCAACTAAATTGAGTTTTAATAAATTATTACCAAATAATGAACATAAAAGTATCAAATTGATAATATTAGTAATAATTACCAAAATTTTAGGTTGCATAAAATATCAATAAAATACCTGCATATTTAATTATTTCAGTTAATTTTTATTTTATATTGGCACCACTAAGCAGTATTGCTTAGCGCGTCACTTTTTGCCACACATAGGTACTGAAGACACAGCTGGGTAGCCCAGTCGACCTCAGACTGGGTGAGAGTCTAGATTTTGCATAGAGTCCAGTGTCACCTCTCATCTGCAGTGTACTTGGTAGGACTCTAGGATTTTGTTTTGTATTTTGTATTTTTATATTTTGTAATTTGTATTTTGTACTTAGATTTTCATTTTGCCTTGTAAAATTGTAAACTCCTGTAATTAATGTAAATTGAGATTTCTATATTTTATTTTCGAAATTTGAGTATGAATTTGTCTATATATGAAATTATGAATTGTAATGAAATTATGATTTGCAATATTGAGATTTGATGAAATTTAGTTGAAGTTGATTGGAGTTGAGAATTGAAGAATATATTAGAAGTATTTTTTAACAGGTTCTGAAGAACTGTTTTCCTAATTTTTAGCTGGTACTCTGCGAGATTTTTTGTAAAATTTTTGAAATTTCAAATTAATCAAATTTTCAAGAATTGGTATGAATGGTATAAGCTTCACATAAAAAACTTCTTAATGAATAATTTGAGAACTAAAAAATGAAATAAGATAAGATAAGGCGCTCCAGTACTCAGTGTGATATGCCTTGCTCGGCTACACTGTAAACAGGTGAGGGGTGTCACATAGATAATTAAAATCACTATAGTTTTGTACTCAATACGATCCTAGTGAGAATGATACTCTACTCATCACTTTATTACTTGTTAGCGATCCGTGCACTTATGGTGGTTGAAAAACTGGCAAACACCAACACAAGGAGATTTCTCTCCATTAGTCTGTATTCATGATGTAATGCACAATACGTATTAATCAACAACACTTGAGCAATTGTACTTATCATAAAATAATTTGAAATTCACAATTCAAAACTTATATTAAAAATATGCTCTGATTCCACTAAAATATGTCACACCTTACCCCTCCATAAGGTATAACATGATCCCGTAGTATACCTAATGAATTACCGAACTTCGCCTACTGATAACCCATTAAATATGCTACAAGGGATTTTAAGCAAATCAAATATGATTTTAGTTAAAGAATAAATTAAATATTTTTAAAAGTTAATAAAATTTCTACGAAAAAATTGCATGGTGGCGGCTATAATTTCAATAAACCAAATTTTAAACCTGTTGCAAATCAATCTGTAAAAATATACTATTCACAAATTTGAATTCAATCAAGCTCAAGTAATTTCCTTTCATTCAACCAACAATCAAGAAAATTTACTTATCTCATTTACAAATCAAAAGAAATATTCATATACAAATTTACAACCCAAAAGATATCAAAATACCATTACAATTTCATTTATACAACAGCTCATTTGTCTTTTATATGCAAACAGGCGAATTTACATCAAAATGAATCTACAAAGGGTATACCTAATATGTATACCCAAAGGTGATCTTTAATAGCTCCAAGCGGGCCACTCCACTGCTGTACCCTTCTCTTTACCTGCAACAGCATAAAGAAGCTATTGCTGAGTATTTTACTCAGTGGTATACAACTAAATTTTTAAAACACAATATAAGACATACTTTATCAAATCATAATAAGGAATTTCAAATATATTCAAATTTACCACAATTCATGAAACCGAAATCACAAATTTCAATAATTGTAAATCATTTATTTCAATCATATTTTATCCAAAATATTCACAATTTAAGGGTGTTACCAACAATTCACACCGTTAGAGCCATGACACAAAATTTCCAATCAATGCTGTGTTGTACACCATGACAAAGTAATCTCACCGCAGTAACCAAGGCTAAAGGGAGACACAAAGGCTAGCTAGCTATATGAGTACTCATCCGAATCAACCTCAACTAGCAAGCTAGAGAGGGAAACTCAACCCCACAAGTGGGGAAGATCACATCAAATATCATCTCACTAAGCAAGCCAATGAGGAACACAAATCACATTGCCATGCTAACTGTGATTTCAAAATAAATTCAAATAATTTCGATTCAAAGAATCACATAGAAAATAAAATAAACACATTTCATTCATCAAATTCCCCTTGTAGGGTTGGCAACACATAATTTCTCAAAACTCTTCTAAGGACATTCAAAATCAGCTCACCCCTTTGCTACAATAAAATTTATAGCCAAAATCCACCTTTTCCATAATCATTAATTCATTTCACAATTCAAAGTTTTCAAAGAAAAATACAAAATTCTCATAAATAACAAGAGAAAACATAATTGACACATTGAAATTTCATTCAATTCAATTTCAAGTTTTAAAGCAAAAGAGTAGCATAGTTGTGCACAAACCTTCAATGAATCTCTTTATTTGTCTTAAGCCTTCCCTTCCTTAGAAGTCTCTTTGTCCACTGATTTGTTCTAAGTTCCATTCATAGTTAACTAAAAAAAATTCTAATGAATTCCCAAGTTCTAGTTGATTCTGGACTCAGGGCAGATTTGAAACCTGACCTTAGAGCCCAAATTCAACCTAATTCCAGTCATGATTTGGGGAGGTGATCTCAAAAAAAGTTATTCCTCTATGTCTTAGTTTTGTTTTCCTTTTTGAATCACTCAATTTGAAGTTCTAGATCTCAGGTTATGGCCAATTTACTAAACACTATTCTGGGTGCTATATCCTGAAATTTCAGGTTTTCCAGATTTGTATCTTCAATTTTTATTCTATATCCGAGCATCTTAAGCTCATAATTTGACCCTAGTCCCTGAAACATTGTTTTAGGCCTTTGTCTTAGGTTTTCAAATCATTTTGAATCACTTCAATTGGAGTTTTTTAAAGGAAGTTATGGCCTAATAACCATTCGCAGGTCACATGGCAATTTGGCTAAGGTGCAGGAATTCCAGATTTGGTATTCCTGAATTACCCTAATAATTTCCCTACTTTGCCCTAAAAACTGGGTTCTGGTCAAAACATGAAGTTTTTAGTTCTATGTCTTATGAGCATTTTGGCTTTGGAATTACTTAATTTTCATCTATATAACTCTAGTTATGGCCATTTTGCCAAAACTGATCGGATAGCTCATTATTTAGGATTTCCAAGTTAGTATAGAATCAGGGCAGGTTTGCTATAACAAATTTGTCTAGCAATTTGATCATAATAGGATCATAATTAGGTTTCATAGTCCCTATAAGAATTGTTCTCCTATGTCTTAGGTTTCCATTGGTTCAAGAATCACCTAATTTGGAGTTTTCTAGAATGAGTTATGCCTAATTGAATAAGCACTATTCATATGGTCATTTTCTCCAGGTCCAGAATTAGTAACCCGGATTCAAGCCTAAATTAAGGTTTCCTATGGTCATTTTCTGGGTAGACTTTCTTCATGAAAGTTGGAGCATTATGACCTAGGTTTAATTCCCAATTAGTTTCACACCAATTGGAGTTGTGTAGCTTAACTTCTAAGCTTTTAAGTGTGCTGGACTCAAGTGTCCAGAATTCCAGACCTTATGCACCCTATCCAATTCATCACTTCCCTCACCAAAACAATGTCAATTCACATGCAAGGCACTTCAAATGACCGTAATTTGCCATTATAAATACCAATTTCAATTCACACAATAAAAACCCTAACTTCACCAAAACCCTAATTGCTCAACTTCAATTTCAACAAATTTAATCAATTCCAAACATATAAATCATACATACATCTCCATGCAACACTAAAATCAAGTTTAATTAAGCTAAAACGTCAAAACCCTATCCTTCACAAGGCTGGCCAAAATTCATGGTCTTCCATTCATGCACGATTCTTCAATTTCTCATGTTATTTCTACTCAATTAAACCTAAATTTAAGTAATATACCTATAGCTAAGCATGAAAGTTAACTTACCTTAATTGACAATTTTCCTATCTTCCAAAACTCTTCAATTCACTTGAGTTTCTTTCTCCCAATCTTCAAATCATGGCCCAATTAGAGGTTTTCTTCTAATTTAGTGGGAAATTTATGTAAGAAAGATAGAAAATCAAAGCTTGAAGGTGTGTGAAAATAAAGGAGAGAGAGAGCAAAGGTGGTCGGCCAAGAGGGAGAGAAAAAGATGATGGATTTTTTTTTTTAATTATTCCTTGTCTTCTTATATAGATATTTATCCCATAATTTAATTAATTTAAATTATAATTTTAATTGTGTCATGGTGATGTTATTATGATGTCATAATTACAAAAAATTTAATTTCCTAATTCATTTGTCTTTCTTTTCTTCCTTTCCATACACTTCTTCATATTTTTAATTTCATTCTAGGATTTTAGTCTTACTCATTTTAATTGGATATTTAAGTTAAAAGTCAACTCTTAAAGTGAATTGACCAAAATGCCTCTCATCGGGTTATAGTCCATCTTTTTTCATAATACCCAATGATTTCTTAAGTTCTGATTCACTTAAGTGTACTTCTTCCCTTTTCATTTCTTTGATTTTCAAATTCTCAATAATTTCTATATAATTCTTTCATTAAGGACTCTAAAGGGTCCCACACGAATTTAAGGTAGCAACTGATCTCACAGTCACTTCCCGTATCGGTTATCCTTCGCCGGGGCATAGGCTTATTTAATCTATTTTTGCTTCATTTTTCTTATTTTCATACAACCTCATTTGATCTTTATTAGTTAAATTTGTGGTTTCTCTTTGTGATTTAAGTATGGTTCCAGATATTCTAGCTATCCAAATAGACACTGGTCACCAGAACAGTAGAATGTACGGAACTACTTACTATGAGGGTGTTATAGAAGTTCAGTCCATGCCAGCAAAGAATAAGGGAAGGCCAATAAAGTTGGTTAGAGGTGAATTTTAAAGAGTCAAACAAAGATTAGAAGCCTAATTTTTATTATGTGCACTCTTAATACCTCCTTAAATTATTATTTAGGATTTTCATGCTATTTAGGGGTTTTGGCTAAATTGAGTGCAAATGCCTAATTGTTCGGACAGCTAGAATGCCTAAAACTACACTTCGAGATGAGTGAGGAGACATAAAATAATGAAATACAAGAAAAGAAAATACAAGAAAAACAAAGGAAAAATAATAGTAAAGAAATGCAATCAAGTTAAACGAACCGATGGGTGACCGTACTGGGAAGTCACGGCGTGGACCGTTGACTAGCCCTGGACTGTGAGGAACCCTGGGAAATATTTTTAGGACTTAAATAGACCCCTATTGAAGTATAAATATCATCAGAAATATTAAATAAAAATTAAATAATTAGTACAAAGAAAAGTGAGAAATTGAAAAACGGACAAAACCCGGTGTTACCGAAAAATCGGGAATGCAACCCGAACAGGGGCATTGTGGTCATTTGACACCCCGAGTTGTCTTTTGACCTAAATGTCCATTAAAAATAAATGATATTAAACTTTGAAAATGTCATGAAAATTAAAAGAGTGGTACCTAATATGATTAATGAAAGTGTGATGGCCAAATTGCAAATTTTAGAAACTTTAAATAAACAATTATATTAAGTTAGTTAGTGCTCCACTAAAATTTCATTTGGACACTTAAGAACTGAAGTGGGACAGGTGTAGAACCCTTGCCTTCTTCTTCCTCATTACATTTTCTTCTTGGCCGCATCCTTTCTTCCATGGAAAACTCTATGGCCGTCCACCATTAAGCTCAAGTCCACCTATGATCCAAGCCATTTTTCCACTAGCTTCCTTCACAAAAATTGTTCTACACCACTTGGACAGTTGATAGGCAGCAAGAAAGGAAAGTTGTTGTGGAGTTTTGAAGAATTTCCAAAGTGGTAAGTTTGTGTTTTTGAATATTGCTTTGTTAAAGTTTGTAAGCATGTTATGGGTGTTTGATTTATGGAGAAATTTTTGAGTTTTGATGTTGAATGGGAATGTGCACTTTTGGCAGCCATGGAAGCACCTTGAAGGCAGTTTAATTGTGCTTGTAAATGGTGAATTAAATAATTGATTAAATATATATTGTGTAGGAAATTGTTTGGGTGATGTATACTTAGTGTATGTAAATGTAAAATGAGATTTAAAGCTTGAAAAGTAATGGAATGTAAGTGTATCATTGTGGTAGTTTGCTAACTCTTGAAGAATGCTGGAATTCATGCTTGGTTTATGGAATAATGATGTTAAAATGTGTTGGTTGTTATGGCAGTTTGAGTGTGTGTATGTTGGTGTGAAGTGGGACATGTAAATGAGTGTAAATTGGTGATTGAATTGTTGTAAATTAGGTTTGAAAAATTCTGCACTTGTTGGTGCACATTGAATGCAATTGTAAGCTGTCAAAATGACCTATAATGTGTTATGAATTATGTTTAGGTCATGATACAACCAGAATTGGCTTGAAGGTTGAGTTTGGTAAGTGTTAAAAGTGATGTTTGATATGTATGCAAGAATTGCAATAAGGCAGTTTCAGTTTTAGGCCTATAACTTTAAGTGTGTGGCTCCAATCGGTATGAGACCAATTGGAGGTGAAACTAGGCACAAAATGTGCCAACTTTCATGAAGGAAGCTTGCCAAAATTCTATTTGCAAGGTAGCTTGAAAAATGACCAAATCCGGATTAAGTGCAATTGAGGCCTGAAAATTGACCATTTGGGCAGCAGTTAGTGTTTAGGCCATAACTCACTCAAAACAGGTCCAATTAACCTGAAATTTTAACCATGAATAGTTAAGACCCATATCTACAAGTCTTATGAAGACACCAAATCCCAGAAATGACCATAAGCAAGTAAAACAGCTTGCACAAGTTCGGGTCCAAAAACTGGCCGAACCTAAAATGACCTAAAATGACCTAAAGTGACCAATTTTAGTGCAATTTGACCAGCAATAGTAAAATGACCATAACTTGGTCTACATAACTCAGAATGACCTGAAATTTTGCCCCGCGTTCCATAAGACATAGATCTACAATTTTGTAGTTTTGACCAAAACCCGAAAACCGAGGGAACTAGGTCGTCTGGCTAGGTTAAACTAGTATCCCGGAATCCAGCAAATTGCAAGAAAATGCAGTATACACGGAAATGAACTTGGTAACATGTACCAACCCTAAAATACTATCAAATTTGACATATTGATAACATTAAAACCTAATTTACCTAGAATGCATCGAGGGTCGACATATTAGGTTGACTAAGAAAATATTTGAATTTAGTGAATTACTTATCAAACATTATCGTTAGAGACAGTTTAAATAAGTACTGAAACACTTCAAATTGTGTTTCTCAGTTAGCAAAGACTCAGGAAAAGGGAAGGAAACACTGAGTCAAGACCAAGAGACAGTTATCAGAGGTTTGTGCACAACAACTGTTTCTTTTGAATTTTTCAATTGAAATGAATTATGACTATTTGTATATCATTGTTTTAAATTGTGAAAATGTGGTTGAATGGATACTTATTGCTTGAAAAGCATTGTAAATGGTTTGAAACTATGAAAAATTGTTTGAACGATATTGATGGATACTTATTGATTGAAAAGCATTGGAAATGATTTGAAACCATAGCTATCATGTATATTGATTGTATTCCTCACTAGCTTGTCTAGTGGGACGAATTGAATTCCCTCTCTGGCTGAAGTGTTGAGGTGTGTGCCTGTTGAGGATGAATTGAATGAGTACTCATACTTTTGCTAGCTAGCTATGTTATTCCTCATTAGTCATCGACTTTTGGGACGAATTGAACTTTGGAACATGATTAAGCTGTGTGTGATTTATTGATATGTATTATGAGATTGTGAAATGGAGTTAAATTCTTATTGACATTCACTGTCTTTTGAATTTAATCATGATTTGATTTATTGAAATTATTATTGTGATATTGAGAAATGGAGTTTAAATTCTTGTTGACATTTACTATCTTGAAATTATCTATAGTTTTAAGTATCCATCCATGAAATGACCAAATTACCCTTGTGTTCTAATTTTGAGTTCTCAACCCAAAATAATTATTTCTCCTCCTCTAATCAATTTATATCAAATATAAATTAATTAATTAATCTCTATTAATTAATTTCTCATAATTAAATTCATTTTTAAACACTTTAAATATAAATTTAACTTACACTATACATCCAATAACCTAGATTTGGTTTCAAGTCATGCTAGGGACTTTGCAATCTAATTGCAAACCAAACCTATTTAATTAATCAATTAAACTCTTTAACTAATTAATTAAATCACATTTTAACTTGATGATTACTTGTGTATGTGTGTGACTCACTAGGCTTATCACTAATTGGTAATGAGATATGATATTAACTCCTAATATCATCAGAACTCTTTCTTACCATAAATGATTTCTCTAAATCATTTTATGCACCTCATAGACCATGGTTAACACCTAGCATAGCATGCCATGGCCACCCAATTAATAATAAGGAATACCTTAAATGAACCTTTTATGATATGTTACCATGCACTAGAATCTCTCTGTTACAAAATCCCAATTCAAGCTGGAGTCATGGTTTATGTCAAACCCCATTTGCTATGAATGTTATGTTCTCTTTTAATTCCAGTTCTTGATTAAAAAGATTTTCTCATCAGAAACTTTTATCTGATTAAATCTGTCTGTCCTGGTCAGGAACTTAAAACATCAAGAACAATTAAATAAATATAGGATTTTGTCCCTATTTACTTAGGGTAATAGATTCCATCTTGATCAACACCTACCTCCATATATAACTAGTAAGAGCCAACACATGCCCATATATCCATACATAGTACAAGTATGAAAGCAGTATCAAACTCAAACTACCTATATACAAGATAATTGTGTTATCTCAGGTCTAAAGATTATATGCACTAATATGATTTATGACAATGCATTGACAAGAGTAAACTCCATGTGCTTATCATAAGTGTCACTAGTTCGGCCTACTTATCATGTATAAGTGCCTATCATGTTTGTTATATGGCATAAGACTCACCATTTCATCTTATTTATATCTCATATAAATACCTTGGGAACAAACATGAATACAATCTTTCTGGATAAGTCATGTCCTGTGTGAAGTATCCTCGATTGTGAACCAATTTATGATACTTTGTGCTAGAAATACTGCCACTCATATTCTTAACAACTTAAGAATAGAATTTCTAATAAAATATAAATGGACCTTTTCTATTACACATAAATATATTATGTAAATGGAAGAGTGAAAATGACTTTTATTAATAAAACATGTACAAGATATATACTAAATGATATGCTCTAGGGCATACTACTAACATCAGCCACAGCCATCACCACCCCTACAGCTATAACCTATACAGTGGTCCCCATTAGAGGGACTGTAGAAATATGGAGCAGTTGATTTTAAGGGTAAGAAAGAGGATGATCCAGCTGCTGCAGAGTACTGGCTAGAGAGGACAGAGAGAGTATTGCAGTAGTTTCACTGCACCCCAGAGCAGCAGTTGGAGTATGCTCTGTCACTATTACAAGAGGATGTGTATCGGTGGTGGGTGATAGTGTCGAGAGTGATACAACCTGCACGAATCACCTAAAATTTCTTTTTGGCGGAGTTCAGGAAGAAATATATCAGCCATGTATACTTAGAGGCCTAAAGAAGAGAATTCCTGACACTGAGACAGAGGCAGCTTACAGTCTCCGAATATAAGGGGGAATTCATGAGACTTAGTGGATATGCATTGGAGATAATGCCCACAGAGGTTGATAAATGCAGGAGGTTTAAGGATAGACTGAATGATAGCATCAGACTAATAGTTACATCTCACCACTTCACCGACTTCTCTTTATTAATAGCATTAGCTCTATATGTGGAAAGAGTCAAAGATGAAGAGTAGTCCAGAAGGGATAGGCAGCGTAAGAGGGGTTCTAGATCTGATCAGTCTGGTTCAGTAGCCACTGATAGTAAGAAGCCCAAGGAGTCTCAGGGTCAGACTCAGGGTCGAGGTAAGAGGCTGAGATCTTGGTTTACTCCGAGGAGAGGAGGACAGTCTAGTGCATCAGTAGGTAGTTCTCTGGGTGCAATTACATGGGGATCAGCTCTAATACTAGCATGTACACATTGCAGAAGGAGCCACCGAGAAGAATATAGACTATTGACTAGGGGATTCTTCAGATGTGGGTCTACGGATCACTTCTTGAAGGACTGTCTAAAAAGGAGTGCTAGTGCTCCCACTGCTCCACCCCAGACAGAGAGGTCTAACCCGACAGGACTGAGGGGTAGAAGACCTGTGAGGCCTGATACAGTTGGTCCATCAGAGAGGCCTACTGCAGAGACGGTTCAGAGACAGGAGGTCAGGGTAGCACCTCGTGCTTATTCTATAAGGGCTCGGGAGGAGCCAGATCCAGTAGATATCATTAGAGGTACATTTTCTCTTTATGACATGTTAATATGTGCACTGATTGATCCCGGCTCCACACATTCATATGTGTGTATTACACCGCTAGTTGATAAAGGGTTACAGATAGAGGAGTTAGAGGAGGACATACAAGTTACTAACCCTTTAGGCCATAGAGTCATGGTGAAGAAGGTCTATAAGGGTTGTCCTTTGAGGATGAAGGGTTATGAGTTTCCAGCTAACTTAATTGAACTACCATTCCATGAGTTTGACGTGATACTAGGAATGAATTGGTTATCACATCATTGGGTGATGGTAGATTATCGGTTGAAGAGGATTTCATTATAAGCAGCAGATGGGGATGAGATTACAGTTGTGGGTGAAGGAACGGGTTGTCTTTCTACCATTATATCAGCTACAGTAGCCAGGAGATTGATGAGGAGAGGCTGTGAGGCTTTCTTAGCACATGTGGTTGATACTCGGAGGACTAGCCTGAGCTTACTAGATATCCCCACTGTATGTGATTTTTTGGATGCGTTTTCAAAAGAGTTGCTGGGTTTATCACCAGAGAGAGAGGTGGAGTTTGCTATAGAGGTTATGCCAGGTACTGCACCAATTTCCATTACTCCATATAGGATGGTACCTACCGAACTAAGAGAGTTGAAAGTTCAGTTATAGGAGCTATTGGATAAGGGCTTCATATGCCTAAGTGTGTCACCATGGGGAGCACTAGTGCTATTTGTAAAGAAGAAGGATGGTACACTATGGCTTTGTATAGATTACCAATAACTGAATAAGGTGACTATGAAAAACAAATATCCTTTACCACGAATAGATGACTTGTTTGATCAACTGAAGGGAGCCGGTGTATTCTCCAAAATAGATCTCAGATTAGGCTACCATCAATTAAGGGTAAAGGAGATAGATGTGCCAAAAAATTGCTTTCAAAACCCAGTATGGACTCTATGAGTTCCTAGTGATGCCTCTCACAATGGACTTGGGTGTGTTCTAATGCAAGAAGGGAAAGTAGTTGCCTATCCTTCCAGACAGCTAAGGCCACATGAAAAGAACTACCCAACACATGATTTGAAATTGGCGGCAATAATATTTGCATTGAAGATATGGAGGCATTGTTAGTAGTATGCCCTAGAGCATATCATTAGTATGTATCTTGTACATATTTTATTAATAAAAGACAATTTCACTTTTCTGTTTACATAATGTATTTATATGTAATACAAAAGGTCCATTGATATTTTGTTAGAAAGTCTATTCTTAAGTTGTTAAGATATGAGTGACAATATTTCTAGCACAAAGTATCTTAAATTGGTTCACAATCAAGGATACTTCACAATAAGAACATGACTTATCCAGAAAGATTGTAATCATGTTTGTCCCCAAGGTATTTATATGAGATATAAATAAGATGAAATGGTGAGTTTCATGCCATATAACAAATATGATAGGCACTTATACATGATAAGTAGGTCGAACCAGTGACGCATATGACAAACACATGGAGTTTACTCTTGTCAATGCATTATCATATATCATATCAATGCATATAATCTTTAGACCTGAGATAGCACAATTATCTTATAAATAGGTGGTTTGAGTTTGATACTACTTTCATACTTATGCTATGTATGGGTATATGGGCATGTGTTAGCTCCTATTAGTTATATATAGAGGTAGGTGTTGATCAAGATAGAATCTGTTACCCTAAGTAAATAGGGATAAAGTCCTATGTTCATTTAATTATTCCCAATGTTTTAAGTTCCTGGCCAGGATAGACAGATTTAGTTAGAAAAGAGTTTCTGACAAGAAAATCTAATTAATCAAGAACTGGAATTAAAAGAGAACATAATATTCATAGAAAATGGGGTTTGACATAAACCATGACTCCAGCTCGAATTGAGATTTTGTAACAAAGAGATTCTAGTGCATGGTAACATATGATTAAAGGTTCATTTAAGGTATTCTTTGTTACTGATTGGGTAGCCATGGCACGCTATGCTAGGTGTCAACCATGGTCTATGAGATACCTGAAATAATTTAGAGAAATCATTTATGGTAAGAAAGAGTTCTGATGATATTAAGAGTTAATATCATATCTCATTGCCAATTAGTGATGAGCCTAGTGAGTCATACACATACACAAGATAATCACCAAGTAAAATGTGATTTAATTGATTAATTAAAGAGTTTAATTGATTAATTAAATAGGTTTGGTTTGCAATAAGATTGCAAAGTCCCTAGCATGACTTGAAACCAAATCTAGGTTATTGGATGTATAGTATAAGTTAAATTTATATTTAAAGTGTTTAAATACGAATTTAATTGTGAGAAATTAATTAATAGAGATTAATTAATTAATTTATATTTGATATAAATTGATTTGAAGAGGAGAACTAATAATTTTGGGTTCAGAACTAAAAATTACAACATAAGGGTAATTTGGTCATTTTCATATGGTGACATGTGGCACTATGAAATGGTGACACATGGCACCATATTAGCTTGCCATTTGTCTTCCTATCATGAAGATGATCAAAGTCAAGATTAATTCTAGCTTTAACACTTGGCTTAATGTGATTAGGTCAATTAAAAATAAGATGCAATATGGAGGTGACATATGGCATAGGGTTTAAGTGATGACCTAATTATAAAAGGGAAAAGAAAAGAAGAAACACTCACTCTTATTCTTTCTTATGTGTGGCGGCACCTCTTCCTCCCTCTCCTCTCTTCATCTTTTCTCATCAATTCAAAGAGAATCACTCCATTCCCTTTTATTTAAAATTGCTAGAAATTGTTTTTTAGTGTCCTATACACACATACAACCTCTCTAAAGGTAAGAACCCAATTTTTAATTGGGGGCTGCCCATTGGTGATCTTAGTGTGGACAAGCTAGAGGGACAATACTTGGGGTCCTAGGTGCTTCCTAAATGTCACACCCTACCCCTCCGTAAGGCATAACATGATCCTGTAGTACACCTAATGAATAACCGCACTTTGCCTACCGATAACTCATTAAATATACTACAAGGGATTTTAAAACAATTTTCGTTCATTTTGAAAGTGGTGGGTAAATTTTTCACAAATATTAAAAACCTTTATTTGATACTAAGTCATAAATCAAATTTTTGGATATTTAAAATCTACGTTATTTTTTTAAAAATTTCGGCAGAGTGCCGGCTGTATTTTGAGAAAACAAATCTTCAAAACCCACAAAGAAAAACACTCCCAATGTTTTTACTCAACCACCACTCCAATGCAAATCATTTTCATATCCCCATTCAACACAATTAACTCAATCCAGTTTTTCAAGCCATACTTAGCATAAAGAAAACCATACATGGATTTCAAAACTCAGGAAGAAATTTGGATATTACATTTATTACAAAACTTAGAAATAAAATTGAATATTATAATAATTTGCATTTTAATTATATACCCAAAATAATATTACAAAAATTCTTATACAACTGCTCAAATAAATTACATGCATATAATTACATGCATATATCAAAAATTATGTACAAGGGTATACCTATGATATACCCCGAGTTAATCTGAATGTGTTTTGAAGGTGCAGCTACAGGAAATCTCACTCAGTTGCTCTATCTTTACTTTCACCTGCAACAGCATACAAAACTATTGCTTAGTGGTGAACTCAGTGGTGCACAACTATAATTTAAAATATAGTACAATATACCTTAGCAAAATTACAGCAAAGAATTTGGAAATCTAGATATTCATCAACTTTCAAAAATCAAAATATTCGTTGCCAATAATATAAATTATTTGTTAAAATGACTTTGATCAAGAAATTCAATTTATCAAATCGCAACTGGACATTTAAAGTAATTCCAACAACTATGGAAATAAAGACTAATTTCAATAAAATCAATTATGCATAAATCCCATTTGAAATCAAAATTCTTTACTATTCAAAAACCATTCTTTATCTCACTAACTATGTAAGACTAATCCGTAAGGGCCATCTTTAAGGCGATTCTAACTCCCTATGGTCGGGGAGATCGAATCGGGATTCTAACTCTCTATGATCGGGGACATCAAATCATCGGGCACATTACATACCACAATAATGCAACTTTGGAAAGGGCCAATGAAAAACTTAGATCTAACCTCTAATAAGAGGAGAATCTAAGCATGTGCACGTACCATGGCAATCAAAACAAAACTAACTCCATTGTCTCCTCAACAAATGAGAGAGACGAGTAATAGCTTAATCAAGCATCTATAATAAGA
The DNA here is from genome assembly GCF_030052815.1 of Hevea brasiliensis. Lineage (NCBI taxonomy): Eukaryota > Viridiplantae > Streptophyta > Magnoliopsida > Malpighiales > Euphorbiaceae > Hevea > Hevea brasiliensis. The sequence continues at coordinate 70,051,685 of NC_079494.1, forward strand.
TATAAAATAACATCATGAATCTCTTTGTCCTTTTTGTGAGCATAAATCACAACACAATTCAATTCAATGTCAATTCCAATATCCAATAATTTTTATGCTCATCACAATTCAAAACATATTTTATCATAATTTTTCCAAAACTAATTTATTCAATCCACAACAATGCTTAATAATTGTTGAAATACCATTTCACAAAGCTAAATTCATACATTCTATAACAATTTCAATAATCATTGAATTAAATTCAATACTTGATAAACATAATACATAAGGAAAATAACGTTATTTAATCATATGAAATATTTAGAAGAAAATCAATTAAAAACTAGTTGTGCACAAACCTCTTTGGCGACTAGTTTACTCCAATTTTTTGTTTTTTCCTCTAAGATCCCTTTCCAGTCTCTTTTTCAACTAAAACACATAATTTACAATGTTTCAGTACCATATCTCATAATTAATCCATTAATTTATTTCATGCCTACTTAATTATAGCATTAAATTTGCTTAAAATGATATCTTTTGAATTTTGCATTTTGGGTCACTATTCATTACACTATTTAAGTTAAAATGTTGACTTTTTCCTACTAAATAGGTTTAGTAATTCTAATTGCACTCATATACCATATTTTGGATGTCAATTTTGTTGGCATTGATTGCCAATTCAATTTCTAATTTCCCTTGGTGCAAATCCAAATTTCAGTTTTGATTTACTATTTTCTACTATTCCATTAGTCTAGTTACTGTGAGAATTTGGCTAAGTGTCCCCACCAAAGTTGTTCCCTATTGTCTTAGCTTTAATTCTCTTTTTGAATCACTCCATTTGGAGTTTTGTAGCCCAAGTTATGGCCATTTTTCTAAGGCTGGCCAGATTGCATTCTCAATGCAAATTTAGGTAATTTTTAGGTCAATTTCAATTCTGGCAGATTTGGTACCCTAACTTGGGAAAGTAAATTGACTTGGTTATGGACATTTTTGGGCTTTGGTGTCTTCATTAGAGTTGTAGCCCTATGGCTGAGATTTCCAATGGTATAAATTTAAGGTCATTTGGACCTGTTTTGAATGAGTTATAGCCAAAAGACTGATTATTGTTCATATAGTCAAATTTTGGGTTCACATTTTAGGCAATCCGGATTTGGTTACTTTTTAGGACACTTTCTAGGTAGAATTTTGGCATGACCTCTACATGAAAATTGGTCTATTATAGGTCCTATTTTACGTCCAGTTGGCCTCCTACCAATTGAGGTCACACATTTTCATTTATAACCTAAAATGTATACTATTTTCAATAAACATAACCTGCAATACACATTATAATTTGGTCAATTGTCCAACAACAACCCAATGTGATCAATATCCAACAATAACTCAATTTGATCAAGTGTCCAGCAATATACATTTACTCAATCCAATTAGGTCAATTGTCCAACCAATCATACAATTTTCAAGTAACCAAATCAAAACCCTAATTCAACTAATCAAAATCAACAATACACATGACATCAATTACTAGTACATGAAATTAGCTTAATGAACTTCCCAAATAGTAATTTACATATAAGAATTAAACAATCTTTTATGCCTTTCGTGGCTACCCAATTCAACATTGCACAATCCTTCAAAATTCTAGCTCTAAACATCAATTTCCCACTTACAACTAATATCATAACCTAATTAACTTCATTACCCACCAATTACATGTAAAAAGAAATTAAGCTTCTTCAATATCCATGGCTGCTGAAAATAGCACACATCATTAACTCCTTAAATCCTTCAAATTTCTTCACCATTTAACACTTCTCAACCTCTATACAAACTTTAATGAAGCAAGCAAAGGAAAATGGCACTTACCTCTTTTTGGAGTTTGCTAAAACTTCACCAAAACTCTTCTTTCTTGCTTCTAATATGCTGCCCAAGATGTGTAGATAAAGTTTAGTGAAGGAAGGCTTGAATTGAAGGTTGAAAATGATGGTGATTTGAAGCTTTCTTGCAACCATCCATGGAGGAAGAATGGTTAAGTGTGAATCGGCCATGGAAGGGTGAAATGAAGAAATTAGATGTTGAAGTGGTGAGTGTTATCCACCTATGGGTATTTATACCCCCATTATCTCCACTAATCATTATTTAATTAACTAAATAAATCAAGTTTCAATATTTCCATTAATCACCCCTTATTTTTCCCTAATTACATTTTATACATAAGTTCATTTTTCATATTATTTGCAAAGTTTAATACCACTTATTTTTAATGGACATTTAGGTCAAAAGCCAACTCTAGGTATCAAATGACCAAAATACCCCTCTTCGGGTTGCATTTTGAATTTTTCAATTACACCGATTTAGTCCTTGTCCCGGCAATTTTCTTAAATTTTTGTTTTCGTTTATACCAATTAACTAATTTTTCTTTGACATTTTCAAAGTCAATTATACCTCAACAGATCTTTAATTAGGTCCCAAACATATTTCCTATGGTTTCCCGCAATCTAAGGCTAGTCAACAGTCCTCGCCATAACTTCCCCGTGCAGTCACCCATTGCTACGGTTTCTAGCTCGTTTAACCTAATTGCACTTCATCTCTTTTATTTTCTCTTAATTTTTCTTGTATTTTCTTACCTTGTATTTTATCATTTTATGTCTTCTCAACATCATTTAAGTGTAGTTCCCAACATCCCAACTGTCTAGATAGACACCAATTACCAAAATAGTGATTTGCACAAGACTATGCATATAGGGGTGTTACACTAAAGGTACCAATCACATCCATAGTGCATCAAAGAGGTTAGTGCACTAACTCCTCTTTTAAACTAGGGTTTAAATGAATTAATTTGTTAATTCACAATCTTGAATAGCAAACATAGATCCTAATACATATTTAAAGTGTTTTAATATGCAATTGAGCATTAAAATTAATTAGGCACATAACAGATGTGGTATGATGCATGTAACCCTGGAAGAAAATTTTTGAAATTCAATGCTCTAATGAACTAATCAACATGCTTCCTCTCCTTCAGGCATTACTTATATGGTGAGAAGTGCTATATGTACACGAATCACAAGAGTATAAAGTACTTGCCAATCCAGAAGGAACTTAATCTGAAACAGAGGAGATGGATTGAATTCCTTAAGGATTATGACTGTGTGATCGACTATCACTCTAGAAAGGCAAATGTAGTGGCTGCTGAGTAGGAAGTCCATGATGGCTTTGAGAGCACTAAATGTTCACTTTTCCTTAGTTCTAGATGGGACTATTTTGGCTAAGTTGTGTGTAAAGCCAAGCTTGCTACAGCAAATACAAGAAGCACAGATAAAGGATGAAAAGCTGATGACAATTATGGGCAGAGTTAAAGAGGGGAAAGAGACTAATTATGAGCTGAAAGGAGATGGGTGCTTGTATTATAAAGGCAGAATCTATGTAGCAGGAGATGAAGAACTGAATAAGAATATCTTGAAAGAGGCGCACAGTAGCTTCCATGCTATGCACCCAGGAAGTACCAAGATGTATCATGATCTAACGGCACATTATTAGTGGTCTGGAATGAAGAAAGAGATTGGTGATTTTGTGATCAGATGTCTAACACGCCAGCAGGTTAAGGTTGAGCATCAGGTTCCATTGGGGTTGCTGCAGCCCATATCTATACCAGAGTGGAAATGGGACCGCATCACAATGAATTTTGTGACTGGGCTACCATTGACACAGAAGAAGCATGATACCATATGGGTGATTGTAGATAGATTAATGAAGTTAGCTCACTTTCTGCCAATTAGAACCGACTATTCACTGGAAAAATTAGCAGAAATCTACATAAGTGAGGTAGTACGGTTACATGGAGTGCAACATTGATCATATCTGATCGAGACCCAAGGTTTACTTCGAAGTTTTGGAAGAAGCAACAGGAATCATTGGGCACTCAACTGCACTTCAGTATGGCTTTTCATCCTCAAATGGATTGACAGTCCGAAAGGGTGATTCAGGTAACCCTTAGAACTTAGTGAATTGCTATAATTGTTAAAGGAATGATAATAATGACATGACATGAATGATATGCTAGGTATTGGAGGATACGCTTCGGAGCTGCATTATTAACTTTGAAGGAAGTTGGGAGAAGTACCTTTCTTTGGTAGAGTTTGCTTATAATAACAGCTACCAAGCCAACATAAAAATGGCTCCATATGAAGCATTGTATGGGAGAAGATTCAAGACTCCATTATGTTGGACAGAGATGGGTGAAGAGAAAGTAATGGGCCCAGACTTGGTGAGGTAGACTGAAGAAAAAGTGAAACTCATCAGAGACAATTTAAAAGCCACCTCAGACAGACAAAAGTCATATGCCATGTCACTCCTTACCCCTCTGTAAGGCATAACACGATCCCATAGAGTACCTAATGAACTACCGAACTTCACCTACCGATAACTCATTAAGTACCCTACAAGGGATTTTAAAATCATTTTCTTACTTTTTATAAGTGGTGAGCATTTTCTAATAGGTATTAAAACATTTAATTAGAGTTTGAAAACTAGTTAAGATTTTTTTTTCCCATTTTATTTTTTCGCAAATTTTATAAAAATTTTGACAGAGTGCCATCTGTATTTTGAGAAAATAGTTCTTCAAATACCTGAGAAAAATACTTCCAATAAATTTTTCACAACTCCTAACCTCCAAATAATCTCAATTCAACTCAAAATTCTCAAATCAAACCATTTCAAAATAATTCCACAATTCAATAAAAAATTTGTCATCTCAAAATACTTTACAATTTCATTTACATTGCAATATAGTACTTAATTTACAAAAAGAAAACCCAAAATAACATTATTACAATTTATTGTATAACTGCTCAACTTTACATTGATACATAGAACACTACAATATTTACATCAAATAATTACAAGGGTATAAATAAATATCTGTAAAAAAAGGATCAGTGAAGTCCACTATCTCAGTAGTAGCTCACTCTGCTATTTTCTCCTTGCCCTTATCTGCGACAGCAAAATAAGCTATCGCTGAGTATAAAAATACTCAATGGTGCACAATAAAAATTTGAAATGCAGTGCATAAAACATTCATTAATAAATCACAATTCAAATATTTCACAATTATATTTCACAAATTATCAAAACTCATTATAGCACAATTTTGGTCAAACAATTTAATAAACATAGTGTTGCCAATTCATACACAAATTAAGCCATGACACAAAATTTTCGATCAATGCCATGTTGTACACCACGACAAAGCAATCTACAACCCCACTAATCGAAATCAATGAGGAAGGTGGCTAGCTAGCTAATGAGTACTCATCTGATCAACAACCTCAACTGGTAAATCAGAGAGGGAGGAAAAATAATCGATCTCACCCCGTAAATGGAGGAGGAATAATAAGGCACTGTCATGCTAAGTGTGAATCAAAAATCTATTTCAAACATTTTATTCAAATAATTCATGAGAAATCCCATAAATTTCCAAAGTCATAGTTTCATTCACAAAGTGGCAACACAATTCATGATTAACACCAAATTTTCATAAATCATACCAAATCAATTTTTCAATAACAAAATGCTCAAATAAGGTTTATTGTGCACAAACCTGACGCGAGTCGCCTCTAGGCCTCAACTCCGTCTCTTAGACCTTCCAAGTCTTTTTCAGCTGAAACACAAAATTTATAGTATCTCAGTATCTTTACTTCATAGCAATTCTAATAACTAATTCCAATATGTTTAAACTTACATTCTTGCAAATTTTCATGTTGAGGTTACTATTTATGGTACTATTCAAGTCAAAATATTGACTTTCTTATGCTTAAAAGGTATGGGAACTCCAACTATACTCACATACCACATTTTGGTCACCAATTTTGTTGGTTTTGGTTATTTTCTTAAAACTTAGGTCTTTTAGGCAAAATTGCAAATTTTCAATTTTGGTGTCTTATGTTGCACTGTTCCATTAGTCATTTTGCTTTTAGAATTTGGCTAAGTTTTCTTCATAGAAATTGTTCCTTATTATCTTAACTTTATTCTCATTTTTGAATCACTCCATTTGGAGTTTTGTAGCTCAAGTTATAGCCATTTGAATCATGGCTGCCGGATTGGACTTAACCCAGATTTCTGGGCACCAAACTGGTTCTGGCAGTTTTAGGTCATCAAATTTGGGTGGCCAAATGACTTGGTTAAGGGCATAATTTGGGTTTGTGTTATTCATAAAAGTTTTAGGCCTATATCATAAATTTCCACAGGTAAAATTTCAGGTCATTTAGACCTGCCTAGCCCAAGTTATGGCCAATTTGGTCATTTTTGGTACAAGTCAGATTGCCAATTCCGGATTTGGTCAATTTGTTCACTATGCTATGGTCACTTTTTGGCCATGTTCTATTTTGTGTCTATTTTCATTCCCAATTGGCCTCACACCAATTGGACTTGTAAATTTTCAGTTTTGGTCCCTGAAATGGACCTTGGTCCTGCTGCCTATAGCATGACTCTAAGCAATCTGAATTTGCATTTGGTTCCAACACTTCTAACATGCTCCAATTGGTCACAAATGACCATTTCTCACCTCAAACCAAGTCCAACACACCATTTAACATATTCTCACATTTTTTTCTTCCAAACCCTAGGTGCCAAACCCTAATTCACATATTTATTGTATTTAACTAATTTCAAGAATACTAACATTACTTCTATACTCTTGCAAGCTTACCTACACTTTGAATTCAATCAAATTCATGCATACACACATCAAAACCCTAGCTAGCTGAATTTTCCTCTAGTCCTCCAACAATTATTTTCTTTTAATTTTAAGTTAAAATCTAAGTTACTTGAACCAAAAACATAGAAATTAAACTAAGAAATGGAAGTTTGCTCACTAACCTCAACCTTTGATTTTCACTCTTCAATCCCTTCTTCTTTTCTTCTTTCTTTCTTGCTCAAGCTTCTTTTCAAGACTAAAAGACAAGGTTTAATTAAGGGGACTATGGGATTTATGGTTAGATCAAGGAGTTCTTCAAGCTCAAAATGAGCTTCAATGGAGGAAAGTGAGGGTGAGGGAGAAAGAGATATGGGACGACAACTTGAGGAAGACACTCTTCTTTTTTTTTCTTTTTTCTTTTCTTTTCTTTTTCTTTTTATCAATTTTAATCCACTTGGAAGATCAAAATTATCCAAATTTATTTCTTTTTTTAATTAGTGTTTATGATATCATGAATAATGTCACCAATTTCTACTTTTCCTTTTTCTTCTTTTTTTTCTATTTATTTTTTCCTAGTTCTTTAATTTAATTCCCGATTCTGAAATTTTCTTTTCTCTGATTTTATTTGACAGTTAGGTTAGGAGTCAGCTTTTGGGGTCAATTGACCAAATTGCCCCTCGCCAGTTCGACTCGGTTTGTAAATAATTCAATATTTCTTTCGGATCCTTGACCTAATTATTTGACTTGTTTAACACTTCTTTTTCATGATTTTCTCTAATCCACTATGTTCGCAATACTCCTAAGGACCGTAGCGTCACATTTTACGATTTGAAATTTGAGTTTAAATCGACCTCGCAATCCTTCCCGAGAAGGTCACCCATCGCTGTGACTCTCAACTCATTTAACTTCTTATATTCTGTTTTTCTTATTAATACTTAACCAATTGACAATTACTAATTATTTGTGTTTAGGGCTTATCTAGTTATCTTAAGTGTGATTCTAATCCCCTTAATTATCTAGACCGACAAGGGTCACCGGAACAGTAAAATTTACCAGGCTATGCAAATAGGGGTGTTACATGCCGACCTGAGGAGAAAGGACATAGAGTATGAGATTGGTGATAAGGTATTTCTCAAGGTATCACCTTGGAAGAAAGTGTTAAGATTTAGCAAGAAGGGAAAATTAAGCCCTAGGTTTATTGGTCCATATGATGTCATTGAACGTGTGGGTCTAGTAGCCTATAGGCTAGCTTTACCACCTAAACTGGACAAGATTCACAACGTATTCCATGTGTCAATACTCAGGAGATACAGATCAGATTCTTCACATGTCATCTTAGCAGAAGAGATAATTGTACAACCTGATTTGACATATGAAGAATGTAACACCCCTAAGTTCGGTAGTGCGTTCTGCTGCTCCGGTGACCAGTGTTGTCCGGACAGCTAGGATGCCTAGAACTACACTTCAATATGAGTGAGGAGACATAAAATAATGAAATAAAAGAAAAGAAAATATAAGAAAAACAAAGGAAAAATAATAGCAAAGAAATGTAATCAAATTAAGCGAGCCGGGAATCCTAGCGATGGGTGACCGCACTGGGAAGTCACGGCGTGGACCGTTGATCTGCCTCGATCATGGGAACCCTGGAAAACATTTTTAGGACTTAAATAGACCCTTATTGAAGAATAAATATAATTAGTAAGATCAAAGAAAAATTAAATAATTAGTACAAAGAAAAGTGAGAAATCGAAAAACAGACGAAACCCGGTGTTACCGAAAAATCGGGAATGCAACCCGAACAGGGGCATTATGGTCATTTGACATCCTGAATTGTCTTTTGACCTAAATGTCTACTAAAAATAAATAATATTACACTTAGAAAATAAAATGAAAAATTAAATTGAGGGTACCTAATACAAATAGCCAAAATGGAGTGAAAAATGTGTAAATAACACATGTAAGCTTATTATATAGTTAAATTAGTGTGAGTGGGCCACTAATGATTTAATTAAACAACAAAATGTGCTGATGTAAGTCCACTATACCCAGCAGAAACTTCATCTTCTCCATTTTCCCAACCTAGCCAAATTGAAGAGAAAGAAAATCTCCATGGGCGTTTTGCATGAGCTTTCTTAACTCCTCCATTTCAACTCCAATCACTTAGGGTTCTTCATGAAAGTTTGTCTACACATCATAAGGAAGAGCTTGATACCAAATTTAAGAAGTTTAATCAAGGTTTGGCAATTTCCAACCATAAGGTAAGTTAGCATTTTTGAAGATTGCTTTGTTAAACTTTGTGTTCATGTTATGGGTGTTGGTTTTGTGAAGAAAATTTTTAGGTTTGAAGAGTTATTGAGATGTTCATTTTGGACAGCCATGGAGTTATGTATTTGATGAAATATTTGTACATATATTTGATGAGAAATGATGTTGGTTAGGGTGATTTAATATCCTAGTAAGTTATTCCATATGTATATGGTGATTTTTGCACTTGGATGGAAATTGATAAATTGTAGGATATTTTGGTGTTGAGGAAGTTTTTGGCAGCCTTGAGATTCTTGGATAAATGTATATGTTCATGAAAGTATTGGCAGAATATTGACCTTGAGAATTGATGGATATGTGTATAGATTGATTGTGTAAGTGTATGTAAAAATTTGTAATGTTTAGGGTATATGTGATTGTACTTAAAACTTGTAAAGGTGAGTTTAATTGGTGTATTGAGGATAATTGCAATCTGCCCAAAGTGACATTTAAGTGAAGTGGAATATGGTTTTTGGTAATGTACCAAAACAGAAATTGTAAGGGGAGTGGACATATAGCAATTAAATGTGTAATGGATACATGTATAAGCAAAGTAATTAAAGCCAGTATGCATTTTAGTCAATAACCTTAAATGTGTAACCTCAATTGGTATGAGACCAATTGGAGGTGGAACTAGGCACAAAATGTGCCAACTTTCATTGAGAAAGCATACCAAAATTCTGCTTGCAAGGTGATATGAAAAATGACCAATTCGGATTGAGTACATTTGAGGCCTGAAATTTGACCAATTGGGAAGCAGTTAGTGTTTAGGCCATAACTCACTCAAAACAGGTCCAATTGACCTGAAATTTAAACCATGAATAGTTAAGACCCATACCTACAAGTCTTATGAAGACACCAAAACCCAGAAATGACCAGAAGCAAGTCAAAAAGCTTGCACAAGTTCGGGTCCAAAAACTGGCCGAACCAAAGTTGACCAAATTGACCTAATTTGATGCCATTTGACCAGCAATAGTATAATGACCATAACTTGGTCTACTTAACTCGGATTGACCTAAAATTTTTCCCTGCATTCCATAAGACATAGATCTACAAGTTTGTAGTTTTGACCGAAACCCGAAAATCGAGGGAACTAGATCGTCCGGCTAGGTCAAACTAGTATCCCGGAATCCAGCAATTTGCAATAAAATGCAAGGAAACGCAGTATACATAGAAATGAGTTTGGTAAAACGTACCAACCCTAAACCCTATCGAATGTGACATATTAATGACACTAAAACCTAATTTACCTAAAACGCATCGAGGGTCGGTATATTAGGTGATTGAGCAAATAATAGCCTTCAGTGAATTACTTATCGAACATTATCGTTAAAGACAGTTTAATTTAGTACTGAAACACTTCAAATTGTGTTTCTCAGTTACCAAAGACTCAGGAAAAGGGAAGGAAATACTGAGTCCAGACCCGGAGATAGTTATCAGAGGTTTGTGCACAACAACTATTTCTTTTGAATTATTTTCAATTGAAATAAATTATGACTATTTGCATATTGTTGTTTTAAGTTGTGAAATTGTGAAAAAAAATGGTTTGAAAGATATTTGATGGATACTTATTGATTGAAAAGCACTGTAATTGGTTTGAAACCACAGCTATCATGTACATTGATTGTATTCCTCGCTAGCTTGTCTAGTGGGATGAATTAAATTCCCTCTCTGGCTGAAGTGTTGAGGTGTGTGCCTGTTGAGGACGAATAGAATGAGTACTCATATTTTTGCTAGCTAGCTATGTTATTCCTCATTAGTCATTAACTTTTGGGATGAATTGAATACCTCATTAGCCATTGGCTTTTGGGATGAATTGAACTTAGGAACATGATTAAAGCTGTGTGTGATTTATTGATATGTATTGTGAGATTGTGAAATGAACTTAAATTCTTATTGACATATACTGTCTTTTGAATTCAACCATGATCTGACTTATTGAAATTTATTGTGATATTGAGAAATGGAGTTTAAATTCTGGTTGACAATTATTGTCTTAAAATTAACTATGGTTTTAAGTATCCACTATTTACATGACTTATGAATTGTGATTTAAATTGTATTTGGTTAATGTTGTGCACCACTGAGACATTGTCTCAGCGATAGCTTTTTATTGTCATCAGTGTAGACAGACAGCATGAGCAGACTAGGCTGCTAGTACCTCCAGCGAGAGACTACCGGGTATAATGAGTATACCAATATTTTGTATTTTGTAATGTAATGTATGTTCACTGTATGTACATATTGTTGTTGGTTTTGAGCAGTTGTAAATAAAAATTGTACATTGAAGTTGTAAAATAATTATGAGTTATTTTGGCTTATAAAAATTGTATTATATTTTCTTTATCTCAGTCTTTGAAAAATTACTGTGAATCTGACTAGAGAAATATGTTGTGTTGAGAAAAATGTTGGAGTTGAGATTTGGAAATCTATTGAAGTGCTTTTTACAGGTTTTTTGAAGAACTGTTTTATCCAAAATACAGATGGCACTCTGCCAAAATTTTTACAGAAACTCCAAATAATTCAAATGTGTTAGTTCTATCACTTCAGTTCAAAAAGGTTTTTAACACCTGTAAATAGTGCTCACCACTGTAAAAGAAGTAAGAAAAGTTTTTAAAATCCCTTGTAGTGTATTTAATGAGTTATCAGTAGACGGAGTTGATAATTCATTAGGTATACTACGGGATCATGTTATGCCTTACAGAGGGGTAAGGTGTGACAAAGAAGAACCAATCAGAATCTTGGCACGAGAGGCAAAAGAGCTCAAAAATAAAAGAATTCCATTGGTGAAAGTCCTATGGAGACACTGCAACATAGAAGAGGCAACATGGGAGAGCAAGGAGATGATGAGGCAATAGTTCCCTCAGCTCTTCACATCAAGTAAATTTTGAGGACGAAATTTTTAATGAGGGAAAGAATTATAACGCCCTCACTATAGGTAGTCCGTACATTCTACTGTTCTGATGACTAATGTCTATTCGGACAGCCAGAATGTCTGAAACTACACTTAAACTATAAGTGAGGAGACATAAATTGATGGAATAAATGTTAAAAAAATACAAGAAAAATTAAGAAAAAAATAAAAGAAATGAAATGCAACTGAGTTACATGAGCCAAGGTTCCGGCAATGGGTGACCACACCAGGAAGTAACTGAGAAGTCAGTTGCCGACCCCAGACCCACGAGGAACCCTAAGATATAATTTTTAGGACTTAATTAAAGGTTTACTGAGATATAAATAACATTAAAAATTTCAAATAAAATTTAAGAAAATTTATTAATCGGTACAGACCAAAAATAACCTGACAAGCATAAGGAAGGGCATTTTGGTCATTTCAACCCCAGAGTCGAATTTTGACCTAAATTTCAATTAAAATAAGAGAGATTAAAACAAATAAAATAAATTAAATCATGAAATTATGTATAAAAATGGGAAAAGAAAAGAAAAGAAAAAGGAATAAGGATTATTACATGGGTATGATGTCATAGTGACATCATTTAAATTATTCAACCAATGGTAAATAAAAAAACACATATAAAGGGATAAGAAAGAGATGAAAAGAAGACAAATTAACAAAAGAAGTCATCTTTTTCCTTCTAAACCTCCCATGGCCGAAATTCTCTCTAAACCACTCCCACCATTTTCAAGCTTTTGAGCTTGATTTCCTCCCCTTTCTCACCATATTTTCTATAAATCCCTTTAATAAAAATTGTCTCCACACCATAAGGAAGCTCTAGGCAACCACAAGGAGCAGAAATTTTAGAGTTTTCACAAATTAAAGAAGTGTCCATATAAGGTTAGTGCCTTTTCTCCTTTTTTTTCTTTTCTTTTAATCATTGAAAGTAACTTGAGATAAGTAGAAATTGTAAGAAATCAAAAAGAAATTCATGAACATATGAGGTCACTAATTTTGGCAACCAAAAGAAGTGAATGAAATTGATAGTTTTGATGGTTATGAATTGGTTAGTGAAGTTAATTGATGACCTTATATGCATTAGAAATTGAATTGTTTTGGGTATGCATGAGATTGGAACTTTGTGTTAGGGTTTTAATCTAACTATTGGAGATTTTGCATAATTGCTGGAATTTGACTTTGTTGAGATGATTTGATGATATTTAGAAGTGTCATGTATGCCAATTTTGTAGTTTGGGAGACTGGAGGAAATGAATTGGAAGTGTATTTCCTTTGCAGGTTTGAGACTTTATAAATCCAATATGTTTTTTGAGCCATAACTTAATTAGTGTTGCTCCAATTGGTATGAGGCCAATTGGAGGTGAAACGAGACCCAAAATACTCCATTTTTCATGAAGAAATAATGCCCAAATTCTGTCCATAACTTGACCAATTTACTGTTCCAATCCGGCTGACCATACAATGAACCTAGAAAAATGACCAAATGAACAGTACACATTCATTTGGTCATAACTCCCTCTAGACAGGTCCAAATGACCTGAATTTTATACCATTGGAAATATTAGACATAGGACTAAATCTTTCATGAAGAACACAGAGCCCATAAATGACTCTAACCAAACCAAATTGCTAGCCCAATTTAAGTCACAAAACTGTCCAGAACCATATTGTCCAAAAATTGCTAGACATAGGCTTACCCGACTAGTTTTGGAAAAAAGGCCATAACTTAGTCTACAAAAATCCAAATGCAATGAAACTAGTGGAAAACTTTCCATAAGAAATAAATCTACAAAATTCATATTTTTTCCAAAACCAAAAAATCAAGGGAACTAGGTCAATTGGCTAGGTCAATTTAGTATGCAAATTCTGGAAATTGCCTAAGTGACCACTTGACCCCAGAACAGTCTTTTAGTCATATCTCCATCTAGGGAACTCCAATTGGGATGAGCCATATTGTTCTAGACACCTAAGAAATAGGGCTCCAACTTTGTCTTAGAAACTTTCTCAAATTATGAATGTAAGAATCCTAAAAGTTGAGTCAAATCCACTAACCTGAACTGGAATCCTGTTGGCACAGGGTACATGAGTCCAGGCAAGTGATTTGGCTATAATTAATTCTACAAAACCTAAAAAATTGCAATTCAAAATTTTGAGTGACCAAAAGACATAGGGAAACACTTTCTATGAAGAGCACTAGGCCTAAAAGTGGCTGCAACCTGTTCAATTAATTAGGTAAATTCTAAGTCCAAATGTTGTCTGGTTAAGGAACCAGAATTAGGAAATGAACCAGTTATAGTTATTTGACCATAAATTGAGTTCTAGAAATCCAAATGACATGATTCAAAAAGGTAAAACAAAGACAAGACATAGAGGAACAACTTCTATGAAGGAAGTATGGCCAAACAATGGCCACAAATTGATAGTTAATGTTAAGACATTAAAACTGAACCTAAAGAAAGGTTCATAAGAAAAATTATTTTATGGAAGGGTTTTAACCTTAATATATTGCTAAACACTAAATTACATGAAATATGTATGTGGGACCCACTTTTTCATTACAAATTGACATGAAATGTCTAATAAGAAATTAATAATGCTTAATTGCCCAAAGTAAACCTAGGCTTATGTATATAGCTTGGATCGATTGGTATACCAATTAGGGACGACAAATAGCAGTACTACCTACATGAATAATCATTGATCGACAAAATATGACTGATATGATTGTTCTATAGGCTATATGCCTACCCGTTGGCCATTGTGCCTAATTTCATTTCTGGCTTTAAAAGCCTGCCCGTTGGCCTTGTACCTGATATGGCAGTTGTATACAGGGTAGACATATGAATGTCTAACCGGTATACTCCCGTGTATCCAACCTTTATAGTCTATTATAGGTTCCTTGGGAAATGTTATAAATTAATTAAGACTAAAAATAAGAGAAATGAACAGAAAAGATACCGTTAAATCTAATTGTTCCTAAAGTGCAAAAAATTCATAAATAACTTAGATTTTATAAAATTAAATATAGAATAATTATTTTAATTATTTAGTTACCTTTATTTTAAAATTATGCACCACTAAGCAATTCGCTTAGCGCGTTGATTTTTTATCACGTAGGTATTGGAGACTAGACACAGTCGCAGCAGTAGCAGCAGCAATAGCAGTAGTGTTCTGACAGAGCTTTGTCCAGATCTGCCACAGTCCAGAGTCACCTCAGCATTTTGTATTTTGTTGGTAGGGCCCATGTATTAGACTTAGTATTTTGCTTTATTGTATATAAACATCATGTAGTTATATTTTGTATTGTAAATAAAATTTGTAAATTTTTGTATATGGATTTCCACATGCAGGAAATATATCTTTTTCTTGAAATTACATGAGAATTTGTGAATTACATGATGTATACGGAAATGAGTAGAATATGATTATGTTGATAGGTAAATATTAAAACCTGGCAGATGCTAATAAAATAGAGGAGGCTCTGCCCGGGTCTCCGCAGAAATAAATTGTAATAAAAAAATTCCACACATGAATAAATGATATTTAAAATTAACAATGGACAGGACAAGATAAGATAGGGTGCTCTGGCACCGAATGTGGCACGCTTTGCTCGGCTACACTATAGACAGGTGAGGGGTGTTACATTATGACATATTTATTTTCTTAATTAATAAATGCACTTGAAGTGTACATAAATAAGGTTAAGAGGCAATTAGATAGAAAAGTGAAAATAGTAAGGTCAAATAGAGGTGGTGAATACTATGGAAAACATACTGAAATGGAACAATGTCCTACTCCATTTGCAAAATTCTTAGAAAGTAGTGGCATATGTGCACAATATACTATGCCAGGTACTCCTCAACAAAATGGGGTGGCGGAAAGGCGAAATCAAACTTTAATGTGTGGTTGGGAGTTTGATGAGTAACTCTTCTTTACCTGTATCATTGTGGATATATGCACTTAAAACTGTTGTATACTTGTTAAATAGGGTTCCTAGTGATGCAGTCTTAAAAGACCTTATGAATTGTGGACTAGAGGAAACCTAGTTTAAGACACCTACATATTTGGAGTTATCAAGAGGAAGCAAGAATTTATAATCCACATGAAAAGAAATTAGATTCTCGAATGATAAGTGGATACTTTATTAGTTATCCAGAGAAATCTAAAGGACATAAGTTTTATGTTTCAATCCATAGTCTAAGAATTGTGGAAACTGGTAATGCAAGATTCCTTGAGAATGGTGAAATTAGTGGGAGTGTTGAGAGACAGGATGTGGATATACAAGAAAATAAAGTTGATTTTCATGTGCCTATTAATGTTCCAATATCCACTCTTACTCCATATGTTGTTCCAATAATTGTTGAAGGACCTAACAATGCTACACAACATAATGATGAAACACACTTTTAAGAAGCTAACCTATGAAGAACTAACAAATGTGAACCACAAAAAAAAGCCATTAATAAGATCTCAAAGAGGAAAGAGATTAGCAATTGCTAATCATTATGTGGTTTACCTAGAAGAGTTAGATTTTGATATAAGGAATCCATAAAGATTCAGTTTCATTTTCATAAGCTATAGGAAAGTACTAAGTCTGATAAGTGGTTAGACGTGTTGAAAGATGAGTTAATTTATGGAATAGAATAAAGTATGGGATTTCATCGAATTGCCTAAAGGATTTAAATGAGTTGGGTGTACATGGGTGATACACTTGAATTTTATAGATGTTTTGTATACTATCTCATAGCATTTAGGTAAGTAATCTCATGCATAGTAGTTGATTTCATTAGTTTTTGTAATTTCTATTGTCAAGCTATTAATTCCATGTTTCTACAGTATTTCAGGTGTTTTGGTAAAGTCCCAGAGCATAGGAGTGTGAAGGGAAGCTTCGAGAGGTCAAAAGATTGAGAATTACTGCTAATACAAAGTACACGAGTCGTGTAAGCAAAGCTACAGACCCATGTAAACTTCTGCCAGATGAAAGCCAGAGAGCTAATGAAGGAACAAAAGTACACGGGTCGTGTAATTGGACCCGTGTAATCTGTAGAGACTCGTGTAAGTCTCTGCCGGGCATAACTTGAAGAATTTTCTGAGAATAAAAGTACACGGGTCGTGTAACCAGGCTCATGTAGCCAACACAGACCCATGTAAACCTCTATGCCAATGCAAGACTCCGCCATTCCTCTCTAGTAAGTTACATAGCCGGGGCCGTGTAGTGACACACGGGCCGTGTATCATGCAGCAACCAATTTCCTAACCCAAATTCCTACTTTTGTTTACACATTCAAAACAGACTACTGAGGCTATTTGGACTCAAAATGACCTAACCCTAGAACGGCTATTATAAATAGTAGCAGAAAATATCAAGAAAAGGTAGATCAATCTTTCTATAAAGCTTTTTAGGAGTTTCAGAAGAGTGCTCGCTTTTGCACTCTCTTCAGTCATATTGAGGAGAAGAATATCAGTATCAAGGAGGATTTTTTTAGCAGAAGTTCCACAAAATCAAAGCTGCAAACCCTCTTTGGTTCTTTCATTCCATTTCCTTAAATGGATTTTTATTGTTCTTTACTTCATTTTTATTATGTTTGCTGAACTTACCATGAGTGATTAACTTTCATAATCTAGAATTGGGAGAGTAATGTTTGTAATCATTATTATGGATAAACATTAAGTTGGATTTGAGATTTGTTCCTTGATTTAATTTCTTGTGATCTTAATGCATGCTATGTGTTGGTGCCCACCTAGTATTGATTACAGATATTAATTGAAGGACTGAAAGGTGAAGATTAATATTAGAAAATCAAGATTTTAAACCTAGAAAATCTGGCATAGACATAGGCTGATTACCTTTGTGGAATTTCAAAATTGGTCAAAGACCTTAAAGGGTTTTAATTAAATTAATCGCCATGAAAGTCAGGTTTAAGTTAATTAAAATACACCCTAGGTGCCTTGAGAGAGGACTTAGGATACCTTAGGATTAATTTCCATCAAGGCAAACGATTCTCAATCTAGTAAATAAACAAGATAACATCCATAGTAAGATTCAAGTGTGAAATCTTAATTCCGGAATTATTTCAAGATATATTATTTCATTTTAAGTTTATCATTCTAGTGTTTAAAATAAACAACCTTCATTCCCTCAGTATTCAATAGCCTAAACAGTTAAAATTACAGTGTAGATTGGTACTTACTAATCACATTTCTCATGGGAATGATACTCTACTAATCACTTTATTACTTATTAGCGATCTGTGCACTTGCGGGGTTGTAAAACTAGCGAAACAAGTTTTTGGCGCCGTTACCGAGGAATTTGGCTTTAGTAATATCGAGCGATAGGCAATTTAGTTGATTTAAGCAATTATATTTATTATCTAATTTTATTTGATTTGTTTTATTTCTTTTCTTTTCTGTCAGGTGCCCGACCTGGTATATGACCAGAACAAGACCAGAAGAAGAAATCTTGGACAGTGATCCCGAAATAGATAGAACTCTGAGAGCCATCAGGAGGGAAAGGAAACATAAAGAGCATGATCAAGAAAATCCTGAAATTCCAACCATGGCTAATAATAATGATAGGCCAAGACTCTTGAGAGACTAAGGAGCTCCATCTGTCCAAGGATTTCAGCCTAGTGTCACAAGACCCATAGTGGAAGCCAACAACTTTGAGTTAAAACCAGCATGGCTTCAAATGATTCAACAAACCTAGTTTGGAGGTTCACCAATAGAAGATCCACACTATCACCTCCAGTGCTTTCTTGCCCTATGTGACATGTTTAAGATGAATGGAGTGTCTGATCAAGCCATAAGACTCAGAGCATTCGCATTCTCCCTTCGAGATAGAGCAAGGAAGTGGTTACTTTCTCAACCAGCTGGAACGTTCACCACATGGGAAAATGTCTCATAAGCTTTTCTAGCAAGGTACTTCCCACCTGCAAAGACTGCAAGACTAAGGCTTGAGCTCAACACCTTCAGACAAAAGGAAGGTGAATCACTCTATGATGCATGGGAAAGATATAAGGACCTGCAGAGGGAATGTCCACACCATGGCATAGAGGATTGGCTACTAATGCAAAATTTCTATAATGGGTTACTACCCTCTACAAGGAGCATAGTAGATTCAGCTGCAGAAGGTGACCTAATAGAGAAAACAGTGACACAAGCACTTAAACTTCTAGAGAGGGTCGCATATCATAATTATGATTAGTCAAATGAAAGAGGAACCGCAAGGAGAACAGCAGGGGTCCTGGAAGTTGATGCCCTAAGCATGATAAATGCTCAATTTGATCAGCTCATAAAGAGACTCGACAGAATGTAAGCCAACGCAGTTAGTACAAGCAATCAGCATTGTGAAGACTATGGAGGACGATATACAACCTTAGAATTCAATAGCTTCAATGAAGCCTCCATAGAATAAGTGAACTATCTCAATAACCGGGGAAACTTCAACTAGAGGTAGCTTAACAATCCATATTCAAGCACTTACAACCCTGGATGGAGGAACCACCCAAATTTCTCTTGGTCAAACCAATAGAATCAGCCAATGAATAAACAATAGGGGTACAAACCACTAGCACCCCCTGGATTTCAGAACAGAGGCCAAAACTTTGCACAGCCACCACCGCTTCCTCAACCTCAGCAACCTAAACTGAAGATCACCATGGAATCCATGATGGAAGCTTTCCTAGCAACTCAACAATAACAGAATGAATTAATTAAACAGCTAACTTCTAGAATGGACTAACTTGTTACCCATAATAAGATGCTAAAGAATCAAATTGCTCAGCAAGTAAGTTCTTCAAGTAAGGCTGCTGGTAAATTGCCTAGTCAACCAAGGGAGCATTGTAAGGCAATTACATTGAGGAGTGGGAGAACTCTAGTACAACCAGAGAAAGAACCGACAGAGGAAACCTCATAAAAATCTAAAAGCCAAGCAGAGAAAAAGGAGGAATAAGCCAAGAAAGATCGGGAAGAGGAAGCAGGGAAGAAAAAGAAGTTACCAGAGCTATACTAGCCTCTCCTACCTTTTCCTCAAAGAATTTAGAAAGCCAAATTGGACAAGTAGTTTGGGAAGTTTTTAGAAGTTTTACAGAAACTTTATATCAACATTCGCTTCACTGAAGCACTCTCTCAGATACCATCCTATGCCAAATTTCTTAAGGAAATTCTGTCAAAGAAGAGAAAACTAGAAGGCTATGAGACAGTTGCTCTACTAGAGGAATGCAGTGCCATACTGCAAAACAAACTGCCTCCAAAGTTGAAAGATCCAGGAAGCTTTTCCATACCCTGCCTCATTGGCAACAAGAAAATAGACAAGGCCCACTGCGATCTTGAGGCAAGTGTGAGTTTAATGCCTCTATCAATATGCAAAAAGCTAGAGATTGGAGAATTGAAGCCCACGACAATTTCACTGCAATTGGCTAATCGATCTGTTAAATATCTTGTAGGCATACTTGAGAACATCCCCATCAAAGTGGGCAAATTCTTCATTCCAGTAGACTTTGTTATCCTTGAGATGGAAGAAGATGTTCACATCCCTATCATCTTGGGAAGGCCATTCTTGGCAACTATCAGAGCAATCATAAACGTCAAAAATGGGCGACTAACCCTCAAGGTAGGAGAAGAAGAAATGGAATTCAACTTGTTCGACACAATGAAACACAAATTTGAACCTGATGAATGCTTCAAGGTTGACATAATTGATAAACAAGTTGAAGAGGAATTTCATAAGATACATCCTAAAGATCCTCTTGAAGCATGCATTGTGCATAGCCACACAGCGAATAATGAAAACACAGAAATAGCAGCCTGTGCACAATAGTTAGCAGCTCATCCACCCCTACCCTTAGCTCAAGCTTTCGAGATGGAAAAGTTGAAGGAGGAACAACCCAAGGGCAAGCTCCAGGAAAACACCAAATAGGTAAAACTGAAACCTCTCCCCTCCTCACTAAGGTATGCATTCCTGGACTCAAACTCTAAATATCCTATTATAATCAATGCTAGCCTATCTAAGATAAAAGAGGAAAATTTGCTAAGAGAACTTAGGACCCATAACCAAGCCATAGGGTATAAAATAGAAGACCTAAAAGGGATTAACCCCTCGATTTGCATGCATAGGATACCTGTGGAAGAAAACAATAAACCCACTATTGAGCACCAAAGAAGACTTAACCCAAACATGAAAGAAGTAGTAAAAAAAAAATTTGAAACTATTAGATGCTGGTATCATATACCCAATTTCTGATAGTAAATGGGTTAGTCCAGTGCATGTAGTTCCTAAGAAGGGTAGGAAAACTATTATCCAAAATGCAAACAATGAACTGATCCCTACTAGGGTAGTCACTAGTTGGTGAATGTGCATAGATTATAGGAAATTGAACAGTGCCACCAGAAAAGACCATTTTCCTCTCCCTTTCATTAACCAAATGTTAGAGAGGTTAGCGAAACACTCTTACTTCTGTTATCTAGATGGGTACTCAGGATTTTTCCAAATTTCTATTTACCCAGGAGACCAAGAAAAGACCACATTCACATGCCCTTATGAAACATTTGCATATAGAAGCATGCCCTTTGGTCTTTGTAATGCCCCTGCGACTTTCCAAAGATGCATGATGGCTATTTTTTCTGATTATATTGAAAATATCATGGAAGTTTTTATGGATGATTTTTCTATCTATGGAACTACTTTTGATGATTGCCTAGCTAATTTATCTAAGGTGTTGCAAAGATGTGAAGAATCAAACTTGGTCCTAAATTGGGAAAAATGCCACTTCATGGTAAGGGAAGGTAGAGTTCTAGATCATTTGATATCAGAAAGAGGAATTAAGGTTGATAAGGCAAAAATTGAGATCATTGAAAACATGCCACCACCAACATCAGTCAAAAGAGTGTGAAGCTTTTTGGGACATACAGGGTTCTACAAAAGATTCATTAAAAATTTTTTCAAAATAGCTAAGCCATTTACCAACCTATTAAGTCAACATGTTCCCTTTGATTTTGATGAAAATTGCCTTGTCTCTTTTAACAGGATCAAAGAAGCCTTGACCTCAGCACCAATAATGCAGCCATCGAATTGGGAGCTACCATTCGAGGTGATGTGCGATGCGAGTGACTTTGCAGTTGGAGCGGTGGTCGAGCAAAGAAAAGATAAAAAGCTCCATGCCATTTATTATGCCAGCAAGACACTCGATAACGCGCAAATCAATTATGCCACCACAGAGAAGGAATTCCTAGCAGTGGTGTTTATAATGGACAAATTCAGATCCTACTTAATTGGGTCAAAAGTCATTGCATTCACAGATCATGCTACCATCCGATACCTTTTGAACAAGAAAGAGGCGAAACCAAGGCTAATTCGATGGATTTTACTCCTGCAAGAATTTGACCTTGAAATCAAGGACAAAAAGGGATCCAAAAATGTAGTGGCTAACCATCATTCCAGGCTAAAATTAAAGTACACAGGGGACTTTGAGGATTTGCCAATTGATGATTCATTTCCTGATGAGCAATTACTAGCAGTCTCCCAAGCTCCATAGTATGCTGACCTTGTTAATTTTCTTGTATGCAGGGTATTGCCTCTGAACATGACTTATCAGCAAAAGAAGAAATTTTTGTATGATGTGCGGTTCTACACATGGGAGGAACCTCTGCTGTATAAGAGATGTAATGATGGGCTGATAAGAAGATGCATACCAAAAGAGGAAATAGATAGCTTTCTGCAACACTGCCATTCATCACTATATAGAGGACACTTTGGCACCTTAAAAACAGTAGGCAAGATCTTGCAAGTAGGGTTTTACTGGCCACATTTGTTTAAGGATGTGAGATCCTTTGTGCTAGCTTGTGATCAATCCCAATGAACAGGTAACATTTTAAAAAGAAATGAAATGCCACTGCATGGTATACTTAGGTAGAATTGTTTGATGTATGGGGGATAGACTTCATGGGTCCATTCCCCTCTTCCCATGGAAACAAGTATATTCTGGTTGGTGTTAATTATGTGTCAAAATGGGTAGAAGCAATAGCCACACCAACCAACAATGCTAGAATGGTCACAAGGTTCCTTAAGAAGAATATCTTCACAAGATTTAGCACACCACGAGCAACAATCAGCGATAGAGGAAGTCACTTCTACAACCAACAATTTGAAACACTATTGAAAAAGTATGGAGTGACTCACAAGGTAGCCACACCTTATCATCCTCAAACCAGTGGCCAAGTAGAAATCTCAAACAGGGAACTAAAGCGGATTCTAGAGAAAACTATAAACCGATCCAGGAAGGACTAGTGCATGAAGTTAGATAATGCACTGTGGGCATACCGCACTGCATATAAAACCCCAATTAGCACAACACCCTTTCGACTGGTTTATGGAAAATCATGCCATCTCCCTGTCGAACTTGAACATAAAGCTTACTGGACAATTCAGATCCTAAACTTTGACCTCAAAGCTGCTGGTGAAAAAAGGCTCCTACAACTAAATGAGTTGGAAGAAATCTAATAGGATGCGTATGAAAATGCCAAATTCTTCAAAAGATAAAACCAAAAGATGGCATGACAGGTGCATAGCAAGGAAAGAAATAAAATAAGGAGACCTTGTCTTATTATTCAACTCTAGATTGAAACTCTTTCCAGGGAAGATGAAATTAAGATGGTTTGGACCTTTTAAGGTAATCCAAGTCTTCCCGCATGGAGCAGTAGAAGTGTGGAGCGAAACCTCAGGAGCATTTAAAGGCAATGGGCAGAGGCTAAAGCCTTACTTTCAAGGAGAACTCATAGAGAAGGAAGTCAATTACACCTTCAAAAACCCTCCTGACAGACCATGAAAGATGAAAGAAAAGTCCAGCTAAAGACTATAAACAAGCACTTTTTAGGAGGTAACCTAAAATTTTTCTGAACATTTCTTCTTTCCCTTTCTTATTTTGATTTTTGTTTTATATTCATTAGTGTTTCATTTTTTAGGATCTTCTGGAAAAGCAAGGAGCTGGAAGCAAGAGAGGAGATGAATCATCAAGTCAAAACCACACAAGAGAAAATTGAACAAAACCGGGGAAGTAGCTCTATTGCTAACCTTTATATCCATTTTATGCATTGTGGTGAGAAAAATTTTTCATAAGGGAAAAATTGGAGAATCAGAAAATTACACGGGTCGTGTATAAGTTTCACATGCCCCGTGTAACTTTTTGAAAGTCCATAAAACTCTTACAAATTTAAACTCTGAGGGAGACAGAAAGTTACATGAGTCCCCTTTGTAATTTACATGGGCCGTGTAATGTTGCTAGCAGAATAACTTGAGACAGAAAGTTACATAGGTTCCCTTTATAATTTACACAGGCCGTGTAATATGTTCAGCAAAGCAACTCGAGAGGCAGTAAGTTACACAGGTCCCAGAGCTCATTTACACGAGCCATGTACTATGATAGAACTTGAAATTTTCGGGCAGAAACTTACACGGCCCTACATGTCGAGACCCGTGTAGTGATACACGACCCATGTATCTCGTTGCAGACGCGACTCCTGGGGTGCAAAATGAGCGAAACGAAGAGTCCTAATGACTCTTTAAATGCACCTCTTTTCCTTAAACCGCTCCCCATGCAAAAACCCTTCATCTCTACCCCTCCTAGTCTATGAAAACCCCTCAAATCTCTTCTCCCTTCACCAAACCCTTTTTTTCTCTTTCCCAAAATTGATCAATGGCTCCTATAAAATGATTTGCATGAAGAATGGGGTCTTCCTCGAGGCAAAAAGGAGAATCCTCACCTTCTCCCCCTCAGCTGACACCCCAACACCTAAGAACAAGGGCAACCTCTCCTCAACCAGCCCCTCCTCAACCACAACCCTCTCAACCAGCCCCACCGCAACCCCAACCAAGAGCCTCTCCACAACCCGAAATCTCCATTCCTTGGGGATTCCATGATGATGCCCACAAGGCCATGTGCACCCAGCTTCACACCCAAAAAATTAGCTCCATAAAATACATGGATTTCATGCTACTAGAGCAAATCGGGCTGCAAAATGAGATCAACGAACTCCTCGACAACTCCAATTCCCTGCATACCGGGACACCACACTGGAGTCTTTGGGAAGCTTCAAGGCCACCTTATGGCCTACCGATAGGAAAGATAGAGGCATAATTGAATTTCACCTCCTTGGTGCCGACAATGTAATGAATATAGATGAGTTCAATGCCATCTTCGGCTTCGACAGCACAGGCCTGTAACACCCTTATTGGCATAGCCTGGTACATTTTACTGTTCTGGTGACCAGTGTCATTCTAGATAAGTAAGAGAAGTAGAACCACATCTAAGACACCTAGTTAAACCCTAAATACAAATAATTAGTAATTGTTGAATAGTTAACTATAAAGAAGAAAAACAGAACACAAAAAGTTAAATGAGCCGGGAGTCACAGCGGTGGGTGACCTTCTCGGGAATAACTGTGAGGTCAGTCTAAACTCAAATTTCAAATCGTAAAATGTGACACCGCGGTCCTTAGGACCATTGCGAACATAGTGGAAAAGAGAAAATCACGAAAAAGAGTTGTTAAGTAGGTCAAATAATTAGGTCAGGGATCCGAAAGAAATATCGAATAACTTATACATTGGATTGAACCAGCGAGGGGCAATCTGTTCAATTAACCCCTAGAGCTGACTCCTGACCTAATTGTCTAATAAAATTGGAGAAAAGAAAATTTCGGGATCAAGAATTAAATTAAAGAACTAATGAAAAAATAAATGCAAAAGAAAAAAGAAAAAAGAAAAAAGTGTTATTACATCACTTGGATGACATCATGGTGATGTTAAAATCCAATTTATTTTTCCTACAAATATTGACCAGGTCAATTAAGACTAAAAGACTTAAAATACACTAAAAAGAAAAAGAAAAATTAGACCTTCTTCCTCACCTAGTCGGCTGCCCTTCTCTCTCTCACTTCACCATTAAAGAAAACTCCATTAAAGCTTGAAACCAAGCTTTCTTCCAACCACCTAACCCCACTTTGTCCCCAAATTCTTCATTAAAACTTGTTAGACCAACTTGAGAAGGTGATTGATCAAGAAAAGGAAGGAGGAAAAATAGAGATAGAAGATTTGAAATTCAAAGAAAGAGGCTAGTCATCAATCACTTAATTTTTCTTTAAAATTCATGCAAATATGCTTTAATAAACTTAGAAATTGTGTAAAATCAAACAGAATAATTGTTGAGGAAAAAAACATGAAATTCATTTAGCTAGGGTTAGGGTTTGAAATGAATTAGTTTGAAGTGTTTGAATGGTTATTTGAGGTGCATTAAGTGTGAAGATCATGAATGTGCACTTTGAATTCATTAAATTGAACTTTATGTGTAGTTAGGGTTTGAGCATTTAGAAGAAATTAGAGAAAAATTTAAGAATTGGCTAAATGATGTAGTTAACCTTGTTTGAGTTGAGTAATGGTCAATTGTGACCATTTTTGGTGTGTATGAATTGTTGGAACCAAGTTCTAATTCGGATTGGTGAAGGTCAATCTGTAGGTAGCTTGACCTAGGTCCCTTTTAGGGACCAAAACTGAAAATTTACCAACTCAATTGGTATGAGGCCAGAATGAAATTAGACATAAAATGGCACATTTTTTATTTAGGAATCATGCCCAGAAAGTGACCATAACTTAGTGAACAATTAGGCCAATTTTGGAATTGGGCAAACTGACCTGTACAAAAATGACCAAGTGAACAGTAGTTACGTAAATGACCATAACTTGGTCTAGGAACGTCCAAATGACCTGAATTTTATACCGATAGAAAGCTAAGACATAGCCCTACAACTTTCATGAAGGAAACAAACCCAAATTTTGACCATAACCTGTTTGAAAAATCACCTGCTATCAACCCACAAAAATTGCCAATAATCAGGAATTTGCCCAGAATTCTGGGTAACACTAAATCCAGCCAGCCATGTTCAAATGGCTATAACTTAGGCTAAAAAACTCCAAATGGAGTGATTCAAAAAGGGAAATAAAGTTAAGACAATAAGGAACAACTTCTATGAAGAAAACTTAGCCAAATTACTACAGCAACATGACCAATGGAGCAGTGCAAAACAGGGCACCAAATCTGAAATTTTGGAATTTCACCTAAGAGACTTAAGATTTGAGGAAAACAACCAAAACTAACAAGTTAGGTAACCAAAATGTGGTATGTGGGTAAAATTAGAATTCCCATATCTATTAAGCATTAGAAAGTCAATAAATTGACTTGAATGATATCATAAATAGTAACCCCGAAATGCAAAATTCAAAAAACATTAATTTAAATGCATTAGAGTTAGAAATAAATATATGTGAAATTATTATAGAATTTATTATAAGTTATGATACTGAAACACTATGAAATTGTGTGTTTCAGTTGAAAAGAATACCGGAAAAGAACCCGAGGTATCGAGTCAAGGCCAAGAGACGACTCGTATAAGGTTTGTGCACAACATAGAAATTTCTGTAAATTTTCTTCTGCAAATTGTTTTGAATGAATTGTGATATTAAAATGTGACTTAATTATATTGAAATGTTTATTATGCTTTTGACTTAAATTTTTGAAAGTTTACTTGTATGTGTTTGAAATGGCAATAAATGTTTAGTAAATTGCTAAGACAGTTTTGAAACCACAGTGTCATGACCATATATTTGAATGTCTCACTAGCATGACAAATGGGAGAAATTAGTTTCAAATTTTGATTCCTTCTCTAGCTGAAGTGTTGAGGTGTGTGCCAGTAGAAGAAGAAATTTGAATGGGTACCCATATATTTGAGCTAGCTAGCCTTGTGATTTCTCACAAGCCTCCGGCTATTGAGATGAATATGTTTCGAATGGCATGATATAACTGTGTATTTTTATGAAATTGATTTGAGAATTCCTAAATGAAATTGTTGGACTAAAAGTTTATAAATCATGTTTTGCATATGTCTTTCATTTTCGGCAATGTGTTTGAATATGTATGATTTGAATCATGCATAAATGTTATTTTAGTATGTTGTGCACCATTGAGTCATAGTACTCAGCGATGGCTGTTATTGCTATCGCAGATATAGAGACTAGAAGAGTAATAGAGTAAGCGCTGAGGATATTGGAGCTACACCCCTGAAGTTCTGTCGGGTATATTTTATACCCTGATTGTAATATTTATTTTGATGTATATAAATGTATATACATGTATAAACTGGTGATGAGTAGTTGTATAGAGTTTTTAATAATATTATTTTGGTGTTGCTAATGTAAAGTTTGGTTAATGAATGTAAATTGTTTTACTTTAATGAAAAATGAATGGAATTATTGAGTATTATTTTTTATGATAATTGAATTGAGAAATGATGTTGAATTGTGTTGAGGTAGTAGTGAGTTTGGTGAAAAAGAATTATTGGAAGTATTTTTATAGGTATTTGAAGAACCGTTTTCTTAAAATACAGACGGCACTCTGCCGAAATTTTTCCAAAATTTGCGAACAAATAAAAATGAACCAAAATTTGAACTAGTTTTTAAACTTCTATTAAATCTAAGAAAATGCTCACCACTTCCAAAAAGTAAGAAAATGCTTTTAAAATCCTTGTAGGTTACTTAATGAGTTATCGGTAGGTGAAGTTCGGTAGTTCATTAGGTATTCTACGGGATCATGTTATGTAACACCCTCCCGGTAGCAACTCCGTACATTCTACTGTTCCGGTGACCAGTGTAGGTCCGGACAGCTAGAACGTCCGAAAAAATATTTAAACTAAAGTGAGGAACCATAATTAACTTAAATATTAATAAGAAAAATTTAGGAAAAATTTTAGAAATAAAATACAACCAAGTTAAACGAGCCGGTGCCCTAGCGATGGGTAACCCAGAGGGAAGTTGCGGTTCTCGCAACTAGGAGCCCTAGACCCGGGGAAAAATTCCTAAAATAATTTTTGGGACTCCAGAGAAGGGTCATTGAGGTTCCTATGGCATTAGAATGCCAAGAAAATATTTAGAAAAATTTTTCAATCGGTACAGACAATTTTGACCCGTTAAGCCAAACGGAGGGCATTTTGGTCATTTCGCCTTCAGAGACGATTTTGGCCGACTTTTCCAGTTAAGTAAATAATTATTATGATCTAAAATATGAATAAATATTACTAAAAATTGAATTGAAAATGAGTAGAAAAGAAAAAAAAAATGAATTAAATGGGAATTTATGACATCACATGATGTCATTAGTGTGCCTTTACCCACTCAAGTGTTGACATATGGCATAAATGTGTTTAAAAAGCCAAAATGGGTTGGAAAATGGAAAGAAAATCAGACTTCTCTTTCTTTTTCTTCCTCTTGCCGTGAACCTCCACCATTGTTACCTATTTGCAAGCTTTTTCAAGCTTGATTTTCCCTAGCTTTCTTCCACCAAAAGCCCTAGTTGTCTTCACTAAAATTTGTCACCCAACCTTGCTAGAGTGTTTGGCAGCTAAGAAAACAAAAGAAAGTGAAGTTGAAGCTTGGAAAATTCTGCCCTACAAGAGGTTAGTGCACCTATCTACTTAAAACCCTTATTTTCCATGTTAGGGACTTGAAATCAACATGAATTTGTGAATTAAATGAACCAAATTTGTGTGTATGCCTACCATGAATTTCGGCAGCCCTAAGAAAGGAACAATGATGGAGTGTTTTGATGGACGTAAAGTGGATTAGAGATCATGTTTAAAGCATGTATGCATGTGGTTAGTGAATGAGTTAGTAATTAAGGTATGTTGTGAAAATTTATAATGGAAACTAGGGTTTTGAGAGTAAAATGTGGACTTGGCTTATCAAATTGTTAAAGAATATCCTAATGGTCAATTAGTGACCATTTGAGGAAATTTGACCATAATTTGGACTGAAATATAGCATAGCAAAGTGAATGAGTATGCTGCCCAGTGAGTGCAGCAGGGTGGCTGTGATTCCAGCCCACTTGGAATGCCATATCTTTGGCTGTGTTGGTCCAATTGGTGTTCGGCCAATTGAACATTAAACTAGACTTATAATGGCACATTTTTGCTGAAGAAACCATGCCCAAAAGACCAAAGTAAGAGGACCAAAAGTTGGCCCCAATCCGGATACCTTGCAAACTGATTCTGCAGAATGACCAAATGAATAGTAACTGTTCATTTAGCCATAACTCACTGTAGATATGGTCAATTGACCTGAAATTTTTACAGAAACAAGTTAAGACATAGACAAACAACTTTCATGAAGAAACCTACCCCAAATTATGACCAGAACCTAACCCAAATAGCAGTCACAGTCACTATTCATGGTACTGTAGATTTGGTAATTCTGCAGTTTTTCCAATCCGGCCAGCTGTGGTTTTTGAACCATATCTGGAGCTACAAAACTCCAAATGGAGTGATTCAAAAAATGAAATTCAACTAGACAAAATAAGGAACAACTTTCATGTTTACCATTTCCTCAAATTCCCATTGCAACAGTGCTTAATGGAATAGTAAAGTTAGGCTTCAAAAACTGAAAATTCTGCCCTCTTGGTTTTAAGTTTAGAAATGGTATGGGTGCTCAATTCCAACAAGTTTTAAATGTAAAATGTGGTACATTGGGAGTGTTAAAACCAATGCACCTATTTTCTATCCAAAAGTCAACTTTTTTGTTGACCGATGAAGTGAATAGTGACACCAAAACTTGAAATTCACAAATTGAAGAATTTTAAAGTATCAAATGCCCTAGTATACCTAACAAGATTGGTTTGGATAGTTTGGCATGCCAATAGGGTTCAGTTAGCGATCGCACATGGCAATATGCCATTCAGGATTTCATGGCTTTCAGCCATTCGACCTTGTATTGAGATGTGGCCTTGTGCCTAATATTATTCTGACTTGTTAGTTGTTACATTGCTGCACCGGGAGATACATATGTGACCGATGGTGTGACGGCCCAAGGTACTTGATACCCAGTGTCAGTTTACCCGTTTATCCAGTCCAGTCGTCTAGTATAGGTTACTTGGGCAACCAAATGAATGAAAATGGACAAAGTTAAAGAAATAAATGAATATAATAAATACAAAACAAATAAGACACATACATTTAATACATGTTTATTTTCTGCTATTTTCTTTTATTTTATTATTGCACCACTAAGCATCATTGCTTAGCGCGTTGCTTTTGCCACGCGTAGGTTCTGGAGATACAGATCGTGAGCCCAGTATACCGCAGACTGGGTGAGTCCATCCTGCAGTTCTGCACAGTGTCCGTGTCACCTCACCTTCCACAGTGCATTGGTAGGACACTAGGCTTCATTTTGGTATTTTGTAACCAATTTTTATTTTCCTTTGTGTAAATGAAACTTATATAATGTATTTTGATGATCATGTAAATAATGAGAATTGTGTTTGTGAATGGAAAAGAGAATGTTTATTTGTGATTTATACTTGGTTATCACATGTGATGGATGATTGAGGACTTAAATTGAAAATTGTTGAGATTATGATATTGAAGTTTGAGAATGATTGAATATGAATATTGGAAGTGTTTTTCACGGGTTCCGAAGAACTATTTTCTCCATTTTTAGCCGGTACTCTGCCGGATTTTCCTTAAAATTTTCGGAACCTCAAATAAACAATAATTTTGATAAATGGCTTAAATAAATTATATTTCATAAACTATATTCAAAACTATGACAAAAATTAATTAAGTTAAAATAGAAGGTGCCGATACACCGTGTGACATTGCTTACTCGGATATACTGTAGCCGGGTAAGGGGTGTCACATTTAGTGGTATCAGAGCACGGTTTAGGCGTTTCTGGGCCTAGATTGAGTCCATAACATGCATTACATTTGTAAGAGTCGAGGTGACACTAATGCAGATCTGCTTGACTTTCTTATTTTGAATAGGATATGGACCCTACATCACAGAGAGCGGTTGAGGAGGAAGTGGAGAGTCATGCTCCACTTGCAGCAGCTGAGACTGGGGGTATGGGAGAACCTGCTCCGCCAGCTCAAGCAGAGCCTGCTCAGCCTCCACAAGCCATGTTCCAGCAAATGGCCGAATTTTTCAGACAAATGGCTGGGGTAATGCCAGCACCACCACCACCACCAGCTCCACAGCAGAAATCACACCTGGAAAGACTAAGAAAATTTGGAGCAGTGGACTTCTTTGGCAAGAGAGAAGATGATTCTGTTGTAGCCGAGAATTGGTTGAACAGAACAGGCAGAGTTTTAAAACAACTCCATTGCACTCCAGAGCAAAACTTTGAAGCTGCCATATCTCTGTTACAAGATGATGCCTATGAATGGTGGGATACGGTGTCCAGTGAAGTATAACCAGAAATAGTAACTTGGGACTTCTTCCTCTCCGAATTCAAGAAGAAATATGTGGGTACTGTATACCTAGAAGAGAGAAGAAGAGAGTTTATTAATCTGAGGCAGAGACAGTTGTCAGTGGCCGAGTATGAGAAGGAATTCGTCCGATTAAGCCGCTACGGAAGGGAGATAGTCCCTAATGAGTCTGAAAGGTGTAAGAGATTTGAAGAAGGACTAAATGATAACATAAAGATCCAGCTCACTGCCTTGGGAATCACAGAATTTACCAAGTTAGTGGAAGCTGCAATAAAGGTTGAAAAAGTAAGAATCAGTGAGCAGACCAGAAGGGATAGACAGCAGAAGAGGGGAGCAGGTCAGTCTAGTTCAGCTCCTGCATCTGGGAAGAGGTTCAAGGGTCCACCTGCATAGAGTTTAGGTCAGCCACACGGTCAGGGTCAGTCTCAGGGGCCTAGGCCACAATTTACCCCTAGGAGAGGTCAGTCCACACCATCAGTGGGCAACTCTCCAGGGATGGGGTTCAGGGGACCAGCCCCAGCATCTTCTACGTGTCCACATTGTTTGAAATGGCATAAAGGGGAGTGTTGGAGAGTGACTGGTGCCTATTTAAGGTGTGGGTCAACAGAGCATCAATTGAAGAACTGTCCACGCAGAACTAATACAGCTGCTCCAACACAAGCAGATAGACCTGATCCTGCACTGCAAAGAGGTAGAAAATCTGGCAAATCTGACGCAGTGGGACTATCACAGAGGCCTGCATCTGAGCCAGCAGAGAGGCCAGATAACAGACCACCTGCCAGAGCTTATGCCCTGAGAGCTCAGGAGGAGCAAGATGCCCCAGACGTCATCAGGGGTACGTTCTCCCTCTACAATACACCTGTGCATGCATTGGTGGATCCAGGATCCACTCATTCATACAGCTGCATCAACTTACCCGTAGAAAGGGGGATACTAGTAGGGGAGAGTGACCAAGACATTCTGGTCACTAATCCATTGGGCCACAGTGTGATGGTGAACAAAGTATACAAGGGTTGTCCGTTAAGGATTCAGGGGTATGAATTCTTAGCAGACCTGATTGAGTTGCCCTTCCACGAGTTTGACGTGATTTTGGGAATGGATTGGTTGTCACGTCATCAGGCAATAGTTGATTGTAAACTGAAGAGGATTTCTTTGAAAACTTCTGAGGGTAATGAGATCACAGTTGTGGGGGAAAGGACAGATTTCTTGTCCAATGTCATCTCAGGCATAGTTGCAAGAAGAATGATGAGAAAAGGCTGTGAAGCCTACCTAGCACATGTGGTGGATACTAGGCAGGCTAAGCCAAACCTGAGTGATATACCCACAGTAAGAGACTTCCCAGAGGTATTTCCTGAAGAATTGCCTGGTTTGCCACCAGAAAGGGAAGTCGAATTTGCTATTGAGACACTGCCAGGTACAGCACCCATTTCCATTGCTCCTTATAGGATGGCACCCACTGAATTGAGGGAGTTGAAAACTTAGTTGCAAGAGTTGCTTGACAAGGGGTTCATACGCCCCAGTGTGTCACCATGGGGAGCTCCAGTGCTGTTTGTGAAAAAGAAGGATGGAACTTTGAGGCTATGCATCTATTATCGGCAGTTCAATAAAGTGACTGTGAAGAACAAATATCCGTTGCCTAGAATAGATGATCTGTTTGATCAGTTAAAGGGAGCAGGAGTATTTTCTAAGATTGATCTCAGATCAAGGTACCATCAGTTGAGGGTGAAGGATGTAGATGTGCCCAAGACTGCATTCAGAACCCGATATGGGCATTACGAGTTTCTGGTGATGCCCTTTGGCCTAACAAATGCACCAGTGGCATTCATGGACCTTATGAACCGTATCTTCCATCCACACTTAGATCGGTTCGTAGTGGTCTTTATTGATGATATTTTGGTGTATTCCAAGACCAGTGAAGAACATGATGAGCATTTGAGAATTGTTCTGCAAACCCTGAGAGAAAAGAAGCTGTATGCTAAATTGTCCAAGTGTGACTTTTGGTTGAATGAGATTGCATTCCTTGTACACATAGTGTCAGCTGATGGGATTAGGGTGGATCCCAAGAAAATAGAAGCAGTGATGGAATGGAAGCCTCCCAGAAACACAACTGAGGTCAGAAGCTTCTTGGGGCTAGCTAGGTATTACAGAAGATTTGTGAAGGGATTTTCCTTAATAGCTGCTCCAATGACCAAGTTGTTACACAAGAATGTCAGATTTGACTGGAATAACAAGTGTCAGACCAGTTTTGAGAAGTTGAAGGCTATGTTGTGAGGCACGGTGTTAACTGGCCCGATGATCGTGAAAGGACTTTGTGGTCTGTAATGATGTCTCTCATAATGGGTTAGGATGTGTATTGATGCAAGAGGGAAAGGTGATTGCCTATGCTTCCAGGCAGCTGAGGCCACATGAACAGAATTACCCTACCCATGATCTAGAGCTTGCAGCAATTATTTTCGCATTGAAGATATGGAGGCATTACTTGTATGGTGAAAAGTGCTACATTTACACAGACCACAAAAGTCTAAAATATTTGCCAACCCAGAAGGAGCTCAACCTTAGACAGAGACGATGGATTGAGTTCCTGAAGGACTATGATTGTGTAATTGACTACCATCCTGGGAAGGCAAATGTAGTTGCAAATGCTTTGAGCAGAAAATCCATCACAGCTTTGAGATTATTGAATGCCCGTCTAACTTTGATTCGAGATGGAGCTATTTTGGCTGAGTTGCAAGTGAGGCCAAACCTGCTACAGCAGATTTTAGATGGGCAGAAAGTAGATGAGAAGCTAATGGCTATTATGAGCAAAATCCCAGAGGGAAAAGCAACTGACTATGGGGTGAAAGCAGATGGGTGTCTGTATTACAAAGGAAGACTGTGTGTACCAGATAATGGGGAATTGAAGGCCAGTATTCTGAAAGAGGCACACACCAGTGTATATGCTATGCACCCAGGAAGTACAAAGATGTATCATGATCTGAAGCTTCAGTATTGGTAGCCTGGCATGAAGAAAGACATAGCTGACTATGTGACTAAATGCTTGACATGTCAGCAAGTCAAGGCAGAACATCAAGTTCCATCAGGATTGCTACAGCTTATACGCATACCTGAATGGAAATAGGATTGGGTCACCATGGATTTTGTAAGTGGTCTACCTCTCACCTAGAAGAAACATGACGCAGCATGGGTGATAGTGGATAGATTGTGAAGTCGACACACTTCTCGCCAATTAGGGTGACTACTCACTAGAGAAGTTAGCGTAGTGTATATCGCTGAGATAGTTAGGCGCATGGAATTCAACTTTCCATCATATCGATCGAGACCCAAGGTTTACATCGAGATTCGGAAGAAGTTGCATGAGTCCTTGGGTACACAACTCCACTTCAAAGACCTGACATTCCATCCTCAGACGGATGGGCAATCCGAAAGAGTAATCCAGGTAAACAATTGAAACCAATGGAATTGATATAAATATTGAATTAAAATGATAACAATAACATGAAATATATGTTAGGTCCTTGAGGATATGCTGAGGAGTTGTGTCATTGAGTTTGAGGGAAGTTGGGATAGATACCTCCCAGCGTAATTTGCATACAACAATAGCTACCAAGCTAGTATCCAAATGGCCCCATATGAAGCACTGTATGGGAGGAAATGTAGAACTCCAGTGTGCTAGACTGAATTGGGCGAAGACAAGCTGGTGGGGCCAGACCTGGTGAAACAGACTGAGGAGAAAGTGAAACTAATCAAAGCCAATCTGAAGGTTGCCTCGCATGCATGTAAATCTTCTGACACCAAGAGAAAAGAAATAGAATATGCGGTTGGCGACAAAGTGTTCCTCAAGGTGTCACCATGGAAGAAGGTATTGAGGTTTGGAAGAAAAGGTAAGTTAAGCCCTAGGTTCATTGGCCCATATGAAGTCATTGAACGTGTGGGTCCGATGAGCTCTGAGCTAGCTTTACCACCAGAGCTGGACAAGATCCACAATGTGTTCCACGTGTCCATGCTCAGAAGATACCGCTCAGATCCTTCACATGTCATCTCCAGGGAAGAAATTGAAATACAACCGGAATTCACATATGAAGAAGAACCTCTACGGATCCTGGATCGCGAAGTAAAAGAATTGAGGAACAAGCAGATTCCACTGGTGAAAGTGCTTTGGAGGCACCACAACACCGAAGAGGCAACTTGGGAAAGTAAAGAGACGATGAGGCAACAATTCCCTCAACTGTTTGCATCAGGTAAATTTCGAGGACGAAATTTAAATTAAAGGGGAAGAGTTATAACACCCTCCCGGTAGCAACTCCGTACATTCTACTATTCCGGTGACCAGTGTCGGTCCGGATAGCTAGAACGTCCGAAAAAATATTTAAACTAAAGTGAGGAACCATAATTAACTTAAATATTAATAAGAAAAATTTAGGAAAAATTTTAGAAATAAAATACAACCAAATTAAACGAGCTGGTGCCCTAACGATGGGTAACCCAGAGGGAAGTTGCGGTTCTCGCAACTAGGAGCCCTAGACCCGGGGAAAAATTTCTAAAATAATTTTTGGGAATCCAGAGAAGGGTCATTGAGGTTCCTATGTCATTAGAATGCCAAGAAAATATTTAGAAAAATTTTTCAATCGGTACAGACAATTTTGACCCGTTAAGCCAAACGGAGGGCATTTTGGTCATTTCGCCTTCAGAGACGATTTTTGGCCGACTTGTCCAGTTAAGTAAATAATTATTATGATCTAAAATATGAATAAGTATTACTAAAAATTCAATTGAAAATGAGTAGAAAAGAAAAGAAAAAAAATGAATTAAATGGGAATTTATGACATCACATGATGTCATTAGGGTGCCTTTACCCACTCAAGTGTTGACATATGGCATAAATGTGTTTAAAAAGCCAAAATGGGTTGGAAAATGGAAAGAAAATCAGACTTCTCTTTCTTTTTCTTCCTCTTGCCGTGAACCTCCACCATTGTTACCTATTTGTAAGCTTTTTCAAGCTTGATTTTCCCTAGCTTTCTTCCACCAAAAGCCCTAGTTGTCTTCACTAAAATTTGTCACCCAACCTTGCTAGAGTGTTTGGCAGCCAAGAAAACAAAAGAAAGTGAAGTTGAAGCTTGGAAAATTCTGCCCTACAAGAGGTTAGTGCACCTATCTACTTAAAACCCTTATTTTCCATGTTAGGGACTTGAAATCAACATGAATTTGTGAATTAAATGAACCAAATTTGTGTGTATGCCTACCATGAATTTTGGCAGCCCTAAGGAAGGAACAATGATGGAGTGTTTTGATGGACTTAAAGTGGATTAGAGATCATGTTTAAAGCATGTATGCATGTGGTTAGTGAATGAGTTAGTAATTAAGGTATGTTGTGAAAATTTATAATGGAAACTAGGGTTTTGAGAGTAAAATGTGGACTTGGCTTATGAAATTGTTAACGAACATTCTAATGGTCAATTAGTGACCATTTGAGGAAATTTGACCATAATTTGGACTGAAATATAGCATGGCAAAGTGAATGAGTATGCTGCCTAGTGAGTGCAGCAGGGTGGCTGTGATTCCAGCCCACTTGGACTGACATATCTTTGGCTGTGTTGGTCCAATTGGTGTTTGGCCAATTGGACATTAAACTAGACTTATAATGGCACATTTTTGCTGAAGAAACCATGCCCAAAAGACCAAAGCAAGAGGACCAAAAGTTGGCCCCAATCCGGATACCCTGCAAACTGATTCTGCAGAATGACCAAATGAACAGTAACTGTTCATTTGGCCATAACTCATTGTAGATATGGTCAATTGACCTGAAATTTTTACAGCAACAATTTAAGACATAGAAAAACAACTTTCATGAAGAAACCTACCCCAAATTATGACCAGAACCTAACCCAAATGGCAGTCACAGTCACTGTTCATGGTACTGTAGATTTGGTAATTCTGCAGTTTTTCCAATCCGGCCAGCTGTGGTTTTTGAACCATATCTGGAGTTACAAAACTCCAAATAGAGTGATTCAAAAAACGAAATTCAACTAGACAAAATAAGGAACAACTTTCATGTTTACCATTTCCTCAAATTCCCGCTGCAACAGTGCTTAATGGAACGGTAAATTTAGGCTTCAAAAACTGAAAATTCTGCCCTCTTGGTTTTAAGTTTAGAAATGGTATGGGTGCTCAATTCCAACAAGTTTTAAATGTAAAATGTGGTACATTGGGAGTGTTAAAACCAATGCACCTATTTTCTATCCAAAAGTCAACTTTTTTGTTGACCGATAAAGTGAATAGTGACACCAAAACTTGAAATTCACAAATTGAAGAATTTTAAAGTATCAAATGCCCTAGTATACCTAACAAGATTGGTTTGGATAGTTTGGCATGCCAATAGGGTTCAGTTAGCAGTACTGTACATGGCAATATGCCATTCTGTGATTTCATGGCTTTTAGCCATTCTGACCTTCTATTGAGATGTGGCCTCGTGCCTAATATTTTTTACAGCTTGTTAGCTATTCTGTTGCACACCGGGAGATACATATGTGACCGATGGTGTGACGGCCCAAGGTACTTGATACCCAGTGCCAGTTTACCCGTTTATCCAGTCCAGTCGTCTAGTATAGGTTACTTGGGCAACCAAATGAATGAAAATGGACAAAGTTAAAGAAATAAATGAATATAATAAACACAAAACAAATAAGACACATACATTCAATACATGTTTATTTTCTGCTATTTTCTTTTATTTTATTATTGCACCACTAAGTATCATTGCTTAGCGCGTTGCTATTGCCACGCGTAGGTTCTGGAGATACAGATCGTGAGCCCAGTAGACCGCAGACTGGGTGAGTCCATCCTGCAGTTCTGCACAGTGTCCGTGTCACCTCACCTTCCACAGTGCATTGGTAGGACACTAGGCTTCATTTTGGTATTTTGTAACCAATTTTTATTTTCCTTTGTGTAAATGAAACTTATATAATGTATTTTGATGATCATGTAAATAATGAGAATTGTGTTTGTGAATGGAAAAGAGAATGTTTATTTGTGATTTATACTTGGTTATCACATGGGATGGATGATTGAGGAATTAAATTGAAAATTGTTGAGATTATGATATTGAAGTTTGAGAATGATTGAATATGAATATTGGAAGTGTTTTTCACAGGTTCCGAAGAACTGTTTTCTCCATTTTTAGCCGGTACTCTGCCAGATTTTCCTTAAAATTTTCAGAACCTCAAATAAATAATAATTTTGATAAATGGCTTAAATAAATTATATTTCATAAACTATATTCAAAACTATGACAAAAATTAATTAAGTTAAAATAGAGGGTGCCGATACACCGTGTGACATTGCTTACTTCGATATATTGTAGCCGAGTAAGGGGTGTCACATGTTATGCCTTACAGAGGGGTAAGGTGTGACATGTTTTAGTGGTATCAGAGCGAATTTTTGAAATATGTTTTAACTTGTGAATTGTGTCTTTTCTTTGATAAGTACAACTGCTCAATGTCCTTATTTGTTACATACAGTGCATTACATTATAAATATGAACTAATGGAGGGAAATCTCCTTGTGTTATTTGTTCAGGAGATATCCTAACTCCAGAATAAAATGGAAGAAGGGGATCGCTCTGTTAAGCAGTCTGTAAAGGCTGAGGCCCAAGGGGAAGCCCTAGCTCTCCTAAATATCAGTGGGTCAGTGGCACCAACCCCACAAATGCCACAATTTCCAGCACAGTTTGCCCAGCATATGGCTGCGATGTTTCAACAGATGGCTAGGGGTATGCCTACTCAAGCTCCTCCCAGACTTCTGTGATGCAACCTCAGGCTCCAGTCATATAGTATGACAAGCTATTGAAGTATGGGGCGACAGAATTCAAGGGTACAGTAGACCCTTTAGAGGGAGAGCAGTGGTTAGAGAGGATGGATCGAGTGTTCAATAAACTGCACTGTGATGCCCCTTACCCGTGTACAATATACCCGAGTAAACAATGTCACATGGTGTACCAGCACACTCTAATATACCTTAATTAATTTTTATCATGCTTTTTAATATAGCTTGTGAAATATAATATATTTGAGCCATTTATCGAAATTATAATTTATTTGAGGTTCCGAAAATTTTGTAGAAAATCCGGCAGAGTACCGGCTAAAAATGGAGAAAACAGTTCTTCGGAACCTATGAAAAACACTTCCAATAACCATATTCAATCATCTCAAACTCCAATATTTTTCAACATCATGTTCTCAATCATCATTTCTCAGGGTACTCATATATAAACAACAAATAAATACTCAAATTACTTCCATACATAACCATAAACCTTCATTATTTACATGAACCTCAAAATACATTACATAAGTTCATTTATATATGAGAAAATAGAAATTTAGTTACAAAATACCAAAATGACACCTAGTGTCCTACCAATGCACTGCAGAAATTGAGGTGACACGGACACTGTGCAGAACTGCAGGATAGACTCACCCAGTCTGCGGTCTACTGGGCTCACGATCTGTATCTCGGAACCTCAGCGTGGCAAGCAACGCTAAGCAATAATGCTTAGTGGTGCAATAATAAAATAAAAGAAATAGCAAGAAAACAAATATGTAGTGAATGTATATGTTTTATTCGTTTTGAATTTGTACATCATTAACTTTGTCCACTTTCATTCATTTGGTTGCCCAAGTAACCTACACTAGACGACTGGACTGGATAAACGGGTAAACTGGCACTGGGTATCAAGTACCTCGGGCCGTCACACCATCGGTCACATATGCATCTCCCGGTGTGTAAGCGGCTAACAAGTCAGAATAATATCAGGCACAAGGCCAAATCTCAATGCGAGGTCAGAATGGCTAAAAGCCATAAAATCACAGAATGGCATAATGCCATGTGCAGTACTGCTAACTGAACCCTATTGGCATGCCAAACTATCCAAACCAATCTTGTTAGGTATACTAGGGCATTTAATACTTTTGAATTCTTCAATTTTTGAATTTCAAGTTTTGGTGTCACTATTCACCTCATTGGTCAACAAAAATGTTGACTTTTGGATAGAAAATAGGTACATTAGTTTTAACACTCCCAATGTACCACATTTTACATTTAAAACTTGTTGGAATTGAGCACCCATACCATTTCTAAACTTAAAACCAAGAGGGCAGAATTTTCAGTTTTTGAAGCCTAACTTTACTGTTCCATTAAGCACTGTTGCAGTGGAAATTTAAGGAAATGGTAAACATGAAAGTTGTTCCTTATTTTGTCTAGTTGAATTTCTTTTTTTGAATCACTCTATTTGGAGTTTTGTAGCTCTAGATATGGTTCAAAAATCACAGCTGGCCGGATTGGAAAAACTGCAGAATTACCAAATCTACAGTACCATGAACAGTAACTGTGACTGCCATTTGGGTTAGGTTCTGGTCATAATTTGGGGTAGGTTTCTTAATGAAAGTTGTTTTTCTGTGTCTTAACTTGTTGCTGTAAAAATTTCAGGTCAATTGACCATATCTACAGTGAGTTATGGCCAAATGAACAGTTACTATTCATTTGGTCATTCTACAGAATTGGCTTGCAGGGTACGGG
The DNA here is from genome assembly GCF_030052815.1 of Hevea brasiliensis. Lineage (NCBI taxonomy): Eukaryota > Viridiplantae > Streptophyta > Magnoliopsida > Malpighiales > Euphorbiaceae > Hevea > Hevea brasiliensis. Next base: position 70,093,444 of record NC_079494.1, read on the forward strand.
GATTGGGGCCAACTTTTGGTCCTCTTGATTTGGTCTTTTGGGCATGGTTTCTTCAGCAAAAATGTGCCATTATAAGTCTAGTTTCATGTCCAATTGGCCAAACACCAATTGGACCAACACAACCAAAGATATAGTAGTCCAAGTGGGCTGGAATTACAGCCACCCTGCTGCACTCACTGGGCAGCATACTCCTTCACTTTGCCATGCTATATTTCAGTCCAATTTATGGTCAAATTTCCTCAAATGGTCACTAATTGACCATTAGAATGTTCTTTAACAATTTCATAAGCTAAGTCCACATTTTACTCCCAAAACCCTAGTTCAAATTCATGGTTTACACAATTTACTTTAGTTAGCTACTAATTCATTATTCTTATGTTTATAAACTTCAAACATGATTTCTAGTTCACTCCAAGTTCATCAAAAATACTCATTCCTATTCCTTCAATAGGGCTACCGAAATTCATGGTAGGCATACACACAAATTTGGTTCATTTAATTCACAAATTCATGTTGATTTCAAGTCCCTAACATGGAAAATAAGAGTTTTAATTAGATAGGTGCACTAACCTCTTGTAGGGCAGAATTTTCCAAGCTTCCACTTCACTTTCTTTTGTTTTCTTGGCTGCCAAACACTCTAGCAAGGTTGGGTGACAAATTTTAGTGAAGATAACTAGGGCTTTTGGTGGAAGAAAGCTAGGGAAAATCAAGCTTGAAAAAGCTTGCAAATAGGTAACAATGGTGGAGGTTCACGGCAAGAGGAAGAAAAAGAAAGAGAAGTCTGATTCTCTTTCCATTTTCCAGCCCATTTTGGCTTTTTAAACACATTTATGCCATGTGTCAACACTTGAGTGGGTAAAGGCACACTAATGACATCATGTGATGTCATAAATTCCCATTTAATTCATTTTTTTTTCTTTTATTTTCTACTCATTTTCAATTCAATTTTTAGTAATATTTATTCATATTTTAGATCATAATAATTATTTACTTAACTAGACAAGTCGGCCAAAAATCGTCTCTGAAGGCGAAATGACCAAAATGCCCTCCGTTTGGCTTAACGGGTCAAAATTGTCTGTACCGATTGAAAAATTTTTCTAAATATTTTCTTGGCATTCTAATGCCATAGGAACCTCAATGACCCTTCTCTGGAGTCCCAAAAATTATTTTATGAATTTTTACCCGGGTCTAGGGCTCCTAGTTGCGAGAACCGCAACTTCCCTCTGGGTTACCCATCGCTTGGGCACCGGCTCATTTAACTTGGTTGTATTTTATTTCTAAAATTTTTACTAAATTTTTCTATTCATATTTGAGTTAATTATGGTTCCTCACTTTAGTTTAAATATTTTTCCGAACGTTCTAGCTGTCCGGACAGATACCGGTCACCGGAACAGTAGAATGTATGGAGTTGCTACCGGGAGGGTGTTACATGCACTGCCCGGATGAACTAAAATTCGAGTATTCGATGTCTTTGTTGTAAAGGGATGCGTATGACTAGTGGAAGACCATCCCCCACAGTTTGGCAGAACTACCAGTATTGACCTGGGACGACTTCATCAGAGAGTTCAGACAGAAATATGTCCCAGATGCATATGTGGATCAAAAACTACAAGAATTTCTGAGTCTAAAGCAAGGGAATAGATTAGTGGCAGAGTATGAGAGGGAGTTCTCCCGCTTAAGCCACTATGCTGGGAGTCTCCTGTCTACCAGCAAAGAAAGGTGCAAGAGATTTGAGACCGGGTTAAAGCCCAATTTGAGGATGCAAGTAGTAGGATTCAGACACAGTAACTTCTCTGAGATCATCTCACAGGCACTTGAGTTAGAAAGGATTGAATTAGAAGCAACACCAGCAAAAGAGAAATCAGAAAAGACTGAGAAATCAGAGAAAGATAAAGGGGAAAAATCAATAGAGCAAAGTCCCAGTGGTACATCTGGAAAGAAGAAAAAGTTTGGGGGACCAAGCAGAGGTAGAGGTGGAAGGTTTGGAAGGGGCCGATTCTCTGGACAGAGACCCCCTAGATCTGGTCAGCAATCGACGAGGGGTTCATATCCTCCCCGCCCCTGTGAGACATGTGGCAAGATTCGTGGGGGAGAATGTTATTGGGCAACAGGAGCTTGCTTTAACTGTGGAGGCAAGGGCCATCTTGCTAAGGACTGCACCAATGCCCCTAGATTTGGACCAGCTCCTACTACTGCAGAAGGGTCTGTTCAAAGTCCTGCTATCAGAGGTTCACAACTGGTTAGCAAAGGAAGAGGCAGAGGTAGAGGCAATATTTCTAGCAGTCAGGGTACTGTTAGCCAATCAGCACAAGGGAGTGCTCCGGCCAGAGTTTACATGATGAGACAGCGGGAAGAGGCTAAGACTTCCGATGTTATAGTTGGTACATTCTCTATCTCTAATCAAGATGTATTTATACTCTTTGATCCGGGTTCAACCCACTCATATGTTAGTGCTAGCATAGTCATTTCACTTGCTGTTCCGTGTGCCAAAATGGATTTTGAAGTGCTAGTAATTAGTCTATTAGGACAAGAGGTTCGGGTCAATAGAATCTATAGAGATTGTCCTTAGGAGATCCAAGGACACACTTTTCTGTCATATTTGATTGAAATGCCCTTCAGAGATTATGATATCATCTTGGGCATAGATTGGTTAGCCAGGCATCATGCCATGATTGACTGTAGACTGAAGACAGTCACTTTTGGTCTCCCTTTATACGGTGATGTGGTAATATATGGGGAGAGGCAGTTACTGCCATCAAATATCATTTCAGCTGCACTAGCCAGAAAGATGATCAAAAGGGGTGTGAAGCATACTTGGCACATGTGATTGACACCCAAGTGGGGAGTCCAGTACTAAGGGACATCCCTACTGTATGTGACCTTTCGGATGTGTTTCCTGATGAATTGCTAGGATTACCTCCAGAAAGAGAAGTGCAGTTTGAGATTGATGTTATGCCTAGTGTGGATCCAATCTCTATAACACCATATAGAATGGCACCAGCAGAATTGAAAGAGTTGAAAGTGCAATTGCAAGAGCTGATTGACAAGGGCTTTATCCACCCTAGTGTGTCACCTTGGGGAGTGCCAGTGTTATTTGTTAAGAAGAAGGATGGCACTCTCCGGTTATATATTAACTATCGGCAGTTGAATAAGGTGACAATAAAGAATAGATACCCATTGCTCTGCATTGATGATTTGTTTGATCAGTTGAGGGGTGCAGCTGTATTCTCCAAAATTAACCTGAGGTCTGGTTATTATCAGCTGAAAGTGCAAGAGCAGAGTATTCCTAAAACTACCTTTAGAAACCATTATGGCCATTATGAGTCCTTGGTCATGCCATTCGGCTTAACTAATGCTCCAGCTGCTTTTATGGATATGATGAACACTATCTTCAGACCATACCTCAACCAGTTTGTTGTGGTATTCATAGACGATATATTGGTCTACTCGAGGAGTGCAGAAGAGCATGATAGACATCTGCGGATTGTACTACAGACTTTAAGAGAGAAATAGCTATATGCCAAATTATCGAAGTGTAAATTTTGGCTGAAAGAAATATCCTTCTTGGGGCACGTAGTATCGGTAGAGGGCATCAAGGTAGATCCAAGTAAGATAGAAGCTGTCCTTAATTGGAGACCACCCAAAAATATCACAGAGATTCGCAGTTTTCTAAGTTTAGCTGGATACTACCGCCGATTTGTAAAAGAGTTATCCATGTTGGCATCTCCATTGACTAAGCTACTTCGAAAAGATGTAAAATTTCAGTGGACGGATAAATGCCAACAGAGTTTTGATGAATTGAAGAGGTATTTGACTGAAGCTCCAGTCCTCACTTTACTTACCCCGAGTAAAGAGTATATTGTTTACAGTGACGCTTATCATAATGGGTTAGGCTGTGTACTGATGCAAGAGCGGAATGTCATTGCTTATGCATCACGCCAGCTAAAACCGCATGAGAGGAATTATTTGACACATGACTTGGAGCTTGCAGCTATTGTATTTGCTCTTAAGATATGGAGACACTATTTGTATGGGGAAAAGTACTACATCTACACAGATCATAAGAGTTTGAAGTATCTGGGCACTCAGAAGGAGTTGAATTTGAGATAGAGGAGATGGTTAGAGTTAATAAAATACTAAATAAAATACTATGATTGTCTGATAGACTATCAACCAGGGAAAGCTAATGTGGTGGCTGACGCCTTAAGTCGCAAGATTATGGCAAGTCTACGGGTTTCTCTTTTATTTATAGTACATGAGTTAAGAGTATTGCATGCCAGCTTTGAGATTAATGATGAGGGGCAAACAGCAGTTGCATGGCATGTACAGCAAGTGTTGATTGATCAGATCAGAATGGCTGCTCAGAATAACCAAAAGTATCAGAAGCTATTGGAAGAAGCCCGGCAGGGCAAGAAACCAGAATTCTCAGTAAGAGATGATGGCCTACTGCTACACTAGGGTAGAATGTGTGTTCCTAATGATGTTGACTTGAGACGGATCATTTTGAAGGAAGCACATGAATCTCCTTTTGCTAGGCACCCTGGTGGCACAAAAATGTATAGAGGGCTAAAGGAGCATTATTGGTGGATGGGTATGAAAAGAGATGTGGCAGAATCTATTTCCAAATGCCTAACTTATCGGCAAGTGAAAGCAGAGCATCAAGTACTCCACTACTAGTACCGAAATGGAAATAGGAGAGAATAACTATGGATTTTGTGATGGGACTTCCGAGGACACAGAAAAGTCATGATGCAGTATGGGTTATAGTTGACAGACTAACCAAGTCTGCTCATTTTCTACTAGTCTGAATGGACTACAGTTTAGAAAGATTGGCCAAGTTGTACATTGATGAGATAGTAAGACTGCATGGAGTGCCAGTATCCATCGTATCAGACAGAGATCCTAGGTTCACTTTTAGATTCTGGGATAGTCTTCAGAGAGTCTTAGGATCTAGATTGAACTTCAGCATGGCATTCACCCATAGATAGTGTCACACCTTATCACTAGTAAGGTATGACATGTTCCCGTAGCATACCTAATGAATTACCGAACTCCACCTACCGATAACCCATTAGTTATGCTACAAAGGATTTTAAAACAAATCATAGCTTTTTATCTTATCAATTCTTTTGTGGAAAACTGCATGAGAATAGTTAAAATTTCATGTAAACATTCATTGGAAATAATGATAGAATAAATATTGCAAAAGTTACATTTTCATAAGTCTCAAAGTGAAATACAAAATAGTTACAAACTCAAAATGTGATAGCAATGCCGTGCTTTTAAATACAAACTGCTCAATGTCCGTACATCCATACACATAGGTACAAAATACATTAAAACGAAATTACAAGGGTATACCTATGATATATACCCAAAATCAATACGAAATGCTGCTTCCAAGTCTCTCACTCGGTAGCCTTCTCCTTTCCCTTACCTGCAACAGCATAAAGAAGCTATCGTTGAGTATATCACTCAGTGGTGCACAACTAATAACTTTAAAACTTAAGGTAAAATACAATTTGTCAAAGCATACTAAATCACATTTTTCTTAAACATGAAAACTTCACAATAGTTCTAAATCCATAAGAGCCATTTATTGGAATAACATTTCAAATGAGAAATCATACTTCATAAATCACAATTCACAAAGCATTAGTGTTGCCAACATCAACACGCAGTTCAAGCCATAACACAAAATTTCACGATCAGTGCCGTGTTGTACACCACGACAAAGCAATCTCAACCTCACTAACCATTATTAATGAGGGAAGGGCTAGCTAGCTAATGAGTGCACATTTAGTCTTACCCCACTAACCATTATTAATGGGAGACATAATCAATATCAATTATCAACCCCAAGTAGCCGTTACTACTGGGGAGTTCCGAAAGGGACTGTCATGCTAACTGTGGTTTTAAAACAGTTTCCAAAAATTTTTCACTTAACAATCACATTTATAAACCAATAAACACATTTAAATTCATCATAATATCCAAATAAAGGTGGCAACACCCAAATTTCTTAAATACAAGAGAAAAATCATATTTCAATCAAAGTAAACTTGTTCAAAGCAAACTCATTCAAATAAACACATTCCAAGCAATTTACAAGTTTAAAAATGAAGAAAATGTTAGTTGTGCACAAGCCTTCAATGCTCTCCTTTCTTGTTACCTACTTCTCCTTGTCCGTTCCAACTTTTTTCTCTACTAAAAATACACAAATAGAATACCTCAATACCAATCTCAATTGCTGCCAAGAACTCATTACATGCATGTCTAATGCATCCCAAGTTAGCTTTGAAAATTTTAGAATATTTTGATTTTGAGACAACTTGGTGCCCCAATCTTTAAACCCAATTTTTACCTAGTTTCGATCATAATTTGATGAGGTGTTCTTCATGAAAATTGTTCATTTAGGTCTTAAATTTATTTTCCTTTTTGAATAACCTAATTCGGAGCTGTGTAGCTCAAGTTATGACCAAAATATGGTTACTGTTCACGTCAATATTCATGCTACAGAATCAGCTCTGGCAAATTTATCAATCCAACTTCGTTAGGCAATTTGATCAAGTTAAGTCCATAATTTGGTCTAATGTCCTCTACGAAATTTTTTACTATGTCTTAGGTTTCCATCGGTTTAAGAATCGCCTAAATCAGAGTTTTCTAGAGAGAGTTATGGCTATGCAAAGTTTACTGTTCATATGGTAAATCTGCAGTTCTGCAGATTCGATGATTCAATTTTGCTTAGCAATTTGATTGGGTTAAGTCCATAATTTGGCCTCAAGTTCTTCATATGAAATGTTCTACTATGTCTTAGGTTTCCATCAGTTCAAGAATCGCCTAAATCAGAGTTTTCTAGAGAGAGTTATGGCCATGCAAAGTTTACTGTTCATATGGTCAAATTCTGCAGGTTCCAGAATTGTGTCTCTAAGTTCAAGCCAAGGTTTAGGCAATTTCTGGGTAGTTTCTGGGGTGGGTCTCTTCACGAAAATTCTAGCCCTATGTCTTAAGTTTCATTTTCAATTAGTTTCACACTAATTAGAGTTGTGTAGCTCAATTTATGGGCTGTCAAACACACTGAACTCAGTATGCAAATTCTGCCCTAGGTTTAAAATTTTCATTTCTTCAATTATTTCCTCTAACCAACCTCAATTCACATTTAATTCACCCAAAATGACTATAATTTAGCATTGACACATCAATGGCACTTTCTAGCAGAAAACCCACAATTTTTAAACACCAAAGTTTGTAATTTTCCCTAATCCTACCATTTCATTACTTCCATTCATCAACCCAATGTCAATACAAACTAAATAAAACCTTAAATGATCATAATTTAACACTACACACACCAACTTCACTCTCTAGCACCAAAACCCAATTTTCTCATGAACCCTAATCTTCCATAATTCAATTTATGCAATCCCATGAAATCTTACTACTTCCAATCATGCATACTACTTCACTTTAACTTAGATTTATCATCAATTTAACTAAAAATACATCAAACCCTAATTTTTCTCTCATTTGGCCAAAACCCTAGTTTAGGTTCCATACATGTTTTCTTTCATTTTCTTATGAAATTTCATCATAAATTAACTTTATTTCAAGTTTATACAACTAATCTAACATGAAAAGAAACTTACCTCTTGTTGATTTCCTTCAAACTTCACTTTTCTTCCAATTCTTGTTCTCATTGCTTTTAATCTCTCAATCAAAGATCTCTTTGATGTTTTCTTTTAGTGGGCTATGGAATTTATGAAGGGAATTTAAGGGAATTAAAACTTGGGAGGGAAAATCAATGAGGGGAAGAAGTGGAAGAAGAAGAGAAAAAGAGAGAGAGAGGAAGAGAGAGGAGAGGGTGGTGGCGTCTTATGAGAAAAAAGAAATGAAGAAGACATTTGTTTTCTTATATATATATATATATATCCCCAAAATTAGCTTATTAAAATTATAAATTTTAATTGTGTCATAAGGATAATTAAACTTAAATTTTTATTCCTTTTTTTTTTTACATTTACACTTAATTTTTCTTTAATAATTAAATTTAACTATCAAAATCCTATAAGTCTCTCATTTTAATTTTCTCATAATGGAAATGAAAGTTTAAGTTTTCATTTCTTAAATTTTCCCTTACATATTTTTACTTGAATTTTTCTTCAATTTTTACCCCATAATTCAATTCATTAATTTTATTTAATTTAATTGACATTTTGGTCAAAAGTCAACTCTTGAGGCGAATTGACCTAAATGCCCCTCATCGGGTCATAATCCTTCTTTTTATAATACCCGATGAGTCCTTAACTTTTTTGTTCACTAGAATTTTTATTATGTCTATCTCAATTAATTTTCTATTTATTTTTGGTCCTCTAGGTGTCTTTGAATAGTATTAGTCACGGACCAAAAATGGTACTATTCATAACTCGGAGGTTCGGGGTGTTACAATTCTCCCCTTCTTAAAAATAAATTTCGTCCTCGAAATTTATCTGGTCTCAGTCTCTGAATAGCTGTGGGTGCTGTCTCCTCATGTCCTCCTTACGCTCTCATGTAGCTTTCTAGCCTGAATGATGGTTCCATAGCACTTTGACTAGAGGTATCTATTTGTTCCTCAGCTGCTTCACCTCATGTGCCAAGATCTTTATGGGCTCTTCATTATATGTCAGGTCTGGATTCACCTCAATCTCCTCTATTGGTAAAATGTGAGAGGGGTCTGATCTGTACCTCCTCAACATGGAGACATGGAAGAAATTATGAATCTTTTCCAACTCCAGAGGCAATGCAAGTCTATATGCCAATGGACCCACTCTTTCCAGAACCTCATACGGCCCAATGAAGCGAGGACTTAGTTTCCCCTTTCTACCAAACCTCATGATCCTCTTCCATGGGGAAACTTTCAGGAACACCTTGTCACCCACACTATACCTAAATATCTTCTCTTTAGGTCAATGTAAGACTTCTTTCTATCTGTTGCAATTTTGAGTCTGTCTCTAATGAGCTTAACCTTTTCTTCTATCTGCTGCACTAATTCTGGACCAATCAACTTCCTCTCGCCCACTTCATCCCAACACAAGGGAGTTCTACACTTCCTGTCATAAAGTGCTTCGTATGGAGGCATTCCGATGCTTGACTGATAACTGTTGTTGTAGGCAAATTCAATTAAAGGCAAGTGTGTATCCCAACTCCCTTCAAACTCAATCACACAAGCCCAAAGCATATCCTCCAAAATCTAAATGATCCTTTCGGATTGGCCGTCTGTCTGTGGATGGAATGTTGTACTGAAGTTCAATCTAGTTCCTAGGGCTTTTTGGACACTACCCCAGAATCTAGAAGTGAACCTTGGGTCTCTGTCCGACACAATAGACACTGGCACTCCATGTAACCTCACAACATCATTAATATACAGTTTGGCCAATCTTTCCAGACTGTAATCCATTCTCACTGGCAAAAGTGTGCAAACTTGGTCAATCTATCAACAATAACCAAACTGCATCATGATTATTTTGTGTACGTGGAAGACCTATCACGAAATCCATAGTGATTCTTTCCCATTTCCACTTGGGAATTGGCAATGGCTGTAGCAACCCCGCAGGCACTTGGTTTCTGCCTTGACTTGCTGATAAGTTAGCCATTTGGCAACATATTCTGCAATTTCTTTCTTCATTCCTCTCCACCAATAGTGCTCTTTCACACTTCTATACGTTTTGGTTCCACCAGGGTGTATTGCAAAAGGTGAATCATGTGCTTCCTTTAAAATGGTCTGCCTCAGTTCAACATTCTCAGGAATGCACATTCTGGCCTTATATAACAACAAGCTCTCATCATTTACTGATAATTCTGGTTTCTTGCCATCCCGAGCCTCTTCCATTAACTTCACATACTTATCATCCTTCTGTGCAACTGCTTTAATTTGTTCTGCCAGCATTGGCTTCACTTACCAAGTAGCTACCATCTGTCCATCTTCATTAATCTCCAAATTAGCATGCAATGCCCTTAACTCATGCACCATGGACAATGGAGAAACCCTCAAACTAGCCATAGTCTTGCGACTTAAAGCATCAGCTACAACATTAGCTTTTCTAGGCTGATAGTCTATCAAATAATCATAATCTTTTATCAGCTCTAACCATCTCCTCTGCCTCAAATTTAACTCCTTCTGTGTGCCCAAGTACTTCAAACTTTTATGATCTGTTTATATATAACATATCTCCCCATACAAGTAATGTCTCCAGATCTTCAAGGTAAAGACAATGGCTGCCAGCTCCAAGTTATGCGTAAGATAATTCCTCTCATGCGGTTTAAGCTGGCGTGAAGCATAGCCAATGACATTTTTATCTTGCATCAACACACAGCCTAATCCGTTATGAGAAGCATCACTATATATGGTATATTCCTTACCCAAAGTGGGCAAGGTTAAGACTGGAGCTTCAGTTAAACGCCTCTTTAACTCATCAAAACTTTCCTGGCACCGATCAGTCCACTAAAATTTTACATCCTTCCTAAGTAGCTTGGTCAGTGGAGATGCTAGCATGGAGAATCCCTTCATAAACCTTCGATAATACCCAGCTAAACCAAGGAAACTCCAAACTTCTGTGACATTTCTAGGTGGCTTTCAATTAAGAATGGCTTCTACTTTGCTAGGATCCACCTAGATACCTTTTACTGATACAATATGCCACAAAAATGAAATCTCCTTTAGCTAAAACTCACATTTCGACAGTTTGGCATACAACTGCTTCTCCCTCAAAGTCTGTAATACTATCCTCAAGTGCTTGTCGTGTTCCTCTGCATTCTTTGAGTACACCAAAATATCATCAATGAACACCACAACAAACTGTTCCAAATATGGCCTGAAGAAAGTGTTCATTAGGCCCATAAAAGCAGCTGGAGCATTAGTCAACCTGAATGGCATTACCAAGAACTCATAGTGGCCATACCGAGTCCTAAAGGCAGTTTTAGGAATACTTTGCTCCTGCACCCTCAACTGGTAGTAGCCCGATCTCAAGTCAATTTTGGAGAATACAGTTGCATCTTTCAACTGATCAAACAAATCATCAATCCGTGGCAGAGGATATCTATTCTTTATGGTCACCTTATTCAACTGTCTGTAGTCTATGCATAGGCAGAGAGTACCATCCTTCTTCTTCATAAATAATACTGGTGCTCCCCAAGGTGACACGCTAGAGCGGATGAAACCCTTATCTAACAATTCCTGTAATTGTACCTTCAACTCTTTTAACTCAGCAGGTGCCATCCTGTAAGGAATGATGGAGATTGGCTCCATACCAGGCATAGTCTCAATTTCAAACTGCACCTCTATTTCTAGAGGCAATCCCAGTAATTCTTTCGGAAAGACATCCGAAAAATCCCATACTGTAGGAATATCTTTAAGATCTAGAGTCTCCACCTGGGTGTCTATCACATGAGCTAGATAAGCTTCACATCCCTTTCTAATCATCTTTCTAGCAAGAGCAGCTAAAATGATGTTGGATGGCAATAACTGCCTCTCCCCGTGTATCACTATGTCTACATACTCGGGAAGACCAAAAGTGACTATCTTCAGTCTACAGTCGATCATAGCGTGATGCCTAGCTAACCAATCCATGCCCAAGATGATATCATAATCTCGGAAGGGCATGTCAATTAAGTCTGACAAGAATGTATGTCCTTGGATCACCAGAGGACAATCCTTATACAATTTGTTCACCCTAACCTCTTGTCCTAAAGAACTAGTCACTAGTACATCATAATCCAATTTCACACAAGGAATAGCAACAGAGCATGCAATACTGGCACTAACATAAGAATGTGTAGAACCAAGGTCAAACAGCACATATACATCTCTATCAAAAATGGAGAAAGTACCAGCCACAACATTTGATGTCTCAGCTTCATCCCTCTGGCGCATGGTGTACACCTTGACTAGTGCACCACTCTGCTCTGGTTAGCTCACTATGCCCTGGCTGCCAGAAGTGTTACCTCTACCCCTGCCTCTACCTCTACTAATTGTCTAATATCCTCTGAAAGCAAAACCTTGAACAGATCCCTTAGTGGTAGTAGGCGGCCCAGATCTGCGGGCACTAGTGCAATCTCTAACAAATGCCCACTTCCACCACAGTTGTAACAGGCTCCTATGGCTTATAACATACTCCTCCATGAGTCGTGCCACAAGTTTCACAAGCACCAGTAGGAAAGGAACCCCTAGATGTCTGCTGTCCGGATCTAGGCGGCGTCTGCCGTGAGAATCTTCCCCTACTAGATCCTCTATTACTTGGTCCCCCAAAGCTCTTCCTCTTACTCGAATTGTTACTTGGACTCTGACTTGTAGGCTTACTGCTGTAACACCCCTATGTTCGATAGTGCGTTCTGCTGTCCCGGTGACCAGTGCTGTCCAGACAGCTAGGATGCCTAGAACCACACTTTAATATGAGTGAGGAGACATAAAATAATGAAATACAAGAAAAGAAATTACAATAAAAACAAAGGAAAAATCATAACAAAGAAATGTAACCAAGTTAAGCGAGCCGGAAACCCTAGCGATGGGTGACCGCACCGGGAAGTCACGGCATGGACCGTTGACTAGCCCTGGACTGCGGGGAATCCTAGAAAACATTTTTAGGACTTAAATAGAACCTTGTTGAAGAATAAATCTCATTAGAAAGATTAAAGAAAAATTAAATAATTAGTACAAAGAAAAGTGAGAAATCGAAAAACAGACAAAACCCGGTATTACCGAAAAATCGGGAACGTAACCCGAACAGGGGCATTATGGTCATTTGACACCCCGAATTGTCTTTTGACCTAAATGTCCATTAAAAATAAATAATATTACACTTAGAAAATAAAATGAAAAATTAGTTTAATGGTACTTAAAGTAAATAGTTAAAATCATGGGTTAATGTGGGATTAAGTGAACAATTAGATTATAAAATGATTAAATTTGTGAGTGGACCACTAATGCATAAATTAAATACATAATAGGGCAGCTGTAACTCCACTAAACCAGCAGAAATATTCATCTTCTCCAAAGCATTCAAACTTGCCGAATTGAAGGAAAGGAGAAGAACTCCATGGGAATTTGCATGCAAGCTTGATCCATCCTCCATTTTCAACTCCAATCTCTTAGGTTCCTTCATGAAACTTTGTCTACACATCACAAGGAAGATATTGACACCAAATTTGAGAAGTTTGGTGAAGGTTTAGCAAGTTACAATTAAAGGTAAGTTTACATTTTTGAGAATTCCTTTGTTAAACTTTATGTTCATGTTATGGGTGTTAGTTTTGTGAAGGAAATTTTAAAGTTTAAATAGTTATTGAGATAGCCATTTTTGGACAGCCATGGGGTCACGCATTTAATGATTTATTATGCATATAATTGATGAGAAATAATGTTGATCATGGTGATTTAATATCCTAGTGAATTATTTCACATATATATGGTGATTTATGCACTTGGATGGGAATTGGTAAATTGTAGGGCACTTTGATGTTGAAGGACAATTTTCGGCAGCTTGGGAACACTTGAGTAAATGTATGTATTCATGGAAGTGTAGGCAGAATATTGACCTAGAAGGATTGATGGATATGTATGAAGATTGATATTGTAAAGTGTATGTAAGATTTGTAATGGTTAGGTGTGAATGTAATGGTACTTAGAACTTGTAAATGTGAATTATATTTGGTGTGTTGAGGGTAATTGTAATCTGCCCAAAGTAATGTTAGTGTAAAGTAGAATATGCTTTTGGTAAAGTACCAAAACAGATTGGTAGAGAAGTAAACAAATTGCAAGGTAAATGTGTGTAATTGATGTGTGTTAAGCAAAGTAACCAAGGGCAGTGTACATTTTAGCCAATAAGTTTAAATGTGTAACCTCAATTGGTATGAGACCAATTGGAGGTGAAACTAGGCACAAAATGTGCCAACTTTCATTGAGAAAACATACCAAAATTCTGCTTGCAAGGTGACCTAAGAAAATGACCAATTCGGATTAGGTGCAATTAGGACCTGAAAAATGACCAATTGGGCAGCAGTGAGTGTTTAGGCCATAACTAACTCAAAACAGGTCCAATTGACCTGAAATTTTAACCATGAATAGTTAAGACCCATACCTACAAGTCTTATGAAGACACCAAAGCCCAGAAATGACCATAAGCAAGTCAAACAACTTGCACAAGTTCGGGTCCAAAAACTGGCCGAACCAGAGTTGACCAAATTGACCTAAAATTGACCTAATTTGATGCCATTTGACCAGCAATAGTATAATGACCATAACTTGGCCTACTTAACTCGGAATGACCTAAAATTTTGCACCGCGGTCCATAAGACATAGATCTACAAGTTTGTAGTTTTGACCGAAACCCGAAAAGCGAGGGAACTAGGTCGTCCGGCTAGGTCAAACTAGTATTCCGGAATCCAGCAAGTTGCATTAAAATGCACTAAACAAGGAAACGAGTTTGGTAAAACGTACCAACCCTAAAATACTATCGAATATGACATATTGATAACGTTAAGACCTAATTTACCTAGAACACATTGAGGGTCGATATATGGGTTGATTAAGCAAACATAGGTATCCAGTGAATTGTTTATCGAACATTATTGTTAGAGGCAAATTAAATTAGCACTGAGACACTTCAAATTGTGTTTCTCGATTACTAAAGACTCGAGGAAAGGAAGGAAACACTGAGTCGGCACCGGAAGAAAGATCATCGAGGTTTGTGCACAACAACTATTTCTCTTGAATTTTTCAATTGAAATAAATATTGACTATTTGTATATTATTGTTTTAAATTGTGGAAATGTGTTTGATGGACACTTATTGATTGAAAAACATTGTGAATGGTTTGAAACTGTGAAAAATTGTTTGAATGATATTGATGGATACTTATTGATTGAAAAGCACTGTAAATGGTTTTTGTGGAAATTGAAGTGAATTACGAATTGTGTTGCCATTTTGTGAATGAAATTATAACTTTGGAAAGTTATTGAATTCTTACGGATCATTTGAATAAAATGTTGGAATTGTTTTGACTCACAATTGGCATGACACTGATACTATGTTCCTCCTCCATTAATGGGGTGAGTGTGATTATTCCTCCCTCTTTGACTTATCAGTCTGGGGTGAGTATGATTATGTTCCTCCCTCTTTGACTTGTCAGTCTGGGGTGAGTGTGGATGAGTTCTCATTATATAGCTAGCTTTCTCCCTCATTGATTTCGATTATTGGGGTGAGTATGTCTTGTCGTGGTGTACAACACGGCGTGTACGAAAAAAATTGTGTCATGGCTTAAATTGTGATATTGATTGGCAACACTGGATTCTTCAGTTATTTGATCGAATTGTGTTATTGATTTGCAAAACTGTATTCTTCAGTTATTTGATCGAATTGTGTTATTGATTTGCAAAACGATATTATTCAGTTATTTGATCGAATTGTGTTATTGATTTGCAAAATGATATTATTCAGTTATTTGATCGAATTGTGTTATTGATTTGCAAAACGATATTATTCAGTTATTTGATCGAATTGTGTTATTGAATTGCAAAACAATATTATTCAGTTATTTGATCAAATTGTAATCTTGATCGGCAACACTGTGTTATTCAGTAATTTGATCAAATTGTGTATGAATTGGCAATACGGTATTCTTAAACTATTTGACTAAATTGTGATTATGAATTTGATAATTTGTGAATTAGGATTTTAATTCCTTATGACATTCATTGTCTTGAATTTAACTATGGTTTTACGTATCCACTATTTATATGGTTTATGAATTGAGATTTAAAGTTGTATTTGGTTAATGTTGTGCACCACTGAGACATTGTCTCAGCGATAGCTTTATTCTTTGTCGCAGTAGAAAGATGACAGAGCAGGCGTGACTAGGCTGCTAGCACCTCCAGCGAGAGATTTTTCGGGTATAACGAGTATACCACTTTTTGCATTTTGTACTGTAATGTATGACCACTGTATGTACATATTGTTTTGGTTTGAGCAGTTGTAAATTCAAATTGTAACTTGAGGTTGTAAAATAATTATGAGTTATTTTGACTTGTAAAAATTGTATTATATTTCCTATATCTCAGCTTTTAAAAAAAAATCACTGTGAATTTGAGTTGAGAAATATGATGTATTGAGAAAAATGTTGGAGTTGAGATTTGGAAAATAATTGAAGTGCTTTTTACAGGTTTTCTGAAGAACTGTTTTATCCAAAATACAGATGGCATTCTGCCAAAATTTTTACAGAAATTCCAAATAATTCAAATATGTTAGTTTTATCACTTCAGCTCAAAAAGGTTTTTAACACCTGTAAATAGTGCTCACCACTGTAAAAGAAGTAAGAAAAGTTTTTAAAATCCCTTGTAGTGTATTTAATGGGTTATCAGTAGATGGAGTTGGTAATTCATTAGGTATAATACGGGATCATGTTACGCCTTACAGAGGGGTAGGGTGTGACAACTGCTCTTCTCTTTTTCAGTGATTACCTTCTCAGATGCCCCTTCCAGTTTTATCATTTCCTATTCAAGGGCCTGTGATATCAACCTAGAGAAGTTGTCATGTCGAAACCCAACCACTTGCAATCTCAAACTAGGCCTCAAACCAGCCTCAAACCGTTTGCATCTATCTCTACTGGTAGTGAGTAGGCTTCCAGCATAGTAGCTGAGGCGAGAAAAGTCTCTCTCATACTCGACTACAGTCTTGTTCCCTTGCTTCAAACTGAGAAACTCCTGTAGCTTCATATCCACATAGGTATGAGGAACATACTTCTGTATAACCCCCCTTAGAAAGTCATCCCATGTCAACACTGGCGGCTCAGCCAAACTATGGGGAATGGTCTTCCACCACTCATATGCATCTCCATGCAGCAAGGAAATTGAAAATTCAAACTTCAACTCATCTGTGCAGTGCAATTTCTTGAAGACCCTCTCCATCCGTTCTAACCATTGCTCAGCTTGCAATGGGTCCACTATACCCTTGAACTCTGTTGCCCCATACTTCATTAACTTGTCCTATTGTCTGGCTGGGGATGGTGGTTGCACTGGAGTTGCTTGCACAGGAGCTTGGACTGGTATATTGCCAGCCATTTGCTGAAATAGTGAAGCCATCTGCTGAGCGAACTGAGCAGGAAACTGCATGGGTGGGATGGGTGCAGCCGATCCACTGGCATTCTGAGGAGCTGGGGCTTCCCCCTGTACCTCAGCTGCTTCTTATTGCTCTACTGTGTGATCCCCCTCTTCCATATTGAATCACAAGGAATTCTACTCCCTGAACAACCAACACAAGGAGATTTCCCTCCATTAGTCCATATTTATGATGTAATGCACTATATGTATCAATAATGACAATTGAGCAGTTGTACTTGTCAAAAATTTTCAAACATGCAATTTCAAAACTTATATAAAAACCAAAGCTCTGATACCACTAAAAAATGTCACACTTTATCCCTAGTAAGGCATGATATGTTCCCGTAGCATACCTAATGAATTACTGAACTCCACCTACCAATAACCCATTAGTTATGCTACAAAGGATTTTAAAACAAATCATAGCTTTTTATCTTATCAATTCTTTTGCGGAAAACTGCATGAGAATAGTTAAAATTTCATGTAAACATTCATTGGAAATAATGATAGAATAAATATTGCAAAAGTTACATTTTCATAAGTCTCAAAGTGAAATACAAAATAGTTACAAACTCAAAATGTGATAGTAATGCCGTGCTTTTAAATAGAAACTGCTCAATGTCCGTACATCCATACATATAGGTACAAAATACATCAAAAGGAAATTACAGGGGTATACCTACGATATATACCCACAATCAATACCAAATGCTACTTTCAAGTCTCTCACTCGGTAGCCTTCTCCTTTCTCTTACCTGCGACAGCATAAAGAAGCTATCGCTAAGTATATCACTCAGTGGTGCATAAGTAATAACTTTAAACTTAAGGTAAAATACAATTTGTCAAAGCATAATAAATCACATTTTTCTTAAACATGAAAACTTCACAATAGTTCTAAATGTCACACCCTACTCCCCTGTAAGATGTAACATGATCCCGTAGTAGACCTAATGAATTACCATACTTCGCCTACCGATAATCCATTAAATATACTATAAGGGATTTTAAAACAATTTTCATGAAATTTAAATCATCGATTAAAATCTGGTGTTATAAAATTTTTTCCAAAATTTCGGCAAAGTGCCGGTTGTATTTTGAGAAAACAATTCTTCAAAACCTGCAAAGAACACACTCCCAATATGTTTTCTCAAATACAACTTCAATAACTTCATTTGAACCCATAATTCAAATCTCAATAATCAAATCAATCTCCTCATAAAAGAAACATTTCATTGATTACAAGACTCAAAATTAATATTACAAAACTATTTAGATAAATGAAATCCCAAATTTACATTTACAATAATTTACATTTAATTACATACCAAAATATTTTACAAGAGTTTTTATACAACTGCTCAAATAATTTATATACATATTAATACATGCATACATCAAAACCTATGTACATGGGTATACTTATGATATACCTGGAGCTGATCTGAATGTGTCTTCAAAGAAACTTACTCACTGCTCTATGCTCTTCTTACCTGCGATAGCATACAAAGCTATCGCTGAGTGGTGAACTCAGTGGTGCACAACTATGATTTAAAACATAGTACAATATACATTAACAAAATTTACAGGAAATAATTTGGAAATCTGAATACTCATCAAATTCCAAAACTCAAAATATTCATTGCCAATAATGTAAATCATTTGTATGAAATGACTTTGATCACGAAATTCAATTTATCAAATCATGACTAACCATTTAAGGTAATTCCAACAAAATCAATTATACATAAATCATAACTAAAATCACAATTCTTTACTATTCAAAAATATTTTGTATCTCAAAAACCATGTTGTATCTCAAAAACCATACTGTATCTCAAAAATCATTCTTTATCTCAAAAATCATGCTGTATCTCAAAAATCATTCTTTATCTCAAAAATCATGCTGTATCTCAAAAATCATTCTTTATCTCAAAAACCATTCTTTATCTCAAAAACCATTCTTTATCTCAAAAATCATTCTTTATCTCACTAACTATGCAAGACTAATCCGAAAGGGCTGTCTTCGGGGTGATTCTAACTCCTTATGGTCGGGGAGGTCGAATCAGATTCTAACTCCCTATGGTCGGGGAGGTCAAATCATCGTGCACAGTACACATCACAATAATGAATCTTCCGCAAGGGCCATAACGATAAAAAACTTAGATCTAACCTCAAATCAGAGGAAAATCTAAGCCTGTGATGTGTACATTTACATGTTTGATACATATAGTACATTTACATCATCATTGTTTTCTTGTATTTTCTTTTCTTGTATTTCATTATTTTATGTCTCCTTATTCATAAGGCATCCTAGCTGTCCGGACAACACTGGTCACTGGAATAGTAGAACGCACTACCGAACTTAGGGGTGTTATAATTCTCCCCCCCTTAAAATAAATTTCGTCTCAAAATTTTACCTGGCATTAGTCTCTGAACAGCTGTGGGTGCTGTCTCCTCATATCCTCTTCACGTTCCCAAGTAGCTTCCTGGCCTGAATGATGGTTCCACAGCACTTTAACTAAGTGTATCTGTTTGTTCCTCAGCTGCTTCACCTCATAAACCAGAATTTCTATGGGTTCTTCCTCATAGGAGAGGTCTGGATTCACCTCAATCTCTTCAACTGATAGTACATGAGATGGGTCTGATCTGTACCTCTTTAACATGGACACATGGAAGACACTGTGTATCCTTGCTAACTCTGGAGGTAATGCCAACCGATATGCCAAAGGACCCACTCTTTCCAGAACCTCATATGGTCTGATGAAACGAGGACTCAGTTTCCCCTTTCTGCCAAATCTCATAATCCTCTTCCAAGGAGAAACTTTGAGGAATACCTTATCACCCACTACATATTCAATATCTCTTCTCTTCAGATCAACATAGGACTTCTGATGGTCTGATGCAGCCTTGAGTCTATCTCTGATCAATCTGATCTTTTCCTCTGTCTGCTGAACAATTTCTAGCCCAATCATCTTCCTTTCACCTACTTCATCCCAACATAGGGGAGTTTTGTACTTCCTGCCATACAAAGCTTCATATGGAGGCATTCCAATGCTTGATTGGTAGCTGTTGTTATAAGCAAACTCAATCAAAGGCAAGTGTGTATCTCAACTACCTTCAAACTCAATCACACAAGCCCGTAGCATATTCTCCAATATTTGAATTATTCTTTCTGACTGGTCATCTGTCTGTGGGTGGAATGCTGTGCTGAAGTCCAATCTAGTTCCTAGGGCTCTCTGAAGACTACCCCAGAATCTAGAAGTGAACCTAAGATCTCTGCCTGACACAATCAATACTGGCACTCCATGCAGTTTTACAATCTCATTTATGTACAATCTGGCCAATCTTCCCAGGCTATAGTCCATCCGGACTGGCAAAAAGTGAGCAGACTTGGTTAGTCTATCAACTATAACCCATACTGCATCATGAATATTCTGTGTCCTCGGAAGTCTCATCACAAAATCCATAGTTATCTGTTCCCTTACAATTTTTCATAGGGTGCCACTTGTATGCTAGCTTGACACTTATTAATGTATACAAATTCTATTAGTGGGATGTATCTGTCCCATCTCCCCTCGGATTCAATGACACAAGTTCTCAGTATATTCTTGAGGGCTTATCACATATTACAAGTTATTATTATCATTTCATTTCATTATTTATAGAAACTCAATGAGTTTCAGAATTTACCTGAACCACTTGTTTTGACTGTCCATCCGTCTGAGGATGACAAGTCGTACTGATATCTCTAAGCTTATAGCAATTACTGTGGTACAGGTAATTCACATTAATGTAACCGAGTCACTGACTCTAGCTACCTTACAAGTGTAGTCATTTGATAGGCTAGTTCTAAAGTTTTAAATTTCTGACTAAAATTTTCACATTTATTTCCAGTAATAGTACTTTATTCGGGCGCAACTGTATCAATTTATAGATTATTTACAAATATTCTTAATTTATTGTATCATGAGGAAGCACGTAGCTCTACATAATAATCCCGTGTCGGTACTGTAATCTGTAGCTTACAATACAAACATCGAGAACATTACATAGTCACTACGTTATAACCTCATGGACTAGATTTTCTAACATCTTATCTTTCTCGAATCCACTAATATCCTAAACCGATTCTGATTACAATATCCATTAATAATTACTAACAATAACATTTTTGCCCTCATCTAGAGCAATTCTATTACTGTAACTTACTTTTAGGTCTTCTTGCCTTACATTAAGTAGGCTCCCCAATTAACTTTATAATTTATGGTATGTTAGAAAATACTTTTAACTAATAATTCTTCCAAAATTAATGTCAATCATACTTGTTATTATAGTTTTGATCCTAAAAGACTAGTCACTAACGCATCAAAATTTATTCCCCTGTAAAGGAATAGCAACAAAACATAGAATTCTAACACTAACATATAAATAAGTAGTGCTGGGATCAAATAATAACTCATTGTTTCTTTCAAAAGTTAAGAACTTACCAGCAGCTACATCCAAAGTTTCTGCTCTTTCTCCTTGGCGCATAGTGGATGCTGTGACTGGTGCGCTACTATATTCGGGTTGATTCACTATGTTATAGTGGTGAGGAGTACCAACTCTATTTCTATCTCGACTCTGACTGACGGTCTGTGGACTCCGGAGAGCAGATCGAGGTGCTCTAGAACAATCTTTAGCAAAGTGTCCAAGTTTTCCACAATTGTAGCAGGCTCCAAAGGCCCTTCGACAAATACCTCCATGTAGCTTACCACAAACATGGCAGAAACGGGCAGAATAGGAACTTATGGCTGTTCGACGGCTAGATCTTGGTGTTCTCTACCCTAATGATCCGCCTCTGTCATATCTCTGAGCTCGGGGTTCCTCAAATTCTTTTCTCTTCCCCAAATTACTGCTTGAGTTCTGACCTGTAGATTTCTCCCTCTTCTCTATTTCACACTGCCCTTGTGGGGGTTGGGTTTGTCCTTGGGCTTGGGCTGACAGATTATCAGCCATTTGTTGGAAGAAAGTGGCCCTTTGCTGGGCCATTTGTGCAGTAATTTGTACTGGCAAAACTAGTACAGTCGGGCCTTCGACACTTTGTGGAGTTGGGGCCTCAACTTGTACTTCTGCCATCACGGACTGTTCTATTGCCTCATTCTTCTCTACCATATCTTTTCACAGGATTTTCTATTCCTATACAACCAACACAATGAGATTCCTCTCCATTAGTTCATATTTATGATGTAAATGTACTATATGTATCAAACATTCCTCTCCATTACCGACAAAAAGATTTCAAATTCACAGTTCAAAATTTACTTTAAAACCTGGCTCTGATACCACAAAACATGTCACACCCTACTCCCCTGTAAGATGTAACATGATCCCGTAGTACACCTAATGAATTACCGTACTTCGCCTACCGATAATCCATTAAATATACTATAAGGGATTTTAAAAAAATTTTCATGAAATTTAAATCATCGATTAAAATCTGGTGTTATAAAATTTTTTTCAAAATTTCGGCAAAGTGCTGGATGTATTTTGAGAAAACAGTTCTTCAAAACCTGCAAAGAACACACTCCCAATATGTTTTCGCAAATACAACTTCAATAACTTCATTTGAACCCATAATTCAAATCTCAATAATCAAAACAATCTCCTCATAAAAGAAACATTTCATTGATTACAAGACTCAAAATTAATATTACAAAACTATTCAGATAAATGAAATCCCAAATTTACATTTACAATAATTTACATTTAATTACATACCAAAATATTTTACAAGAGTTTTTATACAACTGCTCAAATAATTTACATACATATTAATACATGCATACATTAAAACCTATGTTCATGGGTATACCTATGATATACCTGGAGTTGATCTGAATGTGTCTTCAAAGAAACTTACTCACTGCTCTATGCTCTTCTTACCTGCGACAGCATACAAAGCTATCGCTGAGTGGTGAACTCAGTGGTGGACAACTATGATTTAAAACATAGTACAATATATATTGACAAAATTTACAGCAAATAATTTTGAAATCTGAATACTCATCAAATTCCAAAACTCAAAATATTTATTGCCAATAATGTAAATCATTTGTATGAAATGACTTTGATCACGAAATTCAATTTATCAAATCATGACTAACCATTTAAGGTAATTCCAACAAAATCAATTATAAATAAATCATAACTGAAATCACAATTCTTTACTATTCAAAAACATTATGTATCTCAAAAACCATGTTGTATCTCAAAAACCATGCTGTATCTCAAAAATCATTCTTTATCTCAAAAATCATGCTGTATCTCAAAAATTATTCTTTATCTCAAAAATCATTCTTTATCTCAAAAATCATATTGTATCTCAAAAACCATTCTTTATCTCAAAAACCATTCTTTATCTCAAAAACCATTCTTTATCTCACTACCTATGCAAGACTAATCCGAAAGGGTCGTCTTTGGGGTGATTCTAACTCCTTATGGTCAGGGAGATCGAATCAGATTCTAACTCCCTATGGTCGGGGAGGTCGAATCATCGTGCACAGTACACATCACAATAATGAATCTTCCACAAGGGCCATAACAATAACAAACTTAGATCTAACCTCAAATCAGAGGAAAATCTAAACCTGTGCACGTACCATGGTAATCAAAACACAACTAACGCCATTGTCTTCTCAACAAATGAGAAAGACGGGTAATAACCTAGTCAAGCATCTATAGTGAGATATAAAACAATATCACAATCCTTTTAGTGAGCATAAATCACAATATAATTCGATTCAAATTCAATTCCAATATCCAAGAATTTTTATGCTCATCACAATTCAAATCATAAATTTGCATTTTTCCATGAAAATTACCATCACAATTCAAAATATGTTCTATCACAATTTTCCAAAACATAATTTATTCAATCCATAACAATGCTTAATACTTGTGGAAATACCATTTCACAAAGCTAAATTCATACATACTATAACAATTTCAATAATCATTGAATTAAATCCAATGCTTGTTAAACATAATACATAAGAAAAATATGTCATTTAATCATATGAAATATTCAAAACAAAATCAGTTCAAAACTAGTTGTGCACAAACCTCTGATAACTGTCTCTTGGATCTGACTCAGTGCTTCCTTCCCCTTCCCTGAGTCTTTGCTAACTGAAACACACAATTTGCAGTGTTTCAGTACTCATTTAAACTGTCTCTAAGAATAAGGTTGAATAATTAATTTATCGAATTCTATTATTTCCTTAGTCAACCTAAGATGTCAACCCTCGATGCAGTCTAGGTGAATTAGGTTTTAATGTTACCAATATGTCACATTTG
Source organism: Hevea brasiliensis (assembly GCF_030052815.1). NCBI lineage: Eukaryota > Viridiplantae > Streptophyta > Magnoliopsida > Malpighiales > Euphorbiaceae > Hevea > Hevea brasiliensis. The sequence continues at coordinate 70,117,897 of NC_079494.1, forward strand.
TAGCCTTTTAATATTGGTACATGTTACCGAATTCATTTCCATGTATATTGCATTTTATTGCAATTTGTCGGATCCTGGTATACTAATTTGACCTAGCCGGATGACCTAATTCCCTCGGCTTTCGGGTTTCGGTCAAAACTACAAACTTGTAGATCTATGTCTTATTGCACGCGGGGCAAAATTTCAGGTCATTCTGAGTTTACTAGACCAAGTTATCATAATTTTACTATTGCTGGTCATAATGTACCAAAATTGGTCACTTTAGGTTATTTTAGGTCAATTTTGGGTTTGGCCAGTTTTTGGACCCGAACTTGTGCAAGATTTTTGACTTGCTTATGTTCATTTCTGGGCTTTGGTGTCTTCATAAGACTTGTAGATATAGGTCTTAACTATTCATGGTCAAAATTTCAGGTCAATTGGACTTATTTTGAGTGAGTTATGGCCTAAAAACTAACTGCTGCCCAAATGGTCAATTTTCAGGCCTTAATTGCACTAATCCGGATTTGGTCACTTTTCAAGTTGCCTTACAAGCAGAATTTTGGCAAGCTTCCTTCATGAAAGTTGGCACATTTTGTGCCTAGTTTCACCTCCACTTGGTCTCATACCAATTGGAGCCACACACTTAAGGTTCTAGGCCCATAACATAAACTGCCCTATTGCATTTGTTCATTACTCATCAAAGGATACTTTCAACACTTACCAAACTATACATTCATGCCAATTCTGGTTTGTACCCTAACCTAAATACATTTCACAACATATTGTTGGTCATTTTTTCAGCTTATAATCACACTCAACATGCACCATTTAGTACAGAATTTTTCAAGCTCAAATTACAACAATTCAATAACCTAACCTAGCTCATTTACATGTCTAACCTCACACCATCATACATATACCCAAGCTGCCATAACAACTATCACGATTCAACATTAATATTCCATAAACCAAACATGAAATAACATATTTATGATTCACTAAACCAGGCTGCCGATTCATACATTACAGTCCATTAATTTCCAAGCTTCCAAATTCAAGTACACATTCATATATACTAAGTATACATCACCCAAATTAATTCCTACACACATAAACATTAAATCAATCCTTTAATCTACCATTTACAAGCAAGAATAAAATGTCCTCAAGGAGTTTCCATGGCTGCCAAAAATATACATCTCCCTTTAAACATCAAACCTCAAAAATCTCTCCATAATTCAAGTACCCATAACATCCTTACAAACTTTAATGAAGCAATAATCAAAAACACAAACTTACCACTTTGTAAACTCTTCAAAATCTCTCCAAAACTTGGTCTTCTTGTTGCCTATCTACTGCCCAAGGTGTATGCACAATCTTTAATGAAGGAAAGTGCCAAGAAAGGAGCTTGAATCTCACATGCATGGAGCTTCAAACAATGCGTCAATGGAGTTTTTTGGGAACAAATTTCTGCTGGTTCTAAGGTTGAAGGTGAAGATGTGTATTCTGCCCCAGATGATGAGTTAGTGGTCCACTTTGATGGGTGAGTGGACACTAAGCTTAAATTAAATATTAGTTTAATATAAGATTTCATTTTCCCACATTAAGCTTCCCATTTTTGCTATTTACATTAGGTACCACTAATTTAATTTTTCATGACATTTTCCAAGTGTAATATCATTTATTTTTAATGGACATTTAGGTCAAAAGATAACTCAGGGTGTTAAATGACCACAATGCCCCTGTTCGGGTTGCATTCCCGATTTTTCGGTAACACCGGGTTTTGTCCGTTTTTCGGTTTCTCACTTTTCTTTGTACTAATTAATTAATTTTTCTTTGATATTTCTAATGGTATTTATGCTTCAATATATGTCTATTTGAGTCTTAAAAATATTTTTCTAGGGTTCTCCGCGGTCCAGGGCTAGTCAACGATCCACGCCGCAACTTCACGGTGCGGTCACCCATCGCTAGGATTCTCGGCTCGTTTAACTTGGTTACATTCCTTTGCTATTATTTTTTCTTTGTTTTTCTTGTATTTTCTTTTCTTGTATTTCATTATTTTATGTCTCCTTATTCATATCTAAGTGTAGTTCTAGGCATCCTAGCTGTCCGGACAACACTGGTCACTGGAACAATAGAACGCACTACCGAACTTAGGGGTGTTACACTAAATCCATAAGAACCATTTATTGGAATAACATTTCAAATGAGAAATCATACTTCATAAATCACAATTCACAAAGCATTAGTGTTGCCAACATCAACACACAGTTCAGGCCATGACAAAATATTTCACGATCAGTGCCGTGTTCTACACCACAACAAAGCAATCTCAACCTCACTAACTGTTATTAATGAGGGAAGGGCTAGCTAGCAAATGAGTACTCATGTAGTCTTACCCCACTAACCATTATTAATGGGAGACATAATCAATATCAATTATCAACCCCAAGTAGCCGTTACTACTAGGGAGTTCCGAAAGGGACTATCATGCTAACTATGGTTTCAAAACAGTTTCCAAAAATTTTTCACTCAACAATCACATTTAAATTCATCATAATATCCAAATAAATGTGGCAACACCCAAATTTCTTAAATACAAGAGAAAAACCATATTTCAGTCAAAGTAAACTTGTTCAAAGCAAACTCATTCAAATAAACACATTCCAAGCAATTTACAAGTTTAAAAATGAAGAAAATGTTAGTTGTGCACAAACCTTCAATGCTCTCCTTTCTTGTTATCTACTTCTCCTTGTTTGTTTCAACTTCTTTTTCTACTGAAACTACACAAATAGACTACCTCAATACCAATCTCAATTGCTGCCAAGAACTCATTACATGCATGTCTAATGCATCCCAAGTTAGCTTTGAAAATTTTAGAATATTTTGGTTTTGAGACAGCTTGGTGCCCCAATCTTTGAACCCAATTTTTACCTAGTTTCGATCATAATTTGGTGAGGTGTTCTTCATGAAAATTGTTCATTTAGGTCTTAACTTTATTTTCTTTTTGAATCGCCTAATTCAGAGCTGTGTAGCTCAAGTTATGACCAAAATATGGTTACTGTTCACATCACTGTTCATGCTGCAGAATCAGCTCTGGCAAATTTTATCAATCCAACTTCGTTTAGCAATTTGATCAAGTTAAGTCCATAATTTGGTCTAATATTCTCCATACGAAATTTTCTACTATGTCTTAGGTTTCCATCGGTTTAAGAATCGCCTAAATCGAAGTTTTCTAGAGAGAGTTATGGCCATGCAAAATTTACTGTTCATATGGTAAATCTGTAGTTCTGTAGATTCGATAATTCAACTTTGCTCAGCAATTTGATTGGGTTAAGTCCATAATTTGGCCTCAAGTTCTTCATATGAAATGTTCTACTATGTCTTAGTTTCCATCGGTTCAAGAATCGCCTAAATCAGAGTTTTCTAGAGAGAGTTATGGCCATGCAAAGTTTACTATTCATATGGTCAAATTCTACAGTTCCAGAATTGTGTCTCTAAGTTCAAGCCAAGGTTTTGGCAATTTCTGGGCAGTTTATGGGGTGGGTCTCTTCATGAAAATTCTAGCCCTATGTCTTAAGTTTTATTTCCAATTAGTTTCACACCAATTGGAGTTGTGTAGCTCAATTTATGGGCTGTCAAACACACTGAACTCAGTGTGCACATTCTGCCCTAGGTTTAAAATTTTCATTTCTTCAATTATTCCCTCTAACCAACCTCAATTCACATTTAATTCACCCAAAATAACTATAATTTAGCATTGCCACATCAATGGCACTTCCTAGCACAAAACCCACAATTTTCAAACACCAAAGTTTGTAATTTTCCCTAATCCTACCATTTCATTACTTCCATTCATCAACCCAATGTCAATTCAAACTAAATAAACCTCAAATGATCATAATTTAACACTACACACACCAACTTCACTCTCTAGCACAAAACCCAATTTTCCCATGAACCCTAATCTTCCATAATTCAATTTATGCAATCCCATGAAATCTTACTACTTCGAATCATGCATACTACTTCACTTTAACTTAGATTTATCATCAATTTAACTAAAAATACATCAAACCCTAATTTTTCTCTCATTTGGCCAAAACCCTAGTTTAGGTTCCATGCATATTTTCTTTCATTTTTCTTATGAAATTTCATCAAAAATTAACTTCATTCCATGTTTATACAACTAATCTAACATGAAAAGAAACTTACCTCTTGTTAATTTCTTTCCAACTTCACTTTTCTTCCAATTCTTGTTCTCCTTGCTTTTAATCTCTCAATCAAAGATCTCTTTGATGTTTTCTTTTAGTGGGCTATGGAATTTATGAAGGGAATTTAAGGGAATTAAAACTTGGGAGGGAAAATCAATGAGGGGAAGAAGTGGAAGAAGAAGAGAAAAAGAGAGAGAGAGGAAGAGAGAGGAAAGGGTGGTGGCATCTTATGAAAAAAAAGAAATGAAGAAGACATTTGTCTTCTTATATATATATATATATACGGGACTTACAACCCAGGCCTGAGTGAATTCAAAATCTCTGAATCCACTGACAATCATAAATCATTACAAAAAGTAGAATTAGTCATTCAAAATTTGAGTACTAATTTTTCAACTCCCTCTTCAAACTGCAACTAGGAGTCTGAAGAAATCGCACATTTACAAAAAGATGGATTAGTTAATAATTCATCCATAAAACCCTCCAGTCCAATGCCTCCAAAGAGAAATAAAAATCACTAAGAATGAGCTTAAACAGCTTAAAGAGAAAAAGGCACAGGACTCAAAAGCAATCTAGCTTTTGTTTTCAAAACCCCAGGAAGAATCTGAAAAAAATAAAGAAAATAGTTTGGAAACTCCAAAACCTCCAGAAGATTTTCTTTTCATCCTCAATCAGATCACCTCCAGAAAATACTTGATGCAAATTACCATTGTTTTTTCAAAAGATTTCGAAATCAATACAATTGCTTTATTTGATACAGGAGCAGATTTGAACTGTATTAAAGAAGGAATTGTTCCAAAGAAATTTTACGAAAAAACCACAGAAAAACTTTCAGCTACAAATAATTCAAAAATGGCTATTAGCTATAAGACAGAAGCCTCTATAGCTAATGGTGATTTTATTTTCAAAACCTCATTCGCAATTGTTCAAGATATTCATCATAGTGTAATCTTAGAGACTCCTTTCATTAACTTGATAACTCCCTACAAGGTTAACGATGATAATATCTCCCTCAAAACTACAAAACAAACTCTTGTTTTCCCTTTCGTTACAAAACCAAAAACAAGAAATCTCAATGTTCTAAAAGCTTGTTCCATTTATAGTAATGAGATTAATGTTTTAATAAAGGGAAAAAAGCAACACTTGTTGTATTTACAGTAAGATGTTTCTTTAACAAGAATTGAAAAACAATTACAAAATGATTTGGTGAAAAAAAAAATTTCGGATTTCAAAACCCAAATTGAAAAAGAAATTTGTTCTGATTTACCAAATGCCTTTTGGAATCAAAAACAACATATGGTAGACTTACCATATGAAAATGATTTCAATGAAAAACAAATACCTACAAAAGCCAGACCAATCCAAATGAATGCTGAACTAGAACAACACTGTCGTTCAGAAATTTTGGATTTAAAGGAAAAAGGATTAATTACAGAATCTAGATCTCCTTGGAGTTGTGCAACTTTTTATGTAAACAAAAATTCAGAAATAGAAAGAGGCACTCTTAGATTAGTAATTAATTACAAACCTTTGAATAAAGCTTTGAAATGGATCAAGTATCCAATTCCAAACAAAAAAGATCTTTTACAAAAACTCCATTCTGCATTTGTATTTTCCAAATTTGATATGAAATCAGGATTTTGGCAAATACAAATTGATCCAAAAGATAGATACAAAACCGCATTCACAGTTCCCTTTGGACAATATGAATGGAAAGTCATGCCTTTTGGCCTGAAAAATGGCCCATCAGAGTTCCAGAGAATTATGAATGAAATCTTTAATCCATATTCAAAATTTTGCATAGTATATATAGATGATGTTCTTATGTTCTCGAAGTCAATTGAACAACACTTCAAACACTTGAGAACATTCTTCTCTGTTACAAAACGAAATGGCCTTGCCGTTTCAAAATCAAAGATTTCTCTTTTCCAAACCAGAGTTAGGTTTCTAGGTCATTACATATCCCAAGGAACTATTACTCTAATAGAGTAGAAGTCTAGAATTTTCAAACAAATTTCCTAACAAAATCTTGGATAAAACCCAGCTACAGATATTCTTAGGTAGCTTGAATTATGTCTTAGATTTTTGTCCAAATATTAACCGTCTAGCAAAACCCTTGCATGATAGGTTAAAGAAAAACCCTGTTCCATGGACAGATCATCACACTGAAGTGATCCATCATATCAAAAAATAGGTCCAAACCATTCCTTGCCTGCATTTAGCAGATCCATTAGCCCCTAAGGTAGTCGAGATAGATGCCTCAGAGTTAGGTTATGGTGAAATTTTAAAACAAGTTCAAAACGGAAAAGAACAAATAGTTCAATTCCATTCTGCACATTGGAATGATTGTCAAAAGAAATACTCTACCATCAAAAAAGAGATTCTTGCAATTGTCATGGGCATACAAAAATTTCAAAGTGATTTATTAAATCAAAAATTTTTGCTTAGAATTGATTGCAAATCAGCCAAAGAAGTTTTACAAAAAGATGTTCAAAATCTTGCATCAAAACAAATTTTTGCACGATGGCAAGCAATTTTAAGTATTTTTTTATTTTGAAATTGAATTTATAAAAGGAGATACAAATTCTATCCCAGACTTTCTAACCAGAGAATTTCTTCAAAATAGGCCAATGCCCAGAAAGAAAAATACCAAGGCTGAAGCCTCAACCTCTACAAAACCAAATCCTACAAAACCAACCATCTCTTCTACAAAACCTATTCAAACTTAGGCAGACATGGTCGAAGCAGAAGAAGAAGACCAAACAAAACTCATTGAATCTCAGTCGAAGCATGTACCAGATTCAAAAATGGATAGAATCACTGTCCAAATCTCCTGAAGTTCTTCAGGCTCTACAAAACATAACTCAGGCCAATCAGGCCCAGAAAGGTAAATCTACAAAACCTATTTCCAAAACCCAGGAGAAAGGAGAGTCTTCCTCCTAAAAAACCCTTTCTCAAACTTTTCAAAACATTTCTCAAACCCATGAGTTTTTACAAATAGATTTTCAAAACGATGTTTCCCAACCAAATTCTTCTCAAATAGTTTTGTCTCAAACAAAATTAAAAAAGAAGTCTTCGGAATGGATTACAAAAACCCATTTTCAAAATGTTTTAATCATAGAGGATGAGTTTTTACACCAAGACGCCTCTATGGCAATTTCAAAAGCCTTTACAAAAGGATGGCATTACAAACCTTGGGATCTTTCCAAAACTCGAGCCTACTACCAAGCAATACTTGAATTTACTGGCTCAGCAAAATTCAAACATTTTTATTTAAAAGAAAATCATGCTGATCCGGCTTATTCAATCTGCCACATTCAAAGCGTCCTTAATCCTTCTGATTGGGGGCAAGAACTTACAAAACCAAAAATGTTCCCATTATCCTTTCAAAACAAGATCGACCATTGCCAACATTTCAATTACTGGGATTACCAACAGGCATGGTACAATACCTTTCTCATACAAAATCACAAGAATAGTCATTCATGGCTATTCTATTTCCAAAAAACATTTGATCCTTCCAAAACCCCTTCATGGTTTGCTCAGTGGTGGAAGTATTTTGGTGCACTACCTGAAATTCTTACACCAGAAATATCAGAGAGTTTAAACCTTTTCAAAACCCATTACAAGCCCTCACCCAAAGAGAAAAGGTTTCCTTCTCTTCTCTTGTTTTCTTCAAAATTCTTTTTACCTTAGGTTCTTATCTAGTTTTTTGAATTTTGACCCCAAGATGGATTGAATACAATCATCAGAAGATTCAAGGTAAAATGGTGGGATTCATTTAATATCCCAGAAGCAATTACAAACTAAGGAGTAAAAACCTAGCTTAAGGGAAAAAACCTTTTGCCACCAACTCCTATACAAAGCTTTTCAAATCAATTATTTTTAGCCCAAAGATCACATGCCATGGCAAGATTAGCAAGAGCTAAAAAAGATGAAGAATATTTTGCAATAATGGAACAATTATTGCAAAACAAAACCAATTCTTCTACAGCCAATTCTTATTCAGAACCCATCATAGACTTGGGAGATGATGATGAATAAGGTTGTGGTACCTCTTCACAAATACAAAATCTGTTATAAAAAAAAAAAAAAAGAGAGAAAGAAAAGGAAAAAGAAAAAGAAAAAAATTTAAGACCAGCAAAAGAAATTTATGGCGGCAAAATTATCCATTTTCTCTTCTTTTCCCTTTTATTTTAATTTTTGTAATCATTTTTACTTTTGTAATATTCTCTTCCTTTATTTCAAAACCAGACAGGACACTGTTCACCTATCATATCTTATACTGTTCACTTTTTACTGTTCGCATGTGAAGGAGACAAGAAGCACTGTTCACACGTGAAGGCATCAAGTGGCAGACACTGTTCAAAACCTACAAAATTACAAAAACTGCCCCTGGACACTTCTATATAAGGAGGAACCCATCCAAGGCTAAGGGAAGCCACTTCAAACCATTCTTCAAGCCTCTTGAGCCCAAGCTTCTCCCCTTCAAGCTTCTAAAGCCGAGAGAATCCGAAGAAGGTCCTGAAGGAGTTTCACCCCGAAGTGAAGAAAGGAGCAAGAAGGTTGATTCACTTCCCAACCTGCCCTACCTCTACCTCACCTACAAACCTACAAACCTTGTAACTTCCTTGTAGTAGATCTTAGGAAGCTCATGTGCTGAGCAACCTTTGTAAGTCCTACCTAGAATTACATCTCCAAAACCTTTGTATAAATCTTACAAATTTTATAAAGTTTTGAAGTAAGTTTTTCTTCAATTCTTTTCTTACAAAATTACAAATATTTCTTTCTTTTGCATGCATATGATCGGTTCAACCGCCTGATCTGCATAAATATACGTATATATATTCATAACGGACTGGCTCTGCCGCCTATTGAATATATACATGTATATTCATATTTAAATTTCAAGTTTAATTTTTATTTTTGTTAAGTATATATTTATTCTTAACGGACTGGCTCTGCCGCCTATAGAATATATATATATATAATCTTTAATTTATAAATTTAATTTTCATTTCTGAAGATTTTCCTTTCTTGTACATTTTGTTTATTTCTTTAATTATTTATATATTGTTCAAGATCTAGATTATTACTTCTTCCCTATTAGCTCATCCCCCCTTTCGATCCTGGTGCGTCCTTCGTATCAGAGCCTGGGGGGGAAAAGGTTCTACTTAAGGTTCGGATTCACATTTAAACAATTTTTAGAGGTTGGTAAGATGATCTTAAGGTGATAAGACAGCTTCTTTAGAGGTGTAAACAGGCCTGGGTTGTAAGTCCCGTCTTTGTAGCCGAGAGGGCGTGTTTAGGGCAGTGATTCCTTTGGCGATTACCTCACTTAACTCAAAAGATCAACCTAGAAAAATTCTTTAAGTATAAATCTAATTTTCTGTATGACAGTTTCTTTTTCAAACTCTTCTACCTCGTCCTCCGAGTCGAGAAAGATAGTCAATAGTGAAGAAATAATAATCGAAAATTTTGAAAAATGTATAGATAATTGGGAAATTCCAAAAGTACAAAAGGATCAGATCTATCAGACTATAAAACTCAATTTTTTCAAAACTGATTTCACAATCAAAACTGAAGAGAGAGATCTTCATATTACAAAACCCTTTGAGACAATTTCTCTTCTGTCTCAAAAATCCTTACAAAAACACCGTGAAAAACAATACAAATACATCCATATAAGCTTAGTCCAAGTTGGAATTAAACTGCTTACAAAAGAAGGGTTAAACACCTCAATCCTAGCAGTTCTTAGAGATACTAGGTTCATAAACTTTCAGGACTCCTTGCTTAGTTCAGTCGAGTCTAGTCTGTGCAGTGGACCAATATCTTTTGATTGCTATCCAAATTTTACTGTTCCGTTAAACAACAGTAATATTACAAAATCCCTTGTTTTACAAATCAAAACTCATAATTACAAAATGCTTGAAGGATCTATTCCTCTTGCACTGATTTACAAAATCCATTACAAAGCTATGGTTTCTGCTTTTGCCACAAAACATAAGTTTCAAAGTAAAAGAGGAGAAACTTTGCTTTTACAAACTGATCTTACAAAATCCAACACTATAATCCCTAGATCTATCCAGTGGAAGGACATAACCCTACCAGAAGAATGGATTTTAGAAGGTGCAGTAGAACCAGAATCTTCAAAAATAGTTGAGCTAAACGTTCAACTGAGGCAAATAACCTAGTATGATGATGGAAGAGTCAGCCTTAGCTTTAACAGAAGCCTTAGGTTTTTAGATGATTCCTCAATGTCCAATACTGTTGACATAGGAAGAGTGTCTAGTATACCTTCTGTCGTTAGCTTGCCTATTACAAAACCAGTTGAAATACAAAATATACAGCCTAGGTATTCTACTTCAGACTTACCTAGCTCTTCTAGGTTTTCTACTTCAGAAATACCTAGATCCACTTTACAAAACGTAGATTACTCTACAAATGTTCCACATCCAGTTTATACAAATTTACAAAACGAGTCTGTTCAGGATGAAACCCAAACAGAGTCAGAACCTACTTCTCCTACCTTTTCAGCCATTACAGAAAATGTAAACCATGAACTTAATGTGCTTGAAAAAGAGTTTGAAGTAGACAAACAATATTTGCATGATGATTTTTATTCTCCTAAAAATCATAAAAAGCAAATGTGGTTTTTCAAAAATTTCAATGATCAAAGGAAAGAAATTCAAAAGGAATATTATGACTTTATACACCAACATAAAGTTCATATTCTTTTCTTTGATTGGTTTGAGATGTATGCTAAATAGCATAACATTTCATATCCGTTTTCCAAAACTCCAAAAACTTTCTAAAAATCAGATCCAGTTTCAAAACCTTCTCAAATTTCAAAACCTAAACAACAGGAATTAGAAGATAATCAATCAGAGTTCATTGCGGCTCTGAAAGATCTTCTAAAGAAAGTAGAAGAAAAACTGTCTGATAACCCTGTTACTGTTAAAACTCCGCATAAAAAGAATTCAAAACAACAGGTTTTAAAAGAACAAAACCCTCAAGAAACCTTTGAATTACAAAACAAACCTCTTCCAAAATCAATCCCAGAATTACAAATAGAAAGTGAATTCAAAATCTCTGAATCCACTGACAATCATAAATCATTACAAAAAGAAGAATTAGTCATTCAAAATTTGAGTACTAATTTTTCAACTCCCCCTTCAAACTCCAACCAGGAGTCTGAAGAAAACGCACCTTTACAAAAAGATAGATTAGTTAATAATTCATCCAATTCAGATTCTAAAACTGAATCTCAAGAAAATGCAAAAAATGTCAACATGCTTTTAAAAAATCAAGAATTAGTCTTAGATGTTTTAGAGCATGAAGAAAATCTTGAAAATCAGAAAAAACTACAAAACCCTCCAGTCCAATATATATATATATATATATATATATATATATATATATATATATATATATATATATATATATATATATATATATATATATATCCCCAAAATTAGCTTATTAAAATTATAAATTTTAATTATGTCATAAGGATAATTAAACTTAAATTTTTATTCCTTTCTTTTTTTTTTTTACTTTTACACTTAATTTTTCCTTTTAATTAAATAATTAAGTTTAACTATCAAAAGCCCATAAGTCTTTCATTTTAATTTTGTCATAATGGAAATGAAAGTTTAAGTTTTCATTTCTTAAATTTTCCCTTACATATTTTTACTTGAATTTTTCTTTAATTTTTACCCCATAATTCAATTCATTAATTTCATTTAATTTAATTGACATTTTGGTTATAAGTCAACTCTTGAGGTGAATTGACCAAAATGCCCCTCATCGAGTCATAATCCTTCTTTTTATAATACCCGATGAGTCCTTAGCTTTTTTATTCACTAGAATTTTTATTGTGTCTATCTCAATTAATTTTCTATTTATTTTTGGTCCTCAAGGTGTCTTTGAATAGTATTAGTCACGGACCAAAAATGGTATTATTCATAACTCGGAGGTTCAGGGTGTTACAATTCTCCCCTCCTTAAAAATAAATTTCGTCCTCGAAATTTACCTGGTCTCAGTTTCTGAATAGCTATGGGTGCTGTCTCCTCATGTCCTCCTCATGCTCCCATGTAGCCTCCTGGCCTGAATGATGGTTCCATAGCACTTTGACTAGAGATATATATTTGTTCCTCAGCTGCTTCACCTCATGTGCATGATCTTTATGGGCTCTTCATCATATGTCAGGTCTGGATTCACCTCAATCTCCTCTATTGGTAAAATGTGAGAGGGGTCTGATCTGTACCTCCTCAACATGGAGACATGGAAGATATTGTGAATCTTTTCCAACTCCAGAGGCAATACAAGTCTATATGCCAATGGGCCCACTCTTTCCAGAACCTCATACGGCCCAATGAAGCGAGGACTTAGTTTCCCCTTTCTACCAAATCTCATGATCCTCTTTAATGGGGAAACTTTCAGGAACACCTTGTCACCCACACTATATCGAAATCTCTTCTCTTTAGGTCAATGTAAGACTTCTGTCTATCCGTTGCAATTTTGAGTCTGTCTCTAATGAGCTTAACCTTTTCTTCTATTTGCTGCACTAATTCTAGACTAATCAACTTCCTCTTGCCCACTTCATCCCAACACAAGGGAGTTCTACACTTCCTATCATAAAGTGCTTCGTATGGAGGCATTCCAATGCTTGACTGATAACTGTTGTTATAGGCAAATTCAATTAAAGGCAAGTGTGTGTCCCAACTCCCTTCAAACTCAATCACACAAGCCCGAAGCATATCCTCCAAAATCTGAATGATCCTTTCGGATTGGCTGTCTGTCTGTGGATGGAATCTTGTCAGATCAAGTTCAATCTAGTTCCTAGGGCTTTTTGGAGACTACCCCAGAATCTAGAAGTGAACCTTGGGTCTCTGTCTGACACAATAGACACTGGCACTCCATGTAACCTCACAACATCATCAATGTACAGTTTGGCCAATCTTTCCAGGCTGTAATCCATTCTCACTGGCAAAAAGTGTACAGACTTGGTCAATCTATCAACAATAACCCAAACTGCATCATGATTATTTTGTGTACGTGGAAGTCCTGTCACGAAATCCATAGTGATTCTTTCCCATTTTTACTCGGGAATTAGCAATAATTGCAGCAACCCTGGAGGCACTTGGTGTTCTGCCTTTACTTGCTGACAAGTTAGGCATTTGGCAACATATTCTGCAATGTCTTTCTTCATTCCTCTCCACCAATAGTGCTTCTTCACACTTCTATACATTTTGGTTCCACCAGGGTGCATTGCAAAAGGTGAATCATGTGCTTCCTTTAAAATGGTCTACCTCCGTTCAACATTCTCAGGAATGAACGTTCTGCCCTTATATAACAACAAGCTCTCATCATTTACTGATAATTCTGGTTTCTTGCCATCCCGAGCCTCTTCCATTACCTTCACATACTTATCATCCTTTTGTGCAACTGCTTTAATTTGTTCTGCCAGCATTGGCTTCACTTGCTAAGTAGCTACCATTTGCCCATCTTCATTAATCTCCAAATTAGCATGCAATGCCCTTAACTCATGCACCATGGACAATGGAGAAACCCTCAAACCAGCCATAGTCTTGAGACTTAAAGCATCAGCTACAACATTAGCTTCTCCAGGCTGATAGTCTATCAAACAATCATAATCTTTTATCAGCTCTAACCATCTCCTCTGCCTCAAATTTAACTCCTTCTGTGACACCCCTTACCCGACTACAGTGTAGCCGAGCAAGTTATGCCACTCAGTGTGCCGAGCACTCTATTTTATCTTAATTAATTTATATCATGCTTTTGAATATAATTTGTGAAATATAATTTATTTAAGTCATTTATCGAAATTATATTTTATTTGAGGTTCCGAGAATTTTATAGAAAATCCGGCAGAGTACCGGCTAAAAATAGAGAAAACAGTTCTTTGGAACCTGTGAAAAACACTTCCTATGATCATATTCAATCATCTCATCACTCTCAAACTTCAATATCAAAATCTCAACATTTTTCACCATTCATTTCTCAATCATTCATCTCATGTGATAATCATGTACAAGTCACAGTTATGTGTTCACTTTTCCTTTCACAAACACAATTTTCTTAACAATTCCTCTATTTGTCATTCATTCATTTCACATCATCATTAGACTCAAATCATAAATAAATTCTCACATGTGATTTATAATCACAATTTATAAGTACTTACATTAATACAAAATTATATTATATTTGTTTCAAATACACATGATAAAATAAGAGTTTAATTACAAAATTTACAAAAACCTCAAAATACAAAATGGGACCTAGTGTCCTACCAATGCACTGTGGATGGTGAGGTGACACAGACATTATGCAGAACTGTGAACTGCCTTACCGAATCTGTGGTCTACTGGGCCCTCTGTCCAAATCTTCAGTACCTACACGTTGCAAAAGCGACGCACTAAGCATAAAGCTTAGTGGTGCCAATAATACAAGAAAATATAATATGCAAATAAAAATAATAATTTCCTTGCTATTGTGTTCATAAGAGATGAATAATTACTAACTTATTGTTTAGTCGAGGGCTAATCATGTTTTATGATATTAACTTCTTCATGCATTTCGTTAATTATTTTCTTCATGATCTTGAGCTTCTTTGTATTTTTGTAATCGTTCCTGATACTTAATTTTCGTATTTTCTTTAATAATCAGTTCAATCACAGTTATACTTTTCCATGCCCAAGTAACCTATACTGGACGACTGGACTGGATAACGGGTCGTTGGCACTGGACACCGCGGTGCCTCGGGCCGTCATACCATGGGACGCAGAACGTCAACCACGTATGCAGTCAGTATGGCTAAAAGCCATGATATCACATAATCGGGCATAAAAGCCATGAATACGGGCATAAAAGCCATGAATACGGACATAAAAGCCATGAATACAGGCACAAAGCCTTTTGCAGTACTGCTAAAACAATACCCTATTGGCATGCCAAACTATCCAAACCAATCTTGTTAGGTATATTAGGGCATTTGATACTTTAAAATTCTTCAATCTTTGAATTTTAACTTTTGGTGTCACTATTCATTTCATTGGTCAACAAGGAAGTTTACTTTTGCATAGAAAGTAGGTACATTGACTTTGGCACTTCAAACATACCACATTTTTCATTTAAAACTTGTTGGAAGTGATCACCATTACCATTTCTAGGCTTAAACCAAGAGAAACAAAATTTTCAGTTTTTGAAGCTTAACTTTACTATTCCATTAAGCACTGTTACAGTGGGAATTTGAGGAAATGATAAACATGAAAGTTGTTCCTTATTTTGTCTAGTTGAATTTCCTTTTTTGAATCACTCCATTTGGAGTTTTGTAGCTCAAGTTATGGCCAAAATAAGTTTACTGTTCACGTGTACTGTTCCTGCTGGAATTTTGGGTTTTAGCAGATTTTGGTCCAACTTTGGTCAGTAATTTGACCAAGTTAAGTTCATAATTTGGTCTAACTTTCTTCATATGAAATGTTCTACCATACCTTAGGTTTCCATCGGTTCAAGAATCGCCTAAATCCGAGTTTTATAGAGAGAGTTATAGCCATCCAAACATTACTGTTCAAATGTAAATCTGCAGAGTTGCAGGTTTGATAACTCAACTTTGTTCAATAATTTGAATGGGTTAATGGCATAATTTGGGGTGATGTTCTTCATGAAAGTTGTTTGTCTATATCATATCTTATTGCTGTAAAAATTTCAGGTCAATTTGACCATTCTACAGTGAGTTATGGCTAAATGAACAGTTACTGTTCATTTGGTCATTCTACAGGGGCTGTTTGCAGGGTGTCCGGAATGGGGCCAACTTTTGGTCCTCTTGCTTTGGTCTTTTGGGCATGGTTTCTTCAGCAAAAATGTGCCATTATAAGCCTAGTTTCATGTCCAATTGACCAAACACCAATTGGACCAACACAGCCAAAGATATGGCAGTCCAAGTGGATTGAAATTTCAGTCACTCTGCTGCTGTCCTTAGGCAGCCTACACATTCACTTTGCCATGCTATATTTCAGTCCAAATTGTGGTCAACTTACCTAAAATGGTCACTAATTGACCCTTATAATGTTCTTTCACAATTTCATAAGCTAAATCCAAGTTTCACACCTCAAAACCCTAATTTCCATTATAAATTTTCACAACTACCTTAATTAATCACTTTCATTCCTTACATATATATATATATATATATATATATTTTAAACATACTCTCTAGTTCACTCTAAGTCCATCAAGACACTCAATCATGTTCCTTCTTTAGGGCTGCCAAAAATCATGGTGGACATACACATAACTTTTATTCATTTAAGTTACAAATTCATATTTGTTTCAAGTCTCTAGCATGGGATTAAAGAGTTTTAAGTATATATGTGCACTAACCTCTTGTAGGGTAGAATTTTCCCAAGTTAATCTTCACTTTATTTCCCTTTCTAGGCTGCCAAACACTTCCCAAGAGGTAGAGACAAGTTTTTAGTGAAGGGACTTAGGGTTTTGGGGTGAGGAAAGCATGGAAATTGAAGCTTTAGAAAGTTTGTTAATGGAGGAGTGAGGGAGGAGGTGAAAAACGTTTTTGAAGGAGAAGAAGGGCTGCTGTTTGCTTTTTAATTCTTTGGTCTCTTTTGACTCTTTTTATTAGTTAATTTGATGGTTACTTAATTGTGATTGGTGGACAATTTTAAATGACCTCATAATATGTCATAATTGGCATTTTATTGTATTTTCTTTTCTTTTCTCTTCTACTAACTTCAAATTAATTTTTCATCAACATTAATTCATATTTTATGTCATAATAAATATTTACTCAACTGGACAAGTCGGCCAAAAATCGTCTCTGAAGGCGAAATGACCAAAATGCCCTCCGTTTGGCTTAACGAGTTAAAATTGTCTGTACCGATTGAAAAAATTTTCTAAATATTTTCTTGGCATTCTAATGCCATAGGAACCTCAATGACCCTTCTCTGGAGTCCCAAAAATTATTTTATGAATTTTTCCCCGAGTCTAGGGCTTCTCGTTGCAAGAACCGCAACTTACCTCTGGTTACCCATCGCTTGGGCACCGGCTCATTTGACTTAGTTGCATTTTATTTCTAAAATTTTTACTAAATTTTTCTTATTAATATTTGAGTTAATTATGGTTCCTGACTTTAGTTTAAATATTTTTCCGGACGTTCTAGCTGTCCGGACCGACACCGGTCACCGAAACAGTAGACTGTACGGAGTTGCTACGGGGAGGGTGTTACAACTCTTCCCCTCTTATTTAAATTTCGTCTTCGAAATTTACCTGACTTAAGTAATCGAGGAGTTGCTACCTCCTTGTCTCTTCACTTCCTTGTATCGCCTCATCAGTGTCTGGGTTTGGCTCTTCCTGAGCTTCCATAGCATATACTTGTGGTGCCACCCTGACTTCGGGCTTTTCAACGGTCTCAGAAACAATCTTCTGTGAAATATCAGCCGTTTCTGCTCTACCCGATCCTTTACCCCTTTGAACCATAGGGGAAGGTCCATCAACTTGTACCGGAGCTATTGAACCACTCCTCTGAGGGCAATCTCTTATGAAATGATCCGTAGCCCCACACTTGAAACACTCTCCAGTTAACAGTTGACACTCCCCTCTGTGTCTTCTACCACAATGCATACATTCAGGCATTAGGGTTGATCCCCTTGTTATTGTGCCCGGGGAACTAACTATAGATATTCCAATATGGCCTCTGTGGCCCTGTGTCTGATCTTGTGAACTAGGACCCTTAAACTTCTTACTATCAGTCGATATACTTGACTGTCCTGGTCCAAATTCCCTCTTACGCTGCCTATCTTTCCTATTTTGTTCATTTATTCTCACTTTCTCCACTTTTAATGCAACTTCCACTAACTTGGTGAAGTCTGTGATCCCCAAGGCAGTGATCATGATCTTTATGTTGTCATTTAGTCCCTCTTCAAATCTCTTGCACCTTTCAGTTTCATTAGGGACTATCTCCCTTCCATAGCGGCTCAATCTTACGAATTCCTTCTCATACTCGGCCACTGACAGCTGTCTCTGCCTCAGGTTAATAAACTCTCTTCTTCTCTCTTCCAGGTATACAGTATCCACATATTTCTTCTTGAATTCGGAGAGAAAGAAGTCCCAAGTTATAGCTTCTGGATGCACTTCACTGGACACCGTGTCCCACCATTCGTAGGCATCATCTTGCAACAGAGATACGGCAGCCTCTAGGATTTGTTCAGGGGTGCAGTGGAGTTGTTTTAAGACTCTGCCTGTTCTGTTCAACCAATTCTTGGCTGCAACAGAATCATCTTCTCTCTTGCCAAAGAAATCCACTGCTCCAAATTTTCTTAGCCTTTCCAGGTGTGATTTCTGCTGTGGAGCTGGTGGTGGTGGTGCTGGCATTACCCCTGCCATTTGTCTGAAGAAATCGGCCATTTGCTAGAACATGGCCTGTGGAGGCCGAAAGGTGCTCGCTGAGCTGGCGGAGTAGGTTCTCCCCTACCCCCAGTCTCAGCTGCTGCAGGTGGAGCATGACTCTCCACTTCCTCCTCGATTGCTCTCTGAGATGAAGGGTCCATATCTTATTCAAAATAAAAAAAAAAAATGACAAACAGATCTGCATTAGTATCACCTCGACTCTTACAAATGCAATGCATGGTATAGACTCAATCTAGGCCCAGAAATGCCTAAACCGTGCTCTGATACCACTAAATGTGACACCCCTTACCCGACTACAGTGTAGCCGAGCAAGTTATGCCACTCAGTGTGCCGAGCACTCTATTTTATCTTAATTAATTTATATCATGCTTTTGAATATAATTTGTGAAATATAATTTATTTAAGTCATTTATCGAAATTATAATTTATTTGAGGTTCCGAGAATTTTATAGAAAATCCGGCAGAGTACCGGCTAAAAATAGAGAAAACAGTTCTTCGGAACCTGTGAAAAACACTTCCTATGATCATATTCAATCATCTCATCACTCTCAAACTTCAATATCAAAATCTCAACATTTTTCACCATTCATTTCTCAATCATTCATCTCATGTGATAATCATGTACAAGTCACAGTTATGTATTCACTTTTCCTTTCACAAACACAATTTTCTTAACAATTCCTCTATTTGTCATTCATTCATTTCACATCATCATTAGACTCAAATCATAAATAAATTCTCACATGTGATTTATAATCACAATTTACAAGTACTTACATTAATACAAAATTATATTACATTTGTTTCAAATACACATGATAAAATAAGAGTTTAATTACAAAATTTACAAAAACCTCAAAATACAAAATGGGACCTAGTGTCCTACCAATGCACTGTGGATGGTGAGGTGACACAGACATTATGCAGAACTGTGAACTGCCTTACTGAATCTGTGGTCTACTGGGCCCTCTGTCCAAATCTACAGTACCTACGCGTTGCAAAAGCGACGCGCTAAGCATAAAGCTTAGTGGTGCCAATAATACAAGAAAATATAATATGCAAATAAAAATAATAATTTCCTTGCTATTGTGTTCATAAGAGATGAATAATTACTAACTTATTGTTTAGTCGAGGGCTAATCATGTTTTATGATATTAACTTCTTCATGCATTTCGTTAATTATTTTCTTCATGATCTTGAGCTTCATTGTATTTTTGTAATCGTTCCTGATACTTAATTTTCGTATTTTCTTTAATAATCAGTTCAATCATAGTTATACTTTTCCATGCCCAAGTAACCTATACTGGATGACTGGACTGGATAACGGGTCGTTGGCACTGGACACCGCGGTGCCTCGGGCCGTCATACCATGGGACGTAGAACATCAACCACGTATGCAGTCAGTATGGCTAAAAGCCATGATATCACATAATCGGGCATAAAAGCCATGAATACGGGCATAAAAGCCATGAATACGGGCATAAAAGCCATGAATACAGGCACAAAGCCTTTCGCAGTACTGCTAAAATAATACCCTATCGGCATGCCAAACTATCCAAACCAATCTTGTTAGGTATACTAGGGCATTTGATACTTTAAAATTCTTCAATCTTTGAATTTTAACTTTTGGTGTCACTATTCATTTTATTGGTCAACAAGGAAGTTGACTTTTGCATAGAAAGTAGGTACATTGACTTTGGCACTTCAAACATACCACATTTTTCATTTAAAACTTGTTGGAAGTGATCACCCTTACCATTTCTAGGCTTAAACTAAGAGAAACAAAATTTTCGGTTTTTGAAGCTTAACTTTACTATTCCATTAAGCACTGTTACAGTGGGAATTTGAGGAAATGGTAAACATGAAAGTTGTTCCTTATTTTGTCTAGTTGAATTTCCTTTTTTGAATCACTCCATTTGGAGTTTTGTAGCTCAAGTTATGGCCAAAATAAGTTTACTGTTCACGTGTACTGTTCCTGCTAAAATTTTGGGTTTTGGCAGATTTTGGTCCAACTTTGGTCAGTAATTTGACCAAGTTAAGTTCATAATTTGGTCTAACTTTCTTCATATGAAATGTTCTACCATGCCTTAGGTTTCCATCGGTTCAAGAATCGCCTAAATCCGAGTTTTCTAGAGAGAGTTATAGCCATCCAAACATTACTGTTCAAATGTAAATCTGCAGAGTTGCAGGTTTGATAACTCAACTTTGTTCAATAATTTGAATGGGTTAATGGCATAATTTGGGGTGATGTTCTTCATGAAAGTTGTTTGTCTATATCATATCTTATTTCTGTAAAAATTTCAGGTCAATTTGACCATTCTACAGTGAGTTATGGCCAAATGAACAGTTACTGTTCATTTGGTCATTCTGCAGGGGCTGTTTGCAGGGTGTCCGGAATGGGGCCAACTTTTGGTCCTCTTGCTTTGGTCTTTTGGGCATGGTTTCTTCAGTAAAAATGTGCCATTATAAGCCTAGTTTTATGCCCAATTGACCAAACACCAATTGGACCAACACAGCCAAAGATATGGCAGTCCAAGTGGACTGAAATTTCAGTCACTCTGCTACTGTCCTTAGGCAGCCTACACATTCACTTTGCCATACTATATTTCAGTCCAAATTGTGGTCAACTTACCTAAAATGGTCACTAATTGACCCTTATAATGTTCTTTCACAACTTCATAAGCTAAATCCAAGTTTCACACCTCAAAACCCTAATTTCCATTATAAATTTTCACAACTACCTTAATTAATCACTTTCATTCCTTACATATATATATATTTTTTAAACATACTCTCTAGTTCACTCTAAGTCCATCAAGACACTCAATCATGTTCCTTCTTTAGGGCTGCCAAAAATCATGGTGGACATACACATAACTTTTATTCATTTAAGTTACAAATTCATACTTGTTTCAAGTCTCTAGCATGGGATTAAAGAGTTTTAAGTATATATGTGCACTAACCTCTTGTAGGGCAGAATTTTCCCAAGTTAATCTTCACTTTCTTTCCCTTTCTAAGCTGCCAAACACTTCCCAAGAGGTAGAGACAAGTTTTTAGTGAAGGGACTTAGGGTTTTGGGGTGAGGAAAGCATGGAAATTGAAGCTTTAGAAAGTTTGTTAATGGAGGAGTGAGGGAGGAGGTGAAAAATGTTTTTGAAGGAGAAGAAGGGCTGCTGTTTGCTTTTTAATTCTTTGGTCTCCTTTGACTCTTTTTATTAGTTAATTTGATGGTTACTTAATTGTGATTGGTGGACAATTTTAAATGACCTCATCTTATGTCATAATTGGCATTTTATTGTATTTTCTTTTCTTTTCTCTTCTACTAATTTCAAATTAATTTTTCATCAACATTAATTCATATTTTATGTCATAATAATTATTTACTCAACTGGACAAGTCGGCCAAAAATCGTCTCTGAAGGCGAAATGACCAAAATGCCCTCCGTTTGGCTTAACGGGTTAAAATTGTCTGTACCGATTGAAAAATTTTTCTAAATATTTTCTTGGCATTCTAATGCGATAGGAACCTCAATGACCCTTCTCTGGAGTCCCAAAAATTATTTTATGAATTTTTCCCCGAGTCTAGGGCTTCTCGTTGCGAGAACCGCAACTTACCTCTGGTTACCCATCGCTTGGGCACCGGCTCATTTGACTTAGTTGCATTTTATTTCTAAAATTTTTACTAAATTTTTCTTATTAATATTTGAGTTAATTATGGTTCCTGACTTTAGTTTAAATATTTTTCCAGACGTTCTAGCTATCCGGACCGACACCGGTCACCGAAACAGTAGACTGTACGGAGTTGCTATGGGGAGGGTGTTACACCTTCTGTGTGCCCAAATACTTCAAACTTTTATGATCTGTGTATATATAACATCTCTCCCCATACAAGTAATGTCTTCAGATCTTCAAGGCAAAGACAATGGCCGCCAGCTCCAAGTCATGCGTAGGATAATTTCTCTCATGCGGTTTAAGCTGGAGTGAAGCACAGGCAATGACATTTCTATCTTGCATCAATACACAGCCTAATCCGTTATGAGAAGCATCACTATATATGGTATATTCCTTACCCAAAGTGGGCAAGGTTAAGACTGGAGCTTCAGTTAAACGCCTCTTTAACTCATCAAAACTTTTCTGCCACCGATCAGTCCACTAAAATTTTACATCCTTCCTAAGTAGCTTGGTCAGTGGAGATGCTAGCATGGAGAATCCCTCACAAACCTTCGATGATACCCAGCTAATCCAAGGAAACTCCGAACTTCTGTGACATTTCTAGGTGGCTTTCAATTAAGAATGGCTTCTACTTTGCTAGGATCCACCTGGATACCTTCTGCAGATACAATATGCCCCAAAAATGAAATCTCCTTTAGCCAAAACTCACATTTCGACAGTTTGGCATACAACTGCTTCTCCCTCAAAGTCTGCAATATTATCCTCAAAGTCTGAGAGGGTAATTCAAATCTTGGAGGACATGCTACGGGCTTGTGTGATTGAGTTTGAGGGCAGTTGGAACACACACTTGCCTTTGATTGAGTTTGCTTACAACAACAGCTACCAATCAAGTATTGGGATACCTCTATATGAAGCTTTGTATGGCAAAAAATGTAGAACCCCATTGTGTTGGGATGAAGTGGGAAAAAGAAAGTTGATTGGGCCAGAAATTGTTCAGCAAACTGAAGAGAAAATCAGATTGTTCAAAGATCGACTTAAGACTGCATCAGACCATCAGAAGTCCCACACTGATTTGAAGAGGCGAGATATTGAATATGCAGTGGTGAGAAAGTATTCCTTAATGTTTCCCCTTGGAAGAGAATTATGAGATTTGGCAGAAAGAGGAAATTGAGTCCTCGTTTCATTGGGCCATATGAGGTTCTGGAGAGAGTGGGTCCTTTGGCATATCGTTTGGCTCTATCTCTAGAGTTGGAGAAGATACATAACGTCTTCCATGTGTCTATGTTGAGGAGGTATAGATCTGACCCATCTCATGTACTACCAGTAGAAGAGATTAAGGTAAATCCAGACCTCACATATGAGGAAGAAACCATAGAGATTCTGGCTTATGAGGTGAAGTAGCTACGGAATAAGCAGATACCGTTAGTGAAAGTGCTGTGGAACCATTATTCAGGCCAGGAGGCTACTTGGGAACGAGAGGAAGACATGAGGAGACAGCACCCACAGCTGTTCAGAGACTGATACCAGGTAAAAATTTCAAGACAAAATTTATTTTAAGAGGGGCAGAATTGTAACACCTCTATAGGCGTAGCCTGGTACATTTTACTGTTTCGGTGACCGGTGTTAGTCCGAACAAGTAAGAGAAGTAGAATCACATCTAAGACACCTAGTTAAACCCTGAACACAAATATTAGTAATTGCCAAATAGTTAAGTATAAAGAAGAAAAATAGAACATAAAAAGTTAAATGAGCGAGGAGTCACAGCGATGGGTGATCTTCTCGGGAATGACTACGAGGTCAGTCTAAACTCAAATTTCAAATCATAAAATATGATGCCGCGGTCCTTAGGACCATTACGAACACAGTGGAAAAGAGAAAATTGTGAAAAAGAGTTCTAAAGTAGGTCAAATAATTAGGTCAGGGATCCAAAAGAAATATCGGATAACTTGCAAACCAGATTGAACCAACGAGGGGCAACTTGGTCAATTCATCCCTAGAGCTGACTCCTGACCTAACTGTCCAATAAAATTGGAGAAAAAAAATTTCGAGATCAAGAATTAAATTAAAGAACTAATGGAAAAATAAATGCAAAAGAAAAAAAAAAGTGTTATTACATCACTTGGATGACATCATGGTGATGTCAAAATCCAATTTATTTTCCCTATAAATATTGACCAAGTCAACTAAGACTAAAAGACTTAAAATACACTAAAAAGAAAAAGAAAAATCAGACCTTCTTCCTCACCTAGCCGGTTGCCCTTCTCTCCCTCACTTCACCATTAAAGAAAACTCCATTAAAGCTTAAAACCAAGCTTTCTTCCAACCACCTAACCCTACTTTGTCCCCAAATTCTTTATTAAAACTTGTTAGACCAACTTGAGAAGGTGATTGATCAAGAAAAGGAAGGAGGAAAAATAGAGATAGAAGATCTGAAATTCAAAGAAAGAAGTTAGTCATCAATCACTTAATTTTTCTTTAAAATTCATACCAATATGCTTTAATAAACTTAGAAATTGTGTAAAATCAAACAAAAACAATTGTTGAAGGACCAAACATGAAATTCATCCAGCTAGGGTTAGGGTTTGAAATGAATTAGTTTGAAGTGTTTGAATGGTTACTTGAGGTGCATTAGGTGTGGAGATCATGAATGTGCACTTTGAATGCATTAAATTGAACTTTATGTGTAGTTAGGGTTTAAGCATTTTCAAGAAATTGGAGAAAAATTTAAGAATTGGCTAAATGATGTAGTTAATCTTATTTGAGTTAAGTAATGGTCAATTGTGACCATTTGTGGTGTGTATGAATTGTTGGAACCAAGTTCCAATTCGGATTGGTGAAGGTCAATCTGCAGGCAGCTTGACCTAGGTCTCTTTCAGGGACCAAAACTGAAAATTTACCAACCCAATTGGTGTGAGGCCAATTGGGAATGAAACTAGACAGAAAATGGCACATTTTTCATTTAGGAATCATGCTCAGAAAGTGACAATAACTTAGTGACCAATTAGGCCAAATCTGGAATTAGGCAAATTGACCTATACAAAAATGACCAAATAAATAGTAGTTACGTGGTCTAGGAACGTCCAAATGACCTGAATTTTATACTGATAGAAAGCTGAGACATAGCCCTACAACTTTCATGAAGAAAACAAACTCAAATTTTGACCATAACCTATTTGAAAAACCACATGCAATCAACCCACAAAAACTGCCAATAACTAGGAATTTACCCAGAATTCTGTGTAACACTAAATCCGGCCAGCTATATTCAAATGGTTATAACTTAGGCTACAAAACTCCAAATGGAGTGATTCAAAAAGAGAAATAAAGTTAAGATAATAAGGAACAACTTCTATGAAGAAAACTTAGCCAAATTACTATAGCAACATGACTAATAGAATAGTGAAATACAGGGTACCAAATCTGAAATTTTGGAATTTCACCTAAGAGACTTAAGATTTGACGAAAACAACCAAAACCAACAAGTTAGGTAACCAAAATGTGGTATGTGGGTGAAATAAAATTCTCATACCTATTAGGCATTAGAAAGTCAACAAATTGACTTAAATAGTATCGTAAATAGTAACCCCGAAATGCAAAATTCAAAGAACGTTAATTTAAGTACATTAGAGTTAGAATTATAGAATTTATTATAAGTTATAATACTGAAATACTATGAAATTGTGTGTTTCAGTTGAAAAGAATACCGAGAAAGAACCTGAGGCATCGAGTCAAGGCCAAGAGACGACTCGTATAAGGTTTGTGCACCACATAGAAATTTCTGTAAATTTTCTTCTGCAAATTATTTTGAATGAATTGTGATATTAAATTGTGACTTAATTGTATTGAAATGTTTATTATGCTTTTGACTTAAATTATTGAAAGTTTACTTGTATGTGTTTGAAATGGCAATAAATGTTTAGTAAATTACTAAGACAGTTTTGAAACCACAGTGTCATGACCATATATTTGAATGTCTCACTAGCATGACAAATGGGAGAAATTAGTTTTGAATTTTGATTCCTTTTCTGGTTGAAGTGTTGAGGTGTGTACCAGTAGAAGAAGAAATTTGAATGGGTACAAATATATTTAAGCTAGCTAACCTTGTGATTTCTCATAAGCCTCCAGCTATTGAGATGAATATATTTCGAATGGCATGATATAACTGTGTGTTTTTATGAAATTGATTTGAGAATTCCTAAATGAAATTGTTGGACTAAAAGTTTTCTTTCATTTTCAGCAATGTGTTTGAATAAGTATGATTTGAATTATGCATAAATGTTATTTTAGTATATTGTGCACCATTGAGTCATACTACTCAGCAATGGCTATTATTGCTGTTGCAGATATAGAGACTAGAGAAGCAGCAGAGTGAGCTACTGAGGATATTGGAGCTACACCCCTAAAGTTCTGTTGGGTATATTTTATACCCTGATTGTAATATTTATTTTGATGTATATAAATGTATATACATGTATAAACTAGTCATGAGCAGTTGTATAGAGTTTGTAATAATATTATTTTGGTGTTGCTAATGTAAAGTTTGGTTAATGAATGTAAATTGTTTTTACTTTAATGAAAAATGAATGGAATTATTGAGTATTATTTTTTATGACAATTGAATTGAGAAATGATGTTGAATTGTGTTAAGGTAGTAGTGAGTTTGATGAAAAAGAATTATAGGAAGTGTTTTTATAGGTATTTGAAGAATTGTTTTCTTAAAATACAGACGGCACTCTGCCTAAATTTTTCCAAAATTTGCGGACAAATAAGAATGAACAAAAATTTAAACTAGTTTTTAAACTTCTATTAAATGTAAGAAAATGCTCACCACTTCCAAAAAAGTAAGAAAATGGTTTTAAAATCCCTTGTAGGGCACTTAATGAGTTATCAGTAGGTAAAGTTCGGTAGTTCATTAGGTGTTCTACGGGATCATGTTATGCCTTACAGAGGGGTAAGATGTGACACGGCCACCAAGAGATCCCTGGGAACCGCATGCTCTACAACAGCATTAACTTTTGGAGTTCCATAGCCCCGAACACGATGCTGTATAACTCCAGCAAGTCAAAATCCTTGGGTATCACTAGTCCAGCCCTGTGTTACATGCACCAGTTAGCCGCCCACGCCATCATGGGCCATGGTGACAGCCTTGGCATGGTAAATGCTAGCGAGCTCTTTTTCCTGTGGTGTATGGTCACCGGGCAGCGCTGCAGCATCGGCTTCTTTTTATGTAACCACCTCTACCGCCTCTATCATCAGCCTACCAGGCACATCGTCCTTGGTGGCCTCATCACAACCATCGCCCTCCACTTTGAATTCATCCCAGGACATCATAGGCTATGCTCCATCAATGGAACATCAAGAATCGATCAAACCATCTGCATATCAATGGGGATATGTAAGAAGGTCGGCAACACTTACTACCTACTTGATTCCGAAGGGAATGCCATCCCTCAGAGGGACGAAGCACAAAAAGAATTTGGCGAGACCTCGCAGCCACAGGCAGAAGCCTAAGAGCCATTGTTTCATAAGTCCCCCACTCGAGCGCCTCCATACACACCACCACCCACAGACCCGGTCCTCGCTTACCTATAGTGTATGGAGACCACCATCAACAACAGGATGCGAGCAATCGAGAAGAGCCTCCAGGAAGCCCACAATAAGCTAGACATGCTAATGGAGAAGCTCAATGAAGAGGAGCCATCATCGCCATCATCACCATTAGAGACCTTTTAGAGCTAGGACTATAGGATAGGCTCTTTATTGTAAAATCTTACATACCTTAGTCCTAAATTGCAATCATAGGTCTCTTTTATTTGCTTTTTGTCCAACCTTTCCATGCTTAATACATAATATGCTTTCTTATTATTTTTGTATGATTTTCTCTAATTTTGCATATTATGTTGACATTGAGAAAAATGTCCGATTCGAGTTTGGAGGGATACAAGTGCATTTCATGTCTTGCATATCATTACATTCATGTCAAAGGATTCAATTTTGAGCCACCAAGAATTGAATCAGGGCATTCCTAGGTGCATTTCATTCATTTATTTTACAAGAGTTGCTGAAGGAGTACATAATCAACACTTGATCTTGAATTCCTTTCACTAGTCCCACCAATGCTCTTGACCTCCTTGATCTTCTTGCAATCCAATTACATTGTAATCCTTGGCATACCAAGGCGAATTTACAAGAATATGGACTTTAAAGTCCTCAAATAAATTAAATTACAACCCAAAATTATTACAACACTTATAATACATGTCACCAAAAATAAAATTAATTATTTTACAACCTAAAGAAAAATAAAAGAAATAATTCCAATCACATTGGTCTTTTATTGTCCATGATCATCCATCATGCATATTACCATTTAATAATTAAATAAAATATACATACTAAAATTAAATTGAATGTCTCATATTCAACTAAAAAATTCATATTTCAATCTCATTCAAATAAATTTAAAAATTCATATTTGAATCTCATTCAAACAAATTTAAAAATTTAGATTTGAATCTCATTCAAACAAATTTAATCAAAATTTAATTGTGTGATTAAAATTCTTAATTAAACAATTTAATTAAGTGTGGGCCTTAATTCATATACAACAATTGTATAAAGAATCACCAAGTAACCATGCGCACCATTGGTGCACAAAGCATACCGCCACATATATCATTCTAACCAGCAATGAATCAATCAAAATTTGGTTAAATCACACAATTAAATCTCATATTAAGCAATCTAAATGGCAAATATAGTGGCTCTGATACCAATTGAAGGAGTGGAAGCATGTAGATTTTTAGATTAGAGCATTGAATTTAAAAATTTCTTATAGGGTTTCATGCATCATGCCACATCCATTATGTACCTAATTAATTTCAATGCTCAATTGCATATTAAAACACTTTTAATATGTATTAGGATTTACATTTTCCATTTAAGATTTTTGAATTAACAAATTAATTTAATTGAACCCTAGTTTAAAAGAAGAATATGTGCACTAACCTTTTGATGCACTATTGATGTAATTGGTACCTTTAGGAAGCACCTGGGACCTCAAATGTTATCCCTCTAGCTTGTCCACACCAAGATCACCAATGGGCAGTCCCCAATCTTGCTTCTCAAGCCTTGCCAATCAATTATAAATTGCGTTTTTGCCTTTAGAGAGGTTGTATGTGTGTATAGGACACTAGAAACAATTTATAGCAATTTTAATTCAAAGAAAACAATTGATTTCTCTTTGAATTGATGAGAAAAGATGAAGTGAGGGGAGGGAGGAAGAGGTGCCACCACACATAAGAGAGAATAAGAGTGAGTGTTTCTTCTTTTCTTTTCCCTTTTATAATTAGGTAATCACTTAAACCCTATGCCACATGTCACCTCCACATTGCATCTTATTTTTAATTGACCTAATCACATTAAGCCAAGTGTCAAAGCTAAACTTAATCTTGACTTTGATCATCTTACATGATAAGAAGACAAATGGCAAGCTAATATGGTACCATGTGTCACAATCTCATGGTACCACATGTCACCCTGTGAAATGATCAAATTATCCTTATGTTTTAATTTTGAGTTCTCAACCCAAAATCATTATTTCTTCTCTTCAAATCAATTTATATCAAATATAAATTAATTAATTAATCTCTATTAATTAATTTCTCACAATTAAATTCATATTTAAACACTTTAAATATACATTTAACTTGTACTATACATTTAACTTGTACTATACATCCATTAACCTAGATTTGGTTTCAAGCCATGCTGGAGACTTTGCAATCTTATTGCAAACCAAACCTATTTAATTAATCAATTAAACTCTTTAATTAATCAATTAAATCATATTTAACTTGGTGATTAATGATAAGTGCATAATTTATTAATTTTACTCCCATCACATTTAGAATTTTTAGTGTGTTTTTATGTTTAATTCAGTTGATTAAAATATATTTATCATTTAGGCATATTTTTAGATAGTTGTGGAATAATTGTGTTAAATGAAGAAATTTTTAGCATTTGACCTTTGCAGCATTTTTTAGGTGTTTCTAAAGTTGTGGGTCTCCAAATTGAGTGTTGTTTAATCCATTGAAAAGCTAAGATAGAGCACTTCAAAAGATAAAGAGGGACTAAAGCCAAATTTGTAACACCCTCCCGGTAGCAACTCAGTACATTCTACTGTTCCGGTGACCGGTGTCGGTCCGGACAGCTAGAACGTTCGGAAAAATATTTAAACTAAAGTGAGGAACCATAAATAACTCAAATATTGATAAGAAAAATTTATTAAAAATTTTAGAAATAAAATACAAACAAGTCAAATGAGCCGGTGCCCAAGCGATGGGTAACCGGAGGGAAGTTGCGGTTCTCGCAACGAGGAGCCCTAGACCCCGGAGGAAAAATTATAAAATAATTTTTGGGACTCTAGAGAAGGGTCATTGAGGTTCCTATGACATTAGAATGCCAAGAAAATATTTAAAAAAATTTTCAATCGGTACAGACAATTTTGACCCGTTAAGCCAAACGGAGGGCATTTTGGTCATTTCACCTTCAGAGGTGATTTTTGGCCGACTTGTCCAGTTGAGTAAATAATTATTATGATCTAAAATATGAATAAATATTGCTAAAAATTAAATTGAAAATGAGTAGAGAAGAGAAGAAAAGAAAATGAAAGAAAATGCTAATTATGACATCATATGATGTCATTTAAATTTCCTCCACCAATCACAATTTGTTAAACTTATTAAAAGAGATAAAAGAGACCAAAAATATGAAAAACCAATCTGCATCTTCAACCTTGGGCAGCCTAAAAAACGTTGAGAGAGAGAGAGAGAAGAGGTTCCACCATTAAAGCTCCTTTAAGCTTCATTTCTCTCTTGTTTCCACTACTAAACCCTAACCCCTTTCATTAAACCTTGACCATATCACTTGGGGAAGCTTTTGGCAGCCAAGAAGAAGAAGGAAAGTGAAGTTTTAGCTTGAAGAAATCTGCCCTACAAGAGGTTAAAGTGAGGTTAGTGCTATCCTTTCACTCACACTCCTTTAATCCTTGTTAGAGCATCATTTTAAGTTAAGAAATTGTAAGAATTTGAAGTAAATTATATGTGTTAGGGCATCTTCAATTTTTGGCAGCCCTAAGGAAGGATGAGGTTGATTGTTTTAATGAATTTAGAATGGATAGAAATGATGTTTAAGGTATGAATATGCATGGATGTTGAATTAGTGTGCTAATTGAGGTTTATGGATAATTTAAATTGGACATTAGGGTTTTGAGAAGTGAAACTTGGATTTAGCTTATGGAATTGTGAAAGAACATTATAAGGGTCAATTAGTGACCATTTTAGGTATGTTGACCATGAATTGGACTGAAAAATAGTATAGCCAAGTGAATGTGTAGGCTGCCTTGTTAGTGCAGCAGAGGGATTGAAAATTCAGTCCACTTGCACTGCCATAACTTTGGCTGTGTAGGTCTAATTGGTGTTTGGTCAATTGGACATGAAACTAGGCTTATAATGACACATTTTTGCTGAAGAAACCATGCCCAAAAGACCAAAGCAAGTGGACCAAAACTTGGCCCCAATCCGTATACTCTGCAAACAGCCCCTGCAGAAATGACCAAATGAACAGTAACTGTTCATTTGGCCATAACTCACTGTAGATATGGTCAATTGACCTGAAAGTTTTACAGAAACAAGTTAAGACATAGACAAACAACTTTCATGAAGAAACCTGCCCCAAATTATGACCAGAACCTAACCCAAATGGCAGTCACAGTTACTGTTCAAACCTGCAACTCTGCAGATTTTCATTTGAGCAGCAATGTTTGGAGGACTATAACTCTCTCTAGAAAACTCGGATTTAGGCGATTCTTGAACCGATGGAAACCTAAGGTATGGTAGAACATTTCATAAGAAGAAAGTTAGACCAAATTATAAACTTAACTTGATCAAATTACTGACCAAAGTTGGACCAAAAATCTGTCAGACCCAAAATCTCAGCATGAACAGTGCACGTGAACAATAAACTTATTTTGGCCATAAATTGAGCTAAAAAACTCCAAATGGAGTGATTCAAAAAAGGAAATTCAACTAGACAAAATAAGGAACAACTTTCATGTTTACCATTTCCTCAAATTCCCACTGTAAAAATAACAAATGGAACAGTAAAGATGAAGCATGAAAACTGAAAATTTTGCTCAATTAGCATTAAGCTTAAAAATGGTATTGGCAACCAATACCAACAAGTTTGAAATACAAAATGTGGTATGTTTGAGGTGTTAAGACCAATACACCTATTTTCTATCCAAAAGTCAACATTTTAGTTGACTAATGAAATGAATAGTGACACCAAAACTTGAAATTCAAAATTTGAAATTAGAAATGCATCTAGGGGACTTTAAATTGCAATTGGCAATTAATACTAGTAAATGTAAAACTCAAAATGTGGGATCTTGGTGTAATTAGAATTAATATATCCACTAAGTATAAAAAAGTCAACATTTTGGTTGACTAGTAAGGTGAATAGTAATAAAAATGATTAGTAAATTAAGATGAAAACCTAGAACCAATTCTAAGCTTAAATGCTTAGAATTGTATGAAAAATGTAGACTATGCATCCTAGTCAAAATTGTTAAAAAGGAATTAAGGCCATAAATTTGAAATCCATGAAATGTTTATGGATTTCTTGAAACATGAAAAATAAGTCACCTAATTGATGTGAATAGATAGTTAGGGCTTATATGCCCATCACAAATGGAATTCATAAAATATTAGAAACTCAACTTGAAATATAAAATTTGTAATTACATAAGTAGATTCTTGAATGTATAAATGAGAAAGGAAAAATGTTTTGAATATAATGGTACATGTGAACAATTGTTTAGAATTGCGATCAATATGAATAACATAATGAATGGATAAATAAACCATATTAATGTATGAATGAGACATTAGTTCTCATTATTGTAAAGAGGAGAAGTATTTTGAGTACAATGGTATAAAAGAATAATTGATGTGAATTGTGATCATATAAATGATCCAATGAATGTATGAATTATGATTGAAATTTTTCATGAAAAAATGAAGTCATAAAGCACAATATATTAACATTTTAAAATATCAAATGCCCTAGTATACCTAACAAGATTGGTTTGGATAGTTTGGCATGCCAATAGGGTATTGTGTTAGAAGTACTGCGAAAGGCTTTATGCCTGTATTCATGGCTTTATGCCCGTATTCATGGCTTTTATGCCCGTATTCATGGCTTTTATGCCCGATTATGTGATATCATGGCTTTTTAGCCATACTGACTGCATACATGGTTGATGTTCTGCGTCCCATGGTATGACGGCGAGGCACGCGGTGTCCAAGTGCCAACGACCCGTTATCGATCGATCGCCTAGTATAGGTTACTTGGCGATCAATTAAAGTATTATTCAATTCGAGCTAAGTTAAGTTAAATATAATGAAAATCGATACAATTAAATTAAGTATTGAATGAATAAGCAAAAGAGATTAGCAAAAGAAACATAACAAAAATATAAATTGCGAGCAAATGCAGGACTTGAAATACAATACGAGATAGAATAAATTATATACCGCTAGTATTACTGAAAAGTTATAAACTAAGCACTTCCAAAGAGGAACAAACTAGTATATAAGATCGTTGATACTAGAAATACCATACCAAATTAAATTGACTCTGAGTATCTGAATTATCATTTATTTCTTTCTTTACTTGTATATATTATTTAGTTATATTATTGCACCACTAAGCGAAATGCTTAGCGCGATGGAATTGCTTCCTCATGCAGTCTTCAAGGTAAAACCAGATGGTATCGATTGAGATTTTGGAGTCGGATCTGCGAAGTGTCGTAAGAGTTCAAGATTGTCACCTCCTCAGCAATGCATGTAGATAGGGCTCATTTTATACATGTTATGTATATTGTTCATTCCTAGCACATTGTAAATTATTTGTATATCTTGTACAAAATAAACTCATGTAATTAACCTATGAATTATGGAAGCTATTCAAAGTAAGTATTTTAGTATGTGAATTGAATTTGAGTTATAATGAGATTATACTTGTGAATATTGAGATATTGAAAATCTAATGAGATTTCTGAGAAATCTGGATACTGTATTGAGATACAATATGTTTGAAATTTTTTGAGACTATTAAGTTTGAGAAATTGAGTATATATTGAAATTGTCTTTGTGAGTTCGAAGAATGTTAGTCCAAATTACAGCCGACACTTTGTCGGATTATCGTTAAAATTTTTGAAATTTCCAATTTAGTTAGATTTTGATAAAAGTAAAAATAGCCTAAATCTTCAATAAAGTTTTTGAATAAATAAATCAATGACTATAATGAAATCAGATAAAATAGAGTGCTCCGGCACACTGAGTGGCATAACTTGCTCGGCTACACTGTAGTCGGGTAAGGGGTGTCACAAAATTAGTCTCCAAAGTTGACAAAATGAGCCATTGATCTATTGCAAAAGCCTAGACTTGATGTGTCATGACTAGTTTCTGTAACACCCCTATTTGTATAGCCTGGTATATTTCACTGTTCCGGTGACCGGTGTCGGTCCGGACAATTAAGAGGATTAGAACCATACTTAAGACAACTAGAGAAACCATAAACACAAATAATTAGTAATGTTCAATTAGTTAAGTATAAATAAGAAAAACAGAACATAAGAAGTTAAACGAGCCGAGAGTCACAGCGATGGGTGACCTCCTCGGGAATGACTGCGAAGTCATTTTAAACTCAAATTTTGAACCGTAAAATGTGACGCTGCGGTCCTTAGGACCCTTATGAACACAGTGGAAAAGAGAAAATCACGAAAAAGAACTGTTAAGCCAGTCAAATAATTAGGTCAGGGAGCCAGAAGAAATATGGAATTATTTGCAAACCGGGATGAACTGGCGAGGGACAATTTGGTCAATTGACCCCTAGAGCTGACTCCTGACCTAACTCTCAAATAAAATCGGAGACAAGAAAATTTCGGAATCGAGAATTAAATTAAAGAACTAATAGAAAAAAATAAATAAAAAATAAAAAAGAAAAAATGGAAAAGTAAAAAGGTGATGACATCATGCATGACCTCATGCATGATGCCATAAAGGAATTAATTAAATTATTTATTAATTTAGATTTTGTGGTCTTCCATAAGCCAAAATTAGATAAAATAAAAGAAAAGAAAAAAAAAAAAAAACATTTAGTCATCTTCCACCTCTCTTTGCCGCCTCACTCTTCCCAAATTCCTCCATGAAAGTTCTTCATTTAAGCTTGCACTTAAGCTTAATTTTCCTCCACTCAACCTTCATAACTCCCCTAAAAACCTTACTAGAGCTTGTTATTGCAACTTAAGAAGAAGATTACAAGAAGAAAGAAGAGCAAAAGATAGAGAATTGAAGTTTTAGGAGAGGTTAGTATGTTAACTTGTTATTTTCCTTTTTAAATGCATAATTAGTTGTTGAAATGAGCTTAGAAACTAATGAAATGAAATAAAAATATGGGGAGAGGACAAAACTGAATTTTCAGCCAGCTTGAAGGGGAGTATGATTTTGTATGGTTTGATGGATTTGAATGAGTTTAAAAACCTTATTTAGTTGAATGGTTAAGATTGAAATGCTTAAATGAGATTGAATGCAACAATTTAGTGTGATTAGGGTTTGGAGGCCTAGGGTTTTGAGGAAAAAATTTGGATAAATAAGTAAATGATGTATTTGACTTATTGTGAAGTGAAAAATGGTCATTTGTGACCAAATGAGTTGTGTTTGAATTGTTGGAATTGAAGCTAAATTCGGAGAGTCAACTTTGAAGGACCAAAACTGAAATTTTACAAGTCCAATTGATATGGCACCAATTGGGGATGAAAATAGACATAAAATGACACAATTTTCATTCAGGAACCATGCTCAAAAAGTGACCAAAACCTAGTGAACAAATTGACCAAAATTGGATAAGTGCAGTCTGCCACTGTACAAACTGACCAAATGAACAGTGTTTGTTTATTTAGTCATAACTCGAGCTAGACAAGTCCAAATGACCTGAAATTTTACCAGTGGTTATATGAGATATAGACCTAAAACTTTCATGAAAAACACAAGTCCAAATTCTGCCAGAAACCAAGCCATTTGGCCACCCCAAGTTGGTGACCCAAAACTGCCAGCACCACAAATTGCCCAGAAAATCTGGGTTGTGTCCAATCCGGCAGCCCAGGTTCAAATAGCCATAACTTGAGCTACAAAACTCCAATTGGGGTGATTCAAAAATGAGAATAAACTTAAGACAATAAGGAACATTTTCTATGAAGGAAGTTTTGTCAAATTCCAACAGTAGATTGACCAATGGAACAGTGCAATTAGGGACACCAAAACTGAAATTTGACAATTTTGCCAAAAGGACTTAAGCTTTGAGAAAATGACCAAAATCAACAAATTTAATGACCAAAATGTGGTATGTGGGTGAAGTTGGAGTTCCCATACCTATTAAGCCTTAAAAAGTCAACAATTTGACTTGAATAGTGTAGTGAATAGTAACCTGAAACACAAAAACTTCGAGAACGTCGAAAAAAGCTAGGTAAAAATGAAGTGAAATTTATTTTTAGATTTATGCTAAGTTATGGTACTGAAACACTGTGAAACTGTGTGTTTCAGCTGAAAAAGACTTGGAAGCTCTGAGAGACTGAGTCAAGGCCTAGAGGCGACTCACGTCAGGTCTGTGCACAGTAATTGTTGTTTAAATATATGATTCTTGAAAATTTGATTTTTTTTGAGTTAATTATGAATTGTGTTTCCATTTATGATTGTGAATATGACTTTGAAAATTTACCAGAATTCCAATAAATTATTTGCATAAATTTTTTTGAATTGATTTTATGTTCACACTTAGCATTACAGTATCACATTATTCCTCCTCCATTTATGGGGTTGAGATCGTTTATTTTCCTCCCTCTCTGGCTTGCTAGTTGAGGTTGAGATCGGATCTAGCTAGCCACCTCCCTCATTGATTTTGATTAATGGGGTTGTAGATTGCTTTGTCGTGGTGTACAACACGGCATTGATCAGAAATTTTGTGTCATGACTTAAGTGTATATAATTTTGGCAACACTGTGTTTAATAAATTATTTGACTAAATGGTGTTGTTATGAGCTTTGATATTTGTGAAATGTGATTAAGAATTATTCAAATTGTGTTTCATCAATGAACAATTTATGTATTGCATTTTAAATTTTTATTGTGCACCACTGAGTATTTTTATACTCAGCGATAGCTTATTTTGCTGTCGCAGATAAGAGCAAGGAGAAAGCAGCAGAGTGAGCTGCTATCGAATTGTGGACCACATCGATCATTTTGTACGGGTATTATTTTATACCCTTGTAGATAATTTTGATGTAAATATAGAAATGTTGTATGTATCAATATAAGTTGAGCAGTTGTAAATAAATTGTAATAATATTATTTTGGATTTCCTTCTGTAAATTTAATATTTGTACATGTGAATTTCATGTTTTATGCCTTATGAATGAAGTATTAAATATTTTGAGATGATGAATTTTGATTTGTATTGTGGAATTACTTTGAAGTGATTTGAATTGAGTTGATTGAGATTTATTG
This sequence comes from Hevea brasiliensis, assembly GCF_030052815.1. Classification (NCBI taxonomy): domain Eukaryota; kingdom Viridiplantae; phylum Streptophyta; class Magnoliopsida; order Malpighiales; family Euphorbiaceae; genus Hevea; species Hevea brasiliensis. The sequence goes on from NC_079494.1 coordinate 70,155,835, forward strand.
GAGGTTGGGAGTTGTGAAAAATTTTTGGAAGTATTTTTCTCAGGTATTTGAAGAACTGTTTTCTCCAATTACAAACGGAACTCTGTCAAAATTTTTATAAAATTTGCGGCAAAATTAAAATGGACAAAAATTTTTACTAGTATTTAAACTTTGAATAAATGGTTTTTAATTCCTACCAAAATGCTCACCACTTCCAAAATGTAAGAAAATTGTTTTAAAATCCCTTGTAGGGTACTTAATGAGTTATCGGTAGGTGAAGTTCGGTAGTTCATTAAGTATTCTACGGGATCATATTATGCCTTACAGAGGGGTAAGGTGTGACAGTTTCGGTATTTATTTTATATCTAGAGTCTCAGTGTCACACCCTACCCCTCTGTAAGGCATAACATGATCCCGTAGTATACTTAATGAATTACCAACTCCGTCTACTGATAACCCATTAAATACACTACAAGGGATTTTAAAATTTTCTCTTACTTCTTTTACAGTGGTGAGCACTATTTACAGGTGTTAAAAACCTTTTTGAACTGAAGTGATAGAACTAACACATTTGAATTATTTAGAATTTCTGTAAAAATTTTGGCAGAGTGCCATCTGTATTTTGGATAAAACAGTTCTTCAGAAAAACCTGTAAAAAGCACTTCAATATATATTTCCAAATCTCAACTCCAACATGTTTCTCAACACAACATATTTCTCAACTCAAATCCATAGTAATTTTTCAAAGACTGAGATACAAGAAATATAATACAATTTTTTTTCAAGTCAAAATAACTCATAATTTATTTTACAACTTTAATGTACAATTTTATTTTACAACTGCTCAAAACTAAGAACAATATATACATACAGTGAACATACATTACAGTATAAAATGCAAAATGTGGTATACTCAATATACCCGATGATCTCTCAATGTAGTACTAGCAGCCTAGTCTGCTGCCCTGTCAGTCTGTCTACCTGCGACAGCAATGAAAAGCTATCGCTGAGTAAAATTTACTCAGTGGTGCACAATAACAATTTGAAATGCGATATATAAATCTTTTATTGACAGTTCACAAATCAAATGATTCATAATTCCATTTCACAATTTCCAAAATTCACTTAACACAAATTTGATCAAGTAATTGAATAATATCGTTTTGCAAATCAATAACACAATTCGATCAAATAACTGGATAATACCGTTTCGCAAATCATTAACACAATTCGATCAAATAACTGAATAATACCGTTTTGCAAATCAATAACACAATTCGATCAAATAACTGAATAATACCGTTTTACAAATCAATAACACCATTCGATCAAATAACTGAATAATACCGTTTTGCAAATCAATAACACAATTCGATCAAATAACTGAATAATACAATTTTGCCAATCGATAACATAATTTAGGCCATGACACAATTTTTCCACACATGTCATGTTGTACACCACGACAAGACACAGTCACCCCAATAATCGAAATCAATGAGGGAGGAAGCTAGCTGAATAATGAGTACTCATCCACACTCACCTCAGACTAGGAAGTCAAAGAGGGAGGAACATAATCACACTCACCCCAGACTGATAAGTCAAAGAGGGAGGAATATCACACTCACCCCATAAATGGAGGAGGAACATAGTAACAGTGTCATGCCAAGTGTGAATCAAAATAATTTCAAATCACAATATTTCATACAAACCATAAATCACATTTTATCTCAAAATTTCCATTTGCAAATTTGGCAACACAATAAGTTCCAAATAATATTCCCAAAAACAAAGCAATCAAAAATTATTCATAACTCATTTCTCCAAATAAATTTGCTAGTAAAAGCAGTGAATATAAAAGTATTGTGCACGGACACAATTTAAAATAATAACATACAAATAATTATAATTTACTTCAATTGAAAATTTCAAAAGAAATACTTATTATGCACAAACATAATTTAAAACAATAATGTACAATAGTCATAATTCATTTCAATTGAAAAATTCAAAAGAAATAGCTGTTGTGCACAAACACAATTTAAAATAATAACATAGAAATAATCGTAATTTATTTCAATTAAAAAATTCAAAAGAAATACTTATTATGCACAAATACAATTTAAAACAATAACATACAATTAATCATAATTTATTTCAATTGAAAAATTCAAAAGAAATAATTATTGTGTACAAACCTCTGATAACTGTCTCTTGGCTCTGACTCAGTGTTTCCTTCCCCTCCCTGAGTCTTTGCAAACTGAGAAACACAATTTGAAGTGTTTCAGTACTCATTTAAACTGTCTCTAACGATAATGCTTGATAATTAATTCACTGAATTCATTTATTCGCTTAGTCAACCTACTATGTCGACCCTTGGTACATTCTAGGTAATTTAGGTTTTAATGTCATTAATATGTCACATTCGATAGTCTTTTAGGGTTGGTACATGTTACCAAATTTATTTCCGTGTATACTGCATTTTCTTGTGATTTGCTGGATTCCGGGATACTAGTTTGACCTAGCCGGACGACCTAGTTCCCCCTGTTTTCGGGTTTTCGATCAAAACTACAAACTTGTAGATCTATGTCTTATTGCACGCGAGGCAAAATTTCAGGTCATTCCGAGTTATGTAGACCAAGTTATGGTCATTTTACTATTGCTGGTCAAATTGCACCAAAATTGGTCATTTTAGGTCACTTTAGGTCATTTTAGGTTCGGCCAGTTTTTGGACCCGAACTTGTGCAAGCTGTTTGACTTACTTATGGTCATTTCTGGGCTTTGGTGTCTTCATAAGACTTGTAGATATGGGTCTTAACTATTCATGGTTAAAATTTCAGGTCAATTGGACCTGTTTTGAGTGAGTTATGGCCTAAACACTAACTGCTGCCCAAATGGTCAGTTTTCAGGCCTCAATTGCACTTAATCCGGATTTGGTCATTTTTCAAGCTACCTTGCAAGTAGAATTTTGGCAAGCTTCCTTCATGAAAGTTGGCACATTTTGTGCTTAGTTTCACCTCCAATTGGTCTCATACCAATTGGAGCCACACACTTAAAGTTATAGGCCTAAAATGCATACTGCCCTATTGCACTTTCTTTATTACTCATCAAAGCTCACTTTTAGCATTTACCAATTCACACATTCTTACTCAATCTGGTTTGTACCATAACCTAAACATATTTTACCACATATTGTTGATCATTTTGGCTGCTTACAATCACATTCAACATACAACATAAAGTACAGAATTTACCAAGTCCAAGTTACACACAATTTAACTACATAACAAGCTCATTTACATGCCTAAACTCAAACCCTTGTACACATATACAATATGCCATAGCAAGCACCATAATTCAACCATGTAATTTCATAAACCAACCCATGAAATAACATTTTTTTGGTTCACAATGCAAGCTGCCAATTCATACATCACACTCCATTAATTTCCAAGCTTCAAATTTCAAATACACATCCACATATACTAAGTATACATCACCCAAATAATTTCCTACACACCTATACATTTAATCAATCTTTTAATCTACCATTTAGAAGCAAGAATAAGCTGTTCTCAAAGTGTTTCCATGGCTGCCAAAAATACAGCTCTCCCTTTAAACATCAAACCTCAAAATTCTTTCCACAATGCAAGTACGCATAACATCCACACAAACTTTAATGAAGCAAGTATCAAAAATATATACTTACCACTTTTGAAATTCTTCAACACCTCACCAAAACTTAAATTTCTTGCTGCCTATCTACTGCCCAAGTTGTATAGAACAACTTTAGTGAAGGACTCTTGAAGAAACTAGGGCTTGATCATGGAGGATTGGAGCTTCATGCATGAATGGCCATGGAGTTTTCTTTGGGATGCATTCGGTTGGTTCATTTGCTGGAGGTTGAAGATGATGTTTAGCTGTCCAAAGTGTCTTTTATAGGTGGTCCAAGCTGCCTTAGTGGAGCACTTAATTTATTTTAATGTTTAATTATTCAAACTTTCTCAATTTTCATTTTTATGCCCCAAACTTCCATCATTTATACTATGTACCACAATTTTAATTTTCATGACATTTTACAAATATAATATCATGTATTTTTAATGGACATTTAGGTCAAAAGACAACTCGGGGTGTCAAATGACCACAATGCCCCTGTTCGGGTTGCATTCAGATTTTTGATAACAGGGTTTTGTCCGTTTTTCGATTTCTCACTTTTCTTTGTACTAATTAATTAATTTTTCTTTGATATTTCTAATGGTATTTGTACTTCAATAGGTGTCTATTTAAGTCCTAAAAATATTTTCCAGGGTTCCCCACGGTCTAGGGCTAGTCAACGGTCCACGCCGTGACTTCCCGGTGCGGTCACCCATCGCTAAGGTTCTCGGCTCGCTTAACTTAGTTGCATTTCTTTAATATTATTTTTTCTTTATTTTTCTTGTATTTTCTTTTCTTGTATTTCATTATTTAATGTCTCCTCACTCATATCGAAGTGTAATTCTAGGCATTCTAGCTGTCCGGAAAACACTGGTCACTGGAACAGTAGAATGCACTACCGAACTTAGGGGTGTTACACTCAGACGTCCAAATGAAGCAAGCCTAAGCCCAATTGAACCTTAAGAGCCACCTCTACAACTTCTATGAAGGGCTGGACGCGAGATGAGGTCATTTTAATTGTCAAAAATGGCAATGAAGTCATCACTATGGGCTGGACTATTTGTCTGAACTAGTTCTGGTTTTTGGACCATAACTTGGGCTGTAGACCTCCGATTTGGGCAAATGAGTACCCGTTGGAAAGCTAAGAAATAGGGCTACAACTTTTCTAAAGAGGGCAGAAGCAGATTCGGAAAGAAAGTTGCTAAAAATCGGCCTTGATTCTAGAGACGTGAATGCATGCTGAAAATCTGTCTTTTGAATTTCAAAACTTTTCTTAGTTTGTTCCTATCTTTGGGATTAGGTTTTTTATTATAAATATGTCTTTCGGAAGCAGCTAAGAGCATCCCAATTCAGACCTTCATTCTCCATAGAAGACTTTTGTTCTCCATTCTCTTTTTAGATTTCTTCTTTATTTTTCCTTTATTTTTCTGTAAGCCATGAACATGAGTGGCTAAGTTTTTAATTCAGTTCAAGGGATTCAAGTTCTTATGTGTGATTTGTGATACCAGGTTCTTAATTTAATTTATGCCTTTTTGAATATCTATTGTTTTCTGATTTAATTGTTTTTGATCTGTTAAATGATTTGCTAAAAAAAGGCCTATTAATTAATTATTTGATTTGATCAATTGCTAGTTCATCTTCATAATCCGTAATTATTGTGTAAGATTGAACATGAGTAGCAATTAGGTTTTATTAATTATGATCCAAGTTTTCGATAATAACCTAAGGAAACAATAGGGTGGGTTAAATGATTTATGCTTCATAAATTGTTGTTCAGCTTAACTACTTCCTTTTCTTAAAATAGTTATTAATTTAATGAGGATTGCTTAATACCAACTCAGTTAATAATTAGAGTCAATAAGAGTGTTAGGCTCGAATTGATGAGTATAGGGAAGTCAGGGGTTTACCTCGCTGTTTGGTAAATCTACATTAAGTATTCAATAAGATATAATTGTATTTCTTTTGTCTATGATCAAATCAATACTGCGAATTACCTTGGATTGAAGTTTGTTTAATTGGAGAGTTTCTTATTTTTAGATCTTAATTTTGGATTTTTGATTTTTTCTTTTGATTGTGAATTAACACCCCCCCCCCTTCCCCCCCGCCAACCTTTGTTTCTTTTTCCATTACATAAGTGCATGAAATTTAATAATTCAGTCTCTAAGGTTCGACCTGGATTTACCACTTACTGCAGAAAATATTTCATTATTGGTGATTTCAGTTAATTTAATTTCTGGTGGATTTGACACCCATCAAAAATTTTAGTGCCGTTGCCGGGGACTGAAATTTATTTATTTTTTTATTTTTGGTGTTAGGGTATTCTATTATTAATTTTGCTTGTAAAGTGTTGCTATTTTCAGGTTTTTGAAAAAAATATATATATATTACGGTGTTACTATTCATTAAGAATTTTGGTTGAATTTGGAGGGCGGCCCATACCTGTTTTGAAGGAAACGACGCTCTGATCAAGACCAATGAATCCATAGGATTCTTTGGCACCACCCTCTTGAGGCTAAATTCAATTGTTTTCTAGGGTTTTGAGACATTTTTCTATTTTTACTTTGATTTCTTTTTGTTTATGACAAGAACTTCTCAATCTTGTGAGTTGATCTTTGATCCAGAAGTAGAAAAAATAGCTAAACTATTGAGAAAATTGGCTAAGCAAGCTAGGCAGATTCCGAATACATCTGAAGGAGTCAAATCTCCACAGGAGTTAAGCTCGGATTCGGAGTCAGAGTCAGATTCTAAAAACGAAACCATGGCTGCTAGAACCTTGAAAGAGTTGGCTACTCCTGATCTAAACCAATAACCTTTGTGTATCCAATACTCTACTTTAAATGTTGCTTTTAAGTTAAAATTTGGACTAATCCATTTGTTGCCTAAATTTCATGGTCTTGCAGGTGAGGATCCACATAAGCATCTAAAGGAATTTCATGTTGTGTGTCCCAGCATGAAACCTCAAGGAGTTTCAGAGGATCAAATCAAGCTTCGAGCTTTTCCCTTCTCACTAGAAGGCACAACTAAGGATTGGTTATATTACCTTCCTTCCGGATCTGTCAACTCATGGAATGGGATGAAGTAGATATTTCTGGAGAAGTATTTTCCTACTTCCCATGCTACCAACATAAGAAAGAAATTTGTGGCATCTGGCAGCATAATGGAGAGAGTTTGTTTCAGTATTGGGAGAGATTTAAGAAACTATGTGCAAGCTGTCCCCATCATCAAATAAGTGAGCAGCTTTTGATTCAGTATTTCTATAAGTGACTTCTACCAATGGACCGCAGTATGATATATGCTCCTAATAGAGGACCTTTGGTTGACAAGACACCAGAAGAGGCAAAGAGGCTGATTACTAAAATGGTAGTAAATTCTCAGCAGTTTGGAATGAGAATGGATCACACACCTATGAAGTTTAATAAGGTACGTGCATCTAACCTTGAGAAACATATTTCTGATTTAACTTCTTTGGTGAGGCAATTGGCTGTAGGGAAAATGCAAACTATTAAGGTATGTGGGATTTGTTCGGGTTCGGGTCATGCTACTGACATGTGTCCTGCATTACAAGAGGATGAATCAATGCAACATATTAATACAGTAGGAAATTATGGACAGCCACAACACAAGTATGATCCCTATTCGAATACTTATAATCCAGGATGACGAGATCATCCCAATCTGAGTTATGGGAATCAACCGGTGCAAAACCGATACCAATAGCAAAGACCACAAGTGAATCAACCACCTTCACCTCCGCCTCCCTCAAATCAAAGTATGTCACTTGATGAAATTGTTAAGCTTTGGCTAACAATACCCAATAGTTTCAATAGGAGACCAGAAATAGCATTCAAAACATAGAGAGGCAGATTGGTCAGTTGGCCTCATCTATGAGTAAGCTGGAAGCTCAAGGTTCTGGAAAGCTCCCATCACAAATAGTCATGAATCCTAGAGAAAATGCAAGTTCGATACTGTTGCTGAGTGGGAAAGAAGTTGATAATCAGATTCCACATGAGTCAACGAAAAAGAAGAAGCAAGGAGAAAAAGAGTCTGGAGTTGAGGTAAATACTGAACCTAAACTGAATAAGGTTAATAATTCTATTCTTCCTCCATTCCCCTGCAGGTTGGCCAAGACAAAGAAAGAAGAACAAGAGAAAGAAATTTTGGAAACTTTCAGAAAGGTGGAGGTGAATATACCTTTACTTGATGCGATCAAACAAGTTTCCAAGTATGCTAAATTCCTTAAGGAACTATGCACTACAAAGCTCAAGTTGAGGAATAATGAGAAGATCAGTGTGGGGGAAAATGTGTCAACATTAATTCAGCGAAAATTATCCCCTAAGTGTAAGGATCCAAGTTCATTTTCTGTTCCCTGCAGAATAGGTGATTCTAAATTTGAAAATGCAATGGCAGATTTAGGAGCATCTATTAATGTTATGTCAAATTCAGTTTTTCAAACTTTAAATTTGGGTCCTTTGAAAGAAACCAGTGTCATTATTCAGTTAGCTGATCATTCTAATGCTTACCCATTGGGAGTAGTTGAGGATGTGTTGGTGCAGGTTGGAGGATTGATTTTTCCTGTCGATTTTTACATTCTAGATATGGAGGATGATAGTGCTCTCTCATCAAATTCAGTTTTGATTTTGTTTGGAAGACCTTTCCTAAAAACTGCCAAGATAAAAATTGATGTGGATGAGAGTACCTTGACTATGGAGTTTGATGGAGAGATTGTCAAATTTAATATCTTTGATGCCATGAAGTATCCTGCTGATAATCATTCTGTCTTTTTTATTGATATTGTTGATACATTTGTGCAGGATAATTTTGAGTTAATCATCGAGGATGAGTTAGAAAGAAAATCACATTTGCATGAATTAGAGGAAATTCACCTTAAAGCTTATGAAAATTCTAGGATCTGTAAAGAAAAGACAAAGGCATTCCATGACAAAATAAGGAAGCAGTTTGTGATTGGGCAAAAAGTTTTATTGTATAATTCCATATTGAAGCTAATGCTTGGTAAGTTGTGCTCTCATTGGATTGGAGCCTTTGTTGTTACTAATGTGTTTCCTTATGGTGCAGTTGAAATTCAAAGTTTAGGAACTAATAAGGTGTTCAAGGTCAATGATCATAGACTCAAGCCATTTTATGAAGGGTTTCAGGAGCATACAGTAGAGGAACTCAATTTGAGTAACCCAATTTATGTGGATTAAGGAGCTTTGCCATGTCGAGCTAACGATAATAAACAAAAGTGCTTCTTGGAAGGCAACCCATGGGTGGCTTGTTAGCCACAATCAGATTTATTTTCTTTCCCTTATTTTATTTTATTTCTTTTCTTTTACATTTGGGCGTTACATTGGGGACAATGTAAGTTTTAAGTGTGGAGGAGGAGAAATTTGTTGCTGCAATCTTTTTAATTGTTAAAAAATAATAATAATAAAAATTAAAAATTAAAAAAAAATAAAATAAAATAAAATAAAATTTGTTCTCATAAGCTTGATTCATGATTCTATATTAACTCTCGGAGAGAAGTGCTTTGTCCTTGAAATGACTTTTTTATTTTAGATTGAATTTTTGAGATTTTAGGCAAAGTAATAGTAACTTTAATGATGGATTTTCCCTCTTCTCCATACCATAGAGCAAATTTTTTTTTCCTGCATAAATCATTTAGGCTTGATTTAATGGTAAAATGATTAGTTATGTGTGCTTTAAACTAGTGCCATGCATATTTCAAAACTTTGTTTAATCTATCAGGGCACTTTATAATATGTAGATGGATAAATTGGGGGAAATAAAATGTTGAACTTGAAAATTGCTCCGCTATTTTAGTTAAGCAAACTAAACAAGGGTCTCCATGAACCCCATGTCAATTTTCAGGCCAAAAGCTAGCTAGGATATGAGCAAGGTACTTTTCTGAAGGTGACAGTTGAAATAAAAAAAATAAATAACTGTGGCAGGAGAGAAGTACCAATTTCAAATATATATATATATATATATATATATATATATATATATATATATATATATATATATATATATATATATATAAAGGCATTTCTATCTCCCCTAAGATTTGCAAAGAGCTATGATTGTTGTGCCTTGATAAATTAGCCTTGTGTTTTGGTGTGTATTGACTTAAAATTTTATGAAACTTTAATTGTGTGAGCTTAATTGATTTCAAGCCTTTTGTTTTATGTTGGAAAATTGTTGATATATTGGTATGGTGTTGATGGAATTTGTTGTGATGGTTATTACCTTACTTGCCTCTTTTTTCAAACTTTTAATCTTTTGTTAGAGAATGTTGTGATAGGGTGAAGTTAGGGAATTTCTAAGTGGAGTTGATTGAGAGTTTAAGTCATGCTTGAAGACAAGCATGGAATAAGTGTGGGGGAATTTGATAAGTGCATAATTTATTAATTTTACTCCCATCACATTTAGTGTTTTTAGTGTATTTTTATGTTTAATTTAGTTGATTAAAATATATTTATCATTTAGGCATATTTTTAGATAGTTGTAGAATAATTGTGTTAAATGGAGAAATTTTCAACATTTGACCTTTGCTATATTTTTTAGGAGTTTCTAAAGTTGTGGGTCTCCAAATTGAGTTCCGTTTAATCCATTGAAAAGCTAAGATAGAGTACTTCAAAAGATAAAGAGGGACCAAAGCCCAAATCAGTCTCCAAGGTTGACAAAATGAGCTATGGAGCTTTTGCAAAAGCCCAGACTTGATGTGTCACGACCAGTTTCGGTATTTATTTTGTATCTGGAGTTTTAGACGTCCAAATGAAGCAAGCCCAAGCCCAATTGAACCTTAAGAGCCTCTACAACTTCTATGAAGGGCTGGATACGAGATGAGGTCATTTTAATTGTCAAAAATGGCAATGAAGTCGTCACTATGGGCTGGACCGTCTATCTGAACCAATCTCGGTTTTTGGACCATAACTTGGGCTGTAGACCTCGGATTTGGGCAAATGAGTACCTGTTGGAAAGCTAAGAAATAGGGTTACAACTTTTCTGAAGAGGGCAGAGGCAGATTCGAAAAGAAAGTTGCTGAAAATCGGCCTTGATTCTAAAGACATGAATGCAGGCTGAAAATCTGTCTTTTGAATTTCAAAACTTTTCCTAGTTTGGTTCCTATCTTTGGGATTATGTTTTTTTATTATAAATACGTCTTTGGGCAGCAGCTAAGAGCATCCCAATTTAGACCTTCATTCTCCATAGAAGACCTTCATTCTCCATTCTCATTTTAAATTTCTTCTTTATTTTTCCTTTATTTTTCTGTAAGCCATGAACATGAGTGGCTAAGTTTTTAATTCAGTTCAAGGGATTCAAGTTCTTATGTGTGATTTGTGAGATCAGGTTCTTAATTTAATTTATGTCTTTTTGAATATCTATTATTTTTTTATTTAATTATTTTTTATCTGTTAAATGATTTGCTAAAAAAAGGCCTATTAGTTAATTGTTTGATTTGATCAATTGCTAGTTCATCTTCATAATCCGTAATTATTGTGTAAGATTAAACATGAGTAGCAATTAGGTTTTATTGATTATGATCCAAGTTTTCGATAGTAACCTAAGGAAATAATAGGGTGGATTAAATGATTTATGCTTCATAAATTGTTATTCAGCTTAACTACTTCCTTTTCTTAAAACAGTTATTAATTTGATGAGGATTGCTTAATACCAACTTAGTTAATAATTAGAGTCAATAAGAGTGTTGGGCTCAAATTGATGAGTATAGGGAAGTCAGGGGTTACCTGTTTGGTAAATCTATGTTAAGTATTCAATAAGATATAATTGTATTTCTTTTGTCTATGATCAAATCAATGCATTGGAATGCGAATTACCTTGGACTGAAGTTTGTTTAATTGGAGAGTTTCTTGTTTTTAGATCTTAATTTTGGATTTTTGATTTCTTATTTGGATTGTGAATTAACCCCTCCCCCCCAACCTTTGTTTCTTTCCATTACACAAGTGCACGAAATTTAATAATTCAGTCTCTAGGGATCGACCTGGATTTACCACTTACTGAATAAAATATTTCATAACTGGTGATTTCAGTTAATTTAATTTCAGGTGGATTCGACACCCATCAATTAACTTGTGTATGTGTGCGACTCACTAGGCTCATCACTAATTGGCAATGAGATATGATATTAACTCTTAATATCATCAGAACTCTTTCTTACCATAAATGATTTATCTAAATCATTTTAGACACCTCATAGACCATGGTTAACACCTAGCATAGCATGCCATGGCCACCCAATCAGTAATAAGGAATACCTTAAATGAACCTTTAATCATTTGTTACCATGCACTAAAATTTCTCTGTTCTAAATTCCCAATTCTAGTTGGAGTCATGGTTTATGTCAAACCCCATTCGCTATGAATATTATGTTCTCTTTTAATTTCAGTTCTTGATTAATTAGATTTCCTTGTCAGAAACTCTTTTCTTACTAAATCTGTCTGTCCTGGCCAGGAACTTGAAACATCAAGAACAATTAAATGAACATAGGATTTTATCCCTATTTACTTAGGGTAACAGATTCCATCTTGATCAACACCTATCTCCATATATAACTAGTAGGAGCCAACACATGCCCACATGCCCATACACAGTACAAGTATGAAAAGCAGTATCAAACTCAAACCACCTATGTACAAGATAACTGTGTTATCTTAGGTCTAAAGATTATATGCACTAATATGATAAATGACAATGCATTGACAAGAGTAAACTCCATGTGCTTGTCAAACTCCATGTGCTTGTCATATGCGTCACTGATTCGGCCTACTTATCATGTATAAGTGTCTATCATGTTTGTTATATGGCATGAGACTCACCATTCCATCTTATTTATATCTCATATAAATACCTTGGGAACAAACATGATTACAATCTTTCTGGATAAGTCATGTCCTTATTGTGAAGTATCCTCAATTGTGAACTAATTTATGATACTTTGTGCTAGAAATACTGTCACTCATATTCTTAACAACCTAAGTGTAACACCCCTAAGTTCGGTAGTGCGTTCTACTGTTCCGGTGACCAGTGTTGTCCGGACAGCTAGGATGCCTAGAATTACACTTCAATATGAGTGAGAAGACATAAAATAATGAAGTACAAGAAAAGAAAATACAAGAAAAACAAAGGAAAGATAATAGCAAAGAAATGTGATCAAGTTAAGCGAGCCGGGAATCCTAGTATTCCCTAGCGATGGGTGACCGCACCGGGAAGTCACGGCATGGATCGTTGACTAGCCCTGGACTGCGGGGAACCCTAGAAAACATTTTTAGGACTTAAATAGACCCTTATTGAAGAATAAATCTCATTAGAAAGATCAAAGAAAAATTAAATAATTAGTACAAAGAAAAGTGAGAAATCGAAAAACAGACAAAACCCGGTGTTACCGAAAAATCGGGAATGCAACCCGAACAGGGGCATTATGGTCATTTGACATCCCGAATTGTCTTTTGACCTAAATGTCCACTAAAAATAAATAATATTACACTTAGAAAATAAAATGAAAAATTAAATTGGGGGTACCTAATACAAATAGCCAAAAATGGAGTGAAAATGTGTAAATAACACATGTAAGCTTATTATATAATTAAATTTGAGTGAGTGGGCCACTAAAGGAATAAATTAGAAACATAGTGGGGCAGATGTAAGTCCACTATACCAAGCAGAAACTTCATCTTCTTCATTTCACTAAACCTAGCCGAATTGAAGGAAAGGAGAAACCACCATTGCCGTTTCTTCAAGCTTCATCTAACCCATTCACTTCACTTCCAAACACTTAGATTTCTTCATTAAAGTTTGTCTACACATCATAAGGAAGAGCTTGATACCAAAATCAAGAAGTTTAATCAAGGTTTGGCAAGTTCCAACCATAAGGTATTTTTGAAGATTGTTTTGTTAAACTTTGTGTACATGTTATGGGTGTTGGATTTGTGAAGAAAATTTTAAGTTTGAAGAGTTAGTGAGATGTTCATTTTGGACAGCCATGGAGTTATGTATTTGATGAAATATTTGTGCATATATTTGATGAGAAATTATGTTAGTTATGGTGATTTAATATCCTAGTAAATTATTCCATATGTATATGGTGATTTTTGCACTTGGATGGAAATTGATGAATTGTAGGACACTTTGGTGTTGAGGAAGCTTTTCGGCAGCCTTGGGATTCTTGGATAAATGTATGTGTTCATGAAGGTGTTGGCAGAAATATTGACATTAAGGTTGATGGATATGTATATAGATTGATTGTGTAAAGTGTATGTAAGAACTAGTAAGGTTTAGGTGTATATGTGATTGTACTTAGACTTTGTAAATGTGAGTTTTAATTGGTGTATTAAGGATGTTTGTAAACTGCCCAAAGTGATGTTAATGTAAAGTGGAATATGGTTTTGGTAATGAACCAAAACAGAATTGGTAAGGGAAGTGGACATATAGTAATGTAAGTGTGTAATTGATGTATGTTTAAGTAAGGTAGTTAAGGGCAGTATGCATTTTAGTCAATAACTTTAAATGTGTAACCTCAATTGGTATGAGACCAATTGGAGGTGAAACTAGGCACAAAATGTGCCAACTTTCATTGAGAAAGCATACCAAAATTCTGCTTGCAAGGTGATATGAAAAATGACCAATTCGGATTAGGTGCAATTGAAACCTGAAAACTGACCAATTGGGCAGCAGTTAGTGTTTAGGCCATAACTCACTCAAAACAGGTCCAATTGACCTGAAATTTTAACCATGAATAGTTAAGACCCATACCTAAAAGTCTTATGAAGACACAAAAACCCAGAAATGACCAGAAGTAAGTCAAACAACTTGCACAAGTTCGGGTCCAAAAACTGGCCGAACCAAAGTTGACCAAATTGACCTAAAATTGACCTAATTTGATGCCATTTGACCAGCAATAGTATAATGACCATAACTTGGTCTACTTAACTCGGATTGACCTAAAATTTTGCCCCGCGTTCCATAAGACATAGATCTACAAGTTTGTAGTTTTGACCGAAACCCGAAAACCGAGGGAACTAGATCATCCAGCTAGGTCAAACTAGTATCCCGGAATCCAGCAATTTGCAATAAAATTCAAGGAAACGCAGTATACATAGAAATGAGTTTGGTAAAACGTACTAACCCTAAAACCCTATCGAATGTGACATATTAATGACACTAAAACCTAATTTACCTAAAACGCATCGAGGGTCGGTATATTAGGTGATTGAACAAATAATAGCCTTTAGTGAATTACTTATCGAACATTATCGTTAGAGACAATTTAATTTAGTACTGAAACACTTCAAATTGTGTTTCTCAGTTACCAAAGACTCAGGAAAAGGGAAGGAAATACTGAGTCCAGACCCGGAGACAGTTATCAGAGGTTTGTGCACAACAGCTATTTCTTTTGAATTGTTTTCAATTGAAATAAATTTTGAATATTTGTATATTATTGTTTTAAGTTGTGAAATTGTGAAAAATGGTTTGAATGATATTTGATGGATACTTATTGATTGAAAAGCACTGTAATTGGTTTGAAACCACAGCTATCATGTACATGGATTGTATTCCTCACTAGCTTGTCTAGTGGGATGAATTGAATTCCCTCTCTGGCTGAAGTGTTGAGGTGTGTGCCTGTTGAGGACGAATAGAATGAGGACTCATATTTTTGCTAGCTAGCTATGTTATTCCTCATTAGTCATTGACTTTTGGGATGAATTGAATGCCTCATTAGCCATCGACTTTTGGGATGAATTGAACTTGGGAACATGATTAAAGCTGTGTGTGATTTATTGATATGTATTGTGAGATTGTGAAATGAATTTAAACTCTTATTGACATATACTGTCTTTTGAATTCAACCATGATCTGACTTATTGAAATTTATTATGATATTGAGAAATGGAGTTTAAATTCTGGTTGACAATTATTGTCTTGAAATTAACTATGGTTTTAAGTATCCACTATTTACATGACTTATGAATTGTGATTTAAATTGTATTTGGTTAATGTTGTGCACCACTGAGACATTGTCTCAGCGATAGCTTTTTATTGCTGTCGCAGGTAGACAGACAGACAGGGCAGCAGACTAGGCTGCTAGTACCTCCAGCGAGAGACTACCGGGTATAATGAGTATACCAATATTTTGTATTTTGTAATGTAATGTATGTTCACTGTATGTACATATTATTGTTGGTTTTGAGCAGTTGTAAATTAAAATTGTACATTGGAGTTGTAAAGTAAATTATGAGATATTTTGACTTGTAAAAATTGTATTATATTTTCTCTATCTCAGTCCTTGAAAAATTACTGTGAATTTGACTTGAGAAATGTGTTGGGTTGAGAAAAATGTTGAAGTTGAGATTTGGAAATTTATTGAAGTGTTTTTTACAGATTTTCTAAAGAACTGTTTTATCCAAAATACAGATGGCACTCTGCCAAAATTTTTACAGAAATTCCAGATAATTCAAATGTGTTAGTTCTATCACTTCAGTTCAAAAAGGTTTTTAACACCTGTAAATAATGCTCACCACTGTAAAAGAAGTAAGAAAAGTTTTTAAAATCCCTTGTAGTGTATTTAATGGATTATCAGTAGACAGAGTTGGTAATTCATTAGGTATACTACGGGATCATGTTATGCCTTATAGAGGGGTAGGGTGTGACATTAAGAATAGAATTTCTAACAAAATATCAATGGACATTTTCTATTACACATAAATACATTATATAAACAGAAAAGTGAAATTTCCTTTTATTAATAAAATATATACAAGATACATGCTACATGATATGCTCTAGGGCATACCACTAACAAAATTTTATCTTAGGACTTGAGGTAGTCTACATCATTAGCAAGCCACTGAGAATTCATTGTGATAATTTCGTAATAGTATTTTCTCCATAAACGACAAATATGCCAAAGGTGCCAAGTGTATGGAATTAAAGTATTTTGTCTTAAGGAGAAAGTTCAGAAATGAAGAGTGTCTATTGAGTATAATATAATTGATCTCATGATAGCAGATCTGTTAATTAAGGATTCACAACCTAAGACATTTAAAGAATATTTTCTTATAATGGGTCTTACTTGTATTAATGTATAATATATTGACTTTGACACTCTGATCTCATTGATGTGTTTCTGATATTCATTATGTACCAGCTATGGTAAGTTTATAGTGTTATGGTAAATGGAAGAAAGTATGTGATTAAATAATGTGCAACCGCCATAATCCACACTTAGCAATTTATTATAGAAAGGTAATTATAAAGTACATTATGGAAAGGATTTGTTTATTCCATATGAGCCTAATGTTTATGTTACTAAAGTTTATATCACTTAATTATCGTGCCAAGTGAGAGAATATAAGATTTTTTCCCAGTAATTAATATTACTATATGGGCCAAAATCAATTTCTTTAACATGGTCTAATATTAATTGATATTTACTTTAATTAATACAAATCCTAATTATACAAGGATTACTTTAATTAAAGTAAATCCTAATTCTAATTGTATAAGGATGCATGATGGATGTATTAGAATAAGTCTTGGATAAGTATATATATAAGTTGGTCCTCTCTCTACCCATAAGGTTACACACATTCTCTTTCATAAAGTCACAGATACTAAGGTCATCTTAAGAAAGTCTTTCATCACTAAAGTTTTGTGTATGAATCAATAAGGGTTAAGAGGGAGATATCAGTTTGTTGAATCAAAGGGTCTCTCTCAATTATTGCCATAGCTCAATTAAAACTTCACATCAGGTACGCTTTCTAAAACTGTGAAAATTTATTTATTCAAGATCTATTATTAGGGTGATAGTTGAATCTTATGTTTATGATTCGCATTATGGTTATGATTGTTATGATCTATTAAGAATTTTTTACATTTGAGACTTGCATTTTTTTTTAAGCTTCACATGATGCATAGAGTAGTAACATAAATTTAATTTTTCTATAAACTTATGCAAGTGAGACGTGAAAAAATTCTTACCTATAATCAATTTATTATGAATTTAATAAGTAAAAATGAACTTAATTAAATTTAATAAATTTTAATCATAAAAATACTAAAATAATTACCTTTTTCAATAATATTTTAAAAAGTATTTTTTTAAAAAAAATAATTTTGACCTCTCAAATTTAATGTCAAGTAGACATTATATGAGATTCATATATTTAATATGTATATCTTACTATATATTTTATATTTTAAATTTATAATAAATCTTATCTAAATATAAATAAGAACAATTCTCAATATAAATAATAATGTACTTACACCGTAAATGAACAATAATTTTCTAATAGCACTTGTCATAAATAAAGGTGAACACAATTTAATTATAATAAAACAATTCAACCGAACCAATTCGATTTTTTAATTTTTCTTTTAATTTTCGATCCGATTAGCATTTTAAAAGATTTTCAACTCTTCGGTTCAATTTGATTTTCAAAAAAAAAAAAATCATTTAAATCGAAGCAATCGAAATAAAAGTCATTTTAGAAAGCCTTATATTGCATACAACATATCTTGGTTGATGGTGGAGAGTTGTGAAATCTATTAAAAGCTCAGGTCTTCAACGCTCACTAATTGCATGTTACATGAGTTGTATGCTTTTAGCATCTGGGTCTCCCATAGCGCTTCAATTAACCTCTTATTTGCGTGTTTTTCATCTTCATGCAAACAAATAGCTTCATTTGTTTCTATTTATATTTTTTTGACTATATAAATTTTGATTTGAAAGTGTCCATTCCTTGTGCTTTTGATCTCTATTTGTTTGTATTTTATAATGGATTGAATGATTTTAGTTTTTGTTTTAATAAATGATTAATTGATGTTTAAGTTATTTAATTTGCTGATGTTTAATTTATTTAATTTGTGCTTTGTGTTTTGTTGATTTTGGAGACTTGAGCTGGGTTACTTGGACTAGTATGCCTCTGAAAAACTAAGAATGCGCCTTGATGGGAAGATCCCATTGCATGCAATTTTCACACTCTCAATTGTAAGGAAAATGATTCTAATGAATTGATTTCTCAATTCTTAACCGGCCGTAACCCCACTGTCAAAAATGAAAATCTTCTCTTCATGCTTGTGTAAAAGAATTAAATATTGACATAACGCCCACCATTGAGTCAGTCCTTTTTTTTTTCTTTATGTGAAAAAGATCGATTCAATATTTATCGATTTAATTTAATTTAATTATTTTACATTACCAGTTTAATTACAATTTTTTATTAAGTTTAATTTTTTATTTTTCAATTCAATTCAAATCAAATCCTCTAATTTCATACCCCCGGTCTAAAATTCTTTTCCTAAAATTTTTAATTAGATCTATTTTGTAGATAAATTTTTTTGTCTTTTCCATCACTTAATTACCACATTAAGTAAAAGACTATATATTTTTAAATTTTTTTATACGTAATTAATAAAGAAACATACTTTAAATATTTAAATAAATTTTTAGATGATTTTTATAGTTCCTTTATTTAAATAAAATAAAATTATTTAGATTCACAAATAAATTAAATTTCATACAGTATTTATTTTTTATAACACAATCATTATATATATATATATATATATTAAATGCTTTTAAATATTTTAATTATTATTTATTTTAATAAATTCATGTACAGTAATATATTTTTTATAAATTAATTATTTTAAAAAAATTATTAAATTAATAAAATAACAATACTTTATAAAAATATAAAGAATAAAGTGACACTTTTAAAAATATAGTATTTTTTTAAATAATATAATAAAATAATATTTTAAATTAATATAGTATTACATTTTTATATATTTTTTAGTAAAATAACTTTTTTTTAAAGGATCACTTTATGAAATTTGAGAATAAAAAAAATAAGAATTTTGTAAAATTTAAAATTACTTTCGTAAAACAAAGTAGAACATACTTTATTTTAAACAATAATTATCAAAATTATATATAATTAATATATAACAGTTATTTATTTAATATATTATTTCAAATAGTAAAATCCACAAGGATAAATATCTGAAAAATATCACATAAAAATAATTCTTGTTATGAGTTAAAGTAAAATCAATTTATATATATATATATATATATATATATATATATATATATATATATATATATTAAATAAGATCCTTATATAAATTGAATTAGACAAATTTATAATTTTTATTCCATATGTTATTTATAATATAAACTTGTATAAATATCACTAAAATATAGAAAAAGAAAAATATTATAAATTCTTTTTAGTTGGAGGACACAAATTTAACAAGTGAACTCATCATATAAGTTTAGTACATCAAGTATATATCCCACCTACCGACACTTTAATTTTAATGTCGTACAAAGTAAGTGTTAGCATCATCCCATTTTGCTTGATTTAATTTAAAAAAAATTATTTAAATTGACATTTATAATAAAGTAAATTAAGTTTTTTGAGGGGTAATAAAGTAAATAAAGTTAAATTAAATTAAATTAAAAAATTAATCAAATTAAATTAAATTAATTCAGTTTTATTCGACTCTGATTTGAATTTCATTTTAAATTTATTTTTTCATTTATTTTAAAACTTATTTTAAATATAATTTCAGTTACATATTTTATTTTAGTTAATTTTAAACTTAATTTGCAAAATAACTAAATTAAATAATGAGACACTTTATTGACAATTAACACGTCTGCATGCATTCAACGCGTATCAAATATACGTATTGAATTTTTATTATTTGAGTTTGGCGCGGCATGAATTCGGCGGAGACACATCTCGAACACAACACAAAGTTAAAACTCAGGA
Organism: Hevea brasiliensis; assembly: GCF_030052815.1. Taxonomy (NCBI): domain Eukaryota; kingdom Viridiplantae; phylum Streptophyta; class Magnoliopsida; order Malpighiales; family Euphorbiaceae; genus Hevea; species Hevea brasiliensis. The sequence continues at coordinate 70,176,273 of NC_079494.1, forward strand.
AAAAAAAAAAAAAAGTTAAAACTTAGATAGAACTTTTCTTTAATTATCATTCTTCATTTTTAGATATAAAGAGGTTACATATTTATAAAAGTTTACTTGATTAAATTAAAATATATAAAAAATTAAATTTTGAATCTTAAATATATGTTATTAAAAATTAAAAATACATTCTGTAGTCCTAATTAAACATATGAATACTTATCCAACTATCCAACTATAGTAAAGTTTGTAAAGTGTATCATTATGCTTTAATGTGTCAAAGGATGGTGTTCAGGCAGTATAAAAATATGGTTGATAGAATGGTTCTTAGAGAGATAGAACACAAAGAAACTTTCTCTTTTTTTTTTTTTTCTTTTAAGAAGCTCATTTTCTCCCGTGTTTTCTTTATTGATGGATTCCTCTATTGAAGCGTAAATATGCTTTATACTTACCTCACCTAAAAGATTCAGTGTATTAGAGAATGTTAAATCAATTTTTAATCTAATTTTATATAACAATATAAAATGGCATAGCCTTGAGTTGTCGTAGCTTTGGTGGCTTGTATCTCAGCATAACATGAATATTACTATGTTTGGTCATATTAGAATAATCTTGGCTAGCGTTGGTATCAGAGCCTGGTTACTGAAGATAGGCATATGAATAAGGCTTAGTTGAAAATGGGCAAGAAAAAACTACTCACATAATGAATGCTCTTACTGCACACACTTCATCCATAGCTTCTAAAATAAACAACCTTGATGAAAACTTTAGCTTCTAAAATAAACAACCTTGTAGAAATCTCTCACATTTCAAAAATAGCTCAGCTAATAAAACAATTGCTTCTTCCACTTCTCAGCTCCTATATCATCTATAGAAGATGTGGATCTCTCACTTGAAGCACCCAATCTCTCATCTCCACCAGAAGATTCATGATAAAAGAGTATATTCAAACTTTTTGGTTAGATCAGTGTGCTCTTCATTCAATAGTTGCGGAATAGTTTGAAACGCTTGAAATCTTTCCAAATTTCATTTCCCAATAGAGAAGACGGATATTCTCATCTTCATTTTGGAGTTGTTCGATTGGTTTTGATGCTCAAAGGAAGAAGATGCCCCCCAGTGATCTCCAAACTCTCCCTACTAGACATTATATTAGTATGAATATATTGTAATAGGGACCAACATAATCACTTCTCATGTTGGAAGTGTGGTCCTTATATTTTTCCCTAATTACAATATTTTTTTCTAAGATTCTAATTTCTAACAATTTTAAAGGTTTAGTTTCAACTTGTAGGAGCTAAACAAATAGGTAGCCACTTTGCACCACCAGATTATTTATAGACTACAAAATCATGCTGTTGATTTGTCATAGCAGAAGTATCTTCTAATGCTCTATATATTATGCTAACATAAAGACGACTCCAACCATGATACAGATCCATAGACAATGGTCAAGGGAAGAATTAGTAAAGCTTATCCCTATAAAATGACTTAATAATTTTGAAAAGCTCCAAATTCCCATCTTGTTCAAGCAACAAATCCTACTTTTCATAGACAATCTGATGAAACTATCAAGGCAGTCTTTAAAAGTTTAGAAAGTTCCTCAAGTCCTGGGATATTTCACTTGTGTATGATTCCTCCTATTCCACAGAAGCAAGAAAAGAAGATTCCCATCCATGCATTTATGGCAAATGGAACTTGTATCTACACTGATAAGATTACAAGGTGTGGAATTCATCATAATTTTATGAGTATCAATATTAATGAATCTAATTACAAGAGTTCATCTGTCATATTTGAAAAGTAAGAAATAGATTTGCACCATTGGAATAGTAGGTTGAGCTAGAAAACAAGACTATAGAATATGAATAGTGAAGTGTTCCGTATCTCTTTCTTCTGAAGAATATTCACTATCTATTGACATTTCTTCAAGAGCAAAAATTGTCTCATGAATAGCATTTTCTTGTTCTTGGAATAAGGATTAAACATCTGTATCTTCTAGGTATAAGTGAGTGCTTTTGGTGAATTTGCTGAGTCAGCTTTGCAACCTTCTTTGATATTAAGGTCATTCTTTTCAAAAATATCCCTTTTTTTTCCACAAATGTAATGTCTATCTCACTTAGATGTTTTTCCATGAACAGATTTCTTCTTAAAAAATTTGAATTTTTTTCTTTCACATTTTGAACTCATTATGGATTTATTTTAGTCAGCAAATGCAATTCTTGTCTTTACATTTGATGGTGACATAAGACTCTTCAAACGCCTTCTATATAGGCTTAATATTATTTATCATATCTTTGAGAAACTCTTCTAGTTAAAAAAAATTATCCAAAGCGGTGAGAGTCATTTGATGGATTTCACCTAAAGAGATCTGAAACATATCCCTCTAGGTTGCTAAGATAGCTCTTTGCAGTTTAGGCTGAAGTCGTTCAAGAAGAGATGCAAAGTACATATGCCTCAAGTTTTGAACATTATAGCCATTCAATATGTAGTACAGCTGAGACATTTTTTGACAATGAAATTTGATGTCTTTCCCTTTAATGAACAGCCTTTCATCTCAAAATATTCCAATCTCAATTTTTTTTGCTTATTAATGAGGCAGAAATTCTCAATGAACTTTGCATCAATTATATCAAAGGAAATATTAGCTCTTGTTGCTTGGAAAAATTGGATATACTTTTGTTCTCTTAAACTGAGAATCCTATTATTCTTACAATAAATTCTTTTAAAAATTTTTTATAATTCTACATCAAACTTAGTCATTTAAAGATCAATCAATGCACTAAATTCAAATGGAGGTTGTCATAAGTAGATTTGTGATATCCACTAGGTTTTTTTTCGAAATCAAAAGTCAAATGAAGGTTCTTCTTCTTCATCTGTAGCTTCACTCTCAAATTGTCTAACTTGGATAGCCATCTATTGTGAAGGAGGATTTGGATGGTAAAACTTGTAATGGTGTGTCATAATGATTTAATGTGTTAGTATATTTGTTCGCACTATATTTTTTTTTATCAATTAGTGTGCCAACTGTATTAAAGGTCAAAAGGTGGAGGATTTTGTGTTATCTTTTTTAAGGTTTGTATAGCTATAAATTGCTCAATTACTTGCTTCTTTTCTTTAGCATCTTATAGAGAAGACTTGTGGATTTAGACACATGGTGCTCATAAATGTATGATGAATCTCGTTGTCTTCTCTAATGAAGCTTAGATTCCTCATTTAGAATATTTAAAGCACTAGACATGAAAGTTTTCAAGACAATCTTGGCTTAGATAACCAATAACCATTTGTTATGGAGGAAAAAGGATTTTTGCTTTAAAATAAATTTTTTATGAGTGACAATATTACTTTCATAATAGTACTAATAAAACAAATGCAACATTTACTTTTAATCATTTTATTTAAGGGTAAATTATATGTTAATTATGAGATATGTGTTAAAAAATTATAAGTCCAACAAAATGATTATTTCGTCTAAATTCACTATTAGCAAAATACCCTTACTTTATTTTTAATTTAAATAATTACATCTTTCGCTTTTGTTAAAAAAAAATTATATAATTAAAATATATAATTTTTGAAATATAAAATATTTAAATATTCTTTATAACATATAATTACATATTATAAAGAATATTTTCATATTTTTATTGTAAAGATATTATTATATTTAATAACAATATAATATACACTTATTTAAGTATAAAATACTGTAAAAATAATTAATTAGAAAAAAAATAATTAATTAGAAAATGATAATTCTTTATTACTAAACAAACAATATATTTTTCTAAATAAATGAATCAATTTTATTTAAAGTGATATTTTAGTAAAGTAATTTTTAAATAATTACATAGATTTATTTTTTAATGGAGGAACTTTTTCATTAATAAAATAAAATTTGAAAGATGTAATTATTTAAAATTAAAAATAGAGTAAGAGTACTTTAATCATTTAATTTATAATTAATGATAAATATAAATTCAAATGAAATGACATTTTCCTAAGAGAAACTAACTTATAATTTATCTTATATTTAATTAAATCAAATATTTTATTTTTTATATCTTTTGTTTTATAAATATTTTACCATCAGTACAACAAATAACAAATGCAAGCTTAAACATTACTTTTTTAACATCATTTTGTACATAATATTAAAATAATAAATAACATCAATGTAATATATTTAAGCATCAAAATAATATATAGTAATAAGTAATATATAATATTATATAGAATAGTATTGTAAATTAGTAGGAAAATGTTGTTAAAAGCTTTAAATTATGAGATTTATACAAATTAATATATGCTTACTAGTAATTTTCATTAATAATAAGTTTTAATTTTTTAACGGCATGATAAAATATGCTATTAAAATTATTTTTTTAAATAAGAAATAATTACAAATATTTTTATATTAATATTTTTATTAATTAATAATATAAATTATATATTAAAATTTTTAATTAATTTAATTATAATTAATGAATATTTTCAATTTCAGTTAAATTTAATTTTCCATATTTTATTCTAATTTAATTATTATCTTTAATGACAAAAATTTCTATTAATTAAAATTTCAATTCGATTACACAATCTAGTTACACAATCTAGTCCCACCTATAAATAAGCTCTCACAAATGAAACAATTATCTGACCAACATATGAAACCAAAAGTCTTCGCCATCACAAGACTATTTATTTTTTCAGCCTTCTACATTTAATGACAATAATTGATTTTTCCCCTCCTCCAATCCTTAACTTGCTCATGACTTGAGCACATTAATATTTCCACCATCTAACTTGATGCAAAAAAATATTTACAGTTTGCTCTTTAGCTAGGGACTGTTTTGTTAGGTAGAACAAGTTTGCTATTTATGGAAGCAAATGCAATAATATTTTTATGGAAATAAAAAAATAAATAGAAAAAATTATTATTTATCTTAATAATTTATCAAAATTAGCTATTTAAACTTTTTATTTTGAAAAATATACTATTTAATACTCTACTTTTAGCTTAATTTTAAAATAAAATTTTTTTCTAACTCCACTATTCAATCCATGTAATTTGAATAATATAACTATTTAATCCCTACAATTTTAAGTAAATTCAGTCATTGTTAACAACCATTCTATCTTCTTTGACTTATTTGACTCATAAAAAAATTAATGAAAGAGACTAAACAATTCATAAACTAAATGAGAGACTAAGTATTATATTTTTCAAAATAAAAAGAATAAATATTTACTAAATAATAATTTTAATTTAATCAATTTTAATTAAAAAAAATTATTTTGTTTTTGTTTCTTATTAAGATGACTGCTTTCTATAGTGTGTTGCAATTGTATTTTATGGTTAGAAATCTTAGCATTTCTTACACACGAATGCTCTCAGATTTACAATTTAAGAGTAAAAAATGAAGAAGATCTAAAGAACATAGAACTGTAGAAGGTGACCTCCAGTGTGCAGTGGTCAGGTTTGAAAAGGGTAAGAATAGGAAAATATCACCAACCGAATTCATGGGACAACAAAACAATTCAAATCATGGGACCCGTTCCAATACTCGTTGCAGTGCCTTCTTGATACCTTCCTGATCGAGTGTGGTGGTCAATTGAATTTCCTGCACCTGAATCATACAATTACAAAGCCATGAGAGACAAACGGCTAGTTAAGTTGACCGGCTGCGATAAGTTGTTGGCAATTAATATTCGACTTCCAAAAACTCAACACAAACACATGTAGAGAGAGTCCAAAAGAAATACTTGCCTGCCGTCCAGCACGAGCAAGAAGGGTGAACTTCCTATCGACGGGTGGCGCCTGAGGATTTTTGCATAACAACAATGTCAAAATTCGGAAGTTGAGATGAGAAAATAAATAATAGCAAGAACAATACATTAGGCATGAAACCAAAGCAACTCACATTTGAAAGCCAAAGTTGTAGGTCTTGTGAAACAACACGTTTCTCAAACCCTTGTCTATTGATTCTAACACCATCTACACTGTATATGAATGTAACCAAAAAGAGGAATAAGTTCCTGCTCTGGAACATGATAAGAAATATTGAATTGAGACTCAACACCCATCTAATGAAGAATCTCAAATGATTTGGTGGAAGATGCATTGGGTGTGGTGAACTCAGACAAAATGCAAAAAAAATGGAAGGGCAATTCTCGTGAGAAATGAACATAAGAATTTTTGCTATGTGATTTCAAATAAAGCCTAAGAATCTTCAGAACAGAAACTTCACAAATGCAATGATTCATACCCTTCTTCAATTAGTAGTTCTTGAATTATTGCTTCCAGCCCTGGAAGAGGTTCAATCGTACTGCTGCTATTCATGGCCAAAGGATCAGGATCAACTGAACCATCCTGTAAATTAACGACTGAAATTTCACAATGTTGCATGTGGAAGAATGACACTTGAAAGATCACGTAAGATCTTATCATTTTACAAACCTGAGCAATTACTTTATCCAAAGTTTCCAGCAATGGATCTTCTTCCAACTGCTTGATTGACAATGTAATCCTTGACTTTTGCCTGTAACCTCATGATTGCTAAGAATAAGGAGAAGCAAAAAATGGGGTAAAAAAAGCTCAGGTGAATATCATACCATCAAACTGATTGTACTTGGGGAGCCTAACACATGAAGAAAATTTGATTTCCCTTATCAGAACAAAGCCAAATTTTAGAAATTTTAACTCCAATATATTGTGTGGAAAGTTAATCTTGTTGCTCATACAGACATATTTGAATGCTAGCTGTTTTTCATATCATAGCATTTTTTTTTTTCACTTGCAAATGACCCATTTCAAAGAAAATACTAAAGAACATATCAATCTTCCACATGCAAAGTTAAGCAGATTTGTTTGTGTAGCGTGAAGTGCTTCATGGGACAGACACTGAATTTTTAGAGTTCAAATTGACCTTTTCAGGCTGTTCTCTGCTCCAACCTTAATTAGATGATCCACACACAGTCTAACCCCCGAGTTTTTCTTCCCCATCCTTTCTTCTTCTTTTTTGTCTCCTTATTTTTCTTCTTTTCTTAATATAGGACTCCGATCAACAGAATCTTTTTATCTCATTTTTTTTTTTTTTTTTTTGTGTGTGTCTGTGTTTGTGTGTGTGTGCTTTGAGCATTTTGTGTTACTGAAATTCTGGATTACAGAACTGGTCAAAACAAGAAATACCGGAAGACGGAAGCAAAATAGACGAACCGATCAATATTAATAATTTTGACCTTCACTTCATCACCCTCGCTAAGGATGTCTCTAATGTCTTGAACTAAATCCCAAGAAACCTCTGAGACATGTACTAATCCGGTGAGATGATATAAACCTGTATCGCAATTTTGAAGTCACTGATAATTCTCGCAAATCAAAAATTTCATTTGATAGAAGAGAAAGGCAAAATGTCACAGATGGATACCATCAGGGAAGAGCAAGTGAACGAAGGCACCATAATCCTCAACAGAACCCACTCTTCCTGCTAAAATATCCCCTACATTAACTCTTTTAGAAAACTTGGACCAGGCAGCTTCCCGCTCAGAGAATATCAATTTTCTGTTCTCCTCTTCCACTTGGATTATCTAGAATATAGAGTAAAAAAAAGAAAAATTATTTAAGTCAAATGAATTAATTTAGTTTCACATAAAAGCAAAAATAACATAGAGTTGTTACCACATGCCCCATAGAATAACTGAATTTTGTAAGAATAGTATTTTCTTTTTTTGATATGGATGGCAGTAGCATTTTCAGAAAAGAAACTAACAGAATACTCCATATGATATTTCAGAACAAGGAAAAAATATAAATCAGTACTAAAAAGGGGAACATTCAGATTAGTCCCTAAAACTTTAAAGGTGGGGGCACTGTTGTCAACCAAGTACAGATAAAAACATAATTGTGTGGCTGCAAGATAAAGAACGTGAGCCTGTTAGCCAAACACATGAAATGGATCAATCCTAAATAAAAAAGGGAGTCCCTATTCTTCCCCAAACTAAGTCTTCTCAAACCCTTCATTGAAACCTAAACCAAACCAACTGAATGAAATCTAAATTCAAAGAAAAGAATTTAATCCTGAACTTGAGTAACCACCTAATCCTACATTCATAAGCTCTCACAGACATCAATGCAAAGACTATCACATAAAAGCAGAACCCTGTTGCAATTTTAACATTTTGTCAGAGAATCTTAAATCATAGCAGAATGACCTAATAATGTTATAGTTAACAAAAAAAGAAATAGTTCATAAACAGGTTGTTCAAAGTAACCTCTATTAGGCTTCTGTTTCCACAGTTAATTTCTTTATCACAAATTAATTTGCACACACCCAACAAAATGCTAAAAGGTATTATCTGAGACAAATTATATGACTTACTGAACCCATCAAGTCTAATTAATACATGAGAAGCAAAAAATAAAGTTGAAAAAAAAAAAAAAAAAAACTTAAAAGGTAACATAATGGAGAAGGCATTCAGTACCTTGACAGAAATACGCGAACCAATTAAACCTTTTGCAATATCATGGATAGTTTTTTGTGGTTCTACAAAAAAAGAACATAAAATTAAAAATAACAGTTCAAAGGCTAGCACTAGCAATCACAAGTCCAGTGATCCAAATCAGTTTTCCTTTATTATGAATAATGTATTGTGGACAGTAATAAACCTTTAAGCGGAAAAATAAGAATGAAATTTATAGTTATCTCCCTCTTTCCCCTACTAACCTATCACAATTCCATACTAGGTCCTTTAATTCTCTGCGTTGTACATTATCAAACTATCTTAAACGTCACTCTCTCATTTTATTTCCAATATATGTTTTATGGATTCTTTGGCGGATTTGATCATTCTAATCTTATCCATTATCGTATTACCCGACATCCATCTTAACATTTGCATTCTTGCCATTCTTGGCTTGCCACACTTATTTTATTTTATGGGTGTTGCACCGTAAATGCCTAAAACATATAGTTGATGTAACTACAGTCCTATAGAACTTACTTTCACTTTATTAGGATATTCCGATCAATTCATTACACTCCTTCATTTCATCGTCTTGATTGATCATATAATTTACATTCTCATCTAAAACTCCATTCTTTAGTAGTTCAGTTTGATAACCTAGTTACTTGAATTGATTCCATTTTGGCATATTAAACAATAGAAATTGAAGAAAATTATGGGAAGTTCGCGAGCTCATAGGGGTGGCGCCAATTGTTTTATAGATATACTAACCAATATTTGAGAGTTATTCACCTTATTGAATTTTATCATACGCTTTCATAACGAGATAACAGGAGAAAAAAAAATGAAGTAAGCATTGAGACCAAGTACAACCAGAAACTATGTAAAAGATACCTTTACAAGAATGCGATGGACTCAACTGAGGGAAAGGAAGAAAACCCAGAAGAGAATAAAACCGAATTAGCAAGCCTCCATTATTAAATCCTTCAATCCTGCCCTCATAGATGGATCCACTATCATTATAAGCCCTTGCTGCCTTCCAATCAGCGGACCTCTACTTCTTTGCAGAAAAAGTTTGTTAGATCATTATTGTCAAGAACATTAAAGTTCAACAATAAATAAAGCAAATGAAGAACAGTGTTAGTAATGCAATTTCACCAACGGATAGGAAAAAGAAACTGACTTTAAGCCAATCTAGAAAGACACGCAACTCATCTGGGCTTTTCTCAAATGACAGGAAAAAGGTCATCCTTGCGAAAACAAGAACTAAAGTCCTCTCTCACATGCACCAACTTGAGTGCATTAATCCTACCAAGGTTATATAATCATCCATGCAAATCAGAATGATTTCTTCCAATTCGGAATAAATTACGCAAAAGGGTCGTCATTAAACTAAGGCTCTTTCCAAAATTTGATTGAAATAAATAGCGAAGAAAAGGAAAAACGAAGTACTTATGATGCACGCAGAAGTAAAAGAATAATAATAGGAACGCACCCGAGCTTGTCGAATAGAATCAGGTGATGCTTCAAAAACTCCGGTGGAGAAGGGGGTGGTGGTGGTGGCTGATTGATTCGGATTTTCAGAAACAGAGACTTTGAGAGTGGAAATTGAATGTCTAGACCTGTGGGAAATTTTAGAACAACTACAATGGCCAGTGTGAAAAGCCGGTAGAGAAGAAGCATAAGCATCGTTGGCGGAGAAGAGTTGAGAAAGGAAGGAAGGGGCCGTGACGGACCCCAGTATAGCTGTGAAAATTCGCATTTCCGTTTTGGTCGATGGGAAGAGTGGGAAGAACTGGATTGGGATCAGTCATAAACTGCCAACAAGTAGCAGTGGTTGTAGTTAATGATGCGAAGTTTCAGTTGGAGACTGAGCCTCCAAGTGTCAAATCCACGTCCACTATTATAAAAAAAATTACTTGCAAATGAAAAAAATATCTCCACAAGGCCAAATTCTTCCACATATTTCAATAATTTACTGTTTATCATATATGTCATTTAATATAATATTTTGCACTTGCGAATGTCAACTTGTTGGTTACAATGTTACCTTATGTTTCTCAAATTTCGTCAATTTGTGTTATGTGTAGATGAAGAGGTGATGAAAGGGTGCAGTTTTAAATGCTTTAGCTAACAGAATGATGCTTTTTTAACTTATTTATTTTTAGACTAGTCCTGTATCAAATTAAACAAATGAAATAAATAGGACTTATGAAATTAGTTGAACAAGATTGAGGAAGAGAATTCTCCGACGCTGACCTTCTCACTATCTGGGGAAGAGGAGGATCAAGTGCACAAAAAGTAACAAAAGTGTGAAAATTCAAAGATTGACTGACAATTTGAGATATTGTATCGGATGTGAAGATTACTGTGTATGAATTATTTAAAAATAAATATTAAAAACAGTTCATTCTCGTAATTAAGTTGTGTTTGTGATTTATTGATAAAAAAAAAAAAAGGCTCTAGTGGAAATTGTTTTGCTTTTTTTGATATTGGTAATAATGTAAATGGATAAACTCGTCGTTACGTCTTCTTTTGAGATACGTTTATCTTTTTTTCTTTTTTTTTTTATTGAATCAAGATGCGTTTCTCAGTGGTATTAACGCGTAAAGAAAATTGAATTTTATTCAATTTAGAAGGTAAATTTATATATTTACAATATAAGATATTTATACAAGAGAGACCTGGGCTAGGTCAAATTTTTTTATATAGAAACTAATCTCTAAATTAAAGATTAATCCCTTAATATTAGCAAATCTGATTTCCTTAAGCAAGGAAAGACAATTATTACTTTTCCACCAAATCAAAATTCCTTATGTAACGCCCTCACTTTAGATAGTCCGTACGTTCTACTGTTCCAATGACCAATGTATGTCCGGACACCTAGAATGTCTAAAACTATATTTAAACTAGAGTGAGGAGTTATAAATAACTTAAACAATGATAAGAAAAATTAAGAAAAAATTTTAGAAATGAAATGCAATAAGGTTAAATGAGCCGGAGCTCCAGCGATGGGTTACCTCACGGGAAGCTACTATAAAAATAGTTGTCGACCTTATGCCCATGGGGAAACCTTGTGAAATAATTTCTGGGACTTCAGAGAAAAGTTATTGAGGTTTCGATGGCAATAGAATACCAAGAAAATGTTAAAAGAAATTTTTTTATTGGTACAGATAATTTTAGTCTGTTAAGCTAAACGAAGGGTAATTTTGTCATTTTGTATTCAGAGACTATTTTTGCGGTTGTGCATTGACTACCGGGCACTGAATAAAATTACCGTGAAAAATACTGTCACGGTGGGACAGTTTCTCTACCCAAAACAATCCCCAAACCGTGCGGCACTTGCTCCTTCCAAGCAAGTCAGCCTCTCCTTGTCCCAAGGACCCAAACAGCAACACTCCCCACTTCAAGGAAACCAACCAAGATCAAGCAAACAACAAGAACACAAGGCAATCCCAAACATACAACAACACATGCACGTAAAGAAAGGTAAAAGGGAGAGACAAAAACTAGTGCCAAAAGGCTACTTCTTGTATTCCAAGCTTTACAATTACAAAAGCAATCTGCTCACTACTCTCACAAATGTAAACTCTCTCATGTGTACAAAGAAATGGGAACAAAGCCCTTATATACACTACAAGGCTGTCTCCTAATGATGGCCAACATGTGGCTGACTTCAAATGAATTTGAATCACACTAATTGAGAGTTCATTGGGCGACAATTCTGGTTAGTGGCCATGAGGAAGCTGCTGCCCATGACACCTAGCATTTCCATGGGCGGGAGCAAATGTGAGCCAAGTGATTGGGCGCCTTAGTGCCCGGGTCCCACCAAGCTGGCCCCTTGATTGGGTGGCACATTTCCCTCCTTCAATCTTCACGCTGCATGGTAGGAAGCTGGCCATGCACGTTGGCCCCTTGTTCCACCTGCCGTGCCACTCTCAAGCCACCTAGCAAGTCCCATGCAATTGTCCACTTGGCAAGGCCCATGTGCGCTGCACCATGCTAGTTCCCAATCTCACAATACGTGCCCCGTGTACAAGGGAAGTGGACATCCCACTTTGCCGCTGTAGGTGCTGACCATCTTGGCCCTTTAGTGCGCCACTAAGTCCCCAAACCTGCACTCACAATATTTCCCACGTGATCCTTCATGGCCCATGCAGTTTACGTGCCTCCTAATGAGATCAAAGCACACTTGTTGGATTCATTTGGGCAGCCCTTATGCAGAAAATTTTTGGACAGTGCGGGAGCAACTTCTTCGGGGTAACACTCTCCCCCACTCATTCCGGCAACGTCCCCGTTGCCTCAAGCTCATACCTCCTCACTACATCCTCATACTGCCACAGTTTCAACTCATGTTCCCAGCTAGTCTCTTCAGCTCCACGGCCCTTCCATTTTACTAAATACTCTACATAACCAGGGTGGGTGCCTCATGGAGGAACAACCCGATGTACTATCACCTCTTCGGGCTCATGTTCTAATGTGCTTATCACTGCAACTGGTGCCCGTTTTGATTTATTTCTTGCTGGATCCTCTTTAAAAGACTAACGTGGAATACCAGATGGCACTCCAATTATGCGAGCAGTCTCACACGATAAGCCACTTTCCCAAATCTTTGCTCCACTGGAAACGGTCCCTCATATTTTCTCAACAACGCTTTGTGCCTCTTGCCATAAGTTCTAGGGAACATTCTCACTAGCACCAAGTCTCCCACATCAAATTCTAAGTGTCTTCGTTTAGCATCGGCCCATTTCTTCATTTTTCGTGAAGCTCTAGCCAAGGAAGCTTTTGCTATACACAACAATGTCATCCAAATACACAACAACAAAATTGTCACGGAAAGAGTGAAATACCCCGGGGCATTGGTGCGTCCAAATGGCATAACTCGAAACTCGTAGGATCCGTAAAGGGTAACACAAGCTGTCTTCGGTTCGTCACCCTCGGCAATATGAACTTGATAATACCCGGACCTCAAATCCAGTTTGGAGAACCACCGCTCTTCACCCAACCTATCAAACAAATCACCGATGTGCGGAATTGGATACTTATTCTTTATAGTGACTTTGTTCAATGCCCAATAATCAATACACATCCGCAAACTACCATCCTTCTTCCTTTGGAACAGAACAGGCACACCAAAAGGAGCCTTAGAGGGTTGAATAAATCCTGCGTCCAGCAGGTCCCTCAATTGCCGCTTCAATTCATCCAGTTCCGAGGGTGCCATCCTGTATGGCACGCCACTTGGTGGCTTGGCGCCAGGCAGCAGCTCAATTACATGGTCAACTTCCCTCTTGGGAGGCAATTGTCTCGGCAATTCACTGGGCATTACATCTCCAAACTCACACAACACACACTGCACTGCACTAGGCACCTCCACAGCTTGCTTGACTTCTTCAGCATGTAACGCAACAAAGGCAGAATGTTTGCACAGCTTCGGGTTGGGCAGAACGAGGTTCAGGCCCTGGTGGATACTGGAGCTACGGAGATCAACTTGTCCAGTCGAGTAAGTGAAATTTATGACATAAAATATGAATTAATATTGATGAGAAATTAATTAGAAATGAGTAAAGAAAGAAGAAAGGAAAAAAAAACAAATGAAAATTTAAAAATTCCATTTATGACATAATGCATGATGTCATTAAAAACCTCTCCCACCAATCATAATTAAACAAATCTAGTATAAGAGATAAATTAGAGATAAATAACCATAAAAAAATCACTTATAATCATCCTTATTCCTCCATGGCCGAACCTCATCCCATTAGCCATCCTCCATTGATGAGCTTAGTGAGCTCATGAAACCCTAAATTCCCACCATATTTCCCCAAGTTTCCAACACAAAAATTTATCCTAGAAGCTTGCTAAGGTGTTTGGGAGAAAAAAGAAGAGAAGAATTTGAAGTTAGCAAGCTTGGAGATTTCACCTAAGAGAGGTTAGTGCATATTAATCTTCTAGTCTTGTTTATTTCTTGGAAACTAGGTTAAATATGATCAAATAATTAAGAAATTGAAAGAAAATATGTGTGAAATTGAGAAGTGAAATTCGGTCAGCAATTGTAGGAGGAAGAATTGATGTGTTTTATGAAATTAAACTTTGAGTACAAGTTTGGATAATGGTATATGTAACATCCTCACTATAGCAATTCCGTACATTCTACTATTCAGGTGACTGGTGTCGGTCCGGACAGCTAGAACGTCTGAAAAAATATTTAGACTAGAGTGAGGAGTCATAAATAATTTAAATATTAATAATAAAAATTTAGAAAAAATTTTAGAAATAAAATACAACCAAATTAAATGAGACAGTGCCCTAGCGATGGGTGACCGTACGTGTCACACTTTACCCCTCTGTAAGGCATAACATGATCCCGTAGAATACCTAATAAACTACCGAACTTCATCTACTGATAACTCATTAAGCACCCTACAATGGATTTTAAAACAATTTTCTTATTTATAATAAGTGGTGAGCATTTTCTAATAGGTATTTAAAACATTTAGTTAAAATTAAAACTAGTTAATATTTTTTGCCCATTTTATTTCTATGCAAATTTTATAAAAATTTTGACAGAGTTTCGTCTGTATTTTGAGAAAACAGTTCTTCAAATACCTGAAAAAAAACACTTCCAAAAATTTTCTCAACTACTACTTCAATTTCACAATCAATCTCAACAATTTCTCAAATCTCAAAATTCAACAGTCAACATTTCTCAATTTCCAAAATTCAATCTTCAGTAAAATAATATCTATCAATCTCATTCAAATTAAAATAAAACATTTCCATTCATTAAAGATAACAATCTATATATATACATCATACCAAAATCTACAGTATGAAAATTCAAACTAAAATTTATTACAACTTTATACAAACTTTGTACAAACTGCTCATGACCGATTTACATGTTCATACATTTATGTGCAATATATACATCAAAATAAATATTTACAGTTAGGGTATAAATTATACCCGATAACTTTAAGCTGATAGATCCCCAATCCTCAGCAGCTCAGTCTGCTGCTCCTCTAGTTTCTAAATCTGCGACAGCAATAACAGCTATCGCTGAGTACTAGGACTCAGTGATGCACAACATACTAAAATAATCTTTATACAAAATTTAAATCACATTTATTCAAAAATTTAACTGAACACGAGAATTAAATACAAATCATGCATTATGAGATTTTAATCCCAAACAATTTCATTTTGAAGTATTAAATCACATTTCATAAAACCCATAGTTAGATCATGCCATTCGAAACAAATAGAATCTCAATAGCCAGAGGCTAAAAAGAAATCACATCACAAGGCTAGCTAGCTCAAATATATGGATATCCATTCACATCCTCTTCTACTGGCACACCTCAACACTTCTCCAGAGAAAGAATTAAAATTCAAAACTAATTACCCCTACTAGTCGTGCTAGTGAGGTGTTCAAATATATGGTCATGACACTGTGGTTTCAAAACTTATCTTAACAATTTGTTAAATATTTTCATTTCAAATATACACCATAACTTTCACAATTTAAATCAAAACATCATAAATAAGGTCACAATAAACTTTCAACAATTCAAAGCAAAAGTAAAATGCATATTTCATTCACTTTATCAATGAATTTTAAAGCATAGTGATGTTGTGCACAAACCTCAAGCGAGTCGCCTCTTGGCCTTGACTCGGTTCCTCGAGTTCTTTCCCGGTATTCTTTTCAACTGAAACATACAATTTTATAGTGTTTCAGTACCATAACTTAGCATAAATCCAAAAATAAATTTAACTTCACTTTTACCTAGCTCTAACGTGCTAAACTCGATGTTCCTTAAATTTTTATGTTTCGGGGTTACTATTCACTATACTATTCAAGTCAAATTGTTGACTTTCTAAGGCTTAATAGGTATGGAAATTCTAACTTCACTCACATACCACATTTTGGTCACTAAATTTGTTGGTTTTGGTTGTTTATTCAAATTCTAAGTCTTTTAGGCAAATTTGATAAATTTTCAGTTTTGGTGTCTAAGGTTGCACTGTTTTATTGGTCACTTTACTGTTGGAATTTGATCAAACTTCCTTCATAGAAAATGTTTCCTAATGTCTTAAGTTTATTCTCCTTTTTGAATCACCCCAATTGGAGTTTTGTAGCTCTAGTTATAGCCATTTGAACCATAGCTACCGGATTAGACACAACCCAGAATTCTGGGCAATTTTTTTCTGCTGGCAGTTTTAGGTCACCAAATTGGGGTTGCCAAATGACTTGGTTAATGGTATAATTTGGGTTTGTGTTCTTCATGAAATTTTAGGTCTATATATCATCTAACAACTGGTAAAATTTCAGGTCATTTAGACCTGCCTAGATCAAGTTATGACCAAATGAACAAACACTGTTCATTTGGTCAGTTTGTACAGGGAAACCTGCAATTTTCTAACTTTGGTCAATTTGTTCACTAGGTTTTGGTCACTTTTTGGGCATGCTTCCTAAATGAAAATTGTGTCATTTAGTGTCTATTTTCATTTCCAATTGGTCCCATACCAATTGGACTTGTAAAATTTCATTTTTGGTCCCTCAAAGTTGACTTGGTCATGCTGCCAACAGCATGACCACACTCCCTCCGAATTTAACTTTAATTCAAACACTTCTAACACACTTAATTAGGTCACAAATGACCATTTCTCACTTCACATTAGGTCAAAGACACCATTTACAAGTTCCTCACATTTTTGTCTCTAACCCTAAGTGTCCCAAAACTCTAACTACACAAACTCTTTGCATTTAACTAATTCAAAGCATATAAACACAATCTTTCAACTCATTCAAGCATCCTAACATGTTTAACTCAATCAAACTCATGCAAAACACACCCCTACATAGATAGGCCGAAATTCACATATAATCCTCCAAAAATTATTTTCTTTTCCATTTTTCATAATTTCTAAGTTCACTTAAACTAAGAACACATGTATTAACTAAAATTTTAAATAAAAGAACTAACCTCATTTTGATGTTCAATCTTCAATTTTCTTCTTCTTTTCTTCTTTTTTTTCTTGATCAATCTTCTTCTCAAGTGAGGTTAACAAGGTTTAACTAAGAGGATTACACTTTTATGGCTGAATTTGTGGTTCCTTCAAGCTAAAAAATGAGCTTTCATGGAGGACTAGTGAGGGAGAGAGGGAAGAGAGAGGTGGACGGATAACTTGAAGAAGATAGACTTTTGTTTTATTTTTTTTTTCTTTCTTTTTTTTTTTATCCTTATGGAAGACCCAAAAATCTAATTAATTAAATATATTAATTATCATTTTTATAGCATCATGCATGATGTCATGCATGATGTCATCACCTTTTTAACTTTTTCATTTTCTCTTTTTTTTTTATTTATTTTTCTATTAGTTCTTTAATTTAATTCTCGACTCTGAAATTTTCTTTTCTTCGATTTTATTTGACAGTTAGGTCAGGAGTCAGCTCTCGGGGTCAATTGACCAAATTGCCCCTCGCTGGTTCATCTCGGTTTGTAATTAATTCAATATTTCTTCCGGCTCCCTGACCTAATTATTTGACTGGCTTAACAGTTCTTTTTCATGATTTTCTCTTTTCCACTGTGTTTATAATAGTGCTAAGGACCGCAGCGTCACATTTTATGGTTCGAAATTTGAGTTTAAAATGACTTCACAGTCCTTCCTGAGAAGGTCACCCATTGCTGTGACTCTTGGCTCGTTTAACTTCTTATGTTCTATTTTTCTTATTTATACTTAACTAATTGAACATTACTAATTATATGTGTTTATGGCTTCTCTAGTTTTCTTAAGTGTGGTTCTAATCCCCTTGACTGTCCGGACCGACACTGGTCACCGGAACAGTGAAATATACCAGGCTATACAATTAGGGGTGTTACAATTCTCCTCGCCCCCCCCCCCCCTTAAAATAAATTTCGTCTCAAAATTTTACCTGGTATTAATCTCTGAACAGCTGTGGGTGCTGTCTCCTCATGTCCTCCTCTCGTTCCTAAGTAGCCTCCTGGCCCGAATGATGGCTCCACAGCACTTTTACCAACGGTATCTGCTTGTTCCGTAGCTGCTTCACCTTATAAGCCAGAATCACTATGGGTTCTTCCTCATATGTGAGGTCTGGATTCACTTCCATTTCTTCCACTGGTAGTACATGAGATGAGTCTGATCGATACCTTCTCAACATAGACACATGGAAGACATTATGTATCTTCTCCAACTCTAGAGGTAATGCCAAACGATATGCCAAAGGACCCACTCTTTCCAGAACCTCATATGGCCCAATGAAACGAGGACTCAGTTTCCCCTTTCTGCTGAATCTCATAATCCTCTTCCATGGGGAAACCTTGAGGAATACTTTCTCACCCACTGCATACTCAATATCCCTTCTCTTCAAATCAATATAGGACTTCTGACGGTCTGATGCAATTTTAAGTCGATCTCTGATTACCCTGATTTTCTCTTCAGTTTGCTGAACAATTTCGAGTCCAATCATCTTTCTTTCACCCACGTCATCCCAACACAACGGGGTTCTACATTTTTTGCCATAAAAAGCTTCATATAGAGGCATCCCAATACTTGATTGATAGCTGTTGTTGTAAGCAAACTCAATCAAAGGCAAGTGGGTATCCCAACTGCCCTCAAATTCAATCACACAAGCCCGTAGCATGTCCTTCAAGATCTGAATTACCCTTTCAGACTGGCCATCTGTCTGTGGGTGGAATACAGTACTGAAGTTCAATCTAGTTCCTAGGGCTCTCTGAAGACTACCCCAGAATCTAGAAGTGAACCTAGGATCTCTATCTGATACAATGGATACTGGTACTCCATGTAGTCTCACAATCTCATCAATGTACAACTTGGCCAATCTTTCTAAATTGTAGTCCATCCTGACTGGCAGAAAATGAGCAGACTTGGTCAACCTGTCAACAATGACCCATACTGCATTATGACTCTTTTGTGTCCTCGGAAGTCCCATCACAAAATCCATCGTTATTCTCTCCCATTTCCATTTTGGTACTGGTAGTGGATGTAACAACCCGGCGGGTACTTGATGCTCTGCCTTCACTTGCTAACAAGTTAGGCATTTGGAAACAAACTTTGCCACATCTCTTTTCATACCTATCCACCAATAATGCTCCTTTAGCCCTCTATACATTTTTGTGCCACCAGGGTGCATGGCAAAAGGAGACTCATGTGCTTCCTTCAAAATGATTTGCCTCAAATCAACATCATTAGGAACACACATTCTGCCCTAGTGTAGCAATATACCATCATCTCTGATTGAGAATTCTGGTTTCTTGCCCTACTGGACTTCTTTCAATAGCTTCTGATACCTTCATCACTCCGAGCAGCCATTCTGATCTGATCAATCAACACTGGCTGTACATACTATGCAACTGCTGTCTGCCCTCATCATTAATCTCTAAGCTGGCATGTAATGATCTAAACTCATGTACCATAGACAAAGGAGTAACCCGTAGACTTGCCATAGTCTTGCGACTTAAGGCATCAGCCATAACATTAGCTTTCCCTAGCTGATAGTCTATCAGACAATCATAGTCTTTTATCAACTCTAACCATCTCCTCTATCTCAAATTCAGCTTTTTCTAGGTGCCCAAATACTTCAAACTCTTATGATCTGTGTAGATGTAACACTTTTCCCCATACAAATAGTATCTCTAGATCTTAAGAGCGAACACAATGGCTGCAAGCTCCAAGTCATGTGTAGGATAATTCCTCTCATGCGGTTTTTGCTGGCGCGATGCATAGGAAATGACATTTCGATCTTGCATCAATACACAGCCTAACCCATTTTAAGAAGCATCACTGTAAACTGTGTATTCTTTACCCGGGGTAGGTAAAGTCAGGACTGGAGCTTTAGTCAAACATTTCTTCAATTCATCAAAACTTTGTTGGCATTTATTCGTCCACTGAAATTTTACATCTTTTCTAAGCAGCTTGGTCAATGGTGATGCCAACATGGAGAATCCTTTCACAAACCGACATAGTATCCAGCTAAACCCAGAAAACTACGAATCTCTGTGACATTTCTGGGTGGCCTCCAATTAAGGACAACTTCAATCTTACTTGGATCTACCTTGATGCCCTCTTCTGATACTACATGCCCCAAAAAGGATATCTCCTTTAGCCAAAATTCACACTTCGACAATTTGGCATATAGCTGTTTCTCCCTCAAAGTTTGCAATACAATCCGTAGATGTCTATCATGCTCTTCTACATTCCTCGAATAAACCAATATATCATCTATGAATACCACAACAAACTAGTCGAGGTATGGTCTGAAGATAGTGTTCATCAGATCCATAAAAGCAGCCGGAGCATTAGTTAACCCAAATGGCATAACTAGGAACTCATAATGGCCATAGCGGGTTCTGAAGGCAGTTTTAGGAATACTCTGCTCTTGTACTTTTAGCTGATAATAACCTGATCTCAGGTCAATTATGGAGAGCACAGCTGCACCCCTCAACTGATCAAACAAGTCATCAATGTGGGGCAATGGATATCTATTCTTTATTATCACCTTATTCAACTGCCGATAGTCAATGCATAACCGGAGAGTGCCATCTTTCTTCTTTACAAACAACACTGGCACTCCCCAAGGTGACACACTAGGGCGGATAAAGCCCTTGTCAAGTAGCTCTTGCAACTAAACTTTCAACTCTTTCAATTCTGCAGGTGCCATTCTATATGGCGTTATGGAGATTGGATCCACACCAGGCATAACATCAATCTTAAACTGCACCTCTCTTTCTAGAGGTAATCCTAGCAATTCATCAGGAAACACATCCGAAAAGTCACATACAGTAGGGATGTCCCTTATTGCTGGACTCCCCACTTAGGTGTCTGCCACATATGCCAAGTATGCTTCACACCCCTTTCTGATCATTCTTTTGGCTAGTGCAGCTGAAATGATGTTTGATGGTAATAAATGCCTCTCCCCATGTATTACCACATCATCGTACAGAGGGAGACCAAAAGTGGATCTTGATCTCTGATCCAATCATGGCGTGATGCCTAGCTAACCAATCCATGCCCAAGATAATATCATACTCTCTGAAGGGCATTTCAATCAAATCTGATAGAAAAACATGTCCTTGGATCACCAAAGGATAGTCTCTATAAATTCTGTTGACCCGGACCTCTTGTCCTAACGGACTAGTTACTAGCACTTTAAAACCCATTTGCACACATGGAACAGCAAGTGAACAGACAATGCTAGCACTAACATATGAATGGGTTGAACTCGGATTAAACAATACAAAAACTTCTTGATCAGAGATAGAGAATGTACCAACTACCACATCGGAAGTCTCAGCCTCTTCTCGCTATCTCATGGTGTAAACTCTGGCTGAAGCACTTCCTTGTGCTGATTGACCAACTGTGCCCTGACTGCCTAAAGCAGTGCCTCTGCCTCTGCCTCTTCCTCTGCCAATAGACTGTGAACCTCTGGGAGCAGACTCTGAATAGATCCCTCGGCAGTAGTAGGAGCTGGACCATATCTCGAAAACGGAGCACTAGTGCAGTCTTTAGCTATATGGCCCTTGCCTCCACAGTTAAAACAGGCTCCAGTGGCCCAATAGCATTCCCCCCCATGAATCTTGCCACAAGTCTCACAGGGGCTGGCAGAATGTGAACCCCTTTTCGATTGCTGACCAGACCTAGGGGGTCTCTGTCCAGAAAATCTGCCCCTACCAAATCTTCCACCTCGACCCCTGCTGGGTCCACTACACTTCTTCTTCTTCCTAGAAGTCCCACCAGAACTCTGTTCTACTGACTTTTCCCCCTTATCTTTTTCTGATTTCTCAGCTTTCTCTGATTTTTCTTTCACTGAGGTTGCTTCTAATTCTATTCTTTCCAAATCAAGTGCTTGACATATGAGCTCTGAGAAGTTGCTGTGCCTGAATCCCACAACTTGCATCCGCAAACTGGGCTTCAAACTAGTCTCAAATCTCTTGCATCTTGCCTTGCTGGAGGAAAGGAGACTCCCTGTATAGTGACTTAAGTGGGAGAACTCCCTCTCATACTCTGCCACAGATTGGTTCCCTTGTTTCAAACTCAAAAATTCTTGCAATTTCTGATCAACATATGTATCTGGGATGTATTTCTGTCTGAATTCTCTGATGAAGTCATCCCAGGTCAAGATCGTGGTTCAGCCGGTGTGGGGATGGTCTTCCACCAATCATATGCATCCCCTTGCAGTAGCGACACAGAATATTCAAACTTCAGTTCATCTTGGCAGTGCAGCTTCTTAAATGCTCTGTCCATTCTTTCAAGCCATTGCTCTGCCTCTAAAGGGTCCACTGTACCCTTAAAATCTGCAGCCCCATACTTCAGTAATTTATCATACTGTCTGGCTGGAGGCAGTGGTTGTGCCACAGGTGTCTGGGGTGGAGCTTGAGTAGGCATACCCCCAGCCATTTATTGAAACATCGCAGCCATCTGCTGTGCAAACTGTGCAGGAAACTGCGGCATTTGTGGGGCTGGTGCTACAGATCCACTAACATTCTGCAAAGCTGGGGCTTCCCCTTGTGCCTCAGCTTCAACAGACTGCTCAACTGAGCGATCCCCTTCTTCCATCTGAGTCGGAAGTTAGGGTATCTCCTGAACAAGTAACACAAGGAGATTTCCCTTCATTAGTTCATATTCATGATGTAATGCACTATATGTAACAATTATGGACATTGAGCAGTTGTACTTAATAAGAAAGACACAAATTCTCAAGTTAAAACATACTTCAAAAAATTTTGCTCTGATACCACTTAAACATGTCACACCTTACCCCTCTGTAAGGCATAACATGATCCCGTAGAATACCTAATGAACTACCGAACTTCATCTACCGATAACTCATTAAGTACCCTACAAGGGATTTTAAAACAATTTTCTTATTTATAACAAGTGGTGAGCATTTTCTAATAGGTATTTAAAACATTTAGTTAAAATTAAAACTAGTTAATATATTTTGCCCATTTTATTTCTACGCAAATTTTATAAAAATTTTGACAGAGTTCCATCTGTATTTTGAGAAAACAGTTCTTCAAATACCTGAAAAAAAGCACTTCTAAAAATTTTCTCAACCACTACTTCAATTTCACAATCAATCTCAATAATTTCTCAAATCTCAAAATTCAACAGTCAACATTTCTCAATTTCCAAAATTCAATCATCAGTAAAATAATATCTATCAATCTCATTCAAATTAAAATAAAACATTTCCATTCATTAAAGACAACAATCTATATATATAAATCATACCAAAATCTACAGTATGAAATTCAAACTAAATTTTATTACAACTTTATATAAACTTTGTACAAACTGCTCAAGACCGATTTACATGTCCATACATTTATGTGCATACATACATCAGAATAAATATTTACAGGTAGGGTATAAATTATGCCCAATAACTTCAAGCTGATAGATCCCCAATCCTCAGTAGCTCAGTCTGCTGCTCCTCTAGTCTCTAAATCTGTGACAGCAATAACAGTTATCGCTGAGTACTAGGACTCAGTGGTGCACAACATACTAAAATAATCTTTATACAGAATTTAAATCACATTTATTCAAAAATTTGACTAAACACGAGAATTAAATACAAATCATGCATTATGAGATTTTAATCCCAAATAATTTCATTTTGAATTATCAAATCACATTTCATAAAACCCACAGTTAGATCATGCCATTCGAAACAAATAGAATCTCAATAGCCAGAGGCTAAAGAGAAATCACATCACAAGGCTAGCTAGCTCAAATATATGGATATCCATTCACATCCTCTTCTACTGGCACACCTCAACACTTCTCCAGAGAAGGAATCAAAATTTGAAACTAATTACCCCTACTAGTCATACTAGTGAGGTGTTCAAATATATGGTCATGACACTGTGGTTTCAAAACTTATCTTAACAATTTGTTAAACATTTTCATTTCAAATATACACCATAACTTTCACAATTTAAATCAAAACATCATAAATAAGGTCACAATAAACTTTCAACAATTCAAAGTAAAAGTAAAATGCATATTTCATTCACTTTATCAATGAATTTTAAAGCATAGTGATGTTGTGCACAAACCTCAAGCGAGTCGCCTCTTGGCCTTGACTCGGTTCCTTGGGTTCTTTCCCGGTAGTCTTTTCAACTGAAATACACAATTTTATAGTGTTTCAGTACCATAACTTAGCATAAATCCAAAAATAAATTTAACTTCACTTTTACCTAGCTCTAACGTGCTAAACTCAATGTTCCTTAAATTTTTGTGTTTCGGGGTTACTATTCACTATACTATTCAAGTCAAATTATTGACTTTCTAAGGCTTAATAGGTATGGGAATTCCAACTTCACCCACATACCACATTTTGGTTACTAAAGTTTTTGGTTTTGGTCGTTTATTCAAATTCTAAGTTTTTTAGGCAAATTTGATAAATTTTCAGTTTTTGTGTATAAGGTTGCACTGTTCCATTGGTCACTTTACTGTTGGAATTTGACCAAACTTCCTTCATAGAAAATGTTTCCTAATGTCTTAAGCTTATTCTCCTTTTTGAATCACCCCAATTGGAGTTTTGCAGCTCCAGCTATAGCCATTTGAACCATAGCTGTCGGATTGGATACTACCCAGAATTCTGGGTAATTTTTTTGTGCTGGCAGTTTTAGGTCACCAAATTGGGGTGGCCAAATGACTTGGTTAATGGTATAATTTGGGTATGTGTTCTTCATGAAAGTTTTAGGTCTATATCGCATCTAACCACTGGTAAAATTTCAGGTCATTTAGACCTACCTAGCTCAAGTTATGACCAAATGAACTAACACTGTTCATTTGGTCAGTTTATACAGGGCAGCCTGCAATTTTCTAACTTTGGTCAATTTGTTCACTAGGTTTTGGTCACTTTTTAGGCATGCTTCCTAAATGAAAATTGTGTCATTTAGTGTCTATTTTCATTCCCAATTGGTCCCATACCAATTGGACTTGTAAAATTTCATTTTTGGTCCCTCAAAGTTGACTTGGTCATGCTGCTAGCAGCATGACCACACTCCCTCCGAATTTGACTTTAATTCAAACACTTCTAACACACTTAATTAGGTCACAAATGACCATTTCTAACTTCACATTAGGTCAAAGACACCATTTACAAGTTTCTCACATTTTTGTCTCTAACCCTAGGTGTCCCAAAACCCTAACTACATAAACTCTTTGCATTTAACTAATTCAAAGTATATAAACACAATCTTTCAACTCATTCAAGCATCCTAACATGTTTAACTCAATCAAACTCATGCAAAACACACCCCTACATAGGCAGGCCGAAATTCACATATAATCCTCCAAAAATTATTTTCTTTTTCATTTTTCATAATTTCTAAGTTCACTTAAACTAAGAACACATGTATTAACTAAAATTTTAATTAAAAGAACTAACCTCACTTTGATGTTCAATCTTCAATTTTTTTCTTCTTTTCTTCTTTTTTTTCTTGATCAATCTTCTTCTCAAGTGAGGTTAACAAGGTTTAACTAAGAGGATTACACTTCTATTGCTGAATTTGTGGTTCCTTCAAGCTCAAAAATGAGCTTTCATGGAGGACTAGTGAGGGAGAGCTGGAAGAGAGAGGTGGACGGCTAACTTGAAGAAGATAGACTTTTGCTTTATTTTTTTTTCTTTTCTTTTTTGTTTTTATCCTTATGGAAGACCCAAAAATCTAATTAATTAAATATATTAATTATCATTTTTATAGCATCATGCATGATGTCATGATGATGTCATCACCTTTTTAACTTTTTCATTTTCTCTTTTTTCTATTTATTTTTCTATTAGTTCTTTAATTTAATTCTCGACTCCGAAATTTTATTTGACAGTTAGGTCAGGAGTCAGCTCTCGGGGTCAATTGACCAAATTGCCCCTCGTCGGTTTATCCCGGTTTGCAATTAATTCAATATTTCTTCCGGCTCCCTGACCTAATTATTTGACTGGCTTAACAGTTCTTTTTCATGATTTTCTCTTTTCTCCTGTGTTTATAATAGTCCTAAGGACCGCAGCGTCACATTTTACGGTTTGAAATTTGAGTTTAAAATGACTTCGCAGTCCTTCCCGAGAAGGTCACCCATCGCTGTGACTCTCGGCTCGTTTAACTTCTTATGTTCTATTTTTCTTATTTATGCTTAACTAATTGAACATTACTAATTATATGTGTTTATGGCTTCTCTAGTTGTCTTAAGTGTGATTCTAATCCCCTTAATTGTCCGGACCGACACTGGTCATCGGAACAGTGAAATATACCAGGCTATACAATTAGGGGTGTTACAGTACGGGGAAGTATCGGTAAAGACAGTTATCGACCCCAGACCCAGGAGAAAATTCATAAAAAATTTTTGGGACTCCAGAGAAGAGTCATTGAGGTTTCTATGACATTAGAATGCTAAGAAAAGGCTTAGAAAAATTTTTCAATCGGTACAGACAATTTTAATCTGTTAAGCCAAACGGAGGGCATTTTGGTCATTTCGTCTTCGGAGATGATTTTTGGCCGACTTGTCCAGTTAAGTAAATAATTATTATGACATAAAATATGAATAAATATTATTGAAAATTAAATTGGAAATGAGTAGAGAAGAGAAGAAAAGAAAATGAAAGAAAATGCTAATTATGACATCATATGATGTCATTTAAATTTCCTCCACTAATCATAATTTATTAAACTCATTAAAAGGGATAAGGAAGACCAAAAATTGACAAATAATCTGCATCTTCAACCTTTGGGCAGCCAAAAACATAGGGAGAGAGAGGAAAGAAAACTCCATGGAAGCTTGAGCTAACCCACCCAAATCACCCCAAAACCTTAGCCTCCCTTCATAAAAACTCATCCTCACACCTAGAGCAAGCTTTGGACAGTAAAAAGAAAGGAAGAAAGTGAAGTTTTGAAGCCTTGGAAAGTGCCTAAGTCAAGGTTAGTGCCAATTTCTTCTAAAAATTTTGTGTATGGCTGCCATTGAACATGATTTTGGTGTTGTAAACCATGGATTGTATGTGTATGAAAATTTTAGTCGTTGGAGTTAGGGTTTGAGGCACAAAACTTGGATTTTGTTCATGTGTTGGTGAATGAAAGTTTAAATGGTCAATTAGTGACCATTTGGCTGTGTATGATGAGGAAATGAAGAGAGTTGTGGCTTGGTATTTGAGATTTGGTATGCTGCCCTTACTGACCTGCAGGACTGAGTATGAGTCCAGCAGGTTTAGGCAGTTATAAATGGAGTTGTAGAGGTTCAATTGGTGCAAGGCCAATTAGAAATGAAATTTGACATATAATGTCACAACTTTGGTGAAGAAACTCTGCCCAGAAAACCAAACAAAGTTGACCAAAAAATTGCCCTAATCCTGGTGACTTGCATTCTGCCTGGGAAAAATGACCAAATAAATAGTATCTATTCATTTGGTCATAACTCAGTGTAGAAAGGTCCAATTGACCTAAAAATTTACTAGGAAATAGTTGAGACATAGACCTACAACTTTCATGAAGAACACAAATCCAAGTTCTGATCATAACCTAGTCAAATTGCTAACCAAACTTAGGTTACCAAATCTGGTAGAACCAAATTGCCCAGAAATTCTGGGTATAGGTCAATCCGGCAAGTTATGGTAAAATGACCATAACTTAAGCTACAAAACTCCAAATGGAGTGATTCAAAAAAAGAAATGTAACTAGACACAATAAGGAACAGCTTTCATGAAGACAATTTTATCAAATTCCTACTGTACAAATGATCAATGGAACAATAAATCTAGGGTATGAAATCTGAAAATTTTGAATAACATAAGATAAGCTTTGAAATAGTATTGGAAATCAATACCAACAAAAATGAAATGCAAAATGTGGTATCTTGGAGAACTTAGGTTCAATAAATTTATTATGTATTAAAAAGTCAATAATTTGAGTGAATAATAATGTGAATAGTAGTACAAAGACACAAAGTGTAAGAACTATACTATTAATGGGAAATGAAGGCCATAAATTTGAAATCCATGAAATGTTCATGGATTGCTTGAACCATGAAAAGTAAGCCACCTAATTAATGTGAATAGGTAGTTAGGGCTTATATGCCCATCACAAATAGAATTCATAAAATGAATAAATGAGAAAGGAAAAATGTTTTGAATACAATGGTACATGTGAACCATTGTTTTGAATTATGATCAATATGAATAACATTATGAATGAATAAATGAAACATATTAATGTATGAATGAGATATTAGTTTTCATTATTGTAGAAAGGAAAAGTACTTTGAGTACAATGGTATGAAAGGATAATTGATGTGAATTGTGATCATATAAATGATCAAATGAATGTATAAATTATAATTGAAATTATTATGAAATAATGAAGTCATAAAACACAATATAGTAATATATAATGATATTATGTGCCCTTGTATTACCTAGACATGTGTATCAGATTAGATAGTTTGGCATGCCAATAGGGTATTGTTTTAGCAGTACTGCGAAAGGCTTTATGTCTGTATTCATGGCTTTATGCCCGCATTCATGGCTTTATGCCAGCATTCATGGCTTTTATGCTCGATTATGTGTTATCATCGTTTTTTAGCCATACTGACTGCATACGTGGTTGATGTTCTACGTCCCATGGTATGACGGCCCGAGGCACTGTGGTGTACAGTGCCAACGACCCATTATCCAGTTTAGTCAGCCTGTTGTAGGTTACTTGGGCAGTCTAATTTATTAAAATAAGTTATGAATATTAGCAATTAAAAATGCTAAAAAGTAAATAAATGAGAAGAAGTTCTGAAATAAATTAGATTAGCTCCAAAAATTTGTTCCTTAGAATGATCTGAAGTAAATTAAACTAGTTCTAAAAATTCTAAATATTACGAAATGATTGTAAACAATTTAGAAAGTATCAAGGAAGTGATAAAAAGACTAGTAGAAGAATTATAATTTAAATAACATTACAAATGTGATTTTCATAAGAATATAAGTATAAGTATAAATTTTAGATTTATTTGTACATTATATAAATGATTATTGTAAACTTATGAAAGAAGTGATTCTAGAGAGCAACATAAATGATGAAATATATATTGTATGGAAAATTTCATATGAACCCAGTAAAATTCTTGAGTATAGAAAATATGCTTCAATTATTTTTACTTTTTATATTATTTCCTTGTTATATTATTGTACCACTAAGCAGCAATGCTTAGCGCTCGCGCAGGTACTGAAGTTAAAGCCCAGCGAATACCAAATAAAGATTTTGGAGTTCTAATCTGCAGAGTGTTCAAGGTTGTCACCTCCTCAGTAATGCATGTAGATAGGGCCCATATAGATCATATTATGTATTTTGTACATTATAATTAGTTATTATTTGTAATGTAAACTATGAATGGTATGTTGAAATATAGATTATGGAACTGTAATTAATTTGTAGATCATGTAAATCATGAATTTATGTAATCAGTCTATAAATCATGTAAATTAATGAAACTTGAGAATTTATATATATAAATTGTGCATGAATGGAAATGCATGGAAATGAATATGAAATTGAGATATATGAATGAGTATGTTAATTACAAGAATTGAATGTGAGATGAATATAATGAGCATGAATGATATTTTTATTATAAAATATTATTGAAAATTTCAAGCAGGTGAATAGTAAAATACGTCAACTGATAATAAAATAGGGGAAACTCCGTTGGTTTCTTTCTGTTAAAAAAATAATTGATATTAAAATATAACGAGATCAAATTATTAAAATAATAAAGTAAGACAAGATAGGGTGCTCCGACACCGAATGTAGCACACTTCACTTGGCTACACTGTAGTCGGGTGAGGGGTGTCACAGTATGTCTATGATTGGTAACTTTAATTAGCATGTGTTGTATGATTTAGGAAATGAAAGTTAGGGTTTTTGAACTAAATTAGCGATTTTGTGATTTGAGGGTGAATTAGTGTTTTAATGGTAAACTAGTGACCATTAATGGTAAATTGAACTTGAATTAGAGTGAGTTGTGGCATTAAGAATTGAATTGGTATGCTGCCCTTAAGGTGCTAGAATTACTGGACTTGAGTCCAGTGTGGTTAGATTGTAATAACTTGATTTATGTAACTTTAATTGGTGCAAGGCCAATTTGAGGTTAAACTAAACACATAATGACACAACTTTGATGAAGAAACCCTGCATAGAAAACCAACTTAGGATGACCTAAAAATTGGCCAAATCCTGGTAACCAATTCTGGACCTGGAAAAATTGACCAACTGTTCATTTGACCATAACTTTGTGTAGAAAGGTCTAAATGACCTGATTTTTATGGCCATGGAAAGCTAAGACAATTTAGAACAACTTTCATGAAGAATAGAAATCTAAATTATGATCATAACTAATTCAAATTGTTAGCCAAAATTAGGACACCAAAACTACCAGAACCAAGATTTGCCCAGAATTTCTGGAGAATGGCCAATCCAGCCAATTATGATGATTTTGCCATAACTTGAGCTACAAAACTCTAAATGGAGTGATTCAAAAACGAAATTAAAGAAGACACATAAAGGAACAACTTTGATGAAGAAAAGTTTGCCAAATTCTCACTATAGCTTAGACCAATGGAATAGTAAACATAGGACACAAAAACTAAATTTTTGAAAATACTTCTAGGAGACTTTGAATTGTAATTGGCAATCAATGCTAACAAATTTTAAACCCAAAATGTGGTATAATTATGTATCTAAAATTTGTATACATATTATGCATGAAGAAGTCAACAATTTGAGTGAATAGTAATGTCGGAATAGTAACCACTAAATTATGTGAAATAGTAAAATAAACTAGAAAAACCATTGTAATTGTTAAATATAGGATGTGATAGGTAATTTGTGATTGGTGAATTTGAATGTGACCCCAATGACATAGAAAATAGTATCATAAATTAGAAAAACTATTATAATAGTTAATATAGATAATGAGATTAGTGAATTTAAATTCTTATATATTAGTGACTCTAGGATATAAGAGAAATTAAGGCTAAAAATTTGAAATCCATGAAATGTTCATGGATTACTTGAACAATGAATGATAATTCACCTAAATCATGTGAATAAGTAGTTAGGGCTTATATGCCCACCACATATAGAATTTATAATACATTAGTAATTCAACTCGAAATATGAAATTATAATTAAAATAAGTAGATTGTCAAATATATGGATGAGACGAAGTCATTATGAGGATATATGTTTCATCATAACTAGAATAATAATAATAATAATACCTTACCCCATAAAAAGCATATGAGAGGAAATAAGGAGAATTATAAATACTTAGAAAGTAAAAATATTTCTTGAATTGCAAATGATAATTCATATAAATTTTGTAATGAATAAATGAATCACATGAATGTGTGAATAGGATATTAGTTCTCATTAGGAGAGAAAGGAATAATATTTTAAG
Organism: Hevea brasiliensis; assembly: GCF_030052815.1. Lineage (NCBI taxonomy): Eukaryota > Viridiplantae > Streptophyta > Magnoliopsida > Malpighiales > Euphorbiaceae > Hevea > Hevea brasiliensis. Next base: position 70,208,190 of record NC_079494.1, read on the forward strand.
TACAATGGTACATAAGAACCATTTTTGTGAATTATGATTAATATGAATGATATAATGAATGTATAAATTATGATGAAATGTAGAATTGTATTTTAGAAATTTATACTTCTGCTACGAATATAATTGAAATGTTATAAATTATAATTAGAAAATAAAATGAAATAGTAAAACCTAGGAACATTTAATGGTAATAATGTACCCATATATTGCCTAGACATGTGTGTCAGATTGGATAGATTGGCATGCCAATAAGGTATTATTTTAGCAGTACTGCGTAAAGCTTTATACCTGTATTTATGACTTTATGCCTGCATTCATGGCTTGTATGCCCGATTATCTGATTATCTGTTACCATGGCTTTTTAGCCATATCGAGTACATACGTGGTTGACGTTCTGCATTTCACGTCTTATGGTATGATGGCCTGAGACTCCACGGTGTCCAGTGCCCAGTGACCCGCTTATCCAGTTTAGTCAGCTTGTCATAGGTTACTTGGACAGTGAAATAAATTAAGAATATTAAAAATTAAAAATATTAGAACTTAAATACTTGAGTTAGAAAGACTTGAAAGAATTTGTTAGAATTAAGAATATTAGTTATTATGAAATGATATAACCACATAAAAATTATTAAGTAAAGTGATGAAAAATTGGTAAAAATAGGTATAATTTAAATGAATATTACAAAGGTACTTTCCATAACCATATGAATATAAACTTAGAATTTTTATTAATTTTGTATATTATATATTATTACTGTAAATTTATGAACTAAGCACGTTTGAAAGGAATAAATTAGGATAAAAGATAGTAAATATTAGAAGTTTCATACGGATTAAATTAGCTCTTAATTATCCAAATTAGACTTTATTGCTATCTTTATTTGTATATTATTTCTTTGTTATATTATTGTACCATTAAGCAGCAATGCTTAGCGCGATGGATTTATTTCCTCACGCAGGTACTGAAGATAAAGCCCAGTGGACATTAAACTGGAATTTTGGGGTCCAGATCTGCAAAGTGTCCAAGGTTGTCACCTCCTCAATAATGCATGTAGATAGGGCCCATATAGATCATACTAATATATTTTGTATTTTATAAATAGTTATCATGTTATACTGTAATATAAGTTATGGAAATGTATTTAATATGTATGTGATGTAAATTAATAGATTAGCTTTTTCATATATAATTAATTTTTATATCATGTAAATTATGAATTTATGTAATTAGTTTGTAAATTATGTAAATTAATAAAGTTGAGAATTTTGATATATTAATTGAATATTTCTTCAAATAAATATGAATATTTATTTATGCTTGGAATGAATGGAAATTTTGAGTTTGAGAAATTGAGATTTGATGAGATTATGTTAAATATATTTAGAGTTGGAGATATCATAAATATAATTGGGAGTGTTTTTAACAGGTTCCGAAGAACTGTTTTTTCTAAATTACAGCCGGTACTCTGTCGGATTTTCTATTAAATTTGCGGAGATTCAAATTAATCTAAAATTTTAAATAAAGACTAAAAATGATATGAATTTCACATAAAAGCCTATTTAATCAATGAAATGAGTATTTAAAAAATAAAATAAGATAAGATAAGGTACTCCGGCACTCAGTGTGATATGCCTTGCTCGACTACACTATAAATGGGTGAGGAGTGTCACATTTAGTGGTATCAGAGTACGGTTTAGGCGTTCCTAGGCATAGATAGATAGAAAGAGATAGTGTGCATAACATGCATTGCATTCATAAGAGTTGAGGTGACACTAATACAAATCTGTTTGTTTTTTGTTATTCTAGGTTAAGATATGGACTCAGAGTCGCAAAGGGTAGTAGAGAAAGAAGTAAAAAGCCGTAATCCTATTGGGAGTGATGTTGGAGACAGGGGAGATCCTGCTCCACTAGTGCCCAAGGGGCCTGCACAACCCCAACAAGCTTTATTGGAGCAAATGACCGAGTTCTTTCAACAGATGACTGGGGCAGTTCCACTACCACAACCTCAATAGAAGTTACCTTTGGGAAAAATTAGAAAGTATGGGGCTGTAGATTTCAAAGGAAGAAAGGAAGACGATTCTACAGCTGTAGAGTATTGGTTAAAAAGGACTGACAGCAGCTTCATTGTACCCTAGAACAGAGTTTGGAGTGTGTAGTTTCATTGCTACAACAAGTTGCCTATCGGTGGTGGGATGCTATAACTAAAATAGTGCCGCCAGCCAAGGTGACTTGGAATTTCTTTATAATAGAGTTCAGAAAGAAATATATTAGTTTTGTCCATGAAGAGGAACAGAATAGGAGTGGCAATCAACAGAAAGGAGATTTTCGTCAGTCTAGTAATAAGAGGATTAGAGAACAGTTAAGTCTGACACCTGATCCAAGTAGGAGACAAAGGCCTAGGCCCATGTCCAAAACTTGTGTAGGTGTGTGACTTAATAGGCTCATTACTAATTGGCAATGAGAAATAATACTAACTCTTAATAGCATTGGAACTCTTCCAGACCATAAATGATTTTTCTAAATCATTTTAGGCATCTCATAGACCATGGTTGACACTTAGCATAGCATGCCATGGCCACCGAATTAGCAACAAGAAATATCTTAAAATGAACCTTTAATCATACATCACCATGCACTAAAATCCTTCTGTATTATATTCCAATCCCATTAAGGGTCATGGTTGAGTCAAACCCCTTATTGTCGAATCTTATGCACTTATTTGAAATCTAATTCTTGACATATAAGACTTTACCATTAGGAAACACCTTTCCTGACAAAGTCATCTGTCCTAGCCAGGAGCTTAATCTTGTCAAGAACAACTCAAATCCGCATAGGACTGTTAACCCTGTTTTCTAAAGGCTACATATCCCCTCTTGACTGAACACTTGTCCCAACATATGACTAATCTAAGCTAACACACACTGAAGTTTCCATACATAGTACAGATATGTAAGTGGTATCAAACTCAAACCACCCATATAAGAGACAACCGTGTCATCTTAGGTTTAAGAATTATATGCACTAGTATGACACAGATAACATTTTATTGACTCGAGTAAATGCCATATTCATGTTATCTGAATGTCACAAGTTTGACTTCCTTATCTCATAAGTTCTCACTGTATTTATCCCGATATCTCATATCAGATGGCATGAGGCTCACCATTCCATATTCATCAGTATCTCATACTGATCAATGGAGATAAAAAGAGGTGATAGCTCTTTGGATATAATGTGCCCACCAAAATATCCTTTAGCTATGAACTCTGATTTATAACTAATGTCCCATGTATTCTGCCACTCATATTCTTATCTCATAAGAATAGAACACATAACATATTGCTAATGGACAATTTCAAATAAATATGGTATTAAACACATGTAACATTTAAATGAAACGTTCATTGTCATTATAATATTTACAATGTTATTTACAAGTTACAAAATTAGTGCATGCTCTAGAGCACACATAACTAACAATCTCCCACTTGGCTTAGAGCCATTCATTATAGTATCTAAGACCCATTTTCTCAAGATGTTTGTCTAATTGTTACTGTGTCATGGCCTTAGTTAGTGGATTAGCCGGATTGTCAGCTGAAGCTACTTTTTGCATGGTGATATCGCCTCTTTCAACTATCTCTCTAATAATATGAAATCTCTCTAATAATATGAAATTGCTGCTCTATGTGTTTGGATCGCTGATGAGACCTAGGCTCCTTTGCCTGAGCAATGGCTCCATTGTTGTCATAATAGAGAGGAACTGCTGACTCAATGGAAGGAACGACTTCTAGTTCTGAAATGAACTTCTTGATCTAAATAGTCTCTTTTGCAGCATCACATGCAGCAACATACTAGGCTTCGGTCGTGGTGGCTACTGTAGTTGTCTGTTTAGAACTCTTCCAACAGACAGCTCCTCCATTGCACAAAAACATAAACCCTGAGATAGACTTTCTATCATTAATATCTAATTGAAAATCAGAGTCTATAAATGCTTCTAGTTGAAGTTCACCTCCTCCATATATCAAGAATAAATGTTTAGTCCTTCTCAAGTATTTAAGGATATTCTTGACAGCTATCCAGTGTTTCAAACCTGGATTCGATTGAAACCTGCTAGTTACACTAACAGCGTAGGCAATATCAGGCCTAGTACACAGCATAGCATACATTAGGCTTCCTATAACTGAAGCATAAGGAACCTTGGCCATCTTTTCCCTTTCTTCAGGAATCTTGGGAAACTGTTCCTTAGAAAGGTGAATCCCATGCCTAACTGGTAACAATCCGCTCTTGGAATCAAGCATGTTAAACCTCTTCAACACTTTTTTCAAGTAAAGCCTTTGGGATAAACCTATTATTCTTTTTGGTCTATCTCTATAGATTCGAATTCCCAGAATATAGGTAGCTTCTCCAAGGTATTTCATAGAGAAAGTACTGGACAACTAAGTTTTTACAGATGTTAGCACACCAATATCATTGCTTATCAGTAATATATCATCCACATATAACACTAGAAAGGTAGTCATACTCCCACTAGTCTTCTTATACACACACGGTTCATCAATGTTTTGAATAAAACCAAAAGTTTTAACGGCTTCATCAAAACGTTTATTCCATCTTCTAAAAGCTTGCTTAAAACCATAAATAGATCTCTTAAGCTTGCACGCCTTAGAACCTTTCTTGAATTGAAAACCCTTGGGTTGTTTCATGTATATGTTTTCCTCAATAACACCATTGAGAAAAGCGATTTTGACATCCATTTGCTAAACCTCATAATCATAGTGTGCTACAATAGCTAGAAGAATTCTTATGGATTTAAGCATGGCTACGGGAGAGAATGTTTCTTCATAATCAATTCCTTCCCTTTAGTGAAACCCTTTCACTTCAAGCCTAGCTTTGAAGGTCTTTACCTTCCCATCAGGACCAATCTTTCTCTTGAAAACCCATTTACATCCTATGGGTACAATACCCTCAGGTGGGTTTACAAGATCCCAAACTTGGTTCTTATGCATGGAATCCATTTCAGATTTCATTGCTTCTAGCCATTTTGAAGAATCTATATCTGATATAGCTTCCTCATAACTAATAGGATCATCTCCATGATCAACTTCTTCATGAATAAACAACTCTTGTTCATTCTCATAAAGAAATCCATATCTCTCTGGTGGATGAGATATTCTACTAGATTTATGAAGAACCGGTGTTGTGGATGTATTATCTATAGGCATAGGCTCTCCCATTGGATCCACATCCATAGGTGTAGGTTATTGGTTATTTGTGGAATTCTCTAATTCTGATTCTATCTTCCTTCCTTTTCCACCTTCTTGAAGAAACTCTTTCTCCAAGAAAATTGCATCTCTACTTATCACAACTCTTTGTGATTGTGGAAGATAAAAATAATATCCAAAACTGTCTTTTGGATATCCAATAAATCTACCTTTTTCGGACCTTATTTCCAATTTATCAGTTTTCAGCTTCTTGATAAAAGCTGGACAACCCCATACCTTAACATGTTTAAGGGATGGTTATCTTCCATGCCATATCTCATAAGGTATGGAAGAAAATTGTTAGTAGTATGCCCTAGAGCATATCATTTAGTATGTATCTTATACATGTTTTATTAATAAAAGGTATTTTCATTTTTCTGTTCACATAATATATTTATGTGTAATAGAAAAGGTCCATTGATATTTTATTAGAAATTCTATTCTTAAGTTATTAAGAATATGAGTGACAGTATTTCTAGCATAAAGTATCATAAATAGGTTCACAATCGAGGATATTTCACAATAAGGACATGACTTATCCAGAAAGATTGTAATAATGTTTGTTCCCAAGTTATTTATATGAGATGTAAATAAGATGGAATGGTGAGTCTCATGCCATATAACAAACATGATAGGCACTTATACATGATAAGTAGGCCGAACCAGTGACATTTATGACAAGCATATGGAGTTTACTCTTATCAATGCATTGTCATAAATCATATCAGTGCATATAATCTTTAGACTTGAGATAGCACAGTTATCTTGTATATAGGTGGTTTGAGTTTGATACTGCTTTCATACTTATACTGTGTATGGGTATATGGGCATGTGTTGGCTCCTACTAGTTATATATGGAGGTAGGTGTTGATCAAGATGGAATCTGTTACCTTAAGTAAATAGGGATAAAATCCTATATTCATTTAATTGTTCTTGATGTTTCAAGTTCCTGGTCAGGACAGATAAATTTAATCAGAAAAGAGTTTCTGATGAGAAAATCTTTTTAATCAAGAACTAGAATTAAAAGAGAATATAATATTCATAGCAAATGGGGTTTGACATAAATCATGACTCCTGCTTGAGTTGGGATTTTATAATAGAGATATTCTAGTGCATGGTAACATATGATTATAGGTTCATTTAAGGTAAACCTTATTACTATTTGGGTGGTCATGACATGCTATGCTAGGTGTTAACCATGGTCTATGAGGTGCATAAAATGATTTAGAGAAATCATTTATGGTAAGAAAGAGTTCTGATGATATTAAGAGTTAATATTATGTCTCATTGCTAATTAGTGATGAGCCTAGTAAGTCACACACATACACAAGTAATTACCAAATTAAATATGATTTAATTAATTAATTAAAGAGTTTAATTGATTAATTAAATAGGTTTGGTTTGCAATTAAATTGCAAAGTCCCTAGCATGGCTTGAAACAAAATCTAGGTTATTGGATGTATTGTATAAGTTAAATTTATATCTAAAGTGTTTAAATATGAATTTAATTAATGAGAAATTAATTAATAGAGATTAATTAATTAATTTATATTTGATATAAATTGATTAGAAGAAGAGAAATAATTATTTTGGGTTGAGAACTTAAAATTAAGACACAGAAGTATTTCCATCATTTTATAGGGTGACATGTGGCACCATGAGATTGTGACACATGGCACTACACATAAGCTTGCCATATGTCTTTTAATCATGTAAGATGATTAAAGTCAAGATTAAATATAAGTTTGACACTTGGCATAATGTGATTGGGTCAATTAAACCTAGAGCCAATCAGAATGTGACATGTGGCAAGGGTTTTAAGTGGTGACCTAGCTATATAAGTGTAAGGATGAAAGAGTAAAACACACAGGCTGCTATTATCTCTTTATGCTGCCACCCTTGGCTGCTTTCTCCTTCTCTTTTCTTCATCTCTCATCAATTCAAAGAGATTAGCAAACAATCTCTTGAATTAAAAATACTAGAAATTGTTTCTAGTGTCCTGTTTCCATCTGTAATCTCTCAAAAGGCAAAACTTGATTTTCTAATTCATAGAAAAAGCTTTAGAAGCTGTTGAAGGGCTGCCATAGGTGATCTTGGTGTGGACAAGTTAGAGGGACAACATCTGGTGTCCTAAAGACGCATCCCAAAGGTGCCAAACACACTGCAGTGCATCAAAAGGTTAGTGCACTTATTCTTGATCTAATCTAGGGTTCTAATGAATTAAGCTATTAATTCTAAAATCTTAAAGGGCAAATGTAGATCCAAAAATATATTAAAAGAGTTTTAATATGTTATTTATCATTGAAATCAAATAGATAAAAATAATTCTTGCATGATGCATGTGACCCTAGATGAAAAATTTTGAATTTCAATGATCTAAACTTGTGTTTTTCATGCTTCCGCTCCTTCAGAAACTGATTTAGTTGGAATCTTATTAAGAATATACAGTGCAGTTTCTAATGCATATCCCCATAAGGAAACAAGCAAATTAGTAAAGCTCATCATACTGCGTACCATGTCCAACAAAGTATGATTTCTTCTCTCTAACACACCATTCAACTGTGGTGTATCAGAAGGGGTCAATTGTGAAATTATGCCCTGTTCCCTAAGGAACTCATCAAACTCTATAATTAAGTATTCATCACCTCGATCAGATTAAAGGATTTTAATACTTTTTCCTGTTTGATTTTCAACTTCAGCCTTGAATTCTTTGAACTTTTCAAAGGATTCAGACTTGTTTTTTATTAAATACAAATACCCAAACTGAGATTTATCATCAGTGAAGGTAATGAAGTAGTAATATCCACCTCTAGCCATTTCTCTAAATGGCCCACACTATGAGTTCCAAAATATCTTTAGCTCTTTGCCCTTATCCCATAAAGGGAGATATGGTCATTTTGCCCTGAAGGCAGGACTCATAAGTTGGTGATGGTTCATTTCTTAAAGTGGACAAAATCCCCATCCTTTACAACTTAGTGATCCTATCTTCTGCTACATGACCTAATCTCAAGTGCCAAAGTTGTTTTAGATTAAGGTTGATATTTTCTATTGCATTAATTTCATATTTGGTGCTTGGAGCTGTTTTGCATTCATTATCAAAATAATAAAGTCCATTTGGCAAGTAACCCACACATAAAATTTTATTACCATAATAAACTGTACATACATCATTTATGAATCTAAATTCATAACCGTCTCTAGTCAAACTAGATACAAAAATGATGTTTTTATACATGTTGGGTATGTACAAAACATCCTTTAAATACAAAATATTATCATTAAAATGACTATGTACAATAAGAGAAGTAGATCCGATGGCTTTGGCATCAACACTTGATCCATCACCAATCTTCAGCCTCATTTCTCCATGATCCAAGCTTTTATGATTTACTAGTTCCTGCACATAAGAAATTATATGTGAATTAGAACCAGTATCAATGACCCAAGCAGAATTAGTATGATAAGTAATACTAGAATCTAAGAAATAAGAAACTACTATACCTTTAGAAGGTTTTGCCTTCTTGCTCTTTACCAACTCTAGGTATTCTGGGCAATTTCTCTTCCAATGCCTTTCCTTTTGACAGTGGAAACACTTTTCCTTGTCAGCAGGATCTGCTTTTGCCTTCTTCTTCACAGTTTAGCTCTTTTTGCCCATTCTACCATAAGGGCTAGGGGCAGAAGACAGCTTCTTCTTGTTGCTTTTCTTCTTCTTCTTGGTCTTACTAAAAGAAGAAGAAGCAACAAGTGCTACTTCCTTTCCCTTCCTGCTAGGTATATTGCCTTGAGCAATTACAAGAATGTTCAGTAGACCAGCCAAAGTGCATTCTTGTTTAGTCATAAGGAAGTTTGTGATAAAGCTTTCAAAAGACTCCAACAAAGATTGAAGGATCAAATCCATTTGAAGAGAAAAGTCCATAGAGAAATCCAATGCCTCCAGCTGCTCTATAAACTGGATCATAGTATGGACATGTTCTCCCACATCTTGGCCTTTATGCATTTTCATTTTGAACAGTTGTTTAGATATCTCATATCTAGACAACCTACTGTTTTCACCAAATAACTCTTGAAGGTGACTCAATATTTTAGAAGATGTTTGTATTTTTTCATGCTGCTTCTATAATCGATTAGTCATTGAAGCAAACATATAGCACTTGGCTTGCATATCACCTTCATGCCACTTTCTCAAAGTGTCATGTTCTTCTTCTGTGGCCTCAGGTGGTAGTGCACTAGGAATCTTAGAATCAAGAATGTATCCTATACGCTCAAGATTGAGAACAATTCTCAAATTTCTTAGCCAATCAGAAAAGTTAGGTCTGGTGAGCCTATTGTCATCTAGTATGCGTGATAACAGGTTGGACCTTTGTGCCATAATTATCAGATTCAATTACTGCAGAAAAAGCAAGATTCAAATTAGTCATCTTGTATCAAGTAAATTAACCACCAATATGATTATGGTCTTTTAATCAAATTGGTCCTCCCATTAACTTGGCGAATCCAACACTTCCATAGTAGGAAATGAAAATCCTAGTTGGATGGATTTCTAGTGGGTGATTGAATTCTTATATATTGTTAACCATCCTCAAATCACATTTTCTTGGATACTTTTAACAATATATAAATGAACAACACTTGCTCATCACATCTTATGTGAAATTTAATCAATAAATTTTGGCTCCTAATGCTCAAAACCTCGGGTACATCCATTCTTGATCTTTCTTGCATTAGTTAAATTGAGCCCACTAGGCCAGTGAGTATGGAAGTTTAAACCTTGATGACCTCATGTTCATCCATTCTTGATCACCAAAGTACCCACATGCTCACAACATCACATGCTTTAACAATTAAATTTAGAAAATCTCTTAGACTACGAAAACCATCCCAATGTAACCATAGCCGACAGTCTAAGTATCTAAAATTTCCAAATTTAATTGCCCTAGTGGAGAGCTATGGTATAATTACCATAATTATATCATTATGAACTTAATCATTTGTTTGAAGATTTTGTGGTCGGCTTAATTACTATTAAGATCTCACTTTGCACATTGCATATATCTCATACAAGTATCCATTCATATACATCTCATGCATACATGGATAATAAATAAAATGGTATGATCATGGACTTTCTAAGGGATTCAATTCTAAGCCACCAAGAATTGAATTAAGGCATTTCCTAGGTGCATTTCATCTATTCTATTACAAGAGATGCTAACGGAGTACATAAATCAACTCTTGATCTTGATGTGCTCCCACTGGTCTCACCAATGCTCTTGATATCTTCATGCTTCATGCAATTCAATTGCAAAGTAACCCTTGGCATACCAAGGTGAATTTACAAGAATATGGACCTTATAGTCCTTAAACAAATGAAATTACATCCTATGTAATATAACACTTATATTACATGCCACTATAAATAAAATTAATTATTACATCCGAAAGAAGAACAAAAGAAATAAATCCAATTACATTGGTCTTTCATTGTCCATGATCATCCATCATGCATATTAACATTTAACACTTAAACATAAATATATATGCATAATTAAATTGAATATCATATACCCAATTTACAACTCAATTTGAATCTCATTCAGTTTAATCTCAAATTTAGGAACCTTTCCAAATTTAATTTTCATGAAAACAATTTTCATAATTCATTTGCGTGATTTGAAATCCTAATTAAACCATTTAATTAGGTCTAGGCATGATTTCGGGTCATCAATTATACAATAATTGCTTAAAAGTCCCTAAAACCACCATAACACAGCTTTCCAAGTAAAACACGCCCCGTGTTTAATAACACGGCCCGTGCAACATTTACACGCCTGAGGCATTAAATTACACGGCTCGTGTAACACAATATGTGACACCCCTTACCCGTCTACAGTGTAGCAGAGCAAGATATGCCACTCAGTGTGCCGAAGCACTAATTCATATTTTAATTATAATTTATCCCTTTAATTCATTTATTTGTAATTTTTGATAAATCCAAATTTTTCTGCAAATTTTATGGAAAATTCAGCAGTGTACCGGCTGTAAATTGGAAAAACAGTTCTCCTGAACCTGTTTAAAAACACTTCCAATATAATTTCCAAATCCAAACTCCATTATACATATTTCAAGTAAATCTCAAAATCTCAATCTCAAATCACAACATTATTTTCAGAAATTTTTCTTTTCACTTCATTACTGGAAGCACATTCATAAATATTTCTCAACATAATATACATAAATTTTCAATAATATGAAATTTCATATATTTACATCATCAAATAATTTCAAGAGTTTATAGTTACAATCCCAAAACTAATACAAATACTGTGACACCCCTTACCCGTCTACAGTGTAGCCGAGCAAGTTATGCCACTCAGTGTGTCCCAACACCAATTCATGTTTCAATTTCAATTAATCCCCTTTTAATTCATTTATTTAAAATTTTTGATAAATCTAAATTACTCCCCAAATTTTATAGAAAATCCGGCAGAGTGTCGGCTATAAATTGGAAAAACAGTTCTTCTGAACCTGTTAAAAACACTCCTAATAATATCATCACCTTATTCTCAATCAACCTCCAGTATATTCTCAACAATTTCTCAATTCACTTCAGTATCTCAAAATTCAATTAAATTCAAACCACAGTCAACTCAATGAAAAATACTCAATTTATTACTGAACATATTTCATAGATAATTACATCAAAAGCTTAATTACATGAATTTATAATATACATTACAGAAGGTTACAAAATACAAAATATCAAAATATCAGAATATCAAAGTGGCCTAATGTCCTACCAAATGCACTGCAATGTGAGGTGACTCTGAACTCTGAGTGCAGATATGAAGGCTCACCCTGTATGAGGCCTGCTGGACTCCCCAGCTATGTCTCCAATACCTGCGCGTTGCAAAAGCGACGCGCTAAGCAATTCTGCTTAGTGGTGACAATATAAAATAAAATAAAATAAAATAAAATAAAACATGTGTGCAAAATGTATGTTTACATTTTTGGGTGGACTAAATTTCAAATATTTATTGCAATATTATTCGATTAAAGTTTGGTAAGATTTATTAATACTGCCCGAGTAACCTATACTAGTTGACTGGACTGGATAAATGGGTAAACTAATACTGGGTACTAAGTACCTCGGACCATCACATCATCGGTCACATTGTGTCTCCAGGTGTGCAGCAGAACAGCTAATAAGCTGTAATAATTATTGGGGATTAAACCCGAGTATAACAACTCAATATCATAGCCAAAGACTATTATGTCTCGGAATGGCATGGAAAGCCATGAAACACAGAATGGCATGAAGCCATATGCAGTACTACTAACAGAACCCTATTGGCATGCCAACCTATCCAAACCAATCACATTAGGCCTATTAGGGCATTTAACACTTTTTATTTATGTAATTCTTTGAAATTGATTTTTTTTATGATTACTATTCATTTCATTGGTCAACCAAAATGTTGACTTTTGCATTGGAAATAGGTAAATTAGTTTAAATATCATCAACATACCACATTTTGCATTTTAAACTTGTTGGTATTGGTTGCCAATACCATCTCTAAGCTTAATGTGAATTGGACAGAATTTTCAGTTTTCAAGCTTTGGGTTTACTGTTCCATTAGTTACTGTTGCAGTGGGAATTTTGAAAAATGCTCAACATGAAAGTTGTTCCTCATTTTGTCTAGTTGAATTTCCTTTTTTGAATCACTCCATTTGGAGTTTTGTAACTCAAGTTATGGCCTAAAAACCATAACTGGCCGGATTGGGCAGAACCCAAAATTCTGGGTAAAATTGTTTCTGCCAGATTTTGTAACTCAAGTTTGGTTGACAATTTGACTAGGTTATTGTCATAATTTGGGTCAGATTTCTTCATGAAAGTTGTTGGTCTATATCTCAACTTGTTTTTGGTAAAATTTCAGGTCAATTGGACCTTGCTACATTGAGTTATGGCCAAATGACCAAATACTGTTCATTTAGTTATTTTGCTCAGGCAGATTGCTGGTCACCCGGATTGGAGCAAGGTTTTGGTCCACTTAGTTTGGTCTTATGGGCATAGTTTCTTCACCAAAGTTATGAAATTTTGTGTCTAGTTTCATGTCCAATTGGCAAAACACCAATTGAACCTCTACAATTTAAGTTATGGCTGTCCAAACAGGCTGGACTCACATCCAAACCTGCAGGTCATACAAGGCAGCCACTCCAACCTCAAATCCCACAACCCAATTCACTTCATTTTTGATTCAAACCAAACCAAATGGTCACTAATTGACCATTAAAACCTACTCCCATCATCACAAGATCAAAATCTCATTCTTCAACCCAAACCCTAACTCAACATTTCAAAACCATGTATTATCATTGCATTTATCAATTCACTTATAAAATACACATTAAGGGCAGCCATACTAGCATTTTAACTCCCCAAAAATCATCACCATATTACCCTAGCCATGGCTACCAAAATTTAGGGTTAACATACCAATGGTGTTTCATCAAATTTCTTTGTCATTTACACATATTTATAGTTCTTAAACATGAAATTAAAGTGAATTTCAAGGTTTAGGTCACTAAACTCTTTTAGCTCAAATCCAAGCCAACCAAAACTTTAATTTTTCTTCAAAATTTTGCTGCCCAAAGCTTCCTCAAGGTGTGGGGTGAATTTTTTGTGAAGACAACTAGGGCTTTTATGGTGTGGAAGCTAGGGAAAATCAAGATTGAAAAAGCTTGTCCATGGAGGTTAGGGAAGTATGGTTTACGGCAAGGAAGAAGAAGAAATGGAAATCTGGTTTTTTTTTTTCTCTCATTTTTCAGCCCATTTGTCTCTTTTAAATATAGTTATGCCATGTGTCAACATTGGGTTGGGTGAACGCACACTAATGACATCATGTGATGTCATAAATTCCCATTTAATTCATTTTTTTTCTTTCTTTTCTACTCATTTTCAATTCAATTTTTAGTAATATTTATTCACATTTTATGTCATAATAATTATTTACTTAACTGGACAAGTCGGCCAAAAATCACCTCTGAAGGCGAAATGACCAAAATGCCCTCCGTTTGGCTTAACGGGCCAAAATTGTCTGTACCGATTGAAAATTTTTTTTAAATATTTCCTTGGCATTTTAATGCCATAGGAACCTCAATGACCCTTCTCTAGAGTCCCAAAAATTATTTTATAATTTTTCCCCTGGGTCTAGGGCTCCTAGTTGCGAGAACCGCAACTTCTCACTATGTTACCCATCGCTAGGGCACCGGCTCATTTAACTTGGTTGTATTTTATTTCTAAAATTTTTTCTAAATTTTTCTTATTAATAGTTGAGTTAATTATGATTCCTCACTTTTAGTTTAAATATTTTTCCAGACATTCTAGCTGTCCGGACCGACACCGATCACCGAAACAGTAGAATGTACGAAATTGCTACAGGGAGGGTGTTACAACTCTTCCCTTCTAATTTAAATTTCATCCTCGAAATTTACCTGATGCAAACAGTTGAGGGAACTGTTGCTTCATCGTCTCTTCACTTTCCCAAGTTGCCTCCTCGGTGTTGTGGTGCCTCCAAAGCACTTTCACCAGTGGGATCTGTTTATTTCTCAACTCTTTCACTTCCCGAGCTAGGATCGGTATGGGTTCTTCTTCATATGTCAAATCCGGTTGTACTTCAATTTCTTCCATGGAGATGACATGTGAAGGATCTGAGCGGTATCTTCTTAACATAGACACGTGGAACACATTGTGGATCTTGTCCAGCTCTGGTGGTAAAGCTAGCCTATAGGCCATTGGACCCACACGTTCAATGACTTCATATGGGCCGATGAACCTAGGGCTTAACTTACCTTTTCTTCCAAACCTCAGTACCTTCTGCCACGGTGAGACTTTGAGAAATACTTTATCGCCAACCGTATATTCTATTTCTTTTCTCTTTAAGTCAGCATAGGATTTCTGTCTGTCTGAGGCAACCTTCAGATTGGCTTTGATTATTTTCACTTTTTCCTCAGTCTGTTTCACCAGGTCTAGCCCTACCAGTTTGTCTTCACCCAATTCAGTCCAGCACACTGGAGTTCTACATTTCCTCCCATACAGTGCTTCATACGGAGCCATTTGAATGCTAGCTTGGTAGCTATTGTTGTATGCGAATTCTGCCAGTGGGAGATATCTATCCCAACTCCCCTCAAACTCAATGACACAACTCCTTAGCATATCCTCTAGGATCTGACATATATTTCATGTTATTATTATCATTTCAGTTCAATATTTGCATTAGTTCAATTGTTTTCAGTTGTTTACCTGGATTACTCTTTCTTATTGCCCATCTGTTTGAGGATGGAAAGCCGTGCTAAAGCGGAGTTGTGTGCCCAAGGCTTCTTGCAACTTTTTCCAAAATCTCGATGTAAACCTTGGGTCTTGGTCAGATATGATGGAAAGTGGGATTCCATGCAGCCTAACTATCTCACTGATATACAATTCTGCTAGCTTCTCCAGTGAGTAGTCAGTCCTAACTGGCAGAAAATGTTCTGACTTCGTCAGTCTATCCACTATCACCCATACTGCATCATGCTTCCTTTGGGTGAGGGGTAGACCACTAACAAAATCCATAGTGACCCGGTCCCATTTCCATTCAGGTATGTTTATAGGCTGTAAAAAACCCGATGGAACTTGATGTTCTGCCTTAACTTGCTGACATGTCAAGCATTTAGTCACATAGTCAGCTATATCCCTCTTCATACTAAGCCACCAATAATGAGGCTTCAAATCATTATACATTTTTGTGCTTCCCGGGTGCATAGCATAAACACTCGTGTGTGCTTCTTTCAGAATACTAGTCTTCAGTTCCCCATCATCTGGTACACACACTTTTCCTCTGTAGTATAGACACCCATCTGCTTTCACCTCATATTCAGTTTCCTTCCCCTTAGGAATTTTAGCCATAATTGCCATTAGTTTTTCAT
The DNA here is from genome assembly GCF_030052815.1 of Hevea brasiliensis. Lineage (NCBI taxonomy): Eukaryota > Viridiplantae > Streptophyta > Magnoliopsida > Malpighiales > Euphorbiaceae > Hevea > Hevea brasiliensis. Next base: position 70,224,414 of record NC_079494.1, read on the forward strand.
CTGCCTTCTGCCCATCTTGTATTTGTTGTAGTAGGGTTGGCCTCACTTGCAACTCAGCCAAAATAGCTCCATCTTGAGCTAAGGACAGACAGGCATTGAGTGATCTTAAAGCTGTGATGGACTTTCTGCTTAAAGCATCAGCAACTACATTTGCCTTTCCAGGATGATAATCTATCACACAATCATAGTCCTTTAGGAACTCAATCCATCGCCTCTGTCTAAGATTGAGCTCCTTCTGGGTTGGCAAATATTTTAGACTCTTGTGGTTGGTATAGATGTAGCATTTTTCACCATATAAATAATGCCTCCATATCTTCAGTGCGAAGATAATCGTTGCTAACTCCAGGTCATGAGTAGGGTAGTTTTGTTCATGTGGCCTTAACTGCCTGGAAGCATAGGCGACCACTTTCCCCTCTTGCATCAATACACACCCTAGCCCATTATGAGAGGCATCATTGTAGACCACAAAGTCCTTTCCTGACACTGGCTGTGTTAACACTGGTGCCTCTATCAACATAGCCTTTAATCTCTCAAAACTAGCCTGACATTTGTCATTCCAGTTAAATCTGACATTCTTGTGTAACAACTTGGTCATTGGAGCAGCTATAAGAGAAAACCCCTTCACAAATCTTCTGTAGTATCTAGCTAGCCCTAAGAAACTTCTGACCTCAATTGTATTTCTAGGAGGCTTCCATTCCATCACTGCTTCTATCTTTTTGGGATCCACTCTAATCCCCTCTTCTGATACTATGTGTCCAAGGAAAGAGATTTCACTCATCCAGAAGTCACACTTGGACAACTTAGCATACAGCTTCTTTTCTCGCAGGGTTTGCAGAACAATCCTCAAATGTTCATCATGTTCTTCCCTGGTCTTGGAATACACCAGAATATCGTCAATAAATACCACTACAAACCGATCTAAGTATGGATGAAAAATACAGTTCATAAGGTCCATAAATGCTGCTGGTGCATTTGTTAACCCAAACGGCATCACTAGAAATTCATAGTGCCCATCTTTGGGTTACGAATGCGATTTTAACACATCTGCATCCTTTACCCTCAACTGATGATACCCTGATCTGAGGTCAATTTTTGAAAATACACCGGCTCCCTTCAACTGATCAAACAGATCGTCATTTCTGGGCAATGGATATTTATTCTTCACAGTTACTTTATTCAACTGCTGGTAATCAATACACAATCTCAAAGTTCCATCCTTTTTCTTTACAAACAGCACCGGAGGAGTTGCTTGATAAGGGGTTGATACGCCCCAGTGTGTCACACTGGGGCGTATCAACCCCTTATCAAGCAACTCTTGCAACTGAGTTTTCAACTCCCTCAATTCAGTGGGTGCCATCCTATAAGGGGCAATGGAAATGGGTGTTGTACCCGGCATTACCTTAATAGCAAACTTGACTTCCCTTTCTGGTGGTAAACCAGGCAACTATTCAGGAAATACATCTGGGAAGTCTCTTACTGTGGGTATATCATTCAGGTTTGGCTTAGCTTGCCTAGTATCAACCACGTGTGCTAGGTAAGATTCACAGCCTTTTCTCATCATTCTTCTTGCAATTGTAGCTGAGATAACATTAGATAGGAAATCTGTCCTTTCACCCACAACAGTGATCTCATTACCCTCAGAAGTTTTCAGAGAAATTCTCTTCAATTTACAATCAACTATTGCCTGATGACGTGACAACCAGTCCATTCCCAAAATCACGTCAAACTCATGGAAGGGCAATTCAATTAGGTCTGCCGAGAATTCATACCCCTGAATCCTCAACGGGCAACCTTTATACACCTTATTTGTAACACCCCAAACCTCCGAGTTATGAATAGTACCATTTTTGGTCCGTGACTAATACTATTCGAAGACACCTTGAGGACCAAAAATAAATAGAAATTAATTGAGATAGACACAATAAAAATTCTAGTGAACAAAAAAAAAAAAAAAACTAAGGACTCATCGGGTATTATAAAAAGAAGGATTATGACCCGATGATGGGCATTTTGGTCAATTCACCTCAAGAGTTGACTTTTGACCAAAATGTCAATTAAATTAAATAAAATTAATGAATTGAATTATGGGGTAAAAAATGAAGAAAAATTCAAGTAAAAATATGCAAAGGAAAATTTAAGAAATGAAAACTTAAACTTTTATTTCCATTATGACAAAATTAAAATGAAAGACTTATGGGCTTTTGATAGGTAAATTTAATTATTTAATTAAAAGGAAAAATTAAGTAAAAAAAGGGGGGAATAAAAATTTAAGTTTAATTATCCTTATGGCACAATTAAAATTTATAATTTTAATAAGCTAATTTTGGGGATAAATATATATATATATATAAGAAGACAATTCATTTCTTTTTTTCATAAGAGGCCACCACTCTCTCCTCTCTCTTTCTCTCTCTCTCTTTTTCTCTTCTTCTTCCACTTCTTCTCCTCATTGATTTCCCCTCCCAAGTTTTAATTCCCTTAAATTCCCTTCATAAATTCCATAGCCCACTAAAAGAAAACATCAAAGAGATCTTTGATTGAGAGATTAAAAGTAAGGAGAACAAGAATTGGAAGAAAAGTGAAGTTGGAAAGAAATCAACAAGAGGTAATTTTCTTTTCATTTTAGATTAGTTGTATAAGCTTTGAATGAAGTTAATTTATGATGAAATTTCATAAGAAAATGAAAGAAAACATATATGGAACCTAAACTAGGGTTTTGGCCAAATGGGAGAAAAATTAGGGTTTTGAACATTAGGGTTTAGAGACCAAAAATGTGAAGAAGTTCTAAATGATGTCTTTGACATAGTTTAAGGAAAGAAATGGCCATTTGTGACCTAATTAAGTGTGTGAGAAGTGTTTAAATCAAAGCCAAATTCGGATTGGGTATGAAGCATGACCAAAAGTCAAATTTGAGGGACCAAAAATGAAATTTTACAAGTGCAATTGGTATGGGACCAATTGAGACTGAAAATAAGCACTAAATGACACAATTTTAATTTAGGAAGCATGCCCAAAAAGTGACCAAAACCTAGTGAACAAACTGACCAAACTTGAAAAATTGCAGTATGAACAGTACACATGAACAGTAATCATGTTTGGGTCATAACTCGAGCTAGGCAGGTCAAAATGACCTGAAATTTTACCAGTAGTTAGATGAGATATATACCTAAAACTTTCATGAAGAACACAAACCCAAATTATGCCATTAACCCAATCAAATTATTGAGAAAAGTTGAGTTACTGAATCTGCAAAACTGCAGAATTGCCAAATGAACAGTAAATTTGGCAAGGCTATAACTCTCTCTAGAAAACTCCAATTTAGGCGATTCTTAAACCGATGGAAACCTAAGACATAGTAGAATATTTCATATGAAGAATGTTAGGCCAAATTATGAACTTAACTCAATCAAATTGCGAAAAGAAGTCGGGTCACCGAATCTGCCAGAATCTGGGCACCTAAAATTGACCAAATGAACAGTAAACTTTGCAAGGCTATAACTCTCTCTAGAAAACTCCGATTTAGGCGATTCTTAAACCGATGGAAACCTAAGACATAGTAGAACATTTCATATGAAGAACATTAGACCAAATTATGGACTTAACTTGGTCAAATTGCTGAACAAAGTTGGATCGATAAATCTGCCAGAACAAAATCTGCAGCATGAACAGTGACGTGAACAGTAATGGTGTTTTTGGCATAACTTGAGCTACACAGCTCCGAATTAGGCGATTCAAAAAGGAAAATAAAGTTAAGACCTAAATGAACAATTTTCATGAAGAACATCTCACCAAATTATGATCAAAACTAGGTAAAAATTGGGTTCAAAGATTGGGGCACCAAGCTGTCCCAAAACCAAAATATTCTAAAATTTTCAAAGCTAACTTGGGATGCATTAGATATGCATATAACGAGTTCTTGGAAGCAATTGAGATTGGTATTGAGGTATTCTATTTGTGTATTTTCAGTAGAAAAAGAAGTTGGAACGGACAAGGAGAAGTAGGTAACAATAAAGGAGAGCATTGAAGGTTTGTGCACAACTAACATTTTTCTTTGTTTTAGCTTCGTAAATTGATTTGAATAAGTTTATTTGAATGAGTTTGATTTGAAATGAGTTTATTTTGAATGAGGTATGTTTTTCTCTTGTATTTGAGGAATTTGTGTGTTGCCACCCCTTTTATAGATTTTATGATGATTTGAATATGCTATTGTTTTGCAAACGTGATTATTGATTTAGAAACTCTTGAAAGTTGTTTTGAAACCACAGTTAGCATGACAGTCCCTTCAGAACTTCCCAGTAGTAACGGCTACTTGGGGTTTTATAATTGATATTGATTATGTCTCCCATTAATAATGGTTAGTGGGGTAAGACTACATGAGTACTCATTAGCTAGCTAGCCCTTCCCTCATTAATAACAGTTAGTGAGGTTGAGATTGCTTTGTCGTGGTGTACAACACGACACTGATCTTGAAATTTTGTGTCATGGCCTGAACTGTGTGTTGATGTTGGCAACACTAATGCTTTGTGAATTGTGATTTATGAAGTGTGATTTCTCATTTGAAATGTTATTCCAATAAATGGCTCTTATGAACTTAGAACTATTGTGAAGTTTTCATGTTTAAGAAAAATCTGATTTATTAGGCTTTGACAAATTATGTTTTACTTTAATTTTTAAAGTTATTAGTTGTGCACCACTGAGTGATATACTCAACGATAGCTTCTTTATGCTGTCGCAGGTAAGGGAAAGGAGAAGGCTGCCGAGTGAGAGACTTGGAAGCAGCATTTTGGTATTGTTTGTGGGTATATATTGTAGTCATACCCCTGCAATTTCCTTTTGATGTATTTTGTACCTATATGCATGGATGTACGGACATTGAGCAGTTTGTATTTAAAAACATTGCATTGCTATCACATTTTGAGTTTGTAATTATTTTGTATTTTACTTTGAGACTTATGAAAATATAACTTTTGCAATATTTAGTCTATCATTATTTCCAATGAATGTTTGCATGGAATTTTAACTATTCTCATACAGTTTTCCGCAAAAGAATTGATAAGATAAAAAGCTATGGTTTGTTTTAAAATCCTTTGTAGCATAACTAATGGGTTATCGGTAGGTGGAGTTCGGTGATTCATTAGGCATGCTACGGGAACATGTCATGCCTTACAAGGGATAAGGTGTGACATGTTTTAGTGGTATCAGAGCTTTGGTTTTTATACAAGTTTTGAAATTGCATGTTTGAAAATTTTTGATAAGTACAACTGCTCAATTGTCATTATTGATACATATAGTGCATTACATCATAAATATGGACTAATGGAAGGAAATCTCCTTGTGTTGGTTGCTCAGGGATTAGAATTCCTTGTGATTCAATATGGAAGAGGGTGATCACACAGTAGAGCAATCAGTAGCAGCTGAGGTACAAGGGGAAGCCCCAGCTCCTCAGAATGCCAGTGGATCGGCTGCACCCATCCCACCCATGCAGTTTCCTGCTCAGTTCACTCAGCAGATGGCTACACTATTTCAGCAAATGGCTGGCAATATACCATTCCAAGCTCCTGTGCAAGCACCTCCAGGGCAACCACCATCCCCAGCCAGACAATATGGCAAGTTAATGAAGTATGGGGCAACAGAGTTCAAGGGTACAGTGGACCCATTGGAAGCTGAGCAATGGTTAGAACGGATGGAGAGGGTCTTCAAGAAATTGCACTGCACAGATGAGTTGAAGTTTGAATATTCAATTTCCTTGCTGCATGGAGATGCATATGAGTGGTGGAAGACCATTCCCCACAGTTTGGCTGAGCCGCCAGTGCTGACATGGGATGACTTTCTAAGGGAGTTTAGACAGAAGTATGTTCCTGATGCCTATGTGGATATGAAGCTATAGGAGTTTCTTAGTTTGAAGTAAGGGAACAAGACTGTAGCCGAGTATGAGAGAGACTTTTCTCGCCTCAGCCACTATGCTGGAAGCCTACTCACTACCAGTAGAGACAGATGCAAACGGTTTGAGGCCGGTTTGAGGCCTAGTTTGAGATTACAAGTGGTTGGGTTTCGACATGACAACTTCTCTGGGTTGATATCACAGGCCCTTGAATTGGAAAGGATAGAACTGGAAGGGGCATTTGAGAAGGTAATCACTGAAAAAGAGAAAAGCAGTAAGCCTACAGGTCAAAGTCCAAGTAACAATTCGGGTAAGAGGAAGAGCTTTGGGGGACCAAGTAACAGAGGATCTAGTAGGGGAAGATTCTCAGGGCAGAGGCCACCTAGATCCGGACAGCAGACATCTAGGGGTTCCTTTCCTACCCGTGCTTGTGAAACTTGTGGCAGGACTCATGGAGGAGTATGTTATAAGGCCATAGGAGCCTGTTACAACTATGGTGGAAGTGGGCATTTTGCTAGAGATTGCACTAGTGTCCGCAGATCTGGATCGCCTACTACCACTCAGGGATCTGTTCAAGGTTCTGCTTCTAGAGGACAACAGACAACTAGTAGAGGCAGAGGCAGGGGTAGAGGTAACACTTATGGTAGTCAGGGCACAGTGAGCCAACCAGAGCAGAGTGGTGCACCAGTCAGGGTGTAGACCATGTGCCAGAGGGATGAAGCTGAGACATCAGATGTTGTGGTTGGTACTTTCTCCATTTTTGATAGAGATGTATATGTGCTGTTTGACCCTAGTTCTACACATTCTTATGCTAGTGCCAGTATTGCATGCTCTATTGCTATTCCTTGTGTGAAATTGGATTATGATGTGCTAGTGACTAGTCCTTTAGGACAAGAGGTTAGGGTGAACAAATTGTATAAGGATTGTCCTTTGGTGATCCAAGGACATACATTCCTGTCAGACTTAATTGACATGCCCTTCCAAGATTATGATATCATCTTAGGCATGGATTGGTTAGCCAGGCATCACGCCATGATTGACTGTAGACTGAAGACAGTCACTTTTGGTCTTCCCGAGTATGCAGATGTAGTGATACACGGGGAGAGGCAGTTATTGCCATCCAACATCATTTCAGCTGCACTTGTTAGAATAATGATTAGAAAGGGATGTGAAGCTTATCTAGCTCATGTGATAGACACCCAGGTGGGGAGTCCAGATCTTAAAGATATTCCTACAGTATGGGATTTTCCGGATGTTTTTCCGGAAGAATTACCGGGATTGCCTCCGGAAAGAGACGTGCAGTTTGAAATTGAGACTATGCCTGGTGTGGAGCCAATCTCCATCACTCCTTATAGGATGGCACCTGCTGAGTTGAAAGAGCTGAAGGTACAATTGCAGGAATTGTTAGATAAGGGTTTCATCCGCCCTAGTGTGTCACCTTGGGGAGCACCAGTATTATTTGTGAAGAAAAAGGATGGTACTCTCCGCCTATGCATAGACTACAGACAGTTGAATAAGGTGACCATAAAGAATAGATATCCTCTGCCACGGATTGATGATTTGTTTGACCAGTTGAAGGATGCAACTGTATTCTCCAAAATTGACTTGAGATCGGGCTACTAATAGTTGAGGGTGCAGGAGCAAAGTATTCCTAAAACTGCCTCTAGGACTCGGTATGGCCACTATGAGTTCTTGGTAATGCCATTCGGGTTGACTAATGCTCCAGCTGCTTTTACGGGCCTAATGAACACTATCTTCAGGCCATATTTGGACCAGTTTGTTGTGGTGTTCATTGATGATATTTTGGTGTACTCAAAGAATACAGAGGAACACGACAAGCACTTAAGGATAGTATTGCAGACTTTAAGGGAGAAGCAGTTGTATGCCAAACTGTCGAAATGTGAGTTTTGGCTAAAGGAGATTTCATTTTTGGGGCATGTTGTATCTGCAGAGGGTATCCAAGTGGATCCTAGCAAAGTAGAAGCCATTCTTAATTGGAAGCCACCTAGAAATGTCACAGAAGTTCGGAGTTTCCTTGGTTTAGCTGGGTATTATCGAAGGTTTGTGAAGGGATTCTCCATACTAGCATCTCCATTGACCAAGCTACTTAGGAAAGATGTAAAATTTCAGTGGACCGATCGATGCTAGGAAAGTTTTGATGAGTTAAAGAGGCATTTAACTGAAGCTCCATTCTTAACCTTACCCACTTTGGGTAAGGTGTATACCATATACAGTGATGCTTCTCATAACGGATTAGGCTGTGTGTTGATGCAAGATAGAAATGTCATTGCCTATGCTTCACGCCAGCTTAAACCGCATGAGAGGAATTATCCTACACATGACTTGGAGCTAGCAGCCATTGTCTTTGCCTTGAAGATCTGGAGACATTACTTGTATGGGGAGAGATGTTATATATACACAGATCATAAAAGTTTGAAGTACTTGGGCATACAAAAGGAGTTAAATTTGAGGCAAAGGAGATGGTTAGAGCTGATAAAAGATTATGATTGTTTAATAGACTATCAGCCTGGAAAAGCTAATGTTGTAGCCGATGCTTTAAGTCGCAAGACTATGGCTGGTTTGAGGGTTTCTCCTTTGTCCATGGTGCATGAATTAAGGGCATTGCATGCTAATTTGGAGATTAATGAAGATGGGCAGATGGTAGCTACTTGGCAAGTGAAGCCAATGCTGGCAGAACAAATTAAAGCAGTTGCACAGAAGGATATAAGTATGTAAAGTTGATGGAAGAGGCTCGGGATGGCAAGAAACTAGAATTATCAGTAAATGATGAGAGCTTGTTGTTATATAAGGGCAGAATGTGCATTCTTGAGAATGTTGAACTGAGGCAGACTAGTTTAAAGGAAGCACATGATTCACCTTTTACAATGCACCTTGGTGGAACCAAAATGTATAGAAGTGTGAAAGAGCACTATTGGTGGAGAGGAATGAAGAAAGACATTGCAGAATATGTTGCCAAATGCCTAACTTGTCAGCAAGTAAAGGCAGAACACCAAGTGCCTGCAGGGTTGCTACAGTCATTGCCAATTCCCGAATGGAAATGGGAAAGAATCACTATGGATTTCGTGACAGGACTTCCACGTACACAAAAGAATCATGATGCAGTTTGGGTTATTGTTGATAGATTGACCAAGTCTGCACACTTTTTGCTAGTGAGAATGGATTACAACCTGGAAAGATTGGCCAAATTATACATTGACGAAGTGGTGAGGTTGCATGGAGTGCCAATGTCTATTGTGTTTGATAGAGATCCTAGGTTCACTTCTAGATTTTGGGGTAGTTTCCAAAAAGCCCTAAGTACTAGATTGAACTTTAGTACAGCATTCCATCCACAGACATAAGGTCAGTCTGAAAGGATCATTCAGATTTTGGAGGATATGCTTCGGGCTTGTGTAATTGAGTTTGAAGGGAGTTGGGACACACATTTGTCTTTAATTGAATTTGCCTACAACAACAGTTATCAGTCAAGCATCGGAATGCCTCCATACAAAGCCCTTTATGGCAGGAAGTGTAGAACTCCTTTGTGTTGGGATGAAGTGGGCGAGAGGAAGTTGATTGGTCCAAAATTAGTTCAGCAGACAGAAGAAAAGGTTAAGCTCATTAGAGACAGACTCAAAGTTGCAACGGATAGACAGAAGTCCTACATTGACCTAAAGAGAAGAGATATTCGGTATAGTGTGGGTGGCAAGGTGTTCCTGAAAGTTTCCCCATGGAAGAGGATCATGAGGTTTGGTAGAAAGGGGAAACTAAGTCCTCACTTCATTGGGCCGTATGAGGTTCTGGAAAGAGTGGGTCCATTTGCATATAGACTTGCATTACCTCCGGAGTTAGAAAAGATTCACAATGTCTTCCATGTCTCCATGTTAAGGAGGTACAGATCAGACTCCTCTCACATTTTGCCAATAGAGGAGATTGAGGTGAATCCAGACCTGACATATGATGAAGAGCCCATAAAGATCTTGGCACATGAGGTGAAGCAGCTGAGGAACAAACATATACCTCTAGTCAAAGTGCTGTGGAACCATCATTCAGGCCAAGAGGCTACATGGGAGCGTGAGGAGCACATGAGGAGACAGCACCCACAGCTATTCAGAGACTGAGACCAGGTAAATTTCAAGGACAAAATTTATTTTTAGGGAGGGGAGAATTGTAACACCCCGAACCTCCGAGTTATGAATAGTACATTTTTGGTCCGTGACTAATACTATTCGAAGACACCTTGAGGACCAAAAATAAATAGAAATTAATTGAGATAGACACAATAAAAATTCTAGTGAACAAAAAAAAAAAAAACTAAGGACTCATCGGGTATTATAAAAAGAAGAATTATGACCCGATGAGGGGTATTTTGGTCAATTCACCTCAAGAGTTGACTTTTGACCAAAATGTCAATTAAATTAAATAAAATTAATGAATTGAATTATGGGGTAAAAATTGAAGAAAAATTCAAGTAAAAATATGCAAGGGAAAATTTAAGAAATGAAAACTTAAACTTTCATTTCCATTATGACAAAATTAAAATGAAAGACTTATGGGCTTTTGATAGTTAAATTTAATTATTTAATTAAAAGGAAAAATTAAGTAAAAAAAAAAGGGGGAATAAAAATTTAAGTTTAATTATCCTTATGGCACAATTAAAATTTATAATTTTAATAAGCTAATTTTGGGGATATATATATATATATATATAAGAAGACAAATGTCTTCTTCATTTCTTTTTTTCATAAGAGGCCACCACTCTCTCCTCTCTCTTTCTCTCTCTCTCTTTTTCTCTTCTTCTTCCACTTCTTCCCCTCATTGATTTCCCCTCCCAAGTTTTAATTCCCTTAAATTCCCTTCATAAATTCCATAGCCCACTAAAAGAAAACATCAAAGAGATCTTTGATTGAGAGATTAAAAGCAAGGAGAACAAGAATTGGAAGAAAAGTGAAGTTGGAAAGAAATCAACGAGAGGTAATTTTCTTTTAATTTTAGATTAGTTGTATAAGCTTTGAATGAAGTTAATTTATGATGAAATTTCATAAGAAAATGAAAGAAAACATATATGGAACCTAAACTAGGGTTTTGGCCAAATGGGAGAAAAATTAGGGTTTTGAACATTAGGGTTTAGAGACCAAAAATGTGAAGAAGTGCTAAATGATGTCTTTGACATAGTTTAAGGAAAGAAATGGCCATTTGTGACCTAATTAAGTGTGTGAGAAGTGTTTAAATCAAAGCCAAATTCGGATTGGGTATGAAGCATGACCAAAAGTCAACTTTGAGGGACCAAAAATGAAATTTTACAAGTGCAATTAGTATGGGACCAATTGAGACTGAAAATAGGCACTAAATGACACAATTTTCATTTAGGAAGCATGCCAAAAAAGTGACCAAAACCTAGTGAACAAACTGACCAAACTTGAAAAATTGCAGTATGAACAGTACACATGAACAGTAATCGTGTTTGGGTCATAACTCGAGCTAGGCAGGTCAAAATGACCTGCAATTTTACTAGTAGTTAGATGAGATATAGACCTAAAACTTTCATGAGGAACACAGACCCAAATTATGCCATTAACCCAATCAAATTATTGAGAAAAGTTGAGTTACTGAATCTGCAAAACTGCAGAATTGCCAAATGAACAGTAAACTTTGCAAGGCTATAACTCTCTCTAGAAAACTCCGATTTAGGCGATTCTTAAACCGATGGAAATCTAAGACATAGTAGAATATTTCATATGAAGAATGTTAGGCCAAATTATGAACTTAACTCAATCAAATTACTAAAAGAAGTGGGGTTACCGAATCTGCCAGAATCTGGGCACCTAAAATTGACCAAATAAACAGTAAAATTTGCAAGGCTATAACTCTCTCTAGAAAACTCCGATTTAGGCGATTCTTAAACCGATGGAAACCTAAGACATATTAGAACATTTCATATGAAGAACATTAGACCAAATTATGGACTTAACTTGGTCAAATTGCTGAACAAAGTTGGATCGATAAATCTGCCAGAACAAAATCTGCAGCATGAACAGTGACGTGAACAGTAATGGTGTTTTTGGCATAACTTGAGCTACACAGCTCCAAATTAGGCGATTCAAAAAGGAAAATAAAGTTAAGACCTAAATGAACAATTTTCATGAAGAACATCTCACCAAATTATGATCAAAACTAGGTAAAAATTGGGTTCAAAGATTGGGGTACCAAGCTTTCCCAAAACCAAAATATTCTAAAATTTTCAAAGCTAACTTGGGATGCATTAGACATGCATATAATGAGTTCTTGGCAGCAATTGAGATTGGTATTGAGGTATTCTATTTGTGTATTTTTAGTAGAAAAAGAAGTTAGAACGGACAAGGAGAAGTATGTAACAATAAAGGAGAGCATTGAAGGTTTGTGCACAACTAACATTTTTCTTTATTTTAGCTTCGTAAATTGATTTGAATAAGTTTATTTGAATGAGTTTGATTTGAAATGAGTTTATTTTGAATGAGGTATGTTTTCTCTTATATTTGAGGAATTTTTGTGTTGCCACCCCTTTTATGGATTTTATGATGATTTGAATATGCTATTGTTTTGCAAACGTGATTATTGATTTAGAAACTCTTGAAAGTTGTTTTGAAACCACAGTTAGCATGACAGTCCCTTCGAAACTCCCCAGTAATGCGGCTACTTGGGGTTTTATAATTGATATTGATTATGTCTCCCATTAATAATGGTTAGTGGGGTAAGACTACATGAGTACTCATTAGCTAGCTAGCCCTTCCCTCATTAATAACGGTTAGTGAGGTTGAGATTGCTTTGTCGTGGTGTACAACACGACACTGATTGTCAAATTTTGTGTCATGGCCTGAACTGTGTGTTGATGTTGGCAACACTAATGCTTTGTGAATTGTGATTTATGAAGTGTGATTTCTCATTTGAAATGTTATTCCAATAAATGGCACTTATGAACTTAGAACTATTGTGAAGTTTTCATGCTTAAGAAAAATGTGATTTATTGTGCTTTGACAAATTATGTTTTACTTTAAGTTTTAAAGTTATTAGTTGTGCACCACTGAGTGATATACTCAGTGATAGCTTCTTTATGCTGTCGCAGGTAAGGGAAAGGAGAAGGCTGTCGAGTGAGAGACTTGGAAGCAGCATTTTAGTTTTGTTTGTGGGTATATATTGTAGTCATACCCCTGTAATTTCCTTTTGATGTATTTTGTACCTATATGCATGGATGTACGGACATTGAGCAGTTTGTATTTAAAAACATTGCATTGCTATCACATTTTGAGTTTGTAATTATTTTGTATTTTACTTTGAGACTTATGAAAATGTAACTTTTGCAATATTTAGTCTATCATTATTTCCAATGAATGTTTGCATGGAATTTTAACTATTCTCATACAGTTTTCTGCAAAAAAATTGATAAGATAAAAAGCTATGGTTTGTTTTAAAATCCTTTGTAGCATAACTAGTGGGTTATCGGTAGGTGGAGTTCGGTGATTCATTAGGCATGCTACGGGAATATGTCATGCCTTACAAGGGATAAGGTGTGACATTATTCACTATCACACTGTGGCCTAGTGGATTTGTGACCAGAATGTCTTGATCACTCTCCTCTACTGGAACTCCCCTCTCTATGGGTAGTTTGATGCAAATGTAGGAATGAGTGGATCCTGGATCCACCAATGCATGTACAGAAGTGTTGTAGAGGCAAAACATACCCCTGATGACATCCGGGGCTTCTTGCTCCTCTTGAGCTCTGATGGTATAAGCCCTGGCTAGTATTCTAGTGTCTGGCCTCTCAGTTGACACGGATGTAGGCCTCAGTGATGGACTAGCTGCCTCAGGTTTACCAGGCTTCCTACCTCTTTGTGGTGCAAGAATAGGTCTGTCAGTTTGTGTTGGAGCAACAATAGGAGCCCTTTTCAGACAATTCTTGATCTAGTGTTCTGTCGGTCCACACCGTAAGCATGCACCAGTCACTCGCCAACACTCCCCTTTACGCCACTTCTGACAGTACTGACAGGTAGAAGATGCAGGGGCTGGTCCGGAGAGCTGCCCATTGATGGTGTGGGCTGGCCTCTCCTAGGTGTGAACTGCGGTCTGGGCCCTTGAGACTGACCCTGACCCTGTGGTGGTCTTGAACTCTGAGCAGGAGGACCCTTACTCTTCTTACTGGGAGTTGAAAATGCACTGGATTGACCCAGACCCCTCTTCTGCTGTCTTTCCCTTCTATTTTGTTCATTAATTCTGACCCTTTCCACTTTTGATGCAGCATCCACCAGTTTAGAAAAATCCGTGATCTCCAGTGCTGTGATCATGACTTTGATGTTGTCATTGAGCCCTTCCTCAAACCGTCTGCACCTCTCTGCCTCGGTAGGGACTATCTCCCTCCCATACCGGCTCAGTCTAACAAACTCACGCTCATACTCAGCCACTGACAACTGTCTCTGTCTCAAACTGATGAATTCCCTTCTTCGCTCTTCTAAATACACTTTACTAATATATTTCTTCCTGAACTCTGTGAGGAAGAATTCCCAGGTGATCTGTTCAAGTTGCACCTCACTGGTTACTGTGTCCCACCACTGATATGCATCATCCTGAAGTAGGGACACAGCACCCACCAGGTTCTGCTCGGGGGTGCAGTTTAGCTGTTTCAGTACTCTGATGGTTCTGTCCAACCAATTTTCTGCAGCCATGGGATCATCCTCCCTCTTTCCAAAGAAGTCTACAGCCCCATGTTTTCCAATTTCTCCAAATGGGACTTCTGTGGGGCTGGTGGAGGTTGTGGCTATGGTTGTGGTGGTGGAATTGCTCCCATCATTTGCCGATAGAATTCCGTCATTTGCTAGAATAGAGCAAACTGAGGTTGAGCAGGTGCCTCAGCTGCTGGTGGAACAGATTCTCCCCTGCCCCCAGACTCAGCCCTTGGTGGAGCATGACTCTCCACCTCTTCATCAACTGCTCTTTGCGAAGCAGAACCATATCCTATTCAAAATAAGAAAACAAACAGATCTGCATCAGTGTCACCTCAACACTTACAAATGAAATGCAATGGTATGTACTCTATTTTGACCCAGAAACGCCTAAACCGATGCTCTGATACCACTAAATATGACACCCCTTACCCTTCTACTGTGTAGCCGAGCAAGTTATGCCACTCAGTGTGTCGAAACACCAATTCATGTTTCAATTTCAATTAATCCCCTTTTAATTCATTTATTTATAATTTTTGATAAATCTAAATTACTCCGCAAATTTTATAAAAAATCCGGCAGAGTGCCGGCTATAAATTGGAAAAACAGTTCTTCTGAACCTGTTAAAAACACTCCCAATAATATCATCACCTTATTCTCAATCAACCTCCAGTATATTCTCAACAATTTCTCAATTCACTTCAGTATCTCAAAATTCAATTAAATTCAAACCACAGTCAACTCAATGAAAAATACTCAATTTATTACTGAACATATTTCATAGATAATTACATCAAAAGCTTAATTACATAAATTTATAATATACATTACAGAAGGTTACAAAATACAAAATATCAAAATATCAGAATATCAAAGTGGCCTAATGTCCTACCAAATGCACTGCAATGTGAGGTGACTCTGAACTCTGAGTGCAGATATGAAGGCTCACCCTGTATGAGGCTTGCTGGACTCCCCCAGCTATGTCTCCAATACCTGTGCGTGGCAAAAGCGACGCGCTAAGCAATTCTGCTTAGTGGTGACAATATAAAATAAAATAAAATAAAATAAAATAAAATAAAATAAAATAAAACATGTGTGCAAAATGTATGTTTACATTTTTGGGTGGACTAAATTTCAAATATTTATTGCAATATTATTCAATTAAAGTTTGGTAAGATTTATTAACACTGCCCGAGTAACCTATACTAGTTGACTGGACTGGATAAACGGGTAAACTGGTACTGGGTACTAAGTACCTCGGACCATCACACCATCGGTCATATTGTGTCTCCCGGTGTGCAACAGAACACCTAATAAGCTGTAATAATTATCGGGGATTAAACCCGAGTATAACAACTCAATATCATAGCCAAAGACTATTATGTCCCGGAATGGCATGGAAAGCCATGAAAAACAGAATGGCATGTAGCCATATGCAGTACTGCTAACAGAACCCTATTGGCATGCCAACCTATCTAAACCAATCACATTAGGCCTACTAGGGCATTTAACACTTTTTATTTATGTAATTCTTTGAAATTGATTTTTTTTATGATTACTATTCATTTCATTGGTTAACCAAAATGTTGACTTTTGCATTGACAATAGGTAAATTATTTTAAATATCATCAACATACCACATTTTGCATTTTAAACTTGTTGGTATTGGTTGCCAATACCATCTCTAAGCTTAATGTGAATTGGACAGAATTTTCAGTTTTCAAGCTTTGGGTTTACTGTTCCATTAGTTATTGTTGCAGTGGGAATTTGGAAAAATGCTCAACATGAAAGTTGTTCCTCATTTTGTCTAGTTGAATTTCCTTTTTTGAATCACTCCATTTGGAGTTTTGTAGCTCAAGTTATGGCCTAAAAACCATAACTGGCCGGATTGGGCAGAACCCAAAATTCTAGGTAAAATTGTTTCTGCCAGATTTTGTAACTCAAGTTTGGTTGACAATTTGACTAGGTTATGGTCATAATTTGGGTCAGATTTCTTCATGAAAGTTGTTGTTCTATATCTCAACTTTTTGCTGGTAAAATTTCAGGTCAATTGGACCTTGCTACATTGAGTTATGGCTAAATGACCAAATACTGTTCATTTGGTCATTTTGCCCAGGCAAATTGCTGGTCACCCGGATTGGAGCAAGGTTTTGGTCCACTTAGTTTGGTCTTATGGGCATAGTTTCTTTACCAAAGTTGTGACATTTTGTGTCTAGTTTCATGTCCAATTGGCCAAACACCAATTGAACCTCTACAATTTAAGTTATGGCTGTCCAAACAGGCTAGACTCACATCCAAACCTGCAAGTCACACAAGGCAGCCACTCCAACCTCAAATCCCACAACCCAATTCACTTCATTTTTTATTCAAATCAAACCAAATGGTCACTAATTGACCATTAAAACCTACTCCCATCATCACAAGATCAAAGTCTCATTCTTCAACCCAAACCCTAACTCAACATTTCAAAACCAAGTATTATCATTGCATTTATCAATTCACTTATAAAATACACATTAAGGGCAGCCATACTAGCATTTTAACTCCCCAAAAATCATCACCATATTACCCTAGCCATGGCTGCCAAAATTTAGGGTTAACATACCAATGGTGTTTCATTAAATTTCTTTGTCATTTACACATATTTATAGTTCTTAAACATAAAATTAAAGTGAATTTCAAGGTTTAGGTCACTAACCTCTTTTAGCTCAAATCCAAGCCAACCAAAACTTCAATTTTTCTTCAAAATTTTGCTGCCCAAAGCTTCCTCAAGGTGTGGGGTGAATTTTTTGTCAAGACAACTAGGGTTTTTATGGTGTGGAAGCTAGGGAAAATCAAGCTTGAAAAAGCTTGTCCATGGAGGTTAGGGAAGAATGGTTTACGGCAAGGAAGAAGAAGAAATGGAAATCTGTTTTTTTTTCTCTCATTTTTCAGCCCATTTGTCTCTTTTAAATATAGTTATGCCATGTGTCAACATTGGGTTGGGTGAAGGCACACTAATGACATCATGTGATGTCATAAATTCTCATTTATTTCATTTTTTTTTCTTTTCTTTTCTACTCATTTTCAATTCAATTTTTAGTAATATTTATTCACATTTTATGTCATAATAATTATTTACTTAACTGGACAAGTCGGCCAAAAATCACCTTTGAAGGCGAAATGACCAAAATGCCCTCCATTTGGCTTAACGGGCCAAAATTGTCTGTACCGATTGAAAATTTTTTCTAAATATTTTCTTGGCATTCTAATGCTATAGGAACCTCAATGACCCTTCTCTGGAGTCCCAAAAATTATTTTATAATTTTTCCCCTGGGTCTAGGCTCCTAGTTGCGAGAACCGCAACTTCTCACAAAGTTACCCATCGCTAGGGTACCGACTCATTTAACTTGGTTGTATTTTATTTCTAAAATTTTTCCTAAATTTTTCTTATTAATATTTGAGTTAATTATGATTCCTCACTTTTAGTTTAAATATTTTTTCAGACATTCTAGCTGTCCGGACCGACACCGATCACCGGAACAGTAGAATGTACGAAATTGCTACAGGGAGGGTGTTACAAATACAAAATACAAAATACAAAATTCTACCCAAAATCCTAATGTCCTACCATATGCACTGCAAAGATGAGGTGACTCTGGACTCCGGATGCAGCTCTGAAGGCTCACCCTGTCTGATGTCTGCTGGGCTCTCCAGCTAGGTCTCTAGTACCTGTGCGTGGCAAAAGCGACGCACTAAGCAATTTTGCTTAGTGGTGACAATATAAAATAAAAAAAAATAAAATAAAATAAAAATAATTATGCAAAATGTATGATTACATTTTTGGGTAGACTTAATTTCTGATATTACTTGCAGTATTATGCAGTTAAAATTTGGTAAGGTTTATTATCATTGCCCGAGTAACGCTTATTGGTCGACTGGACTGGATAAACGGGTAAACTGGCACTGGGTACTAAGTACCTCGGACCATCACACCATCGGTCACATTGTGTCTCCCGGTGTGCAACAGAACAGCTAATAAGCTGTAATAATCATCAAGGATATAATTCAAGTATAATAACTCAATTATCATAGTCAAAGGCTATTTTATCACAGAATGGCATGGGAAGCCATGAAACACAGAATGACATGAAGCCATATGCAGTACTGCTAACAGAACCCTATTGGCATGCTAGCCTATCCAAACCAATCTTGCTAGGTATACTAAGGCATATTACACTTTTAAGTTTCACAGTTCTTGAAATTCAAGTTTTGGTGTTACTATTCAATTCATTAGTCAACAAAATATTGACTTTTACATGGACAATAGGTAAATTGGTTTTAATACTCCCAACATAGCATATTTTGCATTCTAAAATTGTTGGTATTGGTTCCCAATACCATTTCTAAGCTTAATGTTTATTGTTCAAAATTTTCAGTTTTTAAGCTTTGTGTTTACTATTCCATTGTCATTTTTGCAGTGGAAATTTGGCAAAATGATCAACATGAAAGTTGTTTTTTATTTTGTCTAGTTACATTTCCTTTTTTGAATCACTCCATTTGGAGTTTTGTAGCTCAAGTTATGGCCCATAAACCACAACTGGCCGGATTATAATTTTTCTAGAATTTCTGGACTGACCAAATCTATAGTAATTTGAGCAGTGATTGTAAGTCACTTTTTGAATATGTTTTGGTCATAATTTGGGTTAGGTTTCTTCATGAAAGTTGTAGGTCTATATCTCAGCTTGTTGCTGGTAAAGTTTTAGGTCAATTGGACCTTTCCACACTGAGTTGTGACCAAATGACTAAACGCTATTCATTTGGTCATTTTACCCAGGCAGATTGCAGGTCACTCGGATTAGGGAAATCTTTAGGTCAACTTGGTTTGATTTTCTGAGCATAGTTTCTTCACCAAAGTTGTGCCATTATGTGTCTAGTTTCATGTCCAATTGGCCTTGCACCAATTGAACCTCTACAATTCGAGTTACTGCTTTCCAAACCTGCTGGACTCATGTTTAATCCTGCAGGTCACCAAGGGTAGCCACACCAAACCCAAATCCCACTACTCAACACACTTCATTTTTGATTTAAATAGAACCAAATGGTCGCTAATTGACCATTAAAACCTATTTTCATCATCACATGGTCAAAGTCCCATTTTTCCACCCCAAACCCCAACTCAAACATTACAACCCATGCATTTTTATTGCATTTCATCAATCCACTTAGGAGATACATATTGTAGGCAGCTATACAAGCATGTTAACTTGATAAAATTCATCACAATCATACTCTACCAAGGCTGCCGAAATTTAAGGGATGGCATACAAATGGTATTCAACAAATTTTCTTTGTAATTTACACTCATTCAAAGTCCTTAAGATGAATTTAAAGTGAAATTCATGGTTAGGTCACTAACCTCTATGGAGTGAGATTTCCCACTTGCTAAAATTCTTATTTTCCTTTTCTTTTTACTCCCAAAATACTCACCAAGATGCAAGAACACTTTTTTGTGTTGGGAGTTTAGGGTTTAGTTGGGTAGAAGTTGGTGAAATCAAGCTTGAAAAAGCTTGAAAATGGTGGCTATGGTGGAGGCTCATGGCAAAGAAGAAAGAAGAAATGAGAGTTCTGATTTTTTTCATTTTTCCAGCCCATTTTATCTCTTTTAAATAAAGTTATGCCATGTGTCCATATTAGATAGGTTGGGAGAACTTTAATGACATCTTTATGATGTCATAATGCCATTTTCTTTCATTTTCTCTCCATTTCTTGTCTAATTAATTTCAATTAAATTTTTAACAACATTTAGTCATATTTTATGTTATATAATTATTTATTTAACTGGAAAAGTTAGCCAAAAATAATCTCTGAAGACGAAATGACCAAAATGCCCTCTGTTTGGCTTAATGAGTCAAAATTGTCTGTACCGATAGAAAAAATTTTCTAAGTATTTTCTTGGCATTCTAATGCCATAAGAACCTCAATGACCCTTCTTTGGAGTCCCAAAAATTATTTTATAATTTTTCCCCCAGGTCTAGGGCTTCTAGTTGTGAGAACCGCAACTTCTCACTAGGTTACCCATCGTTAGGCACCGGCTCATTTAACTTGGTTGTATTTTATTTCTAAAATTTTTTATAAATTTTTCTTATTAATATTTAAGTTAATTATGGTTCCTCACTTTAGTTTAAATATTTTTCCGGATGTTCTAGCTGTCCGGACCGACACTGGTCACTGGAACAGTAGACTGTATGGACTAGCTAAAGTGAGGATGTTACACAATAGCATGGCTCGTGTTAATCTATAACTTGGCCTGTGTAACTCTCTTCCCGTTTTGTGTGCCACAAATCCAGAAACACTGCCCGTGGCCTGGGACACGTCCAGGCCGTGTTTCTTGTGGCAAGAAGATTTTCTTAGGGTTTTTTTTCAATTCAAATCTCATTCAAATCACCCCAAACCTCATTCAATCACAAGTCCCATAATCAATCCTAATAGCAAATATAGTGGCTCTAATACCAATTGATGACGTGGGAAGCGTGGTTAGGGCCTTAGAGGATGGATTTCAAAAATTTTATATAAGGTTTCATGCATACATACAAGTGTATTATGATCTTAGCCTTTCTCTAATGCCCTAAAGCATGTCAAAACACTCTTTGAGCATGCATTTGTGATTCATTTGCCATTAAAGATTGAGGTTTAACAATTAAACCTAGCAAACCCTAACTAAAGGAGGGTTTAAAGACAACTAACCTGAAGGGGTGCATAATCAAACTTCTTGCTCCCTTTGGTAGTCTCTAAGAGCACCATTTATTGCTCCTCTTGCTTGTCCACCATAAGCTTCCACCAAGATCACCTTAGGTAGCCCAAGTCCTCTCTTTGATGCTTGCCAACCACTAACTTTTAGGGTATTTGCTTTAGGTGATTTCTAATTGGATGTATTTGAGTTAGAAACCTTTTCTAGTGTTTTTGATCCAAGGGAAAACAAGTTTTTCCTTGTGAATCTATGGAAGAAAAACAAAAGGAGAGAGAAGGCCCTTAGTTTCCATCCAAGGTGAGAGAGGAAGAAGAAGATTCAACTCACTTGGTCCTCTTCTTATCTTATATTTATATACAAGAGACAAAAACCATTAAATAGTTGCCACATGTCACTTAAAGATTGAATCTTGTTTTTTTTTTTTTTTTTTTTGTTTTAATCACATTACGACAAGTGTAAAGCCAAGATTAAATCATAAAAAAGTAGTCTTCCATCATATGAAAGACAAGTGGCACATTTCTATAGGTGCCACATGTCACCATCACATGGTGCCACGTGTCACCATGTGAAATTACCATTTTGCCCTTGTATTGAATTTTGAGTTCTCAACCCAAAATTGTAATTTATCCCTCAAATTAATTTATATCACATATAAATTAATTAATAAATTAATCTCCTTTAATTAAACTCACTATTGAATTTATATTTAAACTCTTTAAATATAAATTCAACTTTCATCATACATCCAATATTCAAGATTTAGCTTCAAGTCATGCTAGGGACTTTGCAATATTATTACAAACCATATCTATTTAATTAACTATTTAAATTCTTTAATTAATTAATTAAATCATAATTAACTTGGTGGTTAACTTGTGTAGGTGTGTGACTTACTAGGCTCATTACTAATTGGCAAGGAGAAATGATACTAACTCTTAATATCATTGGAACTCTTCCAGACCATAAATGATTTTCCCAAATCATTTTAGGCATCTCATAGACCATGGTTGACACCTAGCATAGCATGCTATGGCCACCCAATTAGCAACAAGAAATATCTTCAAATGAACCCTTAATCATACATCACCATGCACTAAAATCCTTCTGTATTATATCCCAATCCCATTAAGGGTCATGGTTGAGTCAAACCCATTATTGTGGAATCTTATGCACTAATTTGAAATCTGATTCTTGACATATAAGACTTTACCATCAAGAAACACCTTTCCTGGCAAAGTCATCCGTCCTGGCCAGGAACTTAATCTTGTCAAGAACGGCTCAAATCCGCATAGGACTTTTAACCCTGTTTACTCAAGGCTACGAATCCCCTCTTGACTGAACACTTGTCCCAACATATGACTAATCTGAGCCAACACACATTGAAGTATCCATACACAGTACAGAAATGTTAGTGGCATTAAACTCAAACCACCCATATAAGAGACAACCGTGTCATCTCAGGTCTAAGAATTATATGCACTAGTATGACACAGATAACATTTTATTGTCTCGAGTCAACGCCATGTTCATGTTATCTGAATGTCACAAGTTTGACCTACTTATCTCATAAGTGCCCACTCTATTTATCCCGATATCTCATATCAGATGGCATGAGGCTCACCATTCCATATTCATCAGTATCTCATACTGATCAATGGAGATAAAAAGAGGTGACAGCTCTTTGGATATAATGTGCTCACCAAAATGTCGTTCAGCTGCGAATTCTGATTTGTAACAAATGTCCCATGTATTCTGCCACTCATATTCTTATCTCATAAGAATAGAAAACATAACATATTGCTAATGGACAATTTCAAATAAATATGGTATTAAACACATATAACATTTAAATAAAACGTTCATTGCCATTATAATATTTACAATGTTATTTACAAGTTATAAGATTAGTGCATGCTCTAGGGCACACATTACTAACAGACAGTCCCTTCGGAACTCCCCAGTAGTAAGGGTTTGATATTTGATATGATTATGTACCCCTATTAATAAAGGTTAGTGGGGTGAGACTATACGAGTACTCATTAGCTAGCTAGCGCTTCTCTCATTAATAACGATTAGTGAGGTTGAGATTACTTTATCGTGGTGTACAACACGACATTGATCGTGAAATTTTGTGTCATGGTCTAAGCTGTGTGTTGATGTTGGCAACACTTATGCTTTGTGAATGGTGATTTGTAAAGTATGATTTCTCATTCGAAATATGATTTCAATAAATGATTCTTATGGACTCAGAAAGTTTTGTGATGCTATCATGATTATGCAAATATATGATTTCTTGTATTTTGATAAGTTGTGTTTTGCCTTAAATTTTAAAGTTAGTAGTTGTGCACCACTAAGTGATATACTCAGCGATAGCTTATTTATGCTGTCGCAGGTAAGGAAAAGGAGAAGGCTATCGAGTGAGAGACTTAGAAGCAACATTTTGGTTTTGATTGTGGGTATATATATCATAGTTATACCCCTGTAATTTCCTTTTGATGTATTTTTTGCCTGTATATATGGATGTATGGACATTGAGCAGTTTGTATTTAAAAGCATTACAGTGCTATCACATTTTGAGTTTATAACTATTTGTATTTTATTTTGAGACTTATGCAAAATGTATCTTTTATACTAATAAGTTTATTTTCTCTAATGAATGTCTACTTGTTATGTAATTGAATTTTAACTATTCCCATGCAGTTTTCCGTAAAAGAATTGATAAGATAAAAAGCTATGTTGTGTTTAAAATCCCTTGTAGCATATTTAATGGGTTATCAGTAGGTGTAGTTTGGTAATTCATTAGGTATGCGATGGGAACATGTCATGCCTTACAAGGGATAAGGTGTGACATGTTTTAGTGGTATCAGAGCTTTGGTTTTCATACAAGTTTTGAAATTGCATATTTGAAAATTTTTGATAAGTACAACTGCTCAATTGTCATTAATTGATACATATAGTGCATTACATCATAAATATGGACTAATGAAGTAAAATATTCTTGTGTTGGTTTTCTAGGGAGTAAATTCTTTGTGATTCAGTATGGAAGAGGGAGATCACACTATAGAGTAATCAGTAGTAGCTGAGGTACAAGGGGAGGCTCCAGCTCCTCAGAATGCCAATGGATCAGCTGCACCTGTCCCATTCATGCAGTTTCCTGCTCAGTAGATGGCTGCACTATTTTAGCAAATGGCTGGCAATATACCAGTCCAAGCTCCAGTACAAGCACCTCCAGTGCAACCACCACCCCCAGCAAGACAGTATGACAAACTAATGAAGTATGAGGCAACAGAGTTCAAGGGTACAGTAGACCCATTGGAAGCCGAGCAATGGTTAGAACGGATGGAGAGGGTATTCAAGAAACTGCACTGCACCGATGATTTGAAGTTCAAATACTCAGTTTCCCTACTGCATGGAGATGTATATGAGTAGTGGAAGACCATTCCCCACAGTTTGGCTGAGCCCCCTATGTTGACATGGGATGACTTCCTCAGAGAATTTAGATAGAAGTATGTTCCCGACACTTTCATAGATATGAAGCTACGGGAGTTTTTCAGTTTGAGGTAAGGGAACAGGACTGTAGCCGAGTATGAGAGGGACTTTTCCTGCCTCAGCCACTATGCTAGAAGCCTACTCACTACCAGTAGAGACAGATGCAAATGGTTTGAGGCCGGGTTGAGTCCTAGTTTGAGATTGCAAGTGGTTGGGTTTCGAAATGACAACTTCTCTGAGTTGATATCGTAGGCCCTTGAGCTAGAAAGGATAGAACTAGAAGGGGCATCTGAGAAGGTAACCACTGAAAAAGAGAAAAGCAGTAAGCCTGCAGGTCAGAGTCCAAGTAGCAATCCGGGTAAGAGGAAGAGCTTTGGGGGACCAAGTAACAAAGGATCTAGTAGGGGAAGATTCTCAAGGCAGAGGCCACCTAGATCCGGACAGCAGACATCTAGGGGCTCCTTTCCTGCCCATACCTGTGAGAGTTGTGGCAGGACTCATGGAGGAGTATGTTATAAGGCCATAGGAGCCTATTACAACTGTGGTGGAAGTGGGCATTTTGCTAGAGATTGCACTAGTGCCTGCAAGTGTGGGCCGCCTAACACCACAGAGGGATTTATTCAAGGTTCTACTTCCAAAGGACAACAGACAGTTAGTAGAGGCCGAGGCAGGGGTAAAGGTTACACTTCTGGCAGCCAGGGCACAATGAGCCAACCAGAACAAAGTGGTACACTAGCCAGGGTGTACACAATGCGCTAGAGGGAGGAAGCTAAGACATCATGTAACACCCTCCCTGTAGCAACTCCGTACATTCTACTGTTCTGGTGACCAGTATCGGTCCGGACAGCTAGAACGTCCGGAAAAATATTTAAACTAAAGTGAGGAACTATAATTAACTCAAATATTAATAAGAAAAATTTAGGAAAAATTTTAGATATAAAATACAACCAAGTTAAATGAGCCGGTGCCCTAGCGATGGGTAACCTAGTGGGAAATTGTGGTTCTCACAACTAGGAGCTCTAGACCCGAGGAAAAATTTATAAAATAATTTTTTAGACTCCAGAGAAGGGTCATTGAGGTTCCTATGGCATTAGAATGCCAAGAAAATGCTTAGAAAAATTTTTCAATCGGTACAGACAATTTTGGTCTGTTAAGCCCAACAGAGGGCATTTTGGTCATTTCGTTTTCGTCTTCAGAGATGATTTTTGGCCGACTTGTTCAGTTAAGTAAATAATTATTATGACATAAAATGTGAATAAATATTGCTAAAAATTAAATTGAAAATGAGTAGAGAAGAGAAGAAGAGAAAAATGAGATTAAATGACAATTTTGACATCACATGATGTCATCAACCCTTTCCCCACCAATCGCAATTAAGCTACCTTATTAAAAGGGGATAATTGAGATAAAAATACACAAAAGCAATCAGCAACTATCACTTTCCTCTAACCAGCCGTTTCCTCTCTTCCCACCCAAAACCACCGTTGAAGCTCCACCAAAGCTTCATTTCACACCAAATCTCACCTTGAAACCACCACTTAGCTTCATAAAAAATTAACCTAGCAACATGAACATCCTCTAGGCAGCCAAAAGAGGAAGAAAAAAAGAAGTTTGAGTAGCTTGAAATTCTGCTCCATTCAAGGTTAGTGTCCAATCTTTTTTCCTTTTGCTTTAATTCATGTCTAAGTGCATGAATTATGTAGGAAATGTAAGAAAATAAAATAAACAAGTGTGTGTGTGCACCCTACAATTTTGGTAGCTAGGGTTAGCTAGGGTTTGATGATTTTTCTTGTTAGAAAAATGGTTATGAGCAGCCTTTGGTAGTGGATGAGGGATTGAACATAATTGAGTACATGAAATGCAAGAATTGTGCATGTGTGAAATTAAAAAAAAATTGGACACTTGAACAATTCTAGGGTTTGCTCATGTGATGGTTCATTAATCTTGTAATGGTCAATTAGTGACCACTTGAATGTGTATGATGAGGAAATGAATTGAGTTGAGGCTTGGCATTTGTGTATGGGTGAGCTGCCTTGGCTGACCTACAGAACTAAGCATGAGTCCAGCAGGTTTGGGCAGTTATAAATGGAATTGTAGAGGTTCAATTGGTACAAGGCCAATTGGACATAAAACTAGACACATAATGGTACAACTTTGGTATAGAAACCTTGCCCAGAAAACTAAACCAAGTTGACCTAAAAATTGCCCTAATCTCGGTGACCTACATTCTGCCTGGGCAAAATGACCAAATGAATAGTATTTATTTATTTGGTCATAACTCAGTGTAGAAAGTCCAATTGACCTGAAATTTTACCAGAAGAAATCTAAGACATAGACCTACAACTTTCATGAAGAACACAAATCCAAATTCTGATCATAACCTAGTCAAATTGCCAACCAAACTTAGGTTACCAAATTTGGCAGAACCAGTTTTGCCCAGAATTTTGGATTCTGTCCAATCCGGCCAGTTATGGTTTTTAGGCCATAACTTGAGCTAAAAAATTTCAAATGGAGTGATTCAAAAAAGGAAATGTAACTAGACAAAATAAGAAACAACTTTCATGAAGATAATTTTGCCAAATTCCTACTCTATAAATGACCAATGGAACAGTAAACATAATGCTTGAAATTTGAAAATTTTGAATAACTAATACTAAGCTTAGAAATGGTATTGGCATCCAATGCCAATAATTTTAGAATGCAAAATGTGGTATGTTGGGAGTATTAGAACTAATGTACCTATTGTCTATGCAAAAGTCAACATTTTAGTTGACTAATGAAATGAATAGTAACACCTAAACTTAAATTTCAAGAATTGTAAAGTTTAAAAGTGTAACATGCCCTAGTACACCTAGCAAGATTGGTTTGGATAGGTTAGCATGCCAATAGGGTTCAGTTAGCAGTATTGCACATGGCATTATGCCATTCTGTGATTTTATGACTTTTAGCCATTCTGACATTGTGATGATACTTGGCCTTGTGCCTAATATTTATTACAGCTTATTAGTTGTTTTGTTGCACACCGGGAGATACATATGTGACCAATGGTGTGACGGCCCGAGGTACTTGATACCCAGTGCCAGTTTACTTGTTTATTCAGTCCAATCATCGAGTGTAGGTTACTTGGGCAACTAAAAATGAAAGTGGATAAATTTAATGAAATTATGAATATAACAAATACAAAATAAATATGATTACCAATAATGATCGAAAAATTGTCTGCATAAGACATCAGAACATGCACTGCATATTTATTTTCTGTTATTTCTTTTTATTTTACTATTGGCACCACCAAGCATTATTGCTTAGCGTGTTGCTTTTTGCCACGCGTAGGTTCTGGAGAGACCGACCGAGAACCCAGTAGACCACAGACTAGGTGAGACCTTCTGCAGCTCTGCTTAGTGTCCGTGTCACCTCAACGTCTTCAGTGCATTGGTAGGACACTAGGTTTCATTTTGGTATTATGTAATCAAACTTTTATTTTCTCATATATAATTAAGACTTATGTAATGCATTTTGATATTAATGTAAATAGTGAAAATTGTGTTTATAAATGGAACATTGAGTATTCATTTATGACTTGTATATGAATATTATGTGAAATGAATGAATGAGAAATGGAAATATTGTTGAAAAATTTTGAGACACTGTTGATGAAATGAAGTTTGGGAATGACTGAAAACATATTGGAAGTGTTTTTCACAGGTTCCGAAGAACTTTTTTCTCCATTTTTAGCCGGTACTCTGCCGGATTTTCTATAAAATTTGTGAAACCTCAAAAAAATTTATTATTTCAATAAATGACTGAAATGAATTACATTTCACAAATTGTACTTCATAACTATAAAAAAATGATAAATTAGGAAGAATAAAAATGATTAAATCAAAATAGGGTGTTTCGATACACTGTGTGGCATATCTTGCTCGGCTACACTATAGACGGGTAAGGGGTGTCACATTTAGTGGTATCAGAGCACGGTTTAGGCATTTCTAGGTCTAGATAGAGTCTATACCATGCATTGCATTTGTAAGAGTCGAGGTAATACTAATGCAGATCTGTTTGTCTTTGTTAAATAGGATATGGACCCTACATCTCAGAGGGCAGTTGAGGAGGAAGTGGAGAGTCATGCTCCACCTGCAGTAGCTGAGACTGGGGGTAGGGGAGAACCTGCTCCGCTAGCTCAAGCAAAGCCTGCTCAGCCTCCACAGGCCATGTTCCAGCAAATGGCTGAATTCTTCAGACAAATGGCTGGGATAATGCCACCACCACCACCACCTCCACAACAGAAATCACACCTGGAAAGACTGAGAAAATTTGGAGCAGTGGATTTCTTTAGCAAGAGAGAAGATGATTCTATTGCAGTCGAAAATTAGTTGAACAGAACAGGAAGGGTTTTAAAACAACTCCACTGCACTCCAGAGCAAAACCTAGAAGATGCTGTATCTCTGTTGCAAGATGATGCCAACCAATGGTGGGATACAGTGTCTAGTGAAGTGCAGCCAGAAGTAATAACTTGGGACTTCTTCCTTTCAGAATTCAAGAAGAAATATGTGGGTAGTGTATACCTGGAAGAGAGAAGAAGAGAGTTCATTAACTTGAGGCAGAGATAGCTGACAGTGGCCGAGTATGAAAAGGAATTTATCAGATTGAGTCGTTATGGAAGGGAGATAGTCCCTAATGAAGCAGAGAGATGTAAGAGATTTGAAGAGGGATTAAATGATAACATAAAGATCATGATTACTGCCTTGGGAATTACAAACTTCACCAAGTTAGTGGAAGCTGCATTAAAAGTTGAAAATGTTAGAATAAGTGAGCAGACCAGAAGGGAGAGACAGCAGAAGAGGGGCCCGAGTTAGTCTAGCTCATCTCCTGCACTAGGAAAAAGGTTCAAAGGTCTACCTGCACAGAGTTCAGGTCAACCTCAAGGTCAAGGTCAGTCCCAGGGGCCCATGCCACAGTTCACCCTTAGGAGAGGTTAATCTACACCATCAGTGGGCAGCTCTCTAGGGAGGGGGTTCAGGGGACCAGTCCCATCATCTTCTGCATGTCCACATTGCCTAAAGTGGCATAAGGGGGAGTGTTGGAGAGTGACTAGTGCCTGCTTAAGGTGTGGGTCGACAGAGCATCAGCTGAGGAACTGTCCACGTAGAACTACTACAACTACTCTAATACAAGCAGATAGACCTGCTCCTGCACCACAAAGGGGTAGAAAATCTGGCATATTTGAGGCAGTGGGACCATCACAAAGGCCTACATCTGAGCCACCAGAGAGGCCTGAGGGCAGACCACCTGCTAGAGCCTATGCCATGAGAGCTCAGGAGGAGCAAGATGCCCCGAACGTCATCAGGGGTACGTTCTCCCTCTACAATACATCTGTGCATGCATTAGTGGATCTGATACACTATGTGGCACATCTTGAATTAAAATAGGGTGTTCTGATACACTATGTGGCATATTTTGCTCGGCTACACTGTAAACGGGTAAGGGTTGTCACACATCAGATATTGTGGCTGGTACTTTTTCCATCTTTGTTAGAGATGTATATGTGCTGTTTGACCCTAGTTCTACACATTCTTATGCTAGTGCCAATATTGCATGTTCTGTTGCTATTCCTTGTGTGAAATTGGATTATGAAGCACTAGTGACTAGTCCTTTAGGACAAGAGGTTAGGGTGAACAAAATGTAGAAGGATTATCCTTTGGTGATCCAAGGACATACATTTCTGTTAGATTTAATTGAAATGCCCTTTCGAGATTATGATATCATCTTGGGCATGGATTAGTTAGCCAGGCATTATGCCATGATCGGCTGTAAACTGAAGACGGTCATTTTTTATCTTCCAGAGTATGCAGATATAGTAATACATGGGGAGAGGCAGTTATTACCATCCAACATCATTTTAGCTACACTTGCTAGGAAGATGATTAGGAAAGGATGTGAAGCTTATCTAGCTCATGTGATAGACACCCAGGTGGGGGGTCCAGATCTTAAGGATATTCCTTCAGTATGGGATTTTCCGGATGTCTTTTCAGAAGAGTTGCCGGGATTGCCTCCAGAAAGAGAGGTGTAGTTGAAATTGAGACTATGCCTGGTGTGGAGCCAATCTCCATCACTCCTTATAGGATGGCACTTGCTGAGTTGAAAGAGTTGAAAGTGCTAACAGGAATTGCTAGATAAGGGTTTCATTCGCCCTAGCGTGTCACCTTGGGGAGCACCAGTATTGTTTGTGAAGATGAAGGTTGGTACTCTCCGTCTATGCATAGACTACAGACAGTTGAATGAGGTGACCACAAAGAATAGATATCCTCTGCCACAGATTGATGATCTATTTGATTAGTTGAAGTATGCAACTGTATTCTCCAAGATTGACTTGAGATCGGGCTACTATCAATTGAGGGTGCAGGAGCATAGTATTCCTAGAACTGCTTTTAGGACTCGGTATGGCCACTATGAATTCTTGGTGATGCCATTCAAGTTGACAATGCTCCAGCTGCTTTTATGGGCTTGATGAACACTATCTTCAGGCCATATTTGGATCAGTTTGTAGTGGTTTTTATTAATAATATTTTGGTGTACTCAAAGAATACAGAAGAACATGACAAGCACTTAAGGATAGTATTGCAGATTTTAAGGGAGAAACAGTTGTATGCCAAACTGTGGAAATGTGAGTTTGGGCTAAAGGAGATTACTTTCTTAGGGCATATTGTATCTTCAGAGGGTATACAGGTGGATCCTAGCAAAGTAGAAGCCATTCTTAATTGGAAGCCACTCAGAAATGTCACTAAAATTTGGAGTTTCCTTGGCTTAGTCAGGTATTATCAAAGGTTTGTGAAGGGATTCTCCATGCTAGCATCACCACTGACTAAGCTACTTAGGAAGGATGTGAAATTTCAGTGGACTGATTGGTGCCAGAAGAGTTTTGATGAGTTAAAGAAGTGTTTAACTGAAGCTCCAGTCTTAACTTTGCCTACCTTGGGTAAAGAATACACCATATACAGTGATGCTTCTCATAATGGATTGGGTTGTGTGTTGATGCAAGATAGAAATGTCATTGCCTATGCTTCTCGCCAGCTTAAATCACATGAGAGGAATTATCCTACACACGACTTGGAGTAGGCAGCTATTGTCTTTGCCTTAAAGATCTGGAGACATTACTTGTATGGGGAGAAATGTTATATATACACAAATCATAAAAGTTTAAAGTACTTGGGCACACAGAAGGAGTTAAATTTGAGGCAGAGGAGATGGTTAAAGCTGATAAAACATTATGATTGCTTGATAGACTATCAGCCTGGAAAAGCTAATGTTGTAGCTGATACTTGAATTCGCAAGACTATGGCTTATTTAAGGGTTTCTCCATTATCCATGGTGCATAAGTTAAGGGCATTGCATGCTAACCTGGAGATTGATGAAGATGGGCAGTAAATGATAAGGGCTTGTTGTTATATGAAGGCAGATTGTGCATTCTTGATAATGTTAAACTGAGGCAAACCATTTTAAAGGATGCACATGATTCACCTTTTGTGATGCACCCTGGTGGAACCAAAATGTACAGAAGTGTGAAAGAGCACTATTGGTGGAGGGGAATGAAAAAAGACATTTCAGAATATGTTGTCAAATGCCTAACTTGTCAGTAAGTAAAAGCAGAACACCAAATGCCTGTAGGGTTGCTACAGTCATTGCCAATTCCTGAGTGGAAATGAGAAAGAATCACTATGGATTTCGTGATAGGACTTCCACGTACATAATAGAATCATAATGCAGTTTTCGTTATTGTTGATAGATTGACTAAGTCTGCACACTTTTTACCAGTGAGGATAGATTACAGCCTGAAAAGATTGGCCATACTATACATTTATGAAGTGGTGAGGTTGCATGGAGTGCCAATGTCTATTGTGGCTGATAGAGATCCTAGGTTCACTTCTAGATTCTGGGGTAGTCTCCAAAAAGCCTTAGGGGCTAGATTGAACTTCAGTACAACATTCTATCCATAGACAGACTACCAGTCTGAAAGGATCATTCAGATTTTGGAGGATATGCTTTGGGCTTGTGTGATTGAGTTTGAAGGGAGCTAGGACACACACTTGCCTTTAATTGAATTAGCCTATAACAACAGTTATCAGTTAAGTATTGGAATGCCTCCATTTGAAGCACTTTATGGCAGAAAGTGTAGAACTCCTTTATGTTGGGATAAAGTGGGCGAGAGGAAGTTCATTGGCCTAGAATTAGTGCAGCAAATGAAAGAAAAGGTTAAGATCATTAGAGACAGACTCAAAGTTGCATCGGATAGACAGAAGTCCTACATTGATCCAAAGAGAAGAGATATTTAGTATAATGTGGGTGACAAAGTGTTCCTGAAAGTTTCCCCATGGAAGAGGATCATGAGGTTTGGTAGGAAGGGTAAACTGAGTCCTCGCTTCATTGGGCCATATGAGGTTCTGAAAAAGTGGGTCCATTGGCATATAGGTTGGCATTGCCTCCAGAGTTAGAAAAGATTCACAATGTCTTTCATGTCTCCATATTGAGGAGGTACAGATCAAACCCCTCTCACATTTTGCTAGTAGAGGAGATTGAGATAAATTCAGACCTGACATATGATGAAGAACCCATAAAGATCTTGGCATATGAGGTGAAGCAGCTGAGGAACAAGCAGATACCTCTGGTGAAAGTGCTGTGGAACCATCATTCAAGCCAGGAGGCTACATGGGAGCATGAGGAGGACATGAGGAGGTAGCACCCACAGCTATTCAGATACTGAGACCAGGTAAATTTCGAGGACGAAATTTTATTTTTAAAGAGGGGAGAATTGTAACACCCCGAACCTCCGAGTTATGAATAGTATCATTTTTGGTCTGTGACTAATACTATTCAAGGACACTATGAGGACTAAAAATAAAAGGAAAATTAATTGAGATACACACGATAAAAATTCAAGTAAACCAAAAATCTAAGGACTCATAGAGTATTATGAAAAAGAGGGATTAAAACCCGATGAGAGGCATTTTGGTCAATTCATGTCAAGAGTTGACTTTTAACCAAAATATTAATTAAATTAAATGAAATTAATAAATTGAATTATGGAATAATTTTTGCTAGGAAAGGAATTCAAGTATAAAGTGAAAAAGAAAATAAAAGAAATAAAAATCTGGAATTTTAATTCCATTTAACCCAATTAAAATTTTAGGAACAATGGGCTTCGGACAACTCAATTAAAATTAATTAAATAAATCAAAAATAGGAGTAAATATACAAGGAAGCAAACCCTCTCACCCCTCTCATTTGTGCTGCCCCATTTCCTCCCCTCTCCCTCTCTCTTTCTTTCTTTCTTCTTCTTCCATCTTCCTCCATTGACACCCATTCTCTAAACTCAATTTCCTTACTTTTCTTTCATGAGTTTTCCCATCTAACTTGTAGTAAAATTCCAAATTAAACCTTGAATGAGATATTGAAATATGAGGAATAAGAATTTGGGAGAAATTGAAAGTCGGAAAAAATTATCAAGAGGTAAGCATTTTCAATGCTTAATTAGTTATACTAGCTTTGAATTAAGTTAACTTATGATGAAATTTCATGAGAAATTGAAAGGAATCATGTATGGAACCTAAACTAGGGTTTTGGCCAATTTGAGGAAAATTAGGGTTTGATGTATTTTAATGTAATTGATGATGAAATCAAGCTTAGTTGAAGTAGTATACATGATTGGGGTAAGGAGATTGCATGAGATTTGCATAAATTGAATTATGGAAGATTAGGGTTCATGGGGAAATTAGGGCTTTGGTGCTAGAGAGTGAAATTGATGTGTGTAATATTAAATTATGACTACTTAGCATGAATTGAATGTTGGTTGATGTTAGTTGGTGGAAGGAGTTAATGGAATGGCATGGATTAGGGAAAATTGCAAACTAGGGTTTTGGAAAATTGGGGGTTTTGTGCTAGGAAGTGCCATTGATGTGTTTAATGTTAAATTATAATCATTTGGGGTGAATTAAATGTGAATTGAGAATTAATTGAAGAAATGAAAATTTAACCTAGGGCAGAATTTTACACACTGAGTCCAGTGTGTTTAATAGCTCATAAGTTGAGCTACTCAACTCCAATTAGTGTGAAACCACATAGAGCTAGAATTTTCATGAAGAGACCTAACCCAGAAACTGCCCAGAAATTGCCTAAAACTTGGCTTGAACCTGGAGATGAAATTCTGGAATCTGCAGTGTGCTGATGTGAACAGTAAACTTTGCAATATCATAACTCTCTCTAAAAAACTCTAATTTAGGTGATTCTTCAACTGATGGAAACCTAAAATATATTAAAACATTTCATATGAAGAACCTAAGGCCAAATTATGGACTTAACCCAATCAAATTACTAAGTAAAATTGAGTCACCAAATCCACAAAATCTGGAAATCTGCAAATTGACCATATGAACAGTAAAATTTGCAAGGCTATAACTCTCTCTAGAAAACTCTGATTTAGGTGATTCTTGAATCGATAGAAACTTAAAACATAGTAGAACATTTCGTATGAAGAACTTGAAGCCTAATTAAGAGCTTAACCCAACCAAATTGCTGAACAAATTTGAGTCAATAAATTTGCTAGAACATGAATAGTAACATAAATAGTAATTTTTGCATGGCCATAACTTTCTCTAGAAAACTCTGATTTAGATGATTCTTAAAATTGTTCGACAAAGCTAAGTCACCAAATCTACCAAAATTAGCCCCAAGTGAACAGTAAAAGATTTTTTAACTATAACTTTGGCTACACAACTCCAAATGAGATGATTCAAAAGGGAAATAACGATGAGACATAGAGGGACAATTTTCATGAAGAACACCTCATTAAATTATGATTAGAACTAGGTAAAAATTGGGTTCAAATATTGGGGCACCAAGCTATCCAAAATCGAAAACTCTTTAAAATTTACAAAGCTAACTTGGGATGTATTAGACATTCATGTAATGAGTACTTGGCAGTAATTGAGATGAGTATTAAGGTATTCTATTTGTGTATTTTCAGTAGAGAAAGTGATTGGGACAGACAAGGAGAAGTAAGTAAAGATAAAGGAGTTCATTTAAGGTTTGTGCACAACTAACCTTTTTCCTTGTTTCAACTTTGAAAATTAATTTCAATGAGTTTATTTTGAATGAGATATGATTTTTCTCTTGCGTTGGAGAAATTTGCGTGTTGCCACCCGTTTATGGGTTTTATAATGATTTGAATATGTTTATTGTTTTGTAAATGTGATTATTGATTTGGAAACTCTTGAAAATTGTTTTGAAACCACAGTTAGCATGACAGTCCCTTCGAAACTCCCCAGTAGTAACGGCTACTTGGGATTTGATATTTGATATGATTTTGTCCCCCCATTAATAACGGTTAGTGGGGTGAGACTATATGAGTGCTCATTAGCTAGCTAGCCCTTCCCTCATTAATAACGGTTAGTGAGGTTGAGATTGCTTTGTTGTGGTATACAATACGACATTGATTGTGTAATTTTGTGTCATGGTCTAAGCTGTGTGTTGATGTTGGCAACACTTATGCTTTGTGAATGGTGATTTGTAAAGTATAATTTCTCATTCGAAATGTGATTTCAATAAATGATTCTTATAGACTCAGAAAGTTTTATCATGCTATCATGATTATGCAAATATATGATTTCTTATATTTTGGCAAGTTGTGTTTTACCTTAAGTTTTAAAGTTATTGAAGGAGCAGAAGCATGGAAATTGGTGCATTGGAGCATTGAATTTCAAAATTTTTCTTCTAGGGTTTCATGCATCATGCCATATCTCTTATGTGCCTAATTAATTTCAATGCTCAATTGCATATTAAAATAATCTTAATATGCATTAAGATCTTCATTTGCCATTTAAGATTTTGAATTAACAAATTAATTCAATTAAACCCTAATTTAAAAGAGGAATTTGGGCACCAACCTCTTTGATGCACTGTGAATACAATTGACACCTTTAGGAAGCTCCTAGGACCCCAAGTGTTGTCCCTCTAGCTTGTCCACACCAAGATCACCAAATGGCAGCCCACAATTTTGCTTCTCAAGCCTTTGCCAAGCAATTATAATTTGGAGTTTTGCTTTTAGAGAGGTTATATGTGTATATAGGACACTAGAAACAATTTCTAGTAATTTTAATTCAAAGGGAATGAATGATTTCTCTTTGAATTAATGAGAAGGCAAGAGGAAGGATAGGGAATAGTGGTGCCGCCAACTTTAGAATAGAGAGAGTTCTTATTTTTAATTCTTTGTTCTTTCCCTTTTATAATTAGGTTAAATAATCACTTAAACCCTTTGCCACATGTCACCACCACATTGCATCTTATTTTTAATTGACTTAATCACAATAAGCCAAGTGTCAAAGCTAGACTTAATCTTGACTTTGATCATCTTACGTGATAGGAAGACAAATGACAAGCTTATATAATACCATGTGTTACCATTTCATGGTGCCACATGTCACCATGTGAAATGACCAAATTACCCTTATGTTTTAATTTTGAGTTCTTAACCCAAAATCATTATTTCTTCTCTTCTAATGAATTTATATCAAATATAAATTAATTAATTAATCTCTATTAATTAATTTCTCACAATTAAATTGTAACACCCCCGTTGCATAGCCCGGTAGATTTCACTGTTCCGGTGACCGGTGTCGGTCCGGACCATTAATGGGATTAGGGCCACACTTAAGACAACATGAGAAGCCATAAACACAAATAATTAGTAATGTTTAATTAGTTAACTATAAATAAGAAAAACAGAACATAAGAGGTTAAACGAGCCGAGAGTCACAGCGATGAGTGACCTCCTCGGGAACGACTGCGAAGCCGTTTTAAACTCAAATTTCGAACCGTAAAAAGTGACGCTGCGGTCCTTAGGACCCTTATGGACACAGTGGAAAAGAGAAAATCACGAAAAAGAACTGTTAAGCCAGTCAAATAATTAGGTCAGGGAGCTGGAAGAAATATTGGATTATTTGCAAACCGGGATGAACCGGCGAGGGGCAATTTGGTCAATTGACCTCGAGAGCTGACTCCTGACCTAACTGTCAAATAAAATCAAAGAAAAGAAAATTTCGAAATTGAGAATTAAATTAAAGAACTAATAGAAAAATAAATAAAAAAAAAGAAAAAGAAAGAAGATGGAAAAGTCAAAGTGATGACATCATGCATGATGTCATAAAGGATTAATTGATTTATTTTATTAATTTGGGAATTTTGGTCTTCCTAAGACATAAAAGAAAAGAAAAGAAAAGAAAAAAAAATATAATAAAGTCATCTTCTTCATAAAAAACGTGACTCTCTCTCCCTCACCCTCTCCCTCACCCAAAACCTCCATTAAAGCTCATTTTGAGCTTGATCAAATCCCTAATTCCACCATAGAAAAATTAGCCACCATAGTTAAAGCTTATCTA
The DNA here is from genome assembly GCF_030052815.1 of Hevea brasiliensis. Classification (NCBI taxonomy): domain Eukaryota; kingdom Viridiplantae; phylum Streptophyta; class Magnoliopsida; order Malpighiales; family Euphorbiaceae; genus Hevea; species Hevea brasiliensis. The sequence continues at coordinate 70,262,631 of NC_079494.1, forward strand.
GGCAACTTGAGAAGAGGATTGAGCAAGAAAGAAAGAAGGAAAATTTGAAGGAAAGGAGGAAGAAAATTGCTACACAAAGGTTAGTATGCTAAACTCTTCATTTATCCATTCAAATGCACATGTGATGGTTGAAAGTGAGCTTAGAACTTGATTAAATGAAACAAACATGGGAGAATGACCATTGCTGAAATTTGGCCTGGTTGGAAGGAGTATGGTTTGCATGAATATGATGCAATTGAATGAGTTTAGAAACTTTACATAGTTAAATGATTAACATTTAAACCATTAGAACTAGTTAAAGGCATGAAAATGATGAGTTAGGGTTTTCAATGCTAGGGTTTATGAACCAAAATTTGGAGAAATGCATAAATGACATGTTGGACCTATTGTGAAGTGAAATAATGGTCAATTATGACCAAATAACTTGTGTGGGAATGATAGGAATGAAAACTAAATTCGGAGGTAAATGGTCATGCTGCTGGCAGCATGACCAAACCCACTTTGAAGGACCAAAACTCAAATTTTACAAGTCCAATTGATATGCCACCAATTGGAGATGAAAATAGACATAAAAGAGCACAATTTTCATTAAGGAACCATGGCCAAAAACTGACCAAAACTTGGTGAAACAATTGACCAAAGTGGATTGATTGCAGGCTGCCACTGCACTAAACTGACTAAATGAATAGTAACTGTTCATTTGGTCATAACTCGAGTTAGACAGGTCAAATTGACCTGAAATTTGGCCAGGGGTTAGAGGGCATATAGATCTAAAACTTTCATGAAGAACACCAACCCAAATTAGGCCATTAACCCTTTCAAAATCATTGAGCAAAATTAAATTACTGTACTGAGATTCTGCAGAATTTTCATTGAGCAGTAATGTTTGGATGGCTATAACTCTCTCTAGAAAACTCGGATTTAGGCGATTCTTGAACCGATGGAAACCTAAGACATAGTACAACATTTCATATGAAGAAAGTGAGACCAAATTATGAACTTAACTTGGTCAAATTATTAACCAAAGTTGGACCAAAAATCTGCTAGCACTAAAATCTCAGTATGAACAGTACATATGAACAGTAAACTTATTTTGGCCATAACTTGAGCTAAAAAACTCCGATTGGGGTGATCCAAAAATGAGAATACACTTAAGACAATAAGAAACATTTTCTATGAAGGAAGTTTTGTCAAATTCCAACAGTAGATCGACCAATGGAACAGTACAACTTCGGAGAACCAAAACCGAAAATTGGCAATTTTGCCAAAATGACCTAAGCTTTAAACAAATGACCAAAACCAACAAGTTTGGTGACCAAAATGTGGTATGTGGGTGAAGTTGGAGTTCCCATACCCATTAAGCCTTAGAAAGTCAATAATTTGACTTGAATAGTGCAGTGAATAGTAACCCGAAACACAAAATTTCGAGAACGTCGAATTTAACACGTTAGAGCTAGGTAAATGTGAAGTTAAGTTTATTTTGGATTTATTTTAAGTTTTAGTACTGAAACATTAGAAAATTTCGTGTTTCAGTGGAAAAGAATACCGGGACATAACCCGAGGAGTCGAGTCAAGGCCAACAGGCGACTCGTTTGAGGTATGTGCACAACATATACTTTTATAATCATCTTTTGCATATCGTTTTGAATAATGTGAAATATTGGATTATGGCATTCTTATAATGTTTGATCTAAATTGTTGAAATTTATTATGTATATTTGAAATGACAATGTTTAGCAAATTGTTAAGATAAGTTTTGAAACCACAGTATCATGACCATATATTTGAACACCTCACTAGCACGACTAGTGGGAGTAATTTGTTTTGAATTTTGATTCCTTCTCTGGAGAAGTGTTGAGGTGTGCCAGTAGAAGAGGATGTGAATGGATATCCATATATTTGAGCTAGCTAGCCTTGTGATATGATTTCTCTTTAGCCTCTGGCTATTGAGATTCCATTTGTTTCGAATGGCATGATCTAACTGTGAGTTTTATGAAATGTGTTTTGATACTTTGAAATAAACTTGGTTTACACGTAAAATCTTACAATGCATGATTGTATTTAATTTTCATGTTTAGTCAAAATTTTGAATTAATGTGCTTTAAGTTTTGCATAAAGATTATTTTAGTATATTGTGCACCACTGAGTCCTAGTACTCAGCGATAGCTTTATTCTTGTCATGAGATCTGAGAACTAGAGGAGTAGCGGTGAAATTTCTTGAGGTGTGAGAAGCTACCAGCCTAAAGTTTTCGGGTATAATTTATACCCTAACTATAAATATTTCTTTTGATGTATATATTGCACGTAAATGTATGGACATGTACATGTGTCTTGAGCAGCTTGTACAAAGTTTGTATAAAAGTTGTAATAAATTTTAATTTGGACTTTTTGAATGTAAATTTTAGTATGATGAATATATAAATTGTTTATCTTGAATGGAATATGAATAAATGATATTGATGGACAGTATTTTGAGAATTTTTGAACTTGTGAATTTTGAGAAATTGGTTGAGATTGAGTATGAATTTGAAGCAGTGGTTAGATAATTATTAGAAGTGCTTTTATTTCAGGTATTTGAAGAACGGTTTTCTCAAAATACAGAGGAAACTCTGTCAAAATTTTTATAAGATTTGCGGAAAACTAAAATGGCCAAAAATATTAATTAGTTTTAATTTCAACTAAATGTTTTAAATACTTATTAGAAATGCTCACCACTTGTCAAAGATAAGAAAATTGTTTTAAAATCCCTTGTAGGGTACTTAATGAGTTATCGGTAGGTGAAGTTCGGTAGTTCATTAGGTATTCTACGGGATCATGTTATGCCTTACAGAGGGGTAAGGTGTGACATGTTTTAGTGGTATCAGAGCAAATTTTTGAATTATGTTTTAAATTGTGAATTTGTGTCTTTTCTTTGTTAAGTACAACTGCTCAATGTCCATAATTGTTACATACAGTGCATTACATCATGAATATGAACTAACGGAGGGAAATCTCCTTGTGTTACTTGTTCAGGAGATACCCTAACTTCAGCCTGTAATGGAAGAAGGAGATCGCTCAGTCGAGCAGTCTGTTGAAGCTGAGGCACAAGGAGAAGCCCCAGCTTTACCGAATGTTAGTGGGTCAGCAGCACCAACCCCACAAATGCCGCAGTTCCCTGCACAGTTCGCACAGCAGATGGCTGCGATGTTTCAACAAATGGCTGGGGGTATGCCTGTTCAAACTCCACCACAACCACCTATGGCACAACCATTGCCTCTAGCCAGACAGTATGATAAGTTATTGAAGTATGGGGCTGCAGAATTTAAGAAGTACAGTGGACCCTTTAGAGGCGAGCAATGGCTTGAAAGAATGGACAGAGTATTTAAGAAGCCTTTGCCAAGATGAATTAAAGTTTGAGTATTACGTGTCTCTCTGCAAGGGGATGCGTATGGTGGTGGAAGACCATCCCCACGGCTTGGTTGAACCACGGTGCTAACACAGGATGACTTCATCGGAGAGTTCGCATGCAAATACATCCTGCACGCATATGTTGACCAGAAATTGCAAGAATTTTTGAGTTTGAAACAAGGAAATCGATCGATGGCGAGTATGAGAGGGAGTTCTCCACTTTGAGTCACTATGCGGGAGTCTCCTTACTACCGGCAAGGCAAGGTGCAAGAGATTTGAAAGCGGGTTTGAAGCCCGGATACGGATGCAAGTTGTAGGATTTCGACACGGAACTTCTCGGAGCTTATGTATCAAGCACTTGAACGGAGAGAGTTGAAGCGAAGCAACCGGTGAAGGAAAAAGGCAGAAATCGAGAAAAAGACAAAGGGAAAAAATCAGTTGAGCGAGTTACGGTGCTACCTCTGGAAAGAAAAAGAAGTTTAGTGGACCCGGCGGTCGAGGTGGAAAGATTTGGTAGGGCCGATTCTCGGACAGAGACCCCTAGGTGCAGTCGGCCGATCGGCGAGGGTTCACATTACGCCGCCCCTGTGAGACTTGTGGCAAGATTCATGGAGGGGAGTGCTACTGGGCCACTGGAGCCTGCTTTAACTGCGGAGGCAAGGGCCATATAGCTAAAGACTGTACTAGTGCTCCGAGATATAGTCCAGCTCCTACTACTGCCGAGGGATCTATTCAGAGTCCTGCTCTCAGAGGTTCACGATCGGTTAGCGAGAGGAAGAAGCGGTAGAGGCACTGCTTGAGCGATCAAGGCACAGTTGGTCAATCAGCACAAGGAAGTGCTTCAACCAGAATCTACGCAATGAAACAGCGAGAAGAGGCTGAGACTTCTGATGTGGTAGCTGGTACATTCTCTATCTCTGGTCAAGATGTATTTGTATTGTTTGATCCGGGTTCAACCCATTCATATGTTAGTGCTAGCATAGTCAGTTCACTTGCTGTCCCATGTGTGCAAATGGGTTTTGAAGTGCTAGTAACTAGTCCGTTAGGACAAGAGGTTCGGGTCAACAAAATTTATAGAGACTGTCCTTTGGTGATCCAAGGACATGTTTTCCTGTCAAACTTGATTGAGATGCCCTTCAGAGAGTATGATATTATCTTAGGCATGGATTGGTTAGCCAGGCATCATGCTATGATTGACTGTAGACTGAAGACAGTCACTTTTGGTCTCCCTTTGTATGGTGATGTGGTAATACACGGGGAGAGGCATTTACTGCCATCAAACATCATTTCGGCTGCACTAGCCAGAAGAATGATCAGAAAGGGGTGTGAAGCATACTTGGCACATGTGATAGACACCCAAGTGGGGAGTCCAGCACTAAGGGACATCCCTACGGTATGTGACTTTCCGGATGTATTTCTGATGAGTTACGAGATTACCTCGAGAGAGAAGTGCAATTTGAGATTAATGTTATGCAGTGTGGATCCAATCTCCATAACGCCATATAGAATGGCACTGCAGAATTGAAAGAGTTGAAAGTGCGATTGCAAGAATTGCTTGACAAGGGCTTTATCCACCCTAGTGTGTCACCTTGGGAGCGCCGGTGTTGTTTGTAAAGAAGAAAGATGGCACTCTCTGCTTGTGTATTGATTATCAGCAGTTGAATAAGGTGATAATAAAGAATAGATATCCATTACCCCGCATTGATGACTTGTTTGATTAGTTGAGGGGTGCAACTGTGTTCTCCAAAATTGACACGAGATCGAGTTATTATCATTGAAAGTACAAGAGCGAGTATTTCTAAAGCGCCTTGAGAACCGCTATGGCCATTATGAGTTCTTGGTCATGCCATTGGGTTAACTAATGCTCATTTGCTTTTATGGATCGATGAACACTATCTTGAGACCATACCTCGACCGTTTGTTGTGGTACTCATTGATGATATATTGGTCTATTCGAGGAATGCAGAAGAGCATGATAGACATCTGCAGATTATCTGCGGACTTTGAGAGAAAGCGACTATATGCCAAATTGTCGAAGTGTGAATTTTGGTGAAGGAAATATCTTTCTTGGGGCATGTAGTATCGTAAGAGGGCATTAAGGTAGATCCAAGTAAGATTGAAGTGTCCTTAATTGGAGGCCACCGAAATGTCACGCAGATTCGTAGTTTTAGGTTTAGCTGGATACTATCGTAGATTTGTGAAGGGATTTTCCATTTTGGCATCTCCATTGACCAAGCTGCTTAGAAAAGATGTGAAATTTCAGTGGACGGATAAATGCCAGCAGAGTTTTGATGAATTGAAGAGATGTTTGACTAAAGCTCCAGTCCTAACTTTACCTACTCCGGGTAAAGAATATACAGTTTACAGCGATGCTTCTCATAATGGGTTAGGTTGTGTGTTGATGCAAGATCGAAATGTCATTGCCTATGCATCACGCCAGCTAAAACCACATGAGAGGAATTATCCAACACATGATTTGGAGCTTGCAGCCATTGTGTTTGCTCTTAAGATCTGGAGACATTATTTGTATGGGGAAAAGTGTTACATTTACACAGATCATAAGAGTTTAAAGTATTTGGGCACCCAGAAAGAGCTGAATTTGAGACAGAGGAGATGGTTAGAGTTGATAAAGGACTATGATTGTCTGATAGACTATCAGCCAGGGAAAGCTAATGTTGTGGCTGATGCCTTAAGTCGCAGGACTATGGCAAGTCTACGGGTTACTCCTTTGTCTTTGGTACATGAGTTAAGATCATTGCATGCCAGCTTAGAGATTAATGATGAGGGGCAGACAGCAGTTGCATGGCATGTACAGCCAGTGTTTATTGATCAGATTAGAATGGCTGCTCAGAATGATCAGAAGTATCAGAAATTGTTGGAAGAAGTCCAGCAGGGAAAGAAACTAGAATTCTCAATCAGAGATGATGGTCTACTGCTACACCAGGGCAGAATATGTGTTCCTAATGATGTTGAATTGAGGAAGATCATTTTGAAGGAAGCACATGAGTCTCCTTTTGCCATGCATCCTGGTGGCACAAAAATGTATAGAGGGCTAAAGGAGCATTACTGGTGGATGGGTATGGAAAGGAATGTGGCAGAGTTTATATCCAAATGCCTAACTTGTCAGCAAGTAAAGGCAGAGCATCAAGTACCCGTTGGGTTGTTACATCCACTACCAATACCAGAGTGGAAATGGGAGAGAATAACGATGGATTTTGTGATGGGACTTCCAAGGACACAGAAGAGTCATGATACAGTTTGGGTCATTGTTGACAGACTGACTAAAACTGCTCATTTTCTGCCAGTCCGGATGGACTACAGTTTAGAAAGATTGGCCACGTTATACATCGATGAGATTGTGAGATTGCATGGAGTGCCAGTATCCATCGTGTCAGACAGAGATCCTAGGTTCACTTCTAGATTCTGGGGTAGTCTTCAGAGAGCCCTAGGAACTAGATTGAACTTCGATCGCATTCCACCCACAGACGGATGGCGATGCGAGAGGGTAATTCAGATCTTGGAGGATATGCTACGGGCTTGTGTGATTGAGTTTGAGGGTAGTTGGGATACACACTTTCCTTTGATTGAGTTTTCTTATAACAACAGCTACCAATCAAGCATTGGAATGCCTCCATATGAAGCTTTGTATGGCAGGAAATGTAGAACCCTGTTGTGTTGGGATGACGTGGGTGAAAGAAAGATGATCGGACCCGAAATTGTTCAACAGACTGAAGAGAAAATCCGGGTGATCAGAAATCGACTTAAAAGCTGCATCGGATCGTCGAAGTCCTACATTGATCTGAAGAGAAGGGATATTGAGTATGCAAGGGTGAGAAAGTTTTCCTCAAGGTTTCTCCTTGGAAGAGGATTATGAGATTCGTAGAAAGGGGAAACTAAGTCCTCGTTTTATCGGGCCATATGAGGTTCTGGAAAGAGTGGGTCCTTTGGCATATCGGTTGGCACTACCTCCAGAGTTGGAGAAGATACATAATGTCTTCCATGTGTCCATGTTGAGGAGGTACCGATCAGACCCATCTCATGTACTACCAGTAGAAGAAATAGAAGTGAATCCAGACCTCACATATGAAGAAGAACCCATAAAGATTCTGGCTTATGAGGTGAAGCGACTCTGGAATAAGCGGATACCGTTGGTAAAAGTGCTGTGGAACCATCATTCGGGCCAAGAAGCTACTTGGGAACGAGAGGAGGACATGAGGAGACAACACCCACAGCTGTTCAGAGATTGATACCAGGTAAAAATTTCGAGACGAAATTTATTTAAGGGAGGGAGAATTGTAACACCCCCGTTGCATAGCCCGGTAGATTTCACTGTTCCGGTGACCGGTTTCGGTCCGGACCATTAATGGGATTAGGGCCACACTTAAGACAACATGAGAAGCCATAAACACAAATAATTAGTAATGTTTAATTAGTTAACTATAAATAAGAAAAACAGAACATAAGAGGTTAAGCAGCCGAGAGTCACAAAGATGAGTGACCTCCTCGAGAACAGCTATGGCCGTTTTAAACTCAAATTTGAACCGTAAAAAGTGACGCCTGCGGTCCTTAGGACCCTTATGGACACAATGGAAAAGAGAAAATCACGAAAAAGAAGCTGTTAAGCGGTCAAATAATTAGGTCGTGAGTGGAAGAAATATTGGATTATTTGCAAACCGGATGAGCAGCGAGGGCAATTTGGTCAATTGACCAGAGTGACTCTGACCTAATCACAAATAAAATCGGAGAAAAGAAAATTTCAGAATTGAGAATTAAATTAAAGAACTAATAGAAAAATAAATATAAAAAAAGAAAAAGAAAGAAGATGGAAAAGTCAAAGTGATGACATCATGCATGATGTCATAAAGGCTTAATTGATTTATTTTATTAATTTGGGAATTTTGGTCTTCCTAAGACATAAAAGAAAAGAAAAGAAAAGAAAAAAAAATATAATAAAGTCATCTTCTTCATAAAAAACGCGACTCTCTCTCCTCACCCTCTCCTCACCCAAAACCTCCATTAAAGCTCATTTTGAGCTTGATCAAATCCCTAATTCCACCATAGAAAAATTAGCCACCATAGTTAAAGCTTATCTAGGCAACTTGAGAAGAGGATTGAGCAAGAAAGAAAGAAGGAAAATTTGAAGGAAAGGAGGAAGAAAATTGCTACACAAAGGTTAGTATGCTAAACTCTTCATTTATCCATTCAAATGCACATGTGATGGTTGAAAGTGAGCTTAGAACTTGATTAAATGAAACAAACATGGGAGAATGACCATTGCTGAAATTTGGCCTGGTTGGGAGGAGTATGGTTTGCATGAATATGATGCAATTGAATGAGTTTAGAAACTTTACATAGTTAAATGATTAACATTTAAACCATTAGAACTAGTTAAAGGCATGAAAATGATGAGTTAGGGTTTTCAATGCTAGGGTTTATGAACCAAAATTTGGAGAAATGCATAAATGACATGTTGGACCTATTGTGAAGTGAAATAATGGTCAATTATGACCAAATAACTTTTGTGGGAATGATAGGAATGAAAACTAAATTCGGAGGTAAATAGTCATGCTGCTGGCAGCATGACCAAACCCACTTTGAAGGACCAAAACTCAAATTTTACAAGTCCAATTGATATGCCACCAATTGGAGATGAAAATAGACATAAAAGAGCACAATTTTCATTAAGGAACCATGGCCAAAAACTGACCAAAACTTGGTGAAACAATTGACCAAAGTGGATTGATTGCAGGCTGCCACTGCACTAAACTGACCAAATGAACAGTAACTGTTCATTTGGTCATAACTCGAGTTAGACAGGTCAAATTGACCTGAAATTTGGCCAGGGGTTAGAGGGCATATAGATCTAAAACTTTCATGAAGAACACCAACCCAAATTAGGCCATTAACCCTTTCAAAATCATTGAGAAAAATTAAATTACTGTACTGAGATTCTGCAGAATTTTCATTGAGCAGCAATGTTTGGATGGCTATAACTCTCTCTAGAAAACTCGGATTTAGGCGATTCTTGAACTGATGGAAACCTAAGACATAGTACAACATTTCATATGAAGAAAGTGAGACCAAATTATGAACTTAGTCAAATTATTAACCAAAGTTGGACCAAAAATCTGCCAGCACTAAAATCTCAGTATGAACAGTACATATGAACAGTAAACTTATTTTGGCCATAACTTGAGCTACAAAACTCCGATTGGGGTGATCCAAAAATGAGAATACACTTAAGACAATAAGGAACATTTTCTATGAAGGAAGTTTTATCAAATTCCAACAGTAGATCGACCAATGGAACAGTACAACTTCGGAGAACCAAAACCGAAAATTGGCAATTTTGCCAAAATGACCTAAGCTTTAAACAAATGACCAAAACCAACAAATTTGGTGACCAAAATGTGGTATGTGGGTGAAGTTGGAGTTCCCATACCCATTAAGCCTTAGAAAGTCAATAATTTGACTTGAATAGTGCAGTGAATAGTAACCCGAAACACAAAATTTCGAGAACGTCGAATTTAACACGTTAGAGCTAGGTAAATGTGAAGTTAAGTTTATTTTGGATTTATTTTAAGTTTTAGTACTGAAACATTAGAAAATTTCGTGTTTCAGTGGAAAAGAATACCGGGACAGAACCCGAGGAGTCGAGTCAAGGCCAACAGGCGACTCGTTTGAGGTTTGTGCACAACATATACTTTTATAATCATCTTTTGCATATCGTTTTGAATAATGTGAAATATTGGATTATGGCATTCTTATAATGTTTGATCTAAATTGTTGAAATTTATTATGTATATTTGAAATGACAATGTTTAGCAAATTGTTAAGATAAGTTTTGAAACCACAGTATCATGACCATATATTTGAACACCTCACTAGCACGACTAGTGGGGGTAATTTGTTTTGAATTTTGATTCCTTCTCTGGAGAAGTGTTGAGGTGTGCCAGTAGAAGAGGATGTGAATGGATATCCATATATTTGAGCTAGCTAGTCTTGTGATATGATTTCTCTTTAGCCTCTGGCTATTGAGATTCCATTTGTTTCGAATGGCATGATCTAACTGTGGGTTTTATGAAATGTGTTTTGATACTTTGAAATAAACTTGGTTTACACGTAAAATCTTACAATGCATGATTGTATTTAATTTTCATGTTTAGTCAAATTTTTGAATTAATGTGCTTTAAGTTTTGCATAAAGATTATTTTAGTATATTGTGTACCACTGAGTCCTAGTACTCAGCGATAGCTTTTATTGCTGTCGCAGATACAGAGACTAGAGGAGCAGCAGACTGAGCTGCTGAGGTGTGAGAAGCTACCAGCCTAAAGTTTTCGGGTATAATTTATACCCTAACTGTAAATATTTCTTTTGATGTATATATTACACGTAAATGTATGGACATGTACATGGGTCTTGAGCAGCTTGTACAAAGTTTGTATAAAAGTTGTAATAAATTTTAATTTGGACTTTTTGAATGTAAATTTTAGTATGATGAATATATAAATTGTTTATCTTGAATGGAATATGAATAAATGATATTGATGGACAGTATTTTGAGAATTTTTGAACTTGTGAATTTTGAGAAATTGGTTGAGATTGAGTATGAATTTGAAGCAGTGGTTAGATAATTATTGGAAGTGCTTTTATTTCAGGTATTTGAAGAACGGTTTTCTCAAAATACAGAGGAAACTCACAAAATTTTTATAAGATTTATGAAAACTAAAATGGCCAAAAATATTAATTAGTTTTAATTTCAACTAAATGTTTTAAATACTTATTAGAAATGCTCACCACTTGTCAAAGATAAGAAAATTGTTTTAAAATCCCTTGTAGGGTACTTAATGAGTTATCGGTAGGTGAAGTTCGGTAGTTCATTAGGTATTCTACGGGATCATGTTATGCCTTACAGAGGGGTAAGGTGTGACATAAATTCATATTTAAACACTTTAAATATAAATTTAACTTTTACTATACATCTAATAACGTAGATTTTGTTTCAAGCCATGCTAGGGACTTTGTAATCTCATTGCAAATCAAACCTAATTAATTAATTAATTAAACTCTTTAATTAATCAATTAAATCACATTCTTCTTGGTGATTAACTTGTGTAAGTGTGTGACTCACTAGGCTCATCACTAATTGGCAATGAGATATGATATTAACTCTTAATATCATCATAACTCTTTCTTACCATAAATGATTTATTTAAATCATTTTAGGCATCTCATAGATCATGGTTGACACCTAGCATAGCGTGCCATGGCCACCCAATCAGTAATAAAGAATACCTTAAATGAATCTATAATCATGTGTTACCATGCACTAGAATCTCTCCGTTACAAAATCCCCATTCGAGTTGGAGTCATGGTTAATGTCAAACCCCATTTGCTATGAACATTATATTCTCTTTTAATTCCAGTTCTTGATTAATTAAATTTTCTTGTCAGAAACTCTTTTCTGACTAAACTTGTTTGTCTTGGCCAGGAACTTGAAACATCAAGAACAATTAAATGAACATAGGATTTTATCCCTATTTACTTAGGGTAACAAATTCCATCTTGATCAACACCTATCTCCATATATAACTAGTAGGAGCCAACACATGCCCATATACCCATACACAGTACAAGTATGAAAGTAGCATCAAACTCAAACTACCTATATACAAGATAACTGTGTGATCTCAGGTCTAAAGATTATATGCACTGATATAATATATGACAATGCATTGACAAGAGTAAACTCCATGTGCTTGTCATAAGCGTCACTGGTCCGGCCTACTTATCATGTATAAGTGCTTATCATCTTTGTTATGTGGCATGAGACTCACCACTCCATCTTATTTATATCTCATATAAATACCTTGGGTACAAACATGATTACAATCTTTCTGGATAAGTCATGTCCTGTGTGAAGTATCCTGGATTATGAACCAATTTATGATACTTTGTGCTATAAATACTATCACTCATATTTTTAACAACTTAAGAATAAAATTTCTAACAAAATATCAATGGACCTTTTCTATTACACATAAATAAATTATGTAAACGAAAAAGTGAAATTACCTTTTATTAATAAATTATATATAAGATACATACAAAATGATATGCTTTAGGGCATACTACTAACAATCTCCCACTAGCACTAGAGCCATTCATTACAATATCTTAGACCCATCTTCTCAAGATGTCGATCTAACTGAGTTTTTGACATAGGCTTTGTGAATGGATCAGCTGAAATTTTAGCTGATGCTATTTTCTGCATGGCTACATCGCCTTGCCGAACTATCTATTTGGTAATGTGGTGTGCCTTTCTATGTATTTAGATTTCTTGTGAGACTAAGGTTCCTTAGCCTATAAAATTGGAATGATACAGAGAAGATTAGCATGGCCCCTGCGCAAGGATGACACGCACAAATCGAGAAATGGTCCAAATTGGTCCCTTAGGCAAATCCCACATCGGCAAAGCACGAAGATGGTCTTGGGTTCAAAAAGTAATGATATATAAAATGGGGGAACTAATCACTAGAGGCGCCTTTTGGTGGAATGGCCTGGAGAGTTGGAAGAATTCCAGGGTTAAGCGTGCTCGCTTGAGAGAAATCCTAGGATGGGTGACCTCCTGGGAAGTTCTCCATTCCACCTATGGGACAAAACCGTGAGGCTTATGGCCAAAGCGGACAATTCCTCTAGTGGTTGGTTCCTGATCGTTACAATTGGTATCAGAGCCACTCGCGTGTCCTCTTGAGCGATGGTGGGGCAAACCTCAGCTAGGATGATGAGTCCCAAAAGGGGGGGAGAAAGGTCCCTTAGGCAAATCCCACATCGGCAAAGCACGGAGATGGTCTTGGGTTCAAAAAGTAATGATATATAAAATGGGGGAACTAATCACTAGAGGCGCCTTTTGGTAGAATGGCCTGGAGAGTTAGAAGAATTCCAGGGTTAAGCGTGCTCGCTTGAGAGAAATCCTAGGATGGGTGACCTCCTGGGAAGTTCTCCATTCCACCTATGGGACAAAACCGTGAGGCTTATGGCTAAAGCGGACAATTCCTCTAGTGGTTAGTTCCCGATCGTTACAATTGGTATCAGAGCCGCTCGCGTGTCCTCTTGAGCGATGGTGGGGCAAACCTCAGCAAGGACGCTGAGTCCCGAAAGGGGGGAAGAAAGGTCCCTTGGGCAAATCCCACATCGGCAAAGCATGGAGATGGTCTTGGGTTCAAAAAGTAATGATATATAAAATAGGGGAACTAATCACTAGAGGCGCCTTTTGGTAGAATGGCCTGGAGAGTTGGAAGAACTCCAGGGTTAAACGTGCTCACTTGAGAGAAATCCTAGGATGGGTGACCTCCTGGGAAGTTCTCCATTCCACCTATGGGACAAAACCGTGAGGCTTATGGCCAAAGCAAACAATTCCTCTAGTGGTTGGTTCCCGATCGTTACATCGCTCCTGTGACACCCCTCACCCTACTACAGTGTAGCTGAGCAAGGCATGTCACACTCGGTGCCAGAGTACCCTGTAACACCCCTATTTGTATAGCCTGGTACATTTTATTATTCCGGTGACCGATGTTGGTCTGGACAAGTAAGAGAAGTAGAATCACATCTAAGACACCTAGTTAAACCCTGAACACAAATAATTAGTAATTGCCAAATAGTTAAGTATAAAGAAGAAAAATAAAGTATGAAAAGTTAAATGAGCCAGGAGTCACAACGATGGGTGACCTTCTCGGGAATGACTGCGAGGTCAGTCTAAACTCAAATTTTGAACAGAAAAATGTGACGCCGCGGTCCTTAGGACTATTGCGAACACAGTGGAAAAGAGAAAATCACAGAAAAGAAAATAAGATTAATGACATCACCCCATGACATGAACATGGCCTCATAAATAAATTACTATTTAATTTATTTATTTGACTAAGTCAAACAAATGATAAAAATAAAATTTAAAAGTTTATCTTCTCTATTGTTTCCCGCCACCTTCCTCTCTCATATCTCTCTCTCATTTTCTCTTCATTTCCACCATTTTTGGACTTAGAAAGCTTAATTTTCTCTAGTTTCTTCCCATAAATTTCTTAAACTCCAACACAAAATCACACTTTTAGACCTAGATACATCACTTGGAAATAAAAAGGAAGAAAGAAATCAAAGATTTGACAAGAAGAAATTTTGTCCAATAAGGTTAGTAATCTAAACTTGAAAATTTGTAGTTAAATGATTATGTTCTAGTTTAATTAACTTAGAAATTGTGTAAAATCAAACAAAAACAAATGTTGAGGGATCAAATATGAAATTCGTCCAGCTAGGGTTAGGGTTTGAAATGAATGAGTTTGAAGTGTTTGAATGGTTATTTGAGGTGCATTAGGTGTAGAGATCATGAATGTGCACTTTGAATGCATTAAATTGAACTTTATATGTAGTTAGGGTTTGAGCATTTTGAAGAAATTAGAGAAAAATTTGAGAATTAGCCAAATGATGTAGTTAACCTTATTTGAGTTGAGAAATGGTCAATTGTGACTATTTGTAGTGTGTATGAATTATTGGAAACAAGTTTAAATTTGGATTGGAGAGGGTCAATCTGCAAGCAGCATGACCTAGGTCCCTTTCAGGGACCAAAACTGAAAATTTACTAACCCAATTGGTGTGAAGCCAATTGGGAATGAAACTAGACACAAAATGACATATTTTTCATTCAGGAATCATGCCCAAAAAGTGACCATAACTTAGTGAACACTTAGGCCAAATCTGGAATTGGGCACACTAACCTATACAAAAATAACCAAATAAACAGTAGTTACGTAAATGACATAACTTGGTCTAGGAAGGTCCAAATGACTTGAATTTTATACAAATAGAAAGCTTAGACATAGCCCTACAACTTTCATGAAGAAAAAAAACCCAAAATTTGACCCTATGTTGCCCAAAAACTTACCTGCAGTCAACCCACAAAAATTGCTAAAATCTAGAGTTTGCCCAGAATTCTTGGTAATACCAAATCCGGCCAGCCAAGTTCAAATGGCTATAACTTATGCTACAAAACTTCAAATGGAGTGATTCAAAAAGGGAAATAAAGTTAAGACAATAAGGAACAACTTCTATGAAGAAAACTTAGCCAAATTATCATAGTAACATGACCAATGGAATAGTGCAAAACTAAACACTAAAACTGAAAATTTGTGCCTAAGAGACTTGAAGTTTGAGGGAATAACCAAAACCAACAAATTAGGTAACCAAAATGTGGTATGTGAGTGAAATTGAAATTCCCATACCTATTAAGCATTATCAAGTCAACAAATTGACTTGAATAGTGTCATGAATAGTAACCTCGAAATACAAATTTTAAAGAACGTCAAGATAAGCATATTAAAGTTAGATATAAATAGATTTGAATTTATTTTTGGATTTATGATAAATTATGATACTGAAACACTGTGAAACTATGTGTTTCAATTAAAAAGAATACCGGGAAAGAACCCGAAGCATCGAGTCAAGGCCAATAGGCAACTCGCATCAGGTTTGTGCACAATATAAACATTCTTTAAAATTTCTTTGCAAAGTGCATGAAATGATTTGTGGTTTATTTATATTGCAAAATAATGATTGAAATGTACACTATGCTTTTGATCTAAATTGTTGGAAATTTGAAGATATGTGATTTAATTATCAGTAAATGTTTGATAAATTGATAAGATAGTTTTGAAACCACAGTGTCATGACCATATATTTGAATGTCTCACTAGCATGACTAGTGGGAGAAATTAGTTTTGAATTTTGATTCCTTCTCTGGCTGAAGTGCTGAGGTGTGTGCCAGTAGAAGAAGAAATTTGAATGGGTACCCATAGTTTGAGCTAGCTAGCCTTGTGATTTCTCATAAGCCTCCGGCTATTGAGATGAATATATTTCGAATGGCATGATATAACTGTGTGTTTTTATGAAATTCGTTTTGAGACTTCCAAAATGAAATTGTTTGGACTAAAAGTTTATAAATCATGTTTTGTATCTGTCTTTCATTTTCAATACTGCATTTGAATAAATGTGATTTGAATTATGCATAAATGTTATTTTAGTATATTGTGCACCACTGAGTCATAGTACTCAGCAATGGCTGTTATTGCTATCACAGATATAGAGACTAGAGGAGCAGCGGAGTGAGCTGCTGAGGATCTTGGAGCTTCCTCCCTAAAGTTTTATCGGGTATAATTGTATACTTTAAATGTAATGTATATATTTGTGTATGTAACCGTATGTACATGTATAAATTGACTTTGAGCAGTTGTATAGAGTTTGTAATAATATTATTTTGGATTTTCTAATGTAAATTTTGGATTGATGTATGTAAATTGATTTTACTTTAATGAGAAATGAATGAAATTATTGAGTATTATTTTTTATGACAATTGAATTGAGAAATGGTGTTGTGGTAGTGTTGGATTTGATGAAATGAGATATTGGAAGTGTTTTTACAGGTATTTGAAGAACCATTTTCTTAAAATACAGACGGCACTCAGCTAAAATTTTTCCAAGATTTGCATAAAAATAAAAATAGACAAAAATTTTAACTAGCTTTTAAACTTCTATTAAATGTAAGAAAATGCTCACCACTTTCAAAAAGTAAGAAAATGATTTTTAAAATCCCTTGTAGGGTACTTAATGAGTTATCAGTAGGTGAAGTTCTGTAGTTCATTAGGCATTCTACGGGATTATGTTATACCTTACAGAGGGGTACGGTGTGACACACCCTAACTTATTTTACTTTATTACTTTAATAATAATAAATCCATTTAATTTAATATCAATTATTTTTCGACGGGGAAACTAACGGAGTTTCCCCTATTTTATTATCGTTTGACGTGTTTCACTATCCACCTGTTCAAAATTTTCAATAATATTTTAAAATAAAAATTTCATCATTTCATGCATCATCTATATATTTCAATTCTGTATTCAAATCCATACAATTTCATTCATATCCATTTCCATACATTCCCATTCATGCTCAACTCATGTATGAAAATTTTCAATCTTCATTAATTTACATGATATATAATTTAATCACATATGAACTAACCGATTTATTAATATACATCACATACCTATTAATTACATTTTCATAATCTACATTACAATACTATAACTAAGCATTTTATACAACATACAAATTATTACCTATATGGATCCTATCTACATGCATTGCTGAGGAGGCGACAACCTTGAATACTTCAGAAATTTTGAATAGGTTAAATTTAGAATCTGAGTTAGTGTTCTTCATGAAAGTTGTTCTAAATTGTCTAAGCTTTTTATTGATATAAAATTTAGGTCATTTGGACATTTCTACACTGAGTTATAGCCAAATGAACAAACATTGTTCATTTGGTCAATTTCCAGGACCAGCAGGTTGGTTACACGAATTTGGCCAATTTTTAGGTCATTCTAAGTTTGTTTTCTAGGCAAGGTTTCTTCATCAAAGTTGTGCCATTATGTGTCTAATTTCATGTTCAATTGGCCTTGCACCAATTGAACCTACACAACTCAAGTTAAAGCTGTCTAACCTTGCTGGACTCACACCCAACCCTGTAGGTCACTTCCTCTCAAGGCAGCATTCCCAATCTCAAATCCAAAGCTACAATTCACTTTAATTCCTTATTATACTCAGTCAAATAGTCACTAATTGACCATTTGAACTTCCATTCACCAACACATGAGAAAAATCCAAAATTTGTCCCAAACGCTAGCTCCAAAATTTCAATTCATACAGCATACATCCATTAACATACTAATTACACACACTTTAAACACTATCTCTAATTCACTTTAATCCATCAAAATAATCAGAACTACTCTGCCCCCCCCCCTCCCCCCCCCCCCATAAGGCTGCTAAAATTCAACATATCCTCCAACATAAGTACTTTATTAAATTTTACAACAATTTCTCATTCAATTTACCTTACTAACAAAAATTAAAAAGGGAGAAAGGTGAATATATGCACCAACCTCTTTGGAGCCAAGCTTGGTCTTATAAAACCTCAAGAATTTCTTTACTTCTTGGCTGCCACAAGCTTCTTCAAGGTGTAGGGATAATTTTTAGTGAAGGGATCCTAGGGTTATGCAGTAAGATTGGCTAGGGAATCAAGCTCATTTGGAGCTTTAATGGTGGTCTTCCTCTCTCCATAACATTCGGCCAAGAAGAAAAATAGAAGAAGAAGATGGCTTTTTTTCAATTTCTTTTTAACTCATATATCTCTTTTAATTAGGTTTAAGTATGTTTGTTGAAGTGTGATTGGTGGAGGGATTTTAATTGACACTATATGATGTCAAAAGTCCCATTTTTCTTCATTTTTCCTTTCTTTTCTTTCTTCCATCTTTTACTTATTTTCAATTAAATTTTTTTTATTAATATTAATTCACATTTTATGTCATAATAATTATTTACTTAACTGGACAAGTCGGCAAAAAATCATCTCTGAAGACGAAATGACCAAAATGTCCTTCGTTTGGCTTATCGAGCCAAAATCGTCTGTACCGATCGAAAAAACTTTCTAAGCCTTTTCTTGGCATTCTAATGCCATTGAAACCTCATTGACTCTTCTCTGGAGTCCCAACAATTATTTTATGAATTTTCTCTCGGGTTTACGGCTCCTAGCTGCCATGACCGTAACTTCCCACTGGGTTACCCATCGCTAGGGTATCGGCTCATTTAACTTGTTTGTATTTTATTTCTAAAATTTTTCTTAGATTTTTCTTACTATTATTTGAGTTATTTATGATTCCTCACTCTAGTCTAAATATTTTTCTAGGCGTTCTAGCTGTTCGAACCGACACCTGTCACCGAAATAGTAGAATGTACGTAATGGCTACAGTGAGGGTGTTACAATTATTCCCCTCTAACAAAAATTTCATCCTCGAAATTTTCCAGGTCTAATTAGTTGAGGAGTTGCTATCTCCTTATTTCTTCACCTTAGTAGAAAAAACAGATTAGCATTAGTGTCTCCTCGACTCATATGAATGTAATGCATGTTATGCACACTATCCCTTTCCATCTATCTATGCCTAGGAATGCCTAAACTGTGCTCAGATACCAATAAATGTGACACCCCTCACCCGACTATAGTGTAATCGAGCAAGGCATGTCACACTCGGTGCCGGAGCATCCTAACTTATCTTACTTTATTTCTTTAATAATAATGAATTCATTTAATTTAATATCAATTATTTTTTGACGGAAAAACTAACGGAGATTTCCCTATTTTATTATCGTTTGACGTGTTTCACTATCCACTTGTTTGAAATTTTCACTAATATTTTAAAATAAAATTTTCATCATTTCATGCATCATCTATATATTTCAATTCCGTATTCAAATCCATACAATTTCATTCATATCCATTTCCATACATTCCCATTCATGCTCAACTCATGTATGAAAATTTTCAATCTTTATTAATTTACATGATATACAATTTAATCACATATGAACTAATCGATTTATTAATTTAAGTCACATACCTATTAATTATATTTTCATAATCTACATTACAATACTATAACTAAGCATTTTATACAACATACAAATTATGACCTATATGGGCCCTATATACATGCATTGCTGAGGAGGTGACAACCTTGAATACTTCAGACACTTTTGCAGATCAGAAATCTAAAAACTCTGTTTAATATTCGCTGGGCTTTACCTTCAGTACCTGCGCGAGAAAACAAATCCATCGCGCTAAGCATTGCTGCTTAGTGGTGCAATAATATAACAAGAAAATAATATACAATAAAAAAAAAGAAAAGGATCAAAATTTGGATACTCTGGAATTTAATCTAATTTCATATAATACTTCTAGTATTAACCATCCTTTGTTCTATTTTATTTCTCTTCAGAAGCGCTCAATTCTTTCATAATAATTAAATTTTAATATCATTCCAATTCATTTCAATTCTTTCTGCTAAAATAACTAATCTAAATTATTTTAAATATTCTTACTTATTTATTTAATTGTTAATATTTTCAGTTGCTAATATTCTTAACTTATTTCAATAAATTTCTCTGCCCAAGTAACCTATGACAGGCTGACTAAACTGGATAACAGGTCGTTGGCACTGGACACTGCGGTGCCTCGGGCCATCATACCATGGGACGCGAAACGTCAACCACGTATGCAGTCAGAATGGCTAAAAAGCCATGATAACACATAATCAGGCATAAAAGCCATGAGTGCAGGCGTAAAGCCATGAGTGTAGGCATAAAGCTATGAGAGTGGGCATAAAGCCATGAATATAGGCATAAAGCTAAACACTAAACTAAGGATTATAAAATGTGTTAGTGGGCAGATTTCTCCACTAAACACTTCATCTTCAAGCTTGAGAATCATCCATGCCGTAAATGAAAAGCTCCCAAAACCTCCATGGCCATTTTTCTTTAAGCTTCATGCACTCCTTCAATTTACCTCCAATCACCTAGGTAGCTTCACTAAAAATTGTCCTCACATCACAAGGAAGAGCTTGATACCAAAATCAAGAAGTTTAGTGAAGGTTTAACAAGTCCCAACCAAAGGTAAGTTTGTATTTTTGAACATTGCTTTGTTAAACTTTGTATACTTATTATGGGTGTTTGAATTGTGAAGAAAATTTTCAAGTTTGAGGAGTTCTTGATATATCAATTTTGGACAGCCATGGAATTGTATGTTTAATGAAACATTCATACATATATTTGATGAGAAATTATTTGATTAGGGTGATTTAATGTCCTAGTAAATTATTCCACATGTATATGGTTATTGTGCACTTGGAATGGAAATTGATGAATTGTAGGACACTTTGGCATTGTGGAACAATTCGGCAGCCTTGGGACTCTTTGATAAATGTATGAGTTCATAAAGATATTGGCAGAATTGTGACATTGAGGATTGATGGATATGTATATGAATTAGTTGTGTAAAGTGTATGTAAAAACTAGAAATGTTTATGTGTATATGTGATTGTATTTGGACTTTGTGAATTAGAGTTTTATTTGGTGTATTGAGGATGTTTGTAATCTGCCCAAAATGACTTTAAAATGAAGTGGTATATGGTTTTGGTAATGTACCAAAACAGAATGGGGTTGAGAGGTGAATTTGTAGCAAGGTAAATGTGTAATGAAATGATGTTTAAGCAATGTAATTAAGGGCAGTGTGCATTTTAGCCTATAACTCTAAATGTGTAACTCCAATTGGTATGAGACCAATTGGAGGTGAAACTAGGCACAAAATGTGCCAACTTTCATTGAGAAAGCATACCAAAATTCTGCTTGCAAGGTGACATAAAAAAATGACAATTTGGATTAGGTGCAATTGAGGCCTGAAAATTGACCAATTGGGCAGCAATTAGTGTTTAGGCCATAACTCACTCAAAACAGATCCAATTGACCTGAAATTTTAACCATGAATAGTTAAGACCCATACCTACAAGTCTTATGAAGACACCAAAGCCCAGAAATGACCATAAGCAAGTCAAACAGCTTGCACAATTTCGGGTCCAAAAACTGGCCGAACTAAAGTTGACCAAATTGACCTAAAACTGACCTAATTTGATGCCATTTGACCAGCAATAGTATAATGACCATAACTTGATCTACTTAACTCAGAATGACCTAAAATTTTGCCCCGCGTTCCATAAGACATAGATCTACAAGTTTGTAGTTTTAATCGAAACCCGAAAACCGAGGGAACTAGGTCGTCCGGCTAGGTCAAACTAGTATCCCGGAATCCATCAAGTTGCATTAAAATGCACTAAACAAGGAAATGAGTTTGGTAAAACGTACCAACCCTAAAACCCTATCGAATGTGACATATTATTAACGTTAAAACCTAATTTACCTAGAACGCATCAAGGGTCGGTATGTTAGGTGATTAAGCAAATAATAGCTTTCAGTGAATTATTTGTCAAACATTATCGATAGAGACAGTTTAATTTAGTACTGAAACACTTCAAATTGTGTTTCTCAGTTAGTAAAGACTCAGGAAAAGGGAAGGAAACACTGAGTCCAGACCAGGAGACAGTCATCAGAGGTTTGTGCACAACTAGTTTTTAACTGATTTTGTTTGAATATTTCATATGATTAAATGACATACTTTTCTTATGTATTATGTTTGACAAGCATTGGATTTAATTCAATGATTATTGAAATTGTTATAGTATGTATGAATTTAGCTTGTAAAATGGTATTTTCACAAGTATTAAGCATTGTTATGGATTGAATAAATTATGTTTTGGAAAATTGTGATAGAACATGTTTTGAATTGTGATTGTAATTTTCATGGAAAAATGCAAATTTATGATTTGAATTGTGATGAGCATAAAAATTATTGGATATTGGAATTGAATTTGAATCGAATTATATTGTGATTTATGCTCACTAAAAAGATTGTGATATTGTTTTATATCTCACTATAGATGCTTGACTAGGTTATTACCCGTCTCTCTCATTTGTTGAGAAGACAATGGAGTTAGTTGTGTTTTGATTACCATGGTACGTGCACAGGCTTAGATTTTCCTCTGATTTGAGGTTAGATCTAAGTTTATTTTATCGTTATGGCCCTTGCGGAAGATTCATTATTGTAATGGTACTGTGCACGATGATTCGACCTCCCCGACCATAGGGAGTTAGAATCACATCGAAGATTGCCCTATCGGATTAGTCTTGCATAGTTAGTGAGATAAAGAATGATTTTTGAGATACAACATGGTTTTGAGATAAAGAATGATCTTTGAGATACAACATGGTTTTGAGATAAAGAATGATTTTTGAGATACAACATGGTTTTGAGATAAAGAATGATTTTTTATGATACAACATGGTTTTGAGATAAAGATTGATTTTTGAGATACATAATGATTTTTGAGATACAGAATGGCTTTTGAATGGTAAAGAATTGTGATTTCAATTATGGTTTATGTATAATTGATTTTGTTGGAATTACTTATATAGTTAGTCATGATTTGATAAATTGAATTTTGTGATCAAAGTCATTTTATACAAATGATTTACATTATTGGCAATGAATATTTTGAGTTTTGGAATTTGATGAGTATTCAGATTTCCAAATTATTTACTGTAAATTTTGTTAATGTATATTTTACTATGTTTTAAATTATAGTTGTGCACCACTGAGTTCACCACTCAGTGATAGCTTTGTATGCTGTCACAGGTAAGAAGAGCATAGAGCAGTGAGTAAGTTTTTTTGAAGACACTTTCAGATCAGCTCCAGGTATATTATAGGTATACCCATGTACATAGGTTTGATGTATGCACGTAATAATATGTATGTAAATTATTTGAGCAGTTGTAAATTAAAATTGTACATTGAAGTTGTAAAGTGAATTATGAGTTATTTTGACTTGTAAAATTTGTATTATATTTCTTTTATCTCATCCTTTGAAAATACTGAAAAAATTTATTGTGGATTGAGTTGAGAAAAATATTGTGTTGAATTTTGTTGGAGTTGAGATTTGGAAAAATATTGAAGTGCTTTTTACAGGTTTTCTGAAGAACTGTTTTATCCAAAATACAGATGGCACTCTGCCAAAATTTTTGCAGAAATTCCAAATAAGTCAAATGTGTTAGTTCTATCACTTCAGTTCACAAAAGTTTTTAACACCTGTAAATAGTGCTCACCACTGTGAAAGAAGTAAGAAAAGTTTTTAAAATCCCTTGTAGTGTATTTAATGGGTTATCAGTAGACGGAGTTGATAATTCATTAGGTATACTGCAGGATCATGTCGTGCCTTACAGAGGGGTAGGGTGTGACATGTTTAAGTGGTATCAGAGCAATGGTTTTAAAGTGAATTTCGAACTGTGAATTTGAAATCTTTTTGTCGGTAACTACAACTGCTCAAATGTTTGATACATATAGTACATTTACATCATAAATGTGAACTAATGGAGAGGAATCTCCTTGTGTTGGTTGTACAGGAATAGAAAATTCTGTGAAAAGAATGGAAGAGAAGAATGAGACAATAAGACAGTCTGTGATGGCAGAAGAACAAGTTGAGGCCCCAGCTCCACAAAATGTCGAAGGCCTGACTGTACCAGTTTTACCAGTACAAATTACTGCACAAATGGCCCAGCAAATGGCCACTTTCTTTCAACAAATGGTTGATACTCTGTCAGCTCAAACTCAAGTACAAACCCAACCCCCACAAGGGCAACATGAAATGGAGAAAAGGGAGAAACCTATGGATCAGAGCTCGAACAGTAATTTGGGGAAGAGAAAAGAATTTGAGCAGCCCCGAACTCAGAAATATGATAGAGGCGGATCATTTGGGCAGAGACCACCAAAATCTAGTTGTCGAACAACCAGAAGTTCCTATTCTGCCCGTTTCTGCCATGTTTGTGGTAAGCTACATGGAGGTATTTATCGTAAGGCCTCTGGAGCCTGTTACAATTGTGGAAAACTTGGACACTTTGCTAAAGATTGTGCTAAACCACCTCGATCTGCTCTCCGGAGTTCACAGACCGTCAGTCAGAGTCAAGATAGAAATAGAGTTGGTACTCCTCACCACTATAATATAGTGAATCAACCCGAATATAGTAGCGCACCAGTCGGAGAGTCCACTATGCGCCAAGAAAAAGGAGCAGAAACTTCAGATGTAGCTACTGGTAAGTTCTTAATTTTTGAAAGAAACAATTAGTTATTATTTGATCCCAGCACTACTTAGTTGTGTGTTAGTGTCAGAACTATATGTTCTGTTGTTATTTCCTTTACATGGAAATGAATTTTGATGTATTAGTGACTAGTCCTTTAGGATAATAACTACAATAACAAGTATGGTTGACATTAATTTTGGAAGAATTGTTAGCTAAAAGTATTTTCTAACATACCGTAAATTATAAAGCTAATTGGCGAGCCTACTTAATGTAAGGCAAGAGGAACTAAAAGTAAGTTACAGTAATAGAATTGCTCTAAATGAGGGCAAAGATGTTACTGTTAGTAATTGTCAAAGGAAATTGTAATCAGAATCGGTTTGGGATATTAGTGGATTCGAGAAAGATAAGATGTTAGAAAACCTAGTCCATGAGGTTATAACGTAGTGACTATGTAATGTTCTCGATGTTTGTATCGTAAGCTGCAGATTTCAGTACCAACATGGGATCATTATGTAGAGCTACGTGCTTCCTCGTGGTACAATAAAGTAAGAATATTTGTAAGTAATCTATAAATTGATACAGTTGCACCCGAATAGGGTACTATTACTGGAAATAAATGTGAAAATTTTAGTCAGAAATTTAAAACTTCAGAACTAGCTTGTCGAAAGACTACACTTGTAAGGTAGCCAGAGTCAGTGACTCAGTTATATTAATGTGAATTACCTGTACCACAGTAATTGCTATAAGCTTAAAGATATCAGTGCGACGTATCATCCTCAGACAGATGGACAATTGAAACAAGTAATTCAGGTAAATTTGGAAACTCATTGAGTTCCTATAAATAATGAAATGAAATGATAAAAATAACCTGTAAAATGTGATAAGCCCTCAAGAATATATCGAGAACTTGTATCATTGAATCCGAGAGGAGATGGGACAGATACATCCCACTAACAGAATTTGTATACATTAATAAGTGTCAAGCTAGCATACGAGTGGCACCCTATGAAACATAGTAAGGGAACAGATAACTATAGATGTTGTGATGAGACTTCCGAGGACACAGAATAGTCATGATGCAGTATGGGTTATAGTTGATAGACTAAACAAGTCTGCTCACTTTTTGCCAGTCCGGATGGACTATAGCCTGGAAAGATTGGCCAGATTGTACATATATGAGATTGTAAAATTGCATGGAGTGCTAGTATCAATTGTATCTGATAGAGATCCTAAGTTCACTTCTAGATTCTGGGGTAGTCTTCAGAGAGCCCTAGGAACTAGATTGAACTTCAAAGACAAAGATTCCACCCACAGACATGGCCACCAAAGGGTAATTCAGACATTGGAGGATATGCTATGGGCTTGTGTGATTGAAATTGAAGGTAGTTGGGATACACACTTGCCTTTGATTGAGTTTGCTTATAACAACAGCTACCAATCAAGCATTGGGATGCCTCCATATGAAGCTTTGTATGGCAGAAAGTGCAGAACTCCCTTATGTTGGGATGAAGTAGGTGAAAGGAAGATGATTGGACCAGAAATTGTTCAGCAGACAGAGGAAAAGATTAGATTAATTAGAGATAGACCCAAGGCTGCATCAGACCGTCAGAAGTCCTATGTTGATCTAAAGAGAAGAGATATTAAGTATGCAGTGGGTGATAAGGTATTCCTCAAAGTTTCTCCTTGGAAGAGGATTGTGAGATTTGGCAGAAGGGGAAACTAAGTCCTCGTTTCATCGGACCATATGAAGTTCTGGAAAGAGTGGGTCCTTTGGCATATCGTTTAGCATTACCTCTAGAGCTAGCAAGGATACACAACGTCTTCCATGTGTCCATGTTAAGGAGGTACAGATCCGACCCATCTCATGTACTATCAGTTGAAGAGATTGAAGTAAATCCAGACCTCTCATATGAGGAAGAACCCATAAAAATTCTGGCTTATGAGGTAAAGCAGCTGAGGAATAAACAGATACACCTGGTTAAAGTGCTGTGGAACCATCATTCAGGCCAGGAAGCTACTTGGGAACGTGAAAAGGATATGAGGAGACAGCACCCACAGCTATTCAGAGACTAATGCCAGGTAACAATTCTTCCCCTCTAACAAAAATTTCGTCCTCGAAATTTTTCAGGTGTAATTAGTTGAGGAGTTGCTATCTCCTTATTTCTTCACCTTAGTAGAAAAAATATATTAGCATTAGTGTCACCTCGACTCATATGAATGTAATGCATGTTATGCACACTATCCCTTTCCATCTATCTATGCCTAGGAACGCCTAAACCGTGCTCAAATACCAATAAATGTGACACCCCTCACCCGACTATAGTGTAATCGAGCAAGGCATGTCACACTCGGTGCCGGAGCATCCTAACTTATCTTACTTTATTTCTTTAATAATAATGAATTCATTTAATTTAATATCAATTATTTTTTGACGGAAAAACTAACGGAGATTTCCCTATTTTATTATCGTTTGACGTGTTTCACTATCCACTTGTTTGAAATTTTCACTAATATTTTAAAATAAAATTTTCATCATTTCATGCATCATCTATATATTTCAATTCCGTATTCAAATCCATACAATTTCATTCATATCCATTTCCATACATTCCCATTCATGCTCAACTCATGTATGAAAATTTTCAATCTTTATTAATTTACATGATATACAATTTAATCACATATGAACTAACCGATTTATTAATTTACGTCACATACCTATTAATTATATTTTCATAATCTACATTACAATACTATAACTAAGCATTTTATACAACATACAAATTATGACCTATATGGGCCCTATCTACATGCATTGCTGAGGAGGTGACAACCTTGAATACTTCAGACACTTTTGCAGATCAGAAATCCAAAAACTCTGTTTAATATTCGCTGGGCTTTACCTTCAGTACCTGCGCGAGAAAACAAATCCATCGCGCTAAGCATTGCTACTTAGTGGTGCAATAATATAACAAGAAAATAATATACAATAAAAAAAAAGAAAAGGATCAAAATTTGGATACTCTGTAATTTAATCTAATTTCATATAATACTTCTAGTATTAACCATCCTTTGTTCTATTTTATTTCTCTTCAGAAGCGCTCAATTCTTTCATAATAATTAAATTTTAATATCATTCCAATTCATTTCAATTCTTTCTGCTAAATAACTAATCTAAATTATTTTAAATATTCTTACTTATTTATTTAATTGCTAATATTTTCAGTTGCTAATATTCTTAACTTATTTCAATAAATTTCTCTGCCCAAGTAACCTATGACAGGCTGACTAAACTGGATAACAGGTCGTTGGCACTAGACACTGCGGTGCCTCAGGCCATCATACCATGGGATGCGAAACGTCAACCACGTATGCAGTCAGAATGGCTAAAAAGCCATGATAACACATAATCGGGCATAAAAGCCATGAGTGCAGGCGTAAAGCCATGAGTGTAGGCATAAAGCTATGAGTGCGAGCATAAAGCCATGAATACAGGCATAAAGCTTTTCGCAGTACTGCTAAAACAATACCCTATTGGCATGCCAATCTATCCAATCTGACACACGTGTCTAGGCAATAAATGGGCACATAGTACCATTAAGTGTTCATAAGTTTCATTATTTCATTATAGGTTCTAATTATAATTTCTAGCATTTTAACCTTTTTTATAATAGAAACATAAATCTCTAAGTCTAATATTTGCTTAATTTATGCGTTCATCGTAATTTATATATTCATTATGTTATCCATAATGATCACAATTCAAAACAATGGTTCTCATGCACCATTGTACTCAAAATACTTTTTCTTATCCTTTCTCCAATAATGGGAACTAAAGTCTTATTTATACATTCATTTATTCATTGCTTTATTTATATAAATTATTATTCATATTCCAAGTAATCCATGAATATTTCATAGATTTCAAATTCAGCTAAATTTTCCTTAAATCCTAGTGTCACTTCAATTCAAAAATTTAAATCAACTATTTACATTATCTATATCTTAATCATTATAATAACTTTCTAATTTATTATACCATTTCCTATATCATTGGGGTCACTCAACTTCACCATTCACAATTTACCTACCACATCCTATATTAACAACTACAATGGTTCTTATAGTTTGTTTTTCTACTTCACATAATTTAGTGGTTACTATTCATTTGACCATTTCCATTCAAAGGTTGACTTTTGATTCATAATAGATTTGTTAAGCCTAATTTCACCAATATACCACATTTTACATTTTATTTTTGTTGGCATTGATTTCCAATACCATTTCAAAGCTTATTTTATGTTATTCAAAATTTTTAGATTTCATATCTTAAGTTTACTGTTCCATTGGTCTAAGCTCCAGTGAGAATTTGGCAAACTTTTCTTCATAAAAGATGTTCCTTTATGTATCTTCTTTAATTTTCTTTTTGAATCACTCCATTTGGAGTTTTCTCGCTCAAGTTATGGCCATTTTACCATAACTGGACGGATTAACCTGTACCCAGAATTCTGGGCAAAAATGGTTCTAGCAGATTGGGTATCCTGATTTTGGCTAGCATTTCGAATGGGTTAAGTTTAGAATATGAGTTGGTGTTCTTCATGAAAGTTGTTGTAAATTGTCTAAGCTTTCTATTGATATAAAATTTAGGTCATTTGGACAATTTTACACTGAGTTATGGCCAAATGAATAAACACTGTTTATTTGGTCAATTTCCAGGACTAGCAGGTTGGTTACCTAGATTTGGCCAATTTTTAGGTCATCATAAGTTTTTTTCTGGGCAAGGTTTCTTCATCAAAGTTGTGCCATTATGTGTCTAATTTCATGTCCAATTGGCCTTGCACCAATTGAACTTACACAACTCAAGTTAAAGCTATCCAACCTTACTGAACTCACACCCAGCCCTGTAGGTCACTCAAGGCAGCACACCCAACCTCAAATCCAAAGCTACAATTCACTTCAATTCCTCATTATACTCAGCCAATTGACCATTTGAACTTTCATTCACCAACACATGAGAAAAATCCAAAATTTGTCCCAAACCCTAACTCCAAAATTCCAATTCATACAACATGCATCAATTAACATAATAATTCATTATCAATTCACACATACACTTCAAACACTATTTCTAATTCACTTTAATCCATCAAAATAATCAGAACTACCCCCCCCCCCATAAGGCTGCTGAAATTCAACATATCCCCCAACATAAGTACTTTGTTAAATTTTACAATAATTTCTCATTCAATTTACCTTACTAACAAAAATTAAAGAGGGAGAAAGGTGAATATATGCACTAACCTCTTTGGAGCCAAGCTTGTTCTTATAAAACCTCAAGAATTTTTTTACTTCTTGGCTGCCACAAGCTTCTTCAAGGTGTAGGGATAATTTTTAGTGAAGGGATCCTAGGGTTATGGGGTAAGATTGGCTAGGGAATCAAGCTCATTTGGAGCTTTAATGGTGGTCTTCCTCTCTCCATGACATTCGACCAAGAAGAAAAATAGAAGAAGAAGATGGCTTTTTTTCAATTTTTTTTAACTCATTTATCTCTTTTAATGAGGTTTAAGTATGTTTGTTGAAGTGTGATTGGTGGAGGGATTTTAATTGACATCATATGATGTCAAAAATCCCAGTTTTCTTCATTTTTCCTTTCTTTTCTTTCTTCCATCTTTTACTTATTTTCAATTAAATTTTTTTATCAATATTAATTCACATTTTATGTCATAATAATTATTTACTTAACTGGATAAGTCGGCCAAAAATCATCTCTGAAGATGAAATGACCAAAATGCCCTCCGTTTGGCTTATCGAGCCAAAATCGTCTGTACCGATCGAAAAATTTTTCTAAGCCTTTTCTTGGCATTCTAATGCCATTGAAACCTCATTGAATCTTCTTTGGAGTCTCAAAAATTATTTTATAAATTTTCTCCTGGGTTTAGGGCTTCTAGCTGCCAAGACTGCAACTTCCCACTGGGTTACCCATCATTATGGCACCGGCTCATTTAACTTGTTTGTATTTTATTTCTAAAATTTTTCTTAGATTTTTCTTACTATTATTTGAGTTATTTATGATTCCTCACTCTAGTCTAAATATTTTTCTAGACATTCTAACTGTTCAGACCGACACTGATCACCGAAACAGTAGAATATACGGAATGGCTACTGTAAAGGTGTTACGGCTCCATTATTGTCACTGTATAGTGGAACTGGTGTGTAACACCCCTAAGTTCGGTAGTGCGTTCTGCTGTTCCGGTGACCAGTGCTGTCCGGACAGCTAGGATGCCTAGAACTACAATTCAATATGAGTGAAGAGACATAAAATAATGAAATACAAGAAAAGAAAATACAAGAAAAACAAAGAAAAAATAATAGCAAAGAAATGTGATCAAGTTAAGCGAGCCGGGAAACCTAGCGATGGGTGACCGCACTGGGAAGTCACGGCGTGGACCGTTGACTAGCCCTGGACTGCGGGGAACCCTGGAAAACATTTTTAGGACTTAAATAGACCCTTATAGAAGAATAAATATCATTAGAAAGATCAAAGAAAAATTAAATAATCAGTGCAAAGAAAATTGAGAAAATGAAAAACAGACAAAACCCGGTGTTACCGAAAAATCGGGAATGCAACCCGAACAGGGGCATTATGGTCATTTGACATCCCGAATTGTCTTTTGACCTAAATGTCCATTAAAAATAAATAGTATTACAGTTAGAAAATAAAATGAAAAATTAATTTGGTGGTACCTAAAGTAAATAGCTAAAATCATGGGTTAATGTGGAATAAATGAACAATTAGCTTATTATATGATTATTTGGAGTTAGTGGATCATTAATGGATTAATATATACTAAGTGGGGCAGGTGTACATCCATTATCCAAGGCAGAAACTTCATCTTCTCCATTGTACTAAACCTAGCCGAATTGAAGGGGAGGAGAAACCTCCATTGACGTTTCCTTAAAGCTTGGTTCACTCTCTCATTTCAACTCCAATCCCTTAAGTAGATTCATGAAAAATTGTCTACACATCACAAGGAAGAGTTTAATACCAATTTTAAGAAGTTTAATCAAGGTTTGGCAAGTTTCAACCATAAGGTAAGTTAGTATTTTTGAAGATAGCTTTGTTAAGTTTGTATGCATGTTATGGGTGTTGGATTTGTGAAGAAAATTTTTGAGTTTGAAGAGTTATTGTTGTGTTCATTTTGGACAGCCATGGAGTCATGTAATTGATGAAATAATTGTGCATATATTTGATGAGAAATGATGTTGAACATGATGATTTAATAACCTAGTGAATTACTTCACATGTATATGGTGAATTTTGCACTTGGAATGGGATTTAATGAATTGTAGGACACTTTGGTGTTGAAGGACAATTTCGGTAGCCTTGAAACTCTTGGATAAGTGTATGTGTTCATGAAGATATGGGCAGAATTGTGGCATTAAGGATTGAAGGATATGTGTATGAAATTGTTGTGTAAAGTGTATGTAAAAACTAGTGATGTTTATGTGTATGTGTAATGGTATTTGAACTTTGGGAATTAGAGTTATATTTGGTATGTTGAGGATAATTGTAATCTGCCCAAAGTGATGTTAATGTAAAGTAATATATAGTTTTGGTAATGTACCAAAACAGATTTGGTAGGGAAGTAAACATATTGCAAGGTAAATGTGTGTAATTGATGTGTGTTAAGCAAAGTAACCAAGGGCAGTGTACATTTTAGCCAATAAGTTTAAATGTGTAACCTCAATTGGTATGAGACCAATTGGAGGTGGAACTAGGCACAAAATGTGCCAACTTTCATTGAGAAAACATACCAAAATTCTGCTTGCAAGGTGACCTAAGAAAATGACCAATTCGGATTAGGTGCAATTAGGACCTGAAAAATGACCAATTGGGCAGCAGTGAGTGTTTAGCCCATAACTCACTCAAAACAGGTCCAATTAACCTGAAATTTTAACCATGAATAGTTAAGACCCATACCTACAAGTCTTATGAAGACACCAAAGCCCAGAAATGACCATAAGCAAGTCAAAAAGCTTGCACAAGTTCGGATCCAAAAACTGGCCGAACCAAAGTTGACCAAATTGACCTAAAATTGACCTAATTTGATATTAATTGACCAGCAATAGTATAATGACCATAACTTGGTCTACTTAACTCGGATTGACCTAAAATTTTGCCCCGCGTGCAATAAGACATAGATCTACAAGTTTTTAGTTTTGACTGAAACCCGAAAACCGAGGGAACTAGGTCGTCCGGTTAGGTCAAACTAGTATCCGGGAATCCAGCAAATTGCAAGAAAATGCACTAAACAAGGAAATGAGTTTGGTAAAACGTACCAACCCTAAAACCCTATCGAATGTGATATATTAAGGACACCAAAACCTAATTTACCTTAAACGCATCGAGGGTCGGTATATTAGGTAATTGAGCAAATAATAGCCTTCAGTGAATTACTTATCGAACATTATCGTTAGAGACAGTTTAATTTAGTACTGAAACACTTCAAATTGTGTTTCTCAGTTACCAAAGACTCAGGAAAAGGGAAGGAAACACTGAGTCCAGACCAGGAGACAATTATCAGAGGTTTGTGCACAACTAGTTTTTAACTGATTTTACTTTGAATATTTCATATGATTAAATGACATATTTTTCTTATGTATTATGTTTAACAAGCATTGGATTTAATTCAATGATTATTGAAAATTGTTATAGTATGTATGAATTCAGCTTTGTGAAATGGTATTTCCACAAGTATTAAGCATTGTTATGGATTGAACAAATTATGTTTTGAAAAATTGTGATAGAACATGTTTTGAATTGTGAAGGTAATTTTCATGAAAAAATACAAATCTATGATTTGAATTGTGATGAGTATAAAAATTATTGGATATTAGAATTGACTTTGAATCGAATTATATTGTGATTTATGCTCACTAAATGGATTGTAATATTGTTTTATATCTCACTATAGATGCTTGACTAGGTTATTACCCGTCTCTCTCATTTGTTGAGAAGACAATGGAGTTAGTTGTGTTTTGATTACCATGGTATGTGCACAGGCTTAGATTTTCCTCTGATTTGAGGTTAG
This sequence comes from Hevea brasiliensis, assembly GCF_030052815.1. Taxonomy (NCBI): domain Eukaryota; kingdom Viridiplantae; phylum Streptophyta; class Magnoliopsida; order Malpighiales; family Euphorbiaceae; genus Hevea; species Hevea brasiliensis. The sequence continues at coordinate 70,296,738 of NC_079494.1, forward strand.
ATCTAAGTTTATTTTATCGTTATGGCCCTTGCGGAAGATTCATTATTGTGATGGTACTGTGCACGATGATTCGACCTCCCCGACCATAGGGAGTTAGAATCTGATTCGACCTCCCCGACCATAGGGAGTTAGAATCACATCGAATATGGCCCTTTCGGATTAGTCTTGCATATTAGTGAGATAAAGATTGGTTTTTGAGATACAGAATGGCTTTTGAATGGTAAGAAATTGTGATTTCAATTATGGTTTACGTATAATTGATTTTGTTGAATTACTTAAATGGTTAGTCATGATTTGATAAATTGAATTTTGTGATCAAAGTCATTTATACAAATGATTTACATTATTGGCAACGAATATTTTGAGTTTTGAAATTTGATGAGTATTCAGATTCCCAATTTATTTACTGTAAATTTTGTCAATGTATATTGTACTATGTTTGAAATTATAGTTGTGCACCACTGAGTTCACCACTCAGCGATAGCTTTGTATCTTTATGAGTAAGAAGAGCATAGAGCAGTAAGTAAATTTCCTTGAAGATATATTCAGATCAGCTCTAGGTATATCATAGGTATACCCATGTACATAGGTTTTGATGTATGCATGTAATAATATGTATGTAAATTATTTGAGCAGTTGTATAGAAACTCTTGTAAAATATTTTGGTATGTAATTAAATGTAAATTATTGTAAATGTAAATTTGAGATTTCATTTACTTGAATAGTTTTGTATTATATTTCTTGTATCTCAGTCTTTGAAAAATCATCATGGATTTGAGTTGAGAAAAATGTTGTGTTGAGAAATATGTTAGAGTTGAGATTTGCAAATACATATTGAAGTGCTTTTCTGAGTTTTACAAGAACTGCTTTATCCAAAATACAGAGGGCACTCTGCCAAAATTTTCTGAAATTCCAAATAATTCAAATGTGTCAATTCTATCACTTGATTCAAAAGGTTTTAACACTGTAAATAGTGCTCACCACTGTAAAAGAAGTAAGAAAAGTTTTGAAAATCCCTTGTAGTGTATTTAATGGGTTATCAGTAGACGGAGTTGGTAATTCATTAGGTATACTACGGGATCATGTTATGCCTTACAGAGGGGTAGGGTGTGACATGGTGACTCAATGGAAGGAACTACTGCAAGTTCTGTCATCCAAATAGCCTCTTTTGTAGCATCTGATATAGCAATGTACTCGGCCTCTGTAGTGGAATCAACAGTCGTACTCTGTTTAGAACTCTTCCAACTAACTGCACCTCCATTACAAATGAACACAAACACAGAGGTAGACTTTCTATCATCGATATCTGATTGAAAATCAGAATCAGTATAACCATCCAATTGCCAGTCACCACCTCCATAAATCAAGAATAAATCCTTAGTTCTTCTCAAGTACTTAAGGATATTCTTAATAGCTATCTAGTGTTCCAAACCTGGATTGGATTGAAACCTACTAGTCAAACTAACAGCATGTGCAATATCCGGCCTAGTACACATCATTGCATACATCAAACTTCCAATAGTCAAAGCATATGGAATCCTTGCCATTTTATCTCTTTCTTCAGGTGTCTTTGGAGACAACTCTTTAGAAAGGTGGATACTATGTCTTAGTGGTAACAATCCTCTCTTGGAATCAAGCATGTTAAACCTCTTTAACACCTTTTCAAGTATAGACTTTAGGATAAACAAATTATTCTTTTCATTCTATCTCTAAAGATGCAAATTCCATGAATATAGGCTGCCTCCCCTAAGTCTTTCATGGAGAATGTATTTGACAACCATACCTTAACAGTTGTCAACATACCTATGTCATTACCTATCAACATACCTATGTCATTGTAACACCCCTATGTTCGGTAATGCGTTCTACTGTTCTGGTGACCAGTGCTATCCGGACAGCTAGGATGCCTAGAACCACACTTTGATATGAGGGAGGAGACATAAAATAATGAAATACAAGAAAAGAAAATATAAGAAAAACAAAGGAAAAATAATAGCAAAGAAATGTAACCAAGTTAAGCGAGCCGAAAACCCTAGCGATGGGTGACCACACCGAGAAGTCACGGCGTGGACCGTTGACTGGCCTGGACTGCAGGGAACCCTGGAAAATATTTATAGGACTTAAAGAGACATCAATTGAAGTATAAATATCATGAGAAATATCAAAGAAAAATTAAATAATTAGTACAAAGAAAAGTGAGAAATCGAAAAACGGACAAAACTTGGTGTTACCGAAAAATCGGGAATGCAACCCGAACAGGGGCATTATGGTTATTTGACATCCCGAATTGTCTTTTGACCTAAATTTCCATTAAAAATAAATAATATTACACTTAGAAAATAAAATGAAGAATTAATTTGGTGGTACCTAATGTAAATAGCCAAAAGTGGAGTGAAAATTGTGTAAATAACACATTTAACATATAAAATGATTAAACTAAAGTGAGTGGACCACTAAGGAATAAACTAAGGATTATAAAATGTGTTAGTGGGCAGATTTCTCCACTAAACACTTCACCTTCAAGCTTGAGAATCATCCATGCCGTAAATGAAAAGCTCCCAAAACCTCCATGGCCATTTTTCTTTAAGCTTCATGCACTCCTTCAATTTACCTCCAATCACCTAGGTAGCTTCACTAAAAATTGTCCTCACATCACAAGGAAGAGCTTGATACCAAAATCAAGAAGTTTAGTGAAGGTTTAACAAGTCCCAACCAAAGGTAAGTTTGTATTTTTGAACATTGCTTTGTTAAACTTTGTATACTTGTTATGGGTGTTTGAATTGTGAAGAAAATTTTCAAGTTTGAGGAGTTCTTGATATATCAATTTTGGACAGCCATGGAATTGTATGTTTAATGAAACATTCATACATATATTTGATGAGAAATTATTTGATTAGGGTGATTTAATGTCCTAGTAAATTATTCCACATGTATATGGTGATTGTGCACTTGGAATGGAAATTGATGAATTGTAGGACACTTTGGCATTGTGGAACAATTCGGCAGCCTTGGGACTCTTTGATAAATGTATGAGTTCATGAAGATATTGGCAGAATTGTGACATTGAGGATTGATGGATATGTATATGAATTAGTTGTGTAAAGTGTATGTAAAAACTAGAAATGTTTATGTGTATATGTGATTGTATTTGGACTTTGTGAATTAGAGTTTTATTTGGTGTATTGAGGATGTTTGTAATCTGCCCAAAATGACTTTAAAATGAAGTGGTATATGGTTTTGATAATGTACCAAAACAGAATGGGGTTGAGAGGTGAATTTGTAGCAAGGTAAATGTGTAATGAAATGATGTTTAAGCAATGTAATTAAGGGCAGTGTGCATTTTAGCCTATAACTCTAAATGTGTAACTCCAATTGGTATGAGACCAATTGGAGGTGAAACTAGGCACAAAATGTGCCAACTTTCATTGAGAAAGCATACCAAAATTCTGCTTGCAAGGTGACATAAAAAAATGACCAATTCGGATTAGGTGCAATTGAGGCCTGAAAATTGACCAATTGGGCAGCAATTAGTGTTTAGGCCATAACTCACTCAAAACAGGTCCAATTGACCTGAAATTTTAACCATGAATAGTTAAGACCCATACCTACAAGTCTTATGAAGACACCAAAGCCCAAAAATGACCATAATCAAGTTAAACAGCTTGCACAAGTTCGGGTCCAAAAACTGGCCGAACCAAAATTGACCAAATTGACCTAAAATTGACCTAATTTGATGCCATTTGACCAGCAATAGTATAATGACCATAACTTGGTCTACTTAACTCAGAATGACCTAAAATTTTGCCCCGCGTTCCATAAGACATAGATCTACAAGTTTGTAGTTTTAACTGAAACCCGAAAACCGAGGAAACTAGGTCGTCCGGCTAGGTCAAACTAGTATCCCGGAATCCAGCAAGTTGCATTAAAATGCACTAAACAAGGAAATGAATTTGGTAAAACGTACCAACCCTAAAACCCTATCAATGTGACATATTAGTAACGTTAAAACCTAATTTACCTAGAACGCATTGAGGGTCGGTATGTTAGGTGATTAAGCAAATAATAGCTTTCAGTGAATTATTTGTCAAACATTATCGATAGAGACAGTTTAATTTAGTACTGAAACACTTCAAATTGTGTTTCTCAGTTAGTAAAGACTCAGGAAAAGGGAAGGAAACACTGAGTCCAGACCAGGACACAGTCATCAGAGGTTTGTGCACAACTAGTTTTTAACTGATTTTGTTTGAATATTTCATATGATTAAATGACATACTTTTCTTATGTATTATGTTTGACAAGCATTGGATTTAATTCAATGATTATTGAAATTGTTATAGTATGTATGAATTTAGCTTGTAAAATGGTATTTTCACAAGTATTAAGCATTGTTATGGATTGAATAAATTATGTTTTGGAAAATTGTAATAGAACATGTTTTGAATTGTGATTGTAATTTTCATGGAAAAATGCAAATTTATGATTTGAATTGTGATGAGCATAAAAATTATTGGATATTGGAATTGAATTTGAATCGAATTATATTGTGATTTATGCTCACTAAAAAGATTGTGTTATTGTTTTATATCTCACTATAGATGCTTGACTAGGTTATTACCCGTCTCTCTCATTTGTTGAGAAGACAATGGAGTTAGTTGTGTTTTGATTACCATGGTACGTGCACAGGCTTAGATTTTCCTCTGATTTGAGATTAGATCTAAGTTTATTTTATCGTTATGGCCCTTGCGGAAGATTCATTATTGTGATGGTACTGTGCACGATGATTCGACCTCCCCGACCATAGGGAGTTAGAATCTGATTCGACCTCCCCGACCATTGGGAGTTAGAATCACATCGAAGATGGCCCTATCGGATTAGTCTTGCATGGTTAGTGAGATAAAGAATGATTTTTGAGATACAACATGGTTTTGAGATAAAGAATGATTTTTGAGATACAACGTGGTTTTGAGATAAAGAATGATTTTTGAGATACAACATGGTTTTGAGATAAAGAATGATTTTTGAGATACAACATGGTTTTGAGATAAAGATTGATTTTTGAGATAAATAATGATTTTTGAGATACAGAATGGCTTTTGAATGGTAAAGAATTGTGATTTCAATTATGGTTTATGTATAATTGATTTTGTTGGAATTACTTATATAGTTAGTCATGATTTGATAAATTGAATTTTGTGATCAAAGTCATTTTATACAAATGATTTACATTATTGGCAATGAATATTTTGAGTTTTGGAATTTGATGAGTATTCAGATTTCCAAATTATTTACTGTAAATTTTGTTAATGTATATTGTACTATGTTTTAAATTATAGTTGTGCACCACTGAGTTCACCACTCAGCGATAGCTTTGTATCTTTGTCATGAGTAAGAAGAGCATAGAGCAGTGAGTAAGTTTCTTTGAAGACACTTTCAGATCAGCTCCAGGTATATTATAGGTATACCCATGTACATAGGTTTGATGTATGCATGTAATAATATGTATGTAAATTATTTGAGCAGTTGTAAATTAAAATTGTACATTGAAGTTGTAAAGTGAATTATGAGTTATTTTGACTTGTAAAATTTGTATTATATTTCTTTTATCTCATCCTTTGAAAATACTGAAAAAATTTATTGTGGATTGAGTTGAGAAAAATATTGTGTTGAATTTTGTTGGAGTTGAGATTTGGAAAAATATTGAAGTGCTTTTCTGAGTTTTTCAAGAACTGCTTTATCCAAATTACGATGGCACTCTGCCAAAATTTTCTGAAATTCCAAATAAGTCAAATGTGTTAGTTCTATCACTTCAGTTCACAAAAGTTTTTAACACCTGTAAATAGTGCTCACCACTGTGAAAGAAGTAAGAAAAGTTTTTAAAATCCCTTGTAGTGTATTTAATGGGTTATCAGTAGACGGAGTTGATAATTCATTAGGTATACTACGGGATCATGTCATGCCTTACAGAGGGGTAGGGTGTGACAGTCATTACCTACCAACAGAATGTCATCCACATATAAGACAAGGAAGGTGATAGCACTATCACTAACCTTCTTATATACACATGGTTCATCCACATTTTTTATAAAATCAAATGACTTAATGGCTTCATCAAAACAGATTTTCCAACTCCTTGAAGCTTGTTTCAACCCATAAATGGATCGCTTTAGCTTGCATACCTTGGAACCATCTTGGGATTCAAAACCCCTAGGTTGTTCCATGAAAATGTTTTCATCAATGTATCCATTGAGAAAAGTTGTTTTGACATCCATCTGCCAAATCTCATAATCATAGTATGCAGTTGTTGCTAATAGAATCCTAATTGATTTAAGCATGGCAACAGGTGAGAAAGTCTCCTCATAGTCAATTCCTTACCTTTCGCTATTAGCCTTGCTTTATAGGTGTCTACCTTTCCATCAGAACCAATTTTCTTCTTGAAAACCCATTTATTCCCTATAGGTACAATACCTTCAGGTGGGTCAACAAGGTCCCAAACTTGATTCTTATGCATGAAATCAATTTCGGATTTCATAGCTTCAATCTATTTTGAAGAGTCTATATCTGATATAGCTTCTTCATAGGTAAGTGGATCATCTCCATGATCTACTTCTTCATGAGTAAACAACTCTTGTTCATCTTCATGAAGAAAACCATATCTCACTGGTGGGTAAGATATTCTGGTTGATCTGCGAGGAATTACTGTAGATGTAACTCTATTTGCCTTCCTTTGCCTCCTTCTTGAATAAACTATTGTTCAAGAAATATGACATCTCTACTTACCACAACCTTTTGTGATGTAGGCAAATAAAAATAATATCTAAAACTTTCTTTTTGGATATCCAACAAATCGACCTTTTTCTGATCTGGTTTTCAATTTATCAGTGTTCAGCTTTTTAATATTAGTTGGATAACCCGAAATCTTAACATGCTTAAAACAAGGTTTTCTTCCATGCCATATCTCATAAGGTGGGGAAGAAACAGATTTTTATGGAATCCTATTCAGAATATGCAAAGCTGATTCTAATGCAAATCCCCAAAAGAAGACTGGCATATCTGTGACACTCCTTACCCGTCTACAGTATAGCCGAGTAAGATATGTCACACAGTGTACCGGAACACCCCTTTTTTTTTTAATCCTTTTTATCCTCCCTTATTTATTTTTATCATAGTTATGAAGTACAATTGGTGAAGTATAATTTATTTAAGTCATTTATGGAAAACATCAATTTATTTGAGGTTCCGAAAATTTTATAGAAAATCCGGCAGAGTACTGGCTAAGAATGGAGAAAACAGTTCTTCCGAACCTGTGAAAAACACTTCCAAAATTTTCAATCAATCCCAAACTCCATTTCATCAACAAAATCTCAATAGTTTTCAACAATATTTTTATTTCTCAATCATTCATTTCATATGATATTTATGTAAAAGTCATTAATAAATATTCACTTTTCATTCAGAAGCACAATTTTCACTATTTACATTGATAACAAAATACATTACATGAGTTTCAATTTCACATGAGAAAGTAAAAGTTAATTACAAAATATCAAAATAAAACCTAGTGTCCTACCAATGCACCGATGACGGTGAGGTGACACGGATACTATGTAGAGCTGTAGAAGGTCTCACCCAATCTGTGGTCTACTAGGCTCTAGGTCGATCTCTCCAAAACCTACGCGTGACAAAAAGCAACGCGCTAAGCAATAATGCTTAGTGGTGCCAATAATAAAATAAAAAGAAATAATAGAAAATAAATGTACAGTGCATGTTCTGATGTCTTATGCAGACAATTTTTTGATCATTATTGGTAATCTTATTTATTTTGTACTTGTTATATTCATAATTTCATTAAATTTATTCACTTTCATTTTTGGTTGCCCAAGTAACCTATACTGGATGACTGAACTGGATAAACAGGTAAACTGGCACTGGGTATCAAGTACCTCGGGCCGTCACACCATCGGTCACAAATGTATCTCCCAGTGTGCAACAGAATAGCTATTGAGCTGTAATAAATATTAGGCACAAGGCTAAGTATCATCACAATGTCAGAATGGCTAAAAGTTATGAAATCACAGAATGGCATAATGCCATGTGCACTACTGCTAACAGAACTCTATTGGCATGTCAACCTATCCAAACCAATCTTGCTAGGTGTACTAGGGCATGTTACACTTTTAAATTATACAATTCTTGAAATTTAAGTTTAGGTGTTACTATTCATTTCATTAGTCAACTAAAATGTTGACTTTTGCATAGACAATAGGTACATTATTTCTAATACTCCCAACATACCATATTTTGCATTCTAAAATTGTTGGTATTGGTTGCTAATACCATTTCTAAGCTTAGTGTTAGTTATTCAAAATTTTCAGATTTCAAGCCTCATATTTACTATTCCATTGGGCATTTGTACAGTAGAAATTTGGCAAAATTGTCTTCATGAAATTTGTTCCTTATTTTGTCTAGTTACATTTCCTTTTTTGAATCACTCCATTTGGAGTTTTGTAGCTCAAGTTATAGCCTAAACACCATAACTGGCCGGATTGGACAGAATCCAAAATTCTGGGCAAAACTGTTTCTGCCAGATTTGGTAACCTAAATTTGGTTGGCAATTTGACTTGGTTATGGTTAGAATTTGGATTTGTGTTCTTCATGAAAGTTGTAGTTCTATGTCTCAGCTTTCTGATGGTAAAGTTTCAGGTCAATTGGACCTTTCTACACTGAGTTATGACCAAATTAATAGATATTGTTCATTTGGTAATTTTGCCCAGGCAGAATGCAAGTCACCCAGATTAGGGCAATTTTTAGGTCAACTTGGTTTGGTTTTCTGGGCAGGGTTTCTTTACTAAAGTTGTGTCATTATGTGTCTAGTTTCACATCCAATTGGCCTTGCACCAATTGAACCTCTAAAACTCCATTTATAGCTGCCAAAACCTGCTGAACTCATGCTCAGTCCTGCAGGTCAGCCAAGGCAGCTCACCCATACACAAATGCCAAGTCTCAACTTACTTCATTTCCTCATCATACACATTCAAATGGTCACTAATTGACCATTAAAACTTATTTTCATCCTTTCATGAACAAAGTCTTAAGTTTGTGTCCAAACCCTAACCCCAACAACTAAAATTTTCATACACATACAATCCATGGTTTACAACACCAAAATCATGTTCAATGGCAGCCATACACAAAATTTTTAAAAGAAATTGGCACTAACCTTGACTTAGGCACTTTCCAAGACTTAAAAACTTCACTTTCTTCCTTTCAAATTGTTGCCCAAGGCTTGCTCTAGTGGTAGGGATAATTTTTAATGAAGGCAAGTTAGGGTTTTGAGGTAGTTTGATGGGTGAACCAAAGCTTGGAAAAGCATTAATGGAGGAAGAGGATGGAGGTGCTGATTCGGCCAAAGGAAGAAGATAAGGAATTCTAGTTTTTTTCTTTCTTTCTTTCATTTGCTGCCCATTTATTTCTTTTAAGTGAGTGCTAGCCATGTGTCATCATGTGATTGGTTAAAATTGTTTTAATGACATCATAATGATGTCAAAATTCCCATTTTCTTTCATTTTATTTCCTTTTATTTTCTACTCATTTTCAATTAAATTTTTAACAATATTTATTCATATTTTGTGTCATGATAATTATTTACTTAACTAGACAAGTCGGTCAAAAATCATCTCTGAAGATAAAATGACTTAAATGCCCTTCGTTTGACTTAACAGACTAAAATTGTCTGTACCAATTGAAAAATTTTTTTAAGTCTTTTCTTGGCATTCTAATGCCTTAGAAACCTCAATGCCTTTTCTATGGAGTCTCAAAAATTATTTTATGAATTTTCCTCTAGGTCTAGGGCTCCTAGTTGCGAGGACCGCAACTTCCCACTGGGTTACCCATCTCTAGGGCACCGGCTCATTTAACTTGGTTGTATTTTATTTCTAAAATTTTTCCTAAATTTTTCTTATTAATATTTGAGTTAATTATGGTTCCTCACTTTAGTTTAAATATTTTTTCGGACGTTCTAGCTATTCGGACCGACACTGGTCACCAGAACAGTAGAATGTACGGAGTTGCTACAAGGATGGTGTTACAACTCTTCCCCTCTAATTAAAAATTTCATCATCGAAATTTACCTGATGCAAATAGTTGAGGGAACTATTGCCTCATTGTCTCTTCACTTTCCCAAGTTGCCTTTTCAGTGTTGTGGTGCCTCCAAAGCACTTTCACCAGTGGAATCTTCTTATTCGTTAACTCTTTCACTTCCCGAGCCAGGATCCGTATGGGTTCTTCTTCATATGTCAAATCCGGTTGTGCTTCAATTTCTTCCATGGAGATGACATGTGAAGGATTTGAGCGGTATCTTCTTAGCATAGATACATGAAACAAATTGTGGATCTTGTCCAGCTCTGATGGTAAAGCTAGCCTGTAGGCCACTGGACCTACACGTTCAATGACTTCATATGGGCCAATGAACCTAGGGCTTAACTTACCTTTTCTTCCAAACCTTAAGACCTTCTTTCACGGTGACATCTTGAGGAACACTTTGTCGCCAACCGCATATTCTATTTCTTTTCTCTTCAGGTCGGTATAAGATTTTTGTCTATCTGAGGTAACTTTCATATTGGCTTTGATTAGTTTTACCTTCTCCTCAGTCTGTTTCACCAGGTCTGGCCCTACTAGTTTGTCTTCACCCAATTCAGTCCAGCACACTGGAGTTCTACATTTCCTCCCATACAATGCTTCATACGGGGCCATTTGAATGCTAGCTTGGTAGCTAATGTTGTATGCAAATTCTGCTAGTGGGAGGTATCTATCCCAACTTCCCTCAAACTCAATGACAAAACTCCTCAGCATATCCTCAAGGACCTGACATATATTTCATATTATTATTATCATTTCAGTTCAATATTTGTATTAGTTCAATTGGTTTCAATTGTTTACTTGGATTACTATTTCTGATTGCCCATCCGTCTGAGGATGGAAAGCTGTGCTGAAGTGGAGTTGTGTATCCAAGGATTCATGCACTTCTTCCAGAATCTTGATGTAAACCTTGGGTCTCAATCAGATATGATGAAAAGTGGAATTCCATGTAGTCTAACGATCTCACTGATATATAATTCTGCTAACTTCTCCAGTGAGTAGTTAGTTCTAACTAACAGAAAGTGTGCTGACATCGTTAATCTATCTACTATCACCCATACTGCATCATGCTTCTTCTGGGTGACAGGTAGATCACTTACAAAATCCATGGTGACCTGATCTCATTTCCATTCAGGTATGCGTATAAGTTATAGCAAACCCGATGGAACTTGATGTTCTGCCTCTACTTGCTGACATGTCAAGCATTTAGTCACATAGTCAGCTATGTCCTTCTTCATACCAGGCCACTAATACTAAAGCTTCAGATCATGATACATTTTTGTACTTCCTGGGTGCATAGCATAAACACTAGTGTGTGCCTCTTTTAGAATACTGGCCTTCAATTCCCCATCATCTGGTACACATAATCTTCCTTTGTAGTACAGACACCCATCTGTTTTCACTTCATAGTCAGTTTCTTTTCCTTTTAGGATTTTGCTCATAATAGCCTTTAGCTTCTCATCTACCTTTTGTCCATCTAAAATGTACTGTAGCAGGTTTGGCCTCACTTGCAACTCAGCCAAAATAGTTCCATCTCGAGCTAAAGATAGACTGGCATTTAATGATCTCAAAGCTATGATGGATTTTCTGCTCAAAGCATCAGTAACTACATTTGCCTTCCCAGGATGATAGTCAATCACACAATCATAGTCCTTCAGGAACTCAATCCATTGCCTCTGTCTGAGGTTGAGCTCCTTCTGGGTTGGCAAGTATTTTAGACTTTTGTGGTCTGTGTAAATGTAGCACTTTTCACCATACAAGTAATGCCTCCATATCTTCAGTGCGAAGATAATTGCTGTAAGCTCTAGATCATGGGTAGGGTAATTCTGTTCATGTGGCCTTAGCTGCCTAAAAGCATAAGCGACCACCTTCCCCTCTTGCATCAATACACACCCTAACCCATTATGAGAGGCATCACTATAGACCACAAAGTTCTTTCCTGACACTGGTTGTGTTAACACTGGTACCTCTGTCAACATAGTCTTCAACTTCTCAAAACTGGTTTGACACTTGTCATTCCAGTCAAATATGACATTCTTGTATAATAACTTGGTCATTGGAGTAGCTATTAAGGAAAATCCCTTCACAAATCTTCTATAATACCTAGCTAGCCCCAAGAAACTTCTGACCTCAGTTGTATTTCTGGGAGGTTTCCATTCCATCACTGCTTCTATTTTCTTGGGATCCACTCTAATCCCATCAGCTGACACTATGTGTCCAAGGAATGCAATTTCATTCGACCAGAAGTCACACTTAGACAACTTAGCATATAACTTCTTTTCTATTAGGGTGTGCAGAACAATCCTCAAATGCTCATCATGTTCTTCCCTGGTCTTAAAATACACCAAAATATCATCAATAAAGACCACTATGAACCGATCTAGGTATGGATGGAAGATACAGTTCATAAGGTCCATGAATGCTGCTGGTGCATTTGTTAGGCCAAAGGGCATCACCAGGAACTCATAATGCCCATATCGGGTCTTGAATGCAGTCTTTGGCACATCTGCATCCTTCACCCTCAACTGATGATACCCTGATCTGAGATCAATTTTAGAAAATACTCCTACTCCCTTCAACTGATCAAACAGATCATCAATTCTAGGCAATGGATATTTGTTCTTCACAGTCACTTTATTCAACTCCCGGTAGTCAATGCATAACCTCAAAGTCCCATCTTTCTTCTTTACAAACAGCATTGGAGCTCACCATGGTGACACACTGGGGCGTATAAACCCGTTATCCAGTAACTCCTGCAATTGGATTTTTAGCTCCTTTAACTTCTTAGGTGCCATCCTATAAGGAGCAATAGAGATTGGTGCTGTACCCAGCAGTATCTCAATAGCAAATTCAACTTCCCTTTCTAGTGGCAAACTAGGCAATTCTTCAGGGAACACATCTGGGAAGTCTCTTACTGTGGGTATGTCACATAGATCTGGCTTAGCCTACCTAGTATCCACCATATGTGCTAGGTAGGCTTCACAGCCTTTTCTCATCAGTTTTCTTACAACTGTGGCTGAGATGACATTGGACATAAAATATGTCATTTCCCCCACAACTGTAATCTCATTACCCTAAGGAGTTTTCAATGAGATCCTCTTCAACTTACAATCAACCATTGCTTGATGAAGTGACAACCAATCCATTCCCAAAATCACGTCAAACTCATGGAAAGGCAACTCAATCAGGTCTGCCAAGAATTCATACCCCTGAATCCTTAACGGGCAACCCTTGTATACTTTGTTCACCACTACACTGTGGCCCAATGGATTAGTGACCAGAATGTCTTGGTCACTCTCCCCTACTAATATCCCCCTTTTTACAGGTAGGTTGATGCAGATGTATGAATAAGTGAATCCTGGATCCACCAATGCATATACAGATGTATTGTAGAGGGAGAACGTACCCCTGATGACGTCCGGGGAATCTTGCTCCTCCTGAGCTCTTATGGCATAGGCTCGCAGTGCTCGCCTCTCCTCCTCTCTGGCTCGGGACGTGCCTTTGTGATGGTCCCACTGCCTCAGATTTTCTAGATTTCCTACCCCTTTGTGGTGCAAGAGCAGGTCTATTTGCTTGTATTGGAGCAACTGTAGCAATTCTGCGTGGACAGTTCCTCAACTGATACTCTGTTGACCCACACCTTAAACAGGCACCCATCACTCTCTAACACTCCCCCTTATGCCACTTCAAGCAATGTGGACATGCAAAAGATGCTAGGGTTGGTCCCCTGAACCTCATGGACTGACCTCTCCTAGGGGTGAACTGTGGCCTGGTTCCCTAAGACTGACCCAAACCTTGTGGTTAACCTGAACTCTATGTAGGTGGACCTTTGAACTTCTTCCCAGGTGCAGGAGATGAACTAGACTGACTCGGGCCCCTCTTCTACTATCTCTCTCTTTTGGTCTGCTCACTTATTCTAACCTTTTCAACTTTTATTGCAGCTTCCATTAACTTGGTGAAGTCTGTGATTCCCAAGGCAGTGATCATGATCTTTATATTGTCATTTAATCCCTCTTCAAATCTCTTACACCTTTTGGCCTCATTAGGGACTATCTCCCTTCCATAGCGGCTCAGTCTGACAAATTCCTTTTCATACTCGGCCACTGTCAGCTGTCTCTGCCTCAGGTTAATGAACTCTCTTCTTTTCTCTTCTAGGTATAGACTACCCACATATTTCTTCTTGAATTCTGAGAGGAAGAAGTTCCAAGTTATTACTTCTGGATGCACTTCACTAGACACTATATCCCACCATTGGTAGGCATCATCTTGTAACAGAGATACAGCTACTTCTAGGTTTTGCTCTGGAATGCAGTGGAGTTGTTTTAAAACTCTCCCTGTTCTGTTCAACCAGTTTTCGGCTGCAACAGAATCATCTTCTCTCTTGCCAAAGAAATCCACTGCTCTGAATTTTCTCAGTCTTTTCAGATGTGATTTCTGCTGTGGAGGTGGTGGTGGTGGTGGCATTACTCCAGCCATTTGTCTGAAGAATTCGGCCATTTACTGGAACATGGCCTGTGGAGGTTGAGCAGGCTCTGCTGGAGCTAGTGCAGTAGGTTCTCCCCTACCCCCAATCTCAGCTACTGCAGGTGGAGCATGACTCTCCACTTCCTCCTCAACTGCCCTTTGAGATGTGGGGTCCATATCCTAATCAAAAAAACAAAAACAAACAGATCAGCATTAGTGTCACCTTGACCCTTACAAATGCAATGCATTGTATGGACTCAATCTAGGCCCATAAACGCCTAAACCGTGCTCTGATACCACTAAATGTGACATCCCTTACCCGTCTACAGTATAACCGAGTAAGATATGTCACACAGTGTACCGAAACACCCTATTTTTTTTTAATCCTTTTTATCCTTCCTTATTTATTTTTATCATAGTTATGAAGCACACTTGGTGAAGTATAATTTATTTAAGTCATTTATGGAAAACATTAATTTATTTGAGGTTCAGCAAATTTTATAGAAATTCTGGCAGAGTACCAGCTAAAAATGGAGAAAACAGTTCCTCGGAACCTGTGAAAAACACTTCCAAAATTTTCAATCAGTCCCAAACTCCATTTCATCAACAAAATCTCAATATTTTTCAGCAACATTTCCATTTCTCAATCATTCATTTCATATGATATTTATGTAAAAATCATCAATAAATATTCAATTTTTCATTCAGAAGCACAATTTCCACTATTTACATTGATAACAAAATACATTACATGAGTTTCAATTTCACATGAGAAAGTAAAAGTTAATTACAAAATATCAAAATAAAACCTAGTATTCTACCAATGCACTGATGACGGTGAGGTGACACGCATACTATGCAGAGCTGCAAAAGGTCTCACCCAGTCTGTGGTCTACTGGGCTCTCGGTCAGTCTCTCTAGAATCTACGCGTGGCAAAAAGCAACGCGTTAAGCAATAATGCTTAGTGGTGCGAATAATAAAATAAAAAGAAATAACAGAAAATAAATATGCAGTACATGTTCTGATGTCTTAGACAGACAATTTTTCGATCATTATTGATAATCTTATTTATTTTGTACTTGTTATATTCATAATTTTATTAAATTTATTGTGACACCCCTTACTCGACTACAGTGTAGCCGAACAAGTTATTCCACTCAGTGTGCCGAGCACTCTATTTTATCTTAATTCATTTTTTTATTCTTCCTTTTGAATATAACTTGTGAAATATAATTCATTTTAAGCCATTTATCGAAATTACTATTTATTTGAGGTTCCGAAAATTTTAAAGAAAATCCGGCGGAGTACCGGCTAAAAATGGAGAAAACAGTTCTTCGGAACCTGTGAAAAACACTTCCTGTATTCATTTTCCATCATCTTAACTCCATTTATCAAATTCTCAACAATGTTCAATCTCAGTTCTCATTCATCCATCTCATATGATACCATGCATAATTCATATATAAACATTCACTTTTCCATTTACAACCACACTTTTCATTATTTACATGAATATCAAAATACATTACATAAGTTTCAAATACATATGAGAAAATAAAATCAATTACAAAATACCAAAATGACATCTAGCGTCCTACCAATGCACTGCTGACAGTGAGGTGACATAGACACTATGCAGAACTGTGAACTGCCTTACCGAATCTGTGGTCTACTGGCGCTCTGTCTAATCTTCAGTACCTACGCATTGCAAAAGCGACACGCTAAGCATAAAGCTTAGTGGTGCAAATAATAAAATAGAAAGAAATAATATGCAATATAAAAATCATAATTTCTTAGCCATTGTGTTCATAAGAACTGAATAATTACCAACTTAGTGTTTAGTCGAGGGCTAATTACGTTTTATGATATTAACTTCTTCATGAATTTTAAGTTTTCATTGTATTCTATCATAATCATTCCTGATATTTAGTTTTCGTATTTTCTTCAATAATCAGTTCAATTACAGTTATACTTTTCCATGCCCAAGTAACCTATCTTTGGGCGGATCGATAACGGTCGTTGGCCTTGGACCGCGGTGCCTCGGGCCGTCATACCATGGGACGCAGAACGTCAACCACGTATGCAGTCAGTATGGCTTAAAAGCCATGATATCACATAATCGGCATAAAAGCCATGAATACGGGCATAAAAGCCATGGATACGGGCATAAAGCCATGAATACAGGCATAAAAGCCTTTCCTTTCGCAGTACTGCTAAAACAATACCCTATTGGCATGCCAAACTATCCAAACCAATCACATTAGGCCTACTAGGGCATTTTGCATTTTTAAGTTTCACAATTTTTGGATTTCAAGTTTTCATGTCACTATTCATTTCATTAGTCAACTAAAATGTTGACTTTTGCATAATCAATAGGTACATTGGTTTTAATACTCCCAACATACCATATTTTGTATTCAAAACTTGTTAGTTTTGGTCACTTTCTCAAAGCTTAGGTCATTTTGGCAAAATTGCCAATTTTTGGTTTTGGTGTCACTATTCACCTCATTGGTCAACAAAATGTTGACTTTTGGATAGAAAATAGGTGTATTGGTTTTAACACCTCAAACATACCACATTTTGTATTTCAAACTTGTTGGTATTGGTTGCCAATACCATTTTTAAGCTTAATGCTAATTGAGCAAAATTTTCAGATTTGGTGCTTCATCTTTATTGTTCCATTTGATATTTCTACAGTGGGAATTTGAGGAAATGGTAAACATGAAAGTTGTTCCTTATTCTGTCTAGTTGAATTTCCTTTTTTGAATCACTCCATTTGGAGTTTTGTAGCTCAAGTTATGGCCAAAATAAGTTTACTGTTCACGTGCACTGTTCATGCTGCTATATTGGGTGCTGGCAGATTTTTGGTCCAACTTTGGTCAGTAATTTGACCAAGTTAAGTTCATAATTTGGTCTAACTTTCTTCATATGAAATGTTCTACTATGCCTTAGGTTTCCATCGGTTCAAGAATCGCCTAAATCCGAGTTTTCTAGAGAGAGTTATAACCATCCAAACATGGCTGCTCAAATCAAAATCTGCAGAGTTGCAGGTTTGAACAGTGGCTGCCATTGCCATTTGGGTTAGGTTCTGGCCATAATTTGGGGTAGGTTCCTTCATGAAAGTTGTTTGTCTATATCTTAACTTGTTGCTGTAAAAATTTCAGGTCAATTGACCAAATCTACAGTGAGTTATGGCCAAATGAACAGTTACTGTTAATTTGGTCAATTCTGCAGAGGGCTGTGCAGGGTGTCCGGATTGGGGCCAAGTTTTGGTCCTCTTGCTTTGGTCTTTTGGGCATGGTTTCTTCAGAAAAAATGTGCCATTATAAGCCTAGTTTCATGTCCAATTGGCCAAACACCAATTGGACTAACACAGCCCAGGTTATGGCAGTGCAAAGGGACTGAATTTTCAGTCCCTATACTGCTGTCCTAGGGCAGCCTACCTCTTCACTTTGCAATTCTATTTTTCAGTCCAAATTGTGCTTAACTTACCTAAAATGGTCACTAATTGACCATTATAATGTTCTTTCACAATTTCATAAGCCAAAACCAAATTTCACTCTCCAAAACCTTAATTTCCCATTGTGATTCACACTAGTTACCCTAGTTAATACCCTAACTCATTATCCATGTATATAATTACCTTAAACATCATATTTAGTCCACTCTAAGTCCATCAAAACAATCAATCTTGTTCCTTCTTTAGGGCAGCCAAAATCCATGGGCTACATACACTTAACTTTCATTCATTTGGTTCACAAATTCATACTTATTTTAAGTAATTAACATGGAATAATAGAGATATAAGTGGAATTAGGCACTAACCTTATTTGATAAAATTCCCAACTTGTTAAACCTTCACTTCTCCTCTTTTTTTTGCTACTAAACACTTGATCAAGGTCTAAAATCAACTTTTAATGTTGGGAGCTAGGGTTTTTATGGTGAGAATTGTGGGAAATTTAAGCTTGGGAGAAGAAGAAAAATGAAGAAGAGAGAGTAGAGAGAGGTTCACGTACTGGAGGAAGAAGATGCAGAATTTTGGTTTAATTTAGGGTCTTTTGACTTTTATTCTTATGCTTGATTAAATATGATTGGTTGATAGGGTTTTAATTGCATCATCCTATGTCATAAATTTGATTTTTATTTCATTTTTGTTTTCTTTTCTTTTCTTCTTTCATTACTCATTTTCAATTTAATTTCTAGTAATATTTCTTTATATTTTATATCATATTAATTATTTACTCAACTGGACAAGTCGGCCAAAAATCACCTCTGAAGGCGAAATGACCAAAATGCCCTCCGTTTGGCTTAACGGGCCAAAATTGTCTGTACCGATTGAAAAATTTTTCTAGGTATTTTCTTGGCATTCTAATGCCATGGGAACCTCAATAACCCTTCTCTGGAGTCCCAAAAATTATTTTATAATTTTTCCCCCGGGTCTAGGGCTCCTCGTTGCGAGAACCGCAACTTTCCTCCGGGTTACCCCTCGCTAGGGCACCGGCTCGTTTAACTTGGTTGTATTTTATTTCTAAAATTTTTACTAAGTGTTTCTTATTAATATTTGAGTTAATTATGATTCCTGACTTTAGTTTAAATATTTTTCTAGAAGGTCTAGCTGTCCGGACCGACACCGGTCACCGAAACAGTAGAATGTACGGAGTTGCTACGGGGAGGATGTTACAACTCTTCCCCTCTTATTTAAATTTCGTCCTCGAAATTTACCTGACTTAAGTAATCGGGGAGTTACTACCTCCTTGTTTCTTCACTTCCTTGTATTGCCTCATCAGTGTCTGGGTTTGGCTCTTCCTGAGCTTCCATTGCATATACTTGTGGTACCACCCTGGCTTCGGGCTTTTCAACGGTCTCAGAAACAATCTTCTGTGAAATGTCAGCCGTTTCTACTCTACCCGATCTTTTACCCCTTTGAACTACAGGGGAAGGTCTATCAACTTGTACCGGAGCTATTGAACCACTCCTCTGAGGGCAATCTCTTATGAAATGATCCGTAGCCCCACACTTAAAACACTCTCCAGTTAACAGTCGACACTCCCCTCTGTGTCTTCTACCACAATGCATACATTCAGGCATTAGGGTTGATCCCCTTGTTATTATGCCCGGGGAACTAGCTATAGATATTCCCATCTGGCCTCTGTGGCCCTGTATCTGATCTTGTGAACTAGGACCCTTAAACTTCTTACTATCAGTTGGTATATTTGACTGTCCTGGTCCAAATTCCCTCTTACGCTGCCTATCTTTCCTATTTTGTTCATTTATTCTCACTTTCTCCACTTTTAATGCAGCTTCCACTAACTTGGTAAATTCTGTGATTCCCAAGGCAGTGAGCTGGATCTTGATGTTGTCATTTAGTCCCTCTTCAAATCTCTTACATCTTTCAGCTTCATTAGGGACTATCTCCCTTCCATAGCGACTTAATCGGACAAATTCCTTCTCATACTCGGCTACTGACAACTGTCTCTGCCTCAGGTTGATGAATTCTCTTCTTCTCTCTTCTAGGTATACAGTACCCACATATTTCTTCTTGAATTCAGAGAGGAAAAAATCCCAAGTTCTGACTTCGATTGTACTTCACTGAACCTGATATCCACCATTCGTATGCATCGTCTTGCAACAGGATATAACGACCTCGAGGTTTTGCTGGAGTGCGGTGGAGTTGTTTTAGGACTCTGCACATTACATTCAACCAATTCTACCGCAATGAATCATCTTCTCTCTTGCCATAAAAGTCCACACTCCAAACTTCCTTAGCCTTTCCAGTGTGATTTACTGCGTGGAGTGGTGGTGGTGGTGGTCTTGGCATTACCACGGCCATTTGTCCAAGAAGTCGGCCATTTGTTGGAACATGGCTCTGTGGAGGCCGAGCAGCTCGCTTGAGTGGCGAGGCATTCTCTCATGCCCCCAGTCTCAGCTGCTGCAGGTGGAGCATGACTCTCCACTTCCTCCTCAACGGCTCTCTGAGATAAAGGATCCATATCCTATTCAAAATAAGAAAGATAAACATATCTGCATTAATGTCACCTCGACTCTTACAAATGCAATGCATGGTATGGACTCAATCTAGGCCCAGAAACGCCTAAACCGTGCTCTGATACTACTAAATGTGACACCCCTTACTCGATTACAGTGTAGCCGAGCAAGTTATTCCACTCAGTGTGCCGAGCACTCTATTTTATCTTAATTCATTTTTTTATTCTTCCTTTTGAATATAACTTGTGAAATATAATTCATTTTAAGCCATTTATCGAAATTACTATTTATTTGAGGTTCCGAAAATTTTAAAGAAAATCCGGCGGAGTACCGGCTAAAAATGGAGAAAACAGTTCTTCGGAACCTGTGAAAAACACTTCCTGTATTCATTTTCCATCATCTTAACTCCATTTATCAAATTCTCAACAATGTTCAATCTCAGTTCTCATTCATCCATCTCATATGATACCATGCATAATTCATATATAAACATTCACTTTTCCATTTACAACCACACTTTTCATTATTTACATGAATATCAAAATACATTACATAAGTTTCAAATACATATGAGAAAATAAAATCAATTACAAAATACCAAAATGACATCTAGCGTCCTACCAATGCATCACTGACAAGTGAGGTGACACGCACACTATGCGAATCGTGAACCGCCTTTACCGAACTGTGGTCTCATCGGCGCCTGTCTAATCTTCGCACTACGCTGCGTAAAAGCGACACGCTAAGCATAAAGCTTAGTGGTGCAAATAATAAAATAGAAAGAAATAATATGCAATATAAAAATCATAATTTCTTAGCCATTGTGTTCATAAGAACTGAATAATTACCAACTTAGTGTTTAGTCGAGGGCTAATTACGTTTTATGATATTAACTTCTTCATGAATTTTAAGTTTTCATTGTATTCTATCGTAATCATTCCTGATATTTAGTTTTCGTATTTTCTTCAATAATCAGTTCAATTACAGTTATACTTTTCCATGCCCAAGTAACCTATACTGGACGACTGGACTGGATAACGGGTCGTTGGCACTGGACACCGCGGTGCCTCGGGCCGTCATACCATGGGACGCAGAACGTCAACCACGTATGCAGTCAGTATGGCTAAAAAGCCATGATATCACATAATCGGCATAAAAGCCATGAATACGGGCATAAAAGCCATGGATACGGGCATAAAGCCATGAATACAGGCATAAAAGCCTTTCCTTTCGCAGTACTGCTAAAACAATACCCTATTGGCATGCCAAACTATCCAAACCAATCACATTAGGCCTACTAGGGCATTTTGCATTTTTAAGTTTCACAATTTTTGGATTTCAAGTTTTCATGTCACTATTCATTTCATTAGTCAACTAAAATGTTGACTTTTGCATAAACAATAGGTACATTGGTTTTAATACTCCCAACATACCATATTTTGTATTCAAAACTTGTTAGTTTTGGTCACTTTCTCAAAGCTTAGGTCATTTTGGCAAAATTGCCAATTTTTGGTTTTGGTGTCACTATTCACCTCATTGGTCAACAAAAATGTTGACTTTTGGATAGAAAATAGGTGTATTGGTTTTAACACCTCAAACATACCACATTTTGTATTTCAAACTTGTTGGTATTGGTTGCCAATACCATTTTTAAGCTTAATGCTAATTGAGCAAAATTTTCAGATTTGGTGCTTCATCTTTATTGTTCCATTTGATATTTCTACAGTGGGAATTTGAGGAAATGGTAAACATGAAAGTTGTTCCTTATTCTGTCTAGTTGAATTTCCTTTTTTGAATCACTCCATTTGGAGTTTTGTAGCTCAAGTTATGGCCAAAATAAGTTTACTGTTCACGTGCAATCGCTCATGCTGCTATATTGGGTGCTGGCAGATTTTTGGTCCAACTTTGGTCAGTAATTTGACCAAGTTAAGTTCATAATTTGGTCTAACTTTCTTCATATGAAATGTTCTACTATGCCTTAGGTTTCCATCGGTTCAAGAATCGCCTAAATCCGAGTTTTCTAGAGAGAGTTATAACCATCCAAACATGGCTGCTCAAATCAAAATCTGCAGAGTTGCAGGTTTGAACAGTGGCTGCCATTGCCATTTGGGTTAGGTTCTGGCCATAATTTGGGGTAGGTTCCTTCATGAAAGTTGTTTGTCTATATCTTAACTTGTTGCTGTAAAAATTTCAGGTCAATTGACCAAATCTACAGTGAGTTATGGCCAAATGAACAGTTACTGTTAATTTGGTCAATTCTGCAGAGGGCTGTGCAGGGTGTCCGGATTGGGGCCAAGTTTTGGTCCTCTTGCTTTGGTCTTTTGGGCATGGTTTCTTCAGCAAAAATGTGCCATTATAAGCCTAGTTTCATGTCCAATTGGCCAAACACCAATTGGACTAACACAGCCCAGGTTATGGCAGTGCAAAGGGACTGAATTTTCAGTCCCTATACTGCTGTCCTAGGGCAGCCTACCTCTTCACTTTGCAATTCTATTTTTCAGTCCAAATTGTGCTTAACTTACCTAAAATGGTCACTAATTGACCATTATAATGTTCTTTCACAATTTCATAAGCCAAAACCAAATTTCACTCTCCAAAACCCTAATTTCCCATTGTGATTCACACTAGTTACCCTAGTTAATACCCTAACTCATTATCCATGTATATAATTACCTTAAACATCATATTTAGTCCACTCTAAGTCCATCAAAACAATCAATCTTGTTCCTTCCTTAGGGCAGCCAAAATCCATGGGCTACATACACTTAACTTTCATTCATTTGGTTCACAAATTCATACTTATTTTAAGTAATTAACATGGAATAATAGAGATATAAGTGGAATTAGGCACTAACCTTATTTGATAAAATTTCCAACTTGTTAAACCTTCACTTCTCCTCTTTTTTTTGCTACTAAACACTTGATCAAGGTCTAAAATCAACTTTTAATGTTGGGAGCTAGGGTTTTTATGGTGAGAATTGTGGGAAATTTAAGCTTGGGAGAAGAAGAAAAATGAAGAAGAGAGAGTAGAGAGAGGTTCACGTACTAGAGGAAGAAGATGCAGAATTTTGGTTTAATTTAGGGTCTTTTGACTTTTATTCTTATGCTTGATTAAATATGATTGGTTGATAGGGTTTTAATTGCATCATCCTATGTCATAAATTTGATTTTTATTTCATTTTTGTTTTCTTTTCTTTTCTTCTTTCATTACTCATTTTCAATTTAATTTCTAGTAATATTTCTTTATATTTTATATCATATTAATTATTTACTCAACTGGACAAGTCGGCCAAAAATCACCTCTGAAGGCGAAATGACCAAAATGTCCTCCGTTTGGCTTAACGGGCCAAAATTGTCTGTACCGATTGAAAAATTTTTCTAGGTATTTTCTTGGCATTCTAATGCCATGGGAACCTCAATAACCCTTCTCTGGAGTCCCAAAAATTATTTTATAATTTTTCCCCCGGGTCTAGGGCTCCTCGTTGCGAGAACCGCAACTTTCCTCCGGGTTACCCCTCGCTAGGGCACCGGCTCGTTTAACTTGGTTGTATTTTATTTCTAAAATTTTTACTAAGTGTTTCTTATTAATATTTGAGTTAATTATGATTCCTGACTTTAGTTTAAATATTTTTCCAGAAGGTCTAGCTGTCCGGACCGATACCGGTCACCGAAACAGTAGAATGTACGGAGTTGCTACGGGGAGGATGTTACATTTATTCACTTTCATTTTTGGTTGCCCAAGTAACCTATACTGGATGACTGGATTGGATAAACGGGTAAACTAGCACTGGGTATCAAGTACCTCGGGCCGTTACACCATCTGTCACATATGTATCTCCCATTGTGCAACAGAACAGCTAATGAGCTGTAATAAATATTAGGCATAAGGCCAAGTATCATCACAATGTCAGAATGGCTAAAAGCCATGAAATCATAGAATGGCATAATGCCATGTGTAGTACTGCTAACGGAACGCTATTGGCATACCAACCTATCCAAACCAATCTTGCTAGGTGTACTAGGGCATGTTACACTTTTAAATTGTACAATTCTTGAAATTTAAGTTTAGGTGTTACTATTCATTTCATTAGTCACCTAAAATATTGACTTTTGCATAGATAATAGGTACACTGGTTCTAATACTCCCAACATACCACATTTTGCATTCTAAAATTGTTGGTATTGGTTGCCAATACCATTTCTAAGCTTAGTGTTAGTTATTCAAAATTTTCAGATTTCAAGCCTCATATTTACTGTTCTATTGGTCATTTGTACAGTAGGAATTTGGCAAAATTGTCTTCATGAAAGTTGTTCCTTATTTTGTCTAGTTATATTTATTTTTTTGAATCACTCCATTTGGAGTTTTGTAGCTCAAGTTATGGCCTAAACACCATAACTAGCCGGATTGGACAGAATCCAAAATTCTGGGCAAAGCTGGTTCTACCAGATTTGGTAACCTAAGTTTGGTTGGCAATTTGACTTGATTATGGTCAGAATTTGGATTTGTGTTCCTCATGAAAGTTGTAGGTTTATGTATCAGCTTTCTG
Source organism: Hevea brasiliensis (assembly GCF_030052815.1). Taxonomy (NCBI): domain Eukaryota; kingdom Viridiplantae; phylum Streptophyta; class Magnoliopsida; order Malpighiales; family Euphorbiaceae; genus Hevea; species Hevea brasiliensis. The sequence goes on from NC_079494.1 coordinate 70,321,868, forward strand.
TTGGTGAAATTTCAGGTCAATTGGACCTTTCTACACTGAGTTATGACCAAATTAATAGACACTGTTCATTTGGTCATTTTGCCCAAGCAGAATGCAAGTCACCCAGATTAGGGCAATTTTTAGGTCAACTTGGTTTGGTTTTCTGGGCAGGTTTTCTTTACCAAAGTTGTGCCATTATGTGTCTAGTTTCATGTCCAATTAGCCTTGCACCAATTGAACCTCTACAACTCTATTTATAGCTGCCCAAACCTACTGGACTCATGCTCAGTCCTGTAGGTCAGCCAAGGCAGCTCACCCATACACAAATGCCAAGTCTCAACTCACTTCATTTCCTCATCATACACATTCAAATGGTCACTAATTGACCATGAAAGCTTATTTTCATCCTTACATGAACAAAGTCTCAAGTTTGTGTCCAAACGCTAACCCCAACAACTGAAATTTTCATACACATACAATCCATGGTTTACAACACCAAAATCATGTTCAATGGCAGCCATACACAAAATTTTTACAAGAAATTGACACTAACCTTGACTTAGGCACTTTCCAAGACTTAAAAACTTCACTTTCTTCCTTTCAAATTGCTGCCCAAGGCTTGCTCTAGTGGTAGGGATAATTTTTAATGAAGGCAAGTTAGGGTTTTGAGGTAGTTTGATGGGTAAACCAAAGCTTGGAAAAGCATTAATGGAGAAAGAGGATGGAGGTGCTGGTTCGGCCAAAGGAAGAAGATAAGGAATTCTGATTTTTTTTTTCTTTCATTTGATGCCCATTTATTTATTTTATGTAAGTGCTAGCTATGTGTCATCATGTGATTGGTTAAAATTATTTTAATGACATCATAATGATGTCAAAATTCCCATTTTCTTTCTTTTTCTTTCATTTTATTTTCTACTCATTTTCAATTAAATTTTTAGCAATATTTATTCATATTTTGTGTCATGATAATTATTTACTTAACTGGACAAGTCGATCAAAAATCATCTCTAAAGACGAAATGACCAAAATGCCCTCCGTTTGGCTTAACAGGCTAAAATTGTCTGTACCGATTGAAAAATTTTTCTAAGCCTTTTCTTGGAATTCTAATGCCTTAGAAACCTCATTGACTCTTCTTTGGAGTCCCAAAAATTATTTTATGAATTTTCTCTTGGGTCTAGGGCTCTTAGTTGCGAGGACCGCAACTTCCCACTGGGTTACCCATCTCTAGGGCACCGGCTCATTTAACTTGGTTGTATTTTATTTCTAAAAATTTTTTTAAATTTTTCTTATTAATATTTGAGTTAATTATGATTCCTTACTTTAGTTTTAATTTTTTTCCGGACGTTCTAGCTCTCCGGATCGACACTGATCACCAGAACAGTAGAATGTATGGAGTTGCTACAAAGAGGTTGTTATAATATCAGTATAGCTCATCATACTGCGTACCATATATAAGAGGGTACGATTTCTCCTTTCATATACACCATTCAATTGTGACATTCCTGGAGGATTCAGTTGGGAGACAATGCCATGCTCTTTCAAGTATTCATCAAATTCAGTACTTAAGCATTCACCTCCACGATCTGATCAAAGAATTTTGATACTTTTTTCTGTTTGATTTTCTACTTCACATTTAAATTCCTTGAACTTTTCAAATGATTCATGTTTGTATTTCATCAAATACAAATACCTAAACTTTGATTTATCATCAGTAAAGGTAATAAAGTAATGAAAACCGCCTCTAGCCATTTCCTTAAATGGACCATATACATCACTATGTATTAATTCCAAAATATTTTCAACTCTTAACCCTTGTCCAACAAAAGGTGATCTAGTCATTTTGCCTTGAAGGCAGGATTCACAAGTTGGAGTAGGTTCAGAACCCAATGAGGATAAAATCCCTATTTTCTCCAGTTTTGTAATCCTATCTTCTGCAACATGACCTAATCTTAAGTGCCAAATATATTTTGAACTTGAGTTAATTTTTATCATGGCATTACATTCATTTAGATTGCTTACATTAGATTTGTATTTAATATTATTATCTAAATAATAAACTCCATTATGCATATAACCCGAACCAACATATGTCCACACATGTATAAAGATTTAGATCCTATGGCTAAAGCTTCAATAGTTGAGCCATTGCCAACTCAAAGTATAATATCTCATGACTGCAAGCTGCTACTACTTGCTAGTTCCTGCATATCATAAGTAATGTGAGAACTAGCACTAGTATCTAAAACCCAAGCTGTAGATGAATTATGAGTATCATTAGAATCTAAATAATAAGACTCAGACATACCTTCTGAAGGTCTATCCTTCTTGTCCTTCAGAGAAGCAAGATACTCTAGGCAGTTCCTTTTCTAGTGCCCATCCTTCTTGCAGTGGAAACACTTTCCCTTGCCTTTGTCAGCTTCGGTCTTGTCCTTCTGTTTGGCTATCTTCTTGGAAGGTCCAAGAATTTGAGGTTTCTTATTCTTACTGCCCTTCTTCTTTTTGGACTTTCCAACATAAGAAGAAGATGCAATCAAAACCACCTCTTTTCCTTTATTGCCTGGCATATTCTTTTAGGCAATAACCAGCATATTAAGCAACCCAGCCAAAGTATACTCTTTCTTTGTCATATGAAAATTTGTCACAAAAATCCCAAATGACTTAGGTAGGGACTAAAGGATCAAATCTGTTTGCAGTTGGAAATCCATGTGAAAGTCAAGATGTTCCAGCTGCTCAATAAGCCGAATCATCTTGTGGACATGATTTCCCACATTCTGTCCCTCTGACATCCTCATTTGGAATAGCTCTCTAGTTATCTCATATCTAGCATTCTTGTTTTACTCACCATATAACTCTTGCAGGTGAAGGAGGATCTCACTTGCATTTTGCATATTTTCATGCTACTTCTGTAACTCATTACTCATAGAAGCAAGCATGTAACATTTGGCTCTCATATCATGCTCCTTCCACTTGTCCAAAGTGTCATGTTCCTCTTGAGTGGCCTATGGAGGTAAGGGACCAGGAACCTTTGAGTCTAGAACATATCCAATTCGTTCTAGGTTCAGGACAAGTTTTAAATTTCTGAGCCAATCAGAAAGATTAGGTCTCGTCAACCTATTGTGATCAAGTATGCTCGTAAGGAAATTGGATGGTGGTGGTTGTTGTGTGCTCATTATTATCAGAAAATTATGTAACACCCTCCCTGTAGCAACTCCGTACATTCTACTATTCTGGTGACCAGTGTCGATCCGGATAGTTAGAACGTCCGAAAAAATATTTAAACTAAAGTGAGGAACCATAATTAACTCAAATATTAATAAGAAAAATTTAGGAAAAATTTTAGAAATAAAATACAACCAAGTTAAATGAGCAGGTGCCCTAACGATGGGTAACCTAGTGAGAAGTTACGGTTCTCGCAACTAGGAGCCCTAGACCTGAGGGAAAAATTATAAAATAATTTTTAGGACTCCAGAGAAGGGTTATTGAGGTTCTTATGGCATTAGAATGCCAAGAAAATGCTTAGAAAAATTTTTCAATTGGTACAAATAATTTTGGCCCGTTAAGCCAAATGGAGGGCATTTTGGTCATTTTGTCTTCAGAGATGATTTTTGGCCGACTTGTCCAGTTAAGCAAATAATTATTATGATCTAAAATATGAATAAATATTGCTAAAAATTAAATTGGAAATGAGTAGAGAAAAGAAGAAAAGAAAATGAAAGAAAATACTAATTATGACATCATATGATATCGTTTAAATTTCATTCACCAATTACAATTTGTTAAACTCATTAAAAGAGATAAAAGAGACCAAAAAATTGAAAAACCAATCTGCATCTTCAACCTTTGAGCAGCAAAAAACGTTGAGAGAGAGAGAGAGAGGGAAGAGATTCCACCATTTTCAAGCTTAAAAGCTTGAATTTCCTCTCCATTTGTTCACCAAAATTGCCAAGTCCCTTCACAAAAATTTGATCTTTCACCTAGAAAAAGCTATTGGCAGCCAAAGAAGAAGAGATTAGGGAGGTTTAATCAAGGTTAAGTGAAGCTCAAAAAGGTTAGTGCACTAAACAATTTCTTTTCTTTCTTTAATCTTGTAAGCATGCTAAATCAAGTAGAAATTGTGCGAAATTAAAAGAAAAACTTGAGTAAATGAAATCTCTAAATTTTTCAGCCATGAGAAAGTTTAAGGATTGTTGGTTTTTGATGAAATTAAGTGGCTTAATTATGTTATTGATGAGTATAAATGATGGATAAAGTGATTTGGTATGAGTTTGGTGTGTGTATGCCATGAATTGGAAATTGGAGTTAGGTTTTGAGCATGAAATGGAGACTTTGATCATGTAATGAAGAAAGTGAGTTTTAATGGTCAATTAGTGACCATTTGGTTATGAGTAAACAAGAAATGAGGTGGTTTGATTAGTGGGAATTGCAGTTGGTGTGGCTGCCCATGGTGACCTGCAGAATTGGACATGAGTCTAGCAGGTTTGGGCAGCCATAACTTAAATTTTACAGGTTCAATTGGTGCAAGGCTAATTGGATATGAAACTAGACATATAATGGCACAACTTTGGTGAAGAAACCATGCCCATAAAACCAAATCAAGTAGACCAAAAGCTTGCCCTAATCCGGGTGATCTGCAGTCTGTTTCTGCAGAATGACCAAATGAACAGTATTTGGTCATTTGGCCATAACTCAGTGTAGAATGGTCCAATTGACCTGAAATTTTTCCAGAAACAAGCTGAGATATAGACCAACAACTTTCATGAAGAAACCTAACCCAAATTATGACCAGAACCTATCCAACAAGTGAGTTTCAGTCACTATTCACTGCACTGTAGATTTGGTCAGTCTAGAAAAATTTCAATCCGGCCAGTTATGGTTTTTGGACCATAACTTGAGTTACAAAACTCCAAATTGAGTGATTCAAAAAAGGAAATGCAACTAGACAAAATAAGGAACAACTTTCATGTTGATTAGTTTGCCAAATTCCCACTACAAAATCGACCAATGGGACAGTAAATACAAGGCATAAAAAGTGAAAATTCTGCCCAACTAACATTAAGCTTAGAAATGGTATTGACAACTAATACCAACAAATTTTGAATGCAAAATGTGGTATGTTGATGATATTAAAACCAATGTACCTATTGCCTATGCAAAAGTCAACATTTTTGTTGACCAATGAATAGAATAGTAACACTAAAACTTAAATTCCAAAAATTGTGAAACTTAAAAGTCTGAAATGCCCTAGTTTACCTAACAAGATTGGTTTGGATAGCTTGGCATGCTAATAGGATTTAGTTAACAGTACTGCACATGGCATTATGTCATTCTGTGATTTCATGGCTTTTAGCCATTCTAACATTGTGTTGATATTTGGCATTGTGCCTATTGTTATTACAGCTTATTAGCTGTTCTGTTGCATACCGGGAGATGCATATGTGACCGATGGTGTGACGGCCCGAGGTACTAGGTACCCAGTGCCAGTTTACCCGTTTATCCAGTCCAGTCATCCAGTTTAGGTTACTTGGACACCCAAAAATGAAAGTGAACAAATTTAATGAAATAATGAATAGAACAAGTTAAGATTACCAATAATGATAAAAAAAAAATTGTATGCGTAAGACATCAAAACATGCACTGCATATTTACTTCCTGTTATTTCTTTTTATTTTATTATTGGCACTACTAAGCATTATTGCTTAGCGCGTTGCTTTTGCCACGCGTAGATTCTGGAGATACTGACCGAGAGCTCAGTAGACCACAGACTGGGTGAGACCTCCTGCAGCTCTGCATAGTGTCCGTGTCACCTCACCATCTTCAGTGCATTGGTAGGACACTTGGTTTTATTTTGGTATTTTGTAACTAATTTTTATTTTCTCTTGTGTAATTGAGACTTATGTAATGTATTTTGATGTTAATGTAAATAGTGAAAATTGTGTTTATGAATGAAAAATTGAGTATTTATTTATTGCTTATATATGAATACCATGAGAAATGAATGAATGAGAAATGGAAATGTTGTTGAAAAATATTGAGATTTTGATGATTATTGGAGTTTGAGAATGATTGGAAATGATTATTGGAAGTGTTTTTCATAGGTTCCGAAGAACTGTTTTCTCCATTTTTAGCCTGTACTCTGCCGGATTTTCTATAAAATTTTTGAAAACTCAAATAAATTATAATTTCAATAAATGACTTAAATGAATTATATTTCACAAATTATATTCAAAACTATGATAAAAATAAATTAAGGAAGAATAAAAATGATTGAGATAAAATAGAGTGTTCTGGTACACTGTGTGACATATCTTACTCGGATATACTGTAGACGGGTAAGGGGTGTCGCAAATTAACTGCAGAAAATAACTAGATTAATTAGTAAATGTATCAAGTAATTAACCAAAATGATTATGGTCTTTTAATTAAATTGGTCCTCCCACTAACTTAGCGAATCCTACACTTCCAAAGTAGGAAACGGAAATCTTAGTTGGATAGATTTCTAGTGAGTAATTGAATTCTTATAGTCTTATTGATCATCCTTACGCACATCCATTATTAGAATTACAATAAACTATAGGTGAGCAACTCCTTGCCCATCACATCTCATGTGAGGTTCAATCATTTATCTAGCCCCTAATGCTCAAAATCTCAGGCACATCCATTATTGATTTATCTTGCATTAGTTAAGTCAATCCCATTGAGCTAGTAAACATGCAAATAATTTTAATTTCCTTAGGCACATCCATTATTGGCCATCATTTATTTACATATTTACAACATCTCATGCTTAACAATGATTCTTAAAAAAACCTCTTAAATAAATGCATCACCTGTAAGTATTTAAAATTTCTTAAAATAATTGCCTCAATAGAGGGCCCATGATATAATTACTTTAATTATACCATTTCCAACTTAATAATTTGTTTGGAAGATTTAGTGGTCAGCTTAATTACTATTATGGTCCCACTTTGCATATTATCCAATTGGCATACATATATCATATACTTGCATACATTCCCATACATCTCATGCATACATGGATAAATAAATAATATGGTATGATCATGGACTTTCTAAAGGATTCAATTATGAGCCACCAAGAATTGAATCAGGGCATTCCTAGGTGTATTCCATTCAATCATTTTACAAGAATTGCTGAAGGAGTACATAATGAACCCTTGACGTTGATCTCCTCCCACTGATCCCACCAATGCTCTTGATCTCCTTGTTCTTCTTGCAATCCAATTACATTTTAACCCTTGGCATACCAAGGTGAATTTACAAGAAAATGGACCTTTAAAGTCCTCTTGAATAAATGAAAATACATCCTAATTTATCACAACATTTATAATACATGCCACTAAAATAAAATAAAATAAAATAAATTATTTTACATCCCCAAAGAAAAATAAAAGACATAAATCTAATCACATTGGTCTTTTATTGTCCATGATCATCCATCATGCATATTAAAATTTAATAATTAAATAAAATATACATACTTAAAAATTAAATTGAATATCACATATTCAACCAAAAAATTCAAATTTGAATCTCATTCAAACAAATTTAAATTTAGAAACCCTTTCCAAATTTAATGCCTTAAAAACATTTTTCAAAAATTAGTTATGTGATTAAAATTCCTAATTAAATAATTTAATTAGTTATGGGCCTAATTATGGGCCTTAAGATATACAACAATTGCATAAAGAAGCCCAAAACCCAAGCCCAAAACTAAAACATACCCTTGGGGTGTGCATCTCAACCATGCCGCCACCTCTTTGATCACCATCACATTGATGCCGCCACACATGAACACCCAAACAGCTTTAGATCAATCCAAATTTGATCCAATCACACAATGAAATCTCATATTCAATCCTAATGGCAAATATAGTGGCTCTGATACCAATTGAAGAAGCGGAAGCATGGAAATTCATGCATTGAAGCATTGAATTTCAAAATTTTTCTTTTAGGGTTTCATGCATCATGCCACATCTCTTATGTGCCTAATTAATTTCAATGCTCAATTGCATATTAAAACACTCTTAATATGCATTAGTATCTTCATTTGCCATTTAAGATTATGAATTAACAAATTAATTCAATTAAACCCTAATTTAAAAGAGAAATTTGGGCACTAACCTCTTTGATGCACTATAGATGCAATTGACACCTTTAGGAAGCTCCTAGGACCCCAAGTGTTGTCCTTCTAGCTTGTCCACACCAAGATCACCAATGGAAGCCCTCAAATTTGCTTCTCAAGCCTTTGCCAACCAATTATAATTTGGGATTTTGCTTTTAGAGAGGTTATATGTGTGTATAGGACACTAGAAACAATTCCTAGCAATTTTAATTCAAAGGGAATGAATGATTTCTCTTTGAATTGATGAGAAAGCAAGAGGAAGGAGAGGGAATAGTGGTGCCGCCACTTTTAGAAAAGAGAGAGTTCTTATTTTTAATTCTTCTTTCTTTCCCTTTTATAATTAGGTCAAATATAATCACTTAAACCTTTTGCCACATGTCACCATCATATTGGATCTTATTTTTAATTGACTTAATCACATTAAGCCAAGTGTCAAAGCTAGACTTAATCTTGACTTTAATCATCTTACATGACAGAAGACAAATGGCAAGCTTATATGGTGCCATGTGTCACCATTTCATGGTGCCACATATCACCATGTGAAATGACCAAATTACCCTTATGTTTTAATTTTGAGTTCTCAACCCAAAATCATTATTTCTCCTCTTCTAATATATTTATATCAAATATAAATTAATTAATTAATCTCCATTAATTAAGTTCTCACAATTAAATTCATATTTAAGCACTTTAAATATAAATTTAACTTTTACTATACATCCAATAACCTAGATTTGGTTTCAAGCCATGCTAGGGACTTTGCAATCTCAATGCAAACCAAACATATTTAATTAATCAATTAAACTTTTTAATTAATCAATTAAATCACATTCTTCTTGGTGATTAACTTATGTATGTGTGTGACTCACTAGGCTCATCACTAATTGGCAATGAGATATGATATTAACTCTTAATATCATCAAAACTCTTTCTTACCATAAATGATTTATCTAAATCATTTTAGGCATCTCATAGACCATGGTTGACACCTAGCATAGTGTGCCATGGCCACCTAATCAGTAACAAGGAATACCTTAAATGAACCTATAATCATATGTTACTATGTACTAGAATCTCTCCGTTACAAAATCCCAATTCGAGCTGGAGTCATGGTTAATGTCAAACCCCATTTGCTATGAACATTATGTTCTCTTTTAATTCCAGTTCTTGATTAATTAGATTTTCTTGTCAGAAACTCTTTTCTGACTAAACCTGTCTGTCCTGGCCAGGAACTTGAAATATCAAGAACAATTAAATGAACATAGGATTTTATCCCTATTTACTTAGGGTAACGGATTCCATCTTGATCAATACCTATCTCCATATATAACTAATAGGAGCTAACACATGCCCATATACCCATACACAGTACAAGTATGAAAGCAGTATCAAACTCAAACAACCTATATACAAGATAACTGTGCTATCTCAGGTCTAAAGATTATATGCACTAATATGATATATGACAATGCATTGACAAGAGTAAACTCCATGTGCTTGTCATAAGCGTCACTGGTTCGGCCTACTTATCATGTATAAGTGCCTATTATCTTTGTTATGTGGCATAAGACTCACCACTCCATCTTATTTATATCTCATATAAATACCTTGGGAACAAATATGATTACAATCTTTCTGGATAAGTCATGTCCTGTATGAAGTATCCTCGATTGTGAACCAATTTATGATACTTTGAGCTAGAAATACTGTCACTCATTTTCTTAACAACTTAAGAATAGAATTTCTAATGAAATATCAATGGACCTTTTCTATTACACATAAATACATTATGTAAATAGAAAAGTGAAATTGTCTTTTATTAATAAAATATGTACAAGATACATACAAAATGATATGCTCTAGGACATACTACTAACAATTATTAGTTGTGCACCACTGAGTGATATACTCAGCGATAGCTTATTTATGCTGTCGCAGGTAAGGGAAAGGAGAAGGCTACCGAGTGAGATACTTGGAAGCAACATTTTAGTTTTGATTGTGGGTATATATATCGTAGGTATACCCTTGTAATTTTCTTTTGATGTATTTTGTACCTATATGTATGGATGTACGAACATTGAGCAATTTGTATTTAAAAGCATTACATTGCTTATCACATTTTGAGTTTGTAACTATTTGTATTTTATTTTGAGACATATGCAAAATGTATCTTTTGTAATAATAAGTTTATTTCCTCTAATGAATGTCTACTTGTTATGTAATTGAATTTTAGCTATTCCCATGTAGTTTTCCACAAAAGAATTGATAAGATAAAAAGCTATATTGTGTTTAAAATCCCTTGTAGAATATTTAATGGGTTATCAATAGGTGTAGTTCGATAATTTATTAGGTATGCTACGGGAACATGTCATGCTTTACAAGGGATAAGGTGTGACAAATAGGGCCCATATAGGTCATATTATGTATTTTGTACATTACAATTAGTTATTATGTTGGAATGTAAATTATGGAATTGTAATTAATTTGTATATACTGCAAATTATGAATTTATGTATTTATTGTGTAAATCATGCAAATTATTGAAATTTGAGAATTTATGTATATGTGTTGAGCATTAATGGAAATGTATATGAAGGAATATGTAATGGAAATATATAGATGATATTTGCAATTATGGAAATAATAATGTGGAGAAATGATATTTGGGATCATGAAGTGAAATTATTTGGTTATGAATGAATATGGAAGAAATTATTATTGTAAAATATTGTTGAAATTTTCAAACAGGTGATTAGTGAAACAAGCCAAACATTAATAAATTAGGGAAAACTTCGTCAGTTTCTCCTATGAATTCAATTTATTTTAAAACATAATGAGTCTAAAATTATTAAAGGAATAAAGTAAGATAAAATGAGGTGCTCTGGCACTGCATGTGGCACTCCTTGCTCGGCTACACTATAGATGGGTTAGGGGTGTTATAACTTTGGTGGCTATGAAATTTATGAAGTGAAACTAGGGTATGAAGAGTTTGAAGTGGTCATCAATGGAGGAAATGAAAAGAAAAGAGAGAGAGAGAGAGAGAGAGAGAAAGAGAGAGAAGATAAGTGAGCCAGCTGGAAATGGGAAGCAGGAGGAAATTTCTTTTAATTTTGATAATTAAACGACTTGTCTTATGTTAATAGGTCACAAATTTTAATTAGGTCACAATTATGTCATGCTTATGTCATAATTCCATTTAAAATTTTAAGTTTTCATTTCTTTTCTTTCCTTTATGCATTTTTACTTGAATTTTTCTCAAAATATATTTATTTTTCAATACATTAATTTCACTTAATTTAATTGACATTTTGATCAAAGTCACCTCTTCAAGTGAAATGACCAAAATACCCCTCATCGGGCTATATGGCATCTTTTTCCATTATACTGTTTAAGTTTTAAGGTTCTGATTCACTTAATTGTACTTGTCCCCTTTTTATTTCTATGATTTTCTAGTTCTCAATAGTTTTGCAATTAACCCTTAACTAAGGATTTCATGGGATCTCATACGAATTTAAGGTGGCAACTGGACTCGCAGTTGCTTCCCAGGTCGGTCACCCATCGCCGGAACCTAGGCTCATTTAATCTATTTGTGCTTCATTTCTTTTATTTTCATTTAACCTCATTTAATCTTTATTAATTTTATTTATAATCTCTCTATGCAATTTAATTATGGTTATAGACATCCTAACTGTCCGAACAGACATTAGTTGCTGGAACAGTAGAATGTACAGGACTACTTAGTATGAAGGTGTTACAGTAGACCCCATCCTCTAAGCCTCACTAGCCTGCGTTCCACCTTTCACACCACCTCCTATAGACCCTATACTCACATACTTACAAAGAGTGGAGAACACCTTCAACCAAAGGTTTAGAGACCTTGAGGACACCCTCTAAGAAGCACACAACAAATTAGATATGCTTCTAGAGTAATAGCAAGAGTGTGGACCTTCCTCCCATCAGAAGCATTCTAAATTAGGATAACTAGCTAGGATTCTTTTTAGATTTTGTAAAGGCATAGGCCTAGCACATAGTCTATTTTATCTAAACTTGCTAAATTTCCTCGAGTATATATAATTATGCTTGAATCATATTCTTTTATTTTGTTTTATCAAATTTATATAGCTTGCATATTATATTAATTACCATTGAGGACAATGTCAACTATGAGGTTGGGGGTGTGTGATATTTCTTGCATCTTAGTTAACTTTTGCATTTGCTTGTTGCATTACCTTTTCATGCCTTTATTATACTTGTGTATCAGAATTTCAAAAAGTTTTTAAAATTTTGAAAAATTTTCCTTAGAAATATGACTAAAACTCTAATTAGCAAATAATTATTCTCTCATAGGTAAATCGATTAAATGTACTAGATAGGTTAAAGATTTTAATGTTTTGCTTGCGAAAAATTTATCTTCTAAGTGGAGCAAGACTAATTAACTAATTCATAACTACTAGTTTGTTATAATGAATTTGCAAAGCTAGGAGAAAATTCTTGGAACATGAACAAGCTTAGGTATGCCTCACCAGTCCTAGAATAGATCTCTTTGACCTTAGCCCAAACACTTATCCTAAGCTTATGAAGAGATTCAAAATGTAAGGTGAGAGGTACACTAGGTATATATATAAAAATAGGGGAACAGGTGAAAGTAGAAAAGTGCAAGTATGCTAAAAAAAACCATAAAAGAAGTGTACTTCTGAAGTAGTAAAAGGAATGAGTTTGTGATTAGGCACCAAAATAGGACAAAAAGCACTAATCAAAGTCAAATCAAATGTAGAAAGTCCCTATTCAAAGCAACAAAGGAGGCATACTTGGCACAAAGAATCAAAATTGTAAAAGATTCCTTTTCTCCATGCATGAAGAGAAAAGTGAAAATCTAGTGTGCATTGATCTTTTGCAAGGTACTTCTTCTCATATTTTGCATTCCTGAAGTCTTTTTTTTAATTGGCAGCCACATCAATTACCCATTAGTCTCATTACAACCTTATAAAAGACCTTTTGATTTTTTGAAAAGTGTATGTTACATTAGTGGAGATAGAGAATTGAGATATACCTAAGGGGTTGGAGATATACTCCTTCATCTTATATATAAACATTCATGATAAAGGCATTTTAAGTTAGTGATTATTTCTTAAATCTAAGTAAAACAATTTTTTTGTGACTTATTAAAAATATTGCAATTGGAATGATTGGTTAAAACTTCATGAAGGAGATGGATTTCTAGCAATTTTTCATTGATTCCTTTATGCCTTGAAGGAAAGGAATTGAAATATGGTTATTGTGAAAGAAAAATGTACCTTAACATACCTTAGGGTGCAAAGTTTAGCAATTTTGAAATTTTATAACCCTAGGTTTCATGCAATATATAAACACTTTATACTATTGCAAAACACTTAAATTTGGTCATAAAACATGGTTTCCCAATTGTTAACAAGCCTAATTGTCATTAGGAAATAAAACCCCCAAATTCTAACAAGTTAGGGTTTAGGGAAAACTCACCCCTAAAGGCATAGAATCACGTTCACACACCAATCTGGGGAGTGAAGATGACCAAGTGTTGGCCCTCTAGCTTGTCCACACAAGTAAGCTTGATCAAAGCACCTTGATTAACCAAAAATCCTCTCCTTGTCTTCCTTGAGATTCAGCCAAGGTAGGAAGTAAGGTGAAGTTTTGTTTATCTTGGTTTTGTATCTTTGGAAGAGTAAAGAAACACTTGCTCAACACTTAATTCAAGAGTATTAACAATTAATCTTCTTGAATCAAGCTAGAAAGAAAGAAAGGAACTTCTTGGTTATGGAAGGAGAAAGAGTCAGCCAAAGTTCAAGAAGGAAGAACATGATTTTTTTCTTCTTCTTTTCTTTTCTTTTATATTTTAATTTCTTTAATTAAAAATTAATTTAACAAGTGTCCAAATTTCATTTAACCTTTGAATGAGTTTTCAAATTTTAATTGGTGCTGTCTAAAGGGAGTTATGGCCACTGTTCATTTGGTCAATTTTCTGGGTTCAGTGTTTAGATTTTTGGATTGAGACAGTAAATTGTTCAAGATTTGGACAGAATTTGGGCATGGTTTCTGCATGAAAAATGGGACATTTTGTCCTAGGTTTTATTTCCAATTGGCCTCACACCAATTGGAGCAACACAACTCCAGTTATAGCTTAAACAATACATTGGACTCAAAGGTCCGAATTTCCTGCATAAGAATCAACACTCCCAAATTCAATTCTCCCAACTCCACAAACTTCATTTGACATATTTGGCACTTCTAATGGTCATTAAATCATCTCAACATCATCAAATTCCAAGCAATAATACAAAAACCCTAAGTTAGGTCAAAACCCTAACTTATAATTTCAATCTCAATCATACATCCATGCAATTTGATTTCTAATGCCTTAAACTTCATTAATCAACTTCACTAACTAAATCAAAATCATCAAAACCATCAAATTCATTTACTTCCTAGGGCTGCCAAAAATTGAAACTTCAACATATTCCAAGTTTTCTTTTCTTTTCATGCCATTTCAACTTAATCAAGCATGCTTTTCATGCTTAGGAAAGAAAAAGAGTATGGTTAGTGCACTAACCTTTGTGTGCAGAATTTTCCCTTTGCTAACTTCAAATTTTCCTTCACTTTCTTGGCAAGCAATCACCTTAGCAAGACTCTAGGATAATTTTTAGTATTAGGACTTAGGGTTTTTATGGTGAAAACCTAAGGGAAATTGAGCTAAAGAAAAGAAAAATGGTGGATGGGAGAGAGGGATGAGTCTCGACTAAAGGAAGAAGAAAGAAGGAAAACATAATTTTCTTTTGAATTTTCAGCCCATTTAACTCATTTTGAGTAGTTTATAATGAGGTGTCAAAATGTAATTGGGTGGGAGTGCTTAGTGACATAAGCATGAGGTCAAAATTGTAATTTTAATTCATTTTCTTTTCTTTTCTTTTCTACTCATTTCCAATTCAATTTTTAGCAATATTTATTCATTATATCATAATAATTATTTACTTAACTGGACAAGTCGGCCAAAAATCATCTTTGAAGACAAAATGACCAAAATGCTCTCCATTTGGCTTATTGAGCCAAAATCGTCTGTACCGATCGAAAATTTTTTCTAAGCCTTTTCTTGGAATTCTAATACCATAAAAACCTCAATGACTCTTCTTTGGAGTCTCAAAAATTAATTCATAAATTTTCTCTCTGGTCTAGGGCTCCTAGTTGCGAGGACTGCAACTTCCCACTGGGTTACCCATCGCTAGGGCATCGGCTCATTTAACTTGGTTGTATTTTATTTCTAAAATTTTTCCTAAATTTTTCTTATTAATATTTGAGTTATTTGTGATTCCTCACTCTAGTCTAAATATTTTTCCAAATGTTCTAGCTATCCGGACCGACACCGGTCACCGAAACAGTAGAATGTACGGAATTGCTACAGTGAGGGTGTTACAAAAACCACTAATGTACATTCCATTAACTCATAATCAACATTAATATACATGAAATTAAAGCTCTCTTACATACATCAAAACTGCCCAATTATACATTTGCTTCAATCTTCCATATACATTTCACAACCTTACTCAATTTAAGCATACACATGAAATTAGATTACTAATACATGTAATTGGCCTAATTAACTTCATTACCCATCAATTTCATGTAACAACTTCTTCAATATCCATGGCTACCAAAAATAGTACACATCATTAACTCCTCAAATCCTTCAAATTTCTTCACTATTTAACACTTCTCAACCTCCATACAAACTTTAATGAAGTAAGGAAAGGAAAATGGCACTTACCTCTTTTTGGAGTTTACTAAAACTTCTTCAAATCCTTCCCTTTTTACTTCCAATGTGCTGCCCAAGATGTGTAGTCTAACTTTAGTGAAGGAATTTGTGAAGATCCAAGCTTGATCATGAGTAGATGATGGTTGAAGGTGGGGCGGCCATGGGAGAATTCTTGGGAGCTTTGGCTCGGTTGATGACAAAATGAAGAAGAAGAAGAACTTAGTGGAGATGGCTGTCCACTAAGCCTTATATAGGTCCCTTAAAATGTTTAAATATTCCTTAGTGCTCCACTTAAGTTTGATTAATCAATATTATATGTTAAACTTTTAATTATTCAATTTATATCCCATTTCTTTCATCATTTATTTTATGTACCATAATTTTAAATTTTCAAAGTGTACTATCACTCATTTTTAATGGACATTGAGGTCAAAAGGCAACTCTAGGTGTCAAATGACCAAAATGCCCCTCTTTAGGTTGCATTCCCGATTTTTCAGTAACACCGATTTTGATCGGTTTCTTAAATTTTTCGTTTTTCTTTGTACTAATTCTTTAATTTTCTTTGACATTTATAATGTCAATTACACTTCAATAAGTCTTTAATTATGTTTTGAAATTTAATTCCGAGGGTTCTCCGCAGGCCTAGGGTCGGCTATTGCCTGTGCCGTAACTTCCCTGTGCGGTCACCCATCGCTGCGGTGCTAGCTCATTTAACTTAGTTTCATTTTCTCTCTTTTATTTTTCCTTAATTTTTCTTGTATTTTCTTTTTATTTATCTCATCATTTCATATCTCTTCACTAACATTTAAGTGTAGTTCCAAGCATTCTAGCTGTTCGGACAGACACTGGTTACCGAAAGAGTAGAACGCACTACCGAATATAGGGGTGTTATAATTCTCCCCCCCTTAAATAAATTTTATCCTTGAAATTTTGCCCAATAGCCATCTTACAATAGTCATATGTTTATTTTCTCCTTTCTATATGATCGTATAGCCTTCTTTCCTTTGAATTTGTGTAAGACTTTTAACAATCTAATATAATATTTAATTTATTTGTATAACACCAATCTTTTCTTACTATCATTCTGTCTAATATTTAGGTTCATGCTTCCTTATTGAATGACCATTGAGGTCATGTTAGAATTATTTATCTAATCATTGGTCATTTGACCATTCTAGTAAATAATCTTACTCATATTCGTAACATTTCTTTATTATATCTGAACCAACTGTTCAAATTTTTACTTCCACAACTCTTTTATCTATCGATTTCAATAATTTATCGGATTCATATAACTGATATCGTTATCTCATAATTTTACTCACTTTCCCATCATTGTGTCCTTTGCCTTTTATGTTTCCACTCATGAAATTCTCTTATTGATTAGTTCATTGATTTCTCATGTTAGAATCCTTACTAGTCCTTCCATCTCCTTTACTTACTCCAATCCTGTTAACTTGCCCTCGTCTAGGTATTCTACATTTATCTCACACAAATGTTTCAAATGCCTAAATCATTTCTTTCTGACAAAAATATCAAAATAACTATAAGACTCCATATCGAGGTCTAGATATCTTTGTCCTCAAGGTATTCTTTTTAATTTATAGTCATACTAAAATCTCAAATTTTATAGTAATTCCTGTCGTATCAGTAGCTCACATTAGTGTAACCGAGTCACTGACTAATAGTGACCTTTCGATATGTTAGTTTTAAAGTTTTCAATTTCTAACAAAAATTTTCATATTTATTTCCCGTAATAGTACTCTTCTGTACCAAATCAAAGACTACTTACAAACATCCTTATCTTGGTATACCATGAGGAAGCACGTAGCTTTACACAATAATCCCATGTCAGTACTGTAATTTGCAGCTTACAATACAAACATCGAGAATATTACATAGTCACTACGTTATAACCTCATGGACTAGGTTTTTCTAACATCTTATCTGTACACTTATTTTCTTCTCTGTCTTTTGAAGTCATATGTAATTATTTAAATTTAAAACTCATTGCTTATATTTATGCCCAAATAACCTATCAAAGCACTTGCAAGCATTACGTATTGCCGTCCTTGCATGCCCCTTCTTTATCTTTGGTGACAATTAAGGGTACCTATCAAAGCACCTGCAGGCATTACGTATCGCCGTCCCTGCAAGCCCTTGGGTGGTACCTATCAGAGCACTTTGCAGGTGTTACGTATCGCCATCTCTGCAAGCCCCCTGATACCGATATTCATTATCTTTTAAAATCATATCAACCATATATTGTCAATCTATGACTTTCCATGTAGGTAGTACTGCTATCTGTAATCCCTAATTGGTATACCAATCGATCCATATAATATACATAAGTCTAGGTTTATTTTGAGCAATTAAGCATTATTAATTGTCTAACAAAATCTTCATGTCCATGTATTGTGGAAAAGGTGGGTCCCATATCACTATTTCATGTAATATAGCATGTAGTGATAACGAAATTTTCATGTCAATGTACAGTGAGAAAGTAGGTCCCACATACCTATTTTAAGTAATTTAGTATATAGTGACTTAGTAGGGATAAGCCAATAATATTTTTCAAGAACCTTTCTTTAGGTTCAATTTCGGGATTTTAACTTTGCATATCACTTTGGATAGTTTGTGGCCACTGTTTGGCCCCATTTCCTAAAAGGAAATTGTTCTTTTATGTCTTGTCTTTATTTCCCAAATGACTATTCGAGCTCTAACTGATAGGTTTCTCCCTCTTCTCCATTTCACGTTGCCCTTGTGGGGTTGGGTTTGTACTTGGGCTTGGGCTGATAGATTATCAGCCATTTGTTGAAAGAAAATGGCCATTTGCTGAGCCATTTATGCAGTAATTTGTACAGGTGGGGCTGATAAAGTCGGACTTTCGACTCTCTAAGGGGTTGGGGCCTCACCTTGTACTTCTGCCGTCACAGACTGTTCTATTGTCTTATTCTTCTTTTCTATATCTTTTCACAGGATTTTCTATTTCTTATACATCCAACACAAGGAGATTTTTCTCCATTAGATCATATTTATGATGTAATGTACTGTATGTATCAAACCATGACATTGAGCAGTTGTACTATGAAGGAAAACTATTCAAATTACAGGTCAAAACAGAATTTAAAAACTTGCTCTGATACCACTAAAACATGTCACACCTTACCCCTCTGTAAGGCATAACATGATCCCGTAGTATACCTAATGAATTACCAAACTTTGTCTACTGATAACCCATTAAATACACTACAAGGGATTTTAAACCTTTTCTTATTTCTTTTTACAGTGGTGAGCACTTTTGAAAGATGTTAAATTTTTATTTTTTTTTAACTGAAGTGAAATCAAATAACAAGTCTGAAGTATCTATAATTTTCGTAAAAATTTCGGCAGAGTACCGTCTGTATTTGGAGCAAAACAGTTCTTCAAAAACCTATAAAAAGCACTTCCAATATATTTGTTCAATTCCAAACTCCAATATGGCTCAACGCAAATCAGTGTCTTCAACACAGTTCAAACTCAATTCAATATCATTTTCAGCAATTCCAAAGATAAAGTGCAAAATAAATGAGTATTTCAAAAGCTGAAATAAGAGAATTATAATACAATATTTTGACAGGCCAAAATAATATATAACTTTACTTTACAACTGCTCATGACCAAGTACAATATATACATACAGTTCACATACATTACAATAATATTTACAAGGAAGTAGTATACTCAATATACCCGATAAAATCCCAAAGTGAAGTCACAAGCAGCCTACTCTACTGCTTTATCTATCTTTCTACCTGTGACAGCAATGAAAAAGCTATCGCTGAGTAAAATTTACTCAGTGGTGCACAATAACAATTTAAAATGCGGTATATAAAACTTTTATTGACAATTTACAATTCAAATAATTTACAATTTCATGTCACAATTTTCAAAGCTCATATAACACAAATTTGATCAAACAATTGAATAACACAGTATTGCCAATCAATAACACAACTTAGGTCATGACAAAAATTTTTCCAAACATGCCGTGTTGTACACCACGACAAGACATACTCACCCCACTAATCGAAATCAATGAGGGAGGTGGCTAGCTAGATAATGAGTACTCATCAATACTCACATCAGACTGACAAGTCAGAGAGAGAGGAATATAGTCATACTCACCCCATAAATGGAGGAGGAACATAGTGATATTGCCATGTTAAGTGTGAATAAAAAACAATTTCAAATCACAATATTTAAATATTTCATACAAACTACAAATCACATTTTATCTCAAAATTTCTATTTACAACATAGGCAACACACAAATTTTCAAACAAAATTCTCAAGGCCAAAACAATAAAAAATTATTTATAACTCATTTCTCCAAATAAATTTTCTAGTAAAAGCAGTGAATATAAAAAGTATTGTGCACAGACCTTATTTGAGTCACCTCTAGGCCTTGACTCAATGTTCTTATGCTTTTCAATATCCTTTTTAACTGAGACAAGTAATTTAAAGTGTTTCAGTACTCAGTTAAATTGTTTCTAACAATAAAACCTAATATCTAAATTTTCTTGGTACTATTCCCTTCAATTCATTTCATTAGTCAACCTATAATGTTGACCATTAAAACACACTAGGTGAATTAATTTTAATGTTCCCAATTTGTCTCATTTTATAGTCTCTAAGTGTTGGTATATGTTACCAATTTCATTTTAAAGCTTATTGCATTTTATTGCCATTTTCCAAATTTTGTGGCCATGGACCAAGTTACAGTATAAATTTAATAAATTTCTCTTCATTAAATTGTTTTTCATTGTGTCTTCTTTAATTTCCTTTTTGAATCACTCCATTTGGAGTTGTACAGCTCAAGTTATGGTCAATTAACCATAACTAGGTCAAATCTAAATTTTAGTTTCCTTTTTAGGCACTTTCGGTTCTGATTTTACTAATTTATTTGGACTGTTTGTAATCACATTGAGGTCTAGCATTCTTTATAAGTATTGTTGCCCTATGTCTTAGGAATAACCAAAAATTTTGCTTACCATTTTTCAAGTCTTTTAGAATTCTTTATAGACAAATTGTTAACTTGGACTCAAAGGTCCTATATTGGCATGGTCCTCAATTAAGTCAATGGCTTGACCTTAAATTCTGACCTTATACATTTATAATTTAAGAAAGTTGTCTAAAACAATGTTTTAGGTCTCTTTCTTAGCTTTCCAGATTGATATGGCTCATTACATTCGGAGATTTCTTGTGGGAGATATGCCTATTTGAATTTTCTGGACTTAATGGTCAATTGTACCAATTCCAGATTTAGTGTGTCAACTTAATCAACTTAATTGACCTAGTTCCCTTGATTTTTGGGTTTTGGTCAAATTACTAATATTGTAGATCTATGTCTTATTGAAATTTTGGGACTGATTTCATGTCATTTGGAGTTCTATAGACTAAGTTATGGTTATTTTACTATTGCTGGTCAAGGTGCACTTATATTGCAAAGTTTAGGTCATTTTTAGGTCAAAGTCAATTTGGCCAGTTTTTGTAACCCAACTTTGGCGATCATTTTGACTTGGTAATTGGCATTTTTGGGCTTAGTGGTCTTCACCAAAGTTGTAGCCTTATGTCTAATCTTTCCAACGGTATAAATTTCTAGTCATTTGGACCTGTTTTGAGTGAGTTATGGCCAAAATACTAACAACTGTTCATATGATCAAAATCTAGATTCATATGTTAGGCAATTCTGGATTTGGTCATTTTTGGTCATTTTCTAGGCAAAATTTGGATAACACTTCTACATGAAAGTTGGTTCATTACATGTCTAATTTTGCCTCCAATTGGCCTCATACCAATTGGGGTCACAATTTTCCACTTATGGCTTAAAATGTATACTACCCTTAAACAACCTAATTCTGCATTGAAGATTGGCACTTCTAATGTTTACCATTCACAATTCAATTTGGTCAAATGACTAACAATAACTCAATTTGTTAATTTGTCCAGCAACAACTCAATTTAATGAAATGAAATGTCCAACAATACTCAATTCACTTAAACATCTAGCAACTATTCTATTTAAGTAAATATCCATTACACTCAATTCAATGAAATCAATATCCAACTCTTATACAAACCTTCAAACCCTAATCCACTGATCAAAACCGCTAATGTACATTCCATTAACTCATAATCAACATTAATATACATGAAATTAAAGCTCTCTTACATACATCAAAACTACCCAATTATACATTTGCTTCAATCTTCCATATATATTTCACAACCTTACTCAATTTAAGCATACACATGAAATTAAATTACTAATACATGTAATTGGCCTAATTAACTTCATTACCCATCAATTTCATGTAACAAAAACTCAAACTTCTTCAATATCCATGGCTACCAAAAATAGTACACATTATTAACTCCTCAAATCCTTCAAATTTCTTCACCATTTAACACTTCTCAACCTCCATACAAACTTTAATGAAGTAAGAAAAGGAAAATGGCACTTACCTCTTTTTGGAGTTTGCTAAAACTTCTTTAAATCCTTCCCTTTTTACTCCCAATGTGCTGCCCAAGATGTGTAGTCCAACTTTAGTGAAGGAATTTGTGAAGATCCAAGCTTGATCATGAGTAGATGATGGTTGAAGGTGGGGCGGCCATGGGAGAATTCTTAGGAGCTTTGGTTCGTTTGATGACAAAATGAAGAAGAAGAAGAAGAACTTAGTGGAGATGGTTGTCCACTAAGCCTTATATAGGTCCCTTAATATGTTTAAATATTCTTTAGTACTCAACTTAAGTTTGATTAATCAATATTATATGTTAAACTTTTAATTATTCAATATATATCCCATTTCTTTCATCATTTATTTTATGTACCATAATTTTAAATTTTCAAAGTGTGCTATCACTCATTTTTAATGGACATTGAGGTCAAAAGGCAACTCTAGGTGTCAAATGACCAAAATGCCCCTCTTCGGGTTGCATTCTTGATTTTTCGGTAACACCGATTTTTATGTATTTCTTGAATTTTTCATTTTTTCTTGTACTAATTCTTTAATTTTCTTTCACATTTCTAATGTCAATTATACTTTAATAAGTTTTTAATTATGTCTCGAAACTTAATTCCGAGGGTTCCCCGCCCCGCAGTCCTGGGGTCGGCTATTGCCTGCGCCGTAACTTTCCCGTGCGGTCACCCATCGCTGCGGTGCTGGCTCGTTTAACTTAGTTTCATTTTCTCTCTTTTATTTTTCCTTAATTTTTCTTGTATTTTCTTTTTATTTATCTCATCATTTCATGTCTCCTCACTAACGTTTAACTTAGTTTTATTTTCTCTTTTTTATTTTTCTTTAATTTTTCTTATATTTTCTTTTTATTTATCTCATCATTTCATGTATCCTCACTAACATTTAAGTGTAGTTGCAGGCATTTTAGTTATCCAGACAGACACTGGTCACTGGAACAATAGAACGCACTGCCGAATATAGGGGTGTTACACAAAGTTTGACCAAGTCAAACTTATCAATTTTTTATCAAGATTAATTTTCTAAATTAATCAAGATTAATTTCCTTTCTTTTGTATGATTTTTTAAATTTACATTTAAATACTTTAAATATTAACTTGAAAACTTTCATTAATAAATTTAGTTTCAAGTCATGCTAGGGACTTTGCAATCCAATTGCAAACTAAATATATTAATTCAAGTCGTGCTCTTATGTGTGTGACTTACTAAGTTCATTACTAATTGGTAATGAGAATAATATTAACTCCTTAATATTATTGGAACCATTCCAAACTTAAAATGAAATTCCCTTTTCATTTTGGTTCTTATAAATCATTGTTGACATCTAGCATAATGTACCATGACCATCCAATTAGTTATGAATTATTCCCTTAATTCATGAACCTTGATCATACATACCATACACTAAAATCTCTCTATTAAAAAATTTCGATTCGAGCTAGAGTCATGGTTCATGTCAAACTCTTTTGCTCAGAATCATATGTCCGCTTTTAATTCTAATTCTCAATTAATAAGACTTTATTGTCAGAAACTCTATTCTGACTAAGTCTATCTGTTCTAGCCTAGAACTTGAATTTATCAAGAATAATTAAATAGACATAGGATTTTATCCCTATTTACTTAGGGTAATGGATCCCATCTTGACTAACACCTATCTCCATATATAACTAGTCGGAGCCAACACATACCCATATACTCATAAATAGTACAAGTATGAAAGCAGTATCAAATTTAAACTATCCATATACAAGATAATTGTGTTATCTCAGGTCAAGGAATTATATGCACTATTATGATCTAGATGACTATGTATTGACAAGAGTAAACTCTATGTACAAGTCATCTTTATGTAACTGGTTCTACCTACTTATCTTATAAGTGCCTACCATGTTTGTCATATAGCATGAGACTTATCATTCCATCCTATTAATATCTCATACTAACCCATGAAAACAAATATAAATGACAATCTTTCTGGATAAATGATGCCCAATGAGGCATCCTAGATTGTGAACCAAAATTTATAATACTTATACTAGAATGTTCTATCACTCATATTCTTAACAACTTAAGAATAGAACATCTAACAAGATATTAAAGGACATTTTCAATTAAATTCAAATCATTCAAATTTAAAAGAAGATAATATTTGCCATTAATAGGAAATAAATGTTTACAAGATACAAGATAAGGATATGCTCTAAGGCATACTACAAACATGTTGAGAGTTCAATTGAATGCAAACTAAGTTTTTTGTTGTAATTCTAGGAATATAAAGAACCCTAATTAGTTTTTAAGCTTTAATTTACTTGAGGACAAGCAAATGTTTGAGTGTGGGGGTATTTGATACGCTTGTATTACATTAGTATTTTAAGGTACTTTTTGTTGCATTTTACTTGCATATTGTTAGTTAATTGCATGATTTTTGGTTAGTTTTACTATATTTTAGGATTTTGAGTTGATTTTGCTTAATTTCTTGATTTCTGTGTTTTATCAGGCAATTTTATGTAATCCTAAGGCCTAGAGTGTAATTGAATAAGTTGGAAAGTTAAAAAGCATAAGTCAACTACTGGGAGGATTGTACAGCCCGTGCAATAGAGGTTCAAAGTCATACAACTAACTGCTAGGAAAGGATAAGTACACGGGTCATGTAAGGGACCCTATGTAATGGTCCTTGCCCCATGAAACTTTTTGTCCCACCTATTGAGAAGTGTTTCATGCCTCTAGAGACTTACATAGCCCTACCCCGTGTAATGGTACATGGGCTGTGTACTTTATGCCAGCATAGATTCCAACTCGACTCTAACTCTATTTTGCACTGACTCAAAAAGACTTCTGAGGCCTCCAAAACTCTGAATTAAGGGGTTTTATGCTAGATATAAATACAAGAAGTTAGTTTCAAGATAGGGATCGCACCTTTTACATTCAAACTTTGTTTTTTAACAATTTGAAGAGATTTGCACCAAAGCTCTTGCGGAAGATTCACAGCCGAAGTTCCAAAAGTTCAAAGTTATAGAGTTTTCTATTTGGGTTCCTTTGTTCTAGTTCTTCAAATGTTTTCATATTATTATTTTGTTTTTTTTTTATTGTTAAACTCACTATGAGCGAGTAGTTTTCTTAATTTTAGAATTAGGGATGTAGCATTCTCGGTTTTGTTATAGATTTATATTGATTTTAATTAATAAATTTGGAGTTTTATTCTTTGATTCAATTTCATGTAATCTTAATGTATATTTTATGTAGAGCTCCACTTAATTATGATTCTAGATATTAATTGAAGGACTGAAAGGTGAAGATTAATATTGAAAAATCAAGATATAGAACTTAATATTTTAACTCAGAGATAGGCTGAGATCCCATGTGGAGTTTATAATTAATCAAAGAGTTTAAAGGGTTTTAACTAAGATTAATCATCATGAAAGGGGGGTTTAGGTTAATTAAGATACACCTTAAGTGTCTTGAGAGAGGACTTAAGATAACTTAGGATTAATTTCCTTCAAAGTAATTAATTTTCAATTTATTGAATAAATAAGATTAGATCTATAATAGATTGAAGTGTAAGCCCCTAATTCTGGAATTGTTTTCATTAATTGATTATCTTAGTTAAATTGTTTTGCTTTCCTTTGCTTCATTGGCTTTAGTTAATTTAGTTTTAAATTCCTATCATCATATTTGGTAGTCTAGATATTTATAATTGACATTTAGTTTAGTACTCACAAAATTTCCTCGTGGAAATGATACTCTACTCACTTCTATATTATTTATTAACGATCTATGCACTTGTGGGATTTTGCATAAAAAATATCTATCTAAACTTTGAATCTTTTTATAGCTATCAACTATATGGGTTAGTTTGTTCAAAATAATTCATCCCTCTTGCTATAAGCTGCTTTGAAAAGTTCCAAGAATTATTATTTTTGGACTTTGGAGAGAAATAGCAAAATACCAGCATTGATGTACAAAGGGCATCTTTTGTTATTTTTGGAATTGTTTAAGATCAATCTAAGAACCTAATCTTTTTATCAAGCTTGTAACTAAGACATTTAATTATAGAGTTCTTTCACACTTGATTCATTTTTAGTTAGTTTTATGTTTAGTGATTCTACTTTTGATTTAAATTGGTTTGCAACTAATTATAGGCTAGTGCTAGTGTGAGATTCAATAAGCCCACTATCATTTCTCACTTGCCAAAACAAATTATCAATGCAAGGTTTGGATGCAAAGCTTATAAATTTAGTATTAGACATGTAGGTGAAGGCGTGAATGGCACAACAAAAATTTTAAACTTTAATTTTGCCTAGATTACATTCATGTCATACATAAACCCATTTTAAGCTAATTTTTTCAAAACATAAAGGTTATAATTCCTGTAACCACCAATTGGCAATCTACCATACTTTGCAACTTAAGAAACTTAGAACCAAAGAACCTAAACTAAGTTTAGGGACTTTACTAGATTAGGCACAAAATCATAAATTCCACCTTAATCCGAGTAGCTATGCTTGTAATTATAAGCCTTCTAGTCTATCCACACAAAATTGTGATAAAGTCTTGTTCAATACTTGAACTAAAACCCTTGAAATACCCTTTCATTATGTCGACCAAGTGGCCCAAAAGGGTTTTTTGTTCTCTTTGTTTTACTTAGGTAATTTGAATAAATAATTTCCTCAAATGTTAATTCAAGAGTATGTCTCTTGAACTAGTTATGAAAGAAAAGCTTAACATCCTTTATTGGAGGTTGAGAGAAAATGGAGAAAAAGAAGAAAGAAATCTCTAAAGTTTTTACTAAATGCATGTGGGTTTCCCATATTTATACTTTAAGGACATAGGAATCCCTAAAGTGGGGAGAAATCTCTAACATTTAGAGATTTTAAATCCCTAAACAATGTGAGTGGAGGAGAATATTCTCCACTTAAGAGACAAAGTTGCCACTTTTCATACAAAGTCATATTTTGTCTTCCACTCATGATGTCTCTTGTCATCTCATGTCAAGAGACATTAAAACCCGTTAAGCATCTTCCTTCTCTCAAGTGAAAAGGTATGTCATGATCCGTGCAACTCTTGTGCTAGGTTGTAGCATGCCCCACAATAAGAAGTTAAGTTTATTGTAACAAGTTGATTTTGTCACAATAAGTGTTTATATTATCACAATAATCTTGCTATGACAAAATATTTTGTCATTGATTTTGTTGCAATAAGCTTATCTTCATAAGTATTTAGTGACAAAATGATAGTTTGTAAAAGTTTCATATTATTATAGTGACAACGAATAATTTGTCACTTAATCTAGTTTTTTAGGATAAAAAAATTTGTGATAATGTGAAATGATTTTGTCATAAAAGCTTTAATTTAGTCACCAATAATCTTAATCTTTTGACCAAATAATATATTTTACAATGAAGAAAATATATTTTGTGATGAAATATATTTTGTCAAAAATTAATACACTGAGTAAAATGTTTTGTCAGTACTTCAATAGTAATAAAAATACATTTGACACAATTTTTTACGGTGATAAATTTTTTTTTTTCACTTATTGATTGATGTGACAGTATTTTTTGTGAGAAATTTTATAATGACAAAAATATATTTGCCAACATATTAAAAAGCATGACAAAAATAATTTTCACAAGACAATTATATTAAGAAAATAATGTTTGTCAAAATTATAATACGATAACAAATATTTTTATTACCATCTCAATAGTGACAAAATATATTTTTGTCAATAAATCTAAGAAGTGACATTATATTTTAGTAAAATAATTTTGAAAGGTGACAAAAGTGCTTTTTTATTAAAAATAAAATGGGACAATTTTTTTTTATCAAAATTATAATAGGGTAATAAATATTTTCATCACTATTTCTATAGTGACAAAATATATTTTTATCAAAAAATTTAGGAAGTGACATTATATTTTAAGTAAAAAAAAATTAAAGTGACGAAAAGTGCTTTTGCATTAAAAGTAAATTGGTACAAAAGCTTTTTTTGTTAAAGAATCTCAGAAGTGAAGAAAATATTTAGTCATAATCTAATGAGTGACCATGTTTTTTTTTTTTTCACCATTTTGATTAAAGACAAACTCATTTGTCATAATATATACTAATGTGTAGTGACAATTCTTTTTTTCAATTTAAAATAATTATGATGATCAAATTCACAATGTTACATTTGTTTTTGTGATAAATAATTTTCACCATCGTAATAGACCTCTGTAATGAAATATAAATTTTTTCATTATATTCTTTTTTTTTTTTTTAACTTTACACTGCATTTATAATTAGATGAAAATCACTTTTCAACTAAACATAAATAGAAACATAATAAATATAAAGTCAACAATGGTAAACAAAACGTATAAATTCAAAAGTTGCAAGAAAAAATTGAAGTCATACATAAACCAAGGTTTAATGCTTAGACAATAAAATGAAGTAAAAGTCAGATGACTAATCTATGCCCATAAAGCACTTGTTCATCTAGGCATTTGTCCATCCGCTTGTTTTTTCATAATTTCAATCTTAAAATAGAAAGGAAAAAAATTAATAAAAAAAAGGACACATTAAAGTCAATGATAATTTATTTTGTATGCATATTAAGTCATATTCTTACCTCTATGGTGAGAGATAGAGTTATCTTCGTCAACTCTTTGTTCATGCATTAATTCATCAATCATAAATTTGAATTGATTGTCACACTTCCACAAATTACTGATTGTTGCTTGCTAGACTTGTATTTGCTCTGTTAGCTCATCACTTCATTTTTCATGAGCAACTTTTTCAGCTTGTAAAAGAGCTTCTAATTCTACTTCTCTAGATCTCTTTGGTTTTACACCATAACCAAGTCCACGGACATAACCTACCTTGGGCTTTAAAACTTTTTCAAGAATTTCACGTCCAACATCTCAATACCATCCTCCTTTGCTTTTTCCCAAAAAGCTTTCGTTTGTTCAGGTATATAAAAACTGATACAAACTATAATATGTTATTAAAGTCTAATAAAGTGAAATTACTTACATAGTTTTCTTGAGCTTGTGAATGAATCCATGAACCATCGCTTTTATGATGCGTATCAAAATAAAGTTTCATTTCAATGACTTTTCATTGATTTTCTCTAAATTCTGTTCCAAATTGTCATTCAAGTTTTCCTCCTCACTTTCTTAGTTTAAAGTTGATACAAAAATTACATATGCATGCATATTTAAAAAAAATAATAAATAAGTTGATATATTTAAGTATAATAATAACTAATAATTAATCAAACATACCATTTCATACATGCATTGGTAATAAGACTTTGAACCTGAAGCATGTCGTACCTTCATCTTTTCCCGATTGTTTGTGTTTAATTTGCTTTGAACCTAAAATTAAGATAAAAAAATAAAATGTTATGCATTTTATTACAGAATATAAAATTAAAAAATTGATTAAGGGAGAAATAACATACCCTAAATGTTTCATCTTCAAAATGATGACATAACTTTTCCCAATTCTCTGCTTTATATTATCAAGAGGGTTTTAAGTGCTTCCTCGAAAGAAGTAAATTTCTTATAATGCATATGGCATCAATGTTTAAATGTAGTGAAATGCCTTGCCATTATTTTATCAACCAGTCTTTTGGTATGTGGATCTTCCCAATCCAAATTGAACTCATCCTATAAATTCCAAATTGAAAATCATATATAAAAATACTAATTGAACTAATAAATTAAAAAAAGAAAAAAAAATAGTTTATCTTACCTTAAGTTTTTCAAGAAGTGGCTTATTGAGTTCATCAGTCATGTCTTTCCAATAAAAAATTCTTTTTGGTAAAAAAAAAAAAAATTTGGTAAGTATACCTATCTCAATTTTAAAAAATTTTTCACAAGGACCAACTGGTAAATGCATTCCACTTTTTATTATAACTACGCCATTTTTCTTTCCTTCTTTCATCCTCTTTTTAACTTCAAAAGCTCTAGTCACACCACGACCTCTCATTTTTTCAAGAGAAGTTGTAATTTAAGAAATTTATTCAAATAGAATTTTATGAAAATGATAGTTTAATAAAATGCAAAACCAATTGATAATTTAAAACTTAAAAATGCATTAGCAATAATTATAATACCTTCACAATTCACTTAATCTGAAATGGTTGAATCATTTAACATATTTGATAAATCTTGAGCTGGTACTATAGGTGGTGCCTTTGAAGAGGGCAGTGCTCGAACTAAAAATGTAACTTTTTTTTTTGGTGTTTCCATGCTTTGAACATGTTGAATAGTTGGTAGAGTCCTATTATTTTTGCAAGTAGGTACAATTCTTGCAGTACCTTAAAACAAAAAACCACCACAAGTGTTTAAATATATATATATATATATATATATATATATATATCATTCCTTAAATAGGTAAACTAAATGAAACATATTATGTATTGCCATCCATGAAGATTAAAGAAAGAGAAAACTAAGGTGCATAGATATTATCAATTTCTATAATCAATAAAGGCACATTAGCAACTAATTATTATATTCTGTGAAATAAAGAATTCAGTATCCTATCCTAGCGTAAATTATTACTTCCATTTATTTATCTTCTATAATTACACAATACATAATATCTAGTTTCCCATTCCATTAACATCTTTGTAAGGAGAATTAGTTTTTGTTCTTTAATTTTCTTCTAATAAAATTCATTCTGGCAACCTATAATAAGAACAGTAGCGAAATTGCCATATATGTATTTTGGTGTTTGAATCATTAGGTAAAACTGTTAACTAATGCACTTGTTTTATTAATTAGATTATTAATTAATTAACTATACTTCTCTACTGCATAAAAGATTCAGCCTTTGAAGGAGGAATTTCATAAACTATCCTCAATCATTTCAATTGTTTTGTTACTTATAATCAAATAATTGTCATTTTTTTATCAATTAAGAGAAACAACAAAACAAACTCCTAATCTAAATATTAAATCTAAGTCAGCAATTTATAGCTTCTAAAATGCTTCACCACTTATCATTTCATGGAACCATGAACAAACATAGAAGAAATAACAAATGGGTATTCTTTATCTTGACCACAAATTACATAAGCATCCACAGAAATTGATGACATAATACATAATTAACAAGTAGAATAAAAAAAATGAATTTCACATGATAAAGAAACCTGGAAAAAGAAAATAACTAGCTAGCCAACCTTTCCCTAGTTGATAACACATTATGTAACACCCCCTTATTTAGTCTACAGTGAAACCAAGTAAGGAGATATCATATTCGGTGCACAGAGCACCTATCTCTGTGCCATTATTTGTATTTATTTATTTTCTTGCCAATTTATTTACAGTATAATTTAACTGCTTTTATTAAATGGAGAAACTATAAAAATTTTCCCTAAATTTTAACAATTCACCTGTTAAATTCTCAGTTTCTATATCATTTCCATCACATACAATCATCAATCCTCATTAATATCCGTTCTAAACCCAATTGCATGTACTCAAGAATATATTTAATTTACATTTATTACTAACCCACATGTGGCTAAATTAAGCTTACAAACTTATAATTACAATTTTCAAAAATGAAGTTTACATCATATTGTTTACATTATAATTATACACACCCATATGAGTAAAAATGTACAATGCGGAAGATGATGATGCATCTACCCAAAAGTCCGAGATGCGGTGACTCTGGACTTTTTTATAGATCGACTCTACCTCCTGACAGCCCCTATCTATACTTTATCTACTGTACCTATCATACCTTAACCCTCTGTAAGGCATAACATGATCCTGTAGTATACTTAATGAATTACTGACTACATCTACCGATAACCCATTAAATACACTACAAGGGATTTTAAAATAATTTTCTTACTTTTTGGAAGTGGTGAGCATTTTTTGTAGGAATTAAAAACATTTAATTGAAGTTGAAAAGCTATGTAAAATTTTTAACCAATTTTATTTTTTTGCAAATTCTGGAAAAATTTCGGCAGAGTGCTGGCAGTATTTGCAAAAACCGAAAATTTTACTTGTAGAGAAACACTCCCAAATATATCACTTCAACCCAATTGCAACCACCAAAACTCAAATCATCACAAATCCAACTAATCTCCATAATTCATGACAATTGCAAAACATTTAAGTAAATCCATTCTCATTACATTTAAATATAAAATTTGCAATCACAATTTAATTTACAGGCATAAAAATCCAAAAGGTAATATTATTATAATTTACTGTACAACTGCTCAATTTTACATACATACATATGACAATACCATATTTACATCAACAAAATCATAATGGGTATAAATAATATACCCATATAAAAATCTTCAAGTTGTGCTCCCCTATTATTGTAGCAGCTCACTCTGCTGCTATGTCCTTTTCCCTATCTGCGACAGCAAAAGAAGCTATCGCTGAGTATATTTTACTCAGTGGTGCACAATAAAATTGAAAAAGCTAAACATAAACCATTCATTATCAAATCATAATTTAAATATTACACAATCACATTTCATAATTTTCAAATCACATTTTTAACAAATCGCAATTTAAATATTTCACAATTTTCAAAGCTTAATATAACACAAATTTGATCAAACAATTTAATAAACACAGTATTGCCAATCAATAACACAACTTAGGCCATGGCACAATGTCACACCTTATCCCTGGTAAGGCATGACATGTTCCCATAACATACCTAATGAATTACCTAACTCCACCTACCGATAACCCATTAGTTATGTTACAAAGGATTTTAAAACAAATCATAGCTTTTTATCTTATCAATTCTTTTGTGGAAAACTGCATGAGAATAGTTAAAATTCCATGTAAATATTCATTACAAATAATGATAGACTAAATATTGTAAAAGTTATATTTTCATAAGTCACAAAATAAAATACAAATAGTTACAAACTCAAAATACTTTAGTAATGCAGTACTTTTTAATACAAACTGCTCAATGTCCGTACATCCATACATATAGGTACAAAATACATTCAAAGGAATCACAAGGGTATACCTAACGTAAAACCCACAATCAATACCAAAATGCTACTTCCAAGTTTCTCACTCGGCAACCTTCTCCTTACCCTTACTTGCGACAGCATAAAGAAGCTATCGCTGAGTATATCACTTAGTGGTTCACAACTAATAACTTTAAAACTTAAGGTAAAACACAATTTGTCAAAGCATAATAAATCACATTTTTCTTAAGCATGAAAACTTCATAATAGTTCTAAGTCCATAAGAGCCATTTATTAGAATAACATTTCAAAAGAGAAATCACACTTCATAAATCACAATTTACAAAGCATTAGTGTTGCAAACATCAACACACAGTTTAGGCCATGACACAAAATTTCACGATCAATGCCGTGTTGTACACCACGACAAAGTAATCTCAACCTCACTAACCATTATTAATGAGGGAAGTGCTAACCGTTATTAATGAGAGAAGGGCTAGCTAGCTAATGAGTACTCATATAGTTTTACCCCACTAACCGTTATTAATGGGAGACATAATCAATATCAATTATCAACCCCAAGTAGTTACATTACCGGGAGTTCGTAAAGTGATCACATGCTAACTGTGGTTTCAAAACAGTTTCCAAAATTTCTCACTCAACAATCACATTTATAAACCAATAAACACATTTAAATTCATCATAATATCCATATAAAGGTGGCAACACCCAAATTTCTTAAATGCAAGAGAAAAACTATATTTCAGTCAAAGTAAACTTGTTCAAAGCAAACACATTCAATTTAACACATTCTAAGCAATTTACAAGTTTAAAAACGAAGAAAATGTTAGTTGTGCACAAACCTTCAATAATTCTCCTTCCTTGTTACCTACTTCTCCTTATCCATTCCAACTTCTTTTTCTAATGAAAATACACAAATAGAATACCTCAATACTAATCTCAATTGCTGCTAAGAACTCATTGCATGCATGTCTAATGCATCCTAAGTTAGATTTGAAAATTTTAGAATATTTTAGTTTTGGGACAGCTTGGTGCCCCAATTTCAAACTAAATAAACCTTAAATGACCATAATTTAATACTACACACACCAATTTCACTCTCTAGCACCAAAACTCTAATTTTCCTATGAACCTTAATCTCCCATAATTAAATTTATGCACACTTCATGCAATTTCTTTGCCCCAGTCATGTATACTACTTCAACTAAGCTTAATCTCATCATAAATTTCATTCAAATACATCAAACTCTAACTTTTCTCCAATTTGGCCAAAACCCTAGTTTAGATTTCATACATGTTTTCTTTCATTTTCTTATGAAATTTCATGCTTTCTCATGTAAATTCATTACACCCAAACTTGATTCAAAGCATATTTGGTTAATCAAGCATGAAAGAGAGAGCTTACCTCATTTGATGATTTTTTCGACTTCCAATCTCTTCCAAATCTTGCTCTTCTTATTTTTAATCTTTCAATCAAAGATCTCTTTGATGTTTTCTTTTAATGGGCTATGGAATTTATGAAAGAAATTGAAGTGAATCAAGACTTGGAAGGGAAAACAATGGTGGAAGAAGATTGGAGAAGAAGAGAAAAGAAAAGAGAGGGAGAGGGAAGATGGGTGGTGGCATGGAAGAAGGGAAAGAAGGAGACTTTTCTGCTTTTATACTTATTTATTCCTTTTTAATTAAATAATTAAGTTTAATTGTTAAAAGGTCATAAGTCATTAATTTTAATTAGGTCAAAAATGGAATTTAAATTCTAGATTTTTGCCTCTTTTATTTTCTTTCCACTTTTACTCTAATTTTTCTCTCAATATTTCTTCATAATTTAATATTTTATTTTCATTTAATTAAATGGACATTTTGATCAAAAATCAACTCTTAAAGTGAATTGATCAAAATGCCCCTTATCGAGTCATAATCCCTCTTTTACAATATACCTGGTGAGTCCTTATATTTTTGGGTCACTTGAATTTTTATTGTATCTATCTCAATTAATTTTCTATTTATTTTTGGTCCTCAAAGTGTCTTTGAATAGTACTAGTCACGGACCAAAAATGGTACTATTCATAACTCGGAGGTTCGGGGTGTTACAATTCTCCCCTCCTTAAAAATAAATTTCATCCTCAAAATTTACCTAGTCTCAGTCTCTGAATAGCTGTGGGTGCTGTCTCCTCATGTCCTCCTCAAGCTCTCATGTAGCCTCCTGGCCTGAATGATGGTTCCACAGCACTTTCACTAGAGGTATTTGCTTGTTCCTCTGCTGCTTCACCTCATGTGCCATGATCTTTATGGGCTCTTCGTCATATGTCAAGTCTGGATTCACTTCGATCTCATCTACTAGCAAAATGTGAGAGGGGTCTTATCTGTACCTCCTCAACATGGAGACATAGAAGACATTGTGAATCTTTTCCAACTCTAGAGGCAATGCAAGTCTATATGCCAATGCACCCACTCTTTCCAGAACCTCATACGGCCCAATGAAGCGAGGACTTAGTTTCCCCTTTTTACCAAACCTCATGATCCTCTTCCATGGGGAAACTTTTAAGAACACCTTGTCACCCATACTGTACCGAATATCTCTTCTCTTTAGGTCAATGTAGGACTTTTGTCTATCCGTTGCAACTTTGAGTCTGTCTCTAATGAGCTTAACCTTTTCTTCCGTCTACTGCACTAATTCTAGGCTAATCAACTTCCTCTCATCCACTTCATCCCAACACAAGGGAGTTCTACACTTTGTGCCATAAAGTGCTTCATATGGAGGCATCCCGATGCTTGACTGATAACTGTTGTTGTAGGCAAATTCAATTAAAGGCAAGTGTGTGTCCCAACTCCCTTCAAACTCAATCACACAAGCCCGAAGCATATCCTCCAAAATCTGAATGATCCTTTCAAATTGGCCGTCTGTCTGTGGATGGAATGCTGTACTGAAGTTCAATCTAGTTCCTAGGGCTTTTTGGAGACTACCCCAGAATCTAGAAGTGAACCTTGGGTCTCTGTCCAACACAATAGACACTGACACTCTATGTAACCTCACAACATCATCAATGTACTGTTTGGCCAATCTTTCCAAGCTGTAATCCATCCTCACTAGCAAAAAGTATGCAGACTTGGTCAATCTATCAACAATAACCCAAACTGCATCATGATTCTTTTGTGTACGTGGAAGTCGTATTACGAAATCCATAGTGATTCTTTCCCATTTTCCACTCAGGAATTGGCAATGGCTGTAGCAACCCTACAGGCACTTGGTGTTTTGCCTTTACTTGCTGACTAATTAGGCATTTGGCAACATATTCTGCAATGTGTTTCTTCATTCCTCTCCACCAATAGTGCTTTTTCACACTTCTGTACATTTTGGTTCCATCGGGGTGCATTGCAAAAGGTGAATCATGTGCTTCCTTTAAAATGGTCTGCCTTAGTTCAACATTCTCAGGAATGCACATTCTGCCCTTATATAACAACAAGCTCTCATCATTTACTGATAATTCTAGTTTCTTGCCATCCCGAGCCTCTTCCATCAACTTCACATACTTATCATCCTTTTGTGCAACTGCTTTAATTTGTTCTGCCAGCATTGGCTTCACTTGCCAAGTAGCTACCATCTGCCCATCTTCATTAATCTCTAAATTAGCATGCAATGCCTTTAATTCATGCACCATGGACAAAGGAGAAGCCCTCAAACCAGCCATAGTCTT
This sequence comes from Hevea brasiliensis, assembly GCF_030052815.1. Lineage (NCBI taxonomy): Eukaryota > Viridiplantae > Streptophyta > Magnoliopsida > Malpighiales > Euphorbiaceae > Hevea > Hevea brasiliensis. Next base: position 70,358,967 of record NC_079494.1, read on the forward strand.
GCGACTTAAAGCATCAGCTGCAACATTTGCCTTTTTAGGCTGATAGTCTATCAAGCAATCATAATCTTTTATTAGCTCTAACCATCTCCTCTACCTCAAATTTAACTCCTTCTGTGTGCGCAAGTATTTCAAACTTTTATGATCTATGTTTATATAACATCTCTCTCCATACAAGTAATGTCTCCAGATCTTCAAGGCAAAGACAATGGCTGCTAGCTCCAAGTCATGTGTAGGATAATTCCTCTCATGCGGTTTAAGCTGGCGTGAAGCATAGGCAATGATGTTTCTATCTTGCATCAACACACAGCCTAATTCGTTATGAGAAGCATCACTGTATATGGTATACTCCTTACCCAAAGTGGGCAAGGTTAAAACTGGAGCTTCAGTTAAATGCCTCTTTAACTCATCAAAACTTTCCTGGCATCAATCAGTCCATTGAAATTTTACATCCTTCCTAAGTAGCTTGGTCAGTGGAGATGCTAGCATGGAGAATCCCTTCACAAACCTTCGGTAATACCTGGCCAAACCAAGGAAACTCCGAACTTCCGTGACATTTTTGGGTGGCTTCCAATTAAGAATGGCTTCAACTTTGCTAGGATCCACCTGGATACCTTTTGCAGATACAATATGCCCCAAAAATGAAATCTCCTTTAGCCAAAACTCACATTTCGACAGTTTGGCATACAACTGCTTCTCCCTCAAAGTCTGCAATACTATGCTCAAGTGCTTATCGTGTTCCTCTGCATTTTTTGAGTACACCAAAATATCATCAATGAACACCATAACAAACTGGTCCAAATATGGCCTGATGATAGTGTTCATCAGGCCCATAAAAACAGCTGGAGCATTAGTCAACCCGAATGGCATTACCAAGAACTCGTAGTGGCCATACCGAGTCCTAAAGGCAGTTTTAGGAATACTTTGCTCTTCCACCCTCAACTGGTAGTAGCCCGATCTCAAGTCAATTTTGGAGAATACAGTTGCATCCTTCAACTGATCAAACAAATCATCGATCTGTGGCAGAGGATATCTATTCTTTATGGTCACCTTATTCAACTGTCTGTAGTCTATGCATAGGCGGAGAGTTCCATCCTTTTTCTTCACAAATAATATTGGTGCTCCCCAAGGTGACACGCTAGGGCGGATGAAACCCTTATCTAACAATTCCTGCAATTGCACCTTCAACTCTTTCAACTTAGCAGGTGCCATCCTATAAGGAGTGATGGAGATTGGCTCCACACTAGGCATAGTCTCAATTTCAAACTGCACCTCTCTTTCCGAAGGCAATCCTGGCAATTCTTCCAGAAAGACATCCAGAAAATCCCATACCGTATGAATATCTTTAAGATCTGGACTCCCCACCTGGGTGTCTATCACATGAGCTAGATAAGCTTCACATCCATGTCTAATCATCTTTTTAGCAAGTGTAGCTGAAATGATGTTGGATGGCAATAATTGCCTCTCCCCATGTATCACTACGTCTGCATACTCAGGAAGACCAAAAGTGACTATCTTCAGTCTACAATCGATCATGGCGTGATGCTTGGCTAACTAATCCATGCCCAAGATGATATCATAATCTTGGAAGGGCATGTCAATTAAGTCTGTCAGGAATGTAAGTCCTTGGATCACCAAAGGACAATCCTTATACAATTTGTTCACCCTAACCTCTTGACCTAAAGGACTAGTCACTAGTACATCATAATCCAATTTCACACAAGGAATAGCAACAGAGCATGCAATACTGGTACTAGCATAAGAATGTGTAGAACTAGGGTCAAACAGCACATATACATCTCTATAAAAAATGGAGAAAGTACCAGCCACAACTTCTGATATCTCAGCTTCATCCCTCTGGCCCATGGTGTACACCCTGACTGGTGCACCACTTTGCTCTGGTTGTCTCACTGTGCCCTGGCTGCCAGAAGTGTTACCTCTACCCCTGCCTCTGCCTCTACTAGTTGTCTGTTGTCCTCTGGAAGCTGAACCTTGAACAGATCCCTCAGTGGTAGTAGGCGGCCCAGATCTGCGGGCACTAGTGCAATCTCTAGCAAAATGCTCACTTCCACCATAGTTGTAACAGGCTCCTATTGCCTTATAACATACTCCTCCATGAGTCCTGCTACAAGTCTCACAAGCACGGGTAGGAAAGGAACCCTTAGATGTCTGCTGTCCTGATCTAGGTGGCCTCTGCCCTGAGAATCTTCCCCTACTAGATCCTCCGTTACTTGGTCCCCCAAAGCTCTTCCTCTTACCCGAATTGTTACTAGGATTCTGACCTGTAGGCTTACTGCTCTTTTCTTTTTCAGTGGTTACCTTCTCAGATGCCCCTTCCAGTTCTAACCTTTCCAAATCAAGGGCCTGTGATATCAACCCAGAGAAGTTGTCATGACGAAACCCAACCGCTTGTAATCTCAAACTAGGCCTCAAACCGTTTGCATCTGTCTCTACTGGTAGTGAGTAGGCTTCCAACATAGTGGCTGACGCGAGAAAAGTCTCTCTCATACTCGGCTACAGTCTTATTCCCTTGCTTCAAATTGAGAAACTCCTGTAGTTTCATATCCATATAGGTATCAGGAACATACTTCTTTCTAAACTCCCTTAGAAAGTCATCCCATGTCAGCACAGGGGGCTCAACCAAACTGTGAGAAATGGTCTTCCACCACTCATATGCATCTCCATGCAGTAGAGAGACCGAGTATTCGAACTTCAAATCATCAGTGCAGTGCAGTTCTTGAATACCCTCTCCATCCGTTCTAACCATTGCTCAGCTTCCAGTGGGTCCACTGTACCCTTAAACTCTGTTGCCCCATACTTCATTAACTTGTCATATTGTCTGGTTGGGGATGGTGGTTGCACTGGAGGTGCTTGCACAGGAGCTTGGACTGGTATATTGCCAGCCATTTGCTGAAATAGTGCAGCCATCTCACGAGCGAATCGAGCAGAAATTGCATGGGTGGGATGGGTGCAATGATCCATCGCATTCTCGAGGAGTTAGGGCTTCCCCATACCTCACTCATCGATTGCTCTCTTGTGTGATCCCCTCTTCCATATGAATCACAAAGAATCCTACTCCTCGGATCAGAACACCCTCCCAGAACCACTCAGTACATCCTACTGCTCCGTGACTGTTGGTCGGTCCCATGACCTAGAATGTCCTAAAAATATTTAAACAAAAGTCAGGAACCATAATTAACTCAAATATTAATAAGAAAAATTTAGTAAAAATTTTAGAAATAAAATACAACCGAGTTAAATGAGCCGGTGCCCTAGCGATGGGTAACCGGAGGGAAGTTGCGGTTCTCGCAACGAGGAGCCCTAGACCCGGGGGAAAAATTATAAAATAATTTTTGGGACTCCAGAGAAGGGTAATTGAGGTTCCTATGGCATTAGAATGCCAAGAAAATACCTAGAAAAAATTTTCAATCGGTACAGACAATTTTGACCCGTTAAGCCAAACGGAGGGCATTTTGGTCATTTCGCCTTCCGAGGTGATTTTTGGCCGACTTGTCCAGTTGAGTAAATAATTAATATGACATAAAATATGAAGAAATATTACTAGAAATGAAATTTGAAATGAGTAGTGAAAGAAAAGAAAATAAAATGCAAAATAATGCAAAAATGACATCATTTAAAATTTTTCAACCAATCAAATTTAAGCCATTATTTGACTAACTATTAAAAGTGATAAGAGAAGACTAAATTAACAAATTTCAGCAGCCATTCTCCCTTTCAAGAAAGACCAGCCGAAACTTCCTCAACCCTTCCTCCATTGATGTTCAATTCAAGCTTCAAATTCCATACTTCCTCACCCTAAAACCCTAGAAACTCTTCACTAAAATTTGCCCTAGAACCTTGCTAAAGCCTTTGGCAGCCAAGAAGGAGAAAGAAATTGGAGTTTAGAGGCTTGGAAAAATCTGCCCAAACAAGGTTAGTGCATATATACATCTAAAGCTTTTTAAATTCTATGTTAGAGACTTGGAATAAGTAGGAATTTGTGACTAAAATGAATGAAATCTATGTCTATCCATGCCCTAGGTTTCGGCAGCCCTATTGAATAAAAAGGAATGAGTGTTTTGATGGACTTAAAGTGGACTAGAGATCAAGATTAAACCATGTATGCATGTGATTATGGAATGAGATAGTTAATTAAAGCATGTTGTAAAAATTCATATGGAAATTAGGGTTTGGAAAGGTGAAAGTGTGACTTGGCTTAGGAAATTGTTAGGGCACATTGTAATGGTCAATTAGTGACCATTTTAGATGTGTTGACCATAAATGGGACAGAAAAATGAGATTGCAAAGTGAGGATTGCAGGCTGCCTAGGACAGCAGCATAGGGACTGAAAATTCAGTCCCATTGCACTGCCATAACTTGGGCAGTGGTAGTCCAATTGGTGTTTGGCCAATTGGACATGAAACTAGGCTTATAATGGCACATTTTTGCTGAAGAAACCATGCCCAAAAGACCAAAGCAAAAGGGTCAAAACTCAGCCACAATCCGGATGCCCTGCACTGAATTCTGCAGAATTTGCCAAATGAACAGTAACTGTTCATTTGGCCATAAATCACTGTAGATTTGGTCAATTGGCCTGAAATTTTTACAGCAATAATTTAAGACATAGACAAACAACTTTCATGAAGGAACCTACCCCAAATTATGGCCAGAACCCATTCAACCAAGTGACTCAAGTTACTGTTCATGCACTGTAGATATGGTAAATTTCTGCAGAATACATATCCGGACAGCTTGGGTTTTTGAGCCATATCTGGAGCTACAAAACTCCAAATGGAGTGATTCAAAAAAGGAAATTCAACTAGACAAAATAAGGAACAACTTTCATGTTTTACATTTCCTCAAATTCTAAAAGTAACAGTGTCCAATGGAACAGTGAAGTTGACTCACCAAAATTGAAAAATCTGTTTGTGTTGAGTTACACTTTGGAATGGCAAAAACACTTAATGCCAACAAGTTTTAAATACCAAATGTGGTATGTTGGGAGTGCCAAAGTTGATGTACACATTTTTATTCTAAAAGTCAACATTTTTGTTGACCAATGATGAATAGTAACACCAAAAAAATTGAAATTCACAAATTGACAAATTTAAGAGTTTCAAATGCCCTAGTATACCTAACAAGATTGGTTTGGATAGTTTGGCATGCCAATAGGGTTCAGTTAGCAGTACTGCACATGGCAAAAATGCCATTCTGTGATTTCATGGCTTTTAGCCATTCTGACTTTGTATTGAGACTTGGCCTTGTGCCGGATATTATTTACAGCTTGTTAGCTGTTCTGTTGCACACCGGGAGATACGTATGTGACCGATGGTGTGACGGCCCGAGGTACTAGGTACCCAGTGCCAGTTTACCCGTTATCCAGTCCAGTCATCTAGTGTAGGTTACTTGGGGCAACCAAATGAATAAAAGTGAACAACGTAAATGAAACAATGAATATATCAATACCAAACAAAGAAAGCATACACATTCTATACACATTTATTTTCTTGCTATTTTCTTTTATTATATTATTGCACCACTAAGCATTATTGCTTAGGGCGTTGCTTTTGCCACGCGTAGGTACTGGAGATTCCAATCGCGAGCCCAGTAGACCACAGACTAGGTGAGTCCATCCGGCAGTTCTGCTCAGTGTCCGTGTCACCTCGTCACCTGCAGTGCATTGGTAGGACACTAGATGTCATTTTGTCATTTTGTAACTAACTTTTTATTTTCTCATATGTATTTGGGATTTATGTAATGTGTTTTGAGGTTCATGTAAATAATAAAGATTTATGGTTATGTATGGTATTAATTTGAGTATTTAATGGTTGTTTATATATGAGAACCCTGAGAAAGGGATGTTTTGAGAAATGAAAAGGTTGTTGAGACCTGAAATTGACAAATTATTGAGATATTGATATTGAGTTTTGTTGATAATATTGGAGTTGAGTATGAATGAAATTGTATATTGAAGTGTTTTTAACAGTTCAAGAACTGTTTTCTCCATTTTTAGCCGGTACTCCGCCGGATTTTCCTTAAAATCTTCGGAACCTCAAATGAATAATACTTTTGATAAATGGTTAAAACAAATCATATTTCATAAATTAACTTCAAAAGCATGACACAAATTAAGTAAGGTATATTAGAGAGTGCCAGTACACCGTGTGGCATTACTTACTCTGTATACTGTACGGGTAAGGGGTGTCACATTTAGTGGTATCGAGCACGGTTTAGGCGTTTCTGGGCCTAGATTGAGTCCATACCATGCATTGCATTTGTAAGAGTCGAGGTGACACTAATGCAGATCTGTTTATCTTTCTTATTTTGAATAGGATATGGATCCTTCATCTCAGAGAGCCGTTGAGGAGGAAGTGGAGAGTCATGCTCCACCTGCAGCAGCTGAGACTGGGGGCATGAGAGAATCTGCTCCACCAGCTCAAGCAGAGCCTCGCCACCTCCACAGCCATGTTCCAACAAATGGCCGACTTTTTAGACAAATGGCCGGTAATGCCAAGACCACCACCACCACCACTCCACAAAGTAAATCACACCGAAAGGCTAAGGAAGTTTGGAGTGGACTTCTATGGCAAGAGAGAAGATGACTCATTGCAGTAGAATTGGTTGAACAGAACAGGCGAGTCTTAAAACAACTCCATCGCACCCAGAGCGTAACTTAGAAGCCGCTATATCCTTGTTACAAGACGATGCCTACGGATGGTGGGACACCGTGTCCAGTGAAGTGTAGCCCAAGTCAGAATTTGGGACTTCTTCCTCTCTGAGTTCAAGAAGAAATATGTGGGTACTGTATACCTGGAAGAGAGAAGAAGAGAGTTCATTAATCTGAGACAGAGACAGCTGTCAGTGGCCGAGTATGAGAAGGAGTTTGTTCGGTTAAGCCGCTATGGAAGGGAAATAGTCCCTAACGGCCGTGAAAGGTGTAAGAGATTTGAAGAGGGACTGAATGACAATATCAAGATACAGCTCACTGCCTTGGGAATTACAGAATTTAGCAAGCTAGTGGAAGCTGCAATAAGAGTTGAAAAAGTAAGAATTAGTGAGTGGACTAGAAGAGAGAGACAACAGAAGAGGGGACCGGGTCAGTCTAGTTCAGCTCCTGCATCAGGGAAGAAGTTCAAGGGTCCTCCAGACAAAGTTCAGCTCACCACAGGCTGTGGTCGGTCTTAGGGGCCCAGGCCACAGTTCACCCCTAGGAGAGGTCAGTCCACACCATCAGTGGGCATCTCTCCAGGGATGGGGTTCAGGGGACCAGCCCCAGCATCTCCGACATGTCCACACTGTCAGAAATGGCACAAGGGGGAATGTTGGAGAGTGATCGTGCTTGCTTGAGATGTGGGTCGGCGTAACATCAATCGAGGAACCGCCACGCAGAACTACTACAGCTTGCTCCGACACAAGTAGCAGACCTACTCCCGCACCACCAAGGGGTAGAAGGTCGGGTAAATCCGTGTGGGACCATCTCGCAGGCCTACATCCGAGCCAGAGAGGCCGATAATGCACCACCTGCCGTAAATTATGCCCCGAGAGCTCGGGAGGAGCAAGATGCCCCGACGTCATCGAGTGCGTTCTCCTCTACACTACACTGTGCATGCATTGGTGGATCCAGATCCACTCATTCATACATCCGCATCAATCTACCCGTAGAAAGGGGGATATCGGTAGGGAGAGTGACCAAGACATTCTCGTCACTAATCCATTGGGTCACAAAGGTGGTAGTGAACAAGGTATACAAGGGTTGCCCTTTAAGGATTCAGGTATGAATTCTTGGCACTTGATTGAGTTACCCTTCCATGAGTTTGACGTGATTTTGGGAATGGACTGGTTGTCACGTCATCAGGCAATAGTTGATTGCAAATTGAAGAGAATTTCTTTGAAAACCCCTGAGGGTAATGAGATCATAGTTGTGGGGGAAAGGACAGATTTCTTGTCCAATGTCATCTCAGCCACAGTTGCAAGAAGAATGATGAGAAAAGGCTGTGAAGCCTACCTAGCACATGTGGTGGATACTAGGCAGGCTAAGCCAAACCTGAGTGACATACCCACAGTGAGAGACTTCCCAGAAGTATTTCCTGAAGAGTTGCCTGGTTTGCCACCAGAAAGGGAAGTCGAGTTTGCTATTGAAACACTGCCGGGTACAGCACCCATTTCTATTTCTCCTTATAGGATGGCACCCACTGAATTGAGGGAGTTGAAAACTCAATTGCAAGAGTTGCTAGATAAGGGGTTCATACGCCCCAGTGTGTCACCATGGGGAGCTCCAGTGCTGTTCGTGAAAAAGAAGAATGGGACTTTGAGACTTTGTATTGATTACCGGCAGTTGAATAAAGTGACTGTGAAGAACAAGTATCCGTTGCCTAGAATTGATGATCTGTTTGATCAGCTGAAGGGAGCAGGAGTATTTTCTAAGATTGATCTCAGATCAGGGTATCATCAGCTGAGGGTGAAAGATGTAGATGTGCCCAAGACTGCATTCAGGACCCGGTATGGGCATTATGAGTTTCTGGTGATGCCCTTTGGCCTAATAAATGCACCAGCGGCATTCATGGACCTTATGAACCGTATCTTTCATCCACACTTAGATCGGTTTGTAGTGGTCTTTATTGATGATATTTTGGTGTATTCCAAGACCAGTGAAGAACATGATGAGCATTTGAGGATTGTTCTGCAAACCCTGAGAGAAAAGAAGCTGTATGCTAACTAGACCAAGTGGGACTTTTGGTTGAATGAGATTGCATTCCTTCGACACAAAGTGTCACCGATGGGATTAGGGTGGATCCCAAGAAAATAGAAGCAGTGATGGAATGGAAGCCTCCCAGGAATACAACTGAGGTCAGAAGTTTCTTGGGGCTAGCTGGGTATTACAGGAGATTTGTGAAGGGATTTTCCCTAATAGCTGCTTCAATGACCAAGTTGTTACACAAGAATGTCAGATTTGACTGGAATGACAAGTGTCAAACCAGTTTTGAGAAGTTGAAGGCTATGTTGACCGAGGCACCAGTGTTAACACAGCCGGTGTCAGGAAAGGACTTTGTGGTCTACAGTGATGCCTCACATAATGGGTTAGGGTGTGTGTTGATGCAAGAGGGGAAAGTGATCGCCTATGCTTCCAGACAGCTAAGGCCACATGAACAGAATTACCCTACCCATGATTTAGAGCTTGTAGCAATTATCTTCGCACTGAAGATATGGAGGCATTACTTGTATGGTGAAAAGTGCTACATTTACACAGACCACAAGAGTCTAAAATATTTGCCAACCCAGAAGGAGCTCAACCTTAGACAGAGGCGATGGATTGAGTTCCTAAAGGATTATGATTGTGTAATTGACTACCATCCTGGGAAGGCAAATGTAGTTGCGGATGCTTTGAGCAGAAAATCCATGACAGCTTTGAGATCATTGAATACCCGTCTAACTTTGATTCGAGATGGAGCTATCTTGGCTGAGTTGCAAGTGAGGCCAAACCTGCTACAGCAGATTTTAGATGGGCAGAAGGTAGATGAGAAGCTAATGGCCATTATGAGCAAAATCCCAGAGGGAAAAGCAACTGACTATGGGGTGAAAGCTGATGGGTGTCTGTATTACAAAGGAAGACTGTGTGTACCAGATGATGGGCAATTGAAAGCTAGTATTCTAAAAGAGGCACACACTAGTGTATATGCTATGCACCCAGGAAGTACAAAGATGTATCATGACCTGAAGCTTCAGTATTGGTGGCCTGGTATGAAAAAGGACATAGCTGACTATGTGACTAAATGCTTGACATGTCAGCAAGTCAAGGCAGAACATCAAGTTCCATCGGGTTTGCTACAGCCTATACGCATACCTGAATGGAAGTGGGATCGGGTCACCATGGATTTTGTAAGTGGTCTACCTCTCACCCTAAGAAACATGATGCAGATGGGTGATAGTTGATAGATTGACAAAGTCAAGACACTTTCTCGCCGATTAGACCGACTACTCACTAGAGAGATTAGCGAATTGTATATCGCTGAGATAGTTAGATCGCATGGAATTCCACTTTCCATCATATCTGATCGAGACCCAAGGTTTACATCGAGATTTTGGAAGAAGTTGCATGAATCCTTGGGTACACAACTCCATTTCAGCACAGCTTTCCATCCTCAGACGGATGGGCAATCTGAAAGAGTAATCCAGGTAAACAATTGAAACCAATGAAATTGATACAAATATTGAATTGAAATGATAACAATAACGTGAAATACTTGTCAGGTCCTTGAGGATATGCTGAGGAGTTGTGTCATTGAGTTTGAGGGAAGTCGATAGATACCTCCCAATCGCGTAATTTGCATACAACAATAGCTACCAAGCTAGTATTCAAATGGCCCCGTATGAAGCAATCGTATGGAAGAAAATGTAGAACTCAGCAGGCCGGACTGAATTGGGCGAAGACAAATCGTAGGGCTGCACTGTGAAACAGCCGAGGAGAAGGTGAAATCAATCAAAGCCAACTTGAAGGTTGCCTCGCATGCATGTAAATCCTATGCCGACCTGAAGAGAAAAGAAATAGAATATGGGGTTGGCGACAAAGTGTTCCTCAAGGTGTCACCATGGAAGAAGGTATTGAGGTTTGGAAGGAAAGGTAAGTTAAGCCCTAGGTTCATTGGCCCATATGAAGTCATTGAACGTGTGGGTCCAGTGGCCTATAGGCTAGCTTTACCACCGAGTGGACAAGATCCACAATGTGTTCCACGTGTTCATGCTCGTAAGATATCGCTCAGATCCTTCACATGTCATCTCCAGAGAAGAAATTGAAATACGACGGATTTGACATATGAAGAGGAACCTCTACGGATCTTGGCTCGGGAAGTGAAAGAGTTGAGAAGCAAGCAAATTCCATTGGTGAAAGTGCTTTGGAGGCACCACAACACCGAGGAGGCAACTTGGGAAAGTGAAGAGACGATGAGGCAACAGTTCCCTCAACTGTTTGCATCAGGTAAATTTCGAGGACGAAATTTAAATTAGAGGGGAAGAGTTGTAACACCCTCCCAGAACCACTCAGTACATCCTACTGCTCCGGTGACTGGTCGGTCCCATGGACGGCTAGAATGTCCTAAAAATATTTAAACAAAAGTCAGAACCATAATTAACTCAAATATTAATAAGAAAAATTTAGTAAAAATTTTAGAAATAAAATACAACCGAGTTAAATGAGCTAGGTGCCTAGCGATGGGTAATCGAGGGAAGTTGGTTCTCGCAACGAGGAGCCCTAGACCCGGGGAAAAAATTATAAAATAATTTTTGGGACTCCAGAGAAGGGTAATTGAGGTTCCTATGGCATTAGAATGCCAAGAAAATACCTAGAAAAATTTTTCAATCGGTACAGACAATTTTGACCCGTTAAGCCAAACGGAGGGCATTTTGGTCATTTCGCCTTCCGAGGTGATTTTTGGCCGACTTGTCCAGTTGAGTAAATAATTAATATGACATAAAATATGAAGAAATATTACTAGAAATGAAATTTGAAATGAGTAGTGAAAGAAAAGAAAATAAAATGCAAAATAATGCAAAAATGACATCATTTAAAATTTTTCAACCAATCAAATTTAAGCCATTATTTGACTAACTATTAAAAGTGATAAGAGAAGACTAAATTAACAAATTTCAGCAGCCATTCTCCCTTTCAAGAAAGACCAGCCGAAACTTCCTCAACCCTTCCTCCATTGATGTTCAATTCAAGCTTCAAATTCCATACTTCCTCACCCTAAAACCCTAGAAACTCTTCACTAAAATTTGCCCTAGAACCTTGCTAAAGCCTTTGGCAGCCAAGAAGGAGAAAGAAATTGGAGTTTAGAGGCTTGGAAAAATCTGCCCAAACAAGGTTAGTGCATATATACATCTAAAGCTTTTTAAATTCTATGTTAGAGACTTGGAATAAGTAGGAATTTGTGACTAAAATGAATGAAATCTATGTCTATCCATGCCCTAGGTTTCGGCAGCCCTATTGAATAAAAAGGAATGAGTGTTTTGATGGACTTAAAGTGGACTAGAGATCAAGATTAAACCATGTATGCATGTGATTATGGAATGAGATAGTTAATTAAAGCATGTTGTAAAAATTCATATGGAAATTAGGGTTTGGAAAGGTGAAAGTGTGACTTGGCTTAGGAAATTGTTAGGGCACATTGTAATGGTCAATTAGTGACCATTTTAGATGTGTTGACCATAAATGGGACAGAAAAATGAGATTGCAAAGTGAGGATTGCAGGCTGCCTAGGACAGCATAGGGACTGAAAATTCAGTCCCATTGCACTGCCATAACTTGGGCAGTGGTAGTCCAATTGGTGTTTGGCCAATTGGACATGAAACTAGGCTTATAATGGCACATTTTTGCTGAAGAAACCATGCCCAAAAGACCAAAGCAAAAGGGTCAAAACTCAGCCACAATCCGGATGCCCTGCACTGAATTCTGCAGAATTTGCCAAATGAACAGTAACTGTTCATTTGGCCATAAATCACTGTAGATTTGGTCAATTGGCCTGAAATTTTTACAGCAATAATTTAAGACATAGACAAACAACTTTCATGAAGGAACCTACCCCAAATTATGGCCAGAACCCATTCAACCAAGTGACTCAAGTTACTGTTCATGCACTGTAGATATGGTAAATTTCTGCAGAATACATATCCGGACAGCTTGGGTTTTTGAGCCATATCTGGAGCTACAAAACTCCAAATGGAGTGATTCAAAAAAGGAAATTCAACTAGACAAAATAAGGAACAACTTTCATGTTTTACATTTCCTCAAATTCTAACAGTAACAGTGTCCGATGGAACAGTGAAGTTGACTCACCAAAATTGAAAAATCTGTTTGTGTTGAGTTACACTTTGGAATGGCAAAAACACTTAATGCCAACAAGTTTTAAATACCAAATGTGGTATGTTGGGAGTGCCAAAGTTGATGTACAGATTTTTATTCTAAAAGTCAACATTTTTGTTGACCAATGATGAATAGTAACACCAAAAAAAATTGAAATTCACAAATTGACAAATTTAAGAGTTTCAAATGCCCTAGTATACCTAACAAGATTGGTTTGGATAGTTTGGCATGCCAATAGGGTTCGATTAGCAAGATCGCACATGGCAAAAATGCCATTCTGTGATTTCATGGCTTTTAGCCATTCTGACTTTGTATTGAGACTTGGCCTTGTGCGGATATTATTTACGACTTGTTAGCCGCTCATGCACACCGGAGATACGTATGTGACCGATGGTGTGACGGCCCGAGGTACTAGGTACCCAAAGTGCGGTTACCCGTTATCCAAATTAGTCATCTAGTGTAGGTTACTTGGGGCAACCAAATGAATAAAAGTGAACAACGTAAATGAAACAATGAATATATCAATACCAAACAAAGAAAGCATACACATTCTATACACATTTATTTTCTTGCTATTTTCTTTTATTATATTATTGCACCACTAAGCATTATTGCTTAGCGCGTTGCTTTTGCCACGCCGTAGGTACCGGAGATTCCGATCGCGAGCCCAGAGACCACGATCGGGTGAGTCCATCCGGCAGCTTCGCTGTCCGTGTCACCTCGTCACCTGCAGTGCATTGGTAGGACACTAGATGTCATTTTGTCATTTTGTAACTAACTTTTTATTTTCTCATATGTATTTAGGATTTATGTAATGTATTTTGAGGTTCATGTAAATAATAAAGATTTATGGTCATGTATGGTATTAATTTGAGTATTTAATGGTTGTTTATATATGAGAACCCTGAGAAAGGGATGTTTTGAGAAATGAAAAGGTTGTTGAGACCTGAAATTGACAAATTATTGAGATATTGATATTGAGTTTTGTTGATAATATTGGAGTTGAGTATGAATGAAATTATATATTGGAAGTGTTTTTAACAGGTTCCGAAGAACTGTTTTCTCCATTTTTAGCCGGTACTCTGCCGGATTTTCCTTAAAATCTTCGGAACCTCAAATGAATAATACTTTTGATAAATGGTTAAAACAAATCATATTTCATAAATTAACTTCAAAAGCATGACACAAATTAAGTAAGGTATATTAGAGAGTGCCAGTACACCGTGTGGCATTACTTACTCGGGTATACTGTACACGGGTAAGGGGTGTCACATGGACAACCAACACAAGGAGATTTCCCTCCATTAGTCCATATTTATGATGTAATGCACTATATGTATCAATTAATAACAGTTGAGCAGTTGTATTTATCAAAAATTTTCAAATATGCAATTTCAAAACTTGTATAAAAACCAAAGCTCTGATACCACTAAAACATGTCACACCTTATCCTTGGTAAGCCATGATATGTTCTCGTAGCATACCTAATAAATTACCGAACTCCACCTACCGATAACCCATTAGTTTTGTTACAAAGAATTTTAAAACAAATCATAACTTTTTATCTTATCAATTCTTTTGCGGAAAACTGCATGAGAATAGTTAAAATTCCATGCAAACATTCATTGAAAATAATGATAGACTAAATATTGCAAAAGTTACATTTTCATAAGTCTCAAAATAAAATACAAATAGTTACAAACTCAAAATACTTTAGTAATGCAGTACTTTTTAATATAAACTACTCAATGTCCGTACATCCATACATATAGGTACAAAATACATCCAAAGGAATCACAAGGGTATACCTAACGTAAAACCCACAATCAATACCAAAATGCTGCTTCCAAGTCTCTCACTCGGCAGCCTTCTCCTTACTCTTACCCGCGACAGCATAAGAAAGCTATCGCTGAGTATATCACTCAGTGGTGCACAATTAATAACTTTAAAACTTAAGATAAAACACAATTTGTCAAAGCATAATAAATCACATTTTTCTTAAGCATGAAAACTTCACAATAATTCTAAGTCCATAAGAACCATTTATTGGAATAACATTTCAAAAGAGAAATCACACTTCATAAATCACAATTCACAAAGCATTAGTGTTGCCAACATCAACACACAGTTTAGGCCATGATACAAAATTTCACGATCAGTGTTGTGTTGTACCCCATGACAAAGCAATCTCAACCTCACTAACCGTTATTAATGAGGGAAGGGCTAGCTAGCTAGCTAATGAGTACTCATATAGTCTTACCCCACTAACCGTTATTAATGGGAGACATATTCAATATCAATTATCAACGCCAAGTAGCCGTTACTACTGGGGAGTTCCAAAAGGGACTGTCATGCTAACTGTGGTTTCAAAACAGTTTCCAAAAATTTCCCACTCAACAATCACATTTATAAATCAATAAACACATTTAAATTCATCATAATATCCACATAAAGGTGGCAACACCCAAATTTCTTAAATGCAAGAGAAAAATCATATTTTAGTCAAAGTAAACTCGTTCAAAGCAAACTCGTTCAAAGCAAACTCATTCAATTTAACATATTCTAAGCAATTTACAAGTTTAAAAACGAAGAAAAGGTTAGTTGTGCACAAACCTTCAATAATTCTCCTTCCTTGTTACCTACTTCTCCTTGTCCGTTCCAATTTCTTTTTCTACTGAAAATAAACAAATAGAATACCTAAATACCAATCTCAATTGCTGCTAAGAACTCATTGCATGCATGTCTAATGCATCCCAAGTTAGCTTTGAAAATTTTAGAATATTTTGGTTTTGAGACAGCTTGGTGCCCTAATCTTTGAACCCAATTTTTACCTAGTTTCGATCATAATTTGGTGAGGTGTTCTTCATGAAAATTGTTCTTTTAGGCCTTAACTTTATTTTCCTTTTTGAATCGCCTAATTCAGAGCTGTGTAGCTCAAGTTATGATGAAAATACAGTTACTGTTCACGTCACTGTTCATCCTGCAGATTCAGTTCAGGCAGATTTATCGATCCAACTTGGTTCAGTAATTTGATCAAGTTAAGTCCATAATTTGGTCTAATGTTCTTCATACGAAATGTTCTACTATGTCTTAGGTTTCCATCGGTTCAAGAATCGTCTAAATCGGAGTTTTCTATAGAGAGTTATGGCCATGCAAATTTACTGTTCATATGGTAAATCTGCAATTCTGTAGATTCGGTGATTCAAATTTGATCAGCAATTTGATTGGGTTAGGTCCATAATTTGGCCTCAAGTTCTTCATATGAAATGTTCTAATATGTCTTATTTTCCATCGATTCAAGAATTGCCTAAATCGGAGTTTTCTAGAGAGAGTTATGGCCATGCAAATTTACTGTTCATATGGTAAATCTGCAATTCTACAAATTCGGTGATTCAAATTTGCTCAGCAATTGGATTGGGTTAAGTCCATAATTTGGCCTCAAGTTCTTCATATGAAATGTTCTCCTATGTCTTAGGATTCCATTGGTTCAAGAATCGCCTAAATCGAAGTTTTCTAGAGAGATTTATGGCCATGCAAAGTTTACTGTTCATATGATAAATCTGCAATTCTGCAGATTCGGTGATTCAACTTTGCTCAGCAATTTGATTGGGTTAAGTCCATGATTTGGTCTCAAGTTCTTCATATGAAATGTTCTACTATGTCTTAGGTTTCCATCGGTTTAAGAATCGCCTAAATCGGAGTTTTCTAGAGAGAGTTATAGCCATGTAAATTTTATTGTTCATATAGTCAAATTCTGCAGGTTCCAGAATTTTGTCCCTAAGTTCAAGGCTCATTTCGGATAGCTTAAGGTCATTTTCAGGACAGGGTATCCTCACAAAAATTCTAGCCCTACCTCTTAAGTTTCATTTTCAATTGGTTTCACACCAATTGGAGTTGTGTAGCTCAATTTATGGGCTGTCAAACACACTGAACTCATTGTACAAATTCTGCCCTAGGTTCAAAATTTTCATTTCTTCAATTATTCCCACTAACCAACCTCAATTCACATTTAATTCATCCAAAATGACTATAATTTAGCATTGACACATCAATGGCACTTCCTAGTACAAACCCCATAATTTTCAAAATACCAAAGTTTGCAATTTTCCCTAATCCTACCAATTTCATTATCTCCATTCATCAACCCCATGTCAATTCAAACTAAATAAACCTCAAATGACCATATTTTAATACTACACACACCAATTTCACTCTCTAGCACCAAAACTCCAATTTTCCCATGAACCTTAATCTCCCATAATTAAATTTATGCACATTTCATGCAATTTCTTTGCCCCAATCATGTATACTACTTCAACTAATCTTAATCTCATCATAAATTTTATTCAAAGACATCAAACCCTAACTTTTCTCCAATTTGGCCAAAACCCTAGTTTAGATTCCATACATGTTTTCTTTCATTTTCTTATGAAATTTCATGCTTTCTCATGTAAATTCATCATACCCAAACTTGATTCAAAGCATATTTGGTTAATCAAGCATGAAAGAGAGAGCTTACCTCACTTGATGATTTTTCCCACTTCCAATCTCTTCCAAATCTTGCTCTTCTTGTTTTTAATCTCTCAATCAAAGATCTCTTTGATGTTTTCTTTTAGTGGGCTATGGAATTTATGAAGGGAATTGAAGTGAATCAAGACTTGGAAGGGAAAACAATGGTGGAAGAAGATTGGAGAAGAAGAGAAAAGAAAAGAGAGGGAGAGGGAAGATGGGTGGTGGCATGGAAGAAGGGAAAGAAAGAGACTTGTCTTCTTTTATACTTATTTATTCCTTTTTAATTAAACAATTAAGTTTAATTGTCAAAAGCCCATAAGTCATTAATTTTAATTAGGTTAAAAATGGAATTTAAATTCTAGATTTTTGCCTCTTTTATTTTCTTTCCACTTTTACTCTAATTTTTCCCTCAATATTTCTTCATAATTTAATATTTTATTTTCATTTAATTAAATTAACATTTTGGTCAAAAATCAACTCTTAAAGTGAATTGACCAAAATGCTCTTTATCGGATCATAATCCCTCTTTTACAATATACCTGGTGAGTCCTTATAATTTTGGGTCACTTGAATTTTTATTGTGTCTATCTCAATTAATTTTCTATTTATTTTTGGTCCTCAAGGTGTCTTTGAATAGTACTAGTCACGGATCAAAAATGATACTATTCATAACTCGGGGGTTCAGGGTGTTACACACAAAATTTTCAAATATGCCATGTTGTACACCACGATAAGGCAAACTCACCCTACTAATCGAAATCAATGAGGGAGGTGGCTAGCTAGCTAATGAGTACTCATCTAAACTCACCTCAGACTGGCAAGCCAGAGAGGGAGGAAAATGATCAAATATCAAACTTAACCCCACAAGTGGAGAAGGAATATAGTAAGGGACTGCCATGCCAAGTGTGAATCAAAAACAATTTCAAAATCATATTATTCAACATTTCATGCAAAACATTAATCAATTTTCATTTCAATTTTTTATTTACAAAGTAGGCAACACAACATTTCTCAAAGCATTGTTTAGCATAAATTGCTCCAAAATGTATTCAAATAAATTTTCTAATAGCAAATCGAAAGTGAAAAGTTATTGTGCACAAACCTGATGTGAGTCGCCTTTAGGCCTTGACTCAGTTTGCCCTATGCTTTTCCAGGTCTTTTTAAGCTGAAACACACAATTTATAGTGTTTCAGTATCTTATCTCACAATAAATCTAATAATTAATTCATATATACTTAATTCTAGCCCCAATATGCTTAAGCGAACGTTCTTGAAAATTTTCATTTCGGGGTTACTATTCATGTCAATATGTTGACTTTCTTATGCTTAAAAAGAATGGGAAATCTAATTATACCCACATACCACATTTTGGGTGGTAATTTCGCTTGGTTATGGGCAGAATTTGGGTTGATGTTTTTCATGAAAGTTATAATGCTATGTCATACCTTTCTAATGCAACAAAAATTAGGTCATTTGGACCTATCTAGCTCAAGTTATGGCCAAATGAATTGTTCATTTGGTCATTTTGGTACAGTGGCAGTGCACTACACCCTGGTTTGACCTAATTGTTCACTATGTTATGGTCATTTTCTGGGCATGATTCCTTAATGAAAATTGTGTCTTTATGTGTCTAATTTCATTTCCAATTAGCCTCACACCAATTGGGTTGGTAAATTTTTAGTTTTGGTCCCTGAAAGGGACCTAGGCAAGCTGCCAGAATATGAATCCTAACTAATCCAAATTGCACTTTGGTTCTATCAATTCAAACACACCACAAATTATTCCAAATGACCATTTCAAACCTCAATTAGGTTCCAATACATCAATTACAAATTTTCTCTAAATTTTTCCCAAACCCTAAGTGCCAAAAACCCTAATTTACATAATTTCTTTAACTAATACAATTAAAGTTCACAATCAACCTTTATACACCTAATTTAACTTAACTACCACCTTCAATTGCATTCAAACTCACTCAACCCTAATTCTCTAGTGTTGACCGAATTCCCTAAAGAGACTAACATACTTGATTTAATTGAATCTTTCACCATTTCTAAGTTATCACAAGTATATAAATCATAAAGATAAGGAGAAACGTAAGAATTAGCCACTAACCTCTTTAGATGTCTTTTCCTCTTCTTATTTCTCCTCCTTTCTTCTTCTTTTTGTAGGCAATAGCTAAATCAAAGGTCTAGGTTAAGATTTACTTAAGAAATTTAGGGAAATTTATGGTTAATTTAGGGTGCATGAAGCTTGAATTTAGTGCTTCAATAAAGTTTTGAGAGAGAGAGCTTTGGGAGAGAGAGAGGCCAGCTAGTTGGGAAAGAAGATGAGTGAAATTATTTCTTTTTTTTTTTTGTATTTTTATGTTTAAATAAGTTAAAATTGACTTGGTCAAAAAGGTTGGGTAATTAAAATTAATTTTGACATCATATATGATGTCATCATCATGATGTAATAAGTCTCATTTTTAATCTTTTTCTTTTTCTTTAATTTTTCAATAGTTCTTTAATTTAATTTTCAATTCCGAAATTTTTGTTTCTTCAATTTTATTGGACAGTTAGGTCAAGAGTCAGCTCTAGGGGTGAATTGACCAAATTGCCCCTCGCCGGTTCGATCCAGTTTGCAAGTTATTCGATATTTCTTTCGGATCCCTGACCTAATTATTTGACTTGCTTAACAATTCTTTTCTGTGATTTTCTATTTTTCACTGTGTTTGCAATAGTCCTTAGGACCCCGGCGTCACATTTTCTGGTTCAAAATTTAGGTTTAGACTAACTTCGCAGTCACTTCCCTGTAAGGTCACCCATCGCTGTGACCCACAGCTCATTTAACTTTTTATGCTTTGTTTTTCTTATTTTTACTTTTTCATCTGGTAATCACTATTTATTTTCAATCAGGGCTTTTCTATATGTCTTAAACATAGTTCTAGTCCTCTTAATTATCTGAACCGGCACCGGTCACCGGAATAGTATAATTTACTAGGCTATGCAAATAGGGGTGTTATAGTACCTGCGCAAGGAAACAAATATTCGCACTAAGCTAAATAGCCTAGTGGTGAAATCTTAATTTAGAACAAAATAATTTTCCTTATGCACACTAACACATAATTTACATATCATATTCATACAAGAGTATTTAAAAGTTTTAAAACAAATATATAACATCATGACATAAAATAAGTCAATAAATCCATACATATTAATCACACCATTTAATAGGGTTAATTGCACTTTATCATATCTTATTTAAAATTATTATCTCTATGATCACAATTGGAGACTTTACTCTAGTACTCATAGTAACCTACGCAGACGGTGTATAGATTGCATAATGGGACTCATGACACTGACCACTTGATAATTCTGGTTGGTTTAGCATAGGCTTACATTCTTGGTACTGACCACTCGGTGGCTCTGATCAGAATAACTCTGATTTTCATTCTCGATACTGACCACTCGATGACTTTGACTGGTATAACACTGATTTTCATTCTCGGTACTGACCACTCAGTGGCTCTGACCGGTAGCATGCCCACTTATTCAATCCTATACCCATTGTCTAGGCTTACTTGGTTCAACTCTCATAATTAATATTCATTCTACATTCTTTGTTTCTATAATTGTCAAGCTATGTGTGTCAATATTTTCATGCCATTTCCATGTTTGCATAGTCTTTGCATTCAAGCGTGCTAAATACATGCATAACTTGCATTGATGAGGAACATAGCAAAATCTTGCCAATTTCTGAATGTATATACTGTTTTCCATCCAAAATCAGACCAAGTAAATGCAAGAATTAGCTTATGCATTCTTCATAAGATTGGTAGATTTATGTCTTAAATTTCATTTGGTTTTTGAATCACTTGGTTCTGATGTATAGATCATAAGTTATGACCAAATAAGTAGGATCTGGTCAAATTGCCTTTTTCTTCCAGAATACAAGGCAAATTCCGAATAGGTTTTAAAACTCAATTTTAGTTAAGTTTTAGTCACAATTTGTCAAATTGGTCTTCATGAAAGTTGTTCCTCTATTTCTTAGTTTTCCAAAAGGGTAAGATCTACCTCATTTGGAATTTTACACAGTGAGTTATGTCCAAACAAGCAGGACATGTTCATATGCATTCTTTAGTAATTGCAGGACAGGTTCTGGGCAGCTTTTAGAGTCCAGATTTGGATAAGTTACAATCAAAATTTGTCATTTTGTTCTTTAGAAAAGTTATTCCTTTACTCTTAGCTTTTCAACAAATCAAGAATCATCTCATTTGGAGTTTCCTAGGGTGAGTTATACCCATTTTAATCTGGATTGTTCAGGGTGCCCTACTCCCAGGTTCCAGATTTTGTGACTCAATTTCTAGTAATTATTCAAGTTATTTACACACAGAATTAGGGCAACTTGTTTTCATAAAAATTTTAGCATTATACCTTAGCTTTAATTTGCCACAAGTTTCAAGACATTTGGAATTATGGAACTCAAGATATGAACTTAAAAGTCCTGTCTGGTCAAATTCGGCCAAATTGCTTAACATACCCATACACAAGGCCTACATCAACACAAGCCAAGCAACATGATTCTAAATAGACATTACATCATTTATACACACTAAACATTTTTTTTTATTTATAAATTAAGCATTTACATTCAATTTAGCCACAAACCCTAAATGGTATGAAAACCCTAAGCAACAAATTTTAAGAAGAGCTTAAGAGTGCACATACCATAAATTTATCCTCCTAATCTTTGTTTAGCCGTTCAAAATCACCTCTAATCAACCTTATTATCCTTCCCTTGCCCCTTGTTAACATGGACCTAATTGCCTTCTTCAAAATTTTCAAAAATTCTCATCACAAATCACACTTATGCCATAATTATAATATGATAACATGAATTCATGCAAGCTAAGTTCAATTCTCCCTTACCTTTAATTTTTCCCCAATTGATTTTGTGGTAAGCCTCCTAAATCTTTGAAATTTCTTGCTTGAATGAGGTGCTCTCACCAAATTGAAGCTTAATTTGACTATTTGGAGTGGTAAATGCTAAGAAATTGGTGTGAGATCAAACTTAGAAGAAAGCATCAATGGTGGAAGAGGGAGAGAGTGGTTTGGCCAAGGGTGAAGAAGAAGAAGATGACAATTTGTCTTGATTATTAGATATTTATTATTTTAAATCCCTAATGGCAAACTTGTAAATATTGGGAATGACAAACTTGTAAATAAGGTGAAATTCATAATAATTACATTTGACTAATTAACTAATTAGGTTTAATTTTCCTAATCATGGCTAATTAAATTAATCCAACTTCATTAACTTAATAAATCTCATCTTTTATCAATGTTAGACCTTTAAATTTAATTGACTAAATTTTGATTTTACCGGGTTTCTGTTTATCTTTTCCATAATGCATAAGCCCCCAACTCCGTTTTTCACTTTGATTTTTATTCTACTTATTTAAACTTGTTTCTTTTCATTTCTTTGACTTATTAATTCATAATAATACTTCAATTTAGCCTCAATTAAGAATCTTACAAGGTCTTACATGAATTAGAATAGCAACCAGAACCATAGTCATGTCCCAGTGGTGTTACCCATTGTCGGGACTTGTGCACATTTAACTAATTCCCGGAACTTAATTTATTTTTTAAAAATCTCTCAAGTGAAGTCTATATCATGAATTAAATTTTTAATTAATTTGAAATTGTGAAATTTTTACAGAAAATTTGATAGAGTGCAAGCTAAAAATTGAGAAAACAGTTTTTCAAAACCTTTTAAAAACACTTCCAAAATATATATATATATATATATATATATATATATATATATATATATATATATATATATATATATATATATATATCATATCCGCAACGCCAATAAACCTCAACTCAATTTCATGCAATCTCAATATTTCAAACTCAATTTTATTCATTCCATTCATAACATACTTAAGCTCAATTTCATAAAGAAATACTCAAATTTTACTAATTAAGTATAATTTACAATACAAAATGAGTACATAACTACAATATGCAAAATTACTAACAAGCCTAATGGGTTCTACAAAAATACACTGCAGATGTAGTGACACTGTACACAATGCAGATCCAATCCTTACTCAGTCTGAGGTCTGCTGGATTCTCGCTTTGTGTCTTCAATACCTATGCGTGGCAAAAGCAACGCGCTAAGCAATACAGTTTAGTGGTGCTAATATAAAGTAAAAATAAACTAAAATAAATAAATATACAAAAATTATGGTAATATTTTATATAGACAGAATTTTTTGTAAATATTAGTAATATTATTAATTTAGTATTTTTTATGTTCATTATTTGGTTATAAATTATTAAGACTTATTTTGATTGCCCAAGTAACCTATACTAGTGATTGGACTGGAAAAATGGGTAAACTGGCACTGGATACCAAGTACCTCGGGCCTTCACACCATCGATCATAAAGTGTCTGACAGGTGTGCAACAGAATGACTAATAAGCCATAATCATCATCGGGCACAATGCAAAATATATTAAGTGTATTAAAATGGCCAAAAGCCATAATATTATAAAATGGCATTATATGCCATAAATCACGAAATGGCATGAAGTCATATGCAGTACTGTTATTAAAACCTATTGGTATGCCAACCTATCCAAACCAATCATACTAGGCATACTAGTATATGTTAACAAAGTTAGTTGGTTAATTCTTTACATTTGAAGTTTGGTGGCTACTATTTATGCAAAAATGTTGCCTTTTTCATAATTAATAGGTAGCCAAGTTCTAATTGCACTAAAATACCACATTTTGGGTTTTACATTTGTTGGCATTAGTTGTCAATTTCAATTCAAAACTCATTGGAAGTTAATTCAAATTTTTAGATTTGGTCACTTAGGTTTATTGTTCCATTGAACCAATCTACAGTGAGAATTTGGTTAAACTTTCTTCATGAAAGTTGTTCCTTAATGTGTCTTCTTTAATTCATTTTTAAATCACTCCATTTGGAGTTTCGTAACTCAAGTTATGGCATTTTTACCATAACTGGCCGGATTAGTCCATTCTCATATTTTCTAGGCAAAATTAGTTCTGGCAGTTTTGGTGTCCTAACTGTGGCTAGCAATTTCAATTGGTTATGGTCAAAATTCTTCATGAAGTTATTCTACATTGCCTAATCTTTCCATGGGTTTAAAAATCAGGTCATTTGGACCTCTCTATTATAACACCCCGTTGCATAGCCTAGTATATTTTACTGTTCCGGTGACCGGTGTCGGTCTGGACAATTAAGGAGATTAGAGCCACATTTAAGATAACTTGAGAAGCCATAAAAACAAATAATTAGTAATGTTTAATTAGTTAACTATAAATAAGAAAAACAGAACATAAGAGGTTAAACGAGCCGAGAGTCACAGCGATGAGTGACCTCCTCGGGAACGACTGCGAAGTCGTTTTAAACTCAAATTTCGAACCGTAAAAAGTGACGCTGCGGTCCTTAGGACCCTTATGAAAACAGTGGAAAAGAGAAAATCACGAAAAAGAACTGTTAAGCCAGTCAAATAATTAGGTTAGGGAGCCGGAATAAATATTGGATTATTTGCAAACCGGGATGAACCGGCGAGGGGCGATTTGGTCAATTGACCCCGAGAGCTGAC
Source organism: Hevea brasiliensis (assembly GCF_030052815.1). NCBI lineage: Eukaryota > Viridiplantae > Streptophyta > Magnoliopsida > Malpighiales > Euphorbiaceae > Hevea > Hevea brasiliensis. The sequence continues at coordinate 70,383,972 of NC_079494.1, forward strand.
TCCTGACCTAACTGTCAAATAAAATTGGAGAAAAGAAAATTTTAGAATCGAGAATTAAATTAAAGAACTAATAGAAAAAAAATAAATAGAAAAAAAAGAAAAGGAAAGAGGTTGGAAAAGTCAAAGGGATGACATCATTTATGATGTCATAAAGGTTTAATTTAATTATTTTATTAATTAAGGAATTTTGGTCTTCAAAAAGGGATAAGATTAAAGAAAAGAAAAAAAAAATTAAAACGCAAATCTTCTTCTTCCAAAATGTCACTCTCTCTCCCTCACCCTCTCCCTCTCCACAAACTCCATTAAAGCTCAATTTTGAGCTTGAAAATCATAAGATTTCACCATAGAAAAATTAGCCACCATAGTTAAAGCTTATCTAGGCAACTTGAGAAGAGGATTGAGCAAGAAAGAAATAAGGAAAATTTGAAGGAAAGGAGGAAGAAAATTGCTACACAAAGGTTAGTATGCTAAACTCTTTATTTATCCATTTAAATGCATATGTGATGGTTGAAAGTGAGCTTAGAACTTGATTAAATGAAACAAACATGTGAGAATGACCATTGCTGAAATTTGGCCTGGTTGGGAGGAGTATGGTTTGCATGAATATGATGCAATTGAATGAGTTTAGAAACTTTACATAGTTAAATGATTAACAATTAAACCATTAGAAGTAGTTGAAGGCATGAAAATGATGAGTTAGGGTTTTCAATGCTAGGGTTTATGAACCAAAATTTGGAGAAATGCATAAATGGCATGTGTGACCTATTGTAAAATGAAATAATGGTCAATTATAACCAAATAGGTTGTGTGGGAATTGTTAGAAAGAAAACCAAATTCGTAGGTCAATTGGTCATGCTGCTGGCAGCATGACCAAACCCACTTTGAAGGACCAAAACTCAAATTTTACAAGTCCAATTGATATGCCACCAATTGGAGATGAAAATAGACATAAAAGAGCACAATTTTCATTAAGGAACCATGGCCAAAAACTGACCAAAACTTGGTGAAACAATTGACCAAAGTGAAATGAGAGCAGGCTGCCCTGCACCAAAACTGACCAAATGATTAGTCATAATTCGAGCTAGACAGGTCAAATTGACCTGAAATTTGGCCAGGGGTTAGAGGGCATGTAGATCTAAAACTTTCATGAAGAACATCACCCCAAATTATGCCATTAACCCATTCAAATTATTGAGCAAAGTTAGGTTACCAAACCTGCAACTCTGCAGAATTTTCATGAGCAAAGAATGTTTGAATGGCTATAATTCCCTCTAGAAAACTTTATTAGGCGATTCTTGAACCGATGGAAACCTAAGACATAGTAGAACATTTCATATGAAGAAAGTGAGACCAAATTATGAACTTAACTTGATCAAATTATTGATCAAAGTTGGATCAAAATCTGTCAGAACCCAAAATTGCAGCATGAACAGTGCACGTGAACAGTAAACTTATTTTGGCCATAACTTGAGCTACAAAACTCCGATTGAGATGATCCAAAAATGCGAATACACTTAAGACAATAAGGAACATTTTCTATCAAGGAAGTTTTGTTAAATTTCAACAGTAGATCGACCAATGGAATAGTGTAACTTCGGAGAACCAAAACAGAAAATTGGCAATTTTGCCAAAATGACCTAAGCTTTAAACAAATGACCAAAACCAACAAGTTTGGTGACCGAAATGTGGTATGTGGGTGAAGTTGGAGTTCCCATACCTATTAAGCCTTAGAAAGTCAATAATTTGACTTGAATAGTGCAGTGAATAGTAACCCGAAACACAAAATTTCGAGAACGTCGAATTTAACACGTTAGAGCTAGGTAAATGTGAAGTTAAGTTTATTTTGGATTTATTTTAAGTTTTAGTACTGAAACATTGGAAAATTTCGTGTTTCAGTGGAAAAGAATATCGGGACAGAACCCGAGGAGTCGAGTCAAGGCCAACAGGCGACTCATTTGAGGTTTGTGCACAACATATACTTTTATAATCATCTTTTGCATATCGTTTTGAATAATATGAAATATCGGATTATGGCATTCTTATGATGTTTGATCTAAATTGTTGAAAGTTATTATGTATATTTGAAAAGATAATGTTTAGCAAATTGTTAAGATAAGTTTTGGAACCACAGTGTCATGACCACATATTTGAACACCTCACTAGCACGACTAGTGGGGGTAATTAGTTTCAAATTTTGATTCCTTCTCTGGAGAAGTGTTGAGGTGTGCCAGTAGAAGAGGATGTGAATGGATATCCATATATTTGAGCTAGCTAGCCTTGTGACATGATTTCTCTTTAGCCTCTGGCTATTGAGATTCATGTGATTTCTCTTTGGCCTCTGGCTATTGAGATTCTATTTGTTTCGAATGGCGTGATCTAACTGTGGGTTTTATGAAATGTGTTTTGATACTTTGAAATGAACTTGGTTTACATGTAAAATCTCACAATGCATGATTGTATTTAATTTTCATGTTTAGCCAAATTTTTGAATGAATGTGCTTTAAGTTTTGCATAAAGATTATTTTAGTATATTGTGTACCACTGAGTCCTAGTACTCAGCGATAGCTTCTATCTTTGCCGCAGATCTGAGAGACTAGAGGAGCAGCAGACTGAGCTGCTGAGGTGTGAGGAGCTATCAGTTTAAAGTCTTCGGGTATAATTTATACCCTAACTGTAAATATTTCTTTTGATGTATATATTGCACATAAATGTATGGATATGTAAAAATGGGTCTTGAGCAGTTTGTATAAAATTTGTATAAAGTTGTAATATTTATTATAGTCTGAAATTCTCTTAATGTAAATTTTGTAATGATGTATCTAAATTGTTTTGTTTCTAATGAAATATGAATAATATTGATTGACAGTATTTTGAGAATTATTGAACTTGTGAATTTTGAGAAATTGGTTGAGATTGAGTATGAATTTGAAGCAGTGGTTAGAAAATTATTGGAAGTGCTTTTATTTCAGGTATTTGAAGAACTGGTTTCTCAAAATATAGAGGGAACTCTGTCAAAATTTTTATAAAATTTACGTAAAAACAAAATGGGCCAAAAATATTAACTAGTTTTAATTTAACTAAATGTTTTAAGTACTTATTAGAAAATGTTCACCACTCAAAAATAAGAAAATTGTTTTAAAATCCCTTGTAGGGTACTTAATGAGTTATCGGTAGGTGAAGTTCGATAGTTCATTAGGTATTCTACGGGATCATGTTATACCTTACAGAGGGGTAGGGTGTGACATCTATAAAGAGTTATGGCCAATTGAACAAACACTGTTCATTTGCTCATTTTCCATGTCCAGAATTTTAGTTACCCGAATTTAGGCAATTTTTAGGTCAACTTAAGTTGATTTTCTGGGCAGAGCCTCTTCATAAAAAATGTGACATTATGTTCCTAATTTCACCTCTAATTGGCCTTGTACCAATTGAAACAACTCAAGTCAAATTAGGGCTGCCCAAACCCACTGGACTCAAAGTCCAGAATTTCCAGCAAATGGGTAGCCTCTCCAATTCATTATCCCATGCCACAATTGATCTCAATTTAAAGTCAATTCACCTCAAATGATCATTAATTAACCATTAGAATACCAATTCACCATCAATTGGGCAAAACCCTAATTTTGCTCAAACCCTAATTCCCAATTCTTTCAATCTTGCACTACACATACAATTTAATATTCTAATTCACTTGTACACATAAAAAGGCATCTCTATGCCATTTTAATTCACTTATAAGTCATCAAACCCTAGCATGTTCATGGCTGCCGAAATTATGGGGTATACATACATGTAGATTTCATTTCATTTTCTTGCAATTTCTAACTAAAATCAAGTGCCTAAACAAGAATTAAGAGAGAGAGAGAGAGAGAGAGGAAAGATTTGACACTAACCTTGCTTGAGTCAATTTCCAAGCTTGTTAAACCTCTTTCTTTCCTTTTCTTTTTGCTGCCTCAAGTTTGCTCAAGGTGCAAGGATTAGTTTTAATGAAAGGAGCAAGGGGTTTTATGGTGAGAAACTAGGATTATACAAGGTTTGATAAAAGAGTAACAATTGAGGGAGAGAGAGTGAATTCGGCCATGAAGGGAAGAAATGAAGAAGATGGCTTTTGATTTTTAATTAATCTCTTTTTATCTTTTATGATGAAGCTTGTCTAATTATGATTAGTTGAAATAATTTTAATTGCATCATGCTTGCATATGGCTTATGTCATAATTGAATTTTAAATTTCATTTTGTTTTCTTTTTCTTTCTTCTTTCTTTACTCATTTTTAATTAAATTTTTAACAATATTTATTCACATTTTATGTCGTATACCTCACTTACTTAAATGGACAAATTGGTCAAAAATCATCTCTGGAGGTGAAATGACCAAAATGCCATTCGTTTAGCTTAACGAGCTAAAAATGTCTGTACCGATTTAGAAAATTTTCTTAACATTTTCTTGGCATTCTTTTGTCATCTAAGGCTCAATAACTCTTAATTGGAGTCCCAAAAATTATTCCACAAGGTTTTCCATGGGTCTAGGGTTGCTGTCTTTACAGTCGCTTCCCATTAGGTCACCCATTGCCGGAGCTACGACTCATTTAACCTTAGTGTATTTTATTGCTTAAATTTTTCCTTAATTTTACTTGTCATCATTTGTGTTATTTATGACTCCTCGCTCTAGTTTAAATATAATTCTATACATTCTGGCTGTCCGGACAAACATTAGTCACCAGAACAGTAGAATGTACGGACTATCTGAAGTGAGGGTGTTACAGTTCTTTCCCTCCAACAAAAATTTCATCCTCGAAATTTACCTGATGCAAACAGTTGAGAGAACTGTTGCCTCAATGTCTCTTCGCTTTGCCAAGATGCCTCTTCGGTATTGTGGTGCCTCCAAAGCACTTTCACCAGTGGAATCTATTTGTTCCTCAATTCCTTCACTTCACGAGCCAGAATCCATATCGGTTCCTCTTCATATGTCAAGTATGGTTGGACTTCAATATCTTCTATGGAGATGACATGTGAAGGGTCTAATCTGTACCTTCTCAGCATGGACACATGAAACACATTGCGGATCTTGTCTAGCTTTGGCAGCAAAGCTCGCCTGTAGGCTACTAGACTTACACGTTCAGTACGTTCAGTGACTTCATATAGGCTAATGAACCTAGGGCTTAACTTACTCTTTCTCTCAAACTTCAATACCTTCTTCCATGGTGAGACTTTGAGAGACACCTTGTCGCCAACTTCATATTCTATGTCTTCTCTCCTCAAGTCAGCATAAGATTTTTATCTGTCTGAGGCAACCTTCAAGTTGGCTTTTATCAATCTCACTTTTTCTTTAGTCTGTTTTACTAGGTCCTGTCCCACAAGCTTATCTTTACCTAGTTCTATCCAACACAATGGGGTTTTGCACTTCCTCCCACACAGTGCTTCATACGAAGCCATTTGAATGCTAGCTTGGTAGCTATTATTGTATGCAAATTCTGCTAGTGGGAGATATCTATCCCAACTTTCCTTAAACTCAATAACATAACTCCTCAGCATATCCTCAAGCACCTATCACATATTTTATGTTGTTACTATCATTTCAATTTATTATTTGTAATAATTCAATAAGTTTTTAAAGTTTTACCTGAATTACTTGTTTTGACTATCCATCTGTCTACGGATGAAAAGTCATGCTAAAATGGAGTTGTGTGCCCAAGGCTTCTTACAACTTCTTCCAAAATCTAGATGTGAACCTCGGGTCTCTATTAGATATGATGGAAAGTAGGATTCCATGCAGTCTAACTATCTCACTGATATATAATTCTGCTAGCTTCTCCAGTGAGTAGTCAGTTCTGACTAGCAGAAAATGTGTTGATTTAGTCAATCTATCTACTATCACCCAAACTGCATCATGTTTCTTCTGAGTGAGAAGTAGACCACTTACAAAATCCATGGTGACTCGATCTCATTTCCATTCAGGTATGCTTATAGGCTGTAAAAAACCTAATAGAACTTGATTTTCTGCCTTGACTTGCTGACATGTCAAGCATCTAGTCACATAGTCAGCTATGTCATTCTTCATACCAGGCCACTAGTAATGAGGCTTCAGATCATAGTACATTTTTGTGCTTCCTAGGTGCAAAGCATAAACACTCGTGTGTGCCTCTTTCAGAATACTGGTCTTCAATTTCCCATCATCTAGTACACACACTCTTCCTCTGTAGTACAAACACCCATATTTTTTCACCTTATATTCTGTTTACTTCCCCTCTGTGCTTTTGCCCATAATAGCCATTAGCTTCTCATCTACCTTCTGCCTGTCTTAAAACTGCTGTAGTAGGTTTGGCTTCACTTATAACTCAGCCAAAATAGCTCCATCCTGAGCTAAGGGCAAATGGGCATTCAGTGATCTCAAAGTTGTGATGGACTTTCTACTCAAGGCATCAGCAGCTATATTTGCTTTCCCAGGATTCCGTCTATCACATAGTCATAGTCCTTTAGGAACTCAATCCATCGCCTATGTCTAAGGTTGAGCTCCTTCTGGGTTGCCAAGTACTTCAGACTTTTGTGGTCTATGTATATATAGCACTTTTCACCATACAAGTAGTGCCTCCATATCTCCAGTGCAAATATGATCGCTACTAGTTCAAGATCATGGGTATGGTAGTTCTTTTCATGTGGCCTTAACTGCCTGGAAGCATAGGCGACTACTTTCCCTTCTTGCATTAAAAAAAATCGAAGCCCATTATGTGAAGCATCACTGTAGGCCACAAAGTCTTTTCCCGACACTTGTTGTGTTAACACAGATGCCTTTGTCAACATAGCCTTCAACCTCTCAAAATTGGCTTAACACTGGTCATTCTAATCAAATTGGACATTCTTATATAGCAACTTGATCAATGCAGCAGCTATTAGAGAAAATTCCTTCACAAACATTCTATAGTAACCAGCTAGCCCCAAGAACTTCTGACTTCAGTTGCATTTCTGGGCGGCTTCTATTCCATTACTGCTTTAATTTTCTTAGGATCCACTCTAATCCCATCGACTAATATTATGTGTCCAAGAAAGGAGATCTCACTCAACCAGAAGTCACATTTAGATAATTTAGCATACAACTTCTTCTCTCTCAGAGTTTGCAGAACAATCCTCAAATGTTCATCATATTCTTTTCTGTTCTTAGAATACACTAGTATATCATCAATGAAGACTACTACAAACTGATCTAAGTATGGATGGAAGATCCATGAAAGCTGTTGGTGCATTTGTCAACCCAAATGGCATCACTAGAAATTCATAGTGCCCATACCGGGTCCTAAATGCAGTTTTAGGCACTTCTGCATCCTTTACCCTCGACTGATGATACCCTGATCTAAGATCAATTTTAGAAAATATGCCTGCTCCCTTCAATTGATCAAACAGTTCATCAATTCTGGGCAATGGGTACTTGTTCTTGACAGTCACTTTGTTTAACTGTTGGTAATCAATGCATAGCCTCAGTGTCCCATCCTTCTTCTTCACAAAGAGCACTGGGGCTCCCCATAGAGACACACTGGGGCGTATGAACCCCTTATCCAGTAACTCCTGCAACTGGATTTTCAGATCCTTCAATTCAGTGAGTGCCATCCTATAAGGAGTAATGGAGATTGGTGCTATACCCGGCATTATCTTAATAGCAAATTCTAACTTTCCTTTCTGGTGGCAAACTAGGTAATTCTTCAGGGAATACATCAGGGAAGTCACTTACAATAGGTATGTCACACAGGTCAAGCTTAGCTTTCCTAGTATCAACCACGTGTACCAAGTAGGCTTCACAGCCTTTTCTCATCAACTTCCTTACAGCAGTGGCTGAGATGACATTAGACAGAAAATTTATCCTTTCCCCCACAATTGTTATCTCATCATTCTCAGGAGTTTTCAGTGTAATCCTCTTCAATCTATAATTGCTTGACGATATGATAGCCAATCCATTCCAAGGATGACATCAAACTCATGGAAGGGCAATTCAATTAGGTTTGCCGAGAACTTATACCCCTGAATCCTCAATGGGCAACCTTTGCACACTCTATTTACCACCACACTGTGGCCTAGTGGGTTAGTGACTAGGATATCTTAGTCACTTACCTCTACTTGAATTCCCCTCTCCACAGGTAACTTAATGCAAATATATGAATGTGTGGATCTTAGATCAACCAATGCATACATAGGTATGTCATAGAGATAGAACATACCCCTGATGACATCTAAAGCATCCTGCTCCTCCTGAGCTCTCATAGCATACGCCCTTGTTGGTGCCCTGAACTTTGGCCTCTCAACTGACTCTAATGTCGACCTTTGTGAAGTTCCAACTGCCTCAGATTTATCCGGCCTTCTATCCCTTTGAGCTGCAGGGGTAGGTCTGTCTGCTTGTACTGGAGCAGCTGTAGCAGTCCTCCTTAGGCAATCTCTGATCTAGTGCTCAGTAGACCCACAATGGAAACATCCCCCAATTATTCGCCAACATTCACCCTTGTGCCACTTATGGCAGTGTGGACACACTAAAGAGGCTGTTGGGGCTGGTCCCCTATACACCATCCCTGGAGAGCTGCCCACTAATGGTGTGGGTTGGCTTCTCCTCAGTGTGAAGGGAAATCTGGGCCTCTGGGACTGGCCCTGACTTTGTGTCTGACTCTGGCCCTGAGATTGAGGACCGTTGAACTTCTTACCAGGTGTAGGGGAAGAACTGGTCTAACCTGAACCTCTTTTCTGCTGTCTATCTCTTCTATTCTGCTCATTAATTCTGACTTTTTTCACTTTCAGTGTAGCTTTAACCAATTTTGCAAAGTCTGTAATCCCCAAAGCTGTTATCATGAGTTTGATATTATCATTTAACCCTTCCTCAAATCTCCTGCACCTCTCAGCTTTTGTGGGAATTATCTCCCTTCCATATCGGCTCAATCTGGCAAATTCTCTGTGACATCCTCACTTTAGGTAGTCCGTACATTCTACTGTTTCAGTAACCAATGTCTGTCCGAACAGCTAGAATGACTGGAACTATATGTAAACTAGAGTAGTCATAAATAATTCAAATAAGCGTAAGAAAAATTAAGGAAAAATTTTAGAAATAAAATACAATGAAGTTAAATGAGCCGATGCCCGGGTGATGGGTGACCTTAACGGGAAGTTGCTGTAAAAATAGCTAGTAACCCTAAACCCGAGGGGAATCTTGTGAAATAATTTTTGGGATGCCAGAGAAGAGTTACGGCGCCCTAGGTAGCATTAGAATTCCAAGAAAATGCTTAGAAAATTTTATCAATCGGTACAGACAATTTTAGTCTGTTAAGCAAAACGAAGGGCATTTGGTCATTTTGCCTTCAGAGACGATTTTTGACCAACTTGTCCATTTAAGTAAGTGAACTATATGACATAAAATGTAAATAAATATTGATAAAAAATTAATTAAAAAAAATAAACAAAAGAGAGAAGAAAGAAAATAAAAAGAGAAGAAAAACAAATTCTAATTATGATGTCATAATTCACTAATTGTAATTTCTATCCAATTAGAATTTAACAAGCACTCCTAAAAGAGATAAAAAGGATAAAGATAAGGGAAAAATAATGTTATCTTCTTTCTCCTTATGGCTGGCCGAACTAGCTTCCATGAGAGCTCCACCATTTTTCCTCCAACAAAGCTTCCTTTCCCACTTAAACTCACCATAAAAACCCTACCTCTCTTCAATAAAATTTAACCTTACAATTTGGGCAAGCTAGAAGCAGCAAAAAGAATTGGAAATCAAGAAGTTTTGGAAATTGGGAATTGCTCACTAAAAGGTTAGTGCTAGCTTCTCTCTTCTTTTCCTTTCTAATGTTGAAATCAAGGTTAAGTATGAGTGAATTACTTGGAAAAAGTAGAAATTTATGCATGAAAAAGAAAGACCTAGATTTCGGCAGCCATGGGGAAAGGTTAGGATTTGATAAATTGTTTGAATTAAATTGCTTAGAAGTGGTTTATGATGAGTATATTTGAGTTGGATGTTAGTTAGCATGTGTTAAATGAGATCACCAAATTAATAAGCTAGGGTTTGATATAAAAATTAGGAATTTAATGATATGTTGATAAATTGTTGATGTTGAGACCAATTATAGACTAATTGAAGTGCATAGAATGTGAATTGTGGATGGTAGTAGTGTGGGAAGGTGGTATTGGGAGTGTTGTTCTTGTGTAGGGAATTCTGGACCTATGAGTCTTGTGTGTTCAAATGAACGTAAGTAAAGCTAGACAGCTCCAATTGGTGTGAGGCTAATTGGAGATGAAATTTAAGATCTTAAGCCACATTTTTAATGAAGAAACCCTACCCAGATAACCAACCTAAGTTGCCCCAAAAAATTGACCTAATCCGGGTAACACACATACTGCCCTGAAAAATTGACCAAATGAACATTCATTTGGCCACAACTCAGTGTAGAAATATCCAATTGACATGAAATTTATATCAATAGAAAGATTAGACAATTTAGAACAACTTTCATGAAGAACACCAACTCAGAATTTGAACTTAACCCATCTGAATTGCTAGCCAAAGTCAGGGTAACAAAACTGCCAGAACCAATTATGCCTAGAAATTCTGGGTAGAAAGCAATCCAGCCAGCCCTAAAGAAATTAGCATAACTTAAGCTAGAAAACTCTAAATGGAGTGATTCAAAAAGGAAATTAAAGAAGACACATAAAGGAACAACTTTGATGAAGACAAGTTAGCTAAATCATCATTGTAGCTTAGACCAATGGAATAGTAAACATATGACACAAAAATTGAATTTTTGAAAATAATTCTATGAGGCTTTGAATTGCAATTGGCAATCAATACCAACAAACTTAGAACCCAAAATGTGGTATAATTATGTATCAAAAATTTGTATACATATTATGTATGAAAAATTCAACAAATCGAGTGAATAGTAATGTGTGAATAGTAACCCTAAAAACATAAGGAATGATAAAAAAAATTAAAAAAGCCATTATGATTGTTAATATATATATATATATAATATAATTAGTGAATTGTGATTTTTGAAGTTGAGTGACCCTAAAACATAGAAGAATTTTTAAGTACAATGGTTCATGAGAACTATTGATGTGAATTGTGATCAATATGAATGATAAAATGAATGTATAAATAATGAGAAATGCATAAATTATGTATAATTGTGATTCAAAAAAATTTATGTTTCCACTGGGAACAGAATTAAGTGATATCAATTGTAATTAAAACTTATAACGAATTAATGATATACTAATATATATTAACACTTAATGGTACTTATGTACCCATGTATTGCCTATACACGTGTGTCAGATTGGATAGATAGGAATGCCAATAGGGTATTGTTTTAGCAGTACTGCATAAAGTTTTATGCCTGTATTCATGGCTTAATGCCCGCACTCATGCCTTTTAGGCCCGATAACTTGTTATCATGGCTTTTAGCCATACTGATATGTTATCATTGCTTTTTAGCTATACTGACTGCATACGTGGTTGACGTACTGAGCTTACACGTTCCATGGTATGACGACCCAAGACACTACGGTGTCCAGTGCCAACGACCCGCTTATCCAGTTTAGTCAGCCTGTAATAGGTTACTTGGTTAGTGAAATTTATTAAGAATAATGTGAATTAAATGAATGAATGAGAAAGAAACTAGAATTAGTTTTAAAATTTTATTTACTATGCAATGATTCAAAATACCTAAAAATAAATTAGTGAAATGATAAGAAGATTTGCAAAAGAAGTAGAACGTAAATAAATATTACAAATGCGTCTCTCATAATAAATTAAGACTAAATTTAATATTATTAAATGATTGAATGTTGTATATATTATTACTGTAAAGTTTATACATTAAGCATTTTCAAAGGACAAATTAGGATAACCAAAAATTAATATTAGTAATCTCACACGAAATTAAATTAATTCTTGAACATCCAAATATTGTTTCGGTTTTATCTTTTTTGTATATTATTTTCTTTGTTATATTATTGCACCACTAAGCAGCAATACTTAGCGCGATGGATTATTTCCTTCGCGCAGGTGTTGAAGACAAAGCCCAATGGACATTTGACAGGGATTTTTGGAGTTCAGATCTGCAGAAGTGTAAAAAATGTTCAAGGTTGTCACCTCCTCAGTAATGCATGTAGATAGGGCCCATATAGATCATATTTTGTATTTTGTATAAAATGCTTAGATATTGTATTGTAATATAAATTATGAACATGTAATTAATAGGAATGTGATATAAATTAATAAATTAACTTTTTCATATGTAATTAATTTATATATCGTGTAAATTATGAAATTATGTAATTATTTTGTAAATTATATAAATTAATGAAATTTGAAAATTTTGCTTATGTAATTTGAGCATGAATGAGATTGTATGGGTTTGAAGACAGAATTGAAATATATAGATGATGTATGAAATGATGAGATTATTATTGTAAATATATTATCGAAAATTTCAAGCAGATAAATAGCGAGATACGCCAAACGGTATTAGAATAGGGAAAACTCCGCTGGGTTCTTCTTAGAAAAATAATTGATATTAAAATATAACGAGAACAAATTATTAAATTAATAAAGTAAGATAAGATAGGGTGCTCCGGCACCGAGTGTGACATGCCTTACTCGGCTACACTGTACACGGGTGAGGGGTGTTACATTCTCTTTCATACTCTGCCACTGACAACTGCCTCTGCCTCAGACTGATGAATTCCCTTCTTCTCTCTTCTAGGTACACATTACTAACATATTTCTTTCTAAACTCTGTGAGAAAGAAATCCCTGGTGATTCGTTCTGGTTTCACCTCCCTGGATACTGTGTCCCATCACTAATAGGCATCGTCCTGGAGTAGGGACACAGCACCCTCTAGGTTCTGCTCTGAGGTGCAGTGAAGTTATCTCAGTACCCATTCTGTTCTGTCTAGCCAATTTTCGGCTGTTGGAGGATCATCTTCCTTCTTTTCCAGAAAGTCCACAACCCCATATTTCCTTAACTTCTCCATATGAGACTTCTGTGGTGGTAGTGGAGGTTGTGGCTGTAGTTGTGGTATAGCCCCAGTCATCTACCTAAAGAATTCGGTCATTTGCTGAAATAAAGCCTGTTGAGGCTGAGCAGGTATCTCTTGTGCTGGTAGAGTAGGTTTTCCCCTGCCTCCAGCTTCAACAATGGGTGGACCATGGCTCTCCACCTCTTCCTCTACTGCTCTCTGCGATGTTAGTTCCATGTCCTAACCAAAATAACCAAAGACAACAGATCTGCATTAGTATCACCTCAACTTTTACAAATGCAATGCATGGTATGTACTCCATCTAAACCCAAAAACGCCTAAACCGTGTTCTGATACTACTAAATGTGACACTCCTAGCCCATCTACAGTGTAGTCAAGCAAAGGATGTCACACTCAGTGCCGGAGCATTTTTAACCTACCTTATTACAATTCTCAGAACTTAATTTATTCATTAAAAAGCTCTCAAGTGAAGTCTATATCACAAATTAAAATTTTAATTAATTTGAAATTACAAAATTTTTACAGAAAATTCAGTAAAGTACCGGCTAAAAATTGAGAAAACATGTAACACCCCTATTTGCATAGCCTGGTACATTTTACTGTTCCGGTGACTGGTGTCGGTCCGAGTAATTAAGAGAATTAGAACCACATCTAAGATACCTAGATAAGCCCTGAATGCAAATAAGTAGTGATTGTCAGATAGTTAAGTATAAATAAGGAAAACAGAACATAAAAAGTTAAATGAGCAGGGAGTCACATCGATGGGTGATCATTCCGGGAAGTGCTGCGAGGTCAGTCTTAACTCGAATTTTGAATCAGAAAATGTGACGCCGCGGTCCTTAGGACTATGGCGAACCTAGTGGAAAAGAGAAAATCACAAAAAAGAGTTGTTAAGCAGGTCAAATAATTAGGTTAGGGATCTAGAAGAAATATCGAATAACTTACAAACTAGATTGAACCAGCGATGGGCAATTTGATTAATTCACCCATAGAGTTGACTCCTGACCTAACTGTCCAATAAAATCGGAGAAAATAATATATTGGAATCAGGAATCAAATTAAAGAACTAATGGAAAAATAAAGGAAAAAGAAAATGTAACACCCCTCACCCGACTACAGTATAGCCGAGCAAGGTATGCTACATTCGATGCCGGAGCACCCTAACTTATCTTACTTTATTCTTTTAATAATTTGTTCTCGTTATATTTTAATATCAATTATTTTTCTAAGGAGAAACCAGCGAAGTTTCCCCTGTTTCTATTACCATTTGGCATATTCACTATTCACCTGTTTGAAATTTTCAATAACATTTTACACTGAAAATATCATTCATACTAATCATAATTATCTCATCAATTCGAATATCCTCTATATAATTCAATCTCATATTCATTTCCATACATTCCCATTCATGCTTAACTCATATATGAAAATTTTTAATCTTCATTAATTTACATGATATACAATTTAATCACATATGAATTAACCAATTTATTAATTTACATCACATACCTATTAATTATATTTTCATAATTTATATTATAATACTATAACTAAGCATTTTATACAACATACAAATTATAACCTATATGGGCCTTATCTACATGCATTGCTGAGAAGGTGACAACCTTGAATACTTTAGACACTTCTGTAGATCAGAACTCCAAAATCTTTGTTTAATATTCGCTGGGCTTTACCTTCAGTACCTGCGCGAGGAAACAAATCCATCGCGCTAAGCATTATTGCTTAGTGGTGCAATAATATAACAAGAAAATAATATACAATAAAAAAAGAAATGGATCAAAATTTGGATACTCTGGAATTTAATCTAATTTCATATAATACTTATAGTATTAACTATCATTTGTTCTAATTTATTCCTCTTCAAAAGCGCTCAATTCTTTCATAATAATTAAATATTCTTACTCATTTATTTAATTGCTAATATTTTCAGTTGCTAATATTCTTAACTTATTTCAATAAATTTCACTGCCCAAGTAACCTATGACAGGCTGACTAAACTGGATAACGGGTCGTTGGTACTTAACATCGCGGTGCCTCGGGCTGTCAAACCATGAGACGTGGAACGTCAACCACGTATGCAATCAGAATGGCTAAAAAGCCATGATAACACATAATCGGGCATAAAAGCCATGAGCACGGGCATAAAGCCATGAGCACGGGTATAAAGGCATGAATACGGGCATAAAACCTTTCACAGTACAGCTAAAACAATACCCTATTGGCATGCCAATCTATCCAATCTGACACACGTGTCTAGGCAATACATGGGC
The DNA here is from genome assembly GCF_030052815.1 of Hevea brasiliensis. Taxonomy (NCBI): domain Eukaryota; kingdom Viridiplantae; phylum Streptophyta; class Magnoliopsida; order Malpighiales; family Euphorbiaceae; genus Hevea; species Hevea brasiliensis. Next base: position 70,399,279 of record NC_079494.1, read on the forward strand.
ACATAGTATTATTAAATGTTCATAAGTTTCATTATTTCATTATAGGTTCTAATTATGATTTCTAGCATTTTAATCTTTTTCATAATAGAAACATAAATCTCTAAGTCTGATATTTACGTAATTTATGCATTTATCATAATTTATATATTCATTATGTTATCCATAATGATCACAATTCAAAATAATGATTCTCATGCACCATTGTACTTAAAATACTTTTTCTTATCATTTCTCCAATAATGGGAACTAAAGTCTTATTTATACATTCATTTGACCATTTCCATTCAAAGGTTGACTTTTTTATTCATAATAGATTTATTAAGCCTAAGTTCACCAATATACCACATTTTATATTTTATTTTTGTTGGCATTGATTTCCAATACGATTTCAAAGCTTATTTCTTGAATATTTATACTTAACATGTAAGGTTACTATTCATTTAGTCATTTAAGTCAAGATATTGACTTTCTCATATATAATAGTTACATGAGTTTTAATCACATATTTACCATATTTTGATTCCCAAAAATGTTGGCATTAGTTGCCAATCCATACTTCTAACCAATGAAAAATAAATAAAAAATCTCAGTTTTGGGTGCTAGAGTTCACTGTTCCATTAGACCATTCTACAATGAGAATTTGGCCAAGTGTTCTTAATCAAAGTTGTTCTTTATTGTGTCTAGTTGCATTTCACTTTTTGATTCACCCCATTTGAAATTTTCTAGCCCAAGTTATGACTATTTTACCACAACTAGTCGGATTGCCTTTATCCAGAATTTCTGGGCAATTTTTTGTTCTGCCAGATTTGATAGTTCAACTTTGGCTAGTAATTTCATTTGGTTAAGTCTAGAATTTGAGTTTGTGTTCTACATGAAAGTTGTTCTAATTTGCCTAAGCTTTCCATTGATATAAACTTCAGGTCAATTGGACCTTTCTATACTGAGTTATGACAAAATGAATGAACACTATTCATTTAGTTATTTGGCACAGGCAGAATTGGTGCTACCCAAATTTGATCAATTTTTAAAGCATCCTGAGTTTGTTTTCTGGGTAAAGTTTCTTCACCAAAAATGTTGTATTATGTGTCTAGTTTTATGTCCAATTAGCCTTGCACCAATTGAATCTACACCACTCAAGTTACAGCTACCCAAACTTGCTGGACTTATATCCAGCCCTACAGGTCCTATGAGGCAGCATACCCAACCTCAAATTCATAGCCATAATTCACTTCAATTCCTCATCAAACATAGCCAAATGGTTACTAATTGACCATTAGGACTTCCATTCACTAACACATGAGCAAAACCTAAATTTTGCCCCAAACCCTAACTCACCTTCTCCCCTAATTCATGCAACTTATTCAATCTTTCCTTCTAATGCATATATAAGCATCCTTCATCATTCATAAACATATATAAACTCATCAAACACATCAAACTAGCCACATACCAAGGCTGGTCGAAATTTTTATGTTGTTTCTTCATGGACATTTTCTTTGGTTTTTTAAGTAATTTCCTTATAATTCTACTACATTTCAAAGTTAGAAGGAGAAAGGTAAAATTAGCACTAACCTTTTTGAAACCAAACTTAAGCTTGTTATTCTTTGAGATTTCTCCTAGAATCATAATAATCATAATCAATTATAACTTCACTTTCCCAAATTAAATATCCAATAAAAATTCAACAGCATTTCCCCTTAAATTGGACTAAACTCCTATCATAAATCTCAAATCCACAAACCATTAATACCCAATCTGGCAGCTTGTGCATTTAAATTTATATATAATGATCTAACCGTCAGATAAATCCCAAATTTTAACCATATATTCAAGACATCTCTATACAATATTAGTAAAAATTTTAGCATCAAATCATCTCTATATCATGAGATATCAAAATATTAATTCAACCCTTCAAAATCTAAATTTTTGCAGAAATCAGTCTTACTCAGACAGCTCATGCAAAACAATTTATATCTCATAACCCGTATGTCTAAAATTCACCAAATTTTAACACAACTGCCTCAACATCCCAAATATCATTTGTACCAAATTTCATAATTTTATAAGCATCCTGACTATTTATTTTTCTCCAATTTTAGTAACCAATATTCAGAATTCAACTTGCAGACAGCCTGTGTTCAACAATATATTTCTCCAAATCCAACCGTTGAACAATCACCAAATTTTAACCATAACTTCTACACATGCATACCTCAAACATATCCAAATATCAACAGTATAAGTTGAGCCAAACTCACCTGGACGGAAGAGAAATATGTTGTCCTTGCTGAAACCCTATTTCTGCTACTATTCACCTCCTTCTCCATTCCTCTCTTTTTAATTCTTGTATCTTAGACCAAAACCCTTCTTTTCCCCTTATTAGTGTTCTTTCTTGCTAGAGAAACTCAGAAAAAAAAAAAAAATTAGCACCAACTCCCTCTTCCCTTCTCTTCTTCTCCTTCTTCCTTTCTTTCTTTCTTTTCCTATTTTTTTCCTCCTCTCCTCTTTCCCGATTCTGCTATCCTCTTCTTCTCTTTTATATATTTATTTGTTTATAGAAACTGCTGGAGAAACCAGCTCATGTGGATGTGCAGCTGCTGTCCACTTTTATCCCTTAAGCAATTTTGTTAAGTTGTGATTGGTGGAGAGCTCCCTAATGACATCATGTGATATCATAATTCCACTTTTTTTTATTTTCTTTTCTTTTCTTTACTACTCATTTTTAATTTAATTTTTAGTAATATTTATTCATATTTTATGTCATAATAATTATTTACTTAGCTGGACAAGTCGGCCAAAAATCATATCTGAAAACGAAAATGACCAAAATCTCATCTGTTTGGCTTATCGAGCCAAAATCGTCTTTACCAATCTAAAAATTTTTCTAATCATTTTCTTGGCATTCTAATGCCATCGGAACCTCAATGACTCTTCTCTGGAATCTCAAAAATTATTTCATGAATTTTCTCTCGGGTTTAGGGCTTCTAGCTGCGAAGACCGCAACTTCCCACTGGGTTACCCATCGCTAGGGCACCGGCTCATTTAACTTGGTTGTATTTTATTTCCAAAATTTTTTCTAAATTTTTCTCATTAATATTTGAGTTAATTATGGCTCCTCACTTTAGTTTAAATGTTTTTCCAGACATTCTAGCTGTCCAAACTAACACCGATCACCGGAATAGTAGAATGTACAGAATTGCTACAGTGAGGGTTTTACAGAAAAAGAAAAAAATTAGAATAATGACATCACCTACATGACCTAAGAATTACTTCATAAATAATTACAATTTAATTATTCTATTTGACTAAGTCAATTAAAGGGATAAAAAAATAAAAATAAAATAAAATAAAAGAAATTTTCATTTCTTCTTCACCATATGGCCGGTCTCTCTCTCACTAAAAGCTCCATGGAAGCATACTCTCAAGCTTCTTAAACCCCAAAACTAACAATAAATTCTACAAATTCCTTCATTAAACCTTGTTTTTGAAGCTTGGTAAAACTACTGACAACAAAAAGAAGAGGAAAGAAAAGAGATTTGAAGAAAGAGAAATTAAACAAAAGAGGTTAGTTGAATTGAAAATTTGTGTTTAATACTTATGTTTTTAATTTAAGTAGCTTAGATCTTAACTTAAAATCAAAAGAAAACACTTGTTGAGGGAGTAACTAGAAATTCGGCCAGCTTTAGGTGTGGTTTGAATTGATGGAATTTGGTGAAATTAAATGGTTATTTAGGTTGAGTTATGTATGTGGAGTATGGATATATATTTTGAATGCATTAGATTTGAACTTTATGTAATTAGGGTTCTTGAGTATTTTGACAATTGGGAAAAAATTAGAGAATTAGTTTATTGATGCCATTGACCTTAATTGAGTTGAGAAATGGTCAATTGTGACCATTTGTGGTGTGTGTGAATTGCTAGAACCAAGTTTCAATTCGGATTGGTTACGGTCAGTATGCTGACAGCTTGACCTAGGTCCCTTTCAGGGACTAAAACTAAAAATTTACCAACCCAATTGGTGTGAGGTCAATCGGGAATGAAAAATAGACACAAAATGGCACATCTTTCATTAGGAACAATGCCCAGAAAATGACATTAGGATAGTGAACAATTAGGCCAAATCCGAATTTGGGCACACTGCTTTGTACAAAAATGACCAAATGAATAGTTGTTACTTAAATGTCCATAACTTGGTCTAGGAAGGTCTAAATGACCTGAATCTTATACCGATGGAAATCTGAGACATAACCCTACAACTTTCATTAATAAAAAAAATCCAAATTTTGTCCATAACCTATCAGAAAAGTAACCTGCAGCCAGTACACCAAAACTGCCAGTATCCAGAAAATGCCCAGAATTTTGGATAACACCAAATCCGGCCAGCCCTATTCAAATAGTCATATCTTGGGCTACAAAACTCCAAATGGAGTGATTCAAAAATGGAATTAAAGTTAAGACAATAAGGAACAACTTCTATGAAGAAAACTTTACCAAATTCTAACAGCAACATGACCAATGAAACAGTACAAAACAGGACACCAAATCTGAAAAATTTGAAATTATGCCTAGGAAACCTAAAAATCTAGGAAGCAACTAAAACCAACAAAATTAGTAACCAAAATATGGTATGTGGGTGAAATTGAAATCCCTATACCTATTAAGCATAAGGAAGTCAACAAATTGACTTGAATAGTGTCATGAATAGTAACTGTAACATCCCCACTGTACGTATTCTGTATGTTCTGTTGCTCTAGTGGCCTAATATCAGTCCAGGCAAGTCAGGGTATCTGGAACTACACTTCGGTGATAGTGAACAAACATATATTGATGAAATAAATAAAAAAAATATAAGAAAAATCAAAGAAAAATGAAAGAGAGAAAATGAAACTAGGTTAAGCGAGCTGCAGATGATGGGTGATGCACTTAGGCCAGGTCTGGAGAAGGTATGGAGAACCCTCGGAATTAAATTTCGGGACATAAGTAAAGGTTTATTGAAATATAATTAACACTAAAATTATCAAAGAAAAATTAATAAATTAGTACAAAGAAAAACGAAAAATCGAGAAACAGACAAAAATTGGTGTTATCGAAAAATCGGAAATACAACCCGAAGAGGGGCATTTTGGTCATTTGACACCTAGAGTTGCCTTTTAACCTCAATATCCATTAAAAATAAATGATATTACACTTTAGAAATGTCATGAAAAATTAAATTGTGATACATTATGTAAATAGTAAAAGAATTTAGACAAATGAGCAAATTAAGGAAATTAAGATTAATGAATTATTAATTCAAGTTAGTGCTCCACTAACTCAAGCCTTGGGACACCTATCTAAGTCATTTGTGGGCAGAATTAGTCATCTTCAACCTCAAGAACACAACCAGCCAAATGGAAAACACCATTGAAGCTCCCATGGCCGAATTTGTCCAAGCTCCATGCACTCCCATTCCAAGCCTCCTTTTCACTTGGATCCTTCATTAAAGCTTGCCTACTCACCTTGGGGAATATATTGGGAATAAGAAAAAGAAGATTTGGTGAAGTTTTAACAAGCTCCAAAAGTGGTAAGTGTCCAAATCTTCTCCCTAGCTTGAGTAAACCTTGTGTTTAGGTTGAGGTGAGTAATTTGGTGAAGAGAAATGAAAAAAATATTGAGATATGAACTTGTCCATTTTCGGCAGCCATGAAAGTTTGTTGTGGTTGAGTTTTTCTTACCTCTAATAGATGAGAATTAAGGTTGATTAACTCAAATGGAAGTTGTAGTAGGTTAATGTCCAAATATGTGTATATTAGTGCTTGAATTAAGGGTTTAAAAGTGGGACTTTGATGCTTTAGTAAACTGCCATATTGGACAGCCTTAAATATCATGAATTTATGTGTGAGTTTATGAAATTTATTAATGAAATATGATGATGTTGAATGGTGGGCAGTTTATGTAATTGCCATGGAAGTATATGTGTAATATAAGCGTTGATGAACATTGAATTTGAGTTGAAGCAAATGTTAAACATTAAAGGTGTATTGTGTGCATTGAACACTTGAGTGTTCTACCCAAAATGCTTGCTGGAATTTTGTACAATATACATAAAAGTGTCATAATTGAATATTGAAGTGTTGGGAGAAGGAGGATTGTCAAAATGGAAAGTGTAATTTTTAAATGCAGGTTGTGTGTTAGCAGTACCTAAATTAAGTTATAAGTGCAAAACTGTGAACCCAATTGGTATGAGACCAATGGAGGGTGAAACTAGATACTAAATAGGCCAACTTTCATGTAGAAATGTTGCCAAAATTTTGCCTAGAAACTGACCTTAAAAATGACCAAATCCGAAATGGCAACTTTGAAAACTCAGATTTTTGACCACATGAACAGTAGTCATTAGGATGACCATAACTCACTCAAAACAGGTCCAAATGACCTGAAATTTTTACCATGGATAGCTTAAACATAGAGCTACAATTCTTATGAAGACACCAAAGCCCAGAAATGGCCAGAACCAAGTCAATAGCTTACACAAGTTCGGGTACCAAAACTGCCAGAACTAAATGTGACCTAAATTGACCAAATTTTGCACTAAAGGTGCAATCTGTCCAGCTTTAGTAAATTGACCATATCTTGGTCTATACAACTCAGAATGACCTGAAATTTTGCCAAAAGTTCAATAAGACATAGAGCTACAATTTTGCTTCTTTGACCAGAAGCTAAAAACCAAGAGAAATAGGACATTAAGCTAGACCAATCTAACACACTAAAACTGAAAATTCAACATTTACATATAATGATGCTTGAAGTAATTTGGCAATGAATGCCAACTTATAAAAATGATAAATTGCACTATATTGGCAACATATTGAATTATAAATTATGATATGTTGATGCTAGAATCAACTTATCCATAGTACCTAAATATGTCAACATTTACATTGACTTATGAATTACATGATAACTAGTAAACTCAAAAAAATGAAGAATTAAACAATTGATTTGTAATGTGCCCTAGTTTGCCTAGTTGACTAGTTTGGATAGGTTGGCATGCCAATAGGATTTTGACAGCTGTTCTGTAAATGGCTTTATGCCATACTATATTTTTATGGCATATTATGCCGCACTGTGACTTTAATAGCCTACAACTATACGTATTGTGTTATTATACTTGACTTATCGCCAGATTAACTATATAGCTTTTTAGCCATACTGTTTGCACACCAGGAGACATTTTGTGACCAATGGTGTAACGGCCCAAGGTACTAGGTACCTATTGCCAGTATATATGTTTATCTAGTCTGGTCAATGTATAGGCTACACGGGCAATTAATTTAAGCATTATTAAATTCAAATAGCTAAATTCAGTTTATTGACATACAGTACCACCAAAATTAGCAAAAATGAAAGGTTAGCAAATAAAAGTAGAATCAACAACTATAAAGAATATTGATGTCATCAATTCATAAACAATTATTTACTTTATTTTAGTATATATTTCTTTATATTTGGCACCACTTAGCACGTTACTTTTGTAACGCGTAGGTATTGAAGACACAGCTAGGGAGCCCAGCAGACCTACGACCGGGTGAGACATCAGATCTGCATACATGGTAGGACTTAGGATCTTCTGTAACGACTATCAGTTGTATTTTGACATTTTGTTATGTAATATGTATAAATATCATAAAACTTTAAAGTTTGTAATAATTTGTATATATTAAACTCCTATGGATGGTGTTTTAATGAATGTAAAATATGATGGACTGTATTTTAAAATTATGAAATTGTGAGACTGAAAAATCAGTTGGATGGTTGAGATTTTGATATTATCATATTGAACTGTTTTTAACAGGTTTGGAAGGACAGTTTGTCCGAAATATAGATGGCACCTTGCCAGATTTCTATTACTATTTTTGAAACACTGATTTTATTAAAGTATGAAAATAGTACCAACATGATACGAATATTACATAAAAGACTTCTTAAAATAAAATTGAGTTCAGAAAATGAGTTGATTACAGACTAGGTGCTCCGGCACGCCGTGTAGCACGCCTTGCTCGGCTATACTGTAGACGGGGGAGGGGTGTTACAGTAACCCCGAAAGGCAAAATTTTAAGAACGTTAATTTAAACATATTAGGACTCGAAATAAGTAATTGTGAAATTCTTTAGTAGATTTATTATAAATTGTGATACTCAAAATGAAGCCATATGTAGTACTGCTATCAGAACCCTATTGGTATACCAACCTATCCAAACCAATCATACTAGGCATACTAGGGCATGTTAACCAAGTTAATTGGTTAATTCTTTATATTTGAAGTTTGATGGTTACTATTCATGCAAAAATGTTAACTTTTTCATAATTAATAGGCAGACAAGTTTTAATTGCACTAAAATACCACATTTTGGGTTTTACATTTGTTGGCATTAGTTGCCAATTTCAATTCAAAACTTACTGTAAGTTAATTCAAATTTTTAGATTTGGTCACTTAGATTTACTATTCCATTGGACCCATCTACAATAAAAATTTGGCTAAACTTTCTTCATGAAAGTTGTTTCTTAATGTTTCTTCTTTAATTTCTTTTTTAAATCACTCCATTTAAATGTCTGTAATCCATACACGGTCTAAGTATTCCATCCTTCTTCTTTACAAATAATACTGGTGCTCCCTAGGGAGACACACTAGGGCGTATAAACCCTTTATCCAGCAGCTCTTGCAACTGCATTGTTAACTCCTTCAATTCTGTGGATGCTATCCTATAAGGAGCAATGGACACTGGTGCTATACTAGGCATAACCTCTATAGCGAATTCTACTTCCCTCTCTGGTGGCAAACCAGGCAATGCCTTAGGAAAGACATCTGGAAAATCACATACAATGGGCATGTCATGAAGGTCAGGCCTAGCCTTCCTAGTATCAACCATATGTGCCAAGTAGGCTTCACAACCCTTTCTTATCAACATTCTTGCAGTAGTGGCTGATATAACATTAGATAAATAATCTGTCCTTTCACCCACAACAGTGATCTCCTTATTATCAGGAGTCCTCAATGTGATTCTCTTTAAATGGCAATCTACAATAACTTAGTGACGGGACAATCAATCCATTCCCAAAATCATATCAAACTCATGAAAAGGCAGCTCGATAAGGTCTTCCAAAAACTCATACTCCTAAATCCTCAAGAGACAACCCCTATAGACCTTAGTCACCATCACACTATGGCCTAAAGAGTTAGTAACTAGGATGTCCTGCTCAATGGTTTCAACACTTAAACCCTTCTTTACTGGGATGGCAGTGCACATGTAAAAATGAGTTGAACCTGGGTATATCAATGCATGCACTACTGATTCAAAGAGAGAAAATGTACCAACTATGACATCAGGTGCATCTTGCTTCTCTCTGGCTCAAATGGCATATGCACATGCTGGCACTTGAGTATCTGGTCTCTCCATTATCTCAGATACAGACCTCTCAGTGCCCCCTGCTGCCTCAGATCTCCCAGGCTTCCTACCTCTCTGTGCAGTAGGAACCTACCTCTCTGTCTATGCTGGGGGACTAGTTCTCCTATGACAGTTCCTCTGGAAATGGTTAGTGGCCCCATATCTATAACAAGCTCCAGTCAACCCCCAGCATTCTCCTCTATGCCTTCTTCCACAATGTGTGCATACTGCTGGGGCAAGACCTCTCACTGCTGGTCTTGGTGTACTAGCCATTGATGCTGCCGACTAGCCAATCCTAAATGTGGACCTAGACCCCTATCCTGGCCTTTAAGTCGATGCCTGACTAGACTGCCCCCTAGGCTTCTTACTAGTTGTGAATGTGGAGCCAGACTGGCCAAAGCCTCTCTTTTACTGTTCACCCCTCCTACTTTGCTCACTAGCTCAAACTCTCTCTATATTATCTCCCTAGCATACTTACTCAGCCAGACAAATTTTCACTCATATTCAGCTACTGTCAGCTGTCTCTACCTTAGAGAAATAAATTCTCTCCTCCTGTCTTCCAAGTAAATACGACTGATGTACTTCTTTCTGAACTCTGCTAGAAAGAAGTCCCATGTCACCACTTCTGGCTGCACTACCCTGGATACTGTGTCCCACTATTAGTAAGTGTAGAAAGAGATGATTCTTATTGATTTCAATTAATCTGTACATGGGTATATATATACAATTGATTCCTATAATTGTGTTCTACTAATTAGGAAGAAATCCTAAATAAGAAATCCTAAATAGGAATACAGAATACAAAATATACAGAAAAATAATATAGTGATTGACTTTCCATAACATAGTGATTGACTTTCCATAACACTCCCCCTCAAGTTGGAGCATAGATGTTAATCATGCCCAACTTGTTACAAATGTAGTCAATCCTAGCTCCATTCAGAGCTTTTGTGAAAATATCTCCTAACTGCTCTCCAGTTTTGATGTGTCCTGTTGAGATGATCTGTTGTTGAATCTTTTCATGAATAAAGTGACAATCAATCTCAATATGTTTGGTTCGCTCATGAAACACCGGATTAGAAGCAATATGAAGAGCAGCTTGATTATCACACCACAATTTCACGAGCGAGGAGGTCTTAAAACCTGTCTCATCTAGTAATTGAAGTATCCACATTACCTCACATACTGATTGTGCCATGGCTTTGTATTCGGATTCAGCACTAGATCGAGAAACTACACTCTGCTTCTTGATTCTCCAAGACACCAAATTTCCTCCAATAAAAACGCAATATCCAGTAGTTGACCTCCTGTCAACCTTAGATCCAGCCCAGTCGGAATCTGAAAAACATTCAACATTCAAATGCCCATGATTACCATATAGCAAACCTCTTCTGGGCGCCCTTGGATAACACAAGATTTGTTCCAAGGCTTCCCAATGAGCAACAGTTGGTGAAGACATAAACTGACTTACCACACTAACGGCATAAGCAATGTCAGGACGAGTGACTGTAAGGTAGTTTAATTTTCCTACCAATCTCCTGTATCTCTCTGGATCTTCAAACAACTCACTATCCCCTGCTAACAGTTGTAAAGTTGGAGTCATTGGTGCGCTACAAGGCTTAGCACCTAATTTTCCTGTCTCTGTCAATATATCGAGGACATATTCTCTTTGAGACAAGAAAATACCCTTCTTACTTCTCATAACTTCGATACCCAAGAAATACTTTAACAATCCCAAGTCTTTGGTCTGAAACTGAGTTTGGAGGAAGGTTTTAAGAGATGAAATACCTGCAGAGTCACTCCCAGTGATGACAATGTCATCCACAGACTACCAAGAGAATTAGACCAGCCTCATATTGCCTATAAAATACTGAGTGATCACACTTACTCTTTTGCATACCAAATTCCTGTACTGCTTCACTGAATCTCCCAAACCATGCCCTAGGACTTTGTTTCAAGCCATAAAGAGACTTTCGAAGCCTACAAACTTTACTCAACTCCCCCTGAGCAACAAACCCAGGTGGTTGCTCCATATACACCTCCTCCTAAAGATCACCATGAAGGAAAGCATTCTTGATGTCCAATTGATGCAGGGGCCAATCATATATAGCTGCTAAAGAGATAAACAAGCGAATAGAAGTAAGTTTAGCTACAGGAGAAAAAGTATCAGAGTAATCAACCCCATATGTCTGAGCATATCCTTTTGCTACAAGGCGTGCTTTTAACCTAGCCACAGAACCATCAGGATTTACCTTTACTGTATATACCCATTTACAACCAATAGCTTTCTTACCAGTGGGTAAAGGCAATAGTTCCCATGTACCATTAGCATCTAAAGCCTCCATTTCCTCTTTCATAGCATCACACGGCGAGGATGAGACGATTGCCTCATTAATGATTATTAGGGATAATGCAGACTCTAAAGAAGTAACAAAACACCGAGAACAAGAAGACAATTGATTATAAGAAACAAAAGAAGAGATAGGGTAAGTACATGAACGTTTACCTTTACGAAGAGCAATGGGTAAGTCTAGATCAGAATCATGATCAGTATGAGGTACAGGATCTCCCAACGAAGTAGCTGGTGGAGGATCTGAGTCAGGAATCTCCAATCTCCTGAAATAAACATGAACAACGGGAGGTCGAGTAGGTCTAGAGACAGAAGGAACAGGCTGTGCGAGAGTACTAGACATTGGTTGGACAGTATATATTAAGAGATCATCCTCCTCCCCCTGACTCTCATACACAGATGATGGAGGAAAAAATAGAGTGGACTCAAAAAAAGTGACATCTGCAGAAACAAGATAACGATTAAGAGTATGAGAGAAACAACGGTACCCTTTTTTGAGCCGGGAGTACCCAAGGAATACACATTTGAGAGATTTTGGATCCAATTTAGTAACCTGTGGACGAACATCACGCACAAAATAGGTACAACCAAAAATACGGGGTTCAATAGGGAACAAAGATTTTGTAGGAAACAAAGTAGTATAAGGAATATCCCCATTAAGGACAGAAGACGGCATACGATTGATCAAAAAACATGTCGTGGAAACTGCATCAGCCCAAAAGTGTTTAGGTACTTTCATCTGAAAAAGAAGAGCACGAGTTACCTCAAGAAGATGACGATTTTTCTTTCATTACGCCATTTTGGGATGGGATATCCACACGGGAAGGCGATGAAGAATGCCATTTTGTATCATATAGAAATTTGAAATTGTCTTTGAAAAGTATTCTTTGGCATTGTCACTTCTTAATATGCGCATGAAATATTAAATTGAGTTTTGATTTCATTACAAAAGGCACAAAAGATAGAAAACAACTCAGAACGATTTTTCATTAAATATAACCAGGTAACACGAGAGTAATCATCAACAAAAGTAACAAAATAACGAAATCCAGTTTTAGATGTAATGAACAAGGACCCCAAACATCGAATGAACTACCTCAAAAGGAGATGAAGCCCATTTATTGACTCTAGACACAGAAGGCAAACGATGATGTTTTGCAAACTGACACGACTCACATTCTAGTACTGATAAAGACTAAAATTGAGGACACAGCTTCTTCATGGTAGACAAAGAAGGATGACCCAATCTACAATGAGCTTCAAGAGGTGTTAAGGTACTGGAGCAAACAAGCGACCGCGGTACATGATTTTCGAATGTAGAGACCACGACTCGCGTCCTCTACCAATAATACGTCGTAAGATCCTGAAACAAACACCGTCGGGAAAAAGGAAACAGAACAATTTAAGGTACGAGTAAGTTTACTAACAGAAAGTAGATTAAAAGAGAATTTTGGTAGACACAAAACAGAAGACAAAGAAATTAATGAAGTCGGGTTCGCAGTTCCAGAATCCATGACACAAGAAGTAGAACCATCAGCTAAAGTAACAGTAGAGGAAGTGAGATTAGACTGAAAAGCAGATAGAAGACTAGAATTACCTATCATGTGATCGCATGCTTTTGAATCAATAACCCATTTGGATGAAGAAGACACAAGGCATGTAGTAGATTTACCTGACTCAGCGATCGCAGTGACAGGAGAACTGGTAGGCTTTAGAGATGCCTGATACTGGAAAAATTGTGCAAAATCCTCTGCAGATACCAAAATAGTTTTCTCAGATGAAGATATCAGAGAATTCTCACGCCATATTTGCCATCCGTGATCGCCGATTTTTCTCTGAAGTTGCGGACAATTATATTTTGTATGGCGGTGCTCATGGCAATAATAACAAATGACTCCTTTTGAGTCCTGATTAGAACTAGCTTCTCCATTACGCTGACGACTTCTGTCGTCTGTAATTCCTTCTCTACTTCCTCTTCTATTACCCTGTTGTCCATTTGGATTACGGCTAATAAGAGCACTACTGACAGGTTGTGAAGATTGAGTACTCTCTGTACGAAGGACCCGTGTGAACGTTTCATGCAAAGAGGAAATCTCAGTACTGGAGAGAATATGAGATTTAGCAGTCTCATACTCTAAAGGAAGGCCTGCAAGAAAATTCATAACAGCCAGTTGCTCCCGTTGGGCCTGCTGAACTTTTACATCAGGACTAAAAGGCAACAATACATTAAGTTCCTCATATACCCGTTTAAAATCCATAAAATAAGCCGTGAGAGACTTATCCTCTTTCTCAGCACGGTAGAATGCCTTACAAATATCATAAATACGGTAGATACTCCCTTTACCGAATCACGTAAAATCTAAGTAATCCATCAATTCCTTAACAAATTCACAGTGATTAATTAAACTAATTACCTCACTATGAATCGAGTTCCGAAGCTGCAAAAACAATCGAGCATCCTCCCTTAGCCAAGTTTGTCGTGTATCATCAATGGGTGGATCTTTAGTAAGGTGATCATCCTTATCAATGCTACGCAAATAGACCCTAACAGTCTTACTCCACTCCAGGTAATTCGAACCATTAAGTTTGTGTTCCGTGATCTTAGTCATTACCGGAATCACATCAGAAATAACATTCTTAGTGTCTGCCATTTGTTGAGACAAATAAAACTAACTAAAACGCTAATCCAAAGTGCTTACAGCAACAAAATAACCCAAAATCACAAATCAAGCAAATACTGAAATAGGATCTGAGAGCCAAATCTCAAAAGTCCTTTAATGGTTATCTTTGGATCGTGCAACAAAGACATGGTGATGGAATGAGGGGGTTGAGACGACGCTGGCAATGTTGATCGGGGTTGAAACGGCCGGTCGGCGACCAAGGTCTCTCCTGAGCTGGGTAGTGAGAACAAATAGTCACCCTAGATTGATGACCTGCTCTGATACCATGTAGAAAGAGATGATTCTTATTGATTTCAATTAATCTGTACATGGGTATATATATACAATTGATTCCTATAATTGTGTTCTACTAATTAGGAAGAAATCCTAAATAAGAAATCCTAAATAGGAATACAGAATACAAAATATACAGAAAAATAATATAGTGATTGACTTTCCATAACATAGTGATTGACTTTCCATAACAGTAAGCATCCTCCTGTAGTAGTGAGACTACACACTCTAGCTATGGTCAGGTGTGTAATGCAGCTGCTGAAAAACTCTCTCAGTCCTCTCCAGCCAATACTCTGCAGTAGCTGGGTCATCTTCCCTCTTTCTTCTAAAATCCACAGCCCCATATTTTCGAAGCTTCTCCAAAAGTGATTTCTGTGTGGGCTGCATCTGAGCTCCCATCACCTGCCTGAGTAAATCAACCATCTGCTGGGAAAACTGTTGCTAAGGTTCTGCAGGCTGTTCAAAAGCTACTTGTGTTATAAAATCTTTCATGCCTCTAACACTACTACTCTCTGGTGCGTGACTCTCTGCTTCCTCTTCAGTAACCCAAGGAATATCAAAATCCATTCTACAAACCTAAAATAGATAGATGAGTAGATCTGCATAAGAGTCACCTCAATCCCTAGTAGATGCAACGCATGTTCACACACATATGTTATAATTTGCTATTTAGGTCTAGGAACGCCTAAACCTTGCTCTAATGCCACTAAATGTAACACCCCCTTACTTAGTCTACAGTGAAACCAAGTAAGAAAATATCACATTCGGTACACGGAGCATCTATCTCTGTGCCATTACTTATTTTGCTTATTTTCTTGGCAATTTATTTACATTATAATTTAACTACTTTTATTAAATGGAGAAACTGCTAAAGCTTCCCCCAAATTTTAACTATTCACCTGTTAAATTCTCAGTTTCTATATTGTTTCCATCACATACAATCATCAATCCTCATTAATATCCATTCTGAACCCAATTGCATGTACTCAAGAATATCTTTAATTTACGTTTATTATTAACTCACAACATGTGGCTAAATTAAGCTTACAAATTTATAATTACAATTTTCAAAAATGAAATTTACATTATATTGTTTACATTATAACTGTACACACGTATATGAGTAAAAATGTACAATGCGAAAGATGATGATGTATCTACCCAAAAGTCTGAGATACGGTGACTCTGGACTTTTCTACAAATCCAATCTACCTCTTGACAGCCCTATCTACACTTTATCTACAGTACCCGTGTGAGGAAACAAATCTTCACGCTAAGCTAAATAGCTTAGTGGTGCATTCTTAATTTAGAACAAAATAATTTTCCTTATACACACTAGCACATAATATACCCATCATATTCATACAAGAGTATTTAAAAGTTTTAAAATAAATATATAACATCATGACATAAAAATAAGTCAATAAATCCATACTTATTAATCATACCATTTAATGGGGTTAATTGCACTTTATCATATCTTATTTAAAATTATGATCTCTATAATCACAATTAGAGACCTTACTCCAGTACTCATAGTAACCTACGATAGACGGTATATAGATTGGATAATGGGACTCATGACACTGACCATTCGGTGGTTCTAGTATCTTATTTAAAATTATGATCTCTATAATCACAATTAGAGACCTTACTCCAGTACTCATAGTAACCTACGATAGACGGTATATAGATTGGATAATGGGACTCATGACACTGACCATTCGGTGGTTCTAGTCGGTTTAGTATAGGCTTACATTTTTGGTACTGATCACTCGATAGCTCTAACTAGTATACACTGATTTTCATTCTCGGTACTGATCACTTGGTGGCTCTGACCAATATAATACTGATTTTCATTCTCAGTACTGACCACTCAGTGACTCTGACCGGTAGCATGCCCACTTATCCAATCCTATACCCATTGTCTAGGCTTACTTAGCTCAAATTTTATAATTAATATTCATTCCACATTCTTTATTTCCATAATTGTCAAGCTATGTATGCTAACATTTTCATACCATTTCCATGTTTGCATAGCCTTTGCGTTCAAGTATGCTAAATACATGCATAACTTGCATTGATGAGGAACATAGCAAAATCTTGCCAATTTCTAAATGTATATACTGTTTTCCATCCGAAATCAAACCAAGTAAATGCAAGAATTAGCTTATGCATTCTTCATAAGATTAGTAGATTTATGTCTTAACTTTCATTTGGTTTTTGAATCACTTGGTTCTGATTTATAAATCACATGTTATGACCAAATAAGTAGGATCTGATCATATTGTTTTTTCTTCTAGAATACAAGGCAAATTCCGAACAGGTTTTAGAACCCAATTTTAGTCAAGTTTTAGTCACAATTTATCAAATTGGTCTCCATGAAAGTTATTCCTCTATACCTTAGCTTTCCAATAAGGTAAGATCCACTTCATTTGGAATTTTATACAGTGAGTTATGTCCAAACAAGCAGGACATGTTCATATGCATTCTTTACTAATCGTAGGGTAGGTTTTGGGCAATTTTTGGAATCCGGATTTGGACAAATTACAATCATAATTTGTCATTTTGTTAGCAGGAAAGTTGTTCCTTTATATTTTAGCTTTTCAACAAATCAAGAATCATCTCATTTGGAGTTTCCTAGGGTAAGTTATACGCATTTTAATCTGGACTATTCAGGATGCTCTACTCCTAGGTTTCGGATTTTGTAACTCAACTTCTAGCAATTATTCAAGATATTTACACAAAGAATTAGAGCAACTTATCTTCATGAAAGTTTTAGCATTATACCTTAGCTTTAATTTGCCACTGGTTTCAAGTCATTTGGAATTATAGAACTCAAGATATGAACCTAAAAGTCTAGTTTGGTCAAATTTGGCTAGATTGCTCGACATACCCATTCACAAGGCATACACCAAAACAAGCCAAGCAACATGATTCCAAATAGGCACTACATCATTTACACACACTAAACATTATTTTTTATCTATAAATTAAGCATTTACATTCAATTTAGCCACAAACCCTAAATGGTATGAAAACTCTAAGAAACAAATTTTAAGAAGAGCTTAAGAGTGCACATACCACAAATTTAAGCTCCTAATCTTTGTTTAGCCCTTCAAAATCACCTCTATTCAACCTTATTATCCTTCCTTTGCCCCTTGTTAGCATGAACCAAATTGCCTTCTTCAAAAATTTTAAAAATTCTCGTCACAATCTCTTCACAAATCACACTTATGCTATAATTATAACAAGATAACATGAATTCATGCAAGCTAAATTCAATTCTCCCTTACCTTGAATTTTTCCCTAATTGATTTTGTGATAACCCTCCTAAATCTTTGAAATTTCTTACTTGAATGAGGTGCTCTCACCAAATTGAAGCTTAATTTGACTATTTAGAATGGTGAATGCTAATGAATTGGTGTAAGATCAAGCTTGGAAGAAAGCATCAATGGTGAAAGAGGAAGAGAGTGGTTTGGCCAAGGGTGAAGAAGAAGAAGAAGATGACAATTGTCTTGATTATTAGATATTTATATTATTTTAAATCCCTAATGACAAACTTGTAAATATTGGAAATAGCAAACTTGTAAATAAGGTGAAATTCATAATCATTAGATTTGACTAATTAACTAATTAGGTTTAATTTTCCTAATAATGGTTAATTAAATTAATCCAACTCCATTAACTTAATAAATCTCATTTTTTGTCAATGTTAGACCCTTAAATTTAATTGACAAAATTTTACTCTTACCGAATTTCTGTTTATTTTTTCCATAATGCTCGATAAGTCCCCAACTCCGTTTTTCACTTTGGTTTTTACTCTACTTATTTGAACTTATTTCTTTTCATTTCTTTGACTTATTAATTCATAATAATACTTCAATTTAGCCTCAATTAAGAATCTTACAAAGTTCTACATGAATTGGAGTAGCAACCAGACTCATAGTCACTTCTCAATGGTATTACCCATCGCTAAGACTTGTGCACATTTAACTAATTTATACTCCACTTCTTTTATTTTTTTCTTCAGCCTTACTTGATCTTTATTATTTTAAATTATGACTTCTTACTTAAATTTAAGGGCAGTTCCAAACATCCCAGCCGTCCGGACAGATATTAGTCATTAGAACAGTAGAATGTAAGAGACTCCCTAAAATGGTGGCATTACACATTAGCTAATTAGCACAATACCTCATAATAGCCTTTGCCTAAGCAATGAGCTTAATCAACTACAACAAAAAGAATGGTAGTACAAGGGAGCAACAGGGAAGAGAAAAAAAACTAAAAAAGTATGAGCAATAAAGAACTGACCTTCACCACTCATTAGAGATAGGTTGGCAATCTCAACTGAAGTGGGTAGTGGTGTCCCATTAATTATTTTTGATAGTTTGGATTGCATTCATGTGTTCTTCAGTTGAACTTGTGGAGGTCTAGGCAAAGCAATATTTTTCTTACGTCCAGGTACCATACTTGCAAGACTTGTTACAAACAATTGAAGTAATTACATTTCTATCAAAATTATATTTACTTTTATCAAATATCAAGTGCTGGTGGTTATATATATATATATATATAACCACCAGCTTTTGATATTATTAATGTGTGTATCTCTCTCTCTCTCTCTCTCTCTCTCTCTCTCTCTCTCTCTCTCTCTCTCTCTCTCTCTCTCTATATATATATATATATATATATATATATAGAGAGAGAGAGAGAGAGAGAGAGATACACACACTGCAAATCAGCAACAACTTTAATTAGCTAGTCATGACAAAGGTAAAATTTTTAATTGAACATTGAAATATTAGAATCAAGGGTACAATAACAAACCAGCAACAACAAATGTTAGGATTCAAATAACCATGAACACCATAAATAGACTAATATTAAGTGAACTTTCAACACTCTTAACTAAAACAAGATAGCATAAAATCAGAATTGAAATATAGAAGGAAGGGTACAATAACAAATCAGAAACAAGTATTTGGGTAACAACAATCTCAATTTATAACTATGAACACCAGAGATTACCTAATACCAAGTGACTTTTTGAAACTCTTAACTAACATAAAACAATGTAAAATTAGGATTGAAAAACAGAAATAAGACAGGCACATTATATCAGCCAAAGAAGTATCCTATGCTATGATTTCTTATGAAGATGATTCACAATAAAACAATTACTAATTGTAGTAACAAGTCATTTAGAATGAACTTAGAGTTGTTTAAAGATGCTCTCGCAGAAGGTGAAACACTTCCCAAATATTATTATGAGGTGAAGAAATTGATGCATGATCTTGGCCTTGGTTATATCGATATAGATGCATGTGTGAATAATTGTATACTATATTGAAAACACTATGAGCATCTTAATACATGCCTTGTGTGTAATACCCCTCGATCGAAGTATGGTTTAGATAGACGTAAGAAGATTGCTCAAAAGGTAGCAAAATATTTTCCTTTGAAACCTAGACTTCAGAGATTATTTATGTCAAAGGAAATTGCTAAGGATATAAGGTGGCATCAAGAAAAGCTGTTAATGATGATGTCATTAAGCATCCAGTTGATGGTAAGGCATGGCAAGAGTTTTGATAAAGAGCATGATTGATTTGCTAAAGATCCTCACAATGTGCGACTTGGGCTTGCAAGTGATGGATTTAATCCATTTGAAAATAAGAGCATCAATTATAGTATGTGGCCAGTCATTCTACTTCCTTATAATTTGCCACCATGGAAATATATGAAGGAGCCATTTTTGTTTTTATCCATGCTTATCCCAGG
This sequence comes from Hevea brasiliensis, assembly GCF_030052815.1. Classification (NCBI taxonomy): domain Eukaryota; kingdom Viridiplantae; phylum Streptophyta; class Magnoliopsida; order Malpighiales; family Euphorbiaceae; genus Hevea; species Hevea brasiliensis. Next base: position 70,419,792 of record NC_079494.1, read on the forward strand.
TAAGGATTCTCCTGGCAATGATACTGATGTGTATTTGCAACCATTAATAGATGCACAAAAAGAATTATGGGAAAACTGTGTGGAGACATTTGATTCATAGAGTGACGAAAAATTTCAGTTACATGCTCCATTATTATGGACTATAGATGATTTTCTTGCATATGCAATGTTATCCAGGTGGAGTACAAAGGGGAAATTAGCTTGTTTAGTTTACAACAAAGGACATGTTCACTCACTCTAAAGAATGGACGAAAATAATGTTACATGGGTCATCGCAGATACTTGGACAAACAACACCTTTGGAGGCAAAGTAAAAAATTTGATTGTAAGGTAGAGCTTCAAGAGAAACCTAAAGAATCATCAGGAGAAGAAACTTATCCAGACATCCTATATTTCATCAAGTGTGAGATTTGGAAAGCCATGTAATAAAAAGAAGCGTAATCGAACGGACCAAGAGTTGAATTGGACTAAAAGGAGTATATTTTTTGAACTTCCTTATTGAAAAACATTGAAGCTATGCCATAATTTGGATGTGATGCACATTGAGAAAAATATATGTGAAAACATTCTAGCAACATTGATAAACATTGATAGGAAGACAAAAGACAATGTCAAGACTCATTTGGATTTGAAGCAAATGGGTATGAGAAAAGAATTGCACTTTGCAAAGAGATGGTGATAAGTTCATAATGCCATTAACATGTTACACTTTGTCATTATCAGAATGGAAAAAGTTTTGTGAATGGTTGAAATCAATTAAGTTACCTAATAATGACGCCTCTAACTTGTCTCGATGTGTAAATGTTGATGATTGTAGATTATCGGGAATGAAAGTCATGACTATCATGTATTTCTACAACGATTACTTCTAGCTGCAACCCATGGTTATTTGCGGAAGGATATTTATATTGTATTGTCTAAATTGAGTTCTTTCTTCAGAGACTTATGTTCAAAGACAATAGAAAGGGTTACATTGCATAAGTTACAAAATGGCATAGTTCTAATATTTTGTAAACTTGAAACCATATATCCACCATCATTTTTTGTGATTGTGATACATTTTGCAATTAACCTTCCACGTGAAGTAGAACTCGGTGGCCCAGTTCATTATCGATGGATGTATTTCATTAAAAGGTAACTTGAAGCTTTTTGCATCATTTTAATTTTTTTTTTTAACTGATTGTAAGGTTGTTGCTTATAATAATTCTCTTTATAAAATGAACAGTTTTAGGTTCTTATATTTTTTGAAACAATCTGTACGCAACAAAACTCTTCCAGAAGGTTCCATTGCTGAGGTGTATATTAATAAATAGTGCCTTAATTTTTATTCCTTGTACTTTCATGGAGTTGAAACTAAACACAATCGAGTGGAATGGAGTTTTGATAAGTCTCCAATGTTGATACCCAATGGATTTTCAATTTTTACATAAAAGGCAAAAACTTTAGGAGCAACTGAATATGGCGTGTTATCCTTGTCTGATTTCAGGAAAATTCAGTGGTATATACTTAATAACTACGAAGAGATAGAATATTATTTAAAGTAAGTTATCATTCTATTCAAAACTTTATGCTCAACTTAATTATAGTTACAAGTCATCATATCATTGATTTATCTTATATGTTGTTTCACATGTATAGTTTGCACAAGGAAGAACTTCAAAGACAAGGTATTGTTAATGCGCAACAGAGACATTAGGATGAATTTCCTGTTTGGTTTAAGCAATATGTAAGTTTTTGTTTTCTTTAAGGTTGATTAAATATATATAATCAAAAAAGAAACTTATTAGATTTTTTTTATATATATCTTTTATATATAGTACAAATGAATCTAAATGGCTCACTTGAATCAATGAATCATTTGTATGTATTGAGCTTGGGTCCAGATATACGTGTTGCAAATTACAGTGGTATAATTGTGAATGGAATTAGATTTCATACCATTGAACATGACAAGCATTATCGCACTCAAAATAGTGGTGTTATGGTGAAAGGAGATCATAATTCTAACGAAATTGATTTTATGGTGAATTAATTGATATCATCGAGCTTGAGTATTGCAATGGGAATCGAGTTTTTGTGTTTAAATGTAACTGGTGGAATATCGAAGATAAAAAAATAGATCAAGAACATATGGCCGGTTAATGAGCGTCATTGTGAATCGAAAGTGGTATATAGATGACCCTTTTGTATTAGCAACTCAAGCATCCCAGGATTTTTATATAAATGACATAAAAAATGACAGTGGTTAGAAAATTGTGCAAAAATTTTATCCCAGAAATATACATATTGTTCCAAAATATGAAGGAATAGATGATGAAAGATTTATTTTTAATGATGAGCCTTATCAGCAATATGCGATGAATGATGTAAATAAGATTGAACAAATTGATAATCATAATATACAATCATTGCGCCGAGGTGATGAAATTTCAGAAGAAATCGGTACTACCGCTGTACTCCTAAAGAATAGATAGAAATCAAGTGAAGATACAATTGGTGATGATTCTACTGATGAAGAAGATGATCTTATTATTAATTATCGTGACGATGATACTGATGACAATGAAGAAAATGATGACAACAATGAAGAAAATTATGATGAGGAGGAGGAGGATTTTTAATTTTTGTGAGTACACATATAAATTTTTTGCATTTCTTTATATCATTGGAAGACACTTATATTGGCATGGATTACCTTTTATTCTATCATATTTTTGGATTATATTTAGCAATAGTTTTGTTTTCTCAACATCAATACCAACTTTCTTCAAAGTATTTATCTTTTTTTAAGGTTTACTCTAAAGTTATTTTATTCATTACAAATTATGCCTTGCACTTAATTACAAGCTTGTCTTTGAACTCAAGGTTTGATAGAAAGAAATATTTTACCCTAACCTTCCAAGGGATATATCTCAGTTTGATATACTAATTGCAATTAGTGGTTGCATTGATTTGGATATATCTACGGAATTTGGTGGTGGCCATAGAGGTCTGGCATCACCAAGGTTCACATAGAAAAGGACACAGGGTTTAATATTTGTTGATATTAATATCTTATTTGGTTTTACTTTCCTTGAATGTATTAATGGTATCTGGCGCTTTTTAATTACTGTTGTGATTTCACTAATTTGATATCTTTCATTTACTAGTTTTATAATTTTATTAATAAACTTTTAAAAATGACTGATTATTCAAGAAACGAAAGTTACTCATAGAAAATTACTTGTTCATTTAGTTCATATCAATAACTTAAATATGTTCTTACTGTTTGTTTAACTTTATTTGGTTTTACTTTCTTGAATGTATTTAAGGTATTTGTTGCTTTATTATTGCTGTTGTGATTTCACTAACTTGATATCTTTCATTCACTAGTTCTATAGTTTTATTGATTAACATTTAAGAATGATTGATTATTCAATAGGGCTACAGGTTTATCTAAATAGGGCTACTACCTTATTGCTTGAGATTGTTTTTGCACTTAACTTGAGAATAGGTATTGAATTTGCAGAGGATGAAGGAAATCTACAAAAGTTAATTAGGTATTTGGGAGTGAGTAATGGCAATTTTGGTAGTTATATATATATATATATATATATATATATATATATATATATATATATATATATATATATATATATATATATATATATATAATTGAGCTACCGGTTTCTCTCCTCTTCTTAATTAGCTTTGTTTTTTCCCTTAATGTTTATACATTCTTATTAATTTATGTGCATATTTGTTTAGCTAGTGACTAGGTCTTATTAAGGATAAACAACTGTCTCCCGAAATTCACATAGAGAGGAGTCTTATGCATTGCAGATGTCTCCACCGCTACATATTAATTTATTAAGGAAAAATATACACATGAACTTGGGCTTAATAATGTTTAAGTCATCTTCAAAATTGTGAGGTTGGAAGTTTGAACCAAATTAATCAATAAAGGAAAAAAATTAAGGTGAGTTTTAAAATAAGAAAGTGACTAATAAATATGATTCAGATTAATAGTAATAATAATGGTTGAAGAAAGATAGTATCCTTGTTGTTTGACCAGTTCTATAAATGGGGATTAATGTTTAAAACTTTACTAGCAACGTATAATACCATTGCTATTTTTACTTCTTCTGGCGTCCAAAACTTAACAACAAGATATAAACCAGAATATATAACACCAGAATTAGTTAAAGCTGAGCAGGTCCTGAGAATTGGATGCGTTCCTATATGTATGTTTACGCTAATTTAGGTTTAGCATGGATTTTATTATTATTATTATTATTATTATTATTATTATTATTATTATTATTATTATTATTACAACAGGACAGTCCATGACCTAGGAAAGGGGAATAAGAGAATTTGAGAAGGGGGCATAGGTTATTTAGGAAATTTTTTCGGACACCACAAATTTAATGGAGCTTGGATCAAACCCAAAACCTCCAAGACCTCCTTTTCAAACTTAAAGGATGGGACTACTAGGCATAGCCTGGATGGCTTTTAATAGGGATTGCAAAAGTTCCCGACCGCGTCCCGAAAATAATAAATTATTATAATTTTATAAAAAATTAATCTATTTTTATATATTTAAATATTAAAATATTATAATTTTAACAAAAATATATATAAATATTATTTAAACTTTATTTAAAGCTTATATTTTTATTTATAATGTTTTTTATTAAAATACATATATTAATATTATAGAATAAAAATTAAAAAAATAAAAAATAAAATCTTTGCAGGAAACCCACCCTCCCCCGATCTGCCACCGGCCGGGATAGAGAGCGAACTTCTTGCCCTAATCCTTCACAGGGTGGGGACTGGGAGGCCAAAACCCACCCCAAACCTGCCTCATTGTCATTCCTAATTAATTAGTATTAAAATTATTATTTTAAGTAAACAAATTATTATCTCCTAAAAACATTTGTTTTTATGTCCCTAAGAGGAAATGTAATTAATTTTAGTGTGGAACTAATAATTTAAGCTCTATGTTATTTTATATGCATGTACTCATTTATACGTGCATATGAAATCTCTACTTTAGATTATTCATTAAAGGTATTCATAATAGCTCATTTCACATTTGTGCTACTTTTACTCTTACTTTTTGCTGTCACTTTGTTCTAAAGTATAGAATTGTCATGCATCTTTTATTAAGTCGAGAGAATAATTCATTCTTGTTATATATTTATTTTTCTTAGGCAGGTTGAGATAAACAATTAAAACTCATTTTCATTAATTGATAGGGCCATTTGAATAAGAGCAATGTGAAAATGCAAATTAAAAATGCAAACTAATATCATGCTAGTAATAAATAGTAAGGAATAAAATAAATGGCCTAGCTTAATTTGCGCCTCAAATTTCTCTTTTTGTCAGTAGCTTAAAGCAACCACCCCCAATAACTCATAACCAAAAACACCATATTTATAGAATGTGGAAATATATTTTAGTCACCTTGATCCAGCGTATATCAACTATGGCATCCTGATAAGCCTTTCAAACACCAATTCTTGCTTTGTCTGCAACATCTCCAGCAAAATTAACCTAAATAAAAACAATAATAAAATCCCCATCAATTAAGAATAAAATTCATTAGTAAAACCTGAAAGTTGGTGATGAGATGCATGACAAAACAACTTACCAGTATCAAAAAAGCTCATCAAACAAGTATAAGCAACTATTTCAAGTCTAAAATGCAGGTCATTATACTTTGTTAACAAATTATATAGAAATTTCTCATGCCAATTCTTGCATCCACCACCATTCCTAATCAATCTACTCATCATCCTCATCCTCATCCTCCTACAAAATCAAAAGAAAGAAGTTAGTTAATTTAGAACCTACAAAACCAAAAACAAATTAGATCAAATAAAACCAAATTTAAAATACTTGTAACCTCTTCGTTTTCTTTGTCATTGACTTTAGATCTAGCCTTAGCAGATTCATAATTTGCATTTCTCCTTATAGCAATGGTAAAACAATCAAATATCATGGTTAAAGAAATAGAGAACTACACAAAATGAAGAAAAAAGAGTACTGTTCTTTTATTGTGAGCTGACATGTTTTTATCAGTCATTATTCACTATGCTTCAGCACATCGATTGGAATAGGCCCTCTTCAATTCTAGTAAAACATCATTATTTTTGTACCAACCCGATTGACGCAACAAAATCATTGACCACTAAGACATACCAAGATTTTAAATAATTCCAGAGCCCTTCTAATTGATAATCAATAATGAAGCTGCAAGCTCAAATGAATAGAACCATGAGCACCTGCATGCCCATACAGTATCCAAAGCTAGCAAAATCAATCATTTTTTAATGGGATTGCAGCAAACTAAATAATTAGTTAATATATTGAAAATATTTTCTCTTTTCAACTCATTTGGACTCGAACAAATTTTTACTCTTCATTAAGTTCACAATCTTCTTTGTAAACCTTTGCATCGCTCATTGCATAACGTGAAGGTCTTTATTACAGCTTTAAACATAATTAAAAATCCCATACTTTGCTTAAATTGCACTAATTCTGCTTTGGCTTATTATAATATCAGTCCAAGACAATATAAAATAGAGCTGATTTAAAAAAAAAAAAAAAAAAGACCTTGAAAGGCTCATTGTCTTTTCTAAAGCTGATGCCTGGGACATACTTCAACCAAACAGGGAAACCTCTGAAAATTAAAATAATGGATGCAAATCAGCATCAAATAAACTACTAAACAAAAATCAAGAAAAAACAAAACACCCAACTGCAAAAGAATAAAAGTGAGGAAGAGAAGTAGCTAGATCCAGAGAAAGGGAAAATGGTGAGGTACCCAAAATTCCAGTCAGCAAGAACATAAGGTCCAATGCGAAGATGAGCATATAGGCTTGATTTCTGGATTAACTTTATGAACCTCAGAACATCATATCTCCCTTCAAAATTGTAGTACATCCCATATGACAAGCACAATTGACAAGAAATTAAACAAGACTAAATAAACCCCCAAAAAAAAAAAGAGAGAGTAAATCGAAGTTCATTTCCAGGTGTAGGCTCATGCACATTCCAGAAAACATAGGTCTCAACAACATCTAGTCCTCCATCTTTGGCCTTCTATATCATATCTTCCCGCATCTACAAAGTCTCCATTTCATAAGAAAATAAGAAAAAAAAAATGGGCATACTAAAAAGAAAAGAAAAGAAAAGAAAAGAAATAGGAACTGATGGCCTACATCAGGAGTGCTTCTGGGGTAATGAATGGAACTAGAGAAGACAATCCTCCTCTAGCCATTAATTAAAATTGCCTTTCTATCATAGGTCACACTACACTCAATTAGCTAAGAACAAAAAACCTAACAAAGCACACCAACGTCAACAACTTGCCAACTGAACTACTTCCCATTCTTGATTCTTCCCCCTTCGCTTTTCTTCCTCTCCTCTACTCTTATAACTGTAGCAAAACTCAGAAATGAAAGGAGAGAAAAAAAAAAAAAAGGGAATATCTAGTTATGGAGCAAGAGCAACAGGAAGGTCCATTGCCACTTCGGACTCCACAACTTTCACAAGTTTCTTTCAGAGTTTGAACTTAGCAGAGTAAGTGCTTGTACATATATATGCATACATAGAATAAAACAACAGAAGGTAATGTGTATATGACCATTGATTTCATTTATAAAAGTTTACTAGATCTGTAGAGCTTACCCACTTGCTTCATTTTAGCATCATTTGAAAAAATTTACCAGATCCGTAGAGCTGCTTCATCAAGAATCATTGCTAGCGAGGCAAGAAAGAGAATAAGAACTTCAATCGGGCATTGATGCCTGATTCTTATGATAACCACCTCAAATAGTAACAACGAAAAAACTCAAATAAGTTTGCTTGAACACTGGTGCTAGTGAACAAAGACTAGCACAATTCTTCTTCTAGGGAAAAAAGAAAAAAAGAAAACATTAAAAGAATTCAAGTTATGTAGCCAAAGGGGGATAGAAGTGAAGCTGGGCGTTTGAAGATGAAGAGAAGCATTCTAAAGTAAGAAAAAGAAAGATGAAGAGGTGTGTCTGAAGACTATTAATATTAATGTTCAGGTGGTATACACATTCTAAATCTCACACCTACAACGTCAAAATTGCTAGCTCAAATGGCTAAAGCCTTGAAAGGTATGGTTCTTTATTAATAGACCCTGGTTCTAATCTACGGACCAGAAATATTTAAAAAAAAAAAAAAGAAAAAAAAACAAAAGTTAATTAATATATTCCTTTTTTTACTGGTCATGGGTTCTAATAAAACGACCACAATTTTTCTTTGAAAAAAAAAAGAAAATTTAATTGTAAAAAGATTTTATATAAATTTTTTTAAAAAAAGAAAAGTTAATATATATAGAGAGACTTAGCTAGTATGATAAAATATAACACCTAATTTTAATGGTAAAATTATACGTAATTATAATCTTTTTGTATCAATATATTGTATAGTAAAATACGTCGACTAAATTTTTTTTTTCTTTGGTTAAAGATGATTGTCATGATAGTTATTCTTTTTTTTAATTTGTAGAGAGGTATAAAGGTCAATGATGCATGATGAACTATATAACAGGAGTCATCCTCCTCTTTTAATATCATAACAGGGGATTTCAACCTTGAACCTCTCCTCACTTTGAAAGGGTGAGTGACCAACTAGGCTATCTTAGTTTATTCAACAACTAATTTATTTGGTTCCAATTTCTTAACTATTGTTCATTGTAACAAAACTTTTTGACACCATATATTTTGTGTATATTTGTATTGTGACAAAATATTTTGAAAATTTTTATATTATCACTAAATTATCATTTTTTATAATCAAATATTGTCACAATATATATTAAATATGTCAATAAATATATTTTTTCAATATTATTCTAAATTTATCATTTATTGTGATAAAATTTTTGTAGCGATAGATATTATACATAGTGACAAAATTTTTTTTTACCAAATTCTTGTATAATAAAATATAATGACTAATTCTTTTCTTCACCAAACATGGTTGTCACGGTATCTAATTCACTGGCGCCAAAAAATTGGCTCCAATGGTTTTGTGACCAAATACTATAACAAAATAATTTTTTGACCTTACATATCTTGTACCTTTTCTTATTGTGACAAAAGGTTTTAACAAAATTTAATTTTGCCGTTAAATTATCCTTCTTTCACACCTAATGTGACTTATTATAATTTTGTCACAATAAATCTACTTGTCGTGACAAAATAATATTTCTCAAAAATGATTTTGTTACAAAAGATTGAATTTGTTATAGTGCCCCATGTTGCCGCTGCATGCCCCACACCACTCTTGCACTCAGCATGCCCCATGCTACATGCTATGCAATTTTCAACTACTTTGTTTTTTCTTCCTTTTTACCTAATTTTTTTGAAATAGTTTCAAGTCAAGTTAAGGACTTTACAATATTATGATAAACAAAATTTATTAATTTAATTAATTAATTAAACTATTTAATGAATCAATTAAATTAATCAATTCTTGACTACATAGTTCTTATTTGTGTCTTAAGTTCATAATTAATTAGCAATGAGAATGAAATTAACTCCTTAATATCATTGGAACTCCTCCCATTCTTAAAGTGCAATTCTCAATCCACTCTTGCTTCTCATAATTCATAATTGACACCTAACATAGTGTATCATGACTATCAAACTAGTAATGAATAAATTCATCCCTTACTTATAATCTTGATTATATATACCATGCACTAAAGTCTCTCCATCACAAAGTCCTAATCCTAGATGGGGCCACAGTACATGTCAAACCCCAATTGCCTTGGTTCATATGTCATAATCTAATTTCTAATTCTTAATTAATAAGAATTTCCATCAGAAACATTTTTTTTATTAAGTCTATTTGTCATGGCCATGAACTTTATTTATCAAGAACAATTCAGATAGCATAGGACTTTATCTCTATTTACATAAGGTAACGGATCCTATCTTGACTAAATACTTATTACCATATGACTAATCAGAGCAAACGCATGCCTGTATACCCATATATAGTACAAGTATGTAAGAAGTATCAAACTCAAATAACCTATATACAAGATAAATATTTTATCTTACGTCAAGGGACTATACACTTTATTATGACCTAGATGACTATATTTATTGACGAGAGTAAACTCTATGTACATGTTATCTATACGCCACTAGTTTGACCTACTTATTTTATAAGTGTCCATTATGTTTGTCCCAATATCATAATGTCAAATGGCATGAGACTCACCATTCCACTTTTATTAGTATCTCATACTAATCTATAGATACAAAGTTCAATAAAACATCCTCGACTATGAACCATTATTTATAGCATTTATACCGGACAGTTCCATAACTCATACTCTCAACTCTTTGAGAAAGGAGCTTCCAATAAGAAACTAATGGGTTTGTTCAATTAAATCATTAAAAACTTAAGTTAAATCAAACATAAATACCATTTGTTAGGAATTATATTTATAATACATAACATTATGGTATTGCTCTAGGGCATACCACTAACAGTCATGACTTATTTGAGGTGATTCAATAATCTCTGGTATCTGAATGTCAGAGAAACAAAATTACCTTACCCAACATCCCCTTTCCTTTATGTTCATAGTGAACTCATTTGCATGCATTCCATTCCCTTTATTTTCTTTTATTTCCCAATGAGAACTAGTGGGTCATTCATGATCTACCAACACAATATAATTAATGATGCAGCACCTTCGTGAAATGCATTATTACATATAAAATCAATTATGCAACTATACTCAATATAATGATATAATATCATGATGCATGAATGTGCCAAATGTGTTGTAAACCTTTTATTCAAAGAATTATATTTAAAATAGTTTAAGTTATACTCACAATATCAATTAACCCTTTATTATTATTAGGATAGTAGGACTACTAACACCATTGGTTGGATAGACCTATACAGATATACTAACAATTTATTAGACACTTATCATTAACTAACTTAACTTAATTATCTTAATTATCCTACAAAAAATCCAGCATAATCTCCCTTATAATTAGACCTATCCTTCCTCTAAAGAAACATAAACACAGGGCCTCAGGCCCACAACAACATCACAATGCCCATCTAGGGCCTACAACATTCCTAATCTAAGTTCAGTTCTTCAATTCTCAACTTAGGTCCTTAAATCCCGTAACACCCTCACTGTAGCAATTTCGTACATTCTTCTGTTCTGGTGATCGGTGTCTATCCGGATAGCTAGAATGTCTGGAAAAATATTTAGACTAGAGTGAGGAGTCATAAATAACTCAAATACTGATAAGAAAAATTTAGGAAAAAATTTTAGAAATAAAATACAGCCAAGTTAAATGAGCCGGTGCCCTAGCGATGGGTAACCTAATGGAAAGTTGCGGTCTTTACAGCTAGGAGCCCAAAACCCAGGGGAAAATTCATAAAATAATTTTTGGGACTCCAAAGAAGAGTCATTGAGGTTTCTATGGCATTAGAATGCTAAGAACAGGCTTAGAAAAATTTTTTGATCGGTACAGACAATTTTGGCTCAATAAGCCAAAAGAAGGGCATTTGGGTCATTTCATCTTCAGAGATGATTTTTGGTCGACTTGTCCAGTTAAGTAAATAATTATTATGACATAAAATGTGAATAAATATTGCTAAAAATGAAATTAAAAATGAGTAGTAAAGAAAAGAAAAGTAAATAAAATAAATGGAAATAAAAGTCAAATAAAGACCTCATAATGATGTAATTAAAATTACTAACCAATAAAAATAAGACAAACAAATTAAAGGGATAAGAGAGTTTATAAAAGACAAAAATTTGACTAAAAATTTCAGCTCATCTTCTCACTTTCTCTCCCTCAAGTGGCCGGCCATCCATGAGAGCCTAATTCCTCCATTTTCATCAAGCTTTAAGCTTGATTTCCATGCTTTCTTCGCCTTAAAACCCTAGTTTGCCTTCACTAAACTTAGTCCCAATACCAAGAGGAAGCTTTTGATTGTTATAAAGTGGAGAAATTCCAAGGTTTACATAAGTCAAGAATTGAATTACAAGAGGTTAGTGCCTAATATCATTATCTCTTTTGTTTAAAGTTTGATTTAGACTTAAGAAGAGTTAAAATTATTTGAAATAAAAAGAAAATGATAACTTTGTGTAGATTTAAATTTTTAGCAGCTATGAGAAATGATAGGATTTTGATGACAAGAAGGTTATACTTATGGTTATAAGTGTTGATTAATGAGTAAATGTGATTAACATGTTGATTTACATGTGGTGTGCATAAATTGAGACCTTGAGTTAGGGTTTGAGTTAATTTTGATACCTTGGTGATATGGCTTGAGATTGATCTTGTTGAGACTGTTTGTTGATCATTTGAAGTGTTATAAGTGATAAATTATAGTTGGGAGTAAGGAGGATGGAATATTGGAAGTGATGTTTCATGTGCAGGAATTCTGGACCTGTGAGTCCAGCAAGATTAAATAGTCATAAATAGAGTTATGTTGCTCCAATTAGTGTGAGGCCAATTGGAAATGAAACCTAGGATAATTTGTCACATTTTTCATGGAGTAACCCTATCCAGAAAACAAACTTAGGATGCCCTAAAAATTGACTAAATCTAGGTAACACATATTCTGCCTGGGCAAAATGACCAAATGAACAGTGTTCATTCATTTGGTCATAACTCACTGTAGAAATGTCCAATTAACCTGAAATTTATATCAATAGAAAGCTTAGACAATTTAGGACAACTTTCATGAAAGACACAACTCCAAATTTTGACCAGAACTTAATGAAATTGCCTACCAAACTCAGGACACCAAAATTGCCAGAATGGATTCTGCCCAGAAATTCTGGGTACTGCCCTATCCGGCCAGTTATGGTATTTAGGCCATAACTTGAGCTACAAAACTCCAATTGGAATGATTCAAAAAGGAAATTAAAGAAGACACATAAAAGAATAACTTTGATGAAGAAAATTTTATCAAATTTTCACTGTAACAATGACCAATGGAAAGTAAACTTAAGGTATGAAATCTGAAAAATTTTGAATAACAATAAATAAGCTTTGAAATGGTATTGGAAATCAATGCCAATAAAAATAAAATGTAAAATGTGGTATCTTGGTGAACTTAGGCTTAACAACTTTATTATAAATTAAAAAGTCAACTTTTAAAGGGAAATGGTCAAGTGAATAGTAACCTCAATAATATTAATGCAAAGGGTCAAAACTTAAATTGCAAATGATAAGTTATATAAATAGTGTAATGAATAAATGGATCATGTTAATGTATGAATAAGACATTAGTTCTCATTATTATAGAAAGAAAAAGTACTTTGAGTACAATGGTATAGAAGAATAAATGATGTGAATTGCGATCATATGAATGATCAAATGAATGTATAAATTATAATTGGAATTTGTCATGAAATAATGAAGTCATAAAACACAATATAATAACATTTAATGATACTATGTACCCATGTATTGCCTAGACACGTGTGTCAGATTGGATAGATTGGCATGCCAATAGGGTATTGTTTTAGCAGTACTGCAAAAGGCTTTATGCTTGTATTCATGGCTTTATGCCCGCACTCATGGCTTTACGCCCATACTCATGGCTTTTATGCCCGATTATGTGTTATCATGGCTTTTTAGCCATTCTGACTGCATACGTGGTTGATGTTCCACGTTCCATGGTATGACGGTCCGAGGCACCGCGGTGTCTAGTGCCAATGACCCGTTATTCAGTTTAGTCAGCCTATCATAGATTACTTGGGCAGTGAAATTTGTTAGGAATAATGTGAATTAAATGAATGAATAAGAAAGAACTAGAATTAGTTTTAAAATTTTATTTACTATGAAATGATCCAAACACCTAGGAAATGTTGAGTGAAAGGATAAAAAGATTAGCAAAATAGATATCATTTAAATAAATAGTTACAACTGCATCTTCTAAAATAACATGAATAGAAATGTAATATACTAATATATTTCGTATTTTGTATATCACTACAGTAAATTTAGGAAACAAGTGATTCCAAAGAACAATATAATATGACAAAAGATAATTAATATTAGAAATTCCATATGAAATGAAAATAATTCTTGATTACACAAATTAGGTTTTATTTCCATCTGTATTTTGTATATATTATTTTCTTGTTATATTATTGCACCACTAAGCAACAATGCTTAGCGCGATGGATTTGTTTCCTCGCGCAGGTACTGAAGGTAAAGCCCAGCGAATATTAAACAAAGATTTTGGAGTTCTGATCTGCAAAAGTGTTTGAAGTATTCAAGGTTGTCACCTCCTTAGCAATGCATATAAATAGGGCTCACATTAGTTTCGCTATTTCATATGTAATCAATTTATACATCATGTAAATTATAAGATTATGTAATTATTTTGTAAATTATGTAAATTAATGAAATTTGAAAATTTTGCTTATGTGATTTGAGCATGAATGAGATTGTATGGGTTTGAAGATAGAATTGAAATGTATAGATGATGCATGAAATAATGAGATTTTTATTGTAAAATATTATTGAAAATAGTGAATCACGTCAAAAGTAAATACAATAGGGGAAACTCCGTTAGTTTCTCCGTCGAAAAATAATTAATATAGAATTAAACAAATTCAAAATTTTTAAAGAAATAAAGTAAGATAAGTTAGGGTGTTCTGGTATCGAGTGTGACATGTCTTACTCGGCTACACTGTAGTCGAGTGAGGGGTGTCACAAATCCTCTAAAGTTCAATTAATTTGGTTATGTATTTTAGAAATTATAGAAATATTCCTAGAGGTCCTTTACAGTATCTTTAAGTTATTACAATTCATTTTACATCATTATTATGTGCTAGGAATATTTTAGAAATTTATATACTTAACCTAGGTATTACTTTAAATATGAAATTCTCAAGTTGGGCAAGTTTGGCCACCTAACTTTTCATGCACAATTTATGTGACTATTCACGCAAAGTTCGTGTAGCACCCCTATGTTCAGTAGTGCGTTCTACTGTTTCGGTGACCAATGTTGTCCGGACAGCTAGGATGCCTAGAACTACACTTAAATATTAATGAGGAGACATAAAATAATGAAATACAAGGAAAAAAAATACAAGAAAAATAAAGGAAAAATAATAGCAATGAAATGTAACCAAGTTAAACGAGCCGAGAACCATAGCGATGGGTGATCGCACCGGAAAGTTGCGGCGTGGACCGTTGACTAGCCCTGGACTGCGGGAAACCCTGAAAAATATTTTTAGGACTTAAATAAATGTCTATTGAAGTATAAATATCATTAGAAATATAAAAAAAAAATTAATTAATTAGTACAAAGAAAAATGAGAAATCGAGAAAACGACGAAACTCGGTGTTACCAAAAAATTGGGAATGCAACTCGAATAGGGGCATTGTGGTCATTTGACACCTCGAGTTTTCTTTTGACCTAAATTTCCATTAAAAATAAATGATATTACACTTTGAAAATGTCATGAAAAATTAAAATAGTGGTACATAATCTAAATAGTAAAAGAAAAGAGGTTAAATGTGGGAAATTGGAAATTTTAGATTAAATAAATCATAAACTCACTTAGTGCTCCACTAACTTCAGCATTTGGACACCTAAAGGGACACTTGGGAGGTGTAGCACTCATCTTCAACCTTAGGAAGAGAACCAGCCGAAACTCCATGGGAGTCCTCCATGGCTGTCCACACTCCAAGCTCAAGTTCACCATGTTCTAACCACTTTTTCCATTAGGTTCCTTCACTAAACTTGACCGCCATACCTTGGGCAGTATACTAGGAGCAAAAAAGTTAAGTTTTGGTGAGGCTTTGAAGAACTTCAAAAGTGGTAAGTGAGTGTTTTCAAATCTTGTTTCATTAAAAGTGTAACCAAGGTTGTGGGTAGTTGATTTATGGAAGAATTTTTGAAGTTTGATGTTTTAATGGAGATGTACATTTTGGCAGCCATGGAAATTTAGTATATGTAGCTTGTTTTTACTTGTTTATGGTTGTTTAAGATGTTGTTATTTATGACAGCATGGATATGTGTATAATGGTTTGGAATTGGATATGTAAATGGGGTATGTTCATGTGGTTAAATGGTGTAAATGGACTTTGGAAAATTCTGTTTTATAGTGTGCATATTGAGAATGGTTACAGGCTATCCAAAATGACCAAAATGTGTTGTTAAATGTGTTAATGATAAGGTACAAATTAGAATTGGCATGAAGGAAGTAGTTTGATAAGTGTTGAATATATAATTGGTAAGTGATGAGAATTGTGTAGTAGAGCAGTGTGTGTTTTGGCTTAGAACCTTAAGTGGGTGACTCTAATTGGTATGAGACCAATTGGAGGTGAAACTAGGCACAAAATGTGCCAACTTTTATGAAGGAAGCTTACCTAAATTCTTCTTAGAAAGTAATTTGAAAAATGACCAAATCCGAATTAGTGACTTGAAAGCCTGAAAATTGACCATGTGGGTAATAGTTAGTGTTTTGGCCATAACTCACTCAAAATAGGTCCTAATGACCTAAAATTTTTATCATGAATAGTTTATACATAGATCTACAATTATTATGAAGACATCAAAGCCCAAAAATGGCCAGAACCAAGCCAAATAGCTTACACAAATTCAGGTATCAAAACTGGCCAAACCAAAAGTGACCTAAAAATGACCTAAACCTACCATTTTAGTGCATTCTGTTGAGCATTGGTAAATTGACCATATCTTGGTCTACACAACTCAGAATGACCTAAAATTTTGCCCTGCGTGCAATAAGACATAGATCTACAAGTTTGTAGTTTGGACCGAAACCCGAAAACCGAGGGAACTAGGTCGTCTGGCTAGGTCAAAATAGTATATCGAAATCCAGTAAATTACAATAAAATGCAATATACTTGAAAATGAAATTGGTAACATATACCAACACAAAAGGGCTCTAAAATATGACATATTGGGAACATTAAAATTGACTCACTTAGAGTGCATCAAGGGTCAACATTATAAGTTGACTAATGAAATAAATTGAAGGGAATAGTACCAAGAAAATTTAGATATTGGATTTTATGGTTGGAAACAAATTCATTGAGTACTAAAACTCTTTAAATTGTGTGTTTCAGTTGATAAGGATATTGAGAAGCATAAAAAAACATTGAGTCAAGGCCTAGGAGCGACTCAAATAAGGTTTATGCACAACTAGTTTTTAACTGATTTTATTCTGAATATTTCATATGATTAAATGACATATTTTTCTTATGTATTATGTTTAACAAGCATTTGATTTAATTCAATGATTATTGAAATTGTTATAGTATGTGTGAATTTAGCTTTGTGAAATGGTATTTCCACAAGTATTAAGCATTGTTGTGTATTGAATAAATTATGTTTTGGAAAATTGTGATAGAACATGTTTTGAATTGAGATGGGCAATCTGCATGGAAAAATGCAAATTTATGATTTGAATTGTGATGAGCATAAAAATTATTGGATATTGGAATTAACTTTGAATCGAATTGTATTGTGATTTATGCTCACTAAAAGGATTGTAATATTGTTTTATATCTCACTATAGATGCTTGACTAGGTTATTACCTGTCTCTCTCATTTGTTGAGAAGACAATGGAGTTAGTTGTGTTTTGATTACCATGGTACGTGCACATGCTTAGATTCTCCTCTTATTAGAAGTTAGATCTAAGTTCTTACTTGTTATGGCCCTTTCGGAATATTCATTATTGTGATGTGCACTATGCACAATGATTCGACCTCCCCGACCATAGGGAGTTAGAATCCGATTCGACCTCCCCAACCATAGGGAGTTAGAATCACCCCGAAGATGGCCCTTTCGAATTAGTCTTGCATAATTAGTGAGATAAAAAATGGTTTTTGAGATAAAGAACGATTTTCGAGATAAAGAATATTTTTAAATAGTAAAGAATTGTGATTTCAATTATGATTTATGTATAATTGATTTTGTTGGAATTACCTTAAATGGTTAGTTATGATTTGATAAACTGAATTTCGTGATCAAAGTTATTTTATAAAAATGATTTATATTATTGGCAATGAATATTTTAAGTTTTGGAATTTGATGAGTATTCAGATTTCCAAATTAATTGCTATAATTTTTGTTAAAGTATATTGTACTATGTTTTAAATTATAGTTGTGCACCACTGAGTTCACCACTCAGCAATAGCTTTGTATGCTGTCGTAGGTGAAAGAGCATAGAGCAATTGAGTAAGCTTCTTTGAAGAGACATTCAGATCAGCTCCAGGTATACCCATGTACACAGGTTTTGATGTATGCATGTAATAATATGTATGTAAATTATTTGAGCAATTGTATAAAAACTCTTGTAAAATATTTTGGTACGTAATTAAATGTAAATTATTGTAAATGTAAATTTGAGGTTTCATTTACCTGAATAGTTTTGTAATATTAATTTTTGAGTCTTGTAATCAATGAAACGTTTCTTTTATGATGAGGTTGGTTTGAAAATGAAATGATTGATTATAGAGATTGAATTATGAGATGAAATGAAGTTTCTTGGAGTTGTATTTGAGAAAACATATTGGGAGTGTTTTCTTTTTCAGGTTTGAAGAACTGTTTTCTCAAAATACAGCCAGCACTCTACCGAAATTTTGAAAAAATTTTATTAACACCAGATTTTAATCGATGATTTAAATTTCATGAAAATTGTTTTAAAATCCTTTATAGTATATCTAATGGGTTATACGTAGGCGAAGTATGGTAATTCATTAGGTGTACTACGGGATCATGTTACATCTTACGGGGTAGTAGGGTGTGACAGTTCGACAGCCGAACATGTGTAACTTTAGCTTCCGAACCTAGAATTTCAAGAAATCATCCTACAACCCTCAAATTCAAGTCTTAAGCCCTTAAACTCAAAAGCAAGCTTCCAAAAATCCTTTTCAACAATATTCAACTACTTCAAACACCAAAGAACTAAGATAAACCTCAAATAACTTGAATCTATCAATTTAATCTAAGATTTAATAATTTCTACCAAACCCTAACATTTTCAAATTCTCTTAAATCCATAATTCCAATCTAAATATATGTTTATTAGCTTAAATTAATCAAATCTAAAAAAGGGAAAAGGAAGAACTTACTTGGATCTTCAAAACCTAGCACATTTGCTAAGTCCTCTAAGTCTTCAACACATGCTCTAAGCAAAGGAAGAAGGCGAGAGAGAGTCTTAGTATTTTGAAAGCAAAGATCTTAAGGAACTACTAAGGGTTAGGGTGTTTGGTTGGTGAAAAAAAGAAGAGGAAGTGAGGGAAAAGGAGAATAGAGAGGGTGAAGGCTTTAAAAAGCCAAATAACAAGGGTAGGTGGGAGAAATATCTCCCCCCCATATATATATTGGTTATGCCCCAAGAAGCTTGGCAGCTGAAGGTTAGTACTTCAGCAGCTGAAAGTTGAATATTTTAGGAAATTCTGGAGATGGGTACTATAATTTTCCCCTCGTTTAGAAAATTTTTCCTTAAATTTTTAAACAAAACAAAGAGGATAAAGAAGAACACAAGTAGCGTGGGTTTGAATACTTATTCCTTAAACCTTGTATAAGCCATAAAGAGCATTTTGTTTATTACCTTACTTTGCAACTAGGGTTTATTTGTTCTTACTCTTTTATAGCAAGTGGCCAGGCTTGTGGGTCTACTTGTCTTCATTACTATTTTGGGTACCTATTATGTTTCAAGTAGTTTAGATCCATGGGCTTATGGGTTATGAGTCTATTGTACTTCTGCTGCACTACCTAATGTAATTTCCCCTTAACTTAAGCCTTATTCTTCCATCTTATTCATCTTTATTTGAAGGAGATAGATCTTACACTCCTTGCCTTGCAGTGTATCACAAGGTGTCCTTCTAAAGGAATATTGCTACAAGCACTCAACCAGAGATAATTGCTGGTCTTGTAAGATCATTAAGGTCTTAATAAGGTTCTCTCTCTAAGCATTATTTTACCCTTATCCTATTATTCTTTATGATGGGATGAGTTTCACTACTAAAGTTCTAGCCTCATCTGTTACTTGTTTCTCTATATCTAGGGAACTTGTACCTTCTATAGTGCTTTAACTCCTTATGGGTTAGCTAGTGCAACTATGAAGGTTGAGGTAAAAGTGTTAAGAACTTAAAACAACAGTCTTATGTTAACCTGATTGTTAGGAGAGCTTGTTAAGGTGTCCTTGGATCATACCTAACATCTTTTTGGTTCAACGCAAACAAATCAAGAGTAGTAGTGGCCTTTCGTTCCTTGTATGGTTCATTTCACCTAACTAAGGTGCTTATTGCATCTTTAAAGTCACTTAGCCGACCCTTGATCCTTTAAATTCTATGATGTATGATCCATAGACAATGCCTTATGCACTCTCTTACTTCTTTTACTACTCATACTTCTCATTATCATAGTTCCCTTTAACTTTCTCTCAAGGATACTTATCCCATCAACATCAACTTTGAATCACCTGTTTACTCATTTGATTCTTTCTCAAATCTACCTGTCTACTCATTTGATTCTTTCTCAAATCTATATTACTATGAATTTCTCCCTAAATCCTACTATACATTCTTTTTCTACATTGCACTACTTACTTAATTTTAACTTGCCTTTTCACTTTCTTATCTCTCATTTAGGGGGATATTTATCTTTCCACTATCACTTCAAATTACATTTTTGCTTCCTTTAGTGACTAGCTTAACTATTACCTCTGTCTTCCTTGGAACTCTAACTCTATAGCTAGTTCCCTTAACATTTCTCTCTCAGCTAATCATGACCACCTTTTGACAGGTTATTATTTCCCACTTTATAATCCAGATAGGTTGAAAGCCTTAATTGTTAACTTAAGTTTACTTTTGTCTTATCTTACTTATCCTTACTTTCAGGTTCACTTTCAATTAGAGAGAGGTTTAACATTTATAACCATGAGGGTGTGTTATTAATGGTGTGAAACACAATTGCAAGATAAATTTTCAAAGTGCAAGCAAGATCAATTCTGGTAGTTGAAGATTGGTCTTTTCAGCTATTGGAGGTGCCATGCATGTTCATGTAACTATTTGCAAGACTATTCATGCAACTGTTCACGCTAAACCATGCTTCTCTAACCTTTTACATGCTCAGTTTCACTAAACTTTAGAAAATATTTCTCACTCTTAAGGTCTCTCAACCTAGTTGTAAACATTCCTTAGGCCATTACTTGGGCCTTAGGACTCTTTGGTGGTTTAGAATTTCCACCTTCTACTTTCTCTTATCTGTTTCTATTTATTTTATCCAGGTCAACTTTGAAAGGGTCCTTACTCTTGCCATCTTTGTACCCCAGAGATCTATTGATCATTAAAATTTATGTGGTCTTACTAGTAACTTTGGTGTTTCTATCCATCCCTTTGCCTCCCTTATCATACATTTCTTGAGTCATTTGACTGATTTTTCTCTAATATAATAGATTGATTGCACCATTTTACCTACTAATCTTGGGTGCCCTGATATGCATCCCTATTGCTACTCTTTTTTGTTAGTTCACCTTACTTACCTTGCTTAGGATACGACCCAAGCTATTTCTCTCACTAATTATGTGTTTCTCTTTGACCTGATAGTCATACCAGGGAATTGCACCTTTGCTTAGTCCCTATCAGGTCATGCATATAGTTCACATATTCATTATTATTCCTTGAACACTGTGGCTTGCACTACTTCTGATCCAAATGCCTTTTTTTACCTTACTTAACTTGAGTATTAACTATCCTAACTTTCCTTCTCTATGCTCCTCCTATCATTTGGTGCCTAAGAACTGGCCATCATTAATTGGTTACCCTTATCCTTCTTATTGCTTAGTGGGTATTCTCACTTTGGACAGCAAGAAACTAAAAGGGAATTTAAGGAGTAATAATCATGCATTTCTCATTTACTATATATTCTTTTACATGTTTTCTCTCTTAGTGCTTAGGGATTAGTCATCATTATCTTATAACTATTGCCCTTTATTTCTTAGTCGAGTAAGTATTCTCATCCTATATAATAAGGACTTTAGAAGTGGCTTAAGGATTGATAGTCATACTTTTCTCACTCATATCCCTTCCCTTTTACTCAAGTTACAGGCTATCCCATTTACCATTTGATGAAGAGACACTACAATGACTTTTCTATCTATCACCACCCTTTACAATCAGGGTTTAGGTTACTAGGTGTCTAAGAATCTCAAATGGAGCTCTATGGCTTTGTATCTATTAAGACATCTACTTCTTATACTGTCTGTTACAAGGTACCAAAACCCCACACTATGTACTAAGATTTTATAATCCCAGGGTAATAAAGCCTTTTTACTAGGCTTCATAATTCTACTCCTGTCATTACTTTATTCATTTACAATTTCGGACCATTCCATCATTCATTTGCCTTTCTCTTTTCTTTTCATTTTTCATATTGGATATGGGATTCAAACCAAAACCAACTTAGGATCTCCTCTAGGTTACTTAGTCCTAGCCCTATACATAATGCTAAGTGGCTTAACAAATTATGACACTACTAAGGGTACGCCTTTTGATTAACTAGACTTTACTATTACTAGAAGGGAATAAGTTGTCAAAATTATAGTCAGCGCAACAAAATACAATCAAAACCAGTAGACATATATCAAAATCATTGTGCTTGCCATTTTATAAAAGATATGTTACTTTTATATACTGTTCTCTAGCAGCAGCAAGGTCAGATCTTATAACCTATTGCTCTAATATCAACTTGTAAAGCCTAAATTTGGATTGCTACCGGCCCAAGAACACTAGAAGGCATAAAGCCATAAGAACCCATAGCGAGCCTATTTACATTGAAATTTCATTTAAAACTCATACAATTCATATAAATAGTTTATTAAATATAATAATTTTTATAATTATAATTCATTAAATATAAATAGTAATTAAAATTTCATTATAGAATAATAAGTAGCAAAGCATAGTATCAAAATAATACATGTAACACTTGAATCCTATCTGTAGATAGAACATGAGTCACATGCTCTCGAGACACACCCAAGGGTATATCCCATGGGATTGACCACTTTAAAACTCCTTGAAATTTATTTAGGTAAGTGTACCTTAGTGTAAAGTAAAACTCATGAGAATTTAAATTAAAACATTTCATGTTATCATAAATCCATTTAGGGTTATTAAAATAAATGATAGATAGTAAAAGTCTAGTTCAAATAAGTGAACATACAAAAGTAAAATTTGACAGAGTTTCCTCTGTAAAATGGACAAAGTGAAGGCTTGGGAAGCGTGGGTTTGGGCCATTAGTAGGTTAAATTTCAAAATTTTATCTAAGGTTATATTTTAGCATACCATTGTAGTTTATGAACCTAGCCAACCTTTTATGCCCATGGGCATTCTAAAACACCTTTTAGCATACTTTATTAGTTCATTTGCCATTAAGGATTGGTGTTTAGTATTTAATCACATTAAATTCTAATTAAAAGAGGGTTGAAGTTCAACTGACCTCCAAGGCTTTGAATCAATCTTCTTAATTCCCTTTGGGAGTTTCCAAGAGCTCCAATTGTAGCTCCTCTAGCTTGTCCACCACAAGCTCACCAAGGATCACCAAATTGCAGCCCCAATCCTATCTTGAAGCTTGCTAACCACTAAAGACTTAGGGTTTTGCTTTTGGTGAATGTTTAATAGATATGGGTGCACTAGAAACTCTTTCTAGCAAATTGATTCAAGGAGAAAACAAGCTTTTTCTCACTTGTTAGTGGAAGAAGAATGAAAGAAGAGAGAGAGGGAGAGTTGCCGTCCAAAAGGGAAGAAGAGGAAGAAGATTAATTCTCTTTCTTCCTTTTCCCTTATATGTAAAAGTCAACACTTACTTACTCCCTTGCCACTTGTCAATTTCTCATTTAATCTTGCTTTCTTATTGTCTTAATCACATTAAGACAAGTGTCAAGCCAAGATTAAATCATCATAAGATAGTCTTCCATTATAGGAAGACAAGTGGCTCAATCATATGTGTGCCACGTGTCACCATCTCATGGTGCCACGTGTTACCATGTGAAATTACCATTTTTTCCTTGTATGTAATTTTGAGTTCTCAACTCAAAATTATATTTTCTCTTCTTCAAATTAATTTATATCATATATAAATTAATTAATTAATTAATTAATTAATCTCCATTAATTAATCTCACAATTTAATTCATATTCAAACTCTTTAAATATAAATTTAATTTAAATTATATATCCAATAACCTAGATTTGGCTTCAAGTCATGCTAGGGACTTTGCAACCTTATTGCAAATCAAACCTATTTAATTAATTAATTAAACTCTTTAATTAATCAATTAAATTATATTTTACTTGGTGATTAACTTGTGTAGATGTGTGACTTACTAAGCTCATTACTAGTTGGCAATGAGAAATGATATCAACTCTTAATATCATTAGAACTCTTTCTTACCGTAAATGATTTCTCTAAATCATTTTAGGCATCTCATAAACCATGGTTAACACTTAGCATAGCATGCCATGGCCACCCTATTAGTAATAAGGAATACCTTAAATGAACCTTTAATCATATGTTACCATGCACTAGAATCTCTTCGTTACAAAGTCCCAATTCTAGCTGGAGTCATGGTTAATGTCAAACTCCATTTGCTATGAATCTTATGTTCTCTTTTAATTCCAATTCTTGATCAATTAGATTTTCCTATCAAAAACTCTTTTCTGACTAAATCTATCTGTCCTGGCCAGGAACTTGAATCATCAAGAATAATTAAATGAACATAGGATTTTATTCCTATTTACTTAGGGTAACGGATTCCATCTTGATCAACACCTATCTCCATATATAACTAGTAGGAGCCAACACATGCCCATATACCCATACACAGTACGAGTATGAAAGCAGTATCAAACTCAAACCACTTATATACAAGATAACTGTGTTATCTCAGGTCTAAAAATTATATGCACTAATATGATATATGACAATGCATTGACAAGAGTAAACTCCATATGCTTGTCATAAGCATCACTGGTTCGGCCTACTTATCATGTATAAGTGCCTATCATAATTTTTATGTGGCGTGAGGCTTACTACTCTAACTTTTATATATCTCATATTAATACTTTGGGAATAAATATGATTACAATCTTTCTGGATAAGTCATATCCTTTGTGAAGTATCCTCGATTGTGAATCAATTTATGATACTTTGTACTAGAAATACTGTCACTCATATTCTTAACAACTTAAGAATAGAATTTCTAACCAAATATCAATGGACCTTTTCAATTACACATAAATGGATTATGTAAATGGAAAAGTAAAATTGCTTTTTATCAAAAAAATATTTAGAAGATACATACAAAAATGATATGCTCTAGGGCATACTACTAATACAAAGTAGTCGGGTTACCCCACAGATAACCCTCTTGGACCTGAAAAGAATAATAACCAGTGGAAACCTATGGGGTTTCCAACACAACCCCACAATACACATGCCCAAAGATATTTCACAAATAACTGACAGTATAAAAATCTCATAAACTCATTGTATGAACTGTATACTAAATAACCATACTCAATCCAAAATATTAAAGTTGTTTACACCCTCAAAACTTCCAATTAATTACAAAAGATAGCATTGTCCTATACAAGAATATCAATACTGTATGAAACCAATCCTATGTAATCAATTTATTTAATTGAGTCTTCCATCTTCTAGTCGCTTGTCAAATGCTGCCTACACATCCTACACTGCCTTGTCCTTATCTAGACCTATGGATGTTCATAAGAACAATCCGTTAAGCAATAATGCTTAGTGGTGTATTTACCCTTGTGTTGTGTGTGGTAATATGCATAGAATGTATATAATATGGCATGCTAATATGTATGGATATAAGAAGAGCAAATACCAATATAAAGACATTTATCATTCATTAAGATATAATCATTATACTATATATACATATTATGTATCATACTAATCATAATTCACATGATAATTGCAAGTCACATACATGAACACCATTATAGTAGGATATATGTGTATGATTCCCAATGTCATTTGTATACACCTTCATGCTCATTTATAACATCTAGACACACCAATCTCCATATTATTCGCACACACATATGATATTATCATGTAACACAACCATGTGCACAAATTAACTCCTTAACCGTCATGCCACATTGATTTCCATATAATTTATTACCATAATCCCATGTCTTTTATAATGGTGGTGACAAGTAACGTTTCATGGTTTTTAGCTAAGAATTCCCCCCCCCCCCCTTGATTCCCATCATAGCTCCTTACCAAGTACACATAATGGCTACATGCTAAGTTATATTCACGGCATGGCCCTAGGCCAAGTAAATCCACGTCGCGGTAATTTAAACCACGTATGCGCATATATAAATAAATGACTAGTCATACCAAGGGGCATTAAACACTTCATGTCACCATTGATTATCTTTAACATGGGCTTAATTTGATGTTTCTAGTAATAAATATCATATATGTGGCTATTCATATCATTTACAACTCATTTAACATAATAATGGCGCATGCAATGCAATAATCAATATGCAACATAATTTTTGAAAAATGACAGCATAGCAGTCATCTTATAAAATATGTCATTAATTTTACAGTAGTCCAATTATCATTAAACTTTATCGAAAAACAACATTATGAGTCTATTTAATTCTCCAACTTGTTTCACCTCAATTTGAGTTACAAAACTCTAGTTATGAATTTTTTTACAGCTATAGTGCACTGCACAGGACTTACACAAAGCACTAAAATATTTTGCACTACAGTCCAAATTAGCCTTTGACCCAAACTACAAAGTTGTATAGCTCTCTTAGAACTTGAATTTAAACATAAGATTTTATTAAAAATCATTCTTATATCTCAAATTACAATCATTTAAATTTGCTATAACAAAAAAGGGTTTACATTCCAGTAGCAGTACAAAATAGAGCCGTAATTTTGCACAAGTAATATGTAATTCAATTCGACAGAATTAGCTTTCCACAAAACATAAAAGTTTTAGCTCTTTGATTGAATTTCATTTTAGGTATAAGATTTGCATGAAAACCATTTAAATTGGCTGAGTTATGCCCTTTCAAAGTGGGTTGTTCCAGCAGTACTGTAATCAAATACAAATCAAACAACATATAAGCAATCAATTTTCTTAACAACACCTATAAATTTGCATCAAATCAAACGCTAAAGACCAAGGGTATACACTAACCTATTGAACTTGATTTACAACAAATTAAAATCCATAATTTTGCCTCCAAAGATTCAAGTCAATCAGCTAATACCAAAAACCCCCCAATTTGTTAACGTATTCGCATAATCACATTTAATCAACGCATACTTCCATTCAACCATAGCTAAATTCATCAAGGGAGGTTTTCACTTACCAGAAAATCAATTAAATCTTCCCTTAATTTATCCCAATTCAATTCAGCCAAAAGGGTTTAGGCCTTTCCTTGCATCAATCTTCAAAACAATAAGTCCCCAATTCAATTCTCAACATGAAATTGAAAGAGGATTCAAGAAGAGAGGAAAATCATTAGCCTCTTACCTCAAATCAATTCGGGACTTTAAGATTTACTCTCTTCAATACGTTTTCTTCAAGTTTCCAATGCCAAGAATCGATTAAAGAATTCGGCTATAGAGGGAGTAAGGGTTTTGCATGTTCTTCCTTTGTTTGATTGAAGAGAAATTTGATGGAGTTGAGAGTGTGGGTGTCGGCTAGGGTAGAGAGAATAGAGTTTTGTGACTGAAGTGTTTAGTTTATTTAGGTTTTATTAATAATAAAATGAGGGAAAATGTAACTTGTCACACCTTACCCCTCTGTAAGGCATAACATGATCCCATAGAATACCTAATGAACTACCGAACTTCACCTATTGATAATTCATTAAGTACCCTACAAGGGATTTTAAAACAATTTTCTTACTTTTATAAGTGATGAGCATTTTCTAATAGGTATTAAAATCATTTATTTGAAGATTTAAAACTAGTAAAAATTTTTGTCCCATTTTATTTTTCCGCAAATTTTATAAAAATTTCGGTAGAGTGCCGTCTATATTTTGAGAAAACAGTTCTTCAAATACCTGTAAAAAAGCACTTCTTATGATTTATCTCAACTACTTCATCAATGCCACAACCAATCCCAACAAATTTCAACATTATTTCTCAATTTCTGAAATTCAACAATCATCAAAATACTATTAATCAATTCTATTCAGATTAAAATAAAATACTTTCATTCATATTTCATTAAAGATAAAATAATTTATATACATCATTACAAAAATTTACATTAAGAGAAATCCAAACCAAAATTTATTACAAGGTTTATGCAACTGCTTATAACCAATTTTACATGTCCATACATTTACATACATTACATACATCAAAATAAATTTTTACAATCAGGGTATAAAATATACTCGATAGACTTCAAGGCAGGTAGCTCCTCAATCCTCAGCAGCTTACTCTGCTGCTCCTCTAGTCTCTATATCTACGATAACAATAACAACCATCGCTGAGTACTAGGGCTCAGTAGTGCACAACATACTAAAATAATCTTTATGCGGAATTTAAATCATATTTATTCAAAATTTAAATTGAACATGAGCAATACATTCAAAACATGACTTATAAAATTTTAATCCAAACAATTTCCTTTCAAAAGTCTCAAAACAAATTTCATAAAAACACACAGTTATATCATGCAATTCGAAACAAATATCATCTCAGTAGCCAGAGGCTAAGGAGAAGTCACATCACAAGGCTAGCTAGCTCAAATATATGGGAACCCATTCTTTTTCTTCTTCTACTGGCACACACCTCAACACTTCAGCCAGAGAAGGAATAAAAATTCGAAACTGATTTCCCCCACTAGTTGTGCTAGTGAGGTGTTCAAATATATGGTCATGACACTGTGGTTTCAAAACTTATCTTAACAATTTACTAAACATTTATTGCCATTTCAAACATACACAAATCAACTTTCAACAATTCAAAGCAAAAGCATAATACACATTTCATGCACTTTGAAAATGAATTTTTAAGCATATTGATGTTGTGCACAAACCTTAAGCGAGTCGCCTCTTGGCCTTGACTCAATTTCTCAGGTTCTTTTCCGGTGTTCTTTTCCACTGAAACACACAGTTTCACAGTGTTTCAGTACCATAACTTAGCATAAATCAAAAAATAAATTCAAATTCACCTTTATTTAGCTTATATATGCTAAACTTGATGTTCTTTAAAATTTGTGTTTCGGGGTTACTATTCATCACACTATTCAAGTCAATTTGTTGACTTTCTAAGGCTTAATAGGTATGGGAATTCCAACTATACTCACATACCAAATTTTGGTCACCAATTTTGTTGGTTTTGGTTGTTTTCTCAAATTTTAAGTCTTTTAGGCAAATTTACAAATTTTTAGTTTTGGTGTCTTATGTTGCACTGTTCCATTGGTCATGTTGCTGTTAGAATTTAGCTAAGTTTTCTTCATAGAAATTATTCCTTAATGTCTTAACTTTATTCTCCTTTTTGAATCACTCCATTTGGAGTTTTTTTTAACTCAAGTTATAGCCATTTGAATCATGGCTACTGGATTGGACTTAACGCAGATTTTCTGGGCAAATTCTGGTTCTGGCAATTTTAGGTCACCAACTTTGGGTGGCTAAATGACTTGGTTAAGGGCATAATTTGGGTTTGTGTTCTTCATAAAAGTTTTAGGTCTATATTTCAGCTTTCCACTGGTAACATTTTAGGTCATTTAGACCTGCCTAGCCCAAGTTATGGCCAAATGAACAAATAATGTTCATTTAGTCATTTTTGTACATGTCAAATTGCCTAATCCGGATTTGGCCAATTTGTTCACTAGCTTTTAGTCACTTTTTGGGCATGATTTCTAAATGAAAAATGTGTCATTTTGTGTCTAGTTCTAGTAAATTTTTAGTTTTGGTCCTTGAAAGGGACCTTGGTTCTGCTGCCTGCAGCATGACCCTAAGCAATCTGAATTTGTATTTGGTTCCAACACTTCTAACATACTCCAATTGGTCACAAATGATCATTTCTCAGCTCAAACCAAGTCCAACACACCATTTAACACATCCTCACATTTTTTTCTTCCAAACCCTAAGTGCCAAAACCCTAATTTTCATGTTTGCTCCATTCATGCAATTAAACTATATAAGCCTCAACTACACCTTCAATCAAGCTTGCCTACCTTTTTAATTGTGTCAAAATCCATCAATTTCAAGTTATCTCTAAGCTGGCCGAATTTCACTATATTCCTCAATATGTTGTTTTTATTTTATTTTCATCAATACTAGTTCACTTCAAGTGCAAGTTCATGAATATAAGGAGAATTGAGAGGATTCTTGACTAACCTTTAAGGAAGTATTCCCAAAGCTTCAATTCTTCCACTTTCTTCTTCCTTTCTATTCACAAGATGCTTGCCAAGTTCCAAGAACAAAATTTACTTAAGGGAGTTAGGGCATGTATAGAATAAAATCAAGCTTTTAAAAGCTTGAAATGGTTGTTAATGGTGGAAAGAGATGGAAGAGAGAGATGGGAGTGATGGGGCGGCAATATGGATGAGGAAGAAGAACTTTTATTTTTTTTTTCTCTCTTTTTTTTCTTTTTTATGTCTTTAGGAAGACCACAAATTTAAATTAAATAAATTTTAATTATAATAATTATTACATCATGCATGAGGTCATGCATGATGTCATCACTTTTAACTTTTCCTTTTTTTTTTCCTATTAGTTCTTTAATTTAATTCCTGATTCTGAAATTTTATTTTCTCTGATTTTATTTGACAGTTAGGTCAGGAGTCAGCTCACGGGGTCAATTGACCAAATTGCCCCTCTCCGGTTCGACCCGGTTTAAAAATAATTCAATATTTCTTCCAGATCTCTGACCTGATTATTTGACTGGCTTAACAATTCTTTTTCGTAATTTTCTCTTTTTCACTATGTTCGCAATAGTCCTAAGGACTGCAGCGTCACATTTTATGGTTCGAAATTTGAGTTTAAATCGACTTCGCAATCCTTCCCGAGAAGGTCACCCATCGCTGTGACTCTCGGCTCATTTAACTTCTTGTGTTCTGTTTTTCTCATTTATACTTAACTAATTGACAATTACTAATTATTTGTGTTTAGGGCTTATCTAGTTGTCTTTGATATGGTTCTAATCCCCTTAATTTTTCAGACTGACTCCGGTCACCGGAACAGTGAAATATACCAGGCTATACAAATAGGGGTGTTATAATTCTCCCCCCCTTACAATAAATTTTATCTCGAAATTTTACTTGGTATCAATCTCTAAACAGCTGTGGGTGCTGTCTTCTTATATCCTCCTCTCGTTCCCAAGTAGCTTCTTGGCCTGAATGATGGTTCCATAGCACTTTCACTAGCGGTATCTGCTTATTCCGTAGCTGCTTCACCTGATAAGCTAGAATCTCTATGGGTTCTTCTTCATATGTGAGGTTTGGATTTACTTCAATTTCTTCCACTGGTTAGTACATGAGATGGGTCTGATCGATACCTCCTTAACATAGACACATGAAAGACATTATGCATCTTCTCCAACTCTGGAGGTAGTGCCAAACGATATGCCAAAGGACCCACTCTTTCTAGCACCTCATATGGCCCAATAAAATGAGGACTCAATTTCCCCTTTCTGCCAAATCTCATAATTCTCTTCCAAGGGGATACCTTGAGGAATACTTTCTCACCCACTGCATGCTCAATATCCCTTCTCTTCAGATGAATATAGGACTTCTGACGGTATTATGCAGTCTTAAGTCGATCTCTGATCAACTTGATCTTCTCTTCAGTTTGCTGAATAATTTTAGGCCCAATCATCTTCCTTTCACCTACTTCATCCCAACACAGAGGAGTTCTACATTTTCTGCCATACAAAGCTTCATATGGAGGCATCCCAATGCTTGATTGGTAGCTATTGTTGTAAGTAAACTCAATCAAAGGAAAGTGTGTGTCCCAACTGCCCTCAAATTCAATCACACAAGCCGATAGCATGTCCTCCAAGATCTAAATTACCCTCTTGGACTGGCCATCTGTCTGTGGGTGGAATGTCGTGCTGAAGTTCAATCTAGTTCCTAGGGCTCTCTGAAGACTACCCCAGAATCTAAAAGTGAACCTAGGATCTCTGTCAGATACAATGGATATTGGCACTCCATGCAGTCTTACTATCTCATCAATGTACAACTTGGCCAATCTTTCTAAACTGTAGTCCATCCGTACTGGCAGAAAATGAGCAGACTTGGTCAGTCTGTTAACTATGACCCAAACTACATCATGACTCTTCTGTGTCCTCGGAAGTCCCATCACAAAATCCATCATTATTCTCTCCCATTTATATTCTGGTACTGGTAGTGGATGTAACAAACCAGCGGGTACTTAATGCTCTGCCTTCACTTGCTGACAAGTTAGGCATTTAGAAACAAATTCTACCACATCTCTTTTCATACCCATCTACCAGTAATGCTCCTTTAGCCCCCTATACATTTTTGTGCCACCAGGGTGCACGGCAAAAGGAGATTCATGTGCTTCCTTCAAAATGATCTGCCTCAAATCAACATCATTAGGAACACACATTCTGCCCTGGTGTAGCAGTAAACCATCATCTCTTATTGAGAATTCTGGTTTCTTGCCCTGCCAGACTTCTTCCAATAGCCTCTGATACTTCTGATCATTCTGAGTAGCCATCCTTATCTGATCAATCAACACTGGCTGTACATGCCATGCAACTGCTATATGCCCCTCATCATTAATCTCTAAGCTGGCATGTAATGATCTCAACTCATATACCATAGATAAAGGAGTAACCCATAGAATTGCCATAGTCTTGTGACTTAAGGCGTCAGCCACTACATTAGCTTTCCCTGGCTGATAGTCTATCAGACAATCATAGTCTTTTATCAACTCTAACCATCTCCTCTGTCTCAAATTCAACTCTTTCTGGGTGCCCAAATACTTCAAACTCTTATGATCTGTGTAGATGTAGCACTTCTCCCCATACAAATAATGTCTGTAGATCTTAAGAGCGAACACTATAGCTGCAAGCTCCAAATCATGTGTCGGATAATTCCTCTCATGTGGTTTCAGCTGGCGTGATGCATAGGCAATGACATTTCAATCTTGCATCAATACACAGCCTAACCCATTGTGAGAAGCATCACTATAAACTGTATAATCTTTACCCGGTATAGGTAAAGTCAGAACTGGAGCCTTAGTCAAACACCTCTTTAATTCATCAAAACTCTGTTGACATTTATCCATCCACTGAAATTTCACATCTTTTCGGAGTAACTTAGTCAATGGAGATGCCAACATAGAAAATCCCTTCACAAATCGATGGTAGTATCTAGCTAAACCCAGAAAACTGTGAATCTTCGTGATATTCCTGGGTGGCCTCCAATTAAGGACAACTTCTATCTTACTTGGATCTACCTTGATACCTTCTGCTGATACTACATGCCCCAAGAAAGATATTTCTTTCAGCCAAAATTCACACTTCGACAATTTGGCGTATAGTTGTTTCTCCCTCAAAGTCTGTAGTACAATCCGCAGATGTCTATCATGCTCTTCTGCGCTTTTCGAATAGACAAATATATCATCTATGAATACCACAACAAACTAATCGAGGTATAGTCTGAAGATAGTGTTCATCAGATCCATAAAAGCAGCCGGAGCATTAGTTAACCCGAATGGCATAACCAAGAACTCACAATGGCCATAGCGGGTTCTGAAGGCAGTTTTAGAAATACTCTGCTCTTGTACTTTCAGCTAATAATAATCTGATCTCAGGCCAATTTTGGAGAGCACAGTTGCACCCCTCAACTGATCAAACAAGTCATCAATGCGAGGCAATGGATATCTATTCTTTATTTTCACCTTATTCAACTTTCGATAGTCAATGCATAAGCGGAGAGTGCCATCTTTCTTCTTAATAAACAACACTGTCGCTCCCCAAGGTGGCACACTAGGGTGGATAAAGCCCTTGTCAAGTAGCTCTTACAACTACACTTTTAACTCTTTCAATTCTACTGGTGCCATTCTATATGGTGTTATAGAGATTGGGTCCACACCAGGCATAACATCAATCTCAAACTGCACCTCTCCTTCTTGAGGTAATCCTAGCAGTTCATTAGGAAACACATCCAAAAAGTCACATACTGTAGGGATGTCCCTCAGTGCTGGGCTCCCCACTTAGGTGTCTATCACATGTGCCAAGTATGCTTCACACCCCTTTCTGATTATCCTTCTGGCTAGTGCAGTCAAAATGATGTTTGATGGCAGTAAATGCCTCTCCCCATGTATTACCACATCACCATACAAAGGGAGACCAAAAGTGACTGTCTTCAGTCTACAATCAATCATGGTGTAATGCCTGGCTAACTAATCCATGCCCAATATAATATCATAATCTCTGAAGGGCATTTTCAATCAAATCTGATAGAAAAACATGTCCCTGGATCACCAAAGGACAGTCTCTATAGATTCTGTTGACCCGAACCTCTTGTCCTAATGGACTAGTTACTAGCACTTCAAAATTCATTTTGACACACTGAATAGCAAGTGATCTGACTATGCTAGCACTAACATATGAGTGGGTTGAACCCGGATTAAACAACATAAATACTTCTTGATCAGAGATAGAGAATGTACCGGCTACAACATCAGAAGTCTCAGCCTCTTCTTGCTGTCTCATCGTATAAATTCTGGCTAAAGCACTTCCTTATGTTGACTGACCAATAGTACCCTGACTGCCTGAAGCATTACCTCTACCTCTACCTCGTCCTCTGCCAACTGGTTGTGAACCTCTAGGAGCAGGACTCTGAATAGATCCTTCCACAGTCGTAGGAGTTGGACTGAATCTAGGAGCATAGTGCAGTTTTTTGCAATATGACCCTTGCCTCCACAGTTAAAACAGGCTCCTGTTTCCCAATAGCATTCTCCCCCATGAATCTTGCCACAAGTCTCATAGGGGCGAGGAGGTTGTGAACCCCTGTTCGACTGTTGACCAGACCTAGGGGGTCTTTATCCAGAAAATCTGCCCCTTCCAAACCTTCCACCTCGACCTCTGCTAGGTCCATCAAATTTCTTCTTCTTTCCAGAGGTACCACTAGAACTTGGCTCTACTGACTTTTCCCCCTTATCTTTTTTTGATTTCTGAGCTTTCTCTGATTTTTCCTTTACTGGGGTCGCTTCTGATTCAATTCTTTCCAACTCAAGTGCTTGAGAAATGAGTTCTGAAAAATTACTGTGCCTAAATCCCACTACTTGCATCCGTAGGCTGGGCTTCAAACCCTTCTCAAATCTCTTGCACCTTTCCTTGTTGGTAGAGAGGAGACTCCCAGCATAGTGGCTTAAATAGGAGAACTCCCTCTCATATTCTGCCACTGATCTATTGCTTTGTTTCAGACTCAGAAATTCTTATAGTTTATGATCCTCATATGCATCTGGGACGTATTTCTATCTGAATTCTCTGATGAAGTCATCCCAGGTCAATACTGGTGGTTCAGCCAAGCTGTGGGGGATGGTCTTCCACCAATCATATGCATTCCCTTGCAGTAGTGACACGGAGTATTCAAATTTTAACTCATCTGGGCAATGCAGCTTCTTGAACACTCTGTCCATTTTTTCCAGACACTGCTTTGCCTCTAAAGGGTCTACTGTACCCTTAAATTTCGTAGCCCCATATTTCAATAGCTTGTCATACTGTCTGGATGGATGTAACACCCCTAAGTTCGGTAGTGTGTTCTACTGTTTCAGTGACCAGTCTTGTCCGGACAGCTAGGATGCCTAGAACTATACTTCGATATGAGTGAGGAGACATAAAATAATGAAATACAAGAAAAGAAAATACAAGAAAAAGAAAGGAAAAATAATAGCAAAGAAATGTAACCAAGTTAAGCGAGCCGAGAACCCTAGCGATGGGTGACCACACCGGGAAGTCACGGCGTGGACTGTTGACTAGCCCTGGACCACGGCGAACCCTGGAAAGTATTTTTAGGACTTAAATAGACCCCTATTGAAGTATAAATACCATTAGAAATATCAAATAAAAATTAAATAATTAGTACAAAGAAAAGTGAGAAATCGAAAAACAGACAAAACCCGGTGTTACCGAAAAATCGGGAATGCAACCCGAACAGGGGCATTGTGGTCATTTGACACCCGAGTTGTCTTTTGACCTAAATGTCCATTAAAAATACATGATA
This sequence comes from Hevea brasiliensis, assembly GCF_030052815.1. Lineage (NCBI taxonomy): Eukaryota > Viridiplantae > Streptophyta > Magnoliopsida > Malpighiales > Euphorbiaceae > Hevea > Hevea brasiliensis. The sequence goes on from NC_079494.1 coordinate 70,456,097, forward strand.
TTAAACTTGGAAAATATAATAAAAAATTAATTTAGTGGTACCTAATGTAAATAGCAAAAATGGGGTATAATTTGGGTAATTAACACTTTTAACTTATGATATAATTAAGTATTGGTGAGTGGAGCACTATGGGGTTAAATTAATCTTTATGGGGGCAGGTGTATTTCCACTAACACCTTCATCTTCTTCATTCACTCACCATTGCTGAATTCAAGAACTTCAAAACCCTCCCATGGCCGCCCAAATGCATGGCTCACTTCACCCATTTTCAAGCTAAATTTTCTTTACTTGTCTTAATTAATTTTGATCCCCACCTCACAAGGAAGAAGTAGGTACTAAATTCAAGGGAGTTTGGTGAAGATTTAACAAGCCTCATCAATAGGTAAGTTTGTGTTTTTGATTATTGTTTTATTAAAGTTTGTAAGGATGTTATGGGTATTTGATTTATGGAGAGATTTTTGATGTTTGATGTTAAAAGGGGGATGTGTACTTTTGGCAGCCATGGAAACTCCTTGAAAACAATTTATTTTTGCTTGTAAATGGTAGATTAAAGGATTGATTAAATGTTTAGGTGTGTAGGAAATTATTGGGTGATGTATACTTAGTATATGTGAATGTGTATTTGAAATTTGAAATTTGAAGCTTGGAAATTAATGGAATGTAAATGCATGAATCGGCAGCCTGGTTTGGTGAACCATAAGGATGTTATGTCATGTTGGATTATGGAATATTAATGTTGAATTGTGATAGTTGTTAGGGCAGCTTGGGTATATGTGTGGTGGTGTGAGGTTGGGCATGTAAATGAGCATGAATAGGTGATTAAATTATTGTAATTGAGTTTGACAAATTTTGCACTTTATGGTGTATGTTGAATGTGATTGTAAGCTACCAAAATGATCAACAATATGTGGTAAAATATGTTTAGGTTATGGTACAAACCAAAGTTGGCATGAATGTGGAGTTTGGCAATGCTAAAAATGACCTTTGATGAGAAATGAAGAAAATGCAATAGGGCAGTTTGTGTTTTGGGCTTAGAACCTTAAGTGTGTGGCTCCAATTGGTATGAGACCAATTGGAGGTGAAACTAGGCACAAAATGTGCCAACTTTCATGAAGGAAGCTTGCCAAAATTCTGCTTGTAAGGTAACTTGAAAAGTGACCAAATCCGGATTAGTGCAATTAAGGCCTGAAAATTGACCATTTGGGCAGCAGTTAGTGTTTAGGCCATAACTCACCCAAAACAGGTCCAATTGACCCGAAATTTTGACCATGAGTAGTTAAGAACCATATCTACAAGTCTTATGAAGACACCAAAGCCCATAAATGGCCATAAGAAAGTCAAACAGCTTGCACAAGTTCGGGTCCAAAAACTGGCCGAACCAAAATTGACCTAAAATGACCTAAAGTGACCAATTTTGATGTATTTTGACCAGCAATAGTAAAATGACCATAACTTGGTCTACATAACTCATAATGACCTAAAATTTTGCCCCGCGTGCAATAAGACATAGATCTACAAGTTTTTAGTTTTGACCAAAACCCGAAAACTGAGGGAGCTAGGTCGTCCGGCTAGGTCAAACTAGTATCTTGGAATCCAGCAAATTGCAAGAAAATGCAAGATACATGGAAATGAGTTTGGTAACATGTACCAACGCTAAAAGACTATTGAATGTGACATATTAGTAACATTAAAACCTAATTTACCTAGAATGCATCGAGGGTCGACATATTAGGTTGACTAAGCAAATAATAGAATTCAGTGAATTAATTATCAAGCATTATCGTTAGAGACAGTTTAAATGAGTACTGAAACACCTCAAATTGTATTTCTCAGTTAGCAAAGACTCAGGGAAAGGGAAGGAAACACTGAGTCAAGGCCGGGAGACAGTTATTAAAGGTTTATGCACAACAGTTATTTCTTTTGAATTTTTCAATTGAAATAAATTATGACTATTTATATATTATTATTTTCAATTATGGAAATGTGTTTGAATAGATACTTATTGCTTGAAAAGCATTGTAAATGGTTTGAAACTGTGGAAAAATTGATTTAGTGTGATTTGTGAAAATTGAAGTTAATTATGAATTGTGTTGCCATTTTGTGAATGAAATTATGACTTTGAAAATTTATTGGATTCTCACGAATCATTTGAATAAAATGTTTGGAATTGATTTTGTGTTCACACTTAGCATGACAGTATCACATCATTCCTTCTCCATTTATGGGGTTGCGATCGTTTATTTTTCTCCCTCTCTGGTTTACCAGTTGAGGTGATCGGATGAGTACTCATTATATAGCTAGCTTCCTTCCTCATTGATTTCGATTAGTGGGGTTGTGATTGCTTTGTCGTGGTGTACAACGCGACATTAATCAGAAAATTGTGTCATGGCTTAAGTTGTGTATGAATTGGCAACACTGTATTATTAAATTATTTGACTAAATTGTGTTATTATGAGCTTTGATAATTTGTGAAATGGAGTTTAAATTCTTATTGACATTCACTGTCTTTTGAATTTAACTATGTTTTGACTATTGAGATTTATTGTGATATTGTGAAATAGAGTTTAAATTCCTTATGACATTCATTGTCTTGAAATTAATTATGGTTTTGCGTATCCATCATTTATATGATTTATGAATTGTGATTTAAAGTTGTATTTGGTTAATGTTGTGCACCATTGAGACATTGTCTCAGCGATAGCTTTTTATTGCTGTCGCAGGTAGACAGATGGATAGGGCAGCAGACTAGGCTGCTAGTGCATTCAGTGAGAGATCATTGGGTCTATTGAGTATACCACATTTTACATTTTATACTATAATGTATGTTCACTGTATGTATATATTGTTCTTGGTTTTTAGCAGTTGTAAATTAAAATTATACATTGAAGTTATAAAATAAATTATGAGTTATTTTGGCTTGTAAAAAAATTGTACTGTATTTCTTTTATCTCAGTATTTGAAAAATTATTGTGGATTCGAGTTGAAAAACTTATTGTGTTGAATTATGAGTTTGAGATTGAGAAAAATATTGAAGTGCTTTTTTACAGGTTTTCTGAAGAACTGTTTTGTTCAAAATACAGATGGCACTCTGCCAAAATTTTTACAGAAATCCCTAATAGTCCAAATGTATTAGCTGTTTCACTTCACTTCAAAAAGGTTTTTAACACCTGTAAATAGTGCTAACCACTGTAAAAAGAAGTAAGAAAAGTTTTAAAATCCCTCGTAGTGTATTTAATGGGTTATCAGTAGACGAAGTTGGTAATTCATTAGGTATACTACGGGATCATGTTATGCCTTACAGAGGGGTAGGGTGTAACACTAGAGGCTGTGGTTATATCACAGTAGTATGGGGTGGAGCTTGAGCAGGCATACCCCCAGCCATTTGTTGAAACATTGCCTCCATCTGGCATGCGGCGAATGCGATGGCTGCGGCATTTGTGAAATTTGGTGCCATCGACTCCACCGACATTCTCAGAGTGGGGCTTCTCCTTGTGCCTCAGCTTCAACAGATTGCTCAACTGAGCGATCCCCTTCTTCCATAACAGTCTAGACTAGGATATCTCCTGAACAAATAACACAAAGAGATTTTCCTCCGTTAGTTCATATTTATGATGTAATGCACTGTATGTAACAAATAAGGACACTGAGCAGTTGTACTTAACAAAGAAAAGACACAAATTGATAAGTTAAAACATACTTTAAAAAAATTTGCTCTGATACCACTAAAACATGTCACACCTTACCCCTCTGTAAGGCATAACATGATCCCGTAGAATACCTAATGAACTACCGAACTTCACGTACTGATAATTCATTAAGTACCCTACAAGGGATTTTAAAACAATTTTCTTATTTTTATAAGTGGTGGGCATTTTCTAATAGGTATTTAAATCATTTATTTGAAGATTTAAAACTAGTAAAAATTTTTATCCCATTTTATTTTTCTATAAATTTTATAAAAATTTTGGCAGAGTGCCGTCTGTATTTTGAGAAAACAGTTGTTCAAATACCTGTAAAAAATCACTTCCTATGATTTATCTCAACTACTTCATCAATGCCACAACCAATCCCAACAAATTTCAACATTATTTCTCAATTTCCAAAATTCAACAATCATCAAAATACTATTAATCAATTCTATTCAGATTAAAACAAAATACTTTCATTTATATTTCATTAAAGATAAAACAATTTATATACATCATTACAAAAATTTACATTAACAGAAATCCAAACCAAAATTTATTACAAGCTTTATGCAACTGCTCATAACCAATTTTACATGTCCATACATTTACATACATTACATACATCAAAATAAATTTTTACAATCAGGGTATAAAATATACCCGATAAACTTCAAGGCAGGTAGCTTCTCAATCCTCAGCAGCTTACTCTGCTGCTCCTCTAGTCTCTATATCTGCGATAGCAATAACAGCCATCGCTGGGTACTAGGACTCAGTAGTGCACAACATACTAAAATAATCTTTATGCGAAATTTAAATCATATTTATTCAAAATTTAAATTAAACATGAGCAATACATTTAAAACATGACTTATAAAATTTTAATCCAAACAATTTCCTTTCAAAAGTCTCAAAACAAATTTCATTAAAACACACAGTTATATCATGCAATTTGAAACAAATATCATCTCAGTAGCCAGAGGCTAAGGAGAAGTCACATCATAAGGCTAGCTAGCTCAAATATATGGGAACCCATTCTTTTTCTTCTTCTTCTACTAGCTCAAATATCATCTCAGTAGCCTAGCCCAAGTTATGGCTAAATGAACAAACACTATTCATTTAGTCATTTTTGTACAGGTCAGATTGCCTAATCCGGATTTGGCCAATTTGTTCACTAGGTTTTAGTCACTTTTTGGGCATGATTCCTAAATGAAAAATGTGTCATTTTGTGTCTAGTTTCATTCCTAATTGGCCTTACACCAATTGGGCTTGTAAATTTTCAATTTTGATCCCTGAAAGGGACTTTGGTTCTGCTGCTTGCAGCATGACCCAAAGCAATCCTAATTTGCATTTGGTTCCAACACTTCTAACATACTCCAATTGGTCACAAATGATCATTTCTCAGCTCAAACCAAGTCCAACACACCATTTAACACATCCTCACATTTTTGTCTTCCAAACCCTAGGTGCCAAAACCCTAATTTTCATGTTTGCTCCATTCATGCAATTAAACTATATAAACCTCAACTACACCTTCAATCAAGCTTGCCTACCTTTTTAATTGTGTCAAAATCCATCAATTTCAAGTTATCTCTAAGCTGGCCGAATTTCACTATATTCCTCACTATGTTGTTTTTATTTTATTTTCATCAAAACTAGTTCACTTCAAGTGCAAGTTCATGAATATAAGGAGAATTGAGGGGATTCTTGACTAACCTTTAAGGAAGTATTCCCAAAGCTTCAATTCTTCCACTTTCTTCTTCCTTTTTATTCACAAGATGCTTGCTAAGTTCTAAGAACAAAATTTACTTAAGGGAGTTAGGGCATTTATAGAATAAAATCAAGCTTTTAAAACCTTGAAATGGTTGTTAATGGTGGAAAGAGATGGAAGAGAGAGATGGGAGTGATGGGGCGGCAATATGGATGAGGAAGAAGAACTTTTATTTTTTTTTTTTCTCTCTTTTCTTTTCTTTTTTATGTCTTTAGGAAGACCACAAATTTAAATTAAATAAATTTTAATTATAATAATTATTGCATCATGCATGAGGTCATGCATGATGTCATCACTTTTTACTTTTCCTTTTTCTTTTTATTTTTTATTTTTTTATTTTTCTATTAGTTCTTTAATTTAATTCCCGATTTTAAAATTTTTTTTTCTCCAATTTTATTTGACAGTTAGGTCAGGAGTCAGTTCTTGGGTCAATTGACCAAATTGCCCCTCGCCGGTTCGACCCGGTTTGAAAATAATTCAATATTTCTTCCGAATGCCTGATCTGATTATTTGACAGGCTTAACAATTCTTTTTCATGATTTTCTCTTTTCCACTATGTTCGCATTAGTCCTAAGGACCGCAGCATCACATTTTACGGTTCGAAGTTTGAGTTTAAATCGACTTCACAATCCTTTTCGAGAAGGTCACCTATCGTTGTGACTCTCGGCTTATTTAACTTCTTGTGTTCTATTTTTCTCATTTATACTTAACTAATTGACAATTACTAATTATTTGTATTTAGGGCTTATCCATTTATCTTAGATATGGTTCTAATCCCTTTAATTTTTCGGATCGACTCCGGTCGCCAGAATAGTGAAATATACCAGGCTAAACAAATAGGGGTGTTGCATAATCAGGGCCAAAATAGTTTAATGAGCTCAACCCACTCTCCCCTTACTAAACGAAAATCGGCCCAATTACATTTATTAACTCTCTAATTGAGTAATTTACACCAATTATGGAACAATTAAATTAACTCCTAATGTAATTGAATAAAATTACTCAAATTAACTCAATTTCATAAAATTAATCCATTTACAACTAGGGCATAAGTGAGGGCGTTACAATACAATTTTCATGTCATCACAAAATAGAGTTCCACAAAATTTACCTTTACCTTTTGTAGACCCCTATTTGTGTGACCTTGTAGGCATATACATTGAGGTTGTGAGAAACCCGATAATGATAGAATTGTATGACTATGAGATATTTTTTAAGATATTAAAAATAGATAATCATATATATGACATGGTTCTTGAAGAAAATAATTTGAAGAGAAAAAAAAAGGTTAATTAAATTTAAATAAAGTTTATTTTGCCAAAATTTAATTGTGGAAATTTATTAGAAAAAAAAACTAACTAAGCCTAATTGGACTTTATGGGTCCAATGAGGCCTATTGAGAAATTTTAATTAAATAAATAAAAGCCCACCATTTTTTTTGGCAATTAAAGAAAATTAAAAAAAATGAAAATGAAATAGGAAGTCTCTCTCTCTCTCTCTCTCTCTCTCTCTCTCTCTCCTTGAAAAGGAAAAAAAAATATTTTTTTCCTCTTTAAGACTCCTTAAATCTTTTTGTTTTAAGATTACATAAAGTTCCTATAAAAATTTTAATCTAAACCTTATAAATACCTCGCAGAAGGAAGAAAAAAAAAAGAACGGACTCACCTAGCCATAAAACAAAAAAAAAGAGAAGAAGAAAAGACTCTCTCTTATCACCCCCTCATCCTTCCTCTCTTTCCTTTTCTTTTTTCTTACTTAGTTCAAGAAAGTATTCAAGAATTGATTAAGGTGAGTGTTATTAAGTAATAAATATTCGAGAAATGTGCAATATTTTATATTTTCATGATTATATGCTTCTATTTTATCTCATACATTCATTACATACATGTTTGTATGGTGAATTTGAGGGAAATCAACAACTCTGCACACGTCTCTTTTCTGGGTTCAATTTTTTTTATTAATTTTTGTGCCTTTAAGTTTTTGAAAAAAATGTACAAAAAATTATATTTGGGTTCTTTGTGAAATTCTAATAATTTTAGACTTAAGAATCATGAAAAAAGCTTTTAATTTGAGTTAGTTATAGCCATTCAAAGTTAGAGTATCTGTAGAATTTGATCAGCAGAATAGCCAACTTTCGAGGCCTATATCTTCACCACTTTTTAATCTTTTTCTGCCTTTCTTAATTCTAAAAATAATTTCAGGATCTTGGCTAAATTTTTCCATTAGTTTCATGTCAGTACCTTTTATGGTTTGTAATATACGTCAATTTAAACAAAGTAGTGCCAATCTATCTCTGACGTGAAATAGCAGAGAACCCCAATTTTTGTAAATTATTGGGTGAGGTTTTTTGATCAATTATTAATTTTATAATTTTTTATGATGTATTGGCATGCTTTTGGAATGTTTGTTGTAATTTTTGTATGTGTTTTGATGACATTAAAAATTTAAATCTCAAGGAACTATAAATCTACTTTGATCTAGGAATTTCATGTTGGCTTATAATTTTTTGTTTTCAAGTTTTAAATTATATTTTAATCTAATTTTAATATTGTACATGATGTGATATGGTGTTATAAAGTGTTATAATTAGATTAGAAGACCCTTGTAGTTTTGCCAAATAAATTTTTAAATTAATTAGGATAAAAGTGTTAGATTTCAATAAAAAAATGTTATTAGTTTATTTCATTTTATAAATAAAATTGGTAAGTAGCCTTAAGGTAAGTACCAAAAAGGGCAATAATTATGTGAAGGTTACATGGAGCTTAATGGGTGTAAGATAAAGATAAACAAGCCATACTCAAAGAGAAGACCCTTTTTTAAGTGTAGCTTGCCATAATGGCAACTGTAATTATTTTAAGGTAAGTATACCTAAATTTTCAAAATAAAAATTTTGTATGCAATATATAATAATAATAGGATTTTATCAAATAAATAAGAAAAATTAATTTTGTTTGCAATTTCAACTCACTTTTGTGTGAAAATTGAATTAAACAAATATTTGGTAAATTAAAATTAATTTTGTTTGTAAAAAACAAAATTTGACATGTAATTAAATTAAATAAAATATTTGATAAATTATAAAATAAATTAACATGATAGAAATAAAATATTTTAGGTTGTAATTATTTGAGCTTTATGTGTTTATTAGAATAAAATATAATTTGATTAGTTTGATTATCTGTGACACTCCTTACTTGTCTACAGTATAGCTGAGCAAGGCATGCCACACAGTGTACTAGAGCACTTTATCTTATCTTATTTCAATTTAAGTTCTTAATTTATTGATTAAAAGGCTTTTGAGTGAAACTCATAACATTTATGTCTTTTGTTAAAATATTGATTAATTTAGAAATTACAAAAATTTTATAGAAAATCCGGCAGAATGCAGGCTATAAATTGAAAAAACAGTTCTTTGAAACCTGTTAAAAACATTGGCAATATGTTCATCATATTCTCAACTCCAATAACCATCAATAAAATTTCAACAATTCTCAATGGTTGAATACAATTTCATACATCCTATTCATATCATAATCAAACTCAATTTCATAGAGAAATACTCAAAATGTTATTTATTAACATAGTTTACAACTAATTACACCAGTCTATAAGTACATGAGTTTATAATGTACATGGCAAAATGATAATCTAATTACAAAATCCAAAATATCTAATGAAGCCTAGTGGCCCTACCAAAATGCACAGTAGTAGAGGTGACTCTGGACTCGATGCAGATCTGAATGCTCACCCAGTCTAAGGTCTGCTGGGCTCCCGCTCGGTATCTCTAATACTTACGCATGACAAAAAGCGACACACTAAACAATATAGCTTAGTGGTGCCAATATAAAATAAAAATAAACTAAAATAATTGAATATTTAGAGATTGTGGTATTATTTTATGCAGACTGAATTTTTAGTAATTAATTGTAATATTATTCATTTAGTATTTTTTATGTTCATTATTTGGTTATAATTTATTAAGACCTATTTTTGGTTGCCCAAGTAACTTATACCAGTGACTGGACTGGATAAACGGGTAAATTGGCACTGGGTACGAAGTACCTCAGGCCATCACACCATCGGTCACAAAGTATTTACCAAGTGTGCAACATAATAACTAACAAGCCATAACCAACATCAGGCGCAAGGCCAAGTGTGTCAAGCATAGCAAAAAGTCCATAGGCCATAATATCATAAAATGACATAAAATACCACAAATCACAGAATGACATAAATCCATATGTTGTACTGCTATCGAAACCCTAGTGGTATGCCAACCTATCCAAACCAATCATTCTAGGCATACTAGGGCATATTAAAAAATTAATTATTTAATTCTTTGCATTTAATGTTTGGTGGTTACTATTTACCTTACTATTCATATATAATTGTTGACTTTTTCATACATAATAAATATGTTAATTCTAATTACACTAAATTTCCACATTTGTATTTTACACTTGTTGGCATTGATTGACAATCTCAATTCAAAGTTCATTAAAAGTTATTTCAAATTTTCAGATTTCATGCCCAATGTTCACTATTCCATTGGACCAATCTACAGTGGATTTTGGCTAAACTTTCTTCATCAAAGTTGTTCCTCAATGTGTCTTCTTTAATTCCTTTTTTGAATCACTCCATTTGGAGTTTTGTAGCTCAAGTTATGGTCTTTTTACCATAACTGGCCAGATTGGTTCATTCTCAGATTTTCTAGGCAGAATTTGGTTCTGGTAGTTTTTATGATCTAATTTTGGCTAGCAATTTCAATTGGTTAAATTTAGAATATGAGTTTGTGTTCTTCATGAAAGTTGTTCTACTATGTCGAAGCTTTCCATTGATTAAAAAATCAGGTCATTTGGACCTTCCTACACAAAGTTATGGCCAATTGAACAAACACTGTTCATTTAGTCAATTTTCTAGGTCCAAAATTAGTTACTCGGATTTGGTCAATTTTTAGGTCATCCTAAGTTGGTTTTCTAGGCAGGGTTTCTTCATCAAAGTTGTGGCATTATGACCTTAGTTTCACCTCCATTTGGCTTTGGACTAATTGAAACTACACAAACCAAGTTATGTTGTCCAAACACACTGGACTCAAGTCTAGACCTGCTGACACAACAGGGCAGCATACTACATCCCTAATCTAATGCCACAATTTACTTCATTTTGTGGTCAAACCTTACCAAATGGTCACTAATTGACCATTAAAACATTCATTCACCATTACATGAGCAAAACCCTAATTTTACTTAAAACCCTAATTTCTAAATCTCCAAATTCATACCACCCATGCAACTCAACATATTTTTCTCATTTATCATTTCACCAATGCTAGAATTAATGGATTAGTTCATCAAACACCTCAAACCCACACTCTAAAAAGGCTGGCCGAAACTCATGTTGAACTTTCCATACACATATTTCATCATTTCATTTCATATTTCTATACATCTTAACAAGAATTCAAGTAAGGTTTAAGAATTAAAAACAAATTGGCACATACCTCTCTTATGTAAATTTTCAAGCTCCCACAACTTCAATTTCTCTTCTTCTTTTTGCTCCCAAAGTGTTAAGCAAGGTTCTAGGATAAATTTTTGTGTTTGGAAGATGGGAAAATATGGTAGAAAAGGGTAGGAATTTGAAGATTGAAGAAACTTTAATGGAGGATGGCTTAGGTTAGTGAATTTTGGCCAAGGGAGTGAAATGAGGAAGATGAAGCTTGTTTTAATTTTATTTATTTCCTTTTTATCTTTTCTACTTGGCTTTTCAAAATTTGATTGGTAAAAAATGTTTTAATTGTATCATGCATGATGTCATTAAAGTATTTATTTCATTTTTCTTTCCTCTCTTTTACTTATTTTTAATTAATTTTTTTCAATATTTATTTACATTTTATGTCATGTACCTCACTTACTTGAATGAACAAGTTGGTTAAAAATCATTTCTAGAAGTGAAATGACCAAAATGCCCTTCATTTTGCTTAATGAGCCAAAATTATCTGTACCGATTTAGAAAATTTTCTTAGTATTTTCTTGGCATTCTATTGCCATCTAAGGCTCAATAACTCTTCACTGGAGTCCCAAAAATTATTTCACAGGGTTTCCCTATGGGTCTAGGGTCGGCAACTATCTTTACAGTCGCTTCCCGTTAGGTTACCCATCACCGAAGCACCGGCTCATTTAACCTTAGTGCATTTCATTGCTTAAATTTTTCCTTAAATTTTCTTTTCACTATTTGAGTTATTTATGACTCCTCACTCTAGTTTAAATATAGTTTCAGATATTCTGACAGTCTGGATAGACATCAGTCACCGGAATAGTAGAATGTATGGACTATCTAAAATGAGGGTGTTAGAACTCTTCGCCTCTAACAAAAATTTCATCCTCGAAATTTACTTGATGCAAACAGTTGAGGGAATTGTTGCCTCATCGTCTCTTCGCTTTCCCAAGTTGCCTCCTCAGTGTTGTGGTGCCTCCAAAGCACTTTCACCAGTGGAATATGCTTGTTCCTCAATTTCTTCATTTCCCGAGTCAGGATCCTTATGGGTTCTTCTTCATTTGTCAAATCTAGTTGGATTTCTATTTCTTCAATGGAGATGACATGTGAAGGGTCTGATTTATACCTTCTCAGCATGGACACATGAAACACATTATGGATCTTGTTCAGCTCTGGTGGTAAAGCTAGCCTGTAGGCCACTGGACCCACACGTTCAATGACTTCATATGGGCCAATGAACCTAGGGCTTAACTTACCCTTTCTCCCAAACCTCAATACCTTCTTCCATGGTGAGACTTTGAGAAACACCTTGTCGCCAACCACATATTCTATGTCTTTTCTACTCAAGTCAGCATAAGACTTTTATCTATCTGAGGCAACCTTCAAATTTATTTTATTAATTTAACCTTCTCTTCAGTCTGTTTCACTAGGTCTAGTCCCACAAGTTTATCTTTGCCCAATTCAGTCCAACATAATGGTGTTCTGCACCTCTTTCTATATAGTGCCTCATACGGAGCCATCTGAATGCTAGCTTAGTAGCTATTATTGTATGCAAATTTTGCCAGTGGGAGGTATCTGTCCCAACTTCGCTCAAACTCAATAACACAACTCCTCAGCATATCCTCAAGGACCTATCACATATTTCATGTTATTATTATCATTTCAATTTAATATTTGTAATAACTCAATGAATTTTGAGTTTTACCTAAATTACTCGTTTCGACTGTCCATCCGTTTGAGGATGAAAAGCCATGCTAAAATGGAGTTGTGCGCCCAAGGCTTCTTACAACTTCTTCCAAAATCTGGATGTAAACCTCGGGTCTCAATCAGATATGATGGAAAGTGAGATTCCATACAGTCTAACTATTTCACTGATATATAATTCTGCTAGTTTCTCTAGTGAGTAGTCAATTCTAACTAGCAAAAAATGAGCTGACTTTGTTAATCTATTTACTATCACCCATACTGCATCATGTTTCTTCTGAGTGAGTGGTAGACCACTAACGAAATCCATGGTGACCTAGTCCTATTTCCATTCAGGTATGCTGATGGGCTGTAACAAACCTGATAGAACTTGATGTTCTACTTTGACTTGTTGACATGTCAAGCATCTAGTCACATAGTTAGCTATGTCCTTCTTCATTCCAGGCTACCAGTAGTGGGGCTTCAGATCATGGCATATTTTTGTGCTTCCTGGGTGCATAGCATAAACACTGTTGTGTGCCTCTTTCAGAATACTAGTCTTCAATTCCCCATTATCTGGTACACACACTCTTCTTTTGTAGTATAAACACCCATATGCTTTCACCTCATAATAAGTTTCTTTTCCCTCTGGGATTTCTCCCATTATAGCTATTAGCTTCTCATCTACCTTTCGCCCATCCTGAATTTGCTGTAGTAGGTTTGGCCTAACTTGCAACTCAGCCAAAATAGCTCCATCATGATTTAAGGACAAACGGGCATTCAAAGATCTCAATGCTGTAATGGACTTTCTGCTCAAGGTATCAGTAACTACATTTGCCTTCCCAGGATGGTAGTCAATCACACAATCATAGTCCTTCAGGAACTCAATCCACCGCCTTTATCTAAGGTTGAGCTCCTTCTGGGTTGGTAAGTATTTCAGACTTTTGTGGTCTGTGTAAATGTAGCACTTTTCACCATACAAGTAATGCCTCCATATCTTTAGTGCAAATATGATCACTGCTAGTTCCAGATCATGAGTAGTGTAGTTTTTTTCATGTGGCCTTAGCTGCCTGGAAGCATAGGCGACCACTTTCCCCTCTTGCATCAATACATACCCTAGCCCATTATGTGAGGCATCACTGTAGACCACAAAATCCTTCCCAGATACTGGCTGTGTCAACATTGGTGCCTTTGTCAACATAGCCTTCAACCTCTCAAAACTGGCTTGACACTTGTGTTAGTAGTATGCCCTAGAGCATATCATTTAGTATGTATCTTGTACATGTTTTTATTAATAAAAGGCATTTCCACTTTTTCATTTATATAAGATATTTATGTGTAATAGAAAAGATCCATTGATATTTTGTTAGAAATTCTATTCTTAAGTTGTTAAGAATATGAGTGACAGTATTTCTAGCACAAAGTATCATAAATAGGTTCACAATCAAGGATACTTCATAATAAGGACATGACTTATCCAGAAAGATTGTATTCATGTTTGTTCCCAAGTTATTTATATGAGATATAAATAAGATGAAATGGTGAGTCTCATGCCATATGACAAACATGATAGGCACTTATAAATGATAAGTAGGCCGAACTAGTGACACTTATGACAAGCACATGGAGTTTACTCTTATCAATGTTTTGTCATAAATCATATCAGTGCATATAATTTTTAGACCTGAGATAGCACAGTTATCTTGTATATAGGTAGTTTGAGTTTGATACTACTTTCATACTTGTACTGTGTATGGGTATATGGGCATGTGTTGGCTCCTACTAGTTATATATGGAGGTAGGTGTTAATCAAGAAGGAATCTGTTCCTCTAAGTAAATAGAGATAAAATCCTATGTTTATTTAATTATTCTTGATGTTTCAAGTTTTTGGCCAGGACAGATAGATTTAATCAGAAAAGAGTTTCTGATGAGAAAATCATTTTAATCAAGAACTGGAATTAAAAGATAACATAATATTCATAGCAAATTGAGTTTGACATAAACCATGACTCCAGCTTGAGTTGGGATTTTGTAACAAAGAGATTCTAGTGCATGGTAACATATGATTATAGGTTCATTTAAGGTAAACCTTATTACTAATTGGGTGACCATGGCATGCTATACTAGGTGTTAACCATTGTCTATGAGGTGCATAAAATGATTTAGAGAAATCATTTATGGTAAGAAAGAGTTTTGATGATATTAGGAGTTGATATCATATCTCATTGCCAATTAGTGATGAGCCTAGTAAGACACACACATACACAAGTTATCACCTAATTAAATATGATTTAATTAATTAATTAAAGAGTTTAATTGATTAATTAAATAGATTTGGTTTGCAATTAGATTGCAAAGTCCCTAGCATGACTTGAAATCAAATCTAGATTATTGGATGTACAGTATAAGTTAAATTTATATTTAAAGTATTTAAATATGAATTTAATTAATTAATAAAGATTAATTAATTAATTAATATTTGATATAAATTGATTAGAAGAAGAGAAATAATTATTTTGGGTTGAGAACTCAAAATTAAGACACAGGGGCATTTTGGTCTTTTCACAGGGTGACATGTGGCACTATGAGATGGTGACACATAGCATTACACATAAGCTTGCCAAATGTCTTTTAATCATGTAAGATGATTAAAATTAAGATTAAATATAGGTTTGACGCTTAGCACAATGTGATTGGGTCAATTAAACCTGGAACCATTCAGAGGGTGACATGTGGTAAGGGTTTAATGTGTTGACCTAGTTATATAAGTGTTGTTATGAATTAAAAATAATACAACCAGCAGCTCCTCATCCTTGGTGCCACCACCCAAGAGTCTCCCTTCTATTTCTCTTCATCTCTCATCAATTCTAAGAGATTAGCAAACAATCTCTTGAATTAAAAATACTGGAAATCGTTTCTAGTGTCCTGTTTACATCTTTAATCTCTTAAAAGGCAGAACTTGATTTTCTAATTAATAGAAAAAGCTTTAGAAGCTATTCAAGGGCTGCCATAGGTGTTCTTGGTGTGAACAAGCTAGAGGGATAACATCTGGTGTCTTGAAGATGCATCTTAAAGGCGCAAATACACTGCAATGCATCAAGAGGTTAGTGTATTTGTTCTTGATTTAATCTAGGATTCTAAAATTAATCTGATTAATTTTAAAATCTTAAATGGCAAAGACAGATCCAAAAACATATTAAAAGAGTTTTAATATATTTTTTATCATTGAAATCAAATAGATAAAAATAAATCTTGCATGATGCATGTGACCCTAGGTGAAAATTTTTGAATTCAATGGTATAAACTTGTGTTTTTCACGCTTATACTCCTTCAACTTGTCATTCTAGTCAAATCTGACATTTTTATGCAGCAACTTAGTCAGTGGAGCAGCTATCAGAGAAAACCCCTTCACAAACCTTCTATTGTAACAAGCTAACCCCAAGAAACTTCTGACTTCAGTTGCATTTTTAGGAGGCTTCCAATCCATCACTGCTTCAATCTTCTTGGGATCCACTCTAATCCCATCAGCTAATACTATGTGCCCAAGAAAAGAAATTTCATGTAACCAAAAGTCACACTTGGACAGCTTAGCATATAGCTTCTTCTCTCTCAATGTCTGCAGAACAATCCGCAAGTGCTCATCATGTTCTTCTCTGTTCTTAGAATACACCAGGATATCGTCAATAAAGACCACTACAAACCGATCTAAGTATGGATGGAAGATACGATTCATAAGGTCCATGAAAGTTTCTAGTGCATTTGTTAAACCAAATGGCATCACCAGAAATTTATAATGCCCATACTAGGTCCTAAATGCAGTCTTAGGCACATTTGCATCTTTTACCCTCAGCTGATGATACCCTCATATGAGATCAATCTTGGAAAATATGCCTGCTCTCTTTAATTGATCAAACAGATCATCAATTATGGGCAATGGGTACTTGTTCTTCATAATTACTTTGTTCAATTACTGGTAGCCTATACATAGTCTCAATGTCCCATCCTTCTTTTTCACAAATAGCACCGGAGCTTCCCATGGTGACCCCATGGTGACACACTGGGGCATATAAACCCCTTATCCAGTAACTCCTACAACTGGATTTTCAACTCCTTCAATTCAGTGGGTGCCATACTATAAGGAGCAATGGAGATTGGTGTTGTACCCGACAGTACCTCAATAGCAAATTCTACTTCCCTTTCTAGTGGCAAACCAGGCAATTCTTCAGGGAAGACATCGGGGAAGTCACTCACAGTGGGAATGTCATGGAGACTAGATCTAGCCTTTCTAGTATCAACCACATGTGCCAGGTAGGCTTCACAGCCTTTTCTCATCAATTTCCTCGCAGCAGTGGCTGAGATGACATTGGACAGAAAATCTATCATTTCCCCCACTACTGTTATTCGTCGTTCTCAGGAGTTTTCAATGTGATCCTCTTCAATCTATAATCTACTATTACCTGATGACATGATAATCAATCCATTCCCAAGATCACGACAAATTTATGGAAAGGCAATTCAATCAGGTTTGCTGAGAACTCATACCCCTGAATCCTCAATGGCAACCTTTGCACACTCAATTTACCACCACACTGTGGCCTAGTGGGTTAGTGACTAAAATGTCTTAGTCACTTTCCTCTACTTGAATTTCCCTTTCCATGGGTAACTCGATGCAGATGTATGAATGTGTGGATCCTGGATCCGCCAATACATGTATAGGTATGTCATAGAGAGAGAAGATACCCTTGATAACATCTGGAGCATCCTGCTCCTCCTGAGCTCTCATGGCATATGCCCTTGCTGGTGCCCTGGCCTCTGGCCTCTTAGCTGACTCTGTTGCCTGCCTCTGTGATGTACTAGTTACCTCAGATTTACCCGGCCTACTACCTCTTTGGGCTGTAGGGGCAGGCCCATCTGTTGATGCTGGAGTAGCTGTTGTAACACCCTTATTTGTATAGCCTGGTATATTTTACTATTCCGGTGACCAGTGTCGGTCTAGACAATTAAGAGGATTAGAACCACATTTAAGAAAACTAGATAAGCCCTGAGCACAAATAATTAGTAATTGTCAATTAGTTAAGTATAAATAAGAAAAACAGAACATAAGAAGTTAAACGAGCCGAGAGTCACAGCGATGGGTGACCTTCTCGGGAAGGATTGCGAAGCTAATTTAAACTCAAATTTTGAACAGTAAAATGTAACGCCGCGGTCCTTAGGACTATTATGAACACAGTGAAAAAGAGAAAATCACAAAAAAGAATTGTTAAGCTAGTCAAATAATTAGGTCAGGGATCCAGAAGAAATATTGAATTGTTTGCAAACTAGGTCGAATCAGCGAGGGGCAATTTAGTCAATTGACCCTGAGAGATGACTCCTGACCTAACTGTCAAATAAAATTAGAGAAAAGAAAATTTCGGAATCGGGAATTAAATTAAAGAACTAATGGAAAAATAAATAAAAAAAAAAGAAAAAGGAAAAGTAAAAGGTGATGACATCATGCATGACATCATGCATGATGCAATAAACACTAATTAAAAAAAATAAATTTTATATAATTATTGGTCTTCCATAAGGATAAAAATCATAAAAGAAAAAAAAAACAACAAAAAGTGTCTTCTTCTCAAGTTGCTGTGAGCCTTCCCTCTCACCTCTCCCACTCCAAAAACCTCCATTAAAGCTCTTTTGTGAGCTTGAAGAAAGTCAAATCCCACCATAGAAAAGTTATCTATCATAGATAAAACTTGTTTGGGCAATTAGAAAGGAAGGTTCAAGGGAAAGAAAGAAGGAAAAATTGAAGGAAAGGAAGATTAAAATTCTTCATTCAAGGTTAGTAATTCAACTTTAAACTTTTAGTTTAGTTATTGTGTATATAGCTTAATGAACTTAGAAATATGTTTAAAATGAAACAAAAATAACTATTGGAGGACTAGAAGTAAATTTTGGCCAGCTAGGGTTTGTGATGATAATGTATGAATTTTATTGAATTAATAGTGTAGGTAAGCTTGTATGAGTGTGGAAGTGATGTTGGTATGCTTTGAATTAGTTAAATGTAATAAAAATGTGAATTAGGGTATGGGACCTAGGGCTTTGGGAGGAAAAAAATGTGAGAATTTGTTTAATGATGTGTTTGACCTTATTGGATTTGAGAAATGGTCATTTGTGACTAATTGAGGTATGTTGGAAGTGTTGGAATTAAGTTTAAATTCGGATTGATTAGGGTCATGCTACAAGCAACAGGACCAAGTTCCCTTTTTGGGACCAAAACTGAAAATTTACAAGCCCAATTGGTGTTAGGCCAATTGGAAATGAAACTAGATACAAAATGACAAATTTTTTATTTAGGAATCATGCCCAAAAAGTGACTAAAACCTAGTGATCAAATTGACCAAATCCGGATTAGGCAATATGACTTGTACAAAAATGACCAAATGAATAGTGTTTGTTCATTTGGCCATAACTTGGGCTAGGTAGATCTAAATGACATGATATTTTAGCAATAGAAAGCTGAGATATAGACCTAAAACTTTCATGAAGAACATAAACCCAAATTATGCCCTTAACCAAGTCATTTAGCTACCCAAATTTGGTGACCTAAAATTGCCAGAACCAGTTTTGGTGCCCAGAAATCTGGGTTAGGCCAATCCGACAGCCATGATTCAAATGGCTATAACTTGAGCTACAAAACTCCAAATGGAGTGATTCAAAAAGGAGAATAAATTTAAGACAATAAGGAACAATTTCTATGAAGAAAACTTGGCCAAATTCTAACAGCAAAATGACCAATGGAATAGTGTAACATAGGACACAAAAACTGAAAATTTACAAATTTGCTTAAAAGACTTAAGTTTTGAGAAAACAACCAAAACCAACAAATTAGGTAACCAAAATGTGGTATGTGAGTGAAATTAGAATTCCCATACCTATTAAGCCTTAGAAAGTTAATAAATTGACTTAAATAGTATCATGAATAGTAACCCCCAAATATAAATTTTAAAGAACGTCAAGTTTAGCATATTAAAGCTAGGTAAAAGTAAATTTGAATTTATTTTTAGATTTATGATAAGTTATGATATTGAAACACTGTGAAACTGTGTGTTTCAGTGGAAAAGAATACCGAGAAAGAACCCAAGGGATCGAGTCAAGGCCAAGAGGCGACTCGTATAAGGTTTGTACACAACATGAAATTTTTGTAAATTTTCTTCTGCATATTATTTTGAATGAATTAAGATATGAAATTGTGACATAATTGAATTGAAAAGTTTATTATGCTTTTAATTTAAATTGTTGAAAGACTAACTGTTTGTGTTTGAAATGACAATAAATGTTTAGTAAATTGTTAAGACAGTTTTGAAACCATAGTGTCATGACCACATATTTGAATACCTCACTAGCATGACTAGTGGGGGAAATCAGTTTCGAATTTTGATTCCTTCTCTGGCTGAAGTGTTGAGGTGTGTGCCAATAGAAGAAGAAAAAGAATGGGTTCTCATATATTTGAGTTAGCTAGCCTTGTGTTGTGACTTCTCCTTAGCCTCTGGCTATTGAGATGATATTTGTTTCGAATGGCATGATATAACTGTGTGTTTTCATGAAATTTGTTTTGAGACTTTTGAAATGAAATTGTTTGGATTCAAATCTTATAAACCATGTTTTGAATTTATATTTCATGTTCAGTTTAATTTTTGAATAAATATGATTTAAGTTTCGCATAAAGAATATTTTAGTATGTTATGCACCACTAAGTCATAGTACTCAGCGATGGCTATTATTGCCGTCACAGATATAGAGACTAGAGAAGCAGCAGAGTGAGCTGCTGAGGATTGTGGAGCTACCTACTGTGAAGTTTATCGGGTATATTTTATGCCCTGATTGTAAAAACTATTTTGATGTATGTAAATGTATGTAATTGTATGGACCTGTAAAATTGGTTATGAGCAGTTGTATAAAGTTTGTAATAAATTTTGGTTTGGATTTTTCTTAATATAAATCTTTGTAATGATATATATAAATTGTTTCATCTTTAATGAAATATGAATGGAAGTATTTTGTTTTAATTGGAATGAAATTGATTAGTAGTATTTTGATGATTGTTGAATTTTGGAAATTGAGAAATGATGTTGAAATTGGTTGGGATGGTTGTGGAATTGATGAAGTTGTTAAGATAAATAATTGGAAGTGATTTTTACAGGTATTTAAAGAACTGTTTTCTCAAAATACAAACGGCACTCTACCAAAATTTTTCTAAAATTTGCAGACAAATAAAAAGGGACAAAAATTTTAACTAGTTTTCAAACTCTAATTAAATGTTTTAATACCTATTAGAAAATACTCACCACTTATAAAAGTAAGAAAATTATCTTAAAATCCCTTGTAGGGTACTTAATGAGTTATCGGTAGGTGAAGTTCGGTAGTTCATTAGGTATTCTACGAGATCATGTTATGCCTTATAGAGGGGTAAGGTGTGACATGTTTTAGTGGTATCAGAGCGAATTTTTAAAGTATGTTTTAACTTGTGAATTTGTGTCTTTTCTTGTTAAGTACAACTTCTCAATGTCCTTATTTGTTACATACAGTGCATTACATCATAAATATGAACTCACGGAGGGAAATCTCCTTGTGTTATTTGTTCAGGAGATACCCCAACTTCAGATTGATATGGAAGAAGGGGATCGCTCAGTTGAGCAATCTGTTGAAGCTGAGGCACAAGGGGAAGCCCCAGCTCTACAAAATGTTAGTGGGTCAGTATAACCAGCCCCACAAATGCCGCTGTTTCCTGTATAGTTCGCACAGCAGATGGCTGCGATGTTTCAACAAATGGCTGGGGGTATGCCTACTCAAGCTCCACCCCAGACACCAGTGATACAACCACAGCCTCCTGGCAGACAGTATAACAAGCTGTTGAAGTATGTGGCTACAGAATTGAAGGGTACAGTAGACCTTTTAGAGACAGAGCAATGGTTGGAAAGAATGGACAGAGTGTTCGAGAAGTTGCACTGCCCAAATGAGTTGAAATTTGAATACTCCATGTCACTACTGTAAGGGGATGCATATGATTGGTGGAAGACCATCCCCCACAGCTTGGCTGAACCACCAGTACTGACCTGGGATGACTTCATCAGAGAGTTCAGACAGAAATATGTCCCAGATGCATATGTGGATCAGAAACTACAAGAATTTCTGAGTTTGAAGCAAGACAATAGAATAGTGGCAGAGTATGAGAGGGAGTTCTCCCGCTTAAGCCACTATGCTGGGAGTCTCCCTTCTACCAGCAAGGAAAGGTGCAAGAGATTTGAGACCAGTTTGAAGCCCAGCCTACGGATGCAAGTAGTGGGATTCAGACACAGTAATTTCTCAGAGCTCATTTCTTAAGCACTTGAGTTGGAAAGAATTGAATAAGAAGTGACCCCA
Organism: Hevea brasiliensis; assembly: GCF_030052815.1. Taxonomy (NCBI): domain Eukaryota; kingdom Viridiplantae; phylum Streptophyta; class Magnoliopsida; order Malpighiales; family Euphorbiaceae; genus Hevea; species Hevea brasiliensis. The sequence goes on from NC_079494.1 coordinate 70,478,135, forward strand.
GCAAAAGAAAAATCAGAGAAAGTTGAAAAATCAGAGAAAGATAAGGGGGAAAAGTCAGTAGAGCCAAGTTCTGGTGGTACTTCTAGGAAGAGGAAGAAATTTGGTGGACCTAGCAGAGGTGGAGGTGGAAGGTTTGGAAGGGGCCGATTTTCTGGACAGAGACCCCCTAGGTCTGGTCAACAGTCAAGTAGGGGTTCACAGCTTCTCCGTCCCTGTGAGACTTGTGGCAAGATTCATGGTGGAGAATGCTATTGGGCAACAAGAGCCTGTTTTAACTGTGGAGGCAAGGGTCAAATTGCAAAAGATTGCACTAGTGCTCCTAGATTCGGTCCTGCTCCTACGATTATAGAAGGATCTATTCAGAGTCCTGCTCCTAGAGGTTTATAACCAGTTGGCAGAGGAAGAGGCAGAGGTAGAGGCACTGCTCGCGCAACAAAGTTATCATGGTCACAAGATAAGGAAGTGCTTCAGCCAGAGTTTATACGATGAGATAGCGAGAAGAGGCTGAGACTTCTGATGTGGTAGCCAGTACATTTTCTATCTCTGATAAAGAAGAATTTGTGTTGTTTAATCCGGGGTCAACCTACTCATATGTTAGTGCTAGTATAGTCAGTTCACTTGTTGTTTCGTGTGTCAAAATGGGTTTTGAAGTGATACTAACTAGTCCATTAGGACAAGAGGTTTAGGTCAACAGAATCTATAGAGACTGTCCTTTGGTGATCCAAGGACATGTTTTTCTCTCAGATTTGAATGAAATACCCTTCAGAGATTATGATATCATCTTGGGCATGGATTGGTTAGCCAGGCATCACGCCATGATTGACTGTAAACTGAAGACAGTCACTTTTGGTCTCCCTCTATATGGTGATGTGGTAATACATGGGGAGAGGCATTTACTGCCATCAAACATCATTTCGGCTGTACTAGCCAGAAGGATGATCAGAAAGGGGTGTGAAGCATACTTGGCACATGTGATAGACACTCAAGTGGGGAGCCCAGCACTGAGGGACATCCCTATAGTATGTGACTTTCCGGATGTGTTTCCTAATGAATTGCTAGAATTACCTCTAGAAAGAGAAGTGCAGTGTCACACCTTACCCCTCTGTAAGGCATAACATGATCCTGTAGAATACCTAATGAACTACAGAACTTTACCTACCGATAACTCATTAAGTACCCTACAAGGGATTTTAAAACAATTTTCTTACTTTTATAAGTGGTGAGCATTTTCTAATAGGTATTAAAATCATTTATTCGAAGATTTAAAAATAGTAAAAATATTTATCCCATTTTATTTTTCTGCAAATTTTATAGAAATTTCGGCAGAGTGCCGTCTGTATTTTGAGAAAATAGTTCTTCAAATTCCTTTAAAAAGCACTTCCAATTATTTATTCCAATCACTTTTTCAAATTCACATCATTTATCAATCTCCAAAAATTCAAATCCACAATTTTCAATATTCAACAATCATCAATCTACCATTTATCAATTTCATTCAATTTAAAACAAAATACTTCCATTCATATTTCATTAAAGATAAAACAATTTATATACATCATTACAAAAATTTACCTTAAAAGAAATTCAAACTAAAATTTATTACAAACTTTATACAAGCTGCTCAAGACCAATTTTACATGTCTATACATTTACGTGCATTACATACATCAAAATAAATTTTTACAGTTAGGGTATAAATTATATCCGATAGCTTCAAAGGTGTAGCTCCTGTCCTCGTGACTCACTCTGCTTCTTCTAGTTTCTATATCTCATGACAAAGAATAACAGCCATCGCTGAGTACTAGGACTCAGTGGTGCACAACATACTAAAATAATCTTTATGCAGAGTTTAAATCATATCTATTCAAAAATTGGACTGAACATGAGAATTAAATACAAAACAGGAATTATGAGATTTTAATCCAAACAATTTCATTTCGAAGTATCAAAACCAATTTCATAAAACCCACAGTTATATCATGCCATTCGAAACAAATATAATCTCAATAGCCAGAGGCTAAGGAGAAGTCACATCACAAGGCTAGCTAGCTCAAATATATGGATATCCATTCAATTTCTTCTTCTATTGGCACACACCTCAACACTTCAGCTAGAGAAGGAATCAAAATTTGAAACTGATTACCCCCACTAGTCATGCTAGTGAGGTGTTCAAATATATGGTCACTACACTGTGGTTTCAAAATTCATCTTAACAATTTACTAAACATTAACGCCGTCTCAATTATACACAAATAACTTTTAACAATTTAAATAAAAAGCATAATAAACATTTCAACACCATGATGTCACAATTCAATATTTCAAATTATTCAAAACAATATGCAGAAGATAATTTACAGAAATTATACGTTGTGCACAAACCATATATGAGTCACTTTTTTAGCCTTGACTCGACACTTCGGGTTCCTTACCGGTATTCTTTTTCACTGAAACACACAGTTTCACAGTGTTTCAGCATCATAACTTAGCATAAATCCAAAAAAAAAATTTAAATTTACTTTTACCTAACTTTAATGTACTAAACTTGATGTTCTTTAAAATTTATGTTTCGGGTTACTATTCACGACACTATTCAAGTCAATTTGTTGACTTTCTAAGGCTTAATAGGTATGGGAATTCTAACTTCACCCATATACCACATTTTGGTTACTAAATTTGTTGGTTTTGGTTGTTTACTCAAAATCTAAGTCTTCTAGGAAAATTTGAAAATTTTCAGTTTTGGTGTCTTAAGTTGCACTATTCCATTGGTCATCTTTCTATTAGAATTTGGCAAAATTTTCTTCATAGAAAATGTTCCCTATTGTCTTAAATTTATTCTCCTTTTTGAATCACTCCATTTGGAGTTTTTTAGCTCAAGTTATAGCCATTTGAATCATGGCTGCTGGATTGGACCTAACCCAGATTTCTGGGCACCAAACTAGTTCTGGCAGTTTTATGTCACTAAATTTGGGTGGCCAAATGACTTGGTTAAGGGCATAATTTGGGTTTGTATTCTTCATGAAAGTTTTAGGTCTATATCTCAGCCGTCCACTGGTAAAATTTCAAGTCATTTAGACCTACCTAGCCGAAGTTATGGCCAAATGAACAAACACTGTTCATTTGGTCATTTTTGTACAGGTCAGACTACAAAAATCCGGATTTGGTCAATTTGTTCACTAGGTTTTGGTCACTTTTTGGGCATGATTCCTAATGAAAAATGTGTCATTTTGTGTCTATTTTCATTCCCAATTCAATTAGACTTGTAAATTTTCATTTTTGATCCATAAAAGGGACCTTGGTTCTGCTGCCTGCATACTGCCCACATTCAATCTGAATCTAAACCAAATTCTAACACTTCCAACATACATCAATTGGTCACAAATGACCATTTTCCATCTTAAACAAGGTCAAATACACCATTTGACCACTTCTAAAAAATTTTTTCTTCAAACCCTAGGTGCCAAAACCCTAGCTACACCATTTTGAAATTTTATGCAATTTAAGTCATTATTCAACACCTACCCATATATTTCAACTCAATTATGTTTTTTAATTCATCAAAACCATGAAATCTCTACTCCCTTAAGGCTAGCTAAAATTCACAATTGGTCTTCCAAAGATGTTTTCTTTTGATTTTTAAGTTGAGTTCTAGGTTAGTTAAGCTAAATACACAATCAATAAACTGAATTTTTCAACTTAAATTACTAACCTCAACTTGGATGTTAATCTTCAATTTTCTTCTTCTTTTCTTCTTTCTTTTCTTGCTCAAGCTTCTTCTGAAGTGAAGTCAACAAGTTTTTATGGGCTGATTTTGGAAAAGTTAGGGTCTAGTGGGGAAAACTCAAGCTTTACCAAGCTTTAATGGTGGTTTTGGCAATGGAGGAGAGTGAAATAGTGAGGTTGCCGAATTTGTGGGAGAGAAGAGCTAATTTTTTTTGTTTTAATTTTTTGTATTTTAGGTCTTATTTTGTGTATTTGAATTGGTCAAAAATTGTGGGAAATTAAAAATTAATTTTGACATCATAATTGATGTCATCAACATGATGTAAGAAAACTTTTTCTTCTCTTTTTTTTTTCATTTATTTTTCTTTAGTTCTTTAATTTAATTCTTGATTCCGAAATTTTCTTTTCTCCAATTTTATTGGACAGTTAGGCCAGGAGTTAGCTCTTGGGGTCAATTGACCAAATTACCCCTCGCCAGTTCTATCCAGTTTGCAAATAATTCAATATTTCTTCCGGATCTCTGACCTAATTATTTGACCGACTTAACATTTCTTTTTTATGATTTTCTCTTTTCCACTGTGTTCGCAATAGTGCTAAGGACTGCGGCGTCACATTTTATGGTTCGAAATTTGAGTTTAAATCGACTTCGTAATCCTTCCTGAGAAGGTCACCCATCGCTTTGACTCTCGGCTCATTTAACTTATTGTGTTCTGTTTTTCTTATTTATACTTGACTATTTAACAACTACTAATTATTTGTGTTTAGGGCTATCTATGTAACACCCTCCCGGTAGCACTCCGTACATTCTACTGTTTCGGTGACCGGTGTCGGTCCGGACAGCTAGAATGTCCGGAAAAATATTTAAACTAAAGTCAGGAACCATAATTAACTCAAATATTAATAAGAAAAATTTAGTAAAAATTTTAGAAATAAAATACAACCAAGTCAAATGAGCCGGTGCCCAAGCGAAGGGTAACCGGAGGGAAGTTGCGGTTCTCGCAACGAGGAGCCCTAGACCCGGGAAAAATTTCATAAAATAATTTTTGGGACTCCAGAGAAGGGTCATTGAGGTTCCTATGGCATTAGAATGCCAAGAAAATATTTAGAAAAATTTTTCAATCGGTACAGACAATTTTGACCCGTTAAGCCAAACGGAGGGCATTTTGGTCATTTCGCCTTCAGAGGTGATTTTTGGCCGACTTGTCCAGTTAAGTAAATAATTAATATGACATAAAATATGAAGAAATATTGCTAAAAATTAAATTGAAATGTGGTAGAGAAGAGAAGAAAAGAAAATGAAAGAAAATGCTAATTATGACATCATATGATGTCATTTAAATTTCCTCCACCAATCACAATTTGTTAAACTTATTAAAAGAGATAAAAGAGACCAAAAATATGAAAAACCAATCTGCATCTTCAACCTTGGGCAGCCTAAAAAAACGTTGAGAGAGAGAGAGAGAAGAGGTTCCACCATTAAAGCTCCTTTAAGCTTCATTTCTCTCTTGTTTCCACTACTAAACCCTAACCCCTTTCATTAAACCTTGACCATATCACTTGGGGAAGCTTTTGGAAGCAAAGAAGAAGAAGGAAATTGAAGTTTTAGCTTGAAGAAATCTGCCCTACAAGAGGTTAAAGTGAGGTTAGTGCTATCCTTTCACTCTCACTCCTTTAATCCTTGTTAAAGCATCATTTTAAGTTAAGAAATTGTAAGAGTTTGAAGTAAGTTATATGTGTTAGGGCATCTTTAATTTTTGGCAGCCCTAAGGAAGGATGAGGTTGATTGTTTTAATGAATTTAGAATGGATAGAAATGATGTTTAAGGTATGAATATGCATGGATGTTGAATTAGTGTGCTAATTGAGGTTTATGGATAATTTAAATTGGACATTAGGGTTTTGAGAAGTGAAACTTGGATTTAGCTTATGGAATTGTGAAAGAACATTATAAGGGTCAATTAGTGACCATTTTAGGTATGTTGACCATGAATTGGACTGAAAAATAGTATAGCCAAGTGAATGTGTAGGCTGCCTTGTTAGTGCAGCAGAGGGACTGAAAATTCAGTCCACTTGCATTGCCATAACTTTGGCTGTGTAGGTCCAATTGGTGTTTGGCTAATTGGACATGAAACTAGGCTTATAATGACACATTTTTGCTGAAGAAACCATGCCCAAAAGACCAAAGCAAGTGGACCAAAACTTGGCCCCAATCCGGACACCCTGCAACAGCCCCTGCAGAAATGACCAAATGAACAGTAACTGTTCATTTGGCAATAACTCACTGTAGATTTGGTCAATTGACCTGAAATGTTTACAGCAACAAGTTAAGACATAGAAAAACAACTTTCATGAAGAAACCTACCCCAAATTATGACCAGAACCTAACCCAAATGGCAGTCACATTCATCGTTCAAACTCGCAACTCTGCAGATTTTCATTTGAGCAGTAATGTTTGGATGGCTATAACTCTCTCTAGAAAACTCGGATTTAGGCGATTCTTGAACCGATGAAAACCTAAGGCATAGTAGAACATTTCATATGAAGAAAGTTAGACCAAATTATGAACTTAGCTTGATCAAATTACTGACCAAAGTTGGACCAAAAATCTGCACCCAAAATCTCAAGCATGAATTGCACGTGAACAGTAAACTTATTTTGGCCATAACTTGAGCTACAAAACTCCAAATGGAATGATTCAAAAAAGGAAATTCAACTAGACAAAATAAGGAACAACTTTCATGTTTACCATTTCCTCAAATTCCCACTGTAAAAATAACAAATGGAACAGTAAAGATGAAGCATGAAAACCGAAAATTTTGCTCAATTAGCATTAAGCTTATAAATGGCATTGGCAACCAATACCAACAAGTTTGAAATACAAAATGTGGTATGTTTGAGGTGTTAAGACCAATACACCTATTTTCTATCCAAAAGTCAACATTTTTGTTGACCAATGAGGTGAATAGTGACACTAAAACCAAAAATTGGCAATTTTGCCAAAATGACCTAAGCTTTGAGAAAGTGACCAAAACCAACAAGTTTTGAATACAAAATGTGGTATGTTGGGAGTATTAAAACCAATGTACCTATTGTTTATGCAAAAGTCAACATTTTAGTTGACTAATGAAATGAATAGTGACACCAAAACTTGAAATTCAAAATTTGAAATTAGAAATGCATCTAGGGGACTTTAAATTGCAATTGGCAATTAATACTAGCAAATGTAAAACTCAAAATGTGGGATCTTGGTGTAATAAGAATTAATATATTCATTAAGTATAAAAAGGTCAACATTTTGGTTGACTAGTAAGGTGAATAGTAATCAAAATGATTAGTAAATTAAGATGAAGACCTAGAACCAATTCTAAGCTTAAATGCTTAGAATTGTATGACAAATATGGACTATGCATCCTAGTCAAAATTGTTAAAAAGAAATTTAGGCCATAAATTTGAAATCCATGAAATATTTATGGATTACTTGAAACATGAAAAATAAGTCACCTAATTGATGTGAATTGATAGTTAGGGCATATATGCCCATCACAAATGGAATTCATAAAATATTAGAAACTCAACTTGAAATATAAAATTTGTAATTACATAAGTAGATTCTTGAATGTATAAATGAGAAAGGAAAAATGTTTTGAATACAATGGTACATGTGAACAATTGTTTAGAATTGCGATCAATATGAATAACATAATGAATGGATAAATAAACCATATTAATGTATGAATGAGACATTAGTTCTCATTATTGTAAAGAGGAGAAGTATTTTGAGTACAATGGTATAAAAGAATAATTGATGTGAATTATGATCATATAAATGATCAAATGAATGTATGAATTATGATTGAAATTTATCATGAAAAAAATGAAGTCATAAAGCACAATATATTAACATTTTAAAATATCAAATGCCCTAGTATACCTAACAAGATTGGTTTGGATAGTTTGGCATGCCAATAGGGTATTGTGTTAGCAGTACTGCGAAAGGCTTTATGCCTGTATTCATGGCTTTATGCCTGTATTCATGGCTTTTATGCCAGTATTCATGGCTTTTATGCCCGATTATGTGATATCATGGCTTTTTAGCCATACTGACTGCATACGTGGTAGACGTTCAAGCCCCATGGTATGACGCCCGAGGCACCGCGTGTCCAAAGTGCCAACGACCGTTATCCATCCAAGAGTCTAGTATAGGTTACTTGGGCAATCAATTAAAGTATTATTCAATTCAGTGCTTAAGTTAAGTTAAGTATAATGAAAATCCAAAGACAATTAAATTAAGTATTGAATGAATAAGCAAAAGAGATTAGCAAAAGAAACATAACAAAAATATAAATTGCGTAACTGCATGGACTTGAAATATAATACAGATAGAATAAATTATATACCTGCTAGTATTACTGAAAAGTTATAAACTAAGCACTTCCAAAGAGGAACAAACTAGTATATAAGATCGTTGATACTAGAAATACCATACCAAATTAAATTGATTCTTGAGTATCTGAATTATCATTTATTTCTTTCTTTACTTGTATATATTATTTCTGGTTATATTATTGCCCCACTAAGCGTAAATGCTTAGCGCGATGGAATTGCTTCCTCGAGCAGTGCATCAAGGTAAAACCAGAGACTGTCGATCGAGATTTTTGGAGTCCAGATCTGCGTAAGTGTCGGAAGAGTTCAAGATTGTCACCTCTCAAAGAATGCATGTAGATAGGGCTCATTTTATACATGTTATGTATATTGTTCATTCCTAGCACATTGTAAATTATTTGTATATCTTGTACAAAATAAACTCATGTAATTAACCTATGAATTATGGAAGCTATTCAAAGTAAGTATTTTAGTATGTGAATTGAATTTGAGTTATAATGAGATTATACTTGTGAATATTGAGATATTGAAAATCTAATGAGATTTCTAGAAACTGGATAATCGCATTGAGATACATTATGTTTGAAATTTTTTGAGACTATTAAGTTTGAGAAATTGAATATATATTGAAATTGTCTTTGGCAGGTTCAGAAGAACTGTTAGTCCAAATTACAACCGACACTTTGTCGGATTATCGTTAAAATTTTTGAAATTTCCAACTTAGTTAGATTTTGATAAAAGTAAAAATAGCCTAAATCTTCAATAAAGTTTTTGAATAAATAAATCAAGGACTGTAATGAAATCAGATAAAATAGAGTGCTCCGGCACACTGAGTGGCATAACTTGCTCGGCTACACTGTAGTTGGGTAAGGGGTGTCACAATCTAGTTGTCTTAGATGTGGTTTTAATCTCCTTAATTATCCGAACTAACACCGATCACCGAAATAGTGAAATATACGAGGCTATACAAATAGGGGTGTTACATGCAGTTTGAAATTGATGTTATGCCTGGTGTGGACCCAATCTCTATAACACCATATAGAATGACACTTGCAGAATTGAAAGAGTTTAAAGTACAGTTGCAAGAGTTGCTTGACAAGGGCTTTATTCGCCCTAGTGTGTCACCTTGAGGAGCGCCAGTGTTATTTGTCAAGAAGAAAGATGGCACTCTCCGCTTATTTATTGACTATCAACAGTTGAATAAGTTGACAATAAAGAATAGATATCCATTACCCCGCATTGATGACTTGTTTGTTCAGTTGAGGGGTGCAGCTGTATTCTTCAAAATTGACCTGAGATTAGGTTATTATCAGCTGAAAGTACAAGAGTAGAGGATTCCTAAAACTGCCTTCAGAACCCGCTATGGCTATTATGAGTTCTTGGTCATGCCATTCGGGTTAACTAATGCTCCGACTGCTTTTATGGATCTGATGAACACTATCTTCAGACCATACCTCCACCAGTTTATTGTGGTATTCATAGATGATATATTGGTCTACTCGAGGAGTGCAGAAGAGCATGATAGACATCTGCGAATTGTACTACAGACTTTGAGGGAGAAACAGCTATACGCTAAATTGTCGAAGTGTTAATTTTGGCTGAAAGAAATATCTTTCTTGGGGCATGTAGTATCAGTAGAGGGCATCAAGGTGGATCCAAGTAAGATAGAAGCTGTCCTTAATTATAGGCCACCCAGAAATATCATGGAGAGTCACAGTTTTTTGGGTTTAGCTAGATAATACCATCGGTTTGTGAAGGGGTTCTCCATATTGGCATCTCCATTGACTAAGCTACTTCGAAAAGATGTGAAATTTCAGTGGACAGATAAATGCCAGCAGAGTTTTAATGAATTAAAGAGATGTTTGACTGAGGCTCTAGTCCTGACTTTATCTACTCCGGGTAAAGAATATACAGTTTACAGTGATGCTTCTCACAATGGATTAGGCTGCATATTGAAGCAAGATCGAAATATCATTGCCTATGCATCACGCCAGCTGAAACCGCATGAGAGGAATTATCCAACACATGACTTGGAGCTTGTAGCTATTGTGTTTGCTCTTAAGATCTGGAGACACTATTTGTATGGGGAGAAGTGTTACATCTACACAGATCATAAGAGTTTGAAGTATTTAGGCACCCAGAAAGAGTTGAATTTGAGACAGAGGAGATGGTTAGAGTTGATAAAAAACTATGATTGTCTGATAGACTATCAGCTACGGAAAGCTAATGTGGTGGCTGACGCCTTAAGTCGCAAGACTATAGCAAGTCTACAGGTTACTTCTTTGTCTATGGTACATGAGTTGAGATCATTACATACCAGCTTAGAGATTAATGATGAGGGGTAGACAGCAGTTGCATGGCATGTATAGCCAGTGTTGATTGATCAGATCAGAATGGCTGCTCAGAATGATGAAAGGTATCAGAAGCTGTTGGAAAAAGTCAGACAGGGCAAGAAACCATAATTCTCAATAAGAGATGATGGTCTACTACTACACCAGAGCAGAATGTGTGTTCCTAATGATGTTGATTTGAGAAAGATCATTTTGAAGGAAGCACACGAGTCTCCTTTTGCCATGTACCCTGGTGGCACAAAAATGTATAGAGGGCTAAAGGAGCATTACTGATGGATGGGTATGAAAAGAGATGTGGCAGAATTTGTTTCGAAATGCCTAACTTGTCAGCAAGTGAAGGCAAAGCATCAAGTACCTGCCGGTTTGTTACATCCACTACCAGTACTAGAATGGAAATGGGAGAGAATAATAATGGATTTTGTGATGGGACTTCCGAGGACATAGAAGAGACATGATGCAGTATGGGTCATTGTTGACAGACTGACCAAGTCTGCTCATTTTCTGCTATTATGGATGGACTACAGTTTAGAAAGATTGGCCAAGTTATACATTGATGAGATAGTAAGACTGCATGGGGTGCTAGTATCCATCGCATCATATAGAGATCCTAGGTTCACTTATAGATTTTGGGGTAGTCTTCAGAGAGCCCTAGGAACTAGATTGAACTTCAGTACGGCATTCCACCTACAGATAGATGGCTAATCTGAGACTGTAATTCAGATCTTGAAGGACATGCTACGGGCTTGTGTGGTTGAGTTTGAGGGCAAATGGCACATACACTTGCCTTTGATTGAGTTTGCTTACAACAATAGGTACCAATCAAGTATTGGCTCCATATGAAGCTTTGTATGGCAGAAAATGCAGAACTCCCGTTTGTTGGGATGAAGTAGGTGAAAGGAAGATGATTGAGCCCGAAATTGTTCAGCAAACTGAGAAGAAGATTAGGTTGATTAGAGATCGACTTAAAACTGCATCAGACTGTCAGAAGTCCTATTTTGATCTGAAGAGAAGAGATATTGAATATGCCGTGGGTGAGAAAGTATTCCTCAAGGTTTCCCCTTGGAAGAGAATTATGAGATTCGGCAGAAAGGGGAAACTGAGTCCTCATTTCATTGGGCCATATGAGGTTCTGGAAAGAGTGAGTCCTTTGGCATATCATTTGGCACTACCTCCAGAGTTAGAAAAGACACATAATGTCTTCCATGTGTCTATGTTGAGGAGGTATAGATTAGACCCATCTCATGTACTACTGGTAGAAGAGATTGAGGTGAATCCAGACCTCACATATGAGAAAGAACCCATAGAGATTTTGACTTATGAGGTGAAGCAGCTGAGGAACAAATAGATACCGTTAGTGAAAGTGCTGCGGAACCATCATTCAGGCCAGGAGGCTACTTGGGAACGAGAGGACGACATGAGGAGACAACACCCACAGCTGTTTAGAAATTGATACCAGGTAAAATTTCAAGACAAAATTTATTTTAAGGGGGAGAGAGAATTATAACACCCCTATTTGTATAGCCTAGTATATTTCACTATTCTGGTGACCGGTGTCGGTCCGAACAATTAAGAGGATTAAAACCACACTTAAGACAACTAGATAAGCCCTGAACACAAATAATTAGTAATTATCAATTAGTTAAGCATAAATAAAAAAAACAGAACATAAGAAGTTAAACGAGTCGAGAGTCACAGCGATGGGTGACCTCGGGAAGGATTGCGAAGTCGATTTAAACTCAAATTTCGAACCGTAAAATGTGACGCTGTGGTCCTTAGGACTATTGCGAACACAGTGGAAAAGAGAAAATCACAAAAAAGAATTGTTAAGCCAGTCAAATAGTTAGGTCAGGGATCCAGAAGAAATATTGAATTATTTGCAAACCGGGTAGAACCGGTGAGGGGCAATTTGGTCAATTGACCCCGAGAGCTGACTCCTGACCTAACTATCAAATAAAATCAGAGAAAAGAAAATTTTAGAATCGAGAATTAAATTAAAGAACTAATGGAAAAATAAATTAAAAAAAAAAGAAAAAGGAAAAGTGAAAGGTGATGACATCATGCATGACATCATGCATGATGTAATAAACACTGATTAAAAAAAATAAATTTTGGATAATTATTGGACTTCCGTAAGGATAAAAATCATAAAAGAAAAAAAAAAAAACAAAAAGTGTCTTCTTCTCAAGTTGCCGTGAGCCTTCTCTCTCACCTCTCCCACTCCAAAAACCTCCATTAAAGCTCTTTTGTGAGCTTGAAGAAAGTCAAATCCCACCATAGAAAAGTTATCTACCATAGATAAAAATTGTTTGGGCAACTAGAAAGGAAGGTTTAAGGGAAAGAAAGAAGGAAAAATTGAAGGAAAGGAAGATTAAAATTCTGCATTCAAGGTTAGTAATTCAACTTTAAACTTTTAGTTTAATTATTGTGTATATAGCTTAATGAACTTAGAAATATGTTTAAAATGAAACAAAAATAACTGTTGGAGGACTAGAAGTAAATTTTGGCCAGCTAGGATTTGTGATGATAATGTATGAATTTTATTGAATTAATAGTGTAGGTAAGCTTGTATGAGTGTGGAAGTGATGTTGGTATGCTTTGAATTAGTTAAATGTAATAAAAATGTGAATTAGGGTTTAGCACCTAGGGTTTTGAGAGGAAAAATGTGAGAATTTGTTAAATGATGTGATTGACCTTATTGGAGTTGAGAAATGGTCATTTGTGACTAATTGAGGTATATTGGAAGTGTTGGAATTAAGTTTAAATTCGGAGTGATTAGGGTCATGCTGCAGGTAGCAGGACCAAGGTCCCTTTTTGGGATCAAAACTAAAAATTTACAAGCCCAATTGGTGTTAGGCCAATTGGGAATGAAACTAGACACAAAATGACAAATTTTTCATCTAAGGAATCATGCCCAAAAAGTGACTAAAACGTAGTGAACAAATTGACCAAATCCGGATTAGGCAATCTGACCAGTACAAAAATGACCAAATGAATAGTGTTTGTTCATTTGGCCATAACTTGGGCTAGGCAGGTCTAAATGACCTGAAATTTTACTAGTAGAGAGTGAGATATAGACCTAAAACTTTCATGAAGAACACAAACCCAAATTATGCCCTTAACCAAGTCATTTAGCCACCCAAAGTTGTTGACCTAAAACTGTCAGAACTAGTTTTGGTGCCCAGAAATCTGGGTTAGGCCAATCCGGCAGCCATGATTCAAATGGCTATAACTTGAGCTACAAAACTCCAAATGGTGTGATTCAAAAAGGAGAATAAATTTAAGACAATAAGGAACAATTTCTATGAAGAAAACTTAGCCAAATTCTAATAGCAAAATGACTAATGGAACAGTGCAACATAGGACACCAAAACTGAAAATTTGTAAATTTGCCTAAAAGACTTAAGTTTTGAGAAAACAACCAAAACCAACAAAATAGGTAACCAAAATGTGGTATGTGAGTGAAATTAGAATTCCCATACCTATTAAGCCTTAGAAAGTCAACAAATTGACTTGAATAGTGTCATGAATAGTAACCTCGAAATACAAATATTAAAGAATGTCAAGTTTAGTATATTAAAGCTAGGTAAAAGTAAATTTGAATTTATTTTTGGATTTATGATAAGTTATGATATTGAAACACTGTGAAACTGTGTGTTTCAGTGGAAAAGAATACCGGGAAAGAACCCGAGGGATCGAGTCAAAGCTAAGAGGCGACTCGTATAAGGTTTATGCACAACATGAAATTTTTGTAAATTTTCTTCTGCATATTATTTTGAATGAATTGAGATATGAAATTGTGATATAATTGAATTGAAAAGTTTATTATGCTTTTGATTTAAATTGTTGAAAGACTAATTATTTGTGTTTGAAATGACGATAAATGTTTAGTAAATTGTTAAGACAGTTTTGAAACCATAGTGTCATGACCACATATTTGAATACCTCACTAGCATGACTAGTGGGGGAAATCAGTTTCAAATTTTGATTCCTTCTCTGACTAAAGTGTTGAGGTGTGTGCCAGTAGAAGAAGAAAAAGAATGGGTTCCCATATATTTGAGTTAGCTAGCCTTGTGTTGTGACTTCTCCTTAGCCTCTGGTTATTGAGATGATATTTGTTTCGAATGGCATGATATAACTATGTGTTTTTATGAAATTTGTTTTGAGACTTTTGAAATGAAATTGTTTGGATTAAAATCTTATAAATCATTTTTTGAATTTATATTTCATGTTCAGTTTAATTTTTGAATAAATATGATTTAAATTCCGCATAAAGATTATTTTTATATGTTGTGCACCACTGAGTTATAGTACTCAGCGATGGCTGTTATTGCCGTTGCAAATATAGAGACTAGAGGAGCAGCAGAGTGAGCTGCTGAGGATTGTGGAGCTACCTACTGTGAAGTTTATCGAGTATATTTTATGCCCTGATTGTAAAAACTATTTTGATGTATGTAAATGTATGTAACTGTATAGACATGTAAAATTGGTTATGAGCAGTTGTATAAAGTTTGTAATAAATTTTGGTTTGGATTTTTCTTAATATAAATCTTTGTAATGATGTATATAAATTGTTTCATCTTTAATAAAATATGAATGGAAGTATTTTGTTTTAATTGGAATGAAATTGATTAGTAGTATTTTGATGATTGTTGAATTTTGGAAATTGAGAAATGATGTTGAAATTGGTTGGGATGGTTGTGGAATTGATGAAGTTGTTGAGATAAATTATTGGAAGTGCTTTTTACAGGTATTTGAAGAATTGTTTTCCCAAAATACAGATAGCACTCTGCTGAAATTTTTCTAAAATTTGCGGACAAATAAAAAGGGACAAAAATTTTAACTAGTTTCAAACTCTAATTAAACGTTTTAATACCTATTAGAAAATGTTCACCACTTATAAAAGTAAGAAAATTATTTTAAAATCCCTTTTAGGGTACTTAATGAGTTATCAGTAGGTGAAGTTTGGTAGTTCATTAGGTATTCTGCGGGATCATGTTATGCCTTACAGAGGGGTAAGATGTGACAGCTGTAGCAGTCCTCTTTGGACAATCTCTGATCTAATGCTTTGTAGACCCACACTGAAAGCAACCCCCAGTCACTCGCCAACATTCCCCCTTGTGCTACCTTTGGCAGTGTGGATAGGTCGAAGAGACTGTTGGGGCTGGTCTCCTGAACACCGTCCCTAGAAAGCTGCCCTCTGATGGTGTGGACTGGCCTTTCCTTATTGTGAACTGAGATCTGGGTCTTTGGGACTGGCTCTGACCTTTTGGTTGACTTGTACTCTGAGCAGGAGGGCCTCAGAACTTCCTACTAAGAGTAGAGGATGCACTGGTCTGACTCGGACCTCTCTTCTCTTATCTCTCCCTTCTGCTCTACTCATTAATTCTGACTTTTTCTACTTTCAGTAGAGCTTCAATGAATTTTGCAAAATCTGAAATCCCTAAAGCTACTATCATAATCTTAATGTTATCATTCAATCCTTTTTCAAACCTTCTGCACCTTTCAGCCTCTGTAAGGACTATCTCCCTTCCATATCGACTCAGTCTGATAAATTCTCTTTTATACTCTGCCACTGACAGTTGCCTCTGCCTCAGACTGATGAATTCCCTTCTCCTCTCCTCCAAGTACACATTACTAACATACTTTTTCCTGAACTCTGTGAGGAAGAATTCCCATGTTATCTGATCTGGCTGCACCTCCCTAGATACTATGTCCCACCACTGGTAAGCATCATCCTAAAGCAGGGACACAGTACCCTCCAGGTTCTGCTCTGAGGTGTAGTGGAGTTGTCTTAGTACTCGTTCTGTTCTATCTAACCAGTTCTCGGCTGTTAAAGGATCATCTTCTTTCTTACCCAAGAAATCCATAGCCCCATATTTTCTTATCTTCTCCAAATTGGACTTCTATGGTGGTGGCAGAGGTTGTGGCTGTGATTGTGATGGTGGGATAGCTCCCATCATCTGTCGATAAAATTTAGTCATTTGCTGAAATAGAGCAAACTAAGGCTGTGCAGATGCCTCTGGTGCTAGTGGAGCAGGTTCTCCCTTGCCTCCAACTTCAGCTATGGGCGGAGCATGACTCTCCACCTCTTCCTCAACTGCTCTTTGCGATGTCGGGTCCATATCCTAACCAAAATAACAAAAAACAAATAGATTTGTATTAGTGTCACCTCGACTCTTACAAATACAATGCATGGTATAGACTCCATCTAAACCCAAAAATGCCTAAACTGTACTCTAATACCACTAAATGTGACACCCCTTACCCATCTATAATGTAGCCAAGCAAGGCATGCCACACAGTATACTGGAGCACCCTATCTTATCTCATTTCAATTTAAGTTTTTAATTTGTTGATTAAAAAGCTTTTGAGTGAAACTCATAACATTTATGTCTTTTGTTGAAATATTGATTAATTTAGAAATTACAAAAATTTTACAGAAATTCCAACAGAATACCGTCTATAAATTGGAAAAAAAATTCTTCGAAACCTGTTAAAAACACTCCCAATATGTTCATCATATTCCCAACTCCAATAACCATCAATAAAATTTCAACAATTCTCAATGGTTCAACACAATTTCATACATCCCATTCATATCATAATAAAACTCAGTTTCAAGGAGAAATACTCAAAATGTTATTTATTAACATAATTTACAACTAATTACACCAGTCTATAAGTACATGAGTTTATAATGTACATGGCAAAATGATAATCTAATTACAAAATCCAAAATACAAAATATCTAATGAAGCCTAGTGGCCTTACCAAAATGCATAGTAGTGGGGGTGACTCTGGACTCGATGTGGATCTGAATGCTCACCCAGTTTGAGGTCTGCTGGGCTCCCACTCGGTATCTCCAGTACCTACGCATGGCAAAAAGGGATGCGCTAAGCAATATAGCTTAGTGGTGCCAATATAAAATAAAAATAAACTAAAATAATTAAATATGAAGAGATTGTAGTATTATTTTATGCAGAATGAATTCTTAGTAATTAATTGTAATATTATTCATTTAGTACTTTTTATGTTCATTATTTTGTTATAATTTATTAAAACTTATTTTTAATTGCCCAAGTAAGCTATTCCGGTGACTGGACTAGATAAATGGGTAAACTTTTACTCGGTACCAAGTACCTCGGGCTGTCACACCATCGGTTATAAAGTGTCTACTAGGTGTGCAACAGAATGGCTAACAAGCCATAACCAGCATCGGGCACAAGGCCAAGTGTGTCAAGCATAGCAAAATGGCCATAGGCCATAATATTATAAAATGACATAAAATACCACAAATCATGGAATGACATAAAGCCATATACAGTACTGCTATCGGAACCCTATTGGCATGCCAACCTATCCAAACCAATCATTCTAGGCATACTAGGGCATATTACAAAATTAATTATTTAATTCTTTGCACTTAATGTTTGGTGGTTACTATTTATCTTACTATTCATGCATAATTGTTGATTTTTTCTACATAATAGATATGTTAATTCTAGTTACACCAAAATCGTACATTTGGATTTTACACTTGTTGGCATTGATTGCTAATCTCAATTCAAAGTTCATTAAAAGTTATTTCAAATTTTTAGATTTTATGGCTAATGTTTACTGTTCCATTTGACCAATCTACAGTGGAATTTTGGCTAAACTTCTTTTATCAAAGTTATTCCTTAATGTGTCTTCTTTAATTCTATTTTTGACTCACTCCATTTGGAGTTTTTTTAGCTCAAGTTATGGTCTTTTTACTATAACTAGCTGGATTGGTTCATTTCCAGATTTTCTAGGCAGAATTTGGTTCTAGCAGTTTTTTTGATCTAAATTTGGCAAGCAATTTCAATGGGTTAAAGTCAGAATTTGAGTTTATGTTCTTCATAAAAGTTGCTCTACTATGTCTAAGCTTTCCATTGGTTCAAATATTAGGGCATTTGGACCTTCCTGTAAAAAGTTATGGCCAATTGAACAAATACTGTTCATTTAGTCAATTTTCCACGTCCAGAATTGGTTATCCAGATTTGGTCAATTTTTAGGTCATCCTAAGTTGGTTTTCAGGGCAAGGTTTCTTCATCACAGTTGTGGAATTATGACCCTAGTTTCACCTCCAATCAGCCTTGCACCAATTGAACCTATACAAACCAAGTTATGGCTACCCAAACACACTGGACTCAAGTTCAGACCTGCTGACACAATAGGGCAGCATACCAAATCCCTAATCTAATGCCACAATTTATTTCATTTTGTGGTCAAACCTTACCAAATGGTCAATAATTGACTATTAAAACATTCATTCACCAATACATGAGCAAAACCCTAATTTTACTCAAAACCCTAATTTCCGAAACATAACATTATGAGTCTATTTAATTCTTATAAATATGCCATTAATTCTACAATAGTCCAATTATCATTAAACTTGACCGAAACATAGCATTATGAGTTTATTTAATTCTCCAACTTGTTTCACCTCAATCTGAATTATAAAACTCCAGTTATGAATTTTTCTTCTTCTTTTCTTCTTTCTTCTTTCTCCAACTTGTTAATCTTCAATTTTCTTCTTTCTTTTATTGCTCAAGCTTCTTCTCAAGTGAAGTCAACAAGTTTTTATGGACTGATTTTGGAAAAGTTAGGGTTTAGTGGGGAAAACTCAAGCTTTACCAAGCTTTAATGGTGGTTTTGGCAATGGAGGAGAGTGAAATGGTGAGGTTGCCGAATTTGTGGGAGAGAAGAGCTGATTTTTTTTTTGTTTTAATTTTATGTATTTTAGGTCTTATTTTGTGTATTTGAATTGGTCAAAAATTGTGGGAAATTAAAAATTAATTTTGACATCATAATTGATGTCATCAACATGATATAAGAAAACTTTTTCTTTTCTCTTTTTTTTTTCATTTATTTTTCTTTAGCTCTTTAATTTAATTCTCGATTTTGAATGTAACATCTTCATTTTAGCTAGTCCGTACAGTCTACTATTCCAGTGATCAGTGTCGATTCGGACAGTTAGAACATTCGGAAAAATATTTAAACTAAAGTGAGGAACCAAAAATTTACTCAAACATTAATAAGGAAAAAATTTTAGGAAAAATTATAAAATAATTTTTGGGACTCCAGAGAAGGGTCATTGAGGTTTTTATGGCATTAGAGTGCCAAGAAAATACTTAGAAAATTTTTTCAATCGGTACAAACAATTTTGACCCATAAAGCCAAACGGATGGCATTTTGGTCATTTCGTCTTCAGAGATGATTTTTGGGCCAACTTGTCCAGTTAAATAAATAATTTATATAACATAAAATATGATTAAATGTTGTTAAAAATTTAATTGAAATTAATTGGACAAGAAAAGGATGGAAAAATGAAAGAAATTGAAATTATGAAATCATAAGGATGTCATTAAAAGTCTCCAACCAAATCAAGTGTTGACACATGTCACCAAGGTATTTAAAAAGACTTAATTGGCAGAAAAAGAAAGAAAAAGAAGTCCAAAATTTGGGAAGCTCCTCTCTCCTTCTTCTTCATGCCGCCCCTTTGCCCTCCATAACCAAAGCTTTACCAAGCTTGATTTCTTGGGTTTCCATCCATTAAAACTTAAACTTCTCAACACAAAAACTTGCTCTTACACTTTGGTGATTCTTTTGGGAGCAAA
This sequence comes from Hevea brasiliensis, assembly GCF_030052815.1. NCBI lineage: Eukaryota > Viridiplantae > Streptophyta > Magnoliopsida > Malpighiales > Euphorbiaceae > Hevea > Hevea brasiliensis. The sequence continues at coordinate 70,498,235 of NC_079494.1, forward strand.
AAGAAGAGGAAAACAAGAGCTTTAGCAAGTGGGAAAATCTCACTTCTTTGAGGTTAGTGACCTAACCATGAATTTTTCTTTATATTCATGTTAAGGACTTTAAATGAGTGTAAATTACAAAGAAAAAAAATTATTGAATACCTTTGTATGTAAACCCTAGATTTTTAGTAGCCATGGTTAAGGTTTGATTGTGTTGAGTTTAATGAAATTAAAAGACTATCATGGCTGCCCACAACATGTATTTACTAAGTGGATTGATGAAATGAAGTGAAAATGCATGTGGGGTAATGTTTGAGTTAGGGTTTGGGGTGAAAAAACGGGACTTTGACCATGTGATGATGGAAGTAGGTTTTAATGGTCAATTAGTGACCATTTAGTTATGTTTAAATAAAAAATGAAGTGTGTTGAGTGATGAGATTGGGTTTGTGTGGCTGCCATGAAAGTGACTTGTAGAATTGGAGTGACCTGCAGAATTGGACTTGAGTCCAGCAGGTTTGGGCAGCTATCACTTGAATTGTAGAGGTTCAATTGGTGCAAGGCCAATTGTACATAAAACTAGACACATAATGTCACAAGTTTGGTGAAGAAACCATACCCATAAAACAAAACCAAGTGGACTAAAAGCTTGCTCTAATCCGAGTGATCTGCAGTCTGCCTGGGTAAAATGACCAAACTGTTCATTTGGCCATAACTCAATGTAGAAAGGTCTAATTGATCTAAACTTTTACCAGTAACAAGATGAGATATAGACTAACAACTTTAATGAAGGAACCTAACCCAAATTATGACGAGAACCTATCCAACAAGTGAGTTGCAGTCACAATTCACTGCACTATAGATATGGTCAGTCCAGAAAAATTTCAATCTGGCCAGTTGTGGTTTTTGGACCATAACTTGAGCTAAAAAACTCCAAATGGAGTGATTCAAAAAAGGAAATTCAACTAGACAAAATAAGGAACAACTTTCATGTTGATCATTTTGCCAAATTCCCACTACAAAAATGACCAATGGAATGAAGCATGAAAACTGAAAATTCTGCTCAATTAGCATTAAGCTTAGAAATGGTATGGGCAACAAATACCAACAAATTTTGAATGCAAAATGTGGTATATTGGGAGTATTAAAACCAATATACCTATTGTCTATGCAAAAGTCAACATTTTGGTTGACTAATGAAGTGAATAGTAACACCAAAACTTGAAATTCAAAAATTGTAAAAACTCAAAAGTGTAAAATGCCCTAGTATACCTAACAAGATTGGTTTGGATAGCTTGGCATGCCAATAGGGTTCTCATAGCGATCGCATATGGCTTCATGCCATTCTGTGTTTCATGGCTTTCCCATGCCATTCTGTGAAATAATAGCCTTTGGCTATGTTATTTGAGTTGATATACTTGGGTTTTAACCCTGATCATTATTATAGCTTATTAGCTGTTCTGTTGTACACCGGGAGACACAATGTGACCGATGGTGTGATGGTCCGAGGTACTTAGTATCCAGTGCCAGTTTACCCGTTTATCCAGTCCAGTTAACTAGTATGGGTTACTCGAGCAATGATAATAAACCTTACCAAAGTTTAATCAAATAATAATGAAATTAATATCAGAAGTTAAGTTTACCAAAAATGTAAACACGCATTCTGCATATTTGTTTCATTTTATGTTATTTTATATTATTTTATATTGTCACCACTAAGCAAAATTGTCACACCCTACTCCCCAGTAAGATGCAACATGATCCTGTAGTACACCTAATGAATTACCATACTTCGCCTACCGATAACCCATTAGATATACTATAAGGGATTTTAAAACAATTTTCGTGAAATTTAAATCATCGGTTAAAATCTGGTGTTATAATTTTTTTTTTTTCAGAATTTCGGCAAAGTGCCGGCTGTATTTTGAGAAAACAGTTCTTCAATCCTGCAAAAGAAAATGCTCCCAATATGTTTTCTCAAATACAACTTCAATAACTTCATTTCAATTCACAATTCAATTCTCAATAAACAATCAACTCATTTTCAAACTACTCTTATCATAAGGAAACATTTCATTGATTACAAGACTCAAAATTTATAATACAAAACTATTCAAGTAAATGAAATCTCAACTTTATATTTACAATAATTTACATTTAATTATATACCAAAATATTTTACAAGAGTTTTTATACAACTGCCCAAATAATTTACATACATATTATTACATGCATACATCAAAACCTATGTACATGGGTATACCTATGATATACCTGGAGCTGATATGAATATGTCTTCAAAGAAACTTATTCACTGCTCTATGCTCTTTTTACATGCGACAGCATACAAAGCTATCGCTGAGTGATGAACTCAGTGGTGCACAACTATAATTTAAAACATAGTACAATATACATTGACAAAATTTACAGTAAATAATTTGGAAATCTGAATACTCATCAAATTCCAAAAATTAAATTATTCATTGCCAATAATATAAATCATTTTTATGAATGACTTTGATCACAAAATTCAATTTATCAAATCATGACTAACCATTTAAGTAATTCAAACAAAATCAATTATACATAAACCATAATTGAAATCACAATTCTTTACCATTCAAAAGCCATTCTGTATCTCAAAAATAATTATGTATCTCAAAAATCAATCTTTATCTCACTAACTATGCAAGACTAATCCGAAAGGGCCATATTCGATGTGATTCTAACTCCCTATGGTAGGGGAGGTCGAATCAGATTCTAACTCCTTATGGTCGGGGAGGTCGAATCATCGTGCACAGTACCATCACAATAATAAATCTTCCGCAAGGGCCATAACGATAAAATAAACTTAGATCTAACCTTAAATCAGAGGAAAATCTAAGCCTGTGCACGTACCATGGTAATCAAAACACAACTAACTCCATTGTCTTCTCAACAAATGAGAGAGACGGGTAATAACCTAGTCAAGCATCTATAGTGAGATATAAAACAATATCACAATCCTTTTTGTGAGCATAAATCACAATATAATTCAATTCAAAGTCAATTCCAATATCCAATAATTTTTATGCTCATCACGATTCAAATCATAAATTTGCATTTTTCCATGAAAATTACCATCACAATTCAAAACATGTTCTATCATAATTTTCCAAAACATAATTTATTCAATCCATAACAATGCTTAATACTTGTGGAAATACCATTTCACAAAGCTAAATTCATACATACTATAACAATTTCAATAATCATTGAATTAAATCCAATGCTTATTAAACATAATACATAAAAAAAGTATGTCATTTAATCATATGAAATATTCAAACAAAATCAGTTAAAAACTAGTTGTGCACAAACCTCTGATAACTGTCTCTTAGTCTTGACTTAGCGTTTCCTTCCCTCTCCCTGAGTCTTTGCTAACTGAGAAACACAATTTGAAGTGTTTCAGTACTTAATTAAACTGTCTCTAACAATAATGTTTGATAAATAATTCACTGAATGCTATTATTTGCTTAATCAACTTAATATATTGACCCTCGATGCGTTTTAGGTAATTTAGGTTTTAACGTTACTAATATGTCACATTCGATAGTCTTTTAGGGTTGGTACATGTTACCAAGTTCATTTCCGTGTATACTGCATTTTCTTGCAATTTGCTGGATTCCGGGATACTAGTTTGACCTAGCCGGATGACCTAGTTACCTCGGTTTTCGGGTTTCGGTCAAAACTACAAACTTGTAGATCTATGTCTTATGGAATGCAGGGCAAAATTTCAGGTCATTCTGAGTTATGTAGACCAAGTTATGGTCATTTTACTATTGCTGGTCAAATTGCACCAAAATTAGTCATTTTAGGTCACTTTAGGTCATTTTAGGTTCGGCCAGTTTTTGGACCCGAAATTGTGCAAGCTGTTTGACTTGCTTATGGTCATTTCTGGGCTTTGGTGTCCTCATAAGACTAGTAGATATGGGTCTTAACTATTCATGGTTAAAATTTCAGGTCAATTGGACCTGTTTTGAGTGAGTTATGGCCTAAACACTAACTGCTGCCCAAATGGTCAATTTTCAGGCCTCATTTGCACTTAATCCGGATTTGGTCATTTTTCAAGCTACCTTGCAAGCAGAATTTTGGTAAACTTTCTTCATGAAAGTTGGCACATTTTGTGCCTAGTTTCACCTCCAATTGGTCTCATACCAATTGGAGCCACACAATTAAAGTTCTAGGCCTAAAACTCAAACAACCTTATTGAAATTCTTGCATACACATCAAGCATCACTTTTAACATTAACCGAACTTAACATTTAAACCAATTCTGGTTGTACCACAACCTAAACATAATTTACAATATTTTATAGGTCATTTTGGCAGCTTACAATTAAATTCAATGTGCACCAACAAGTGCAGAATTTGTCCAACTCAATTTACAACAATTCAATCACCAATTCATGCTCATTTACATGTCAAACTTCACACCATCATTCATGCACTCAAAATGCCATAACAACCAACACATTTTAACATTATTATTCCATAAACCAAGCATGAATTCTAGCATTCTTCAAGAGCTAACAAACTGCCACAGTGGTACATTTACATTCCATTAATTTCCAAGCTTTAAATTTCATTTCACATTTACATATTCTAAATATACATCACCTAAATGATTACCCATACACATAAATAATTAATCAACCTTCTAATCCACCATTTACAAGCAAGAGTAAACTATCTTCAAGGTGTTTCCATGGCTGCCAAAAGTACACATTCCCATTCAACATCAAACCCCAAAATTTTCTTCATAAATCAAACACCCATAACACCCTTACAAACTTTAACAAAGCAACAATAAAAAACTCAAACTTACCTATGGATGAGACTTCTCAAATCTTCACTAAACTTCTTGATTTTGGTATCAAACTCTTCCTTGTGATGTAGGGATAAACTTTAATAAAGCAACCTAGGTGTTTGGAGGTGAAATGAAGAGGATGATGAAGCTTGAACCAATTGCGGCAATGGAGGTTTTGAGAGAGTTCAATTCGGCATGGTGAGTCTCAAGGTTGAAGATGAAGTTTAGTGGAAGTAATCTGCCCATGTGATGTTAATTTAATCCCCAAAATGCTCCACTCACCCATTTTTAATGATTTAATAAGTGAAAAGTGTTAATTATCCAATTTGAACCCTATTTTTGCTATTTATATTAGGTACCCCTAATTTAATTTTTAATTATATTTTCCAAGTGTAATATCATGTATTTTCAATGGACATTTAGGTCAAAAGACAACTCGGAGTGTCAAATGACCACAATGCCCCTGTTCGGGTTGCATTCCCAATTTTTCGGTAACACCGGGTTTTGTCCGTTTTTCGATTTCTCACTTTTCTTTGTACTAATTATTTAATTTTTCTTTGATATTTCTAATGATATTTATACTTCAATTGATGTCTCTTTAAGTCTTAAAATTAATTTTCAGGGTTCCCCGCGGTCCAGGGCTAGTCAACGGTCCACGCCGTGACTTCCCCGTGCGGTCACCCATCGCTAGGGTTCCCGGCTCGCTTAACTTGGTTGCATTTCTTTACTATTATTTTTTTCCTTTGTTTTTCTTGTATTTTCTTTTCTTGTATTTCATTATTTAATGTCTCCTCACTCATATCGAAGTGTAGTTCTAGGCATCCTAGCTGTCCGGACAACACTGGTCACCGGAACAGTAGAATGTATTACCGAACATAGGGGTGTTGCAATTCTCCCCCCTTTAAAATGAATTTCGTCCACGAAATTTTACCCAATAGTCATCTTACAATAGTCATACGTTTATTTTTTTCCTTTTTATACGATCGTATAATCTTCTTTTCCTCAAATTTGTATAAGACTTTTAACAATCTAATACAACATTTAATTTGTTTGTATATCACCAATCTTCTCTTACTATTGTCCTGTCTAATATTTCGATTCATGTTCCTTCTTGAATGACCCTTGAGGTCATGTTAGAATCATTTATCTAGTCGTTGGTCCTCTGACCATTCTAGTCCATAGTCTTTCTCACATTCGTAATATTTCTTTGTTATATTTGAACCAATTGTTCGAATTTTTTTACTTTCATAACTCTATTTATCTGTTAATATTCTATAACTTACTTCCTTTTGTACTGAACTATAACCTTTCGATATTCTAACCATTGAGTTTTAGATCCCTAAGTAGGATTTTCAAACTTATTTCTAACAATTAAATTCTGTCCTGGCATAACTATACCAAAACAGATGCCGTTGGTAACTATTCTTATCTAGGTATACTATCGGGTAGTACGTAGCTCTACACAATAATCTCAAGTCAGTACTGTAATCTGCAGCTTACAGTATAAACATCAAGAGCATTGCATAGTTACTATGATACATCCCAATAGATCAAACTTTCCTATCTTTTATCCTTTTCGAATTCACCGATACTTGAAACTTATTCTGATTACAATATCCATTAATAATTAACAACTGGAACATCTCTGCCTTCATCTAGAACAATTCTATTACCGCATCTTACTTTTACGTCCTCTTGCCTTACATTAAGTAGACTTGCCATTTAGCTTTATAATTTATGGTGTGTTAGAAAATACTTTTCGCAGATAAACTCTTCCAAAACTAATTTCACTTACTATCACAATCCTTATCTTAAGGACTAATCACTAATGCATCAAAATTTATTCCTCTGTAAAGGAATAACAACAGAACATATAGTTCTAACTCTAACATAAAAGTATGCAGACCCTAGGTCAAACAATACATAAACGAAGAGTGCCATCCTTCTTCTTAACAAACAATACTGGCGCTCCCCATGGTGACACACTAGGGCGGATGAAGCCCTTTTCAAGTAGTTCTTGCAACTGTACCTTCAACTCCTTCAACTCTGCTGGTGCCATTCTGTATGGTTTTATGGAGATTGGATCCATACCAGGCATAACATTAATTTCAAACTACACCTCTCTTTCCAGAGGTAATCCTAGCAATTCATCAGGAAACACGTCTGGAAAGTCATATACTGTAGGGATGTCCCTCAATGCTGGACTCCCCACTTGGGTGTCTACCACATGTGCCAAGTATGCTTCACACCCCTTGCTGATCATTTTACGCTAGTGCAAATTAAATAATGTTTGATGGCAATAGCTGCCTCTTCCCATGTATTAACACATCACTGTACTGAGGGAGACCGAAAGTGACTGTCTTCAGCCTACAGTCAATCATGGTATGATGCCTAGCTAATCAATCCATGCCCAAGATGATATCATAATCTCTAAAGGGCATTTCAATGAAATCAGATAGAAAAGTGTGTCCTTGGATCACTAAAGGACAATCTCTATACATTCTATTAACCCTGACCTCCTGTCCTAGCGGACTTGTTACTAGCACCTCAAAGTCCATTTTTGTACATGGAACAACAATGCAATCAATGATGCTAGCACTCACATAAGAATGGGTAGAACCCAGATCAAATAACACAAACACATCTCAATTAAAAGTTGAGAAGGTACCAGCCACAACATCAGATGTCTCGATTTCTTCCCTCTGTCTCGTTGCGTAGACTCTAACCGGAGCACTGTCTTGCTTTAATTGTTTCACTGTGCCTTGGCTGCCTGTTGGGCTACCTCTACCTCTGCTAGGTGGTTGTGAACTTCTAGTGACAGGGCTCTGAACTGACCCTTCTACAGTAGTAGGAGGTGGTCCAACTCTGCGACTACTGGTGCAGTCCTTGGCAAAGTGTCCTGTGCCTCCACAGTTATAACAGGCTCCAATAGCCTTATAGCATATCCCACCATGATATCTTCCACAAGCTTCACATTGACGAGAAGGGTAGGAACTTCTAGTTGTTCGACGACTGGACCTTGGTGGTCTCTGCCTTGATGATCCACCTCTGTTATATCCCTGAGCTCGGGGCTCCTCAATTTCTTTTCTCTTTCTTAAATTACTGCTTGAGCTCTGACCCATAGGCTTCTTCCTCTTCTCTATTTCATGTTGCCCTTGTGGGGGTTAGGTCTATACTTGGGCTTGGGCTGACAGATTATCAGCCATTTATTGAAAGAAAGTGGCCATTTGATGGGCCATTTGTGCAGTAATTTGTACCGGTAAAACTGGTACAGTCAGGCCTTCGACATTTTGTGGAGTTGGGGCCTCAACTTGTTCTTCTGCCATCACAGACTGTTCTATTGTCTCATTTTTCTCTTCCATATCTTTTCACAAGATTTTCTATTCCTGTACAACCAACATAAGGAGATTCCTCTCCATTAGTTCATATTTATGATGTAAATGTACTATATGTATTAAACATTTGAGCAGTTGTAATTATTGACAAAAAGATTTCAAATTCACAGTTCGAAATTTACTTTAAAACCATTGCTCTGATACCACAAAACATGTCACACCCTACTCCCCTGTAAGATGCAAAATGACCCCGTAGTACACCTAATGAATTACCGTACTTCGCCTACCGATAACCCATTAGATATACTACAAGGGATTTTAAAACAATTTTCGTGAAATTTAAATCATCGGTTAAAATCTGGTGTTATAAATTTTTTTTTTTTTCAAAATTTCGGCAAAGTGCCGGCTGTATTTTGAGAAAACAGTTCTTCAATCCTGCAAAAGAAAATGCTCCCAATATGTTTTCTCAAATACAACTTCAATAACTTCATTTCAATTCACAATTCAATTCTTAATAAACAATCAATTCATTTTCAAACTACTCTCATCATAAGGAAACATTTCATTGATTACAAGACTCAAAATTTATAATACAAAACTATTCAAGTAAATGAAATCTCAACTTTATATTTACAATAATTTACATTTAATTACATACCAAAATATTTTACAAGAGTTTTTATACAACTGCCCAAATAATTTACATACATATTATTACATGCATACATCAAAACCTATGTACATGGGTATACCTATGATATACCTGGAGCTGATCTGAATATGTCTTCAAAGAAACTTATTCACTGCTCTATGCTCTTTTTACCAGCGACAGCATACAAAGCTATTGCTGAGTGATGAACTCAGTGGTGCACAACTATAATTTAAAACATAGTACAATATACATTGACAAAATTTACAGTAAATAATTTGAAAATCTGAATACTCATCAAATTCCAAAACTCAAATTATTCTTTGCCAATAATGTAAATCATTTGTATAAATGACTTTGATCACAAAATTCAATTTATCAAATCATGACTAACCATTTAAGTAATTCCAACAAAATCAATTATACATAAACCATAATTGAAATCACAATTCTTTACCATTCAAAAGCCATTCTGTATCTCAAAAATCATTATGTATCTCAAAAATCAATCTTTATCTCACTAACTATGCAAGACTAATCCGAAAGGGCCATATTCGATGTGATTCTAACTCCCTATGGTCGGGGAGGTCGAATCAGATTCTAACTCCCTACGGTCGGGGAGGTCGAATCATCGTGCACAGTACCATCACAATAATGAATCTTCCGCAAGGGCCATAACGATAAAATAAACTTAGATCTAACCTTAAATCAGAGGAAAATCTAAGCCTGTGCACTTACCATGGTAATCAAAACACAACTAACTCCATTGTCTTATCAACAAATGAGAGAGACGGGTAATAACCTAGTCAAGCATCTATAGTGAGATATAAAACAATATCACAATCCTTTTTCTGAGCATAAATCACAATATAATTCAATTCAAAGTCAATTCCAATATCCAATAATTTTTATGCTCGTCACGATTCAAATCATAAATTTACATTTTTCCATGAAAATTACCATCACAATTTAAAACATGTTCTATCACAATTTTCCAAAACATAATTTATTAAATCCATAACAATGCTTAATACTTGTGGAAATACCATTTCACAAAGCTAAATTCATACATACTATAACAATTTCAATAATCATTGAATTAAATCCAATGCTTATTAAACATAATACATAAGAAAAGTATGTCATTTAATCATATGAAATATTCAAACAAAATCAGTTAAAAACTAGCTGTGCACAAACCTCTGATAACTGTCTCTTAGTCTTGACTCAGCATTTCCTTCCCTCTCCCTGAGTCTTTGCTAACTGAGAAACACAATTTGAAGTGTTTCAGTACTTAATTAAACTGTCTCTAATGATAATGTTTGATAAATAATTCACTGAATGCTATTATTTGCTTAATCAACTTAATATATCGACCCTCGATGCGTTTTAGGTAATTTAGGTTTTAACGTTACTAATATGTCACATTCGATAGTCTTTTAAGGTTGGTACATGTTACCAAGTTCATTTCCGTGTATACTGCATTTTCTTGCAATTTGCTGGATTCCGGGATACTAGTTTGACCTAGCCAGACGACCTAGTTACCTCGGTTTTCAGGTTTCGGTCAAAACTACAAACTTGTAGATCTATGTCTTATGGAATGCGGGGCAAACTTTCAGGTCATTCTGAGTTATGTAGACCAAGTTATGGTCATTTTACTATTACTGGTCAAATTGCACCAAAATTGGTCATTTTAGGTCACTTTAGGTCATTTTAGGTTCGGCCAGTTTTTGGACCCGAACTTGTGCAAGCTGTTTGACTTGCTTATGGTCATTTCTGGGCTTTGGTGTCCTCATAAGACTTGTAGATATGGGTCTTAACTATTCATGGTTAAAATTTCAGGTCAATTGGACTTGTTTTGAGTGAGTTATAGCCTAAACACTAACTACTGCCCAAATGGTCAATTTTCAGGCCTCATTTGCACTTAATCCGGATTTGGTCATTTTTCAAGCTACCTTGCAAGCAGAATTTTTGTAAACTTTCTTCATAAAAGTTGGCACATTTTGTGCCTAGTTTCACCTCCAATTGGTCTCATACCAATTGGAGCCACACAATTAAAGTTCTAGGCCTAAAACTCAAACAGCCTTATTGAAATTCTTGCATACACATCAAGCATCACTTTTAACACTCACCGAACTTAACATTTAAACCAATTCTGGTTGTACCACAACCTAAACATAATTTACAACATTTTATAGGTCATTTTGGCAGCTTACAATTACATTTAATGTGCACCAACAAGTGCAGAATTTGTCCAACTTAATTTACAACAATTCAATCACCAATTCATGCTCATTTACATGTCAAACTTCACACCATCATTCATGCACTCAAACTGCCATAACAACCAACACATTTTAACATCATTATTCCATAAACCAAGCATGAAATCCAGCATTCTTCAAGAGCTAACAAACTGCCACAATAGTACATTTACATTCTAGTTGTCCAGCATCCTAGTTGTCCAGACAACACTGGTCACCGGAACAGTAGAACGCATTACCGAACATAGGGGTGTTATAAAAATTGCTTAGTGCGTCACTTTTGCCATGCGCAGGTACTGAAGACCTAGCTAGGGAGCCCAGTAGATATCAGACGGGGTGAGCCTTCAGAGTTGCATCCAGGGTCCAGAGTCACCTCACATCTGCATTGCATATGGTAGGACTTTAGGACTATAGGTGGCCCTTTTGTATTTTGCATTTTGTATTAGTTTGGATTGTAACTATAAACTCCTGTAATTATGTATTAATATAAATATATGAAATTTAATAGTATTGAGATTTTCTGCATTATGTATGTTGATAAACAAAATGTTGAGAATTATTTGTGAATATGTTTCAAGTGATGAAGTGAACAGAAAAGTTTTGAAAATAGTATTGTGATTTGCGATTGAGATTTTGAGATTGACTTGAATGTGTATAATGGAGTTTGGATTTGGAAATTATATTGAAAGTGTTTTTAAGCAGGTTCAGAAGAATTGTTTTTCCAATTTATAGTCGACACTCTGTCGAATTTTCTATAAAATTTGCGGATAAATTCAGATTTATCAACATTGAAAATAAATGAATTATAAAGGGATAAATTGTAATAGAAACATAAATTGGTGCTCCGGCACACTGAGTGGCATAACTTGCTCGGCTACACTGCAGACAGGTAAGGGGTGTCACATCGAAATTTTCTTTTCTCTGATTTTATTGGACAGTTAGGTCAGGAGTTAGCTCTCGGGGTCAATTGATCAATATTTCTTCCGGATCCCTGACCTAATTATTTGACCGACTTAACATTTCCTTTTTGTGATTTTCTCTTTTCCACTGTGTTCGCAATAATCCTAAGGACTGCGGCGTCACATTTTATGGTTCAAAATTTGAGTTTAAATCGACTTCGCAATCCTTCCTGAGAAGGTCACCCATTGCTATGACTCTCGGCTTATTTAACTTCTTGTGTTCTGTTTTTCTTATTTATACTTAACTATTTAACAATTACTAATTATTTGTGTTTAGGGCTCATCTAGTTGTCTTAGATGTGGTTTTAATCCCCTTAATTATCCGGACCGACACCGGTCACTAGAATAGTGAAATATACTAGGCTATGCAAATAGGGGTGTTACAATTCTCCCCCCCTTAAAATAAATTTCGTCTCAAAATTTTACCTGGTATCAGTCTCTAAACAGCTGTGGGTGTTGTCTCCTCATGTCCTTCTCTCGTTCCCAAGTAGCTTCCTAGCCCGAATGATGGTTCCACAGCACTTTCACTAACGGTATCTGCTTGTTCCGTAGCTGTTTCACCTCATAAGCCAGAATCTCTATGGGTTCTTCTTCATATGTGAGGTCTAGATTCACTTTAATTTCTTTTACTAGTAGTACATGAGATGGGTCTGATCGATACCTCCTCAACATAAACACATGGAAGACATTATTTATCTTTTCTAACTCTGGAGGTAGTGCCAAACGATATGCCAAAGGACCCACTCTTTCCAGAACCTCATATGGCCCAATGAAATGAGGATTCAGTTTCCCCTTTCTACCAAATCTCATAATTCTCTTCTAAGAAAAAACCTTGAGGAATACTTTCTCACCCACTGCATACTCAATATCCCTTCTCTTTAAATCAATGTAGGACTTTTGACGGTTTAATGCAGTCTTAAGTTGATCTCTGATCACCCTGATCTTCTCCTCAGTTTGCTAAATAATTTCGGGTCCAATCATCTTTTTTTCACCCACGTCATCCCAACACAATGGGGTTCTACATTTTCTGCCATACAAAGCTTCATATAGAGGCATCCCAATGCGAGGCATCCCAATGCTTGATTGGTAGCTATTGTTGTAAACAAACTCAATCAAAGGCAAGTGTGTGTCCCAACTGCCCTCAAATTCAATTACACAAGCTCGTAGTATGTCCTCCAAGATCTGAATTACCCTCTGACCGCCATCATGCGTGGGTGGAATGCGATCTTGAAGTTCAATCTAGTTCCTAGGGCTCTCTGAAGACTACCCTAGAATCTAGAAATGAATCTAGGATCTCTGTCTGATACGATGGATACTGGCACTCCATGCAGTCTCACAATCTCATCTATATACAACTTGGCCAATCTTTCTAAACTATAGTCCATCCAAACTGGCAGAAAATGAGTAGACTTGGTCAGTCTATCAACAATGACCCATACTGCATCATGACTCTTCTGTGTCCTCGGAAGTCCCATCACAAAATCCATTGTTATTCTCTCCCATTTCCATTCTGGTACTAGTAGTGGATGTAACAACCCAGTGGGTACTTGATGCTCTGCCTTCACTTGTTGACAAGTTAGGCATTTGGAAACAAACTCTGCCACATCTCTTGTCATACCCATCCACCAGTAATGCTCCTTTAGCCCTCTATACATTTTTGTGCCACTAGGGTGCATGGCAAAAGGAGACTCATGTGTTTCCTTCAAGATGATCTTTCTTAAATCAACATTATTAGGAACACACATTCTACCCTAGTGTAGCAATAGACCATCATCTCCTATTGAGAATTCTGGTTTCTTGCCCTACTAGACTTCTTCCAATAGCTTCTGATACCTTTCATCATTCTAAACAGCCATTCTGATCTGATCAATCAACACTAGCTGTACATGCCATGCAACTACTGTCTGCCCCTCATCATTAATCTCTAAGCTGGCATGTAATGATTTCAACTCATGTACCATTGACAAAGGAGTAACCCGTAGACTTTCCATAGTCTTGCGACTTAATGCAACAGCCACAACATTAGCTTTCCCTGGCTGATAGTCTATCAGACAATCATAGTCTTTTATTAACTCTAACCATCTCCTCTGTCTCAAATTCAGCTCTTTCTGGGTACCCAAATACTTCAAACTCTTATGATCTGTGTAGATGTAGTACTTCTCCCCATACAAATAGTGTCTCCAAATCTTAAGAGCGAACACTATAGCTGCAAGCTCCAAGTCATGTGTCGGATAGTTCCTCTCATGCGGTTTCAGCTGGCGTGATGCATAGGCAATGACATTTCGATCTTGCATCAATACACAGCCTAACCCATTGTGAGAAGCATCATCAGAATCTGTATTCTTTACCCGGGGTAGGTAAAGTCAGGACTGGAGCCTCAGTCAAACATTTCTTCAATTCATCAAAACTCTGTTGACATTTATCTGTCCACTGAAATTTTACATCTTTCCTAAGCAGCTTGGTCAGTGGAGATGCCAACATGGAGAATCCCTTCACAAATCTATGGTAGTATCCAGCTAAACTTAGAAAACTGCGAATCTCTGTGATATTTCTGAGTGGCCTGCAATTAAGGACAGTTTTAATCTTACTTGGATCTACCTTGATGCCCTCTACTGATACTACATGCCCTAAGAAAGATATTTCTTTCAGCCAAAATTCACATTTTGACAATTTGGTATATAGATGTTTCTCCCTCAAAGTCTGTAGTACAATCCGCAGATGTCTATCATGCTCTTCTGCACTCCTCGAATAGACCAATATATCATCTATGAATACCACAACAAACTGATCTAGATATGGTCTGAAGATAGTGTTCATCAGATCCATAAAAGCAGCCGGAGCATTAGTTAACCCGAATGGCATGACCAAGAACTCATAATGGCCATAGCGGGTTTTAAAGGCAGTTTTAGGAATACTCTGCTCTTATACTTTCAGCTGATAATAACCTGATCTCAGGTCAATTTTGGAGAACACAGCTGCACCCCTCAACTGATCAAACAAGTCATCAATGCGGGGCAATGGATATCTATTCTTTATTGTCACCTTATTCAACTGCCGATAGTCAATACATAAGCGGAGAGTGCCATCCTTCTTCTTAACAAACAACATTGGCGCTCCCCAAGGTGACACACTAGGGCGGATAAAGCCCTTATCAAGCAATTCTTGCAATTGCACTTTCAGCTCTTTCAATTCTATAGGTGCCATTCTATATGGCGTTATGGAGATTGGGTCCACACTAGGCATAACATCAATCTCAAACTGCACTTCTCTTTCTGGAGGTAATCCTGGTAATTCATCAGGAAACACATCTGGAAAGTCACATACAGTAGGGATGTCCCTCAGTGCTGGACTCCCCACTTGGGTGTCTATCACATGTGCCAAATTCAAACCCCTTTCTGATCATCCTTCTGGCTAGTGCAGCCGAAATGATGTTTGATGATAGTAAATGCCTCTCCCCATGTATTATCACATCACCGTATAAAGGGAGACCAAAAGTGACTGTCTTCAGTCTACAGTCAATCATGGCGTGATGCCTGGCTAACCAATCCATGCCCAAGATGATATCATAATCTCTGAAGGGCATTTCAATCAAATCTGACAGAAAAAACATGTCCTTGGATCACCAAAGGACAGTCTTTATAGATTCTGTTGACCTGAACCTCTTGCCCTAACGGACTAGTTACTAGCACTTCAAAATCCATTTGGACACATGGAACAGCAAGTGAACTGACTATGTTAGCACTAACATATGAGTGGGTTGAACTCGGATCAAATAACACAAATACTTCTTGATCAGAGATAGAGAATGTACCAGTTACAACATCAGAAGTCTCAGCCTCTTCTCGCTGTCTCATTGTGTAGACTCTGGCTGAAGCACTTCCTTGTGCCGACTGACCAACATTACCCTGACTGCCAGAAGCAGTGCCTCTACCTCTGCCTCTTCCTCTGCCAACTGATTGTGAACCTCTGGGAGTAGGACTCTGAATAGATACTTCTGTAGTCGTAGGAGCTGGAGCATATTTAGGAGCACTAGTGCAGTCTTTAGCTAAATGGCCCTTGCTTCCACAGTTAAAGCAGGCTCCCGTAGCCCAATAGCATTCTCCCCCATGAATCTTGCCACAAGTCTCATAGGGGCAGGCAGAATATGAACCCCTGCTCGACTGCTGACCAGACCTAGGGGGTCTTTGTCCAGAGAATCTGCCCCTTCCAAACCTTCCACCTCGACCTTTGCTAGGTCCACCAAATTCTTCTTTCCAGAGGTACCACCAGAACTTTTCTCTACTAACTTTTTCCCCTTATCTTTTTCTGATTTCTCAGCTTTCTCTAATTTTTCTTTTACTGGGGTCACTTCTGTTTCAATTCTCTGCAACTCAAGTGCTTGAGAAATGAGTTTTGAAAAATTGCTGTGTCTGAATCCCACTACTTGCATCCTCAAACTGGGCTTCAAACCTGTCTCAAATCTCTTGCACCTTGCCTTGCTGGTGGAAAGGAGACTCCTAGCATAGTGGCTTAAACGGGAGAACTCACTCTCATATTCTGCCACTGTTCTGTTGCCTTGCTTCAGACTTAAAAATTCTTGTAATTTCTGATCAACATATACATCTGGGGCGTATTTCTATCTAAACTCTCTGATGAAGCCATCCCAGGTCAGTACTGGTGGTTCAACCAAGCTGTGGGGGATGGTCTTCCACCAATCATACGCATCCCCTTGCAGTAGCAACACGGAGTATTCAAATTTCAGCTCATCTTGGCAGTACAGCTTCTTAAACACTCTGTCCATTCTCTCTAACCACTGCTCTGCCTCTAAAGGGTCTACTGTACCCTTGAATTCAGTAGCTCCATACTTTAATAACTTATCATACTGTCTGGCTGGAGGCACTGGTTGTACCACAGGTGTCTGGGGTGGAGCTTGAGCCGGCATACCCCCAACCATTTGTTGAAACATTGCCGCCATTTGCTGTGCAAAATGTGTAGGAAATTACAGCATTTGCGGCACTGGTGCTACTGATCCACTGATGTTTTGTAGAGCTGGGGCTTCCCCTTGTGCCTTAGCTTCAACAGATTGCTCAACTGAGCGATCCCCTTCTTCCATTTCAGTCTGCAGTTAGGGTATCTCCTGAACAAATAACACAAGGAGATTTCCCTCCGTTAGTTCATATTTATGATGTAATGCACTGTATGTAACAAATAAGGACATTGAGCAGTTTTACTTAACAAAGAAAAGACACAATTTCATAAGTTAAAAAATACTTCAAAAATTTTGCTTTGATACCACTAAAACATGTCACACCTTATCCCTCTGTAAGGCATAACATGATCCCGTAGAATACCTAATGAACTACCGAACTTCACCTACCGATAACTCATTAAGTACCCTACAAGGGATTTTAAGACAATTTTCTTACTTTTATAAGTGGTGAGCATTTTCTAATAGGTATTAAAATCATTTATTCGAAGATTTAAAACTAGTAAAATTTTTTGTCCCATTTTATTTTTACGCAAATTTTATAGAAATTTCGGTAGTGTCGTCTGTATTTTGAGAAAATAGTTCTTCAAATTATTGTAAAAAGCACTTACAATTATTTATTTCAACCACTTCTTCAAATTCACATCATTTATCAATGTCCAAAAATTCAAATCAACAATTTCTAATATTCAACAATCATCAAACTACCATTTATCAATTTTATTCAATTTAAAACAAAATACTTCCATTCATATTTTATTAAAGATAAAACAATTTATATACATCATTACAAAAATTTACCTTAAAAGAAATTCAAACTAAAATTTATTACAAACTTTATACAAGCTGCTCAAGACCAATTTTACATGTCCATACATTTACGTGCATTACATACATCAAAATAAATTTTTACAGTGAGGGTATAAATTATACCTGATAGCTTCAAAGCAGGTAGCTCCTCTGTCCTCAGCAGCTTACTCTGCTGCTCTTCTAGTCTCTATATCTGCGACAGCTATATTAGCCATCGCTGAGTATTAGGACTCAGTGGTGCATAACATACTAAAATAATCTTTATGCAGAGTTTAAATCATATCTATTCAAAAATTGGACTGAACATGAGAATTAAATACAAAACAGGAATTATGAGATTTTAATCCAAACAATTTCATTTCGAAGTATCAAAATCAATTTCATAAAACCCACAGTTATATCATGCCATTCGAAACAAATATAATCTCAATAGCCAGAGGCTAAGGAGAAGTCACATCACAAGGCTAGACAGCTCAAATATATGGATATCCATTCAATTTCTTCTTTTATTGGCACACACCTCAACACTTCAGCCAGAGAAGGAATTAAAATTCGAAACTGATTACCCCCACTAGTCATGCTAGTGAGGTATTCAAATATATGGTCATGACACTGTGGTTTCAAAACTTATCTTAGCAATTTACTAAACATTTATGCCATCTCAAATATACACAAATAACTTTTAACAATTTAAATCAAAAGCATAATAAACATTTCATCACCATGATGTCACAATTCAATATTTCAAATTATTCAAAACAATATGCAGAAGATAATTTACATAAATTATACGTTGTGAACAAACCTTATATGAGTCGCTTTTTGGGCCTTGACTCGACACTTTAGGTTCCTTCCCAGTATTCTTTTCCACTGAAACACTCAGTTTCACAGTGTTTCAGCATCATAACTTAGTATAAATCCAAGAATAAATTTAAATTTACTTTTACCTAACTTTAATGTGCTAAACTTGACATTCTTTAAAATTTGTGTTTTGGGTTACTATTCATGACACTATTCAAGTCAATTTGTTAACTTTCTAAGGCTTAATAGTAATGAGAATTCCAACTTCACCCACATACCACATTTTGGTTACTAAATTTGTTGGTTTTGGTTGTTTACTCAAAACCTAAGTCTTTTAAGCAAATTTACAAATTTTCAGTTTTGGTGTCTTAAGTTGCACTGTTCCATTGGTCATTTTTCTGTTAGAATTTGGCAAAACTTTCTTCACAGAAAATGTTCCCTATTGTCTTAGCTTTATTCTCCTTTTTGAATCACTTCATTTGGAATTTTGTAGCTCAAGTTATAGCCATTTGAATCATGGCTACCGGATTGGACCTAACCCAGATTTCTGGGCACCAAACTGGTTCTGGCAATTTTAGGTCATCAAATTTGGGTGGCCAAATGACTTGGTTAAGGGCATAATTTGGGTTTGTGTTCTTCATGAAAGTTTTAGGTCTATATGTCAGCTGTCAACGGGTAAAATTTTAGGTCATTTAGACCTACCTAGCCCAAGTTATGGCCAACACTGTTCATTTGGTCATTTTTGTATAGGTCAGACTGCAAGAATCCGGATTTGGTCAAATTGTTCACTAGGTTTTGGTCACTTTTTGGGCATGATTCCTAAATGAAAAATGTGTCATTTTGTGTCTATTTTCATTCCCAATTGGCTTCATACCAATTGGATTTGTAAATTTTCATTTTTGGTCCCTAAAAGGGATCTTGGTTCTGCTGCCTGCATACTGCCCACATTCAATCCGAATCAAAACCAAATTCTAACACTTCCAACATACATCAATTGGTCACAAATGACCATTTTCCATATCAAACAAGGTCAAATACTCCATTTGACCTCTTCTCTAAATTTTTGTCTTCCAAACCCTAGGTGCCAAAACCCTAACTACACCATTTTGAAATTTTATGCAATTTAAGTCATTATTCAACACCTACCCATATATTTCAACTCAGTTACGCTTTTTAATTCATCAAAACCATGAAATCTCTACTCCCTTAAGGCTAGCTGAAATTCACAATTGGTCCTCCAAAGATGTTTTCTTTTGATTTTTAAGTTGACTTCTAGGTTAGTTAAGCTAAACACACAATCAATAAACTGAATTTCTTAACTTAAATTACTAACCTCAACTTAGATGTTAGTCTTCAATTTTCTTCTTCTTTTCTTCTTTCTTTTCTTGCTCAAGCTTCTTCTCAAGTGAAGTCAACAAGTTTTTATGGACTGATTTTGGAAAAGTTAGGATTTAGTGGGGAAAACTCAAGCTTTACCAAGCTTTAATGGTGGTTTTGGCAATGGAGGAGAGTGAAATGGTGAGGTTGCCGAATTTATGGGAGAGAAGAGCTGATTTTTTTTTTGTTTTAATTTTATGTATTTTAGGTCTTATTTTGTGTATTTGAATTGGTAAAAAATTGTGGGACTTTAAAAATTAATTTTGACATCATAATTAATGTCATCAACATGATGTAAGAAAACTTTTTCTTTTCTCTTTTTTTTTTCATTTATTTTTCTTTAGTTCTTTAATTTAATTCTCGATTCCAAAATTTTCTTTTCTCTGATTTTATTGGACAGTTAGGTCAGGAGTTAGCTCTCGGGGTCAATTGACCGAATTGCCCCTTGCAAGTTCTATCCGGTTTGTAAATAATTCAATATTTCTTCTGGATCCCTGACCTAATTATTTGATCGATTTAACATTTCTTTTTTGTGATTTTCTCTTTTCCACTGTGTTCGCAATAGTCCTAAGGACTGCGGCGTCACATTTTACGGTTCGAAATTTGAGTTTAAATTGACTTCGTAATCCTTCCTGAGAAGGTCACCCATCGCTGTGACTCTCGGCTCATTTAACTTCTTGTGTTCTGTTTTTCTTATTTATACTTAACTATTTAACAACCACTAATTATTTGTGTTTAGGGCTTATCTAGTTGTCTTAGATGTGGTTTTAATCTCCTTAATTATCCGGACCGACACCGATCACCGGAATAGTGAAATATACCAGGCTATGCAAATAGGGGTGTTACATGCAGTTTGAGATTGATGTTATGCCTGGTGTGGACCCAATCTCTATAACACCATATAGAATGGCACCTGCAGAATTGAAAGAGTTGATAGTACAGTTGCAAGAGTTACTTGACAAGAGCTTTATCCGCCCTAGTGTGTCACCTTGAGGAGTGCCAGTGTTATTTGTTAAGAAGAAAGATGGCACTCTCCGCTTATGTATTGACTATCGGCAGTTGAATAAGGTGACAATAAAGAATAGATATCCATTCCCTCGCATTGATGACTTGTTTGTTCAGTTGAGGGGTGCAGCTGTATTCTCCAAAATTGACCTGAGATCAGGTTATTATCAGCTAAAAATATAAGAGTATTCCGAAAACTGCCTTCAGAACCCGCTATGGCTATTATGAGTTCTTGGTCATGCTATTCGGGTTAACTAATGCTCCGACTGCTTTTATGGATCTGATGAACACTATCTTCAGACCATACCTCGACCAGTTTGTTGTGGTATTCATAGATGATATATTGGTCTATTCGAGGAGTGCAGAAGAGCATGATAGACATCTGCGGATTGTACTACAGACTTTGAGAGAGAAACAGCTATACGCCAAATTATCGAAGTGTGAATTTTGGCTGAAAGAAATATCTTTCTTGGGGCATGTAGTATCAGTAGAGGGCATTAAGGTGGATCCAAGTAAGATAGAAGCTGTCCTTAATTGGAGGCCACCCAGAAATATCATGGAGAGTCACAGTTTTCTGGGTTTAGCTGGATACTACCGTCGATTTGTGAAGGGGTTCTCCATGTTGGCATCTCCATTGACTAAGCTACTTCGAAAAGATGTGAAATTTCAATGGACGGATAAATGCCAGCAGAGTTTTGATGAATTAAAGAGATGTTTGACTGAGGCTCTAATCCTGACTTTACCTACTCCAGGTAAAGAATATACAGTTTTCAGTGATGCTTCTCACAATGGATTAGGCTGCGTATTGATGCAAGATCGAAATGTCATTGCCTATGCATCACGCCAGCTGAAATTGCATGAGAGGAATTATCCAACACATGACTTGAAGCTTGCAGCTATTGTGTTTGCTCTTAAGATCTGGAGACACTATTTGTATGGGGAGAAGTGTTACATCTACACAGATCATAAGATTTTGAAGTATTTAGGCACCTAGAAAGAGTTGAATTTGAGACAGAGGAGATGGTTAGAGTTGATAAAAGACTATGATTGTCTGATAGACTATCAGCCAGGGAAAGCTAATGTGGTGGCTAACGCCTTAAGTCGCAAGACTATGGCAAGTCTACAGGTTACTCCTTTGTCTATGGTACATGAGTTGAGATCATTACATGCCAGCTTAGAGATTAATGATGAGGGGTAGACAGCAGTTGCATGGCATGTACAACCAGTGTTGATTGATCAGATCAGAATGGCTGCTCAGAATGATGAAAGGTATCATAAGCTATTGGAAGAAGTCAGACAGGGCAAGAAATCAGAATTCTCAATAAGAGATGACGGTCTATTACTACACCAGAGCAGAATGTGTGTTCCTAATGATGTTGATTTGAGAAAGATCATTTTGAAGGAAGCACATGAGTCTCCTTTTGCCATGCACCCTAGTGGCACAAAAATATATAAAGGGCTAAAGGAGCATTACTGGTGGATGGGTATGAAAAGAGATGTGGCATAATTTGTTTCGAAATGCCTAACTTGTCAGCAAGTGAAGGTAAAGCATCAAGTACCCGCTGGTTTGTTACATCCACTACCAGTACCAGAATGGAAATGGGAGAGAATAACAATGGATTTTGTGATGGGACTTCAGAGGGCACAGAAGAGACATGATGCAGTATGGGTCATTATTGACAGACTGACCAAGTCTGCTCATTTTTTGCCACTACGGATGGACTAAAGTTTAGAAAAATTGGCCAAGTTGTACATTGATGAGATAGTAAAACTGCATGGGGAGCTAGTATCCATCTTATCAGATAGAGATCCTAGGTTCACTTATAGATTCTGGGGTAGTCTTTAGATAGCCCTAGGAACTAGATTGAACTTCAGTACGGCATTCCATCCACAGACAGATGGCCAATCTGAGAGGGTAATTCAGATCTTGGAGGACATGCTACGGGCTTGTGTGATTGAGTTTGAGGGCAATTGGCACATACACTTGCCTTTGATTGAGTTTGCTTACAACAACAACTACCAATCAAGTATTGGGATGCCTCCATATGAAGCTTTGTATGGCAGAAAATGCAGAACTCCCCTGTGTTGGGATGAAGTAGGTGAAAGGAAGATGATTGGGCCCGAAATTATTCAGTAAACTGAGGAGAAGATTAGGTTAATCAAAGATCGACTCAAGACTGCATCAGACTGTCAAAAGTCCTATGTTGATATGAAGAGAAGAGATGTTGAATATGCCGTAGGTGAGAAAGTATTCCTCAAGGTTTCCCCTTGGAAGAGAATTATGAGATTCAGTAGAAAGGGGAAATTGAGTCCTCATTTTAATTGGGCCATATGAGGTTCTGGAAAGAGTGAGTCCTTTGGCATATCATTTGGCACTACCTCCAGAGTTAGAAAAGATACATAATGTCTTCCATGTGTCTATATTGAGGAGGTATAGATTAGACCCATCTCATGTACTACCGGTAGAAGAGATTGAGGTGAATCCAGACCTCACATATGCGGAAGAACCCATAGAGATTCTAACTTATGAGGTGAAACAGCTGAGGAACAAATAGATACCGTTAGTGAAAGTGCTATGGAACCATCATTCAAGCCAGGAGGCTACTTGGGAACGAGAGGAGGACATGAGGAGAGAACACCCACAGCTGTTTAGAAATTGATAACAAGTAAAATTTCGAGACAAAATTTATTTTAAGGGGGGGAGAGAATTGTAATACTCCTATTCTTATAGCCTAGTATATTTCACTATTCCGGTGACCAGTGTCAGTCCGGACAATTAAGAGGATTAAAACCACACTTAAGACAACTAGATAAGCCCTGAACACAAATAATTAGTAATTGTCAATTAGTTAAGCATAAATAAGAAAAACAGAACATAAGAAGTTAAACGAGCCGAGAGTCACAGCGATTGGTGACCTTCTGGGGAAGGATTGCGAAGTCGATTTAAACTCAAATTTTGAACCATAAAATGTGACGTCGCGGTCCTTAGGACTAATGTGAACACAATGGAAAAGAGAAAATCACAAAAAAGAATTGTTAAGCCAGTCAAATAATTAGGTCAGGGATCCGGAAGAAATATTGAATTATTTTCAAACCGGGTAGAACCGGCGAGGGGCAATTTGGTCAATTGACCCCGAGAGCTGACTCCTGACCTAACTGTCAAATAAAATCAGAGAAAATAAAATTTCAGAATCGAGAATTAAATTAAAGAACTAATGGAAAAATAAATTAAAGAAAAAAGAAAAAGGAAAAGTAAATGGTGATGACATCATGCATGACATCATGCATGATGCACTAAACACTGATTAAAAAAAAATAAAATTTGGATAATTATTGGTCTTCTATAAGGATAAAAATCATAAAAGAAAAAAAAAACAACAAAAAGTGTCTTCTTCTCAAGTTGTCGTGAGCCTTCCCTCTCACCTCTCCCACTCCAAAAACCTCCATTAAAGCTCTTTTGTGAGCTTGAAGAAAGTCAAATCCCACCATAGAACAGTTATCTACCATAGATAAAACTTGTTTGGGAAACTAGAAAGGAAGGTTCAAGGGAAAGAAAGAAGGAAAAATTGAAGGAAAGGAAGATTAAAGTTCTGCATTCAAGGTTAGTAATTCAACCTTAAACTTTTAGTTTAATTATTGTGTATATAGCTTAATGAACTTAGAAATATGTTTAAAATGAAACAAAAATAACTGTTGGAGGACTAGAAGTAAATTTTGGCTAGCTAGGGTTTGTGATAATGTATGAATTTTATTGAATTAATAGTGTAGGCAAGCTTGTATGAGTGTGGAAGTGGTGTTGGTATGCTTTGAATTAGTTAAATGTACTAAAAATGTGAATTAGGGTTTGGCACCTAGGGTTTTGAGAGGAAAAAATGTGAGTATTTGTTAAATGATGTGGTTGACCTTATTGGAGTTGAGAAATGGTCATTTGTGACTAATTGAGGTATGTTGGAAGTGTTGGAATTAAGTTTAAATTCGGAGTGATTAGGGTCATGCTGCAGGTAGCAGGACCAAGGTCCCTTTTTGGGACAAAAACTAAAAATTTACAAGCCCAATTGGTGTTAGGCCAATTGGGAATAAAACTAGATACAAAATGACAAAATTTCCATTTAGGAATCATGCCCAAAAAGTGACTAAAACCTAGTGAACAAATTGACCAAATCCGGATTAGGCAATCTGACCTGTACAAAAATGACCAAATGAACAGTGTTTGTTCATTTGGCCATAACTTGGGCTAGGCAGGTCTAAATGACCTGAAATTTTTCTAATAGAAAGTGAGATATAGACCTAAAACTTTCATGAAGAACACAAGCCCAAATTATGCCCTTAACCAAGTCATTTAGCCACCCAAAATTGGTGACCTAAAACTGCCAGAACCAGTTTTGGTGCCCAAAAATCTGCGTTAGGCCAATCCGGTAGCCATGATTCTGTTAGTAGTATGCCCTAGAGCATATCATTTAGTATGTATCTTATACATATTTTTATTAATAAAAGGCATCTCCACTTTTCCGTTTACATAATATATTTATGTGTAATAGAAAAGGTCCATTGATATTTTGTTGGAAATATTATTCTTAAGTTGTTAAGAATATGAGTGACAATATTTCTAGCACAAAGTATCATAAATAGGTTCATAATCGAGGATACTTCATAATAAGGACATAAATTATCTAGAAAGATTGTATTCATATTTGTTCCCAAGTTATTTATATGAGATATAAATAAGATGTAATGGTGAGTCTCATGCCATATAACAAACATGATAGGCACTTATAAGTGATAAGCAGGCCGAACCAGTGACACTCATGACAAGCACATGGAGTTTACTCTTGTCAATGTTTTGTCATAAATCATATCAGTGCATATAACTTTAGACCTAAGATAGCACAGTTATCTTGTATATAGGTAGTTTGAGTTTGATACTGCTTTCATACTTGTACTATGTATGGGTATATGGGCATCTGTTGGCTCCTACTAGTTATATATGGAGGTAGGTGTTGATCAAGATGGAATCTGTTCCTCTAAGTAAATAGAGATAAAATCCTATGTTCATTTAATTGTTCTTGATGTTTCAAGTTCCTGGCTAGGACAGATAGATTTATTCAGAAAAGAGTTTTTGATGAGAAAATCTTTTTAATCAAGAACTGGAATTAAAAGAGAACATAATATTCATAGCAAATGGAGTTTGACATAAACCATGACTCCAGCTTGAGTTGGGATTTTGTAACAGAGAGATTCTAGTGCATGGTAACATATGATTATAGGTTCATTTAAGGTAAACCTTATTACTAATTGGGTGGCCATAGCATGCTATGCTGTCACACCCTACCCCTCTGTAAGGTATGACATGATCCCGTAGTATACCTAATGAATTACCAACTTCGCCTACTGATAACTCATTAAATACACTACAAGGGATTTTAAAACTTTTCTTACTTCTTTTTACAGTGGTGAGCACTATTTACAGGTATTAAAAAAATTTTTTGAACTGAAGTGAAATAGCTAACACATTTGAATTATTAGTAATTTCTGTAAAAATTTTGGCGGAGTGCCATCTGTATTTTGAATAAAACAGTTCTTCAAAAACCTGTAAAAAAGCACTTCAAATATATTTCTCATTCTCAACTCCAATATTTGATCAACTCAATATGTTTCTCAACTCAAATCGACAGTAATTTTTCAATATTTTCAAAGCTGAGATAAAAGAAATATAATACAAATTTTACAAGCCAAAATAACTCACAATTTATTTTACAACTTCAAGGTACAATTTTAATATACAACTGCTCAAAACCAAGAACACTATATACATACAGTGAACATACATTACAGTACAAAATGCAAAATGTGAAATACTCAGTATACCCGATGATCTCTCGCTGAATGCACTAGCAGCCTAGTCTGCTGCCCTATCCGTCTGTCTACCTGCGACAACAGTGAAAAGCTATCGCTGAGACAATGTCTCAGTGGTGCACAACATTAACCAAATATAACTTTAAATCACAAATCATAAGTCATATAAATAGTGGATACTGAAACCATAGTTAAATTCAAGACAATGAATGTCATAAAGAATTTGAACTCCATTTCACAATATCACAATAAATCTCAATAAGTCAAAACATGATTAAATTCAAAAGACAGTGAATGTCAATAAGAATTTAAACTCTATTTCACAAATTATCAAAGCTCATAATAATACAATTTAGTCAAATAATTTAAGAATACAGTGTTGTCAATTCATACACAACTTAAGCCATGACACAAATTTCCGATCAATATCGCATTGTACAACACAACAAAGCAATCTACAACCCCACTAATCGAAATCAATGAGGGAGGAAGCTAGCTATATAATGAGTACTCATCCGATCTCAACCTCAACTGGCAAGCCAGAGAGGGAGGAAAATAAATGATCTCAACCCCATAAATGGAGGAGGAATAATGTGATACTCTCATGCTAAGTGTGAACACAAAATCAATTCCAAACATTTTATTCAAATGATTGGGGAGAATCCAATAAATTTCCAAAGTCATAATTTCATTCACAAAATGGCAACACAATTCATAATTAACTTCAATTTTCACAAATCACACTAAATAAATTTTTCCACAGTTTCAAACAATTTACAATGCTTTTCAAGCAATAAGTATCCATTCAAACGCATTTCCATAACTGAAAATAATAATATACAAATAGTCATAATTTTTTTCAATTGAAAATTCAAAAGAAATAACTGTTGTGCACAAACCTTTGATAACTGTCTCCTGGCCTTGACTCAGTATTTCCTTCCCTTTCCCTGAGTCTTTGCTAACTGAGAAACACAATTTGAAGTGTTTCAGTACTCATTTAAACTGTCTCTAACGATAATGCTTGATAATTAATTCACTGAATTCTATTATTTTCTTAGTCAACCTAAGATGTCAACCCTCGATGCGTTCTAGGTAAATTAGGTTTTAATGTTACTAATATGTCACATTCAATAGTCTTTTAGGGTTGGTACATGTTGCCAAATTCATTTCCATGTATTTTGTGTTATATTATAATTTGCTGGATTTAGGGATACTAGTTTGACCTAGCCGGACGACCTAGTTCCCTAGGTTTTCGGGTTTCGGTCAAAACTACAAACTTGTAGATCTATGTCTTATTGCACAAGGGGCAAAATTTCAGGTCATTCTAAGTTATGTAGACCAAGTTATGGTCATTTTACTATTGCTGGTCAGAATGTACCAAAATTGGTCACTTTAGGTCATTTTAGGTTCGACCAGTTTTTGGACCCGAAATTGTGCAAGCTATTTGACTTGCTTATGCTCATTTCTGGGCTTTGGTGTCTTCGTAAGACTTGTAGATATATGTCTCAAGTATTCATGGCAAAAATTTCAGGTCAATTGGATCTGTTTTGAGTGAGTTATGGCCAAAACACTAACTGCTGCCTAAATGGTCAATTTTCAGGCCTTAAATGCACTAATCCGGATTTGGTCATTTTTCAAGTTACCTTACAAGAAGAATTTTGGTAAGCTTCCTTCATGAAAATTGGCACTTTTTGTGCCTAATTTTACCTCCAATTGGTCTCATACCAATTGGAACCACACACCTAAGGTTCTAGGCCCAAAACATAAACTGCCCTATTGCACATTGTCCATCACTCATCAAGGATGCATTTAACACCTACCAAATTACACATTCATGCCCATTTCTGGTTTGTACCATAACCTAAACACATTTCACAACATATTTTTGGTCACTTTGGCAGCTTATAACCACACTCAATATACACATTATAGTCTAGAATTTACCAAGTCCAAGTTACACACAGTTTAACTACATAACAAGCTCATTTACATGTCTAAACTCAAACCCTTGTACACATATACAATCTGCCATAACAACTACCACAATTCAACATTAATATTCCATAAACTAAACATGAAATAACATTTTTATGGTTCACCAAATCAAGCTACCGATTCATACATCACACTCCATTAATTTCCAAGCTTCCAAATTCAAGTATACATTTACATATACTTAATATACATCACCTAAATAAATTCTTACACACATAAACACTTAATCAACCCTTTAATCTACCATTTACAAGCAAGAATAAACTGTCCTCAAGGAGTTTCCATGGCTGTCAAAAATAAACATCTCCCTTAGAACAGCAAACTCAAAATTCTTTCCACAATTCAAGTACCCATAACCTCCTCACAAACTTTAATGAAGCAATAACCAAAAACACAAAATTACCACTTTGGAACTCTTCAAAACCTTGACTAAACTTGATCTTCTTGCTGCCTATCTACTGCCCAAGTGGTGTAGAGCAATTTTAGTGAAGGGAGCTAGTGGAAAAATGGCTTGGATCATGATTGCATGGAGCTTGGCCATGGATGGCCATGGAGGATTCTTCTCTCTTCCATTTTCTTTGGTTTCGGCTGGAATTTTGAGAGGTTGAAGAAGGTGAATTCTGCTGTCCAAAATAAAGAGTAAGTGGTCCACTTTAGGTGTGAGTGGAGCACTAAGTGATATTTAATGATTGTTTATTCATAACTTTCCTTATTCCCACATTAAGCTCCAAATTTTTGCTATTTAAACAATGTACCACCCATTTAATTTTTTATGAAAATTTTCAAGTGTAATATCATTTATTTTTAATGGACATTTTGGTCAAAAGACAACTTGGGGTGTCAAATGACCACAATGCCCCTGTTCGGGTTGCATTCCCAATTTTTCAGCAATACCGAGTTTTGTTGTTTTCTTGATTTCTCACTTTTTCATTGTACTAATTAATTAATTTTTCTTTGATATTTCTAATGGTATTTATACTTCAATAGACATTTATTTAAGTCCTAAAAACATTTTCTAGGGTTCCCCACAATCCAGGGCTAGTCAACGGTCCACGCCGCGACTTCCCAGTGCGGTCACCCATCGCTAGGGTTCTCGGCTCGTTTAACTTGGTTACATTTCATTGCTATTATTTTTCCTTTGTTTTTCTTGTATTTTC
Organism: Hevea brasiliensis; assembly: GCF_030052815.1. Lineage (NCBI taxonomy): Eukaryota > Viridiplantae > Streptophyta > Magnoliopsida > Malpighiales > Euphorbiaceae > Hevea > Hevea brasiliensis. The sequence continues at coordinate 70,528,231 of NC_079494.1, forward strand.
TTTTCTTGTATTTCGTTATTTTATGTCTTCTCATCCATATTTAAGTGTAGTTCTATGCATCCTAGCTGTCCGGATAACACTGGTCACCGGAACAGTAGAACGCACTACCGAAATTAGGAGTGTTACATATGCTATGTGTTAACCATGGTCTATGAGGTTCATAAAATGATTTAGAGAAATCATTTATGGTAAGAAAGAGTTCTGATGATATTAAGAGTTGATATCATGTCTCATTGCCAATTAGTGATGAGCCTAGTAAGTTACACACATACACAAGTTATCACCTATTTAAATATGATTTAATTAATTAATTAAAGAGTTTAATTGATTAATTAAATAGGTTTGGTTTGCAATTAAATTGCAAAGTCCCTAGCATGACTTGAAATCAAATCTAGATTATTAGATGTATAGTATAAGTTAAATTTATATTTAAAGTGTTTAAATATGAATTTAATTAATGAGAAATTAATTTATAGAGATTAATTAATTAATTTATATTTGATATAAATTAGAAGAAGAAAAATAATTATTTTGGGTTAAGAACTCAAAATTAAGACACAGGGGCATTTTGATCATTTCATAGTGTGACACGTGGCATCATAAGATGGTGACACATGGGATTACACATAAGCTTGCCAAATGTTTTTTAATCATGTAAGATGATTAAAATCAAGATTAAATAAAGGTTCGACACTTAGCACAATGTGATTGGGTCACTTAAACCTAGAGCTAATCAAAGGGTGACATGTGGCAAGGGTTTAATCATGTAAGATGATTAAAATCACATTGTGGTGACACATGGGATTACACATAAGCTTGCCAAATGTTTTTTAATCATGTAAGATGATTAAAATCAAGATTAAATAAAGGTTCGACACTTAGCACAATGTGATTGGGTCACTTAAACCTAGAGCTAATCAAAGGGTGACATGTGGCAAGGGTTTAATGTGTTAACCTAGCTATATAAGTGTTGTTATGAAAAAGAAAAACAACCAGCAGCCACTCCTCTGCTTTGTCACGCCATTTTAAGGCTCTCCATCTATTTTTCTTCATCTCTCATCAATTCAAAGAGATTAGCCATCAATCACTTGAATTAAGAACACTAGAAATTGTTTCTAGTGTCCTGTTTACATCTCTAATCTCTTGAAAGGCAGAACTTGAATTTCTAGTTAATAGAAAAAGCTTTAGAAGCTGTTCAAGGGCTGTCATAGGTGTTCTTGGTGTGGACAAACTAGAGGGAAAACATTTGGTGTCCTGAAGACAAATCTCAAAGGCGCAGACACGCTGCAGTGCATCAAGAGGTTAGTGTAATCATTCTTGATTTAATCTAGGGTTCTAAAATTAATTTGATTAATTTTAAAATCTTAAATGGCAAATACAGGTCCAAAAACATATTAAAAGAGTTTTAATATGTTGTTTATCATTGAAATCAAATAGATAAAAATAAATCTTGCATGATGCATGTGACCCTTGGTGAAAATTTTTGAATTCAATGGTATAAACTTGTGTTTTTCACGCTTCCGTTCCTTCAATTGGTATCAGAGCCACTATATTTGCCATTTAGATTGATGTTTATATGATTTAATTGTGTGTTTGATCATGAGATCAAAAGTTCATTACTGGTTGCAAAGCCAAGGTGGCGGCACAAATGATGAACACCATGGTGCAAATGGTTAATGCACCACAATGGTGTGCAAAGGTAAATGGATGGTGAATGTGCAAATGTTGTATGATCTAAGATCCATTTTATGTCTAATTAAATTGTTTAATTAGAATTTTTATCACACAATTAAATTATGATTCAAATCAGAATTTTAAAAATTGTTTGAATGTGATTCAAATCTAAATTTTAAAAGTTGTTTGAATGTGATTCAAATCTGAATTTTTAAAGTTGTTTGAATCATATTTAAATCTGATTTTTTAAAATTGATTGAATAAAATTCAGATCTGATTTTTTAAAAAATGTTTGAATGTGATTCAAATCTGATTTTTTTTAAAAATGTTTGAATGTGATTCAAATCTAAATTTTTAAAGTTGTTTGAATGTGATTCAAATCTGAATTTTTAAATTTGTTTGAATGGGATTCAAATCTGAATTTTTAAATTTATTTGAATCATATTCAAATCTGGATTTTTAAGTTGAATATGAGATATTCAATTTAATTTAAGTATGTATGTTTTATTTAATTGTTAAATAGTGATATGCATAATGGATGATCATGGACTATAAAAGACTAATGTGATTAGATTTATTTCTTTTATGTTTCTTTGGAATTGTAAATTAATTAATTTATTTTAATTTATTTTGGGCATGTATTATTAAGTTTGTAATAATTTTGGGTTGTAATTTCATTTATTTAAGTTCTTGTAAATTCGCCTTGGTATGCCAAGGATTACTATGTAATATTGGATTGCAAGAAGTTCAAGGAGGTCAAGAGCATTGGTGGTGTTAGTAGTATGCCCTAGAGCATATCATTTAGTATGTATCTTGTACATATTTTTATTAATAAAAGGCATTTCCACTTTTCCGTTTACATAATATATTTATGTGTAATAGAAAAGGTCCATTGATATTTTGTTAGAAATATTATTCTTAAGTTGTTAAGAATATGAGTGACAATATTTCTAGCACAAAGTATCATAAATAGGTTCACAATCGAGGATACTTCATAATAAGGATATGACTTATCCAGAAAGATTGTATTCATGTTTGTTCCCAAGTTATTTATATGAGATATAAATAAGATGGAATGGTGAGTCTCATGCCATATAACAAACATGATAGGCACTTATAAATGATAAGTAGGCCGAACCAGTGACACTTATGACAAGCACATGGAGTTTACTCTTGTCAATGTTTTGTCATAAATTATATCAGTGCATATAATCTTTAGACTTGAGATAGCACAGTTATCTTGTATATAGGTAGTTTGAGTTTGATACTGCTTTCATACTTGTACTGTGTATGGGTATATGGGCATCTGTTGGCTCCTACTAGTTATATATGGAGGTAGGTGTTGATCAAAATGGAATCTGTTCCTCTAAGTAAATAGAGATAAAATCCTATGTTCATTTAATTATTCTTGATGTTTCAAGTTCTTGGCCAGGACAGATAGATTTATTTAGAAAAGAGTTTCTGATGAGAAAATCTTTTTAATCAAGAACTGGAATTAAAAGAGAACATAATATTCATAGCAAATGGAGTTTGACATAAACCATGACTCCAGCTTGAGTTGGGATTTTGTAACAGAGAGATTCTAGTGCATGGTAACATATGATTATAGGTTCATTTAAGGTAAACCTTATTACTAATTGGGTGGCCATGGCATGCTATGCTAGGTGTTAACCATGGTCTATTATGTAACACCCTCCCGATAGCAACTCCGTACATTCTACTGTTCCTGTGACTGGTGTCGGTCCAGATAGCTAGAACGTTCGGAAAAATATTTAAACTTAAGTGAGGGACCATAATCAACTCAAATATTAATAAGAAAAATTTAGTAAAAATTTTAGAAATAAAATACAACTAAGTTAAGCAGTAGGTGCCTAGCGATGGGTAACCCAGAGGGAAGTTGCGGTTCTCGCAACTAGGAGCCCTAGACCCGGGGGAAAAATTATAAAATAATTTTTGGGACTCCAGAGAAGGGTTATTGAGGTTCCTATGGCATTAGAATGCCAAGAAAATATTTAGAAAAAATTTTCAATCGGTACAGACAATTTTGACCCGTTAAGCCAAACGGAGGGCATTTTGGTCATTTCGCCTTCAGAGGTGATTTTTGGCCAACTTGTCCAGTTGAGTAAATAATTATTATGACATAAAATATGAATTAATGTTGATGAAAAATTAATTTGAAGTTAGTAAAAAAGAAAAGAAAAGAAAATACAATATAATGCAAATTATGACATCATTATGATGTCATTTAAAAGTTTCCACCAATTACATTTAAACAACCACTTAATTAACTAATAAAAAGAGATAATTGAGACAAAAGAAATTAAAATACCATCTGCTCTTCCTCACCCAAAAACGTTGCACTCTCTCCCAAACCCATTCCTCCATGGAAGCTTAATGGAAGCTTGAGACAACCCACCAAATCACCATAAAACCTTTAGTCTTCTTCACAAAAACTTGATTTTACCTCTTGGGAAAGTGTTTGGCTGCAAAAAAAAATTAAAGAAAGTGAAGGAAATTGAAGGGAAAATTCTGCCCTCCTAAGGTTAGTGCCCAATTTATTCTCTCTCACTCAATTCATGTTTAAGAACATGATTTAAGTTGAAATTGTAAGTTTAATGTATAAATTGAACTTTGAGAACTTGGAGACTTGAACAAAAATTAGGGTTTGCTCATGAAATGGTATATGAACATTCCAATGGTCAATTAGTGACCATTTTAGATAAGTTAATCATAATTTGAAGTGAACTAAAGTGTTACAAACCCAATTGGTAGGCTGCCTAGGGACAGCAGCAAGGAGGCTGTGAATCCAGCCTTTTTGGACTGCCATATCTTTGGCTGTGTAGGTCCAATTGGTGTTTGGCCAATTGGACATGAAACTAGACTTATAATGGCACAATTTTTCTGAAGAAACCATGTCCAAAAGACCAAAGCAAGTAGACCAAAAATTGGCCCCAATCCGGATCCCCTGCAAACAGGTTCTGCAGAATGACCAAATGAACAACTGTTCATTTGGCCATAACTCACTGTAGATATGGTAAATTGACCTGAAATGTTTACAGCAACAAGTTAAGACATAGACAAACAACTATCATGAAGAAACCTACCCCAAATTATGACCAGAACCTATTCAACAAGGCAGTGGCAGTCACTGTTCATGGTACTGTAGATTTGGTAAATTCTGCAGATTGGAAATCCGGCCAGCTGTGATTTTTGGACCATATCTGGAACTACAAAACTCCAAATGGAGTGATTCAAAAAAAGAAATTCAACTAGACAAAATAAGGAACAACTTTTATGTTTACCATTTCCTCAAATTCCCACTGCAACAGTGCTTAATAGAACAGTGAAGTTTAGGTACAAAAACTGAAAATTCTGCTCCATTTGTTTTAGACTTAGAAATGGTATTGGTAATTAATTCCAACAAGTTTTGAATGCAAAATGTTGTATATTGAGGGTGTTAAAACCAATACACCTATTTTCTATCCAAAAGTCAACATTTTTGTTGACTAATGAAGTGAATAGTGACACAAAAACTTGAAATTCACAAATTGAAGAATCTTAAAATATCAAATGCCCTAGTATACCTAACAAGATTGGTTTGGATAGTTTGGCATGCCAATAGGGTTCAGTTAGCAGTACTGCACATGGCATTATGCCATTCTGTGATTTTATGGGTTTTAGCCATTTTGACATTGTGTTGAGACTTGCCTCGTGCCTAATACTATTTACAGCTTGTTAGCTGTTCTATTGCACACCGGGAGATACATATGTGACCGATGGTGTGACGGCCCGAGGTACTAGATACCTAGTGCCAGTTTACCTGTTTATCCAGTCCAGTAGTCTAGTGTAGGTTACTTGGGCAATCAAATGAATGAAAGTGGACAAAGTTAATGATGTACAAATTCAAAACGATTAAAACATATACATTCACTGCATATTTGTTCTCTTGCTATTTCTTTTATTTTATTATTGCACCACTAAGCATTATTGCTTAGCGCGTTGCTTTTGCCACGCGTAGGTTCTGGAGATACAGATCGTGAGCCCAGTAGACCGCAGACTGGGTGAGTCCATCCTGCAGTTCTGCACAGTGTCCATGTCACCTCAACTTCTGCAGTGCATTGGTAGGACACTAGGTGTCATTTTGGTATTTTGTAACTAAATTTCTATTTTCTCATATGTAAATGAACTTATGTAATGTATTTTGAGGTTCATGTAAATAATGAAGATTTATGGTTATGTATGGAAGTAATTTGAGTATTTATTTGTTATTTATATATGAGTACCCTGAGAAATGATAATTGAGAACTGAAATTGAAAAAATATTGAGTTTGTAATGACATTGGAGTTTGAGAATGATTGAATACGATTATTGGAAGTGTTTTTAACAGGTTCCGAAGAACTGTTTTCTCCATTTTTAGCCGGCACTCTGCACGATTTTCTTTAAAATTTTCGGAACCTCAAATAAATAATAATTTCGATAAATGGCTTAAATAAATTATATTTCATGAACTATATTCAAAACTATGACAAAAATTGATTAAGTTAAAATAGAGGGTGCCGATACACCGTGTGACATTGCTTACTCGGATATACTGTACACAGGTAAGGGGTGTCACATTTAGTGGTATCAGAGCATGGTTTAGGCGTTTCTGGGCCTAGATTGAGTCCATACCATGCATTGCATTTGTAAGAGTTGAGGTGACACTAATGCAGATCTGTTTGTCTTTCTTATTTTGAATAGGATATGGACCCTACATCACAGAGAGCAGTCGAGGAGGAAGTGGAGAGTCATGCTCCACCTGCAGCAGCTGAGACTGGGGGTATGGGAGAACTCGCCCGCCACTCAAGCGAGCACCTCAGCCTCCACAGGGCATGTTCCAGCAAATGGCCGAATTCTTCAGACAAATGGCTGGGGTAATGCCAGCACCGCCACCACCACCACCAGCTCCACAACCAAAATCACACCTGGAAAGGCTAAGAAAGTTTGGGGCAGTGGATTTCTTTGGCAAGAGAGAAGATGATTCATTGCGGTACCAAAAACTGTTGAATGTAATGAGCAGAGTTTTAAAACAACTCCACTGCACCCCAGAACAAAACCTAGAAGCTGCCATATCTCTGTTGCAAGATGATGCTTATGAATGGTGGGATACGGTGTCCAGTGAAGTACAGCCAGAAGCTATAACTTGGGACTTCTTCCTCTCCGAATTCAAGAAGAAATATGTGGGTACTGTATACCTGGAAGAGAGAAGAAGAGAGTTTATTAATTTGAGGCAGAGACAGTTGTCAGTGGCCGAGTATGAGAAGGAATTCGTCCGATTAAGCCGCTACGGAAGGGAGATAGTCCCTAATGAAGCTGAAAGGTGTAAGAGATTTGAAGAGGGACTAAATGACAACATAAAGATCCAGCTCACGCCTCAGGAATCACAGAATTTACCAAGTTAGTGGAAGCGCAATAAAGGTTGAAAAAGTAAGAATCGGTGAGCGCACTGGAAGGGATAGACAAAGAAGAGGGGCCTGTGCCGTCTAGTTCAGCTCCCGCATCCGGGAAGAGGTTCAAGGGTCCACCCGCACGAGTTCAGTCAACCACAAGGTCGTGGTCACCTCGGGGCCCAAGCCACGCTTACCCCTAGGAGAGGTCACCCACACCATCAAGGCGCTCTCCAGGATGGGGTTCGAGGACCAGCCCCAGATCTTCTCAGATGTCCACATTGCCTAAAGTGGCATAAGGGAGTGTTGGAGAGTGACTGGTGCTCGCTAAGGTGTGGGTCAACAGAGCATCAATTGAAGAACTGCCCACACAGATTACTACAATGCTCCAATGTAAGGCATGCACTGCTCCTACACCACAAAGGGGGAGGAAATTTCGCAACTGACGCAGTGGGACCATCACAGAGGCTCAGATCTCGAGCCACAGAGAGGCTCGATAATGCACCACCTGCGAGCCTATGCCATTAGAGCTCAGAGGAGCAAGATGCCCGGATGTCATCGAGTGCGTTCTCCTCTACAATACATCTATGCATGCATTGGTGGATCCAGATCTACTCATTCATACATCCGCATCAACCTACCCATAGAAAGGGGATACTAGTAGGGAGAGTGACCAAGAAATTCTGGTCACTAATCCATTGGGCCACAAAGTGTGGTAGTGAACAAAGTGTACAAGGGTTGCCCTAAGGATTCAGGGTATGAATTCTTGGCAGACCTAATTGAGTTGCCTTTCCACGAGTTTGACGTGATTTTGGGAATGGACTGGTTGTCACGTCATCAGGCAATAGTTGATTGCAAATTGAAGAGAATTTCTCTGAAAACTTCTAAGGGTAATGAGATCACAGTTGTGGGGGAAAGGACAGATTTCTTGTCCAATGTCATCTTAGCCACAGTTGCAAGAAGAATGATGAGAAAAGGCTGTGAAGCCTACCTAGCACATGTGGTGGATACTAGGCAGGCGAAGCCAAACCTGAGTGATATACCCATAGTAAGAGACTTCCCAGAGGTATTTCCTGAAGAATTACCTAGTTTGCCACCAGAAAGGGAAGTTGAATTTGCTATTGAGACACTGCCGGGTACAGCACCCATTTCCATTACTCCTTATAGGATGGCACCCACTGAATTGAGGGAGTTGAAAACTCAGTTGCAAGAGTTACTTGATAAGGGGTTTATACGCCCCAGTGTGTCACCATGGGGAGCTCCAGTGCTGTTTGTAAAGAAAAAGGATGGGACTTTGAGGCTATGCATCGATTACCGGCAGTTGAATAAAGTGACTGTGAAGAACAAATATCCGTTGCCTAGAATTGATTATTTGTTTAATCAGTTGAAGGGAGCAGGAGTATTTTCTAAGATTGATCTCATATCAGGGTATCATCAGTTGAGGGTGAAGGATGCAGATGTGCCAAAGACTGCATTCAGGACCCGATATGGGCATTATGAGTTTCTAGTGATGCCCTTTGGCCTAACAAATGCACCAGCGGCATTCATGGACCTTATGAACCGTATCTTCCATCCACACTTAGATCGGTTCTTAGTGGTCTTTATTGATGATATTCTGGTGTATTCCAAGACCAGGGAAGAACATGATGAGCATTTGAGGATTGTTCTGCAAACCTTGAGAGAAAAGAAGCTGTATGCTAAGTTGTCCAAGTGTGACTTTTGGTTGAATGAGATTGCATTCCTTGGACACATAGTGTCAGCTGATGGGATTAGGGTGGATCCCAAGAAAATAGAAGCAGTGATGGAATGGAAGCCTCCCAGGAATACAACTGAGGTCAGAAGCTTCTTGGGGCTAGCTGGGTATTACAGGAGATTTGTGAAGGGATTTTCCTTAATAGCTGCTCCAATGACCAAGCTGTTACACAAGAATGTCAGATTTGACTGGAATGATAAATGTCAGACCAGTTTTGAGAAGTGAAAGGCTATGTTGACAGAGGCACCAGTGTTAACACAGCCAGTGTCTGGAAAGGACTTTGTAGTCTATAGTGATGCCTCTCATAATGGGTTAGGGTGTGTATTGATGCAAGAGGGGAAGGTGGTCGCTTATGCTTCCAGGCGGCTAAGGCCACATGAACAGAACTACCCTACCCATGATTTAGAGCTTGCAGCAATTATCTTCGCACTGAAGATATGGAGGCATTACTTGTATGGTGAAAAGTGCTACATTTATACAGACCACAAGAGTCTGAAATACTTGCCAACTCAGAAGGAGCTCAACCTTAGACAGAGGTGATGGATTGAGTTCCTGAAGGACTATGATTGTATAATTGACTACCATCCTGGGAAGGCAAACATTGTTGCTGATGCTTTGAGCAGAAAGTCCATCACATCTTTGAGATTATTGAATGCCCGTCTAACTTTGATTCGAGATGGAGCTATTTTGGCTGAGTTGCAAGTGAGGCCAAACTTGCTACAACAGATTTTAGATGGGCAAAAGGCAGATGAAAAGTTAATGGCTATTATGAGCAAAATCCCAGAGGGAAAAGCAACTGACTATGGGGTAAAAGTAGATGGGTGTCTCTACTACAAAGGAAGAGTATGTGTACCAGATGATGGGGAATTGAAGGCCAGTATTCTAAAAGAGGCACACACCAGTGTATATGCTATGCACCCAGGAAGTACAAAGATGTATCATGATCAAGCTTGATATTGGTGGCACAGTATGAAGAAGGACATAGCTGATTATGTGACTAAATGCTTGACATGTCAGCAAGTCAAGGCAGAACATCAAGTTCCATCAGGTTTGCTACAGCCTATACGTATACCTGAATGGAAATGGGATCGGGTCACCATGGATTTTGTAAGTGGTCTACCTCTCACCCAGAAGAAACATGATGCAGCATGGGTGATAGTGGATAGATTGAAGTCAAGACACTTTCTCGCCGCTATGACCGACTACTCACCGGAGAAGTTAGCGATTGTATATCGCTGAGATAGTTAGATCGCATGGAATTCCACTTTCCATCATATCCGATCGAGACCCAAGGTTTACATCGAGATTCGGAAGAAGTTGCATGAGTCCTTGGGTACACAACTCCACTTCAAAGACAAAGATTCCATCCTCGCATGGATGGGCAATCTGAAAGAGTAATCCAGGTAAACAATTGAAACCAATGGAATTGATATAAATATTGAATTAAAATGATAACAATAACATGAAATATATGTCAGGTCCTTGAGGATATGCTGAGGAGTTGTGTCATTGAGTTTGAGGGAAGTTGGGATAGATACCTCCCACTGGCAGAATTTGCATACAACAATAGCTACCAAGCTAGTATCCAAATGGCCCCATATGAAGCACTGTATGGGAGGAAATGTAGAACTCCAGTGTGCTGGACTGAATTGGGCGAAGACAAGCTAGTGGGGCCAAACCTGGTGAAACAGACTGAGGAGAAAGTGAAACTAATCAAAGCCAATCTGAAGGTTGCCTCAGACAGACAGAAATCTTATGCCGACCTGAAGAGAAAAGAAATAGAATATGCGGTTGGCGACAAAGTGTTCCTCAAGGTGTCACCATGGAAGAAGGTATTGAGGTTTGGAAGAAAAGGTAAGTTAAGCTCTAGGTTCATTGGCCCATATGAAGTCATTGAACGTGTGGGTCCAGTGGCCTATAGGCTAGCTTTATCACCAGAGCTGGACAAGATTCACAATGTGTTCCACGTGTCCATACTCAGAAGATACCGCTCAGATCCTTCACATGTCATCTCCAGGGAAGAAATTGAAATACAACCGGATTTGACATATGAAGAAGAACCTCTACGGATCCTAGCTCGGGAAGTAAAAGAATTGAGGAACAAGCAGATTCCACTGGTGAAAGTGCTTTGGAGGCACCACAACACCGAGGAGGCAACTTGGGAAAGTGAAGAGACGATGAGGCAACAGTTCCCTCAACTGTTTGCATCAGGTAAATTTCGAGGACGAAATTTAAATTAGAGGGGAAGAGTTGTAACACCCTCCCGATAGCAACTCCGTACATTCTACTGTTCCGGTGATCGGTGTCGGTCCGGACAGCTAGAACGTTCGGAAAAATATTTAAACTTAAGTGAGGGACCATAATCAACTCCAATATTAATAAGAAAAATTTAGTAAAAATTTTAGAAATAAAATACAACTAAGTTAAACGAGCCGGTGCCCTAGCGATGGGTAACCCAGAGGGAAGTTGCGGTTCTCGCAACTAGGAGCCCTAGACCCAGGGGAAAAATTATAAAATAATTTTTGGGACTCCAGAGAAGGGTTATTGAGGTTCCTATGGCATTAGAATGTCAAGAAAATATTTAAAAAAATTTTTCAATCGGTACAGACAATTTTGACCCGTTAAGCCAAACGGAGGGCATTTTAGTCATTTCGCCTTCAGAGGTGATTTTTGGCCGACTTGTCCAGTTGAGTAAATAATTATTATGACATAAAATATGAATTAATGTTGATGAAAAATTAATTTGAAGTTAGCAGAAAAGAAAAGAAAAGAAAATACAATATAATGCAAATTATGACATCATTATGATGTCATTTAAAAGTTTCCACCAATTACATTTAAACAACCACTTAATTAACTAATAAAAAGAGATAATTGAGACAAAAGAAATCAAAATACCATCTGCTCTTCCTCACCCAAAAACGTTACACTCTCTCCCAAACCCATTCCTCCATGGAAGCTTAATGGAAGCTTGAGACAACCCACCAAATCACCATAAAACCTTTAGTCTTCTTCACAAAAACTTGATTTTACCTCTTGGGAAAGTGTTTGGCTGCCAAGAAAATTAAAGAAAGTGAAGGAAATTGAAGGGAAAATTCTGCCCTCCTAAGGTTAGTGCCCAATTTATTCTCTCTCACTCAATTCATGTTTAAGAACATGATTTAAGTTGAAATTGTAAGTTTAATGTATAAATTGAACTTTGAGAACTTGGAGACTTGAACAAAAATTAGGGTTTGCTCATGAAATGGTATATGAACATTCTAATGGTCAATTAGTGACCATTTTAGGTAAGTTAATCATAATTTGAAGTGAACTAAAGTGTTACAAACCCAATTGGTAAGCTGCCTAGGGACAGCAGCAAGGAGGCTCTGAATCCAGCCTGTTTGGACTGCCATATCTTTGGCTGTGTAGGTCCAATTGGTGTTTGGCCAATTGGACATGAAACTAGACTTATAATGGCACAATTTTGCTGAAGAAACCATGTCCAAAAGACCAAAGCAAGTGGACCAAAAATTGGCCCCAATCCGGATCCCTTGCAAACAGGTTCTGCAGAATGACCAAATGAACAGTGGCCATAACTCTGTAGATATGATCAATTGACCTAAAATGTTTACAGCAACAAGTTAAGACATAGACAAACAACTTTCATGAAGAAACCTACCCCAAATTATGACCAGAACCTTTTCAACAAGGCAGTGGTAGTCACTGTTCATGGTACTGTAGATTTGGTAAATTCTGCAGATTGGAAATCTGGCCAGCTGTGGTTTTTGGACCATATCTGGAACTACAAAACTCCAAATGGAGTGATTCAAAAAAAGAAATTCAACTAGACAAAATAAGGAACAACTTTCATGTTTACCATTTCCTCAAATTCCCACTACAACAGTGCTTAATAGAACAGTGAAGTTTAGGTACAAAAACTGAAAATTCTGCTCCCTTTGTTTTAGACTTAGAAATGGTATTGGTAATTAATTCCAACAAGTTTTGAATGCAAAATGTGGTACATTGAGGGTGTTAAAACCAATACACCTATTTTCTATCCAAAAGTCAACATTTTTGTTGACTAATGAAGTGAATAGTGACACCAAAACTTGAAATTCACAAATTGAAGAATCTTAAAATATCAAATGCCCTAGTATACCTAACAAGATTGGTTTGGATAGTTTGGCATGCCAATAGGGTTCAGTTAGCAGTACTGCACATGGCATTATGCCATTCTGTGATTTTATGGCTTTTAGCCATTTTGACATTGTGTTGAGACTTGGCCTCGTGCCTAATACTATTTACAGCTTGTTAGCTGTTCTGTTGCACACCGGGAGATACATATGTGACCGATGGTGTGACGGCCCGAGGTACTAGATACCCAGTGCCAGTTTACCCGTTTATCCAGTCCAGTCGTCTAGTGTAGGTTACTTGGGCAATCAAATGAATGAAAGTGGACAAAGTTAATGATGTACAAATTCAAAACGATTAAAACATATACATTCACTGCATATTTGTTCTCTTGCTATTTCTTTTATTTTATTATTGCACCACTAAGCATTATTGCTTAGCGCGTTGCTTTTGCCACGCGTAGGTTCTGGAGATACAGATCATGAGCCCAGTAGACCGCAGACTGGGTGAGTCCATCCTGCAGTTCTGCACAGTGTCCTTGTCACCTCAACTTCTGCAGTGCATTGGTAGGACACTAGGTGTCATTTTGGTATTTTGTAACTAAATTTCTATTTTCTCATATGTAAATGAACTTATGTAATGTATTTTGAGGTTCATGTAAATAATGAAGATTTATGGTTATGTATGGAAGTAATTTGAGTATTTATTTGTTGTTTATATATGAGTACCCTGAGAAATGATGATTGAGAACTGAAATTGAAAAATATTGAGTTTGTAATGGCATTGGAGTTTGAGAATGATTGAATACGATTATTGGATGTGTTTTTAATAGGTTCCGAAGAACCGTTTTCTCCATTTTTAGCCGGCACTCTGCCGAATTTTCTTTAAAATTTTCGGAACCTCAAATAAATAATAATTTCGATAAATGGCTTAAATAAATTATATTTCATGAACTATATTCAAAACTATGACAAAAATTGATTAAGTTAAAATAGAGGGTGCCGATACACCGTGTGACATTGCTTACTCGGATATACTGTACACGGGTAAGGGGTGTCACATATGAGGTTCATAAAATGATTTAGAGAAATCATTTATGGTAAGAAAGAGTTCTGATGATATTAAGAGTTGATATCATGTCTCATTGCCAATTAGTGATGAGCCTAGTAAGTCACACACATACACAAGTTATCACCTATTTAAATATGATTTAATTAATTAATTAAAGAGTTTAATTGATTAATTAAATAGGTTTGGTTTGCAATTAAATTGCAAAGTCCCTAGCATGACTTGAAACCAAATCTAGATTATTGGATGTGTAGTATAAATTAAATTGATATTTAAAGTGTTTAAATATGAATTTAATTAATGAGAAATTAATTAATAGAGATTAATTAATTAATTTATATTTGATATAAATTGATTAGAAGAAGAAAAATAATTATTTTGGGTTAAGAACTCAAAATTAAGACACAGGGGCATTTTGGTCATTTCACAGTGTGACACGTGGCATCATGAGATGGTGACATATGGGATTACACATAAGCTTGCCAAATGTTTTTTTAATCATGTAAGATGATTAAAATCAAGATTAAATATAGGTTTGACACTTGGCATAATGTGATTGGGTCACTTAAACCTAAAGCTAATCAAAGGGTGACATGTGGCAAGGGTTTAATGTGTTAACCTAGCTATATAAGTGTTGTTATGAAAAGAAAAGCAACCAGCAGCTACTCCTCTCCTTTGTCACGCCACTTTGAGGCTTTTCATCTATTCTTCTTCATCTCTCATCAATTCAAAGAGATTAGCCATCAATCTCTTGAATTAAGAACACTAGAAATTGTTTCTAGTGTCCTGTTTACATCTCTAATCTCTTAAAAGGCAGAACTTGAATTTCTAATTAATAGAAAAAGCTTTAGAAGCTGTTCAAGGGCTGCCATAGGTGTTCTTGGTGTGGACAAGCTAGAGGGACCATATCTGGTGTCCTGAAGATGAATCTCAAAGGCGCAGACACGCTGCAGTGCATCAAGAGGTTAGTGTAATCGTTCTTGATTTAATCTAGGGTTCTAAAATTAATCTGATTAATTTTAAAATCTAAAATGGCAAATACAGATCCAAAAACATATTAAAAGAGTTTTAATATGTTGTTTATCATTGAAATCAAATAGATAAAAATAAATCTTGCATGATGCATGTGACCCTAGGTGAAAATTTTTGAATTCAATGGTATAAACTTTTGTTTTTCACGCTTTCGTTCCTTCAGGTGGGACCAGTGGGAGGAATTCAAGATCAAGTGTTGATTATGTACTCCTTCAGCAACTCTTGTAAAATGAATGAATGAAATGCACCTAGGAATGCCCTGATTCAATTCTTGGTGGCTCAGAATTGAATCCCTTAGAAAGTCCATAATCATACCATATTTATTGCTTATCCATGATTGCATGAGATGTATGGGAATGTATGCTATTATATGATATATGCATACCAATTGGATAATGTGCAAAGTGAGACCTTAAAAGTAATTAGAATGACCATAAAATCTTCCAAACAAATGATTAAGTTGGAAATGCTATAATTAAAGTAATTATAACATAGGCCCTCTATTGGGGCAATTATTTTAAGAAATTTTAAATAGTTGCATAAGATGCAATTAATTTAAGAGATTTTCTTAAGAATAATTGTTAAGCATGAGATATTGTAAATATGTAAATAGTTTGGTGGCCAATATTGGATGTACCTGAGGACATTAAAATTATTTATATAATTACTGGCTCAATGGGATCAACTTAACTAATGCAAGATAAGTCAATAATGGATGTACCTGAGATTTTGAGCATTAGGGGCTAGGTAAAGGGTTGAACCTCACATGAGATGTGATAGACAAGGAGTTGATCACTTATAGTTTATTGTAATTCCAATAATGGATGTACCTAAGGATGATCAATAGAATTATAAGAATTCAATCACCTACTAGAAATCCATCCAACTAGGATTTCCGTTTTCTACTTTGGAAGTGTAGGATTCGCTAAGTTAGTGGGAGGACCAATTTGATTAAAAGACCATAATCATTTTGGTTAATTACATGATATATTTACTAATTAATCTGGTTATTTTATGCAGTTAATTTTCTGATAAAAATGAGCACAGAACAACCACCACCATCCAATATCCTTGCAAGCATACTTGATCGCAATAGGTTGACAGGACCTAATCTGTCTGATTGGCTAAGAAATTTGAAACTTGTCCTGAACCTTGAACATATAGGATATGTTCTAGATTCAAATGTTCCTGGTCCCTTACCTTCAGAGGCCACACAAGAGGAACATGAAACTTTGGATAAGTGGAAGGAGCATGATATGAGAGCTAAGTGTTACATGCTTGCTTCCATGAGTAATGAGTTACAAAAGTAGCATGAGAACATGTTGAGTGCGAGTAAGATCCTCCTTCACCTACAAGAGTTGTATGGTGAGCACAGCAGGAATGCTAGGTATGAGATATCTAGATAGCTATTCCGTATGAGGATGTTTGAGGGACAGAATGTTGGGATCATGTCCACAAGATGATTCGGCTGATTGAGCAGTTGGAACATCTTGACTTCAACATGGATTTCCAACTATAGACGGATTTGATCCTTCAGTCCCTTCCTGAGTCTTTTGGGAATTTGTGACTCATTTCCATATGACTCAACAGGAATGCACCTTAGCTAGTTTACTCAACATGCTGGTTATTGCCCAAAAGAATATGCCGGGCAATAAAGGAAAAGAGGTAGCTTTGATTGCATCTTTTTCTGCTGGAAAGTCCAACAAGAAGAAGGGCAATAAGAAAAAGAAATCTCAGATTTCTGGTCCTTCCAAGAAAATAGTTAAACAGAAAAGGAAGACTAAAGCTGATGGAGGCAAAGGAAAGTGTTTCCACTGCCAAAAGGATGGGCATTAGAAAAGGAACTGCCCAGAGTATCTTGCTTCTCTGAAGGACAAGAAGGATACACCTTCGAAAGGTATGTCCATATCTTGTTATTTAGATTCTAATGATACTCATAGTTCATCTATAGCTTGAGTTTTAGATACTGGTGCCAGTTCTCACATTTCTAATGATATGCAGGAACTAGCAAATAGTAGCAGCTTGGGTTCTCAAGATATTAGAGTCCGGATTGGCAATGGCTCAACTGTTGAAGCTTTAGCCATAGGATCTAAATCTTTTTACATGTTTGGACATGTTTTGTGTTCGGATAATATTTTATATGTACCTGATGCTTTTAAGAACATCATTTCTATATCTAGTTTGACTAGAAATGGCTATGAATTTCAGTTCACAGATGATGTTTGTGTCGACACCATATTTTGGCTGATCCCCAAAATCAATAAATTTCAAAACTGATCCCCAGCACTAAGTCTCCCTTTGCCAGCCAATTACATTTCCGATCTCTCTTTACCGAACAATCACATTTCCGATCTCTCCTCAAAAGGAATCAAATCAATACTAAGTCCCCATGTCATTTAAAGCCTTGCCGATCTCTCAAACCAATTGTCAAATCTCCTGAATAGTCAATTACATTCCCGATCTCTCTTGTCAGACGAAACTGAGCCAGCACTAGATCTTCATTTTAAAAGTTTAGGAATAATCAAGTTAAGGTCCCAATCCGGTTTAATGGCGATCCCGATCTTAAGTGATAAAGCCAAATTTCCAATTTTAATCAAGTCCCGTTTAGCATTGGTTCCCTGCCGATCTCATGCTTATTGTGTTTTCCGACCTCTTACACTTAGATTAATAATCACCTTTAGTTGTTTTAATATGCTCAGACAATCAAGTGCTTTAGTAATTTAGAGATTTTCCGATCACATCCATTCACTGAACAAAAAGGGAATTTCATTTCATAATAAAAGTTTGTACAAGTCATTCGGCTGGAGGATCACCCCTAGCCTGATCTACATTTTGCTCACTTCCTCTCTCACCCTCAGCCTCCTCCTCGCTATCCTCACCCTCGTCCTGGGGAGCCAGATCTACCATGTCACACCCTACCCCTCTGTAAGGCATAACATGATCCCGTAGTATACCTAATGAATTACCAACTCTGTCTACTGATAATCCATTAAATACTCTACAAGGGATTTTAAAAACTTTTCTTACTTCTTTTACAGTGGTGAGCACTATTTACAGGTGTTAAAAACCTTTTTGAACTGAAGTGATAGAACTAACACATTTGAATTATTTGGAGTTTCTGTAAAAATTTTGGCAGAGTGCCATCTATATTTTGGATAAAACAGTTCTTCAGAAAACCTGTAAAAAGCACTTCAATAGATTTCTAAATCTCAACTCCAACATATTTCTCAACACAACACATTTCTCAACTCAAATCCACAGTGATTTTTCAAAGATTGAGATAAAAGAAATATAATAAAATTTTTACAAGCCAAAATAACTCATAATTATTTTACGACTTCAATGTACAATTTTTATTTACAACTGCTCAAAACCAACAATAATATGTACATACAGTGAACATACATTACATTACAAAATACAAAATATTGGTATACTCATTATACCCGGTAGTCTCTCGCTGGAGGTACTAGCAGCCTAGTCTGCTGCCCTGTCTGTCTGTCTACCTGCGACAGCAATAAAAAGCTATCGCTGAGACAATGTCTCAGTGGTGCACAATATTAATCAAATACAATTTAAATCACAATTCATAAGTCATGTAAATAGTGGATACTTAAAACTATAGTTAAATTCAAGACAATAATGTCATAAGGAATTTAACACAATATTACAATAAATCTCAGTAATCAAAACATAGCTAAATTCAAAAGACAGTGAATGTCAATAAGAATTTAAACTCATTTTACAATCTTACAATATGCATCAATAAGTCACACACAGCTTTAATCATGTTCCCAAGTTCAATTCATCCCAAAAGCCAATGGCTAATGAGGTATTCAATTCATCCCAAAAGTCAATGACTAATGAGGAATAACATAGCTAGCTAGCAAAAATATGAGTACTCATTCTATTCGTCCTCAACAGGCACACACCTCAACACTTCAGCCAGAGAGGGAATTCAATTCATCCCACTAGACAAGCTAGCGAGGAATACAATCAATGTACATGATAGCTGTGGTTTCAAACCAATTCTGATGCTTTTCAATCAATAAGTATCCATCAAATATCATTCAAACCATTTTTCACAATTTCACAACTTAAAACAATAATATGCAAATAGTCATAATTTATTTCAATTGAAAATAATTCAAAAGAAATAGTTGTTGTGCACCAACCTCTGATAACTGTCTCTCGGTCTGGACTCAGTGTTTCCTTCCCTTTTCCTGAGTCTTTGGTAACTGAGAAACACAATTTGAAGTGTTTCAGTACTAAATTAAACTGTCTCTAATGATAATGTTCGATAAGTAATTCACTGAAGGCTATTATTTGCTCAATCACCTAATATACCGACCCTCGATGCGTTTTAGGTAAATTAGGTTTTAGTGTCATTAATATGTCACATTCAATAGGGTTTTAGGGTTGGTACGTTTTACCAAACTCATTTCCTTGTTTAGTGCATTTTAATGCAACTTGCTGGATTCCAGGATACTAGTTTGACCTAGCCGGACGACCTAGTTCCCTCGGTTTTCGGGTTTCGGTTAAAACTACAAACTTGTAGATCTATGTCTTATGGAACACGGGGTAAAATTTTAGGTCATTCTGAGTTAAGTAGACCAAGTTATGGTCATTATACTATTGCTGGTCAAATGGCATCAAATTAGGTCAATTTTAGGTCAATTTGGTCAACTCTGGTTCGGCCAGTTTTTGGACCCGAACTTGTGCAAGCTGTTTGACTTGCTTATGGTCATTTCTGGGTTTTGGTATCTTCATAAGACTTGTAGGTATGGGTCTTAACTATTCATGGTTAAAATTTCAGGTCAATTGGACCTGTTTTGAGTGAGTTATGGCCTAAACACTAACTGCTGCCCAAATGGTCAGTTTTTAGGCCTCATTTGCACTTAATCCGAATTGGTCATTTTTCATGCTACCTTGCAAGCAAAATTTTGGTATGCTTTCTTAATTAAAGTTGGCACATTTTGTGCCTAGTTTCACCTCCAATTGGTCTCATACCAATTGAAGTTTCACATTTAAAGTTATAGGCTAAAATGCATACTGCCCTTAATTACCTTGCTTAAACATACATCAATGACACATTTACCTTACTATATGTCCACTTCCCTTACCAATTCTGTTTTGGTACATTACCAAAACCATATACCACTTCACTTTAAAGTCACTTTGGGCAGATTACACACATCCTCAATACACCAAATAAACTCAAATTTACAAAGTCTAAGTACAATCACATATACACCTAAACATTACTCATTCTTACATACACTTTACACAACCAATCTATATACATATCCATCAATCCTCAATGTCAATATTCTGCCAATACCTTCATGAACTCATACATTTATCAAAGTGTCCCAAGGCTGCCGAAATGTTCTACAATGCCAAAGTGTCCCACAATTCGTCAATCTCCAATTTAAGTGCACAATCACCACATTTTCTTGGAAATAACTTACTAGGATATTAAATCCCTCTACTCAACATGAATTTACATCAAATATATGTAATAATAAATCATTAAATACATAACTCCATGGCTGTCCAAAATGGACATATCAATAACTCCTCAAACTTGAAAATTTTCTTCACAAATCCAACACCCATAACATGTACACAAAGTTTAACAAAGCAATATTAAAAAATGTAAACTTACCTATGGTTGGAACTTGCTAAACCTTGATTAAACTTCTTGATTTTGGTATCAAGCTCTTCCTTATGATGTGTAGACAATCTTTAATGAAGAGCCCTAAATGATTGGAAGTGAAATGAGGAGGTTAGGTGAGCTTGAGAGAAAACGGCAATGGAGTTCTTCTTTCTTCTCAAATCGGCATGGTTGAGGAACTTTGAAGAAATGAATTTGCAGATTGCATATTAGGTGTACACATGCCCCCTTTAACTTAGTTTATTCCTTTAGTGGCCCACTCACACTTATTAAATCATATAATAAGTTAAATGTGTTATTTACACCTTTTTCACTCCACTTTTGGCTATTTGTATTAGGTACTCCCAAATTAATTTTTCATTTTATTTTCTAAGTGTAATATTATTTATTTTTAATGGACATTTAGGTCAAAAGACAATTCGGGATGTCAAATGACCATAATGCCTGTTAGGTTGCATTCAGATTTTTCTGTAACATCGGGTTTTATGCATTTTCGATTTCTCACTTTTCTTTGTACTAATTATTTAATTTTTCTTTGATCTTTCTAATGAGATTTATTCTTCAATAAGGGTCTATTTAAGTCCTAAAAATGTTTTCCAGGTTCCCCGCAGTCCAGGGCTAGTCAACGGTCCACGCCGTGACTTCCCGGTGCGGTCACCCATCGCTAGGGTTCTCGGCTCGCTTAACTTGGTTACCTTTCTTTGCTATTATTTTTCCTTTGTTTTTCTTATATTTTCTTTTCTTGTATTTCGTTATTTTATGTCTCGTCACTCATAACGAAGTATAGTTCTAGGCATCCTAGCTGTCCGGACAGCACTGGTCACCGGAACAGTAGTACGCACTACCGAACTTAGGGGTATTACATACCATCCAAGAGAAGTCCTCCTCGGGCTACCGCTTCTTGAGCTCGGCCAGGAGATCCCTGTGAGCATTCACATAAGCACCGGGCTCCCTTGTCACTATCTCTTCTTCTTTCGCTTTGAGCTCCTCAGTGAGGTGAGCAACTTCATCGGCCCGGAGCGCCTAAACTTCTTCAAAGACGCGAGTTCGCTCAGCCAGAACATGAGCTTGCTCGGCTAGCTTATCTTCATAGAACTTCATCCGCCTCTCAATTTCAGATATGTAGTTCTGAGCGGATGAGAGTTGAGATCGGAGGGAAGTCACTTCATGACCCATCTTCTCGACCTCCTTACCCAGGCGATGAGCCTTCTCTCGGACGATGTGCTGATTCACCAAGCACTCCACGTTCAGGCTCATGGATCGAGTTAGGATGTCATCGAGATTGTCCGAGGACAGCCTGTCTCGATCCTCTCGAAGGTAGATAGAAGCTCCCAGAACCTTAGCCAAACCCGGATTCTCCCGAACAGTTCGGTTCTTCTCCAGGGAATGGATCAGCACCTGAGCACCGCGGGAGAGGGTCCTTGGGGTAGGTTGGGAAGGACCCCCTTCCGTACTCAAAGCGACTGGAGGAGGTGGAGGTGGCTCTTCTTTGCGAGGAGGAGATTGGATCACTTCTACCTCAGGGATCGACTGCCTCGAAGGTTGAGATGCGTCCCCTTGTATTTCCCCGGGCTCATGGCTGGGTGTCTGCAGGGCTTCAGCTCGCTTCATTTCCCGTACCTTCTAGGAGATCTCTCTCTTTCGCTTTCGGCTCTCCTTGGAGGCTTCGCCGCTTGCCATACCTGCACAAAGAAGAGGTCAGTGAGATCGCTAAGGTCCAAAGATCTGAGATATAGAAAAATACCGATGCCGAGGTCAGAGAGCTGAAGCCCGCGATCTTTGCCAGTGATCAATTCCATTGTCCAGTGATGCAGTTCGGCAGTCACTGCGTCCAAACAAGAGAACTTCTCTCTGCCTGCCTGATCTTTCAGCTCCATCACCATCAGGCCTTCCTCCCTATTTAAGGTGATACGCTTCGGAACTACGGGGCCCTGGTGCAGCCAGCTGCGAGGGAAACCCTCAAAGCAGTTCGGGATTTTACTCCTCAGGATAAAGAAGCGGTTCTTCCAATTCTTCAGGAAGGAGGGCAGATCGGTAAAGAGCCCACAATGTGGCTTTGCCTGGAAGAACCAATACTCGTCATCCTTTCGATGAGTCAGCCTATGCAGTTCGGGAACACCTTAGCTATAGGACAGAGTCCCTTAGCTCGACAGAGGCCTCGGAAGGCTACTAGGATCCGCCACGAGTTCGGGTGAACTTGGGCGATGCACACTTGATGATATTTTAAAACTTCCTTGAAGAAGTCGTCCAAAGGGAACTGTAGGCCGGCCTTTAATTGTTCTTCATAGACCATGATCATATCGTTCTCCTCGAAGAAGTGATCAGCACGAAGATCACCGTGACACTTAATCAACTCATAGGAATCAGGCCGAATGTTATACTCTTGGCTGAACGACTGCAGATCGGTTTCTTGAAGGACTGATGACAGATCGTCCATGGGAAGATTCTCTCTCCTTGAAGAAGGTACATGCCTTGATGGTGCTGCTTGCCCCTGAGCTGGAATAGAAACCCTAGAAGGTTCAGGTCGCACGCTTGGTTCGACCACCTCTACTTCATCAGATGACCACGAGATCTGAACGGAAGGGGGGCTTGCTGCTCTCTGACCCTCGGCGCCGCTCATTTTTAAAGGAAACGAGGATTTTAAACTAAAAGAAAGATCAAAACCCTTACCAGAGTCTGATCAGTGTCGGAAGAACTTGAGAAAACGAGAGAATTCTGGATTTGCTCGCGGGATGCTGAAAATGACATAAGAGAGCAACTGGCTGACCCATCCCCTATTTATACCCATCTGAGCATTTAATGCTCACAGTGTTCCAGGCGGTGCATCGGTTAGCGGGAATCGCCAGCTTTCCTGACACGTCTCACGAATATTCCAGAAATTCCATAAAAGAGATCGGCTAGTTAGGGATCGGCTAATTAAGGCGAATGTTTGGAAGTGCAGATCAGTTAAGGGTTGTTCAGTTAGGAACTAGATCGGATAAACACATCAGAGATCGGAAAATAATCAATGCAATAATAATAAAATGACAGTTGTCAAAATAAAATTTTATTTCTGAAAAGGTCGGATTACATCATTTGGGCGATCTCTAGAGATCGGATTACATAAAAAGTCAAATTACATCATTTGGGCGATCTCTAGAGATCGGATTACATAAAAAGTCAAATTACATCATTTGGGCGATCTCTAGAGATCGGATTACATTAAAGGTCTAATTACATCATAAGGGCGATCTTTAGAAATCGGTGGAACATCCTATCTAAAAGGCCTATGTCAAAGCCTAGTCTCGTGGCTGAGTCAAAAGATGTGTTTGACCAGGAGACCGGCTGTTGACATCGGATAGATGTACATCTTAGATGGGGGGACTATGACTCTCATGAGAATGAGAGAGGTCATCATCAAAGTTACCGCTCGAAACCGAGCCGCTGTCAGAACACCCAGTGTGGTGAGAAGCCAGATGAACGCCAAGGAGCAATCACCAGTGTTAAGGGGAATATTAGCAGTCTTCTCGCCCAAAATCGGTTCACCGATTATGTCGGACGAACGATTCGAGATCGGTAGGATCGAGGTCCTCGATCCAGATCGGTTAATTAGTCCGGTTCTCTCACTGTCATCAGATAGGGTTATCATGATTCTCCGATCACCGGGATCATCAATTTTCAGACAAGGGACAAAAAGGATAATCGGGAAAAGATCAAAAGTGGCCATCATGGCCAGAATTATTGCCGGAGCAGCTAGAACAAGAAAAGTGAGAAGGAAAGAGGAAAAAATCAAATGAGGAAGGGTTTCTTGCTGAACGTATATATATAGGGGATGGTCTAAGCATTTATTACAAAGCAGAAAACGAAGCGGTTGCCTCGGAAATTGAGGGAATAAATGCTTTGACTGGACCGGACCCGATAAAGAAAAGACCAGAGTAGGAGAGGTCGGAAGAAGGGAGGCCGGCATGAAAGACCGGAAAAGGAGCATGTTAGGAAGATCGGAAAGGAGAGGAAGTCGGATAGCAAAGAGAATAAGACAACTTCCGCTAACCGTCATCATAATCAAAGCCGAGGTAGTTAAAGCGTCGCAGATGAAATCTCCACCGCACGCCCCAAAATCGCCCGCATTACTGACATGCGCCAGAGTACGTCATGACAGTGCTGTACATCCCAATGATCTCATTTGTAAGGACGAGCCCGGAGCCCTTGGATCAAAGAAGAAGACGACAAGACCAGCGCCTTTCACTCCTAGCCCTTGGATTGCTCTTGACAAGAAAATTTTGGGCTGTTAGATTAGAAGAGAGAAAGGACAAATATTTCGGAAGGGATCTCAGCCGTCCATTCTGACTCTCTTTAATTCCCGAGCCTCAGATCATGTCCTTTAAAATCTTAACCCTCCATCTCCCTCAAAACAGATCCTGACCCTTCATAGGGAGCACTCGGTTCCTATAAATACCTGCATGAAAACTGTTCAAGGGGGATGAATAGTGAATATAGAGGAAGGACTCTGAAACTTAATTCAGCTCGTTACTCTGCTATTTTTGAGCTTTCATAAGAAAAACTTTTGAAACCGGTTTTCTGAAGTATTTTCTTACAAAGGGATTTCTGAATACTGAAACTCTCCATTTTCAGTTCGTTCATTATCCTGTGACACTCTCACTTTCTGTCTTTGTTATCTTTATTTCCACTCCCGTTGTCCAAGCTCAACTTCATTCATACTCTATTATAATTTTGATCGGATTGCGTTTTAGCAAGGTATTCTTCATTTCAAGGCGAACCTTAGTCTTCAGGTTACCAGCCCGCGGCCCCATTACGTTCTGTGATCCCGTAGTTAGTTCAATAGATCCGACTCCCTACAGGTGAGTGCTCATATTGCTGTTTTATTAAGTGCTCATTCTTATTTTACGTATTTCCTTTGTTTTATATATATATATATATATATATAATTTTCTCCAAGTTTATATTGCGCTAAAGAACACGAAGAAGGTTATTCTCGAGTTTACTTCCTCGTTGACCAGTCCATTCTTTTTGATAATCTTTGTTATTCCTGAATGTAAGTCCTCTAGTCCCGAGTAGTGTATAAGTGGTTGGATAAAATGTAGGTAACTGTATCTTAAGGGTCTCTTTAAAATAATGAAAGGTCTGAATAATAAGTCGGGAAAATTGTAAGGCCGAATTACTAGAATAACACAAGAGATAATTGAGTAAGACGTCACAAGGCAGAGTAAAACCGAACCTTAAGATAAATAAATGGGATAGATCGAGTATCAAAAGGTACTGGTAAGGCGACAACATAGGAAGGTCGGAAAATTCAGTTTGGTGTCCCCTGACTAGTCACAAGGTACCAATGAGTTAAAAGAAGCCTTATTCCGAGCCCCGCCATCTTTGAATGCCAGAACCCTTAGTTCAAGGCTTTCGTGACGGGTAGCTGTAATCAAATTTCGAGAGATCGGAAAAGTCCTTATCCAACTC
This sequence comes from Hevea brasiliensis, assembly GCF_030052815.1. NCBI lineage: Eukaryota > Viridiplantae > Streptophyta > Magnoliopsida > Malpighiales > Euphorbiaceae > Hevea > Hevea brasiliensis. The sequence continues at coordinate 70,554,426 of NC_079494.1, forward strand.
CTATTAAAACAAAAGAGATCGGAAGAGAGTTCTTATCCGATTCTCACACCTAAATTTTAATAAATATTTAAAAGGAGATCGGAGGAGAGTTCTTATCCGGTTCTCAATCTAAATTTTAATAAATATTTGAAAGGAGATCGGAGGAGAGTTCTTATCCGGTTCTCAATCTAAAATTTTAATAAATATTTAAAAGGAGATCGGAGGAGAGTTCTTATCCGGTTCTCAATCTAAATTTTAATAAATATTTAAAAGGAGATCGGAGGAGAGTTCTTATCCGGTTCTCAATCTAAAATTTTAATAATGTTTAAAAGAGATCGGAGGAGAGTTCTTATCCGGTTCTCAATCCAAAAATTTAAATAAATATTTAAAAAGAGATCGGAGGAGAGTTCTTATCTGATTCTCAATCAAATTTTTTTAATCTAAAAGAGATCGGAGGAGAGTTCTTATCCGATTCTCAATCAAGACCTTTAATGAATATATGAAAGAGGTCGGAGGAGAGTTCTTATCCGATTCTCAAATCGAATTATTTATACGCACAATAATCCCTAAAATAAAACCAATACGCAACAGCCACTCACTAAGGTTGTCTCATTTACTTATGTATCTGGGTAATCCGGACTAGTGAAAGATCAAATATTCCTTTTGTCAAAAGGATTAACATTTCCATTCAAACCCTCCTAACTATCAATTCTAATTTATAAAGGACGTGAAGTTAAATCTGCTTACCCTCATTGAGGGACGAAGTGGGGTGCCTAACACCTTCCCCACCCGTTTACGGACCCCGAACCTAGAATCTCTGTTTTTAAAGTGGTTTTATTTTATTTTACTTTTACAAATGGTTTTCTTTAATTTCCCTCAAAATTAAAGTGGCGACTCCTCATTTTTCCCACTTCGGTGAGTGTTCGTCCAGGCGACCGCAAAACCCCTTGCGACAGTTTGCAATATTTATTTTGGAAATAAATATGTTGGTTCGGGTTATATGAATGATGATCTTTATTGTTTGGATAATAATGAAAAACACAAATTGAATGCAAGTGATCTAAAAGAATGCAATGCCATGGTGAAAACCAACTCAAGTTCAAAATATATTTGGCACTTAAGGTTATGTCATGTTGCAGAAGATAGGATTGCAAAACTGGAGAAAATGGGGATTCTATCCTTATTGGGCTCTGAGCCTACTCCAACTTGTGAATCTTGCCTTCAGGGCAAAATGACTAGATCACCCTCTGTTGGACAAGGGCTAAGAGTTGAAAATATTTTGGAACTAATACATAGTGATGTATGTGGTCCATTTAAAGAAATGGCTAGAGGGGGCTTTCATTATTTTATTACCTTTACTGATGATAAATTAAGATTTGGGTATTTGTATTTGATGAAATACAAACATGAATCCTTTAAAAAGTTTAAAGAATTTAAATCTGAAATAGAAAATCAAACAGGAAAGAGTATTAAAGCTCTTCGATCAAATCGTGGAGGTGAATATTTGAGTACTGAATTTGATGAATACTTGAGAGAGCACGGCATTGTTTCTCAGCTGACTCCTCCAGGAACGCCACAGCTGAATGGTGTATCTGAAAGGAGAAATTGTACCCTATTAGATATGGTACGTAGTATGATGAGCTATACTGATATGCTAATCTTCTTTTGGGGATTTGCATTAGAATCAACTTTGTATATTCTGAATAGGATTCCATCAAAATCAGTTTCTTCCACACCTTATGAGATATGGCATGGAAGAAAACCAAGTCTTAAGCATGTTAAGATTTGGAGTTGTCCAGCTTATATCAAAAAGTCAAATCGATAAATTGGAGACCGGATCGAGAAAAGGTCGATTTGTTGGATATCCAAAAGATAGTTTTGGATATTATTTTTATTTGCCTACTTCACAAAAGGTTGTGATAAGTAGAGATGCCACATTTCTTGAACAACAGTTTGTTCAAGAAGGAGGCAAAGGAAGGCAAATAGAGTTAGAATTGGAGAATTCTGACCAACCAACAGATCTGATGGTATAGATCCATCTAGTCAACCTATACCCGTTGATGAAACATCTACAGCTGTTCCTCGTAGAACAACCAGGGTATCTCACCCACCAGTGAGATATGGTTTTCTTTATGAAGAAGAACAAGAGTTGTCTATTCATGAAGAAGTAGATCATGGAGATGATCCACTTACCTATGAAGAAGCTATATCAGATATAGACTCTTCAAAATGGATTGATGCTATGAAATCCGAGATTGGTTCCATGTATAAGAATCAAGTTTGGGATCTTGTTGACCCACCTGAAGGTATTGTACCTATAGGGAACAAATGGGTTTTCAAGAAGAAAATTATTTCTGATGGAAAGGTAGAGACCTATAAGGCAAGGCTAGTAGCGAAAGGGTTTCGCCAAAGGCAATGAGTCGACTATGAGGAGACTTTCTCGCCTGTTGCCATGCTTAAATCAATTAGGATTTTATTAGCAATAGCTGCATACTATGAATATGAGATTTGGCAGATGGATGTCAAAACAGCTTTTCTCAATGGATACATTGAAGAAAACATTTTCATGGAATAACCTAGGGGTTTTGAATCCCTATATGGTTCCAAGGTATGCAAGCTAAAGCGATCCATTTATGGGTTGAAACAAGCTTCGAGGAGTTGGAACATCCGTTTTGATGAAGCCATTAAATCTTTTGGTTTTATCAAAAATGAGGATGAGCCATGTGTATATAAGAAGGTTAGTGATAGTGCTATCACTTTCCTTGTCTTATATGTGGATGACATACTGTTGATGGGTAATGACACAGGTATGTTGACAACTATAAAGGTATGCTTGTCAAATACATTGTAACACCCCAAAGTTCGGTAGTGCGTTCTACTGCTCCGGTGACCAGTGTTGTCCGGACAGCTAGGATGCCTAGAACTACACTTTGACATGAGGGAGGAGACATAAAATAATGAAATACAAGAAAAGAAAATACAAGAAAAACAAAGGAAAAATAATAGCAAAGAAAGGTAATCAAGTTAAGCAGTAGGAAACCTAACGATGGGTGATTGCCTTTGGGAAGTCACGGCGTGGACCGTTGACTAGTACTCAATGCGGGAACCACGGAAAACATTTTTTGGACCTAAATAGACCCTTATTGAAGAATAAATATCATTAGGAAGATCAAAGAAAAATTAAATAATTAGTACAAAGAAAAGTGAGAAATCGAAAAACAGACAAAACCCGGTGTTACCGAAAAATCGGGAATGCAACCCGAACAGGGGCATTATGGTCATTTGACATCCTGAATTGTCTTTTGACCTAAATATCCATTAAAAATAAATAATATTACACTTAGAAAATAAAATGAAAAATTAAATTGAGGGTACCTAATACAAATAGCCAAAATGGAGTGAAAAATGTGTAAATAAAACATGTAAGCTTATTATATAGTTATAATTGAGTGAGTGGGCCACTAAAGGAATATAATAGACACATAATGGGGCAGCTGTACTTCCATTATCCCAGCAGAAAGTTCATCTTCTCCATTTCCATAAAACTAGCCGAATTGAGAAGAAGAGAAGTCCACCATTAACGTTTCCTTAAAGCTTCATCTAACCCTTCCATTTCACCTTCAATCACTTAGGTCCCTTCATGAAAAATTGTCTACACATCACAAGGAAGAGTTTGATACCAAATTTAAGAAGTTTAATCAAGGTTTAGCAAGCTCCAACCATAAGGTAAGTTAGCATTTTTGAAGATAGCTTTATTAAATTTTGTGTGCATGTTATGGGTGTTGGATTTGTGAAGAAAATTTTTGAGTTTGAAGAGTTATTGTTGTGTTCATTTTGGACAGCCATGTAGTCATGTATTTGATGAGATAATTGTGCATATATTTGATGGGAAATTATGTTGGTTATGGTGATTTAATATCCTAGTAAAATATTTCATATGTATAAGGTGATTTTTGCACTTGGATGAAAATTGATGATTGTAGGACACTTTGGTATTGAGGAAGAATTTCGGCAGCTTGGGGATTCTTGAATAAATGTGTGTGTTCATGAAGGTGGTGGCAGAATATTGACATAGAAGTTTGATGGATATGTATATAGATTGATATTGTAAAGTGTATGTAAGATTTGTAATGGTTAGGTGTGTATGTGATTGTACTTAGAACTTATAAATGTGAATTATATTTGGTGTGTTGAGGATAATTGTAATCTGCCCAAAGTAATGTTAATGTAAAGTGGAATATGTTTTTGGTAATGTACCAAAACAGATTTGGTAGAGATGTAAACATATTGCAAGGTAAGTGTGTGATTGATGTGTGTTTAAGCAAGGTAACTAAGGGCAGTGTACATTTTAGCCAATAAGTTTAAATGTGTAACCTCAATTGGTATGAGACCAATTGGAGGTGGAACTAGGCACAAAATGTGCCAACTTTCATAGAGAAAGCATACCAAAATTCTGCTTGCAAGGTGACCTAAGAAAATGACCAATTCGGATTAGGTACAATTAGGACCTGAAAAATGACCAATTGGGCAGCAGTGAGTGTTTAGGCCATAACTCACTCAAAACATGTCCAATTGAAATGAAATTTTAAACATGAATAGTTAAGACCCATACCTACAAGTCTTATGAAGACACCAAAACCCAGAAATGACCAGAAGCAAGTCAAAAAGCTTGCACAAGTTCGGGTCCAAAAACTGGCCGAACCAAAGTTGACTAAATTGACCTAAAATTGACCTAATTTGATGCCATTTGACCAGCAATAGTATAATGACCATAACTTGGTCTAATTAACTCGGATTGACCTGAAATTTTTCCCCGCGTGCAATAAGACATAGATCTACAAGTTTGTAGTTTTGACCGAAACCCGAAAAGTGAGGGAACTAGATCATCCGGCTAGGTCAAACTAGTATCCCGAAATCCAGCAATTTGCAATGAAATGCAAGAAAACGCAATATACATAGAATTGAGTTTGGTAACACGCACCAACCCTAAAACCCTATCGAATGTGACATATAAAGGACACTAAAACCTAATTTACCTAGAAAACATCGAGGGTCGGTATATTAGGTGATTAAGCAAATAAAGGTATTCAGTGAATTGTTTATCGAACATTATCGTTAGAGGCAAATTAATTTAGCACTGAAACACTTCAAATTGTGTTTCTCAGTTAACCAGGACTCAGCAAAAGGGAAAGAAATACTGAGTCAAGACCAGGGGACAAATATCAGAGGTTTGTGCACAACAACTATTTCTTTTGAATTATTTTCAATTGAAATAAATATTGACTATTTGTATATTATTGTTTTAAATTGTGGAAATGTATTTGAATGAATATTTATTGCTTGAAAAGCATTGTAAATGATTTGAAACTGTGAGAAATTGTTTGAATGACATTGATGGATACTTATTGATTTAAAAGCATTGGAAAAGGTTTGAAACAAAATCTATCATGTATATTGATAGTATTCCTCATTAGCTTGTCTAGTGGAGCAATTGAATTCCCTCTCTGGTGAAGTGTTGAGGTGTGTGCCTGTTGAGGAAGAATTGGATGAGTACTCATATTTTTGCTAGCTAGCTATGTTATTCCTCATTAGTCATCGACTTTTGGGACGAATTGAATACCTCATTAGCCATTGGCTTTTGGGATGAATTGAACTATGGATCATGATTAAGCTGTGTGTGATTTATTGATATGTATTGTGAGATTGTGAAATGGATTTAAACTCTCATTGACATATACTGTCTTTTGAATTCAAACATGATCTAACTTATGAAAATTATTGTGATATTGACAAATGGAGTTTAAATTCTTATGGACAATTACTGTCTTGAAATTGACTATGGTTTTAAGTATCCACTATTGATATGATTTATGAATTGTGATTTAAATTGTATTTGGTTAATGTTGTGCCCCACTGAGACATTGTCTCAGCGATAGCTTTATTCTTTGTCGCAGTAGAGAGCAGACAGGCGTGAGACTAGGCTGCATATACCTCCAGTAAGAGATTTTTGGGTATAGTGAGTATACCACATTTGGCATTTTGTACTGTAATGTATGACACTGTATGTACATTTTGTTTTTGATTTTGAGCAGTTGTAAATTCAAATTGTAACTTGAAGTTGTAAATTAATTATGAGTTATTTGACTTGTGAAAATTGTATTATATTTCTTTTTCTCAGACTTTGAAAAATTTCTATGGAATTGAGTTAATAAATTGTTGTGTTGAGAAATGTATTGGAGTTGAGATTTGGAAAATTATTGAAGTGTCTTTTACAGGTTTTCTGAAGAACTGTTTTATCCAAAATACAGATGGCACTCTGCCAAAATTTTTACAGAAATTCCAAATAAATCAAATGAGTTAATTGTTTCACTTCAGTTCACCAAAGTTTTTAATACCTGTAAATAGTGCTCACCACTGTAAAATAAGTAAGAAAAGTTTTTAAAATCCCTTGTAGTGTATTTAATGGGTTATCAATAGACGGAGTTGGTAATTCATTAGGTATACTACGGGATCATGTTATGCCTTACAGAGGGGTAAGGTGTGACATGTTTTAGTGGTATCAGAGCAAAGTTTTTAAACTCTGTTTTCACCTGTTACTTGAATGTTCTGTCTTCATAGTACAACTGCTCAATATCATTGTTTGATACATACAGTACATTACATTATAAAAATGCACTAACAGGAGGAAATCTCCTTGTGTTATTTGTTCAGGAGATCTTAAATCCTCGCATTGAATATGGAAGAGGGTGATCGTTCAGTCGATCAATCTATTGAGGTGAGGTGCAAGGGGATGCCCAGGCCTACATAATGTTAGTGGTTCAAAGACACCGGCCCTGCGATCTGCGATTTCTGCTCGATTCGCTCGTAGATGGCTGCAATGTTCCAACAAATGGTGGTAATGTGCCTACTCAAGTCCCAATACTGACACACGGTGGTACAACCACGATCTCCTCTGAGGCGAGATGACAAATTGATGAAGTATGGGGCTCTGAGTTTAAGGGACGATAGATCCTCTAGAAGGTGAACAATGGTTAGAGAGGATGGATAGGGTGTTCAAGAAGCTACATTGTGCGTAAGAGCTTAGATTTGAATACTCGGTGTCCTTACTATAGGGGATGCTTATGGTGGTGGAAAACCATTCCCCATAGTCCAGTAGAGCTGCCGGTGCTAACATGGAATGACTTCCTCAGGGAATACAGGCAGAAATATGTCCCTGATGCTTATGTAGACCAGAAGCTGCAAGAGTTCCTAAGTTTGAAATAGGGGAACAGATCAGTGGCTGAGTATGAAAGAGAATTTTCCTGCCTGAGCCATTATGCAGTAAGTTTGCTTGCTACCAGCGAGAGAGATGCAAGAGGTTTGAAAGCGGCTTGAAGCCAGATGTCAGTACAAGTGATCGGCTTCAAACACACTAACTTCTCTGAACTTGTTTCTCAAGCCCTAGAGTTGGAAAGAGTTGAGTTTGAGGCGCTCCGGAGAAAAAGAGATCGGAGAAGGCAGAGAAAGAGGAAAGTCGATGAAACGAGTTCCAGTGGTCATACTGGGAAGAGGAAAAACTATGGGGGACATGGCAGAGGTGACAAGAAATCTGGTAGGGAAAGATATTCAGGACAGAGACCTCCCCTATCTGGTCAGCAGAGTACCAGAGGTTCCTACCCTCCCCGCCAATGTGAAACTTGTGGAAAAAATCATGGTGGGATATGCTATAAGGCTATTGGAGCTGTTATAAGCTGTGGAGGCACGGGACACTTTGCCAGACTGCACGATGTCGCAGAGTTGGACCACCTCCTACTCTGCAGAAGGGTCGATTCGAGCCACTGTCACGAAGTTCACAACCACCCAGAGGTAGAGGCGAGGGTAGAGGTAACCCAGTAGCCAAGGCACGATAAAACATTGAGCAAGATAGTGCTCCAGTCAGAGTCTATTCCATGAGACAGAGGGAAGAGGCCGAGACATCTGATGTTGTGGCTGGTACCTTCTCAACTTTTAACCAAAATGTATTTGTGTTATTTGATCCGGGTTCTACCCATTCTTATATGAGTGCTAGCATCATTGATTGCATTGCTGTTCCATGTACAAAAATGGACTTTGAGGTGCTAGTAACAAGTCCACTAGGACAGGAAGTCAGAGTTAATAGAATGTATAGAGATTGTCCTTTAGTGATCCAAGGACACACTTTCCTGTCTGATTTCATTGAAATGCCCTTCAGAGATTATGATATCATCTTGGGCATGGATTGGTTAGCTAGGCATCATGCCATGATTGATCAGTAAGTGAAGACAGTCACTTTTGGCCTTCCTCGATCTGATGATGTGGTGATACAAGGGGAGAGGCAGTTATTGCCATCAAACATCATTTCGGCTGCACTAGCCAGAAAAATGATCAGAAAGGGGTGTGAAGCCTACTTGGCACATGTGATAGACACCCAAGTGGGGAGTCCAGCGTTGAAGGACATCTCTATAGTACATGACTTTCCAGATGTGTTTCCTGATGAATTGCCAGGATTACCTCCGGAAAGAGAAGTGCAGTTTGAAATTAATGTTATGCCTGGTGTGGATCCAATCTCCATAACGCCATACAGAATGGCACCAGCAGAGTTGAAGGAGTTGAAGATACAATTGCAAGAACTACTTGAAAAGGGCTTCATCCGCCCTAGTGTGTCACCTTGGGGAGCACCAGTGTTGTTTGTTAAGAAGAAGGATGGTACTCTCCGCTTATGCATTGACTACCGGCAGTTGAATAAGGTGACAATAAAACGAATATCCATTGCCTCGCATTGATGATCTGTTTGATCGATTGAAGAAGTGCGGTGTATTCTCCAAAATTGATTTGCGATCTGGTTATTATCGATTGAAGGTGCAAGATGAGAGTATTCCAAAAACTGATTTCAGAACTCGTTATGGCCACTATAAGTTTATAGTAATTCCATTCGGGTTAGCAAATGCTCCATATGCTTTTATGGATCTGATGAACACTATCTTCAGACCATATCTTGATCAATTTGTGGTGGTGTTTATTGATGACATTTTGATATATTCAAGGAATGCAGAGGAGCATGACAGACATCTGCGGATTGTACTGCAGACTTTAAGGGAGAAATAACTATACGCCAAATTGTCGAAATGTGAATTTTGGCTGAAAGAAATCTCCTTTTTGGGACATGTTGTGTCAGCTGAAGGGATCAAGGTAGATTCCAGCAAGGTAGAAGCTATCCTTAATTGGAAGCCGCCAGAACATCACGTAAATTCGCGATTTTAGGTCTAGCTGGATATTACCGTCGGTTTGTGAAGGGGTTTTCTATGTTATCTTCTCCATTGACCAAAGCGCCGGAAAGATGTAAAATTTCAGTGGACAGATAAATGTCAGCAGAGTTTTGATGAGTTGAAGAGGTGTTTGACTGAAGCTCCAGTCCTCACTTTACCTACTCCGGGTAAAGAATACATAGTTTATAGTGATGCTTCTCACATTGGGTTAGGTTGTGTACTGATGCAAGATCGGAATGTCATTGCTTATGCATCACGCCAGCTGAAACCGCATGAGAGGAACTACCCAATACATGATCTGGAGTTAGCAGCTATTATTTTTGCTCTGAAGATCTAGAGACACTATTTGTATGGGGAGAAATGCTACATTTACACAGATCACAAGAGCTTGAAGTACTTAGGCACCCAGAAGGAATTGAATTTGAGGCAGAGGAGATGGTTAGAACTCATCAAAGATTATGATTGCTTAATAGACTATCAGCCAGGGAAAGCAAATGTGGTGGCTGACGCCTTAAGTCGCAAGACTATGGCAAATCTCAGAGTTTCTCCTATGTCCATGGTATGTGAATTGAAAGCACAGCATGCCAGTTTAGAGATTGATGATGAGGGACAGACAGTAGTTGCTTGGCATGTACAACCAGTGTTGATTGATCAGATCAAAATGGCTGCTCAGAGTGATGAAAAGTATCAGAAGCTACTGAAAGAAGTCCAACAGGGCAAGAAACCTGAATTCTCTGTGAGAGATGATGGTTTATTGCTACATCAGGGCAGAGTGTGCGTTCCTAGTGATGTGGAATTGAGACAAATCATTATGAAGGAAGCACATGAGTCTCCATTTGCTATGCACCCTGGTGGAACTAAAATGTACAGAAATTTGAAAGAGCATTCTTGGTGGATGGGCATGAAAGAGATATAGCTGAATTCGTTTCCAAATGCCTAACTTGTCGGCCAAGTAAAGCGGAACATCAAGTTCCAGTGGTTTGTTACATCCTTTGTCGATGCAGTGGAAATGGGAGCGAATAACTATGGATTTTGTTACAGGACTTCCAAGGACCACGAGTAGTCATGATGCGGTATGGGTTATAGTTGTGATTGACCAAGTCTGCTCACTTTTTGCCGATTCGGATGGACTATAGCACGGAAAGATTGGCGGATTGTACATATATGAGATTGTAAAAGCGCATGGAGTGCGAGTATCAATTGTGTCGACAGAGATCCTAGGTTCACTTCTAGATTAGGGTAGTCTTGAGAGCCCTAGGAACTAGATTGAACTTCAAAGACCTGACATTCCACCCAGACGGATGGCGATGCGAGAGGGTTATTCAGATATTGGAGGATATGCTACGGGCTTGTGTGATTGAATTTGAAGGTAGTTGGTATACACACTTGCCTTTGATTGAGTTTGCTTATAACAACGGCTACCAATCAAGCATTGGGATGCCTCCATATGAAGCTTTGTATGGTAGAAAGTGCAGAACTCCCTATGTTGGGATGAGGTAGGTGAAAGGAAGATGATTGGGCGAGAAATTGTTCAGTGAGAGGAAAAGATCAGATTGATTAGAGATAGACTCAAGGCTGCATCAGACCGTCAGAAGTCCTATGTTGATATGAAAAGAAGAGATATTGAGTACGCAGTGGGTGATAAGGTATTCCTCAAAGTTTCTCCTTGGAAGAGGATTATGAGATTTGGCAGAAAGGGGAAACTGAGTCCTCGTTTCATCGGACCATATGAAGTTCTGGAAAGAGTGGGTCCTTTGGCATATCGGTTGGCATTACCTCCAGAGCTAGCAAGGATACACAGTGTCTTCCATGTGTCCATGTTAAGGAAGTACAGATCTGACCTATCTCATGTACTATCAGTTGAAGAGATTGAAGTAAATCCAGACCTCTCATATGAGGAAGAACCCATAAAAATTCTGGCTTATGAGGTGAAGCAGCTGAGGAATAAACAGATACACCTAGTTAAAGTGCTGTGGAACCATCATTCAGGCCAGGAAACTACTTGGGAACGCGAAGAGGATATGAGGAGACAGCACCCACAGCTGTTCAGAGACTAATGCCAGGTAAAATTTCGAGACAAAATTTATTTTAAGGGGGAGAGAATTGTAACACCCCAAAGTTCGGTAGTGCGTTCTACTGCTCTGGTGACCAGTGTTGTCCGGACAGCTGGGATGCCTAGAACTACACTTTGACATGAGGGAGGAGACATAAAATAATGAAATACAAGAAAAGAAAATACAAGAAAAATAAAGGAAAAATAATAGCAAAGAAAGGTAATCAAGTTAAACGAAATGAAACCTAACGATGGGTGATCAGACTTGGGAAGTCACGGCGTGGACCGTTGACTAGCTCTCGATCATGGGAACCCTGGAAAACATTTTTAGGACTTAAATAGACCCTTACTGAAGAATAAATATCATTAGAAAGATCAAACAAAAATTAAATAATTAGTACAAAAAAAAGTGAGAAATCGAAAAACAGACAAAACCCGGTGTTACCGAAAAATCAGGAATGCAACCCGAACAGGGGCATTATGGTCATTTGACATCCCGAATTGTCTTTTGACCTAAGTTTCCATTAAAAATAAATAATATTACACTTAGAAAATAAAATGAAATATTAAATTGAGGGTACCTAATACAAATAGCCAAAATGGAGTGAAAAATGTGTAAATAAAACATGTAAGCTTATTATATAGTTATAATTGAGTGAGTGGGCCACTAAAGGAATATAATAGACACATAATGGGGCCGCTGTACTTCCATTATCCCAGCAGAAATTTCATCTTCTCCATTTCCATAAAACCAACCGAATTGAGAAGAAGAGAAGTCCACCATTGATGTTTCCTTAAAGCTTCATCTAACCCTTCCATTTCACCTTCAATCACTTAGGTCCCTTCATGAAAAATTGTCTACACATCACAAGGAAGAGTTTGAAACCAAATTTAAGAAGTTTAATCAAGGTTTAGCAAGCTCCAACCATAAGGTAAGTTAGCATTTTTGAAGATAGCTTTGTTAAATTTTGTGTGCATGTTATGGGTGTTGGATTTGTGAAGAAAATTTTTGAGTTTGAAGAGTTATTGTTGTGTTCATTTTGGACAGCCATGTAGTCATGTATTTGATGAGATAATTGTGCATATATTTGATGGGAAATTATGTTGGTTATGGTGATTTAATATCCTAGTAAAATATTTCATATGTATAAGGTGATTTTTGCACTTGGATGAAAATTGATGATTGTAGGACACTTTGGTATTGAGGAAGAATTTCGGCAGCTTGGGGATTCTTGAATAAATGTGTGTGTTCATGAAGGTGGTGGCAGAATATTGACATAGAAGTTTGATGGATATGTATATAGATTGATATTGTAAAGTGTATGTAAGATTTGTAATGGTTAGGTGTGTATGTGATTGTACTTAGAACTTGTAAATGTGAATTATATTTGGTGTGTTGAGGATAATTGTAATCTACCCAAAGTAATGTTAATGTAAAGTGGAATATGTTTTTGGTAATGTACCAAAACAGATTTAGTAGGGAAGTAAACATATTGCAAGGTAAGTGTGTGATTGATGTGTGTTTAAGCAAGGTAACTAAGGGCAGTGTACATTTTAGCCAATAAGTTTAAATGTGTAACCTCAATTGGTATGAGACCAATTGGAGGTGGAACTAGGCACAAAATGTGCCAACTTTCATTGAGAAAGCATACCAAAATTCTGCTTGCAAGGTGACCTAAGAAAATGACCAATTCGGATTAGGTACAATTAGGACCTGAAAAATGACCAATTGGGCAGCAGTGAGTATTTAGGCCATAACTCACTCAAAACAGGTCCAATTGACCTGAAATTTTAACCATGAATAGTTAATACCCATACCTACAAGTCTTATGAAGACACCAAAACCTAGAAATGAACAGAAGTAAGTCAAAAAGCTTGCACAAGTTGGGGTCCAAAAACTAGCCGAACCAAAGTTGACTAAATTGACCTAAAATTGACCTAATTTGATGCCATTTGACCAGTAATAGTATAATGACCATAAATTGGTCTACTTAACTCGGATTGACCTGAAATTTTGCCCGGCGTGCAATAAGACATAGATCTACAAGTTTGTAGTTTTGACCAAAACTCGAAAACCGAGGGAACTAGATCGTCTGGCTAGGTCAAACTAGTATCCCCAAATCCAGCAATTTGCAATGAAATGCAAGAAAACGCAATATACATAGAATTGAGTATGGTAACACGTACCAACCCTAAAACCCTATCGAATGTGACATATAAAGGACACTAAAACCTAATTTACCTAGAAAACATCGAGGGTCGGTATATTAGGTGATTAAGCAAATAAAGGTATTCAGTGAATTGTTTATCGAACATTATCGTTAAAGGCAAATTAATTTAGCACTGAAACACTTCAAATTGTGTTTCTCAGTTAACCAGGACTCAACAAAAGGGAAAGAAATACTGAGTCAAGACCAGGGGACAAATATCAGAGGTTTGTGCACAACAACTATTTCTTTTGAATTATTTTCAATTGAAATAAATATTGACTATTTGTATATTATTATTTTAAATTGTGGAAATGTATTTGAATGAATATTTATTGCTTGAAAAGCATTGTAAATGATTTGAAACTGTGAGAAATTGTTTGAATGACATTGATGGATACTTATTGATTTAAAAGCATTGGAAATGGTTTGAAACCACAGCTATCATGTATATTGATTGTATTCCTCATTAGCTTGTCTAGTGGGACGAATTGAATTCCCTCTCTGGCCGAAGTGTTGAGGTGTGTGCCTGTTGAGGACGAATTGGATGAGTACTCATATTTTTGCTAGCTAGCTATGTTATTTCTCATTAGTCATCGACTTTTGGGACGAATTGAATACCTCATTAGCCATTGGCTTTTGGGACGAATTGAACTATGGATCATGATTAAGCTGTGTGTGATTTATTGATATGTATTGTGAGATTGTGAAATGGATTTAAACTCTCATTGACATATACTGTCTTTTGAATTCAAACATTATCTAACTTATGAAAATTATTGTGATATTGACAAATGGAGTTTAAATTCTTATGGACAATTACTGTCTTAAAATTGACTATGGTTTTAAGTATCCACTATTGATATGATTTATGAATTGTGATTTAAATTGTATTTGGTTAATGTTGTGCACCACTGAGACATTGTCTCAGCGATAGCTTTTTATTGCTGTCGCAGGTAGAGAGACAGACAGGGCAGCAGACTTGGCTGCATATACCTCCAGCAAGAGATTTTTGGGTATAGTGAGTATACTACATTTGGCATTTTGTACTGTAATGTATAACACTGTATGTACATTTTGTTTTTGGTTTTGAGAAGTTGTAAATTCAAATTGTACCTTGAAGTTGTAAATTAATTATGAGTTATTTGATTTGTGAAAATTGTATTATATTTCTTAATCTCAGACTTTAAAAAATTTCTATGGAATTGAGTTGATAAATTGTTGTGTTGAGAAATGTATTGGAGTTGAGATTTGGAAAATTATTGAAGTGTCTTTTACAGGTTTTCTGAAGAACTGTTTTATCCAAAATACAGATGGCACTCTGCCAAAATTTTTACAGAAATTCCAAATAAATCAAATGAGTTAATTGTTTCACTTCAGTTCACCAAAGTTTTTAATACCTGCAAATAGTGCTCACCACTGTAAAATAAGTAAGAAAAGTTTTTAAAATCCCTTGTAGTGTATTTAATGGGTTATTAATAGACGGAGTTGGTAATTCATTAGGTATATTACGGGATCATGTTATGCCTTACAGAGGGGTAGGGTGTGACATACATTCTCCATGAAAGACTTAGGGGAGGCAACCTATATTCTTGGGATTCGCATCTATAGAGATAGAGCGAAAAGAATAATTGGTTTATCCTAAAGTCTATACTTGGAAAAGGTGTTAAAGAGGTTTAACATGCTTAATTCCAAGAGAGGATTGTTACCAGTGAGACATAGTATCCATCTTTCTAAAGAGATGTCTCCAAAAACACCTGAAGAAAGAGATAAGATGGCCAGGATTCCATATGCTTCGGCTATTGGAAGTTTAATGTATGCAATGTTGTGTACTAGGCCGGATATCGCATATGCTGTTAATTTGACTAGCAGGTATCAATCCATTCCAGGTTTGGAACATCGATAGTCACAAGAATATCCTTAAGTACTTGAGAAGAACTAAGGATTTATTCTTGATTTATGGAGGTGGAGACTTGCAATTGGATGGTTATACTGATTCTGATTTCCAATCAGATATCGATGATAGAAAGTTTAACTCTGGATATGTGTTCATTTGTAATGGAGGTGCAGTCAGTTGGAAGAGTTCCAAACAGAGCACGACTACAGATTCCACTACAGAGGCTGAGTATATTGCTGCATCAGATGCTGCAAAGGAAGTTGTTTGGATAAGGAAGTTCGTGACATAACTTACAGTAGTTCCTTCCATTGAGTCAGCAGTTCCACTACACTGTGACAACAATGGAGCAATCATACAGGCTAAGGAACCAATGTCTCACCAGAAATCCAAACACATAGAAAGGCGTTACCACATTACCAGAGAAATAGTTGGGCGAGGCGATGTAGCCATGCAGAAAATAGCATCAGCTGAAAATCCAGCTGATCCATTCACTAAGCCTATGTCACAGACTCAGTTAGACCGACATCTTGAGAAGATAGTTCTAAGATATTGTAATGAATGGCTCTAGTGCTAGTGGGAGATTGTTAGTAGTATGCCCTAAAGCATATCATTTAGTATGTATCTTGTACATATTTTTATTAATAAAAGGCATTTCCACTTTTTCATTTATATAATATATTTATGTGTAATAGAAAAGGTCCATTGATATTTTGTTAGAAATATTATTCTTAAGTTGTTAAGAATATGAGTGACAATATTTCTAGTACAAAGTATCATAAATAGGTTCACAATCGAGGATACTTCATAATAAGACATGACTTATCCAGAAAGATTGTATTCATATTTGTTCCCAAGTTATTTATATGAGATATAAATAAGATGGAATGGTGAGTCTCATGCCATATAACAAACATGATAGGCACTTTTAAGTGATAAGTAGGCCGAACCAGTGACACTTATGTTAAGCACATGGAGTTTACTCTTGTCAATGTTTTGTCATAAATCATATCAGTGCATATAATCTTTAGATCTGAGATAGCACAGTTATCTTGTATATAGGTAGTTTGAGTTTGATACTGCTTTCATACTTGTACTATGTATGGGTATATGGGCATCTGTTGACTCCTACTAGTTATATATGGAGGTAGGTGTTGATCAAGATGGAATCTGTTCCTCTAAGTAAATAGAGATAAAATCCTATGTTCATTTAATTGTTCTTGATGTTTCAAGTTCCTAGCCAAGACAGATAGATTTATTCAGAAAAGAGTTTCTGATGAGAAAATCTTTTTAATCAAGAACTGGAATTAAAAGAGAACATAATATTCACAGCAAATGGAGTTTGACATAAACCATGACTCCAGCTTGAGTTGGGATTTTGTAACAGAGAGATTCTAGTGCATGGTAACATATGATTAATGGTTCATTTAAGGTAAACCTTATTACTAATTGGGTGGCCATGGCATGCTATGCTAGGTGTTAACCATGGTCTATGAGGTTCATAAAATGATTTAGAGAAATCATTTATGGTAAGAAAGAGTTCTGATGATATTAAGAGTTGATATCATGTCTCATTGCCAATTAGTGATGAGCCTAGTAAGTCACACACATACACAAGTTATCACCTATTTAAATATGATTTAATTAATTAATTAAAGAGTTTAATTGATTAATTAAATAGATTTGGTTTGCAATTAAATTGCAAAGTCCCTAGCATGACTTGAAACCAAATCTAGATTATTGGATTTATAGTATAAGTTAAATTTATATTTAAAGTGTTTAAATATGAATTTAATTAATGAGAAATTAATTTATAGAGATTAATTAATTAATTTATATTTGATATAAATTAGAAGAAGAAAAATAATTATTTTGGGTTAAGAACTCAAAATTAAGACACAGGGGCATTTTGGTCATTTTACAGTGTGACACGTGGCATCATGAGATGGTGACACATGGGATTACACATAAGCTTGCCAAATGTTTTTTAATCATGCAAGATGATTAAAATCAAGATTAAATATTGGTTTGACACTTGGCACAATGTGATTGGGTCACTTAAACCTAGAGCTAATCAAAGGGTGACATGTGGCAAGGGTTCAATGTGTTAACCTAGCTATATAAGTGTTGTTATGAAAAAGAAAAACAACCAGCAGCCACTCCTCTCCTTTGTCACACCATTTTAAGGCTCTCTATCTATTCTTCTTCATCTCTCATCAATTCAAAGAGATTGGCCATCAATCTCTTGAATTAAGAACACTAGAAATTGTTTCTAGTGTCCTGTTTACATCTCTAATCTCTTCAAAGGCAGAACTTGAATTTCTAATTAATAGAAAAAGCTTTAGAAGCTATTCAAGGGCTGCCATAGGTGTTCTTGGTGTGGAAAAACTAGAGGGACAACATTTGGTGTCTTGAAGACAAATCTCAAAGGCGCAGACACGCTGCAGTGCATCAAGAGGTTAGTGTAATCGTTCTTGATTTAATCTAGGGTTCTAAAATTAATCTGATTAATTTTAGAATCTTAAATGGCAAAAACAGATCAAAAAACATATTAAAAGAGTTTTAATATGTTGTTTATCATTGAAATCAAATAGATAAAAATAAATCTTGCATAATGCATGTGACCCTAGGTGAAAATTTTTGAATTCAATAGTATAAACTTGTGTTTTTCACGCTTCCGTTCCTTCAGATTCAAATGGCTATAACATGAGCTACAAAACTCCAAATGGAGTGATTCAAAAAGGAGAATAAATTTAAGACAATAAGGAACAATTTCTATGAAGACAACTTAGCCAAATTCTAACAGCAAAATGACTAATGGAACAGTGCAACATAGGAGACCAAAACTGAAAATTTGCAAATTTGCCTAAAAGACTTAAGTTTTGAGAAAACAACCAAAACCAAAAAATTAGGTAACCAAAATGTGGTATGTGAGTGAAATTAGAATTCCCATACCTATTAACCCTTAGAAAGTCAACAAATTGACTTGAATAGTGTCATGAATAGTAACCCCGAAATACAAATTTTAAAGAACGTCAAGTTTAGTATATTAAAGCTAGGTAAAAGTAAATTTGAATTTATTTTTGGATTTATGATAAGTTATGATCCTGAAACACTGTGAAACTGTGTGTTTCAGTGAAAAAGAATACTGGTAAATAACTCGAGGGATCGAGTCAAGGCCAAGAGGCGACTCGTATAAGGTTTATGCATAACATGAAATTTTTGTAAATTTTCTTCTACATATTATTTTGAATGAATTGAGCTATGAAATTGTGACATAATTGAATTGAAAAGTTTATTATGCTTTTGATTTAAATTGTTGAAAGACTAATTGTTTGTGTTTGAAATGACAATAAATGTTTAGTAAATAGTTAAGACAGTTTTGAAACTACAGTGTCATGACCACATATTTGAATATCTCACTAGCATGACTAGTGGGGGAAATCAGTTTCGAATTTTGATTCCTTCTCTGGCTGAAGTGTTGAGGTGTGTGCCAGGAAAAGAAGAAAAAGAATGGGTTCCCATATATTTGAGCTAGCTAGCCTTGTGTTGTGACTTCTCTTTAGCCTCTGGTTATTGAGATGATATTTGTTTCGAATGGCATGATATAACTATGTGTTTTTATGAAATTTGTTTTGAGACTTTTGAAATGAAATTGTTTGGATTAAAATCATATAAATCATGTTTTGAATTTATATTTCATGTTCAGTTTAATTTTTGAATAAATATGATTTAAATTCCGCATAAAGATTATTTTTGTATGTTGTGCACCACTGAGTCATAGTACTCAGCGATGGTTGTTATTATCGTCGCAGATATAGAGACTAGAGGAGCAGCAGAGTGAGTTGCTGAGGATTATGGAGCTACCTATTGTGAAGTTTATCGGGTATATTTTATGCCCTGATTGTAAAAACTATTTTGATGTATGTAAATGTATGTAATTGTATGGACATGTAAAATTGGTTATGAGCAGTTGTATAAAGTTTGTAATAAATTTTGGTTTGGATTTTTCTTAATATAAATCTTTGTAATGATGTATATAAATTGTTTTATCTTTAATGAAATATGAATGGAAGTATTTTGTTTTAATTGGAATGAAATTGATTAGTAGTATTTTGATGATTGTTGAATTTTGAAAATTGAGAAATGATATTGAAATTGGTTGGGATGGTTGTGGAATTGATGAAGTTGTTGAGATAAATTATTGGAAGTGCTTTTTATAGGTATTTAAAGAACTGTTTTCTCAAAATACAGATGGCACTCTTCTAAAATTTTTCTAAAAATTGAGGACAAATAAAAAGGGACAAAATTTTTACTAGTTTTAAAACTCTAATTAAATGTTCTAATACCTATTAGAAAATGTTCACCACTTATAAAAGTAAGAAAATTGTTTTAAAATCCCTTTTAGGGTACTTAATGAGTTATCAGTAGGCGAAGTTCGGTAGTTCATTAGGTATTCTACGGGATCATGTTATGCCTTACAGAGGGGTAAGGTGTGACAGCTGTAACAGTCCTCTTTGGACAATCTCTGATCTAATGCCCTGTAGACCCACACTAAAAGCAACCCCCAGTCACTCGCCAACATTCCCCCTTGTGCCACCTTTGGCAGTGTGGACAGGTCAAAGAGACTATTGGGGCTGGTCTCCTGAACACCGTCCCTAGAGAGCTGCTCTCTGATGGTATGGACTGGCCTTTCCTTAGTGTGAACTGAGATCTGGGTCTTTGGGACTGGCCCTGACCTTTTGGCTGACTTGTACTCTGAGCAGGAGGACCTCTGAACTTCTTACTAGGAGTAGAGGATGCACTGGTCTAACTTGGACATCTCTTCTGTTATCTCTCCCTTCTGCTCTACTCATTAATTCTGACTCTTTCTACTTTCAGTACAGCTTCAACGAATTTTGCAAAATCTGAAATCCCTAAAGCTGTTATCATAATCTTAATGTTATCATTCAATCCTTCTTTAAACCTTCTACACCTTTCAGCCTCTGTAAGGACTATCTCCCTTCCATACCGACTCAGTCTGATAAATTCTCTTTTATACTCTGCCACTGACAGTTGCCTCTGCCTCAGACTGATGAATTCCCTTCTCTTCTCCTCCAAGTACACATTATTAACATACTTTTTCCTGAACTCTGTGAGGAAGAATTCCCATGTTATCTGATCTGGCTGCACCTCCCTGGATACTATGTCCCAACACTGGTAGGCATCATCCTAAAGCAGGGACACAGTACCCTCCAGGTTCTGCTCTGAGGTGTAGTGGAGTTGTCTCAGTACTCATTCTTTTCTATCTAGCCAGTTCTTGGCTGTTAAAGGATCATCTTCTTTCTTACCCAAGAAATCCATAGCCCCATATTTTCTTATCTTCTCCAACTGGGACTTCTATGTTGGTGGCGGAGGTTGTGGTTGTGATTGTGATGGTGGGATAGCCCCCATCATCTGTCGATAAAATTCAATTATTTGCTGAAATAGAGCAAAATGAGGCTGTATAGATGCCTCTGGTGCTAGTGGAGCAGGTTCTCCCCTGTCTCCAACTTCCGCTATGGGCGAAACATGACTCTCCACCTCTTCCTCAACTTCTCTCTGCGATGTCGGGTCCATATCCTAACCAAAATAACAAAAAACAAATAAATCTACATTAGTGTCAACTCGACTCTTACAAATGCAATGCATGGTATAGACTCCATCTAAACCTAGAAACGCCTAAACTTTGCTCTAACACCACTAAATGTGACACCCCTTACCCATCTACAATGTAGCCAAGCAAGGCATGCCACACAGTATACTGGAGCACCCTATCTTATCGTATTTCAATTTAAGTTCTTAATTTGTTGATTAAAAAGCTTTTGAGTGAAACTCATAACATTTATGTCTTTTGTTGAAATATTGATTAATTTAGAAATTACGAAAATTTTACAAAAATTCTAGCAGAATTGTAACACCCTCCCGATAACCACTCCGTACATCCTACTGTTCCGGTGACCGGTGTCGGTCCGGACAGCTAGAATGTCCGGAAAAATATTTAAACTAAAGTCATGAACCATAATTAACTCAAATATTAATAAGAAAAATTTAGTAAAAATTTTAGAAATAAAATACAACCAAGTCAAACGAGCCGGTGCCCAAGCGATGGGTAACCAGAGGTAAGTTGCGGTTCTCGCAACGAGGAGCCCTATACCCGGGGGAAAAATTATAAAATAATTTTTGGGACTCCAGAGAAGGGTTATTGAGGTTCCCATGGCATTAGAATGCCAAGAAAATACTTAGAAAAAATTTTCAATCGGTACAGACAATTTTGACCCGTTAAGCCAAACGGAGGGCATTTTGGTCATTTCGCCTTCAGAGGTGATTTTTGGCCGACTTGTCCAGTTGAGTAAATAATTAATATGACATAAAATGTGAAGAAACATTACTAGAAATTAAATTGAACTTGAGTAGTGGAGGAAAGAAAAGAAAATGAGGAAAAGGGGCATTTATGACATCATGGTGATGTCATTAAGAAAATTTTGACCAATCACACTTAAGCCATTGTTTGACTAACTATTAAAAGAGATTAAAGAAGACCAAAATAACACAAATTGCAGCAGCTACCTCCCTCCCCAAAGGCCAGCCGAAACTGCCCTAGACACCTCCATGGATTTTTTTTTCAATCAAGCTCAATCTCTCCCTTTCTTACACCACTAAACCCTAACCCCTTTCATTAAACCTTGACCATATCACTTGGAGAAGCTCTTGGCAGCCAAGAAGAAGAAGTAAAGTGAGGTTTAGGGGCTTGGAAAATTCTGCCCATTCAAGGTTAGTGCACTTATACCCATTAAACTCTTTATTTCCATGATTTTGGACTTGAACTTAATAAGATTTGTAGTTTAAATGAACAAAAACCTATGAGTATGAACACTTGAATTTCGGCTGCCCTAGTAAAAGAATATGTAGGAATGTTTTTGATGAGCTTGAAGTGAATTAGAAACCATATTTGAAGTTATAAACATATGAGTAATGCCTTAGTAGCTAGCTAAGGTAAATGGCATAAATTATGAATTTGAATTAGGGTTTTGGGGAGTGAAAAATTGATTTGGCTTAGGAAATTGTTAGAGCACATTTTAATGGTCAATTAGTGACCATTTTAGGTATGTTGACCATAATTAGAACTGAAAAATGGTATGGCAAAGTCAAGGTATAAATCGCCTAGGGCGACATAGGGACTGAAAATTCAGTCCCTTTGTACTGCCATAACTTGGGCTGTGTTAGTCCAATTGGTGTTTGGCCAATTGGACATGAAACTAGGCTTATAATGGCACATTTTTACTGAAGAAACCATGCCCAAAAGACCAAAGCAAGAGGACCAAAACTTGGCCCCAATCCGAACCACAACTGATTCTGCGAATTGACCAAATGAACAAGAATCGCTCATTTGGCCATAACTCACTGTAGATTTGGTCAATTGATCTGAAATTTTTACAGCAACAAGTTAAGACATAGACAAACAACTTTCATAAGGAACCTACCCCAAATTATGGCCAGAACTTAACCTAAATGGCAGTGGCAGTCACTGTTCATGCACTGTAGATATGGTAATTTTCTGCAGAATGCACATCCGGCCAGCTTGGGATTTTGGACCATATCTAGAGCTACAAAACTCCAAATGGAGTGATTCAAAAAAGGAAATTCAACTAGACAAAATAAGGAACAACTTTCATGTTTTACATTTCTTCAAATTCCCACAGTAACAGTGTCCAATGGAACAGTGAAGTTATGGTACAAAATCTGAAAAATCTGCTCCTTTGGTTTAATGCTTAGAAATGGTATTAACACTTAATGCCAACAAGTTTTAAACACCAAATGTGGTATGTTGGGAGTGCCAAAGTCAATGTACACATTTTTATTCTAAAAGTCAACATTTTTGTTGACCAATGATGAATAGTGACACCAAAAATTTGAAATTCACAAATTGAAGAATTTAAAAGTTTCAAATGCCCTAGTATACCTAACAAGATTGGTTTGGATAGTTTGGCATGCCAATAGGGTTCAGTTAGCAGTACTGCACATGGCAATATGCCATTCCGTGATTTCATGGCTTTTAGCCATTCTGACTTTGTATTGAGACTTGGCCTTGTGCCTGATATTATTCTGACTTGTTAGTTACATTTGCCTGCACAGGAGATGCATATGTGACCGATGGTGTGTGGCGGCGAGGTACTAGGTACCCAGTGCCAGTTTACCCGTTATCCAGTCCAGTCGTCTAGTGTAGGTTACTTGGGGCAACCAAATGAATAAAAGTGAACAAAGTTAATGAAATAATGAATATACCAACACCAAACAAAGAAAGCATACACATTCTATATACATTTATTTTCTTGCTATTTTCTTTTATTATATTATTGCACCACTAAGCATTATTGCTTAGCGCATTGCTTTTGCCATGCGTAGGTACCGAGATCTGATCGTGAGCCCAGTGAGACCGCAGATCGGGTGAGTTCATCCTATAGATCTGCACAGTGTCCGTGTCACCTCACTACCTGCAGTGCATTGGTAGGGCACTAGGTGTCATTTTGTCATTTTGATATTTTGTAGCAGATTTTTACTTTCTCATATGTATTTGAACTCATGTAATATATTTTGATGTTCATGTAAATAATGAAAGTTATGATTATGAATGCAAAAATTTGAGCATGTATTTATTGCCTGTATATGAGAAATGGATGTTTGAGAAATGAAAAGATTATTGAGAATTGAAATTGAGAAATATTGTTGAGATTTTGGAATTTTGGAGTTTGAGATGATGAAATACAAATATTGGAAGTGTTTTTAACAGTTCAAGAAGCTTTTCTCCATTTTTAGCGGTACTCATGGATTTTCTTTAAAAATCTTCGGAACCTCAAATGAATAATGCTTTTGATAAATGGTTAAAATAAATCATATTTCATAAATTAACTTCAAAAGCATGATATAAATGAATTGAGGAATATTAGAGTGTGCCAGTACACCGTGTGGCATTACTTACTCGGTTATACTGTACACGGGTAAGGGGTGTCACATTTAGTGGTATCAGAGCACGGTTTAGGCGTTTCTGGGCCTAGATTGAGTCCATACCATGCATTGCATTTGTAAGAGTCGAGGTGACACTAACGCAGATCTGTTTATCTTTCTTATTTTGAATAGGATATGGATCCTTCATCTCAGAGAGCCGTTGAGGAGGAAGTGGAGAGTCATGCTCCACTGCAGCAGTGAGGCCCTGGGGCATGAGAGAATGCTCGCCCGGCTCAAGCGAGCTTGCTCGGCCTCCACAGCCATGTTCCAACAAATGGCCGACTTCTTTAAACAAATGGCAGGGTAATGCAGCACCACCACCACCACCGGCTCCACAGTAAATCACACTGGAAAGACTAAGGAAGTTTGGAGCTGTGGACTTCTATGGCAAGAGAGAAGATGACTCTGTTGCAGTCGAGAATTGGTTGAACAGAATAGTCAGAGTCCTAAAACAACTCCACTGCACTCCAGAGCAAAACACGGAAAGCGCCATCTCTTTCTTTGCAAGATGATGCATATGAGTGGTGGGACACTGTGTCCAGTGAAGTGCAGCCAGAAGCTGTAACTTGGGATTTCTTTCTTTCAGAATTTAAGAAGTATGTGGGTACTGTATACCTGGAAGAGAGAAGGAGAGAGTTCATTAATCTGAGGCGAGCGGTGGTCGGTGGGTCGAATACGAGAAGGAATTTGTCCGATTAAGCCGCTACGGAAGGGAGATAGTCCCCAATGAAGCTGAAAGGTGCAAGAGATTTGAAGAGGGACTGAATGACAATATCAAGATACAGCTCACTGCCTTGGGAATCACAGAATTTAGCAAGCTAGTGGAAGCAGCAATAAGGGTAGAAAAAGTGAGAATCAGTGAGCAGACTATAAGGGAGAGGCGAGAAGAGGACCGGTCGGTCTAGCTCGGCTCTGCATTTGGAAAGAAGTTCAAGGGTCCTCCTGCACAGAGTTCGGGTCAACCACATGGTCAGGGTCAGTCTCAGGGGCCCAGGCCACAGTTCACCCCTAGGAGAGGTCAGTCCACACCATCAGTGGGCAGCTCTCCAGGGATGGGGTTCAGGGGACCAGCCCCAACATCTTCTGCATGTCCACACTGCCTTAAATGGCACAAGGGGGAGTGTTGGAGAGTAACTGGTGCTTGCTTGAGGTGTGGGTCAACAGAGCATCAGTTGAAAAAACTGTCCACGCAGAACTACTATAGTTGCTCCAACACAAGCAGACAGACCTGCTCCTGCACCACCAAGGGGTAGAAGGTCTGGTAAATCCGAAGCTGTGGGACCATCTCAGAGGCCTGCATCTGAGCCAGAGAGGCGGATAATGTACCACCTGCCAGAAATTATGCCTTGAGAGCTCAGGAGGAGCAAGATGCCCCGGACGTCATCAGGGGTACGTTCTCCCTCTACAATACTCCTGTGCATGCATTGGTGGATCCAGGATCCACACATTCCTACATTTGCATCAACTTACCCGTAGAAAGGGGGATACTAGTAGGGGAGAGTGACCAAGACATTCTGGTCAATAATCCATTGGGCCACAGTAGTGGTGAATAAGGTATACAAAGGTTGCCCGTTAAGGATTCAAGGGTATGAATTCTGGCGGACTTGATTGAGTTGCCTTTCCATGAGTTTGACGTGATTTTGGGAATGGACGTTGTCACGTCATCGTGCAATAGTTGATTGCAAATCAAGAGAATTTCTTTGAAAACCCCGAGGGTAATGAGATCACGATTGTGGGGAAAGGACAGATTTCTTGTCCAATGTCATCTCAACCACGCTTGCAAGAAGAATGATGAGAAAAGGTCGTGAAGCCTACCTAGCACATGTGGTGGATACTAGCGTGCTAAGCCAAACTTGAGTGACATACCCACGGAGAGACTTCCTAAGTATTTCTGAAGAGTTGCACAGTTTGCCACCGTAAAGGGAAGTCGAATTTGCTATTGAGACAACGCCGGTATAGCACCCATTTCCATTGCTCCTTATAGGATGGCACCATCGAATTGAGGAGTTGAAAACTCAGGTTGCAAGAGTTGCTGGATAAGGGGTTCATACGCCCATGTGTCACCATGGGGAGCTCCAGTGCTGTTTGTGAAAAAGAAGGATGGGACTTTGAGGCTTTGTATTGATTACCGGCAGTTGAATAAAGTGACTGTGAAGAACAAATATCTGTTGCCTAGAATTGATGATCTGTTTGATCAGTTGAAGGGAGCAGGACTATTTTCTAAGATTGATCTCGCATCGTGGTATCATCACCGAGGGTGAAAGATGTAGATGTGCCCAAGATCGCATTCAGACCCGGTATGGGCATTATGAGTTTCTCGTGATGCCCTTTGGCCTAACAAATGCACCAAATGCGTTCATGGACCTTATGAACCGTATCTTCCATCCATACCTAGATGGGTTCGTAGTGGTTTTTATTGATGACATTCGGTGTACTCCAAGACCGTGGAAGAACATGATGAACATTTGAGGATTGTTCGCAAACTCATGGAAAAGAAGTCAGATGCTAAGTTGTCCAAGTGTGACTTTTGGCTGAATGAGATTGCATTCCTTGAACACATAGTGTCAGCTGATGGGATTAGGGTGGATCCCAAGAAAATAGAAGCGGTGATGGAATGGAAGCCTCCCAGGAATACAACCGAGGTCAGAAGCTTCTTGGGGCTAGCCGGGTATTACAGAAGATTTATGAAGGGATTTTCCTTAATAGCTGCTCCAATGACCAAGTTGTTACACAAGAATGTCAGATTTGACTGGAATGACAAGTGTCAGACCAGTTTTGAGAAGTTGAAGGCTATGTTGACAGAGGCACCCGTGTTAACACAAACGGTCGTCGAAAGGACTTCGTGGTCTACAGTGATGCCTCTCATAATGGGTTAGGGTGTGTACTGATGCAAGAGGGGAAGGTGGTCGCTTATGCTTCCAGACAGCTAAGACCACATGAACAGAACTACCCTACCCATGATCTAGAACTTGCAGCAATTATCTTCGCACTGAAGATATGGAGGCATTACTTTTATGGTAAAAAGTGCTACATTTACACAGACCACAAAAGCCTGAAATATTTGCCAACCCAGAAGGAGCTCAACCTTAGACAGAGGCGATGGATTGAGTTCCTAAAGGATTATGACTGTGTAATTGACTATCATCCTGGGAAGGCAAATGTAGTTGCTGATGCTTTGAGTAGAAAGTCCATCACAGCTTTGAGATCATTGAATGCCCGTCTAACCTTGATTCGAGATGGAGCTATTTTGGCTGAGTTGCAAGTGAGGCCAAACCTGCTACAGCAGATACTAGATGGGCAAAAGGCAGATGAAAAGTTAATGGCTATTATGAGCAAGATCTCAGAGGGAAAAGCAACTGACTATGGGGTGAAAGCTGATGGGTGTCTATACTACAAAGAAAGACTGTGTGTACCAGATGATGGGGAATTGAAAGCCAATATTCTAAAAGAGGCACACACTAGTGTATATGCTATGCACCTGTGAAGTACAAAGATATATCATGATCTCAAGCTTTGACATTGGTGGCTCAGTATGAAGAAAGACATAGCCGACTATGTGACTAAATGTTTGACATGTCAGCAAGTCAAGGCAGAACATCAAGTTCCATCGGGTTTCCTACAGCCGATACGCATACCTGAATGGAAATGGGATCGGGTCACCATGGATTTTGTAAGTGGTCTACCTCTCACCCTAAGAAACATGATGCAAGATGGGTGATAGTTGATAGATTGACAAAGTCAAGACACTTTCTCGCCGATTAGACCGACTACTCACTAGAGAGGTTAGCGTAATTGTATATCGCTGAGATAGTTAGATCGCATGGAATTCCACTTTCCATCATATCCGATCGAGACCCAAGGTTTACATCGAGATTTTGGAAGAAGTTGCATGAATCCTTGGGTACACAACTCCATTTCAAAGATGACTTTCCATCCTCGACGGATGGGCAATCTGAAAAGAGTAATCCAGGTAAATAATTGAAACCAATGAAATTGATACAAATATTGAATTGAAATGATAACAATAACGTGAAATACTTGTCAGGTCCTTGAGGATATGCTGAGGAGTTGTGTCATTGAGTTTGAGGGAAGTTGGGATAAATACCTCCCACTGGCAGAATTTGCATACAACAATAGCTACCAAGCTAGCATCCAAATGGCCCCGTATGAAGCGCTGTATGGGAGAAAATGTAGAACTCCAGCAGTCTTTGGACTGAATTGGGCGAAGACAAATCGGTAGGGCTGCACTGTGAAACAGCCGAGGAGAAGGTGTAATCAATCATAGCCAACTTGAAGGTTGCCTCGCATGCATGTAACTCCTATGCCGACCTGAAGAGAAAAGAAATAGAATATGGGGTTGGCGACAAAGTGTTCCTCAAGGTGTCACCATGGAAGAAGGTGTTGAGGTTTGGAAGAAAAGGTAAGTTGAGCCCTAGGTTCATTGGCCCATATGAAGTCATTGAACGTGTGGGTCCAGTGGCCTATAGGCTAGCTTTACCACCAGAGCTGGACAAGATCCACAATGTGTTCCACGTGTCTATGCTCAGAAGATACCGCTCAGATCCTTCACATGTCATCTCCAGAGAAGAAATTGAAATACAGCCGGATTTGACATACGAAGAAGAACCTCTACGGATCTTGGCTCGGGAAGTGAAAGAGTTGAGAAACAAGCAAATTCCATTGGTGAAAGTGCTTTGGAGGCACCACAACACCGAGGAGGCAACTTGGGAAAGTGAAGAGTCGATGAGGCAACAGTTCCCTCAACTGTTTGCATCAGGTAAATTTCGAGGACGAAATTTAAATTAGAGGGGAAGAGTTGTAACACCCTCCCGATAACCACTCCGTACATCCTACTGTTCCGGTGACCGGTGTCGGTCCGGACAGCTAGAATGTCCGGAAAAATATTTAAACTAAAGTCAGGAACCATAATTAACTCAAATATTAATAAGAAAAATTTAGTAAAAATTTTAGAAATAAAATACAACCAAGTCAAACGAGCCGGTGCCCAAGCGATGGGTAACCAGAGGTAAGTTGCGGTTCTCGCAACGAGGAGCCCTATACCCGGGGGAAAAATTATAAAATAATTTTTGGGACTCTAGAGAAGGGTTATTGAGGTTCCCATGGAATTAGAATGCCAAGAAAATACTTAGAAAAAATTTTCAATCGGTACAGACAATTTTGACCCGTTAAGCCAAACGGAGAGCATTTTGGTCATTTCGCCTTCAGAGGTGATTTTTGGCCGACTTGTCCAGTTGAGTAAATAATTAATATGACATAAAATGTGAAGAAACATTACTAGAAATTAAATTGAACTTGAGTAGTGGAGGAAAGAAAAGAAAATGAGGAAAAGGGGCATTTATGACATCATGGTGATGTCATTAAGAAAATTTTGACCAATCACACTTAAGCCATTGTTTGACTAACTATTAAAAGAGATTAAAGAAGACCAAAATAACACAAATTGCAGCAGCTACCTCCCTCCCCAAAGGCCAGCCGAAACTGCCCTAGACACCTCCATGGATTTTTTTTTCAATCAAGCTCAATCTCTCCCTTTCTTACACCACTAAACCCTAACCCCTTTCATTAAACCTTGACCATATCACTTGGAGAAGCTCTTGGTAGCCAAGAAGAAGAAGTAAAGTGAGGTTTAGGGGCTTAGAAAATTCTTCCCATTCAAGGTTAGTGCACTTATACCCATTAAACTCTTTATTTCCATGATTTTGGACTTGAACTTAGTAAGATTTGTAGTTTAAATGAACAAAAACCTATGAGTATGAACACTTGAATTTCGGCTGCCCTAGTAAAAGAATATGTAGGAATGTTTTTGATGAGCTTGAAGTGAATTAGAAACCATATTTGAAGTTATAAACATATGAGTAATGCCTTAGTAGCTAGCTAAGGTAAATGGCATAAATTATGAATTTGAATTAGGGTTTTGGGGAGTGAAAAATTGATTTGGCTTAGGAAATTGTTAGAGCACATTTTAATGGTCAATTAGTGACCATTTTAGGTATGTTGACCATAATTAGAACTGAAAAATGGTATGGCAAAGTCAAGGTATAAATCGCTCTAGACAAGAAAGATAGGACTGAAAATTCAGTCCCTTTGCACTGCCATAACTTGGGCTGTGTTAGTCCAATTGGTGTTTGGCCAATTGGACATGAAACTAGGCTTATAATGGCACATTTTTGCTGAAGAAACCATGCCCAAAAGACCAAAGCAAGAGGACCAAAACTTGGCCCCAATCCGAACCCCAAATCGATTTCAGAATTGACCAAATGAACAGTAAATGTTCATTTGGCCATAACTCACTGTAGATTTGGTCAATTGACCTGAAATTTTTACAGCAACAAGTAAGATATAGACAAACAACTTTCATGAAGGAACCTACCCCAAATTATGGCCAGAACTTAACCTAAATGGCAGTGGCAGTCACTGTTCATGCACTGTAGATATGGTAATTTTCTGCAGAATGCACATTCGGCCAGCTTGGGATTTTGGACCATATCTAGAGCTACAAAACTCCAAATGGAGTGATTCAAAAAAGGAAATTCAACTAGACAAAATAAGGAACAACTTTCATGTTTTACATTTCTTCAAATTCTACAGAATAAAGTGCCCAATGGAACAGTGAAGTTATGGTACAAAATCTGAAAAATCTGCTCCTTTGGTTTAATGCTTAGAAATGGTATTAACACTTAATGCCAACAAGTTTTAAACACCAAATGTGGTATGTTGGGAGTGCCAAAGTCAATGTACATATTTTTATTCTAAAAGTCAACATTTTTGTTGACCAATGATGAATAGTGACACCAAAAATTTGAAATTCACAAATTGAAGAATTTAAAAGTTTCAAATGCCCTAGTATACCTAACAAGATTGGTTTGGATAGTTTGGCATGCCCATAGGGTTCGATTAGCGATCGCACATGGCAATATGCCATTCCGTGATTTCATGGCTTTTAGCCATTCGACTTTGTATTGAGACTTGGCCTTGTGCTCGATATTATTTACGACTTATTAGCCGCTCGCTGCACACCGGAGATGCATATGTGACCGATGGTGTGACGGCCCGAGGTACTAGGTACCCAGTGCGGTTACATTATCCATCCGATGCCTAGTGTAGGTTACTTGGGGCAACCAAATGAATAAAAGTGAACAAAGTTAATGAAATAATGAATATACCAACACCAAACAAAGAAAGCATACACATTCTATATACATTTATTTTCTTGCTATTTTCTTTTATTATATTATTGCACCACTAAGCATTATTGCTTAGCGCGTTGCTTTTGCCACGCGTAGGTACTGGAGATCCTGATCGTGAGCCCAGTAGACCGCAGACTGGGTGAGTTCATCCTGTAGATCTGCACAGTGTCCGTGTCACCTCACTACCTGCAGTGCATTGGTAGGGCACTAGGTGTCATTTTGTCATTTTGATATTTTGTAGCAGATTTTTACTTTCTCATATGTATTTGAACTCATGTAATATATTTTGATGTTCATGTAAATAATGAAAGTTATGACTATGAATGCAAAAATTTGAGCATGTATTTATCGCTTGTATATGAGAAATGGATGTTTGAGAAATGAAAAGATTATTGAGAATTGAAATTGAGAAATATTGTTGAGATTTTGGAATTTTGGAGTTTGAGATGATGAAATACAAATATTGGAAGTGTTTTTAACAGGTTCCGAAGAACTGTTTTCTCCATTTTTAGCCGGTACTCCGCCGGATTTTCTTTAAAAATCTTCGGAACCTCAAATGAATAATGCTTTTGATAAATGGTTAAAATAAATCATATTTCATAAATTAACTTCAAAAGCATGATATAAATGAATTGAGGAATATTAGAGTGTGCCAGTACACCGTGTGGCATTACTTACTCGGGTATACTGTACACGGGTAAGGGGTGTCACATGAATGCCATCTATAAATTAGAAAAACAATTCTTCGAAATCTGTTAAAAACACTCCCAATATGTTCATCATATTCTCAACTCCAATAACCATCAATAAAATTTCAACAATTCTCAATGGTTCAACACAATTTCATACATCCCATTCATATCATAATAAAACTCAGTTTCATGGAGAAATACTCAAAATGTTATTTATTAACATAATTTACAACTAATTACACCAGTTTATAAGTACATGAGTTTATAATGTACATGGCAAAATGATAATCTGATTACAAAATCCAAAATACAAAATATCTAATGAAGCCTAGTGGCCTTACCAAAATGCATAGTAGTGGGGGTGACTCTAGACTCGATGTGGATCTAAATGCTCACCCAGTTTGAGGTCTGCTGGGCTCCCACTCAGTATCTCCAGTACCTATGTATGGCAAAAAGGGATGCGCTAAGCAATATAACTTAGTGGTGTCAATATAAAATAAAAATAAACTAAATTAATTAAATATGCAGAGATTGTAGTATTATTTTATGCAGAATGAATTCTTAGTAATTAATTGTAATATTATTCATTTAGTACTTTTTATGTTCATTATTTGGTTATAATTTATTAAAACTTATTTTTGATTGCCCAAGTAACCTATTCCAGTGACTGGACTAGATAAATGGGTAAACTTATACTCGGTACCAAGGACCTCGGGCCATCACACCATTGGTTATAAAGTGTCTACTAGGTGTGCAACAGAATGGCTAACAAGCCATAACCAGCATCGGGCACAAGGCCAAGTGTGTCAAGCATAGCAAAATGGCTATAGGCCATAATATTATAAAATGACATAAAATACCACAAATCATGAAATGGCATAAAGCCATATACAGTACTGCTATCGGAACCCTATTGGCATGCTAACCTATCCAAACTAATTATTCTAGGCATACTAGGGCACATTACAAAATTAATTATTTAATTCTTTGCACTTAATATTTGGTGATTACTATTTATCTTACTATTCATGCATAATTGTTGACTTTTTCTACATAATAGATATGTTAATTCTAATTGCACCAAAATCGTACATTTGGATTTTACACTTGTTGGCATTGATTGCTAATCTCAATTCAAAGTTCATTAAAAGTTATTTCAAATTTTTAGATTTTATGGCTAATGTTTACTGTTCCATTTGACCAATCTACAGTGGAATTTTGGCTAAACTTCCTTTATCAAAGTTGTTCCTTAATGTGTCTTCTTTAATTCCATTATTGAATCACTCTATTTAGAGTTTTTTTTTAGCTCAAGTTATTGTCTTTTAACTATAACTAGCTGGATTGGTACATTTCCAGATTTTCTGGGCAGAATTTGGTTCTGACAGTTTTTTTAATCTAAATTTGGCAAGCAATTTCAATGGGTTAAAGTCAGAATTTGAGTTTATGTTCTTCATGCAAGTTGCTCTACTTTGTCTAACCTTTCCATTGGTTCAAATATCAGGGCATTTGGACCTTCCTATAAAAAGTTATGGCCAATTGAACTAACACTGTTCATTTGGTCAATCTTCCACGTCTAGAATTGGTTACCCAGATTTGGTCAATTTTTAGGTCATCCTAAGTTGGTTTTCAGGGCAGGGTTTCTTCATCACAGTTGTTGCATTATGACCCTAGTTTCACCTCCAATCAGCCTTGAACCAATTAAACCTACACAAACCAAGTTATGGCTACCCAAACACACTGGACTCAAGTTTAGACCTGCTGAGACAATAGGGCAGCATACCAAATCCCTAATCTAATGCCATAATTTATTTCATTTTGTGGTCAAATCTTACCAAATGGTCAATAATTGACCATTAAAACATTCATTCACTAATACATGAGCCAAACCCTAATTTTACTCAAAACTCTAATTTCTGAAACATAACATTATGAGTCTATTTAATTCTTATAAATATGTCATTAATTCTACAATAGTCCAATTATCATTAAACTTGACCAAAACATGGCATTATGAGTTTATTTAATTCTCCAACTTGTTTCACCTCAATCTAAGTTATAAAACTCCAGTTATGAATTTTTCTTCTTCTTTTCTTCTTTCTTCTTTCTCCAACTTGTTAATCTTCAATTTTCTTCTTCTTTTCTTCTTTCTTTTCTTGCTCAAGCTTCTTCTCCAGTGAATTCAACAAGTTTTTATGGACTGATTTTGGAAAAGTTAGGGTTTAGTGGGAAAAACTCAAGCTTTGCCAAGCTTTAATGGTGGTTTTGGCAATGGAGGATAGTGAAATGGTGAGGTTGCCGAATTTGTGGGAGAGAAGAGCTTATTTTTTTTGTTTTAATTTTATGTATTTTAGGTCTTATTTTGTGTATTTGAATTGGTAAAAAATTGTGGGAAATTAAAAATTAATTTTGACATCATAATTGATGTCATCAACATGATATAAGAAAACTTTTTCTTTTCTCTTTTTTTTTTTTCATTTATTTTTCTTTAGTTCTTTAATTTAATTCTCAATTTTGAAATTTTCTTTTCTCTGATTTTATTGGACAGTTAGGTCAGGAGTTAGCTCTCGGGGTCAATTGACCAAATTGCCCCTCTCCAGTTCGATCCGGTTTGCAAATAATTCAATATTTCTTCCGGATCCCTGACCTAATTATTTGACCGACTTAACATTTCTTTTTTGTGATTTTCCCTTTTTCACTGTGTTCGTAATAGTCCTAGGGACTGCGGTGTCATATTTTATGGTTCGAAATTTGAGTTTAAATCGACTTCACAATCCTTCCCGAGAAGGTCACCCATCGCTGTGACTCTCGGCTCATTTAACTTCTTGTGTTCTGTTTTTCTTATTTATACTTAACTATTTAACAATTAATAATTATTTGTATTTAGGGCTTATCTAGTTGTCTTAGATGTAGTTTTAATCCCCTTAATTATCCGGACCGACACCGGTCACCGGAATAGTGAAATATACCAGGCTATGCAAATAGGGGTGTTACAATTCTCCCCCCCTTAAAATAAATTTCGTCTCAAAATTTTACCTGGTATCAGTCTCTAAACAGCTGTGGGTGTTGTCTTCTCATGTTCGCCTCTCGTTCCCAAGTAGCTTCCTGGCCCAAATGATGGTTCAACAGCACTTTCACTAACGGTATCTGCTTCTTCCGTAGCTGTTTCACCTCATAAGCCAGAATCTCTATGGGTTTTTCTTCATATGTGAGGTTTGGATTTACTTCAATTTCTTCTACTGGTAGTACATGAGATGGGTTTGATTGATACCTCCTCAAGATAGACACATGAAAGACATTATGTATCTTTTCTAACTCTGGAGGTAGTGCCAAACGATATGCCAAAGGACCCACTCTTTCCAGAACCTCATATGGCCCAATGAAACGAGAATTCAGTTTCCCCTTTCTGCCAAATCTCATAATTCTCTTCCAAGGAGAAACCTTGAGGAATACTTTCTCACCCACTGCATACTCAATATCCCTTCTCTTTAAATCAATGTTGGACTTCTGACGGTCTAATGCAGTCTTAAGTCGATCTCTGATCACCCTGATCTTCTCCTCAGTTTGTTAAACAATTTTGGGTCCAATCATCTTTCTTTCACCCACGTCATCCCAACACAATGGGGTTCTACATTTTCTGCCATACAAAGCTTCATATGGAGGCATTCCAATGCTTGATTGGTAGCTATTGTTGTAAGCAAACTCAATCAAAGGCAAGTGTGTGTACCAACTGCCCTAAAATTCAATTACATAAGCCCGTAGCATGTCCTCCAAGATCTGAATTACCCTTTCGGACTGGCCATCTATCTGTGGGTGGAATGCAGTACTGAAGTTCAATCTAGTTCCTAGGGCTCTCTGAAGACTACCCTAGAATCTAGAAGTGAATCTAGGATCTCTGTCTGATACGATGGATACTGGCACTCCATGCAGTCTCACAATCTCATCTATATACAACTTGGCCAATCTTTCTAAACTGTAGTCCATCCGAACTGGCAGAAAATGAGCAGACTTAGTCAGTCTATCAACAATGACCTATACTGCATCATGACTCTTCTGTGTCCTCGGAAGTCCCATCACAAAATCCACTGTTATTCTCTCCCATTTCCATTCTGGTACTGGTAGTGGATGTAACAACCCAGCGGGTACTTGATGCTCTACCTTTAATTGCTGACAAGTTAGGCCTTTGGAAACAAACTCTGCCACATCTCTTTTCATACCCATCCACCAGTAATGCTCCTTTAGCCCTCTATACATTTTTGTGCCACCAGGGTGCATGACAAAAGGAGACTCATGTGCTTCCTTTAAGATGATCTTCCTCAAATCAACATCATTAGGAACACACATTCTACCCTGGTGTAGCAATAGGCCATTATCTCTTATTGAGAATTCTAGTTTCTTGCCCTGCTGGACTTCTTCCAATAGCTTCTGATACCTTTCATCATTCTGAACAGCCATTCTGATCTAATCAATCAACACTAACTGTACATGCCATGCAACTGCTGTCTGCCCCTCATCATTAATCTCTAAGCTGGCATGTAATGATTTCAACTCATGTACCATAGACAAAGGAGTAACCCGTAGACTTGCCATAGTCTTGCGACTTAAGGCATCAGCCACAACATTAGCTTTCCCTGGCTGATAGTCTATCAGATAATAATAGTCTTTTATTAACTCAAACCATCTCCTCTGTCTCAAATTCAGCTCTTTCTGGGTACCCAAATACTTCAAACTCTTATGATCTGTGTAGATGTAGCACTTCTCCCCATACAAATAGTGTCTCCAGATCTTAAGAGCGAACACTATAGCTGCAAGCTCCAAGTCATGTGTCGGATAGTTCCTCTCATGCGGTTTCAGTTGGTGTGATTCATAGGCAATGACATTTTGATCTTGCATCAATACATAGCCTAACCCATTGTGAGAAGCATCACTGTAAACTGTGTATTCTTTACCCAGGGTAGGTAAAGTCAGGACTGGAGCCTCAGTCAAACATTTCTTCAATTCATCAAAACTCTGTTCACATTTATCTGTCCACTAAAATTTTACATCTTTCCTAAGCAGCTTGGTCAGTGGAGATGCCAACATGGAGAATTCCTTCATAAATCTACGGTAGTATCCAGCTAAACCCAGAAAACTGGGAATCTCTGTGATATTTCTGAGTGGCCTCCAATTAAGGACAGCTTCAATCTTACTTGGATCTACCTTGATGCCCTCTACTGATACTACATGCCCCAAGAAAGATATTTCTTTCAGCCAAAATTCACATTTCGACAATTTGACATGTAGCTGTTTCTCCCTCAAAGTCTATAGTATAATCTGCAGATGTCTATCATGCTCTTCTGCACTCCTCGAATAGACCAATATATCATCTATGAATACCACAACAAATTGATCGAGGTATGGTCTGAAGATAGTGTTCATCAGATCCATAAAAGCAGCTGGAGCATTAGTTAACCCGAATGGCATGACTAAGAACTCATAATGGCCATAGCGGGTTCTGAAGGCAGTTTGAGGAATACTCTGCTCTTGTACATTCAGCTGATAATAAACTGATCTCAGGTCAATTTTGGAGAACACAGCTGCACCCCTCAACTGATCAGATAAGTCATCAATGCGGGGCAATGGATATCTATTCTTTATTATCACCTTATTCAACTACCGATAGTCAATACATAAGTGGAGAGTGCCATCCTTCTTCTTAACAAACAACACTGGCGCTCCCCAAGGTGACACACTAGGGCAGATAAAGCCCTTATCAAGCAATTCTTACAATTGCACTTTCAGCTCTTGCAATTCTACAGGTGCCATTCTATATGGCGTTATGGAGATTGGGTCCACACCAGGCATAACATCAATCTCAAACTGCACCTCTCCTTCTGGAGGTAATCCTGGCAATTCATCAGGAAACACTTCCGGAAAGTCACATACGATGGGATGTCCTCGATCTTTGGACTCCCCACTTGGGTGTCTATCACATGTGCCAAATATGCTTCACACCCCTTTCTGATCATCCTTCTGGCTAGTGCAGCCAAAATGATGTTTGATGGCAGTAAATGCCTCTCCCCATGTATTATCACATCACCGTACAAAGGGAGACCAAAAGTGACTGTCTTCAGTCTACAGTCAATCATGGCATGATGCCTGGCTAACCAATCCATGCCCAAGATGATATCATAATCTCTGAAGGGCATTTCAATTAAATTTGACAGAAAAACATGTCCTTAGATCACCAAAGGCAGTCTCTATATATTATGTTGACCCGAACCTCTTGTCCTAACGGACTAGTTACTAGCACTTCAAAACCCATTTGGACACATGGAACAGCTAGTGAACTGACTATGCTAGCACTAACATATGAGTGGGTTGAACCCGGATCAAACAACACAAATACTTCTTGATTAGAGATAGAGAATGTACTAGCTACAACATCAGAAGTCTCAGCCTCTTCTCGCTGTCTCATTGTGTAGACTCTGGCTGAAGCACTTCCTTGTGCCGACTGACCAACAGTACCCTGACTACCAGAAGCAGTGCCTCTACCTCTACCTCTTCCTCTGCCAACTGATTGTGAACCTCTGGGAGTAGGACTCTGAATAGATACTTCTGCAATCGTAGGAGCAAAACCATATTTAGGAGCACTAGTGCAGTCTTTAGCTAAATGGCCCTTGCCTCCACAGTTAAAGCAGGCTCCTGTAGCCCAATAGCATTCTCCCCCATGAATCTTGCCACAAGTCTCACAGGGGTGGGCAGGATATGAGCCCCTGCTCGACTACTGACCAGACTTAGGGGGGTGTCTGTCCAGAGAATCTGCCCCTTCCAAACCTTCCACCTCGACCTCTGCTAGGTCCACCAAATTTATTCTTCTTTCCAGAGGTACCACCAGAACTTGGCTCTACTAACTTTTCCCCCTTATCTTTTTCTGATTTCTCAGCTTTCTCTGATTTTTCTTTTACTAGGGTCGCTTTTGTTTCAATTCTCTCCAACTCAAGTGCTTGAGAAATGAGTTCTGAAAAATTACTATGTCTGAATCTCACTACTTGCATTCTCAAACTGGGCTTCAAACCTGTCTTAAATCTCTTGCACCTTGCCTTGCTAGTGGAAAGGAGACTCCCAGCATAGTGGTTTAAACGGGAGAACTCCCTCTCATATTCTGCCACTGTTCTGTTGCCTTGCTTTAGACTTAAAAATTCGTGCAATTTCTTATCAACATATGTATCTAGGACGTATTTCTATCTAAACTCTCTGATGAAGTCATCCCAGGTCAGTACTGGTGGTTCAGCCAAGCTGTGGAAGATGGTCTTCCACCAATCATACGCATCCCCTTGCAGTAGCGACACGGAGTATTCAAATTTTAGCTCATCTTGGCAGTGCAACTTCTTAAACACTCTGTCCATTCTCTCTAACCACCGCTCTGCCTCTAAAGGGTCTACTGTACCCTTGAATTCAGTAGCTCCATACTTTAATAACTTGTCATACTTTCTAGCTGGAGGTAGTGGTTGTACCACAGGTGTCTGGGTGGAGCTTGAGCCAGCATACCCCTAGCCATTTGTTGAAATATTGCTGCCATCTGCTGTGCAAACTGTGCAGGAAATTGTGGCATTTGCGGGGTTGGTGCTACTGATCCACTGATGTTTTGTAGAGCTGGGGCTTCCTCTTGTGCCTCAGCTTCAACAGATTGCTCAACTGAGCGATCCCCTTCTTCCATTTCAGTCTGTAGTTAAGGTATCTCCTGAACAAATAACACGAGGAAATTTCCCTCCGTTAGTTCATATTTATGATGTAATGCACTGTATGTAACAAATAAGGACATTGAACAATTTTACTTAACAAAGAAAAGACACAATTTCATAAGTTAAAACATACTTCAAAAATTTTGCTCTGATACCACTAAAATATGTTGCACCTTACCCCTCTGTAAGGCATAACATGATCCCATAGAATACCTAATGAACTACCTAACTTCACCTACCGATAACTCATTAAGTACCCTACAAGGGATTTTAAAATAATTTTCTTACTTTTATAAGTGGTGAGCATTTTCTAATAGGTATTAAAATCATTTATTCGAAGATTTAAAACTAGTTAAAATTTTTGTCTCATTTTATTTTTTTACAAATTTTATAGAAATTTCGGCAGAGTGCCGTCTGTATTTTGAGAAATAGCTCTTCAAATTCCTGTAAAAAGCACTTCCGATTATTTATTTCAACCACTTCTTCAAATTCACATAATTTGTCAATCTCTAAAAATTCAAATCCACAATTTCCAATATTCAACAATCATCAAACTACCATTTATCAATTTCATTCAATTTAAAACAAAATACTTCTATTCATATTTCATTAAAGATAAAAAAATTTATATACATCATTACAAAAATTTACCTTAAAAGAAATTCAAACTAAAATTTATTACAAACTTTATACAAGCTGCTCAAGACCAATTTTACATTTCCATACATTTACGTGCATTACATACATAAAAATAAATTTTTACAGTCAGGGTATAAATTATACCTGATAGCTTCAAAGCAGGCAGCTCCTCTGTCCTCAGCAGCTCACTCTGCTGCTCTTCTAGTCTCTATATCTGCGACAGCAATAACAGCCATCGCTGAGTACTAGGACTCAGTGGTGCACAACATACTAAAATAATCTTTATGCAGAGTTTAAATCATATCTATTCAAAAATTAGACTAAACATGAGAATTAAATACAAAACAGGAATTATGAGATTTTAATCCAAACAATTTCATTTCGAAGTATCAAAACCAATTTCATAAAACCCACAGTTATATCATGCCATTCGAAACAAATATAATCTCAATAGCCAGAGGCTAAAGAGAAGTCACATCACAAGGCTAGCTAGCTCAAATATATGGATATCCATTCAATTTCTTCTTCTACTGGCACACACCTCAACACTTCGGCCAGAGAAGGAATCAAAATTCAAAACTGATTACCCCTACTAGTCATGCTAGTGAGGTGTTCAAATATATGGTCATGTCACTGTGGTTTCAAAGCTTATCTTAACAATTTACTAAACATTTATGCCATCTCAAATATACCCAAATAACTTTTAACAATTTAAATCAAAAGCATAATAAACATTTCATCACCATCATGTTATTAGTAGTATGCCCTAGAGCATATCATTTAGTATGTATCTTGTACATATTTTATTAATAAATGGCATTTCCACTTTTCTGTTTATATAATATATTTATGTGTAATAGAAAAGGTCCATTGATATTTTGTTAGAAATATTATTCTTAAGTTGTTAAGAATATGAGTGACAATATTTCTAGCACGAAGTATCATAAATAGGTTCACAATCGAGGATACTTCATAATAAGGACATGACTTATCCAGAAAGATTGTATTCATGTTTGTTCCCAAGTTATTTATATGAGATATAAATAAGATGGAATGGTGAGTCTCATGCCATATAACAAACATGATAGGCACTTATAAATGATAAGTAGGTCAACTAGGTGACACTTATGACAAGCACATGGAGTTTACTCTTGTCAATGTTTTGTCATAAATCATATCAGTGCATATAATCTTTAGACCTGAGATAGCACAGTTATCTTGTATATAGGTAGTTTGAGTTTGATACTGCTTTCATACTTGTACTGTGTATGGGTATATGGGCATGTGTTGGCTCCTACTAGTTATATATGGAGGTAGGTGTTGATCAAGATGGAATCTGTTCCTCTAAGTAAATAGAGATAAAATCCTATGTTCATTTAATTGTTCTTGATGTTTCAAGTTCCTGGCCAGGACAGATAGATTTATTCAGAAAAGAATTTCTGATGAGAAAATCTGTTTAATCAAGAACTGGAATTAAAAGAGAACATAATATTCATAGCAAATGGAGTTTGGCATAAACCATGACTCCAGCTTGAGTTGGGATTTTATAACAGAGAGATTCTAGTGCATGGTAACATATGATTATAGGTTCATTTAAGGTAAACCTTATTACTAATTGGGTGGCTATGGCATGCTATGCTAGGTGTTAACCATGGTCTATGAGGTTCATAAAATGATTTAGAGAAATCATTTATGGTAAGAAAGAGTTCTGATGATATTAAGAGTTGATATCATGTCTCATTGCCAATTAGTGATGAGCTTAGTAAGTCACACACATACACAAGTTATCACCTAATTAAATATGATTTAATTAATTAATTAAAGAGTTTAATTGATTAATTAAATAGGTTTGGTTTGCAATTAGATTGCAAAGTCCCTAGCATGACTTGAAACCAAATCTAGATTATTGGATGTATAATATAAGTTAAATTTATATTTAAAGTGTTTAAATATGAATTTAATTAATAAGAAATTAATTAATAGAGATTACTTAATTAATTTATATTTGATATAAATTAATTAGAAGAAGAAAATAATTATTTTGGGTTAAGAACTCAAAATTAAGACACAGGGGCATTTTGGTCATTTTGCAGTGTGACACGTGGCACCATGAGATGGTGACACATGGCATAACACATAAGCTTGCCAAATGTTTTTTTAATCATGTAAGATGATTTAAATCAAAATTAAATATAGGTTTGACACTTGGCACAATGTGATTGGGTCACTTAAACCTAGAGCTAATCAAAGGGTGACATGTGGCAAGGGTTTAATGTGTTAAACTAGCTATTTAAGTGTTGTTATGAGAAAATAAAATACAACCAGCATCCACACTCCTTTGTCACGCCACTTTGAGGGTTTTTATCTCTTCTTCTTCATCTCTTATCAATTCAAAGAGATTAGCCACCAATCTCTTGAATTAAGAACACTAGAAATTGT
The DNA here is from genome assembly GCF_030052815.1 of Hevea brasiliensis. Classification (NCBI taxonomy): domain Eukaryota; kingdom Viridiplantae; phylum Streptophyta; class Magnoliopsida; order Malpighiales; family Euphorbiaceae; genus Hevea; species Hevea brasiliensis. The sequence goes on from NC_079494.1 coordinate 70,597,545, forward strand.
TTCTAGTGTCCTGTTTATATCTTTAATCTCTTAAAAGGCAAAACTTGATTTTCTAATTAATAGAAAAAGCTTTAGAAGCTATTCAAGGGCTGCCATAGGTGTTCTTGGTGTGGACAAGCTAGAGGGACAACATCTGGTGTCCTGAAGATGAATCTCAAAGGCGCAGACACGCTGCAGTGCATCAAGAGGTTAGTGTAATCGTTCTTGATTTAATCTAGGGTTCTAAAATTAATCTGATTAATTTTAAAATCTTAAATGGCAAATACAGATCCAAAAACATATTATATGTTGTTTATCATTGAAATCAAATAGATAAAAATAAATCTTGCATGATGCATGTGACCCTAGGTGAAAATTTTTGAATTCAATGGTATAAACTTGTGTTTTTCATGCTTCTGTTCCTTCAATTGGTATCAGAGTCACTATATTTGCCATTTAGATTGTTGATTATATGATTTAATTATGTGTTTGATCATGAGATCAAAAGTTCATTGCTGGTTGCAAAGCAAGTTGGTGGCATACTTGAAAAAATACCATCAATGGTGCGCATGGTTTGGCTTCCATGGGTGGTTTAAGGTTTGGCTTTTAATTCTGCAATTGTTGTATGATCTAAGGCCTATTCTTTGACTAATTAAAGTGTTTAATTAGTAGTTTTTATCACACAATTAAATTATGATTCAAATCAGAATTTTAAAAATTGTTTGAATGTAATTCAAATCTGAATTTTAAAAATTGTTTGAATGTGATTCAAATATGAATTTTTAAAGTTGTTTGAATCATATTTAAATCTGATTTTTTTCAAATTGATTGAATAAAATTCAGATCTGATTTTTTAAAAAATGTTTGAATGTGATTCAAATCTGATTTTTTAAAAAATGTTTGAATGTGATTCAAATCTGAATTTTTGAAGTTGTTTGAATGTGATTCAAATCTGAATTTTTAAATTTGTTTGAATGAGATTCAAATCTGAATTTTTAAATTTATTTGAATCATATTCAAATCTGGATTTTTAAGTTGAATATGAGATATTCAATTTAATTTAAGTATGTATGTTTTATTTAATTGTTAAATAGTGATATGCATGATGGATGATCATGGACTATAAAAGACCAATGTGATTGGATTTATTTCTTTTATGTTTCTTTGGATTGTAAATTAATTAATTTATTTTAATTTATTTTGGGCATGTATTATTAAGTTTGTAATAATTTTTGGGTTGTAATTTCATTTATTTAAGTTCTTGTAAATTCGCCTTGGTATGCCAAGGATTACTATGTAATATTGGATTGCAATAAGTTCAAGGAGATCAAGAGCATTGGTGAGACCAGTGGGAGGAATTCAAGATCGAGTGTTGATTATGTACTCCTTCAGCAACTCTTGTAAAATGAATGAATGAAATGCACCTAGGAATGCCCTGATTCAATTCTTGGTGGCTCAGAATTGAATCCCTTAGAAAGTCCATGATCATACCATATTTACTGCTTATCCATGAATGCATGAGATGTATGGAAATGTATGAATTTTAAAAATTGTTTGAATGTAATTCAAATCTGAATTTTAAAAATTGTTTGAATGTGATTCAAATATGAATTTTTAAAGTTGTTTAAATCATATTTAAATCTGATTTTTTCAAATTGATTGAATAAAATTCAGATCTGATTTTTTAAAAAATGTTTGAATGTGATTCAAATCTGATTTTTTAAAAAATGTTTGAATGTGATTCAAATCTGAATTTTTGAAGTTGTTTGAATGTGATTCAAATCTGAATTTTTAAATTTATTTGAATGAGATTTAAATCTGAATTTTTAAATTTATTTGAATCATATTCAAATCTGGATTTTTAAGTTGAATATGAGATATTCAATTTAATTTAAGTATGTATGTTTTATTTAATTGTTAAATAGTGATATGCATGATGGATGATCATGGACTATAAAAGACCAATGTGATTGGATTTATTTCTTTTATGTTTCTTTGGGATTGTAAATTAATTAATTTATTTTAATTTATTTTGGGCATGTATTATTAAGTTTGTAATAATTTTTGGGTTGTAATTTCATTTATTTAAGTTCTTGTAAATTCGCCTTGGTATGCCAAGGATTACTATGTAATATTAGATTGTAATAAGTTCAAGGAGGTCAAGAGCATTGGTGAGACCAGTGGGAGGAATTCAAGATCGAGTGTTGATTATGTACTCCTTCAGCAACTCTTGTAAAATGAATGAATGAAATGCACCTAGGAATGCCCTGATTCAATTCTTAGTGGCTCAGAATTGAATCCCTTAGAAAGTCCATGATCATACTATATTTACTGCTTATCCATGAATGCATGAGATGTATGGGAATGTATGCAATTATATGATATATGCATGCTAAATGGATAATGTGCAAAGTGAGACCTTAATAGTAAATAGAATGACCATAAAATCTTCCAAACAAATGATTAAGTTGGAAATGCTATAATTAAAGTAATTATAACATAGGCCCTCCATAGGGGCAATTATTTTAAGAAATTTTAAATAGTTGCATAAGATGCAATTTATTTAAGAGATTTTCTTAAAAATAATTGTTAAGCATGAGATGTTGTAAATATGTAAATGGTTTAGTGGCCAATATTGGATGTACCTGAGGACATTAAAATTATTTGCATAATTACTGGCTCAATGGGATCAACTTAACTAATGCAAGATAAGTCAATAATGGATGTACCTGAGATTTTGAGCATTAGGGGCTAGGTAAAGGATTGAACCTCACATGAGATGTGATGGGCAAGGAGTTGCTCACTTATAGTTTATTGTAATTCCAATAATGGATGTACCTGAGGATGATCAATAGAATTATAAGAATTCAATCACCCACTAGAAATCCATCCAACTAGGATTTCCATTTTCTACTTTGGAAGTGTAGGATTCGCTAAGTTAGTGGGAGGACCAATTTGATTAAAAGACCATAATCATTTTGGTTAATTACATGATACATTTACTAATTAATCTGGTTATTTTCTGCAGTTAATTTTCTGATAAAAATGGGCACAAAACAACCACCACCATCCAATATCCTTGCAAGCATACTTGATCACAACAGGTTGATAGGACCGAATCTGTCTGGCTAAGAAATTTGAAACTTGTCCTGAACCTTGAACATATAGGATATGTTCTAGATTCAAATGTTCCTAGTCCCTTACCTCCAGAGGCCACACAAGAGGAACATGAAACTTTGGACAAGTGGAAGGAGCATGATATGAGAGCTAAGTGTTACATGCTTGCTTCCATGAGTAATGAGTTACAGAAGCAACATGAGAACATGCAGAGTGCGAGTGAGATCCTCCTTCACCTGCAAGAGTTGTATGGTGAGCACAGCAGGAATGCTAGGTATGAGATATCTAGACAGCTATTCCGTATGAGGATGTCTGAGGGACAGAATGTTGGGGATCATGTCCATAAGATGATTCAGATGATTGAGCAATTGGAACATCTTGACTTCAACATGGATTTCCAACTACAGACGGATTTGATCCTTCAGTCCCTTTCTGAGTCTTTTGGGAATTTTGTGACAAATTTCCATATGACTAAACAGGAATGCAACTTAGCTGGTTTACTCAACATGCTGGTTATTGCCCAAAAGAATATGCCAGGCAATAAAGGAAAAGAGGTAGCTTTGGTTGCATCTTCTTCTACTGGAAAGTCCAACAAGAAGAAGGGCAATAAGAAAAAGAAACCTCATATTCCTGGTCCTTCCAAGAAAATAGCTAAACAGAAAAGAAAGACTAAAGCTGATGGTGGTAAAGGAAAGTGTTTCCACTGCCAAAAGGATGGGCATTGGAAAAGGAACTGCCCAGAGTATCTTGCTTCTCTGAAGGACAAGAAGGACACACCTTCGGAAGGTATGTCCATATCTTGTTATTTAGATTCTGATGATACTCATAGTTCATCTACAGCTTGGGTTTTAGATACTGGTGCCAGTTCTCACATTTCTAATGATATGCAGGAACTAGCAAATAGTAGCAGCTTGCGTTATCAAGATGTTAGAGTCCAGATTGGCAATGGCTCAACTGTTGAAGCTTTAGCCATAGGATCTAAATCTTTTTACATGTTTGGACATGTTTTGTGTTTGGATAATATTTTATATGTACCTGATGCTTTTAAGAACATCATTTCTATATCTAGTTTGACTAGAAATGGCTATGAATTTCAGTTCACTGATGATGTTTGCAATATTTATTTTGGAAATAAATATATTGGTTCGGGTTATATGAACGATGGTCTTTATTATTTGGATAATAATGACAAACACAAATTGAATGCAAGTGATCTAAAAGAATGCAATGCCATGGTGAAAACCAACTCAAGTTCAAAATATATTTGGCACTTAAGGTTATGTCATGTTGCAGAAGATAGGATTGCAAAACTGGAGAAAATGGGGATTCTATCCTCATTGGGCTCTGAGCCTACTCCAACTTGTGAATCTTGCCTTCAGGGCAAAATGACTAGATCACCCTTTGTTGGACAGGGGCTAAGAGCTGAAAATATTTTGGAGCTAATACATAGTGATGTATGTGGTCCATTTAAAGAAATGGCTAGAAGGGGGTTTTCATTATTTTATTACCTTTACTTATGATAAATCAAGGTTTGGGTATTTGTATTTGATGAAATACAAACATGAATCTTTTGAAAAGTTCAAAGAATTTAAATCTGAATTAGAAAATTAAATAGGAAAGAATATTAAAGCTCTTCGATCAGATCGTGGAGATGAATATTTGAGTACTGAATTTGATGAATACTTGAGAGAGCATGGCATTGTTTCTCAGCTGACTCCTCCAGGAACGCCACAGCTGAATGGTGTATCTGAAAGGAGAAATCGTATCCTATTGGATATGGTACGTAGTATGATGAGCTATACTAATATGCCAATCTCCTTTTGGGGATTTGCATTAGAATCAGCTTTGTATATTCTGAATAGGATTCCATCAAAATTAGTTTCTTCCACACCTTATGAGATATGGCATGGAAGAAAACCAAGTCTTAAGCATGTTAAGATTTGGGGTTGTCCAGCTTATTTCAAAAAGCTAAACACTGATAAATTGGAGACCAGATCAGAAAAAGGTCGATTTGTTGGATATCCAAAAGATAGTTTTGGATATTATTTTTATTTGCCTACTTCACAAAAGGTTGTGATAAGTAGAGGTGCCACATTTCTTGAACAATAGTTTGTTCAAGAAGGAGGCAAAGGAAGGCAAATAGAGTTAGAATTGGAGAATTTTGACCAACCAACAGATCAGATGGATATAGATCCATCTAGTCAACCAATACCCGTTGATGAAACATCTACAGCTGTTCCTCGTAGAACAACCAGGATATCTCACCCACCAGTGAGATATGGTTTTCTTCATGAAGAAGAACAAGAGTTGTCTACTCATGAAGAAGTAGATCATGGAGATGATCCACTTACCTATGAAGAAGCTATATCAGATATAGACTCTTCAAAATAGATTGATGCTATGATATCCGAGATTGATTCCATGTATAAGAATCAAGTTTGGGATCTTGTTGACCCACCTGAAGGTATTGTACCTATAGGGAACAAATGGGTTTTCAAGAAGAAAATTGGTTCTGATGGAAAGGTAGAGACCTATAAGACAAGGCTAGTAGCGAAAGGGTTTCGCCAAAGGAAAGGAATCGACTATGAGGAGACTTTCTCACCTGTTGCCATGCTTAAATCAATTAGGATTTTATTGGCAATAGCTGCGTACTATAATTATGAGATTTGGCAGATGGATGTCAAAACAACTTTTCTCAATGGATATATTGAAGAAAACATTTTCATGGAACAACCTAGGGGATTGGAATCCCAAGATAGTTCCAAGGTATGCAAGCTAAAGCGATCCATTTATGGGTTGAAACAAGCTTCGAGGAGTTGGAACATCCGTTTTAATGAAGCCATTAAATCCTTTGGTTTTATCAAAAATGAGGATGAGCCATGTGTATATAAGAAGGTTAGTGACAGTGCTATCACTTTCCTTGTCTTATATGTGGATGACATACTGTTGATGGGTAATGATACAGATATGTTGACGACTATAAAGGTATGGTTGTCAAATACATTCTCCATGAAAGACTTAGGGGAGGCAACCTATATTCTTGGGATTCGCATCTATAGAGATAGAGCGAAACGAATAATTGGTTTATCCCAAAGTCTATACTTGGAAAAGGTGTTAAAGAGGTTTAACATGCTTGATTCCAAGAGAGGATTGTTACCGGTGAGACATAGTATCCATCTTTCTAAAGAGATGTCTCCAAAGACACCTGAAGAAAGAGATAAGATGGCCAGGATTCCATATGCTTCGGCTATTGGAAGTTTAATGTATGCAATGTTGTGTACTAGGCCGGATATCGCATATGCTGTTAGTTTGACTAGCAGGTATCAATCCAATCCAGGTTTGGAACATCGATAGTCACAAGAATATTCTTAAGTACTTGAGAAGAACTAAGGATTTATTCTTGATTTATGGAGGGAGAGACTTGTAATTGGATGGTTATACTGATTCTGATTTCCAATCAGATATCGATGATAAAAAGTCTACCTCTGGATATGTGTTCATTTATAATGGAGGTGCAGTCAGTTGGAAGAGTTCCAAAAAGAGCACGACTGCAGATTCCACTACAGAAGCTGAGTATATTGCTGCATCAGATGCTGCAAAGGAAGCTGTTTGGATAAAAAAGTTCGTGACAGAACTTACAGTAGTTCCTTCCATTGAGTCAGCAGTTCCATTACACTGTGACAACAATGGAGTAGTCATACAGGCTAAGGAACTAAGGTCTCACCCAAAATCCAAACACATAGAAAGGCACTACCACATTATCAGAAATATAGTTGGGCAAGGCGATTTAGCCATGCAGAAAATAGCATCAGCTGAAAATCCAGCTGATCCATTCACTAAGCCTAAATCACAGACTCAGTTAGACCGACATCTTGAGAAGATAGGTCTAAGATATTGTAATGAATGGCTCTAGTGCTAATGGGAGATTGTTAGTAGTATGCCCTAGAGCATATCATTTAGTATGTATCTTGTACATATTTTATTAATAAATGGCATTTCCACTTTTCTGTTTATATAATATATTTATGTGTAATAGAAAAGGTCCATTGATATTTTGTTAGAAATATTATTCTTAAGTTGTTAAGAATATGAGTGACAATATTTCTAACACCAAGTATCATAAATAGGTTCACAATCGAGGATACTTCATAATAAGGACATGACTTATCCAGAAAGATTGTATTCATGTTTGTTCCCAAGTTATTTATATGAGATATAAATAAGATGGAATGGTGAGTCTCATGCCATATAACAAACATGATAGGCACTTATAAATGATAAGTAGGCTGAACCGGTGACACTTATGACAAGCACATGGAGTTTACTCTTGTCAATGTTTTGTCATAAAACATATCAGCATATAATCTTTAGACACGAGATAGCACAGTTATCTTGTATATAGGTAGTTTGAGTTTGATACTGTTTTCATACTTGTACTGTGTATGGGTATATGGGCATGTGTTGGCTCCTACTAGTTATATATGGAGGTAGGTGTTGATCAAGATGGAATCTGTTCCTCTAAGTAAATAGAGATAAAATCCTATGTTCATTTAATTGTTCTTGATGTTTCAAGTTCCTGGCCAGGACAGATAGATTTATTCAGAAAAGAGTTTCTGATGAGAAAATCTTTTTAATCAAGAACTGGAATTAAAAGAGAACATAATATTCATAGCAAATGGAGTTTGACATAAACCATGACTCCAGCTTGAGTTGGGATTTTGTAACAGAGAGATTCTAGTGCATGGTAACATATGATTATAGGTTCATTTAAGGTAAACCTTATTACTAATTGGGTGGCTATGGCATGCTATGCTAGGTGTTAACCATGGTCTATGAGGTTCATAAAATGATTTAGAGAAATCATTTATGGTAAGAAAGAGTTCTGATGATATTAAGAGTTGATATCATGTCTCATTGCCAATTAGTGATGAGCCTAGTAAGTCACACACATACACAAGTTATCACCTAATTAAATATGATTTAATTAATTAATTAAAGAGTTTAATTGATTAATTAAATAGGTTTGGTTTGCAATTAGATTGCAAAGTCCCTAGCATGACTTGAAACCAAATCTAGATTATTGGATGTATAATATAAGTTAAATTTATATTTAAAGTGTTTAAATATGAATTTAATTAATGATAAATTAATTAATAGAGATTAATTAATTAATCTATATTTGATATAAATTAATTAGAAGAAGAAAATAATTATTTTGGGTTAAGAACTCAAAATTAAGACACAGGGGCATTTTGGTCATTTTGCAGTGTGACACGTGGCACCATGAGATGGTGACACATGGCATAACACATAAGCTTGCCAAATGTTTTTTAATCATGTAAGATGATTAAAATCAAGATTAAATATAGGTTTGACACTTGGCACAATGTGATTGGGTCACTTAAACCTAGAGCTAATCAAAGGGTGACATGTGGCAAGGGTTTAATGTGTTAACCTAGCTATTTAAGTGTTGTTATGAGAAAATAAAATACAACCAGCAGCCACACTCCTTTGTCACGCCACTTTGAGGGTTTTTATCTCTTCTTCTTCATCTCTTATCAATTCAAAGAGATTAGCCATCAATCTCTTGAATTAAGAACACTAGAAATTGTTTCTAGTGTCCTGTTTACATCTTTAATCTCTTAAAAGGCAGAACTTGATTTTCTAATTAATAGAAAAAGCTTTAGAAGCTATTCAAGGGCTGCCATAGGTGTTCTTGGTGTGGACAAGCTAGAGGGACAACATATGGTGTCCTGAAGATGAATCTCAAAGGCGCAGACACGCTGCAGTGCATCAAGAGGTTAGTGTAATCGTTCTTGATTTAATCTAGGGTTCTAAAATTAATCTGATTAATTTTAAAATCTTAAATGGAAAATACAGATCCAAAAACATATTAAAAGAGTTTTAATATGTTGTTTATCATTGAAATCAAATAGATAAAAATAAATCTTACATGATGCATGTGACCCTAGGTGAAAATTTTTGAATTCAATGGTATAAACTTGTGTTTTTCACGCTTCCGTTCCTTCACATGTCACAATTCAATATTTCAAATTATTCAAAACAATATGCAGAAGATAATTTATAGAAATTATACGTTGTGCACAAACCTTATATGAGTCTCCTTTTTGGCCTTGACTTGACACTTTGGGTTCCTTCCCAGTATTCTTTTCCACTGAAACACACAGTTTCATAGTGTTTCAGCATCATAACTTAGCATAAATCCAAAAATAAATTTAAATTTACTTTTACCTAACTTTAATGTGCTAAACTTGACGTTCTTTAAAATTTGTGTTTCGGGTTACTATTCACAACACTATTCAAGTCAATTTGTTGACTTTCTAAGGCTTAATATGTATGGGAATTCCAACTTCACCCACATACTATATTTTGGTTACTAAATTTGTTGGTTTTGGTTGTTTACTCAAAATCTAAGTCTTTTAGGCAAATTTGCAAATTTTCAGTTTTGGTGTCTTAAGTTGCACTGTTCCATTGGTCATTTTTCTATTAGAATTTGGAAAAACTTTCTTCATAGAAAATGTTCCCTATTGTCTTAACTTTATTCTCCTTTTTGAATCACTCCATTTGGAGTTTTTTAGCTCAAGTTATAGCCATTTGAATCATGGCTGCCGGATTGGACCTAACCTAGATTTCTAGGCACCAAATTGGTTCTGGCAATTTTAGGTCACCAACTTTGGGTGGCCAAATGACTTGGTTAAGTGCATAATTTGGGTTTGTGTTCTCCATGAAAGTTTTAGTTCTATATCTCAGCTATCCACTGGTAAAATTTCAAGTCATTTTTACCTACCTAGCCCAAGTTATGGCCAAATGAACAAACACTATTCATTTGGTCATTTTTGTACAGGTCAGACTGCAAAAATCCAGATTTGGTCAATATGTTCACTAGGTTTTGGTCACTTTTTGAGCATGATTCTTGAATAAAAAATGTGTCATTTTGTGCCTATTTCATTCCCTATTGGCCTCATACCAATTGAACTTGTAAATTTTCATTTTTGGTCCCTAAAAAGGACCTTGGTTCTGCCGCCTGCATACTACCCACATTCAATCCGAATCTAAACCAAATTCTAACACTTCCAACATGCATCAATTGGTCAAAAATGACCATTTTCCATCTCAAACAAGGTCAAATACACCATTTGACCACTTCTCCAAATTTTTGTCTTCCAAACCCTAGGTGCCAAAACCCTAGCTACACCATTTTGAAATTTTATGCAATTTAAGTCATTATTCAACACTTGCCCATATATTTCAACTCAATTATGCTTTTTAATTCATCAAAACCATGAAATCTCTACTCCCTTAAGGCTGGCTGAAATTCACAATTGGTCCTCCAAAGATGTTTTCTTTTGATTTTTAAGTTGAGTTCTAGGTTAGTTAAGCTAAACACACAATCAATAAACTGAATTTTTCAACTTAAATTACTAACCACAACTTGGATGTTAATCTTCAATTTTCTTCTTCTTTTCTTCTTTCATTTCTTGCTCAAGCTTCTTCTCAAGTGAAGTCAATAAGTTTTTATGGACTAATTTTGGAAAAGTTAGGGTTTAGTGGGGAAAACTCAAGCTTTACCAAGCTTTAATGGTGGTTTTGGCAATGGAGGAGAGTGAAATGGTGAGGTTACCGAATTTGTGGGAGAGAAGAGCTGATTTTTTTTTGTTTTAATTTTATGTATTTTAGGTCTTATTTTGTGTATTTGAATTGGTAAAAAATTGTGGGAAATTAAAAATTAATTTTGACATCATAATTGATGTCATCAACATGATGTAAGAAAACTTTTTCTTTTCTCTTTTTTTTTTCATTTATTTTTCTTTAGTTCTTTAATTTAATTCTCGATTCTGAAATTTTTTTTTCTCTGATTTTATTGGACAGTTAGGTCAGGAGTTAGCTCTCGGGGTCAATTGACCAAATTACCCCTCGCCAGTTCGATCCAGTTTGTAAATAATTCAATATTTCTTCTGGATCCCTGACCTAATTATTTGACCGACTTAACATTTCTTTTTTGTGATTTTCTCTTTTCCACTGTGTTCACAATAGTCCTAAGGACTGTGGCGTCACATTTTACGGTTCAAAATTTGAGTTTAAATCGACTTCGCAATCCTTCCCGAGAAGGTCACCCATCGCTGTGACTCTCGGCTCATTTAACTTCTTGTGTTCTGTTTACTTATTTATACTTAACTATTTAACAATTACTAATTATTTATGTTTATGGATTATCTAGTTGTCTTAGATGTGGTTTTAATCCCTTTAATTATCTGAACCGACACCGGTCACTGAAATAGTAAAATATACCAGGCTATGTAAATAGGGGTGTTACATGCAGTTTGAGATTGATGTTATGCCTGGTGTGGACCCAATCTCTATAATACCATATAGAATGGCACCTACAGAATTGAAAGAGTTGAAAGTACAGTTGCAAGAGTTGCTTGACAAGGGCTTTATCCGCCCTAGTGTGTCACCTTGAGGAGCGCCAGTGTTATTTGTCAAGAAGAAAGATGGCACTCTCCGCTTATGTATTGACTATCGGCAGTTGAATAAGGTGACAATAAAGAATAGATATACATCGCCCCACATTGATGACTTGTTTGTTCAGTTGAGGGGTGTAGCTGCATTCTCCAAAATTGACCTGAGATCAGGTTATTATCAGCTGAAAGTACAAAAGCAGAGTATTCCTAAAACTGCCTTCAGAACCCGCTATGGCTATTATGAGTTCTTGGTCATGCCATTCGGGTTGACTAATGCTCCGACTGCTTTTATGGATCTGATGAACACTATCTTTAGACCATACCTTGACCAATTTGTTGTAGTATTCATAGATGATATATTGGTCTATTCGAGGAGTGCAAAAGAGCATGATAGACATCTGCAGATTGTACTATAGACTTTGAGGGAGAAACAGCTATATGCCAAATTATCGAAGTGTGAATTTTGGCTGAAAGAAATATCTTTCTTGGGGCATGTAGTATCGGTAGAGGGCATCAAGGTGGATCAAAGTGAGATAGAAGCTGTCCTTAATTAGAGGCCACCCAGAAATATCATGGAGATTCACAGTTTTCTGGGTTTAGCTGGATACTACCGTCAGTTTGTGAAGGGGTTCTCCATGTTGGCGTCTCCATTTACTAAGCTACTTTGAAAAGATGTGAAATTTCAGTGGATGGATAAATGCCAGTAGAGTTTTGATGAATTCAAAAGATGTTTGACTGAGGCTCCAGTCCTGACTTTACCTACTCCGGGTAAAGAATATACAGTTTACAGTGATGCTTCTCACAATGGATTAGGCTGCGTATTGATACAAGATCGAAATGTCATTGCCTATGCATCACGCCAGCTGAAACTGCATGAGAGGAATTATCCAACATATGACTTGGAGCTTGCAGCTATTGTATTTGCTCTTAAGATCTGGGGACACTATTTGTATGGGGAGAAGTGTTACATCTACACAGATCATAAGAGTTTGAAGTATTTAGGCACCTAGAAAGATTTGAATTTGAGACAGAGGAGATGGTTAGAGTTGATGAAAGACTATGATTGTCTGATAGACTATCAGCCAGGAAAAGCTAATATGGTGGCTGACGCCTTAAGTCGCAAGACTCCTTTATCTATGGTACATGAGTTGAGATCATTACATGCCAACTTAGAGATTAATGATGAGGGGCAGATAGCAGTTGCATGGCATGTACAGCCAGTGTTGATTGATCAGATCAGAATGGCTACTTAGAATGATGAAAGGTATCAGAAGCTGTTGGAAGAAGTCAGACAGGGCAAGAAACCAGAATTCTCAATAAGAGATGACGGTCTACTGCTACACCAGAGCAGAATGTGTGTTCCTAATGATGTTGATTTGAGAAAGATCATTTTGAAGGAAGCACATGAGTCTCCTTTTGCCATGCACCCTGGAGTCACAAAAATGTATAGAGGGCTAATGGAGCATTACTGGTGGATGGGTATGAAAAGAGATGTGACAGAATTTGTTTCAAAATGCCTAACTTGTCAGCAAGTGAAGGCAAAGCATCAAGTACCTGCTGGTTTGTTACATCCACTACTAGTACCAGAATGGCAATGGGAGAGAATAACAATGGATTTTGTGATGGGACTTCTGTAACACCCCTATGTTCGGTAGTGCGTTCTACTGTTCCGGTGACCAGTGTTGTCCGGACAGCTAGGATGCCTAGAACTACACTTTGATATGAGCGAGGAGACATAAAATAATGAAATACAAGAAAAACAAAGGAAAAATAATAGCAAAGAAATGTAACCAAGTTAAGCGAGTCGAGAACCCTAGCGATGGGTGACCGCAACGGGAAGTCACGGCGTGGACCGTTGACTAGCCCTGGACTGCGGGGAACCCTGGAAAACATTTTTAGGACTTAAATAGACCCTTATTGAAGAATAAATATCATTAGGAAGATCAAAAAAAAATTAAATAATTAGCACCAAGAAAAGTGAGAAATCGAAAAACAGACAAAACTCGGTGTTACCGAAAAATCAAGAATGCAACCCGAACAGGGGCATTATGGTCAATCGACATCCCAAATTGTCTTTTGACCTAAATGTCCATTAAAAATAAATAATATTACACTTAGAAAATAAAATGAAAAATTAATTTGGTGGTACCTAAAGTGAATAGCAAGAATTAAGGGTTTAATGTGGAATAAGTGGGAATTTAACTTATTAAATGATTAAATTGTGTGAGTGGGCCACTAATGAATAAACTAAAAGCAAAATGGGGCAGCTGTAATTCCATTACACCATCAGAAACTTCATCTTCTCCAAATCACCAAACCTTGCCGAAATGAAGAATTAAAAGACCTCCGTTGCCGTTTTCTCTCAAGCTCACCTAACCTCCTCATTTCACTTCCAATCATTAGGGCTCTTCATTAAAGATTGTCTACACATCATAAGGAAGAGCTTGATACCAAAATCAAGAAGTTTAATTAAGGTTTAGCAAGTTCCAACCATAGGTAAGTTTACATTTTTTAATATTGCTTTGTTAAACTTTGTGTACATGTTATGGGTGTTGGATTTGTGAAGAAAATTTTCAAGTTTGAGGAGTTATTGATATGTCCATTTTGGACAGCCATGGAGTTATGTATTTAATGATTTATTATTACATATATTTGATGTAAATTCATGTTGAGTAGAGGGATTTAATATCCTAGTAAGTTATTTCCATGAAAATGTGGTGATTGTGCACTTGAATTGGAGATTGACGAATTGTGGGAAACTTTGGTATTGTAAAATATTTCGGCAGCCTTGGGACACTTTGATAAATGTATGAGTTCATGAAGGTATTGGCAGAATATTGACATTGAGGATTGATGGATATGTATATAGATTGGTTGTGTAAAGTGTATGTAAGAATGAGTAATGTTTAGGTGTATATGTGATTGTACTTAGACTTTGTAAATTTGAGTTTTAATTGGTGTATTGAGGATAATTGTAATCTGCCCAAAGTGACTTTAAAGTGAAGTGGTATATGGTTTTGGTAATGTACCAAAATAGAATTGGTAAGGGAAGTGAACATATAGTAAGGTAAATGTGTCATTGATGTATGTTTAAGCAAGGTCATTAAGGGCAGTATGCATTTTAGCCTATAACTTTAAATGTGTAACTCCAATTGGTATGAGACCAATTGGAGGTGAAACTAGGCACAAAATGTGCCAACTTTCATTGAGAAAGCATACCAAAATTCTGCTTGCAAGGTAACATGAAAAATGACCAATTCGGATTAAGTGCAATTGAAACCTGAAAACTGACCAATTGGGCAGCAGTTAGTGTTTAGGCCATAACTCACTGAAAACAGGTCCAATTGACCTGAAATTTTAACCATGAATAGTTAAGACCCATACCTACAAGTCTTATGAAGACACCAAAACCCAGAAATGACCATAAGTAAGTCAAACAGCTTGCACAAGTTCGGGTCCAAAAACTGGCCGAACCAAAGTTGACCAAATTGACCTAAAATTGACCTAATTTGATGCCATTTGACCAGCAAAAGTATAATGACCATAACTTGGTCTACTTAACTCAGAATGACCTAAAATTTTTCCCCGCGTTCCATAAGATATAGATCTACAAGTTTGTAGTTTTAACCAAAACCCGAAAACCGAGGGAACTAGGTCGTCCGGCTAGGTCAAACTAGTATCTCGGAATCCAGCAAGTTGCATTAAAATGCACTAAACAATGAAATGAGTTTGGTAAAATGTACCAACCCTAAAACCCTATCGAATGTGACATATTAATGACACTAAAACCTAATTTACTTAAAAACGCATCGAGAGTCAGTATATTAGGTGATTGAGAAAATAATAGCCTTCAGTGAATTACTTATCGAACATTATAGTTAGAGACAGTTTAATTTAGTACTGAAACACTTCAAATTGTGTTTCTCAGTTACCAAAGACTCAGGAAAAGGGAAGGAAACACTGAGTCCAGACCGAGAGACAGTTATCAGAGGTTTGTGCACAACTAGTTTTCAACTGATTTTGCTCTGAATAATATTTCATATGATTAATTGTATGTTATTGTTTTAAATTTTGTTTGTGCACAACAACTATTTCTTTTGAATTTTTCAATTGAAATGAATTATGACTATTTGTATATTATTATTTTAAATTGTGAAAATGTGTTTGAATGAATATTTATCGCTTGAACAGCACTGTCACACCCTATCCCTCTGTAAGGCATAACATGATCCCGTAGTATACCTAATGAATTACCAACTCCATCTACTGATAATCCATTAAATATACTACAAGGGATTTTAAAAACTTTTCTTGCTTCTTTTACAGTGGTGAGCACTATTTACAGGTGTTAAAAACTTTTGAGAGCTGAAGTGATAGAACTAACATATTTGAATTATTTGGAATTTCTGTAAATTTTTTTTTTAGCAGAGTGCCATCTGTATTTTGGATAAAACAGTTCTTCAGAAAACCTGTAAAAAGGACTTCAATATTTTTCCAAATCTCAACTCCAACATATTTTCTCAACACAACATGTTTCTCGACTCAAATCCACAGTGATTTTTCAAAGACTGAGATAAAAGAAATATAATACAATTTTTACAAGTCAAAATAACTCATAATTTACTTTACAACTTGAATGTACAATTTTAATTTACAACTGCTCAAACCAAAACAATATGTACATACAGTGGTCATACATTACAGTACAAAATGCAAAAAGCGGTATACTCGTTATACCCAAAAAATCTCTCACTGGAGGTACTAGCAGCCTAGTCTGCTGCCCTGTCTGTCTGTCTACCTGGGACAGCAATAAAAAGCTATCACTGAGACAATGTCTCAGTGGTGCACAACATTAACCAAATAAAACTTTAAATCACAATTCATAAACCATATAAATAGTGGATACGTAAAACCATAGTTAAATTTAAGACAATGAATGTCATAAGGAATTTAAACTCCAATTCACAAATTATCAAATTTCATAATAACACAATTTAGTCAAATAATTTAAGAATACCGTATTGTCAATTCATACACAATTTGATCAAATTACTGAATAACACAGTGTTGCCGATCAATATCACAATTTGATCAAATAAATGAATAATATCGTTTTGCAAATCAATAACACAATTCGATCAAATAACTGAATAATATCGTTTTGCAAATCAATAACACAATTCGATCAAATAACTGAATAATATCGTTTTGCAAATCAATAACACAATTCGATCAAATAACTAAATAATATCGTTTTGCAAATCAATAACACAATTCGATCAAATAACTGAATAATATCATTTTGCAAATCAATAACACAATTCGATCAAATAACTGAATAATATCGTTTTGCAAATCAATAACACAATTCGATCAAATAACTGAATAATACAATGTTGCCAATCAATAACACAATTTAGGCCATGACACAATTCTTTTTCCACACATGCCGTGTTGTACACCACGACAAGACATACTCACCCCAATAATCGAAATCAATGAGGGAGGAAGCTAGCTATATAATGAGTACTCATCCATACTCACCTTAGACTGGGAAGTCAAAGAGGGAGGAACATATTCATACTCACCCCAGACTGATAAGTCAAAGAGGGAGGAATAATCACACTCACCCCATTAATGGAGGAGGAACATAATGTGATGTCATGCCAATTGTGAATCAAAACAATTCCAAACATTTTATTCAAATGATCCGAAGAATCCAATAAATTTCCAAAGTTATAATTTCATTCACAAAATGGCAACACAATTCGTAATTCACTTCAATTTCCACAAAAACCATTTACAGTGCTTTTCAATCAATAAGTATCCATCAAATACCATTCAAACAGTTTCTCACAGTTTCAAATCATTTACAATGCTTTTCAAGCAATAAATATCCATTCAAGTACATTTCCACAATTTAAAACAATAACATACAAGTAGTCATAATTTATTTCAATTGAAAATAATTCAAAAGAAATAGCCGTTGTGTACAAACCTCTGATGACTGTCTCCTGGTCTGGACTCAGTGTTTCCTTCCCTTTCCCTGAGCCTTTAGTAACTGAGAAACACAATTTGAAGTGTTTCAGTACTAAATTAAACTGTCTCTAACGATAATGTTCGATAAACAATTCACTGGATACCTTTATTTGCTTAATCAACCCATATATCGACCCTCGATGTTTTCTAGGTAAATTAGGTCTTAACGTTATTAATATGTCATATTCGATAGGGTTTTAGGGTCGGTACATTTTACCAAACTCATTTCCTTGTTTAGTGCATTTTAATGCAACTTGCTGGATTCCGGGATACTAGTTTGACCTAGCCGGACGACCTAGTTCCCTCGGTTTTCGAGTTTCGGTCAAAACTACAAACTTGTAGATCTATGTCTTATGGACCGCAGTGCAAAATTTTAGGTCATTGCGAGTTAAGTAGACCAAGTTATGGTCATTATACTATTGCTGGTCAAATGGTATCAAATTAGGTCAATTTTAGGTCAATTTGGTCAACTCTGGTTCGGCCAGTTTTTGGACCCGAACTTGTGCAATCTTTTTGACTTGCTTATGGTCATTTCTGGGCTTTGGTGTCTTCATAAGACTTGTAGGTATGGGTCTTAACTATTCATGGTTAAAATTTGAGGTCAATTGGACCTGTTTTGAGTGAGTTATGGCCTAAACACTCACTGCTGCCCAATTGGTCATTCTTCAGGTCCTAATTGCACCTAATCCGAATTGGTCATTTTATTATGTCACCTTGCAAGCAGAATTTTGGTATGCTTTCTCAATGAAAGTTGGCACATTTTGTGCCTATTTCCACCTTCAATTGGTCTCATACCAATTGAGGTTACACATTTAAAGTTATAAGCTAAAATGTATACTGCCTTTAGTTACCTTGCTTAAACATACATCAATGACACATTTACCTTGAAATATGTTTACTTCCCTACCAAATCTGTTTTGGTACATTACCAAAAACATATTCCACTTTACATTAACGTCACTTTGGGCAGATTGCAATTATTCTCAATACACCAATTAAAACTCACATTTACAAGTTCTAAGTACAATCACATACACACCTAACCATTACAAATTTTTACATATACTTACACAATCAATCTATACACATATCCATCAACTCTCAAGGTCAATATTCTGCCAATACTTTCATGAACATATACATTTATTCAAGAATCTCAAGGCTGCCGCAAACTTCCTCAACACCAAAGTATTCCACAATTCATCAATTTCCATCTAAATGCAAAAATCACCATATATATATATGGAATAATTTACTAGGATATTACATCACCATAACCAACATAATTCTCATCAAATATATGTACAAATACTTCATCAATACATGACTACATGGCTGTCCAAAATGGACATTTCAATAACTCTTCAAACTTAAAAATTTCCTTCACAAAACCAATACCCATAACATGTACACAAAGTTTAACAAAGCCATCTTCAAAAGTGTAAACTTACCTTATGGTTGAAACTTGCCAAACCTTGATTAAACTTCTTAAATTTGGTATCAAGCTCTTCCTTATGATGTGTAGACAAACTTTCATGAAGGAACCTAAGTGATTGGAGTTGAAATGAGGGGTTAGATGAAGCTTGCATGAAAACGTTAATGGAGGTTTTTCTTCTTCTTCAATTTGGCTAAGTTAAGGGAGTGAAGAAGATGAACATTTTGCTGGATATAGTGGGCTTACATCAGCACCATTATGTGTTTATTTTATTCCTTTAGTGGTCCACTTACTCTAATTAATTCATATTATAAGTTAAACTTTCACTTATTCCACATTAAACCCTTAATTCTCACTATTTACTTTAGGTACCACCAAATTAATTTTTCATTTTATTTTATAAATGTAATATTATTTATTTTTAATGGAAATTTAGGTCAAAAGACAATTCGGGATGTCAAATGACCATAATGCCCCTGTTCAGGTTACATTCCCGATTTTTCGGTAATATCGGGTTTTATCTGTTTTTCGATTTCTCACTTTT
The DNA here is from genome assembly GCF_030052815.1 of Hevea brasiliensis. Lineage (NCBI taxonomy): Eukaryota > Viridiplantae > Streptophyta > Magnoliopsida > Malpighiales > Euphorbiaceae > Hevea > Hevea brasiliensis. The sequence continues at coordinate 70,617,142 of NC_079494.1, forward strand.
CTTTGTACTAATTATTTAATTTTTCTTTGATCTTCCTAATGATATTTATTCTTCAATGAGGGTCTATTTAAGTCCCAAAAATGTTTTCCAGGGTTCCCCGCAGTCCAGGGCTAGTCAACGGTCCACACCGTGACTTCCCGGTGCGGTCACCCATCGCTAGGTTTTCCGGCTCGCTTAACTTGGTTACACTTCTTCGCTATTATTTTTCCTTTTTTTTTCTTGTATTTCCTTTTCTTGTATTTCATTATTTTATGTCTCCTCACTCATATTGAAGTGTGGTTCTAGGCATCCTAGCTGTCCGGACAAAGACCGGTCAGCAATGAGCGCACTATCGAACTTAGGGGTGTTACAATTCTCCCCCCCTTAAATAAATTTCGTCCACGAAATTTTACCCAATAGCTATCTTACAATAGTCATACGTTTATTTTCTCCTTTCTATATGATCGTATAATCTTCTTTTCCTCAAATTTGTATAAGACTTTTAACAATCTAATACAACGCTTAATTTGTTTGTATAACACCAATCTCCTCTTACTATTGTGCTGTCTAATATTTCGGTTCATGTTCCTTCTTGAATGACCCTTGAGGTCATGTTAGAATCATTCATCAGTCATTGGTCCTCTAACCATTCTAGTCCATAGTCTTCCTCACATTCGTAATATTTCTTTGTTATATATGAATCAACTGTTCAAATCTCTACTTCCATAACTCTTTTTATCTGTCAATATTCTATAACTTACTTCTTTTTGTACTGAACTATAACCTTTTGATATTCTAACTTTTAAGTTTTAGATCCCTAAGTAGGATTTTCAAACTTATTTCTAACAATTAAATTCTGTCCTGGCATAACTATACCAAAACAGATGCCGTTGGCAACTATTCTCATCTAGATGTACTATCGGGTAGTACGTAGCTCTACACAATAATCTCAAGTTAGTCAGTAATCTACGACTACGATTATAAACATCAAGAACATTGCATAGTTACTACGATACATCCCAATAGATCAAACTTTCCTATCTTTTATCCATTTCGAATTCACTGATATTCGAATCTTATTTTGATTACAATATCCATTAGCAATTTCTAACAGTAACCTCCTTGCCCTCATCTAGAGCAATTCCATTACTGCATCTTACTTTTACGTCCTCTTGCCTTACATTAAGTAGGCTCACTAATTAGCTTTATAATTTATGGTGTGTTAGAAAATACTTTTCGCCGATAAACTCTTTCAAAACTAATTTCACTTATTATCACAATCCTTATCTTAAGGACTAATCACTAATGCATCAAAATTTATTCCCTTGTAAAGGAATAACAATAGAACATGTAGTTCTAACACTAACATAAAAGTATGCAAACTCCAGATCAAATAATACATATATATATCTTAGTTGCTAATTGAGAAGGTACCAGCAATAATGTCAAAAGTCTAAGCCTCTTCTCTCTGCTGTACAGCGTATACTCCAGCTGGAGCATCACCCTGTTCTGGCTGATTCACAGTACTCTGACTTCTAGGTGTACTACCCCTACCTCTACCTCTGCCTCTACTAACTGATGGTGAACTATTTGGGGTAGAAACTTGGGTTGATCCCTTTGGTGTAGTAAATGATCGAGCGACACTGGATTTACACAATCCCTAGCAAAATGGCCAGTCTCTCCACAGTTAAAACATGCTCCTACGGCTCTATAACATACCCCACTATGTGGTTTACCACAAGTTTCACAAAGTCGATCTGACAGCGCATTCCTGGGTTTCTGTTGAGTTTGCTGATCCTATCGAGGTGGTTTCTGTCCAAAAGATTTATCTCTACCGGACTTCTTACTATCTCTGTCGTATCCCCCAAAGCTTTTCCTCTTTCCAGTAGGACCACTAGAACTCTGTTCTGCTGACTTTCCCTCTTTTTCTGTCTTCTCTGATTTCTTTTTCTCAAGAGCCGCTTCAGATTCAATTCTTTCTAATTCTAGTGCTTGAGAAATAAGTTCAAAGAAGTTGTTATGTTTGAATCCTACCACTTGTAATCTGATACTAGGCTTCAGGCCGGTTTCAAACCTCTTACATCTCTCCCTACTGGTAGAAAGTAGACTTACTGCATAATGGCTCAGGCGGAAAAATTCTCTTTCATATTCAGCCACTGATCTGCTCCCCTGTTTCAGACTTAGGAACTCTTGCGACACGGTCTACATAAGCATCAGGGACATATTTTTGCCTGAATTCCCTGAGGAAGTCATTCAATGTTAGCACTGCAGGTTCTACCAGACTGTGGGGAATGGTTTTCCACCAGTCATAAGCATCCCCCTGTAGCAAGGATACTGAGTATTCAAATCTAAGCTCCTCTGTGCAGTGAAGTTTCTTGAATACCCTATCCATCCTTTCTAACCACTGTTCTGCCTCTAGAGGATCTACTGTCCCCTTGAACTCTGTAGCCCCATATTTCATCAATTTGTCATATTGTCTAGCAGAAGACTGTGGTTGTACCACTGGTGTTTGTATTGGGGTTTGAGTAGGCACATTACCATCCATTTGTTGGAACATTGCAGTGCGTCTGTGGCCAGCGAGCAGAATCTGCGATGCTGCGAGTGGTCTTCTTTGAACCACTGACATTATGTAGGGTTGGGGCATCCCCTTGCACCTCAGCCTCTATATATTGATCGATTGAACGATCACCCTCTTCCATAGTCAATGCGAGGATCTTAGATCTCCTGAACAAATAACACAAGGAGATCTACTCTCGTTAGTGCATATTTATAATGTAATGTACTATATGTATCAAACAATGATGTTGAGCAGTTGTACTATGTAGAAAGAATATTCAAATAACAGGTGAAAACAAAATTTAAAAACTTTGCTCTGATACCACTAAAACATGTCACACCCTACCCCTCTGTAAGGCATAACATGATCCCGTAGTATACCTAATGAATTACCAACTCCGTCTACTGATAATCCATTAAATATACTACAAGGGATTTTAAAAACTTTTCTTGCTTCTTTTACAGTGGTGAGCACTATTTACAGGTGTTAAAAACTTTTGAGAGCTGAAGTGATAGAACTAACATATTTGAATTATTTGGAATTTCTGTAAATTTTTTTTTTTTTGGCAGAGTGCCATCTGTATTTTGGATAAAACAGTTCTTCAGAAAACCTGTAAAAAGGACTTCAATATTTTTCCAAATCTCAACTCCAACATATTTTCTCAACACAACATGTTTCTCGACTCAAATCCACAGTGATTTTTCAAAGACTGAGATAAAAGAAATATAATACAATTTTTACAAGTCAAAATAACTCATAATTTACTTTACAACTTCAATGTACAATTTTAATTTACAACTGCTCAAACCAAAACAATATGTACATACAGTGGTCATACATTACAGTACAAAATGCAAAAAGCGGTATACTCGTTATACCCAAAAAATCTCTCACTGGAGGTACTAGCAGCCTAGTCTGCTGCCCTGTCTATCTGTCTACCTGCGACAGCAATAAAAAGCTATCGCTGAGACAATGTCTCAGTGGTGCACAACATTAACCAAATACAACTTTAAATCACAATTCATAAACCATATAAATAGTGGATACGTAAAACCATAGTTAAATTCAAGACAATGAATGTCATAAGGAATTTAAACTCCAATTCACAAATTATCAAATTTCATAATAACACAATTTAGTCAAATAATTTAAGAATACCGTATTGCCAATTCATACACAATTTGATCAAATTACTGAATAACACAGTGTTGCCGATCAATATCACAATTTGATCAAATAAATGAATAATATCGTTTTGCAAATCAATAACACAATTCGATCAAATAACTGAATAATATCGTTTTGCAAATCAATAACACAATTCGATCAAATAACTGAATAATATCGTTTTGCAAATCAATAACACAATTCGATCAAATAACTAAATAATATCGTTTTGCAAATCAATAACACAATTCGATCAAATAACTGAATAATATCATTTTGCAAATCAATAACACAATTCGATCAAATAACTGAATAATATCATTTTGCAAATCAATAACACAATTCGATCAAATAACTGAATAATATCGTTTTGCAAATCAATAACACAATTCGATCAAATAACTGAATAATACAATGTTGCCAATCAATAACACAATTTAGGCTATGACACAATTCTTTTTCCACACATGCCGTGTTGTACACCACGACAAGACATACTCACCCCAATAATCGAAATCAATGAGGGAGGAAGCTAGCTATATAATGAGTACTCATCCATACTCACCTTAGACTGGGAAGTCAAAGAGGGAGGAACATAATCATACTCACCCCAGACTGATAAGTCAAAGAGGGAGGAATAATCACACTCACCCCATTAATGGAGGAGGAACATAATGTGATGTCATGCCAATTGTGAATCAAAACAATTCCAAACATTTTATTCAAATGATCCGAAGAATCCAATAAATTTCCAAAGTTATAATTTCATTCACAAAATGGCAACACAATTCGTAATTCACTTCAATTTCCACAAAAACCATTTATAGTGCTTTTCAATCAATAAGTATCCATCAAATACCATTCAAACAGTTTCTCACAGTTTCAAATCATTTACAATGCTTTTCAAGCAATAAATATCCATTCAAGTACATTTCCACAATTTAAAACAATAACATACAAGTAGTCATAATTTATTTCAATTGAAAATAATTCAAAAGAAATAGCCATTGTGCACAAACCTCTGATGACTGTCTCCTGGTCTGGACTCAGTGTTTCCTTCCCTTTCCCTGAGCCTTTAGTAACTGAGAAGCACAATTTGAAGTGTTTTAGTACTAAATTAAACTGTCTCTAACGATAATGTTCGATAAATAATTCACTGGATACCTTTATTTGCTTAATCAACCCATATAACGACCCTCGATGTTTTCTAGGTAAATTAGGTCTTAACGTTATTAATATGTCATATTCGATAGGGTTTTAGGGTCGGTACGTTTTACCAAACTCATTTCCTTGTTTAGTGCATTTTAATGCAACTTGCTGGATTCCGGGATACTAGTTTGACCTAGCCGGACGACCTAGTTCCCTCGGTTTTCGGGTTTCGGTCAAAACTACAAACTTGTAGATCTATGTCTTATGGACAGCAGTGCAAAATTTTAGGTCATTCCGAGTTAAGTAGACCAAGTTATGGTCATTATACTATTGCTGGTCAAATAGTATCAAATTAAGTCAATTTTAGGTCAATTTGGTCAACTCTAGTTCGGCCAGTTTTTGGACCCAAACTTGTGCAAGCTTTTTGACTTGCTTATGGTCATTTCTGGGCTTTGATGTCTTCATAAGACTTGTAGGTATGGGTCTTAACTATTCATGGTTAAAATTTCAGGTCAATTGGACCTTTTTTGAGTGAGTTATGGCCTAAACACTCACTGCTGCCCAATTGGTCATTCTTCAGGTCCTAATTGCACCTAATCCGAATTGGTCATTTTCTTATGTCACCTTGCAAGCATAATTTTGGTATGCTTTCTCAATGAAAGTTGGCACATTTTGTGCCTATTTCCACCTCCAATTGGTCTCATACCAATTGAGGTTACACATTTAAAGTTATAGGCTAAAATGTATACTGCCTTTAGTTACCTTGCTTAAACATACATCAATGACACATTTACCTTGCAATATGTTTACTTCCCTACCAAATCTGTTTTGGTACATTACCAAAAACATATTCCACTTTACATTAACATCACTTTGGGCAGATTGCAATTATCCTCAATACGCCAATTAAAACTCACATTTACAAGTTCTAAGTACAATCACATACACACCTAACCATTACAAATTTTTACATATACTTACACAATCAATTTATACACATATCCATCAACTCTCAAGGTCAATATTCTGCCAATACTTTCATGAACATATACATTTATTCAAGAATCTCAAGGCTGCCGCAAACTTCCTCAACACCAAAGTATTCCACAATTCATCAATTTCCATCCAAATGCAAAAATCACCATATATATATATGGAATAATTTACTAGGATATTACATCACCATAACCAACATAATTCTCATCAAATATATGTACAAATACTTCATCAATACATGACTACATGGCTGTCCAAAATGGACATCTCAATAACTCTTCAAACTTAAAAATTTCCTTCACAAAACCAATACCCATAACATGTACACAAAGTTTAACAAAGCCATCTTCAAAAGTGTAAACTTACCTTATGGTTGGAACTTGCCAAACCTTGATTAAACTTCTTAAATTTGGTATCAAGATCTTCCTTATGATGTGTAGACAAACTTTCATGAAGGAACCTAAGTGATTGGAGTTGAAATGAGGGGTTAGATGAAGCTTGCATGAAAACGTTAATGGAGGTTTTTCTTCTTCTTCAATTTGGCTAAGTTAAGGGAGTGAAGAAGATGAACATTTTGCTGGATATAGTGGACTTACATCAGCACCATTATGTGTTTATTTTATTCCTTTAGTGGTCCACTTACTCTAATTAATTCATATTATAAGTTAAACTTTCACTTATTCCACATTGAACCTTTAATTCTCACTATTTACTTTAGGTACCACCAAATTAATTTTTATTTTATTTTCTAAATGTAATATTATTTATTTTTAATGGACATTTAGGTCAAAAGGCAATTCGGGATGTCAAATGAGCATAATGCCCCTGTTCAGGTTGCATTCCCGATTTTTCGGTAATACCGGGTTTTGTCTGTTTTTCGATTTCTCACTTTTCTTTGTACTAATTATTTAATTTTTCTTTGATCTTCCTAATGATATTTATTCTTCAATGAGGGTCTATTTAAGTCCCAAAAATGTTTTCCAGGGTTCCCCACAGTCCAGGGCTAGTCAACGGTCCATGCCGTGACTTCCCGGTGTGGTCACCCATCGCTAGGTTTCCCGGCTCGCTTAACTTGGTTACACTTCTTTGCTATTATTTTTCCTTTGTTTTTCTTGTATTTCCTTTTCTTGTATTTCATTATTTTATGTCTCCTTACTCATATTGAAGTGTGGTTCTAGGCATCCTAGCTGTCCGGACAGCACCGGTCACCGGAACAGCAGAACGCACTATCAAACTTAGGGGTGTTACAAGCACTGTAAATGGTTTGAAATTGTGAGAAATTGTTTGAATGATATTGATGGATGCTTATTGCTTGAAAAGCATTGTAAATGGTTTGAAACTGTGAAAAAATTGATTTGGTGTGATTTGTGAAAGTTGAAGTTAATTATGAATTATGTTGCCATCTTGTGAATGAAATTATGACTTTGGAAATTTTGAGATAAAAGGTGTTTAGTGTTATCAGAACAAAGTAGGGACGGCGATACGTAACGCCTACGATTCTTGGGAACTCTCACGAGTGAACTCAGGAGCTTGCAGGGATGGCGATACGTAATGCCTGCAAGTGCTCTGATAGGTACCACCCAAGGGCTTGCAGGGACGGCGATACATGCGCTGCAGGTGCTTTGGTAAGTACCCTTAAATGCTAGCATTGATCGGAAAATTGTGTCATGGCCTAAGTTGTGTATGAATTAGCAACACTGTGTTCTTAAATTATTTGACCAAATTGTGTTATTATGAGCTTTAATAATTTGTGAAATGGAGTTTAAATTCTTATTGACATTCACTGTCTTCTGAATCTAACTATGTTTTGATTACTGAGATTTATTGTGATATTGTGTTAAATTCCTTATGACATTCATTGTCTTGAATTTAACTATGGTTTTAAGTATCCACTATTTAAATGATTTATGATTCGTGATTTAAAATTGTATTTGGTTAATGTTGAGCACCACTGAGACATTGTCTCAGCGATAACTTTTTATTGTTGTCGCAGGTAGACAGACAGACTAGGCTGCTAGTACCTCCAGCGAGAGACTACCGGGTATAATGAGTATACCAATATTTTGTATTTTGTAATGTAATGTATGTTCACTGTATGTACATATTGTTGTTGGTTTTGAGCAGTTGTAAATAAAAATTATACATTGAAGTCGTAAAATAATTATGAGTTATTTTAGCTTGTAAAAATTGTATTATATTTCTTTTATCTCAGTCTTTGAAAATCACTGTGGATTTGAGTTGAGATTTGGAAATCTATTGAAGTGCTTTTTACAGGTTTTCTGAAGAACTATTTTATCCAAAATACAGATGGCACTCTGCCAAAATTTTTACAGAAACTCCAAATAATTCAAATGTGTTAGTTCTATCACTTCAGTTCAAAAAGGTTTTTAACACCTATAAATAGTGCTCACCACTGTAAAAGAAGTAAGAAAAGTTTTTAAAATCCCTTGTAGAGTACTTAATGGATTATCAGTAGACGGAGTTGGTAATTCATTAGGTATACTACGAGATCATGTTATGCCTTACAGAGGGGTAGGGTGTGACAACTTCCGAGGACACAGAAGAGACATGATGCAGTATGGGTCATTATTGACAGACTGACCAAGTCTGCTCATTTTCTGCCATCACGGATGGGCTACAGTTTAGAAAGATTGGCCAAGTTGTACATTGATGAGATAGTAAGACTGTATGGGGTGCTAGTATCCATCTTATCAGATAGAGATCCTAGGTTCACTTATAGAATCTAGGGTAGTCTTCAGAGAGCCCTAGGAACTAGATTGAACTTCAGTACAGCATTCCACCCATAGACAAATGGCCAGTCTAAGAGGATAATTCAGATCTTGGAGGACATGCTACGGGCTTGTGTGATTGAGTTTGAGGGCAATGGGCACATACACTTACCTTTGATTGAGTTTGCTTACAACAACAGCTACCAATCAAGCATTGGGATGCCTCCATATGAAGCTTTGTATGGCAGAAAATGCAGAACTCCTTTGTGTTGGGATGAAGTAGGTAAAAGGAAGATGATTGGGCCCAAAATTGTTCAGCAAACTGAGGAGAAGATTTGGTTGATCAGAGATTGACTTAAGACTGCATCAGACTGTCATAAGTCCTATGTTGATCTGAAGAGAAGAGATATTGAATATGCCGTGGGTGAGAAAGTATTCCTCAAGGTTTCCCCTTGGAAGAAAATTATGAGATTTGGCAGAAAGGGGAAACTGAGTCCTTATTTCATTGGGCCATATGAGGTTTTGGAAAGAGTGGGTCCTTTGGCATATCATTTGGCACTATCTCCAGAGTTAGAAAAGATACATAATGTCTTCCATGTGTCTATGTTGAGGAGGTATAGATTAGACCCATCTCATGTACTACCGGTAAAAGAGATTGAGGTGAATCCAGACCTCACATATGAGGAAGAACTCATAGAGATTCTGACTTATGAGGTGAAGCAGCTGAGGAACAAATAGATACTGTTAGTGAAAGTGCTGTGGAACCATCATTTAGGCCAGGAGGCTACTTGGGAATGAGAGGAGGACCTGAGAAGACAACACCCACAGCTGTTCAGAAATTGATACCAGGTAAAATTTCGAGACGAAATTTATTTTAGGGGGGGGGGGGGGAAGAGAATTGTAACACCCCTATTTGTATAGCCTAGTATATTTCACTATTCCGGTGATCGGTGTCGGTCCAAACAATTAAAAGGACTAAAACCACACTTAAGACAACTAGATAAGCCCTGAACACAAATAATTAGTAATTGTCAATTAATTAAGCATAAATAAGAAAAACAGAACATAAGAAGTTAAACGAGCCGAGAGTCACAGCGATGGGTGACCTTCTCGGGAAGGATTACGAAGTTTATTTAAATTCAAATTTCGAATCGTAAAATGTGACGCTGCGGTCCTTAGGACTATTGCCAACACAATGGAAAAAAGAAAATCACAAAAAAGAATTGTTAATCCAGTCAAATAATTAGGTCAGGGATCCGGAAGAAATATTGAATTATTTGCAAACCGGGTCGAACCGGCGAGGGGAAATTTGGTCAATTGACCCTGAGAGCTGACTCCTGACCTAACTGTCAAATAAAATCAAAGAAAAGAAAATTTCGGAATCGAGAATTAAATTAAAGAACTAATGGAAAAATAAATTAAAAAAAAAGGAAAAGTGAAAGGTGATGGCATCATGTATGTCATCATGCATGATGCAATAAACACTGATTAAAAAAATAAATTTTGGATAATTATTGGTCTTCCATAAGGATAAAAATCATAAAAGAAAAAAATAAACAACAAAAAGTGTCTTCTTCTCAAGTTGCCGTGAGCCTTCCCTCTCACCTCTCCCACTCCAAAAACCTCCATTAAAGCTCTTTTGTGAGCTTGAAGAAAGTCAAATCCCACCATAGAAAAGTTATCTACCATAGATAAAACTTGTTTGGGTAACTAGAAAGGAAGGTTCAAGAGAAAGAAAGAAGGAAAATTTGAAGAAAAGGAAGATTAAAATTCTGCATTCAAGGTTAGTAATTCAACTTTAAACTTTTAGTTTAATTATTGTGTATATAGCTTAATGAAATTAGAAATATGTTTAAAATGAAACAAAAATAACTGTTGGAGGACTAGAAGTAAATTTTGGCCAGCTAGGGTTTGTGATGATAATGTATGAATTTTATTGAATTAATAGTGTAGGTAAGCTTGTATGAGTGTGGAAGTGATGTTGGTATGCTTTGGCACCTAGGGTTTTGAGAGGAAAAAATGTGAGAATTTATTAAATGATGTGGTTGACCATATTGGAGTTGAGAAATGGTCATTTGTGACTAATTGAGGTATGTTGGAAGTGTTGGAATTAAGTTTAAATTCGGAGTGATTAGGGTCATGTTGCAGGTAGCAGGACCAAGGTCCCTTTTTGGGATCAAAACTGAAAATTTACAAGCCCAATTGGTGTTAGGCCAATTGGGAATGAAACTAGACACAAAATGACAACTCATGCCCAAAAAGTGACTAAAACCTAGTGAACAAATTAACCAAATCCAGATTAGGCAATCTGACTTGTACAAAAATGACCAAATGAACAGTATTTGTTCATTCGGCCATAACTTGGGCTAGGCAGGTCTAAATGACCTGAAATTTTACCAGTAGAAAGTGAGATATAGACCTAAAACTTTCATGAAGAATACAAACCCAAATTATGCCCTTAACCAAGTCATTTAGCCACCCAAATTTGGTGACCTAAAACTGCAAGAACTAGTTTTGGTGCCTAGAAATCTGGGTTAGGCCAATCCGGCAGCCATGATTCAAATGGCTATAACTTGAGCTAAAAAACTCCAAATGGAGTGATTCAAAAAGGAGAATAAATTTAAGATAATAAGGAACAATTTCTATGAAGAAAACTTAGCCAAATTCTAACAGCAAAATGACTAATGGAACAGTACAACATAAGACACCAAAACTGAAAATTTGCAAATTTGCCTAAAAGACTTAAGTTTTGAGAAAATAACCAAAACTAAACAATTAGGCAACCAAAATGTGATATGTTAGTGAAATTAGAATTCCCATACCTATTAAGCCTTAGAAAGTCAACAAATTTACCTATTAAGCCTTAGAAAGTCAACAAATTTACCTATTAAGCCTTAGAAAGTCAACAAATTGACTTGAATAGTGTCATGAATAGTAACCCCGAAATACAAATTTTAAGAAACGTCAAGTTTAGTATATTAAAGCTAGGTAAAAGTAAATTTGAATTTATTTTTGGATTTATGATAAGTTATGATACTGAAACACAGTGAAACTGTGTGTTTCAGTGGAAAAGAATACCGGAAAAGAACCCGAGGGATCGAGTCAAGGCCAAGAGGCGACTCGTATAAGGTTTATGCACAACATGGAATTTTTGTAAATTTTCTTCTACATATTATTTTGAATGAATTGAGATATGAAATTGTGACATAATTGAATTGAAAAGTTTATTATTCTTTTGATTTAAATTGTTGAAAGACTAATTGTTTGTGTTTGAAATGACAATAAATGTTTAGTAAATTGTTAAGACAGTTTTGAAACCACAGTGTCATGACCACATATGTGAATACCTCACTAGCATGACTAGTGAGGGAAATCAGTTTCGAATTTTGATTCCTTCTCTGGCTAAAGTGTTGAGGTGTGTGCCAGTAGAAGAAGAAAAAGAATGGGTTCCCATATATTTGAGCTAGCTAGCCTTGTGTTGTGACTTCTCCTTAGCCTCTGTTTATGAGATGATATTTGTTTCGAATGGCATGATATAACTATGTGTTTTTATGAAATTTGTTTTGAGACTTTTGAAATGAAATTTTTTGGATTAAATCTTATAAATCATGTTTTGAATTTATATTTCATGTTCAGTTAAATTTTTGAATAAATATGATTTAAATTCCGCATAAAGATTATTTTTGTATGTTGTGCACCATTGAGTCATAGTACTCAGCGATGGCTGTTATTGCCGTCGCAGATATAGAGACTAGAGGAGCAGCAAAGTGAGCTGCTGAGGATTGTGGAGCTACCTACTGTGAGTTTATCGGGTATATTTTATGCCCTGATTGTAAAAACTATTTTGATGCATGTAAATGTATGTAACTGTATGGACATGTAAAATTGGTTATGAGCAGTTGTATAAAGTTTGTAATAAATTTTGGTTTGGATTTTTCTTAATATAAATCTTTGTAATGATGTATATAAATTGTTTTATCTTTAATGAAATATGAATGGAAGTATTTTGTTTTAATTGGAATGAAATTGATTAGTAGTATTTTGATGATTGTTGAATTTTGGAAATTGAGAAATGATGTTGAAATTGGTTGGGATGGTTGTGGAATTGATAAAGTTATTGAGATAAATTATTGGAAGTGCTTTTTATAGGTATTTGAAGAACTATTTTCTCAAAATATAGATGGCACTCTGCTGAAATTTTTCTAAAATTAGCGGACAAATAAAAAGGGACAAAAATTTTAACTAGTTTTCAAACTCTAATTAAATGTTTTAATACCTAATAGAAAATGTGTCACACCTTACCCCTCTGTAAGGCATAACACGATGCCGTAGAATACTTAATGAACTACCGAACTTCACCTACTGATAACTCATTAAGTACCCTACAAGGGATTTTAAAACAATTTTCTTACATTTTGGAAGTGGTGAGCATTTTGGTAGGAATTAAAAACCATTTATTCAAAGTTCAAATACTAGTAAAAATTTTTGTCCATTTTAATTTTGCCGCAAATTTTATAAAAATTTTGATAGAGTTCCGTTTGTATTTGGAGAAAACAGTTCTTCAAATACCTAAAAAAAAAACACTTCCATTAATTTTCTCAACTCCCAACCTTCAATTAATCTCAAATCAACTCAATTCAATTCACTTCAAAATAATTCCACAATCCAAATCAAAATTTATCATCTCAAAATATTTAATAACTTCATTCACAAGGCGTAAAGTATGAAATTCACAAGTACAAATATTAATTTACAGAAAGAAATCCAAAAATAATATTATTATAATTTATTTTACAACTGCTCAACTTTACATTGATACATAAAGAGTTATAATATTTACATCAAAATTAACTACAAGGGTATAAAATAATACCCGTACAAAAGATCAGTGTGGTCCTCAATTCAATAGCAGCTCACTCTACTGCTTTTTCCTTGCTCTTATCTGTGACAGCAAAATAAGCTATCACTGAGTCTAAAAATACTCAGTGGTGCACAATAAAAATTTAAAATACAATACATAAATTATTCATTGATGAAATACAATTTAAATATTTCTCAATCACATTTCATAAATTATCAAAGCTCATAATAACACAATTTAGTCAAATAATTTAATAAACACAGTGTTGCCAAAATCATACACAACTTAAGCCATGACACAAAATTTTCGATCAATGCCGTGTTGTACACCACGACAAAGCAATCTACAACCCCATTAATCAAAATCAATGAGGGAGGTGGCTAGCTAGCTAATGAGTACTCATCCGATCTCAACCTCAACTGGCAAGCCAGAGAGGGAGGAAAATAAACGATCTCAACCCCATAAATGGAGGAGGAATAATGTGATACTGTCATGCTAAGTGTGAACACAAAATCAATTCAAAACAATTTATTTAAATAATTTATGAGAAATCTGATCAATTTTCAAAGTCATATTTGCGATTATAAAATGGCAACACAGTACATAATTAATCATAGAAGTCAAATTTTTGAGAATAAAATATTTAAACAAGAATTATTGTGCACATACCTGACGTGAGTCGCCTCTAGGCCTTGACTCAGTCTCTCAGACCTTCCAAGCCTTTTTTAGCTGAAACACACAGTTTTACAGTGTTTCAGTACCATAACTTAGCATAAATCTAAAAATAAATTTAACTTCACTTTTACCTAGCTTTAATGTGCTAAATTCGACGTTCTCCAAGTTTTTGTGTTTTGGGTTACTATTCACTACACTATTCAAGTCAAATTGTTGACTTTTTAAGGCTTAATAGGCATGGGAACTCCAACTTCACCCACATGCAAAATTTTGGTCATTAAATTTGTTAGTTTTGGTCATTTTCTCAAAGCTTAAGTCCTTTAGGCAAAATTGTCAAATTTTCAGTTTTGGTGTCCCTAGTTGCACTATTCCTTTGGTCATTCTACTGTTAGAATTTGGTAAACCTTTCTTCATAGAAAATGTTCCCTATTTTCTTAAGTTTATTCTTCTTTTTGAATCACTCCAATTGGAGTTTGTAGCTCAAGTTATGGCCATTTGAACCATGGCTGCTGGATTGGACACAACCCAGATTTTCTGGGCAATTTTGGTGCTGGCAGTTTTGGGTCACCAACTTGGGGTGGCCAAATGGCTTGGTTACTGGCAGAATTTGGGCTTGTGTTCTTCATGAAAGTTTTAGGTCTATATCTCATATAACCTCTGGTAAAATTTCAGGTCATTTTGACCTGCCTAGCTCGAGTTATGACCAAATGAACAAATACTGTTCAAATGGACAGTTTGTACAGGGACAGACTGAGATTTTCCGAATTGAGTCAATTTGTTCACTAGGTTTTGGTCACTTTTTGGGCATGGTTCCTAAATGAAAATTGTGTCATTTAGTGTCTATTTTCATCCCCAATTGGCCCCATACCAATTGGACTTGTAAAATTTTATTTTTGGTCCTTTAAAGTTGACTTG
This sequence comes from Hevea brasiliensis, assembly GCF_030052815.1. Taxonomy (NCBI): domain Eukaryota; kingdom Viridiplantae; phylum Streptophyta; class Magnoliopsida; order Malpighiales; family Euphorbiaceae; genus Hevea; species Hevea brasiliensis. The sequence continues at coordinate 70,632,170 of NC_079494.1, forward strand.
GTCATGCTGCCAGCAGCATGACCACACTCCCTCCGAATTTGACTTTAATTCCAACCATTCCAACACAACTCATTTGGTCACAAATGACCATTTTTTACTTCACAATAGGTCAAACATATCATTTACCCATTTATCCAAATTTTTGCCTCAAAACCCTAGGTCTCAAACCCTAACCACACTAATTCATTGCATTTAATCACATTTAAGCATTTCAATCTTACTACCACTTTCATACAAGCTTACTAACAAATTTAATTCATTCAAAACACATCATATTCTCATACATCCATGGCTGGCTGAAATTCCCTTTGGTCCTCTACAAATATTTTCTTCTGATTTTAATTAAGTTTCTAGGTTACTCAAACCAAACATAACCAATAAACTAAAATTTTCAATTTAGATTGCTTACCTTAACTTTGATATCCAATCTTCAATTTTTCTCCTCTTTTCTTCTTTCTTTCTTGTTAAATTTCTTTCTAAAGGGAAGGGAATAAGGTTTTATGGAGTGATTATGGAAGAAGTTGGGATTTGGTAAGAGTTTCAAAGCTTGAAGATAAGCTTTAATGGAGGAATTTTCATGGAGAAATAAGGGAGAGAGTTAGGCGGCAATGGGAGAAAGGAAGACAACTTTTTTTTTCTTTTCTTTTTCTTTTCTTTTCTTTTATTTATTTTAGCTTATGGAAGACCCCAAAAAAAATCTAATTGATTAATTATATTAATTATTACTTTTATGGCATCATGCATGATTTCATCTCCCTACACTTTTTCATTTTTTTTTCTATTAGTTCTTTAATTTAATTCTCGATTCTGAAATTTTCTTTTCTCCGATTTTATTTGACAGTTAGGTCAGGAGTCAGCTCTCGGGGTCAATTGACCAAATTGCTCCTCGTCGATTCATCCCTATTTGCAAATAATTCAATATTTCTTCCGGCTCCCTGACCTAATTATTTGACTGACTTAACAGTTCTTTTTCGTGATTTTCTCTTTTCCACTGTGTTCATAAGGGTCCTAAGGACCGCAGCGTCACATTTTACAGTTAGAAATTTGAGTTTAAAATGACTTCGCAGTCCTTCCCGAGAAGGTCACCCATCGCTGTGACTCTCGGCTCGTTTAACTTCTTATATTCTGTTTTTCTTATTTATACTTAACTAATTGGCAATTACTAATTATTTATATTTATAGCTTCTCTAGTTGTCTTAAGTGTGGTTCTAATCCCCTTAATTGTCTGGATCGACACCGGTCACCGGAACAGTGAAATATACCAGGCTATACAAATAGGGGTGTTACAATTCTCCCCCCCTTAAATAAATTTTGTCTCGAAATTTTACCTAGTATGAAACTCTGAACAGCTGTGGGTGTTGTCTCCTCATGTCCTCCTCTCGTTCCCAAGTAGCCTCCTGGCCCGAATGATGGTTCCACAGCACTTTTACCAACGGTATCTGCTTGTTCCGTAGCTACTTCACCTCATAAGCCAGAATCTTTATGGGTTCTTCTTCATATGTGAGGTTTGGATTCACTTCAATTTCTTCTACTGGTAGTACATGAGATGGGTCTGATTGATACCTCCTCAAAATAGACACCTGGAAGACATTATGTATCTTCTCCAACTCTGGAGGTAGTGCTAAACGATATGCCAAAGGACCCACTCTTTCCAGAACCTCATATGGCCTGATAAAACGAGGACTTAGTTTTCCCTTTCTGCCGAATCTCATAATCCTCTTCGAAGGAGAAACCTTGAGGAAAACTTTCTCACCCACTGCATACTCAATATCCCTTCTTTTCAAATCGATATAGGACTTCTGACGGTCTAATGCAGTTTTAAGTTGATCTATGATCACCCTGATTTTCTCTTCAGTCTGTTGAACAATTTCGGGTCCAATCATTTTTCTTTCACCCATGTCATCCCAACACAACGGGGTTCTACATTTTCTGCCATACAAAGCTTCATATGGAGGCATCCCAATGCTTGATTGGTAGCTGTTGTTATAAGCAAACTCAATCAAAGGCAAGTGTGTATCCCAACTACCCTCAAACTCAATCACACAAGCCCGCAGCATGTCCTCCAAGATCTAAATTACCCTCTCAGACTGGCCATCTGTCTGTGGGTGGAATGCAGTACTGAAGTTTAATCTAGTTCCTAGGGCTCTCTGAAGACTACCCCAGAATCTAGAAGTGAACCTAGGATCTCTGTCTGATACAATGGATACTGGCACTCCATGAAGCCTCACAATCTCATCGATGTACAACCCGACCAATCTGTCTAAACTGTAGTCCATTCGGACTGGCAGAAAATGAGAGACTTAATCAGTCTGTCGACAATGACTCATACTGCATCATGACTCTTCTGTGTCTTTGGAAGTCCCATTACAAAATCCATCGTTATTCTTTTCCATTTCCATTCTGGTATTAGTAGTGGATGTAACAAACCAGTGGGTACTTGATGCTCTACCTTTATTTGCTGACAAGTTAGGCATTTGGATACAAACTCTGCCACATCTCTTTTTAAACCTATCCACCAGTAATGCTCCTTTAGCCCTCTACATTTTTGTACCACCAGGGTGCATGGCAAAAGGAGACTCATGTGCTTCCTTCAAAATGATCTATCTCAAATCAACATCATTAGGAACACATATTCTGCCCTGATATAGCAATAGACCGTAATCTCTAATTGAGAATTCTGGTTTCTTCCCCTGCCAGACTTCTTCCAACAGCTTCTGATACCTTTCAACATTCTGAACAGCCATTCTGATCTGATCAATCAACACTGGATGTACATGCCATGCAACTGTTGTCTGCCCCTTATCATTAATCTCTAAACTGGCATGTAATGATCTTAACTCATGTACCAAAGACAAAGGAGTAACCCGTAGACTTGCCATAGTCTTGCGACTTAGGGCGTCAGCTACAACATTAGCTTTCCCTTGGTGATAGTCTATTAGACAATCATAGTCTTTTATCAACTCTAACCATCTCCTCTGTCTCAAATTCAACTCTTTCTGGATGCCCAAATACTTCAAACTCTTATGATCTGTGTAGATGTAGCACTTCTCCCCATATAAATAGTGCCTCCAGATCTTAAGAGCAAACACAATGGCTGCAAGCTCCAAGTCATGTGTCGGATAATTCCTCTCAGGCGGTTTCAGCTGGCGTGATCCATAGGCAATGATATTTCGATCTTGCATCAACACACAACCTAACCCATTATGAGAAGCATCGCTGTAAACTGTATATTCTTTACCCGGTATAGGTAAAGTCAGGACTGGAGCCTCTGTCAAACATCTTTTCAATTCCTCAAAACTTTGATAGCATTTGTCCGTCCACTGAAATTTCACATCCTTTTTAAGCAGCTTGGTCAATGGAGATACTAACATGGAGAATCCCTTCACAAATCGACGGTAGTATCTAGCTAACCCCAAAAAACTACAAATCTCTGTGACATTTCTGGGTGGCTTCCAATTAAGGATAGCTTCAATCTTGCTAGGATCTACCTTAATACCCTCTATTGATACTATGTGCCCCAAAAAGGATATTTCCTTCAGCCAAAATTCACATTTCGACAATTTGGCATATAGCTGTTTTTCCCTCAAAGTCTGCAGTACCATCCGTAAATGTCTATCATGCTCTTCTGCATTCCTCGAATAGACCAATATATCATCAATAAATACCACAACAAACTAGTCAAGGTATGGTCTGAAGATAGTGTTCATCAGATCCATAAAAGCAGCCGGAGCATTAGTTAACCCGAATGGCATGACCAAGAACTCATAATGGCCATAGCAGGTTCTAAAGGCAGTTTTAGAAATACTCTGCTCTTTTACTCTCAGCTGATAATAATCTGATCTTAGGTCAATTTTGGAGAACACAGCTGCACCCCTCAACTGATCAAACAAGTCATCAATACGGGGCAATGGATATCTATTCTTTATTGTCACCTTATTCAACTGCCGATAGTCAATGCATAACCGGAGAGTGCTGTAACATCCTCATTTTTGTAGTTCGTAGATTCTACTGTTCTGATAACTAATGTCTGCCCCGAAAAGTCAGAATGTCTGGAACTACACTTCGGTGATAATGAATAGACATATAATGATGAAATAAATAAGAAGAAAATGCGAGAAAAATCAAAGACAAATGAAAGAGAGAAAATGAGCTAAGTTAAACAAGCCGACATCGCAGCGATGGGTGACCGCACTGGGAAGGCCGTTGCCGACCCCAGGACCGTGGGGAACCCTCAGAATTTAATTTTGGGACGTAAGTAAAGGTCTATTGAAATATAATTGACACTAGAATTATTAAAGAAAGATTAATAAATTAGTATAAAGAAAAACGAAAAATTGAGAAATAGATAAAAATCTGTGTTATCGAAAAATCGGGAATATAACCCGAAGTGGGGCATTTTGGTCATTTGATACCTAGAGTTGCCTTTTGACCTCAATGTCCATTAAAAATAAATGATATTACACTTAGAGAATGTCATGAAAAATTAAATTGTGATACATTATAAGAACAGTGAAAGAAATGGGGGATAAAATCCAATTTATGAAACTTTGAATAATTAACATTAAAATCCAAGTTAGTGCTCCACTAACTCTTAATTTGGCACACTTAAATATTCCTTTGGGACAGCAGAACCATCATCTTCCACCTTGAGAAATAACCAGCAAAGAGAAATGAAGTTCACCATGGAAATCACCATGGATGCCCCACATGCAACCTCCATGGGTGCATGATCAAGCCACCATTTCTACTTAGTTCCTTCATTAAAGCTTGCAAACACAACTTGGGCAGTATGTTGGAAGCAAAAAGAAGAGGATTTGATGAAGTTTTGGTGAAGCTCAAAAAAGGTTAGTGCTAGTTTTTCATCCCTTGCTTCATTAAAGTTTGTATTAAGGTTGAGATGAGTTGGATGGTGAAGAAATTTTAAGGATTCGATGAGTTATTGATATATTCAATTTTGGACAGCCATGAAAGTTTATTGTAGTTGAGTTTTTATTACCTCTAATGGATGAAAATTAAGGTTGATTAACTTAAATGGAAGTGGTAGTAAGTTAATATCCAATGATGTGCATGTTAGTGCTTGAATTAAAGGTTTGAATATGGGTCTTGATGCTTTGGCAAACTGCCATGTTTGGCAGCCTATTAAATCATGAATTTGTGTATGAATATGTTGTTTATTAATGGAATATGCTAGTATTAAATTGTGGGCAGTATGTATAAGTGATATTGAAGTATGATTATGTTGAAGTGTATGTGTAATATTGACATTGAGATATGTTGAATTTTGGTGGAACTAAATGTTGAACTTAATGGTGAATTGTGTGCATTGAGCACTTAAATATTATGCCCAAAATTGTTGCTAGAATTGTGTACAATATATATATATATATATATATATATATATATATATGGAAGTGTTATTGATTGAATATTGAAGTAATGAGGAGGAGAAGGAATATCAAATTGGAAGTGTATGTGCTTTGTGCAGGTTGTGTATTGAAGGCAGTACCTAAATTAGGCCATAAGTGCCAAACTGTGAATCTAATTGGTATAAGGCCAATGGGGGGTGAAACTAGACACCAAATAAGCCAACTTTCATGCAGAAATGTTGCCAAAATTCTGCCTAGAAACTGACCTTAAAAATGACCAAATCTGGAATAGCAACCTTGCAACTCAGATTTTTGATCATATGAACATTAGTCCTTGGGATGACCATAACTCACTCAAAACAGGTCCAATTAACCTGAAATTTTGACCATGATTAGCTTAGACATAGATCTAGAATTCTTATGAAGACACCAAAGCCCAGAAATTGCCATAACCAAGTCAAATGGCTTGCACAAGTTCGGGTACAAAAACTGCCGAACCAAAAGTGACCTAAAATTGACCAAATTTTGCACTAAAGGTGCAATTTGTCCAGCATTGGTAAATTGACCATATCTTGGTCTACACAACTCAGAATGACCTGAAATTTTGCCCCGCGTGCAATAAGACATAGACCTACAAGTTTGTAGTTTGGACCAAAACCCAAAAACTGAGGGAACTAGGTCGTCTGGCTAGGTCAAAATAGTACACCGAAATCTAATAAATTACAATAAAATGCAATACACTTGGAAATGAAATTAGTAATATATACCAACACTAAAGGGCTATAAAATGTGACATATTGATAACATTAGAATTGACTCACGTAGAGTGCATCAAGGGTCAACATTATAGGTTGACTAATGAAATGAATTGAAGGGAATAGTACCAAGAGAAATAGGACTTTAAGCTAGACAAATCTAGCACACAAAAAAATTGAGAAATTGACCAAATTTTGCACCAAAGGTGCAATCTATCCAGCTTTAATAAATTGACCATAACTTGATCTATACAACTTGGAATGACCTGAAATTTTGCCCTACGTGCAATAAGACATAGAGCTACAATTTTGCTTCTTTGACCAGAAGCTAAAAACCAAGGGAAATAGGACTTTAAGCTAGACCAATCTAGCACACTAAAATTGAAAATTAGCAATTACATAAAATGATGCTTGAAGTGATTTGGCAATGAATGCCAACTTGTGAAAAGGGTAAATTGCATTATATTGACAACATATTAAATTGTAAATTGTGACATGTTAATGCTAGAATCAACCTATCGATGATGCATAAAAAGGTCAATAATTTTATTGACCAGTGAAAGGCATAAAGATGTATAAATCCTATGAATAAAGATTAAATATGTAACATTGTAATATGCCCTAATTTGCCTAGTTGACTAGTTTGGATAGGTTGGCATGCCAATAGGATTCTGACAGTTGTTCTGTAAATGACTTTACATCATACTGTGTTTTATGGCTTATTATGCCATACTATGATTTTAATAGCCTATGGCTATACAGATTGTGTTATTATACTCGGCTTAATGCCTGATTGATTATATGCCTTTTTAGCCACACTTTTTGCACACCGGGAGATACTTTGTGACCGATGGTGTGACAGCCCGAGGTACTAGGTACCCAGTGCTAGTATATCCATTTATCTAGTCTGGTCAGTGTATAGGCTATATGGGTAGTCATTTAAAACATTATTCAATTCAGGAAGCTAAGTTAAGTTAAGTATATGAAAATTTCAGTACAATTAAATTAAGCATTGAATAAATGAGTAAAAGAGATTAGCAAAAGAAACATAATAAAAATATAAATTGCAGAACAGTAGAGACTTGAAATACAATACAGTTAGAATAATTTGTATACTAGGTAGTATTACTGAAAAGTTATAAACTAAGCACTTCCAAAGAAGAACAAACTAGTACATAAGATCATTGATACTAGAAGTACCACACCAAATTAAATTGATTCCTGAGTATTCGAATTATGATTTATTTCTTTCTTTATTTGTATATATTATTTCTTGTTATACTATTGCACCACTAAGCAGAAATGCTTAGCGCGATGGAATTGCTTCCTCGCGCTGGTACTGAAGGTAAAACCAGTAGACTGTCGACCGAGATTTTTAGAGTCTAGATCTGCATAAGTGTCAGAAGAGTTCAAGATTGTCACCTCCTCAGTAATGCATGTAGATAGGACTCATAATTATACATGTTATGTATTTTGTTCATTCTAAGTATATTATAATTTCATTTGTATATCCTGTACTTGACAAATTTATGTACTTAATTGGAAAATTATATAAGTTAATGAAATGTAAGAATTTGATGTCTAAATTGATTGTCTAATCATAATGATTCTGAATGAGATTGCGTTTAAGAAATTTTGAGAAATTGATGAGATATTATTAAGATAAATTGAGCTATGAATTTGAATATGTTGTGAATTGTCTTTGGCAGGTTCAGAAGAACTGTTAGTCCAAATTACAACCGACACTTTTTCAGATTATTGTTAAAATTTTTGAAATTTCCAAATTAGTTAGATTTTGATAAAAGTAAAAAAAAAAAAAAAATAGCCTAAACCTTAAATAAAGTTTTTGAATAAATAAATCAAGAACTGTAATGAAATCAGATAAGATCAGGTGCTCCGGCACTCCGTGTAACACACTTTGCTTGGCTACACTGTAGACGGGTGAGGGGTGTTACAAGTGCCATCCTTCTTCTTAACAAACAACACTGGTGCTCCCCAAGGTGACACACTAGGGCGGATAAAGCCCTCATCAAGTAACTCTTGCAACTGTACTTTCAATTCTTTTAGTTCTGCTGGTGCCATTCTGTATGGCGTTATGGAGATTGGGTCTACACCAGGCATAACATCAGTTTCAAACTGCACTTCTCTTTCTGGAGGTAATCCTGGCAATTCATCAGGAAACACATCCGGAAAGTCACATACAGTAGGAATGTCCCTCAGTTCTGGACTCCCCACTTGGGTGTCTATCACATGTGCCAAGTACGCCTCACACCCTTTCCTGATCATTTTTCTGGCCAGTACAGCTAAAATGATGTTTGAAGGCAATAACTGCCTCTCCCCATGTATTACTACATCACCATACTGAGGGAGACTAAAAGTGACTGTCTTCAGTCTACAGTCAATCATGGCGTGATGCCTGGCTAACCAATCCATGCCCAAGATAATGTCATAATCTCTGAAGGGCATTTCAATTAAATCAGATAGAAAAGTGTGTCCTTGGATCACCAAAGGACAGTCCCTATATAGCCTATTTACCCTGACCTCCTGGCCTAATGGACTAGTTACTAGCACATCATAGTCCATTGGTACACACTGAATAGCAGTAGAACACATCACACTAGCACTAACTTATGAATGTGTGGAGCTAGGATCAAATAACACATGTACATCTTGGTCAAGGATGGAAAAATTACCAGCTACAACGTCTGATGTTTCAGCCTCCTCCCTCTGACGCATGGTATATACTCTGACTGGTGTGGTAGTGGCTTGTTAATAATACTTTGACTTCCAAGAGTGTTACCAGGACCCCTACCTCTGCCTCTACCTCTAGCAGCTGACTGTGACCCTTTAAGTATAGAAACTTGGGCTGATCCTTCAGATGTAGCAGAAGGTCCAGACCGGCGCGGACTAGTACAATCTTTAGCAAAATGTCCGCTCCCTCCACAGTTAAAACATGCACTGGTGGCCTTGAAACAAACTCCACTGTGAGTTCTACCACAAGTTTTACAATGTTGTATTGATAGAGCTCCTTAGGGTGCCTGCTGGGTCTACTGACCAGACCGGGGTGGTTTTTGGCCAGAAAATCTGTCTCTGCTAGATCTATGGGAGCTGGACCCCCCAAACTGCTTCCTCTTTCCAGAACCACTCTCAGATGCTTGTCCCATAGTCTTTTCAGTTTTCTCTTTCTCTTGTGTACCCTTCTTCACTGCCCCTTCTGATTCTATCCTTTCCAGTTTCAGGGCCTGTGAGATCAACTCAGTGAAATTCTGATGTCGTAAACCCACAACTTGCATCCTCAAATTCGGCCTTAACACAGACTCAAACCTCTTACATTTATCTCTGGGGGTGGAGACTAAGCTTCCAGCATAGTGGCTTAGCCTTGAAAAGTCTCTCTCATACTCTGCTATGGTTCTGTCTCCTTGTTTCAAACTCAAGAATTCCTGTAATTTCATATTTACATACACATCAGGAACCCATTTCTGCCTGAATTCCCTCAGGAAGTCTGTCCATGTCAGCACAGGTGGCTTAACTAGGCTATGGGGAATGGTCTTCCACCATTCATATGCATCCCCTTGGAGAAGAGATACTGAATACTCAAATTTTAATTTGTCAGTACACTGTAGCTTCCTGAAAACTCGTTCCATCCTTTCCAACCACTGTTTTGCCTCCACTGGATCCACAGTGCCTTTAAACTCGGTGGCCCCAAATTTCATCAATTTTTCGTATTGCCGAGCTGAGGGCTGTGGTTGTGCTACAAGTGCTTGCATCTGAACTTGGGGTGGCACATTTCCCGCCATTTGCTGGAAAAACATAGCCATCTATTATACAGACTGAGCAGGGAACTGCAGTGCTGGAGTAGGAGCTGGAGTAGCTAACCCACTCACGTTCTGGAGTGCTGGGCCTTCACCTTGAACCTCAGCCTCAATAGATTGTTCTACGGAATGATCTCTTTCTTCCATTTTGTTTTCCCAAATTTTCTACTTCCTGAGATCAAACACAAGGAGGTTGACCTCCGTTAGTGCATATTCATGATGTAAATACGTCATATGTATCAATTAAAGACACTTGAGCAGTTGTACTTATCAATAAAATATTCATACACATAGTGAAAATTTATTGAAAAACCATGCTCTGATACCACTAAAACATGTCACACCTTACCCCTCTGTAAGGCATAACATAATCCCGTAGAATACTTAATGAACTACTGAACTTCACCTACCGATAACTCATTAAGTACCCTACAAGGGATTTTAAAATAATTTTCTTACATTTTGGAAGTGGTGAGCATTTTGGTAGGAATTAAAAAACATTTATTCAAAGTTTAAATACTAATAAAAATTTTTGTCCATTTTAATTTTGCCGCAAATTTTATAAAAATTTTGACAGAGTTCCGTTTGTATTTGGAGAAAACAATTCTTCAAATACCTAGAAAAAAAAACACTTTCAATAATTTTCTCAACTCCCAACCTTCAATTAATCTCAAATCAACTCAATTCAATTCACTTTAAAATAATTCCACAATCCAAATCAAAATTTATCATCTCAAAATATTTAATAACTTCATTCAGAAGGCATAAAGTATGAAATTCACTAGTACAAATATTAATTTACAGAAGGAAATCCAAAAATAATATTATTACAATTTATTTTACAACTGCTCAACTTTACATTGATACATAAAGCATTATAATATTTACATCAAAATTAACTACAAGGGTATAAAATAATACCCATACAAAAGATCAGTGTGGTCCTAAATTCAATAGCAGCTCACTCTGCTACTTTTTCCTTACTCTTATCTGTGATAGCAAAATAAGCTATCGCTGAGTATAAAAATACTCAGTGGTGTTCAATAAAAATTTAAAATACAATACATAAATCATTCATTGATGAAATACAATTTAAATATTTCTCAATCACATTTCATAAATTATCAAAGCTCATAATAACACAATTTAGTCAAATAATTTAATAAACACAGTGTTGCCAAAATCATACATAACTTAAGTCATGACACAAAATTTCCGATCAATGCCGTGTTGTACAACACAACAAAGCAATCTACAACCCATTAATCGATATCAATGAGGGAGGTGGCTAGCTAGCTAATGAGTACTCATCCGATCTCAACCTCAACTGGCAAGCCAGAGAGGGAGGAAAATAAACGATCTCAACTCCATAAATGGTGGAGGAATAATGTGATACTATCATGCTAAGTGTGAACACAAAATCAATTCAAAAAAATTTATTTAAATAATTTATGAGAAATTTGATCAATTTCCAAAGTCATATTTGCAATTATAAAATGGCAACACAGTACATAATTAATCACAGAAGTCAAATTTTTGAGAATAAAATATTTAAATAAGAATTATTGTGCACAGACCTTACGTGAGTCGCCTCTAGGCCTTGACTCAGTCTCTCAGAGCTTCCAAGCCTTTTTCAGCTGAAACACACAGTTTCACAGTATTTCAGTACCATTATTTAGCATAAATCTAAAAATAAATTTAACTTCACTTTTACCTAGCTTTAATGTGTTAAATTTGACGTTCTCGAAGTTTTTATATTTTGGGTTACTATTCACTATACTATTCAAGTCAAATTGTTGACTTTTTAAGGCTTAATAGGTATGGGAACTCCAACTTCACCCACATACCACATTTTGGTCATTAAATTTGTTGGTTTTGATCATTTTCTCAAAGCTTAAGTCCTTTAGGCAAAATTATCAAATTTTCAGTTTTGGTGTCCCTAGTTGTACTGCTCCATTGGTCATTCTACTGTTAGAATTTGGCAAACCTTTCTTCATAGAAAATGTTCTCTATTGTCTTAAGTTTATTCTCCTTTTTGAATCACTCCAATTGGAGTTTTGTAGCTCAAGTTATGGCCATTTGAACCATGGCTGCCGTGTGACACCCCTTACTCGTGTACAGTATACCCGAGTAAGTAATGCCACACGGTGTACCGGCACACTCTAATGTTCCTCAATTAATTTATATCATGCTTTTGCATATAATTTATGAAATACAATTTATTTAAGCCATTTATCAAAAGTATTATTCATTTAAGGTTCCGAAAATTTTAAAGAAAATCCGGCGGAGTACCGGCTAAAAGTGGAGAAAACCGTTCTTCGGAACCTGTGAAAACACTTCCAAATAATTTTCAAACAAACCCAACTTCAATTCATCAATAGAGTCTCAATATCAAAATCTCAACAATATTTCTCAATTTCAGTTCTCAATAGCCTTTTCATTTCTCAAACATCCATTTCTCAGGGTTCTCATATATATAAATAAAAATTAAAAGCTCAAATTACTTCCATACATAACCATAAATCTTTATTATTTACATGAACCTCAAAATACATTACATAATCCCAAATACATATGAGAAAATAAAAATTTAATTACAAAATGATAAAATAACACCTATGTTAGTAGTATGCCCTAGAGCATATCATTTAGTATGTATCTTGTACATATTTTAATAATAAAAGGCATTTCCACTTTTCCGTTTACATAATATATTTATGTGTAATAGAAAAGGTCCATTGATATTTTGTTAGAAATATTATTCTTAAGTTGTTAAGAATATGAGTGACAATATTTCTAGCACAAAGTATCATAAATAGGTTCACAATCGAGGATACTTCATAATAAGGACATGACTTATCCAGAAAGATTGTATTCATGTTTGTTCCCAAGTTATTTATATGAGATATAAATAAGATGGAATGGTGAGTCTCATGCCATATAACAAACTTGATAGGCACTTATAAATGATAAGTAGGCCGAACCAGTGACACTTATGACAAGCACATGGAGTTTACTCTTGTCAATGTTTTGTCATAAATCATATCAGTGCATATAATCTTTAGACCTGAGATAGCATAGTTATCTTGTATATAGGTAGTTTGAGTTTGATACTGCTTTCATACTTGTACTATGTATGGGTATATGGGCATGTGTTGGCTCCTGCTAGTTATATATGGAGGTAGGTGTTGATCAAGATGGAATCTGTTCCTCTAAGTAAATAGAGTTAAAATCCTATGTTCATTTAATTGTTCTTGATGTTTCAAGTTCCTGGCCAGGACAGATAGATTTATTCAGAAAAGAGTTTCTGATGAGAAAATCTTTTTAATCAAGAACTGGAATTAAAAGAGAACATAATATTCATAGCAAATGGAGTTTGACATAAACCATGACTCCAGCTTGAGTTGGGATTTTGTAACAGAGAGATTCTAGTGCATGGTAACATATGATTATAGGTTCATTTAAGGTAAACCTTATTACTAATTGGGTGGCCATGGCATGCTATGCTAGGTGTTAACCATGGTCTATGAGGTTCATAAAATGATTTAGAGAAATCATTTATGGTAAGAAAGAGTTCTGATGATATTAAGAGTTGATATCATGTCTCATTGCCAATTAGTGATGAGCCTAGTAAGTCACACACATACACAAGTTATCACCTAATTAAATATGATTTAATTAATTAATTAAAGAGTTTAATTGATTAATTAAATAGATTTGGTTTGCAATTAAATTGCAAAGTCCCTAGCATGACTTGAAACCAAATCTAGATTATTGGATGTGTAGTATAAATTAAATTTATATTTAAAGTGTTTAAATATGAATTTAATTTATGAGAAATTAATTAATAGAGATTAATTAATTAATTTATATTTGATATAAATTAATTAGAAGAAGAAAATAATTATTTTGGGTTAAGAACTCAAAATTAAGACACAGGGGCATTTTGGTCATTTCACAGTGTGACACGTGGCACCGTGAGATGGTGACACATGGCATAACACATAAGCTTGCCAAATGTTTTTAATCATGTAAGATGATTAAAATCAAGATTAAATATAGGTTTGACACTTGGCACAATGTGATTGGGTCACTTAAACCTAGAGCTAATCAAAAGGTGACATGTGGCTAGGGTTTAATGTGTTAACCTAGCTATTTAAGTGTGGTTATGAATGGAAAACATAACCAGCAGCCTCTCCTCTCAATTGTCACGCCACTTTGAGCCTCTCCAGCTATTTCTCTTCATCTCTCATCAATTCAAAGAGATTAGCCATCAATCTCTTGAATTAAGAACACTAGAAATTGTTTCTAGTGTCCTGTTTACATCTTTAATCTCTTAAAAGGCAGAACTTGATTTTCTAATTAATAGAAAAAGCTTTAGAAGCTATTCCAGGGCTGCCATAGGTGTTCTTGGTGTGGACAAGCTAGAGGGACAACATCCGTGTGTCAAGACGAATCTCAAAGCGCAGAACACGCGGCACATCAAGAGGTTAGTGTAATCGTTTTTGATTTAATCTAGGGTTCTAAAATTAATCTGATTAATTTTAAAATCTTAAATGGCAAATACAGATCCAAAAACATATTAAAAGAGTTTTAATATGTTGTTTATCATTGAAATCAAATAGATAAAAATAAATCTTGCATGGTGCATGTGACCCTAGGTGAAAATTTTTGAATTCAATGGTATAATCTTGTGTTTTTCACGCTTCCGTTCCTTCAACCTAGTGCCCTACCAATGCACTGCAGGTGACGAGGTGACGAGGACACAGTGCAGAACTGCAGAACAGACTCACCCAGTCTGTGGTCTACTGGGCTCACGATCAGGATCTCTAGTACCTACGCATGGCAAAAGCAACGCGCTAAGCAATAATGCTTAGTGGTGCAATAATATAATAAAAGAAAATAGCAAGAAAATAAATGTGTATAGAATGTGTATGCTTTCTTTGTTTGGTATTGGTATATTCATTATTTCATTAACTTTGTTCACTTTTATTCATTTGGTTGCCCCAAGTAACCTACACTAGACATCGGATCGATAACGGGTAGCGCCTTTGGGTACCTAGTACCTCGGGCCGTCACACCATCGGTCACATATGCATCTCCTGGTGCATGAGCGGCTAACAAGTGTAAATAATATCGTGCACAAGGCCAAGTCTCAATACAAAGTCGAATGGCTAAAAGCCATGAAATCACTGAATGGCATATTGCCATGTGCGATCGCTAATCGAACCCTATTGGCATGCCAAACTATCCAAACCAATCTTGTTAGGTATACTAGGGCATTTGAAACTTTTAAATTCTTCAATTTGTAAATTTCATGTTTTGGTGTTACTATTCACCTCATTGGTCAACAAAAATGTTGACTTTTGGATAGAAGATATGTTCATTGACTTTGGCACTCCCAACATACCACATTTGGTGTTTAAAACTTGTTGGCATTAAGTGTTAATACCATTTCAAAGTGTAACCCAACACAAACAGAATTTTCAGTTTTGGTGAGTCAACTTCACTGTTCCATTGGACACTGTTAGTGTGGGAATTTGAAGAAATGTAAAACATGAAAGTTGTTCCTTATTTTGTCTAGTTGAATTTCATTTTTTGAATCACTCTATTTGGAGTTTTGTAGCTCCAGATATGGTCCAAAAACCACAGCTGGCCGGATTCCCATTCTGCAAAAAATACCATATCTACAGTAACAGGAACAGTAACTTCCACTACCATTTGGGTTAGGTTCTGGCCATAATTTGGGGTAGGTTCCTTCATGAAAGTTGTTTGTCTATGTCTTAACTTGATGCTGTAAACATTTCAGGCCAATTGACCATATCTACAGTGAGTTATGGCCAAATGAACAGTTACTGTTCATTTGGTCAATTCTGCAGAACCAATTGCAGGGTATCCGGATTGGGGCCAAGTTTTGGTCCTCTTGCTTTGGTCTTTTGGGCATGGTTTCTTCAGCAAAAATGTGCCATTATAAGCCTAGTTTTATGTCCAATTGGCCAAACACCAATTGGACTAACACAGCCCAAGTTATGGCAGTGCAAGTAGACTGAAATTTCAGTCCCTATGCTGCTGTCCTAGGGCAGCCTGCAACCTCACTTTGGAATCCCATTCTTCAGTCCATTTGTTGGTCAAATTACCTAAAATGGTCACTAATTGACCATTAAAATGTTCTCTAACAATTTCCTAAGCCAAGTCACATTTTCACCTTTCCAACTAAATTTACTCATAACCTTAATTAACATACTTAGTTTAATGTCCATGTATATTAATACCTTAACCATCATTTCTAGCCACTCTAATTTTATTAAAACAATCAACCTCATACTTCCATAGGGCTGCCTAAAATTTAAGGTACCATAACACATGTAATTTACTTCAATTCCTTAAAATTTCTTAGCTCAAAATGATGTTCTAACTAGGATTAAAAGAAGGAGAATGAAATTGTAGCACTAACCTTGAGTGGCAGAATTTTCCAAGTTAAATCTTCACTTTCCTTCACTTTCTAGGCAGCCAAACACTTTCCCAAGAGGTGTGGTTAGGTTTTAATGAAAGGGTTTAGAGTTTAGTGGAGTAAAATCAATGAGAATTGAAGAAAGAGATGAAAAAAAAATTTTCATGGGAGAGGGAGACTTGATTTCGGCCATGGAGAAGTGAAATGAAGAAGATGGCTGTTTTTATTTTGTTTTTATCTCATTTTAGTTCATTTTTATCTCTTTTATTAATTTGTCAAATTGTGATTGGTGGAGCTTTTTAAATTGCATCACCATATGTCATAAATGGGCATTTTTATGGATTTTTCTTTTCTTTTCATCACTACTCAATTTCAATTTAATTTCTAGTAATGTTTATTCATATTTTATGTTATATTAATTATTTACTCAACTGGGCAAGTCGGCCAAAAATCACCTCGGAAGGCGAAATGACCAAAATGTCCTCCGTTTGGCTTAACGGGTCAAAATTATCTGTACCGATTGAAAAATTTTTCTAGGTATTTTCTTGGCATTCTAATGCCATAGGAACCTCAATGACCCTTCTCTGGAGTCCCAAAAATTATTTTACAATTTTTCCCCCGGGTCTAGGGCTCCTCGTTGTGAGAACCGCAACTTTCCTCTGGTTACCCATCGCTAGGGCACCGGCTCGTTTAACTTGGTTGTATTTTATTTCTAAAATTTTTACTAAATTTTTCTTATTAATATTTGATTTAATTATGGTTCTTGACTTAAGTTTAATTATTTTTCCGGACGTTCTAGCTATCCGGACTGACACCGGTCACTGGAACAGTAGAATGTACGGAATGATTACCGGGAGGGTGTTACAACTCTTCCCCTCTAATTTAAATTTCGTCCTCGAAATTTACCTGATGCAAACAGTTGAGGGAACTGTTGCCTCATCGTCTCTTCACTTTCCCAAGTTGCCTCCTCGGTGTTGTGGTGCCTCCAAAGCACTTTCACCAGTGGAATCTGTTTATTCCTCAACTCTTTCACTTCCCGAGCAAAGATCCGTAGTGGTTCTTCTTCATATGTCAAATCGGGTTTTATTTCAATTTCTTCTCTGGAGATGACATGTGAAGGATCTGAGCGGTATCTTCTGAGCATGGATACGTGAAACACATTGTGAATCTTGTCCAGCTCTGGTGGTAAAGCTAGCCTATAGGCCACTGGACCCACACGTTCAATGACTTCATATGGGCCAATGAACCTAGGGCTCAACTTACCTTTTCTTCCAAACCTCAACACTTTCTTCCATGGTGACACCTTGAGGAACACTTTGTCGCCAACCACATATTCTATTTCTTTTCTCTTCAAGTCGGCATAGGATTTACATGCATGCGAGGCAACCTTGAGATTGGCTTTGATTAGTTTTACTTTGTCCTCAGTCTGTTTCACCAGGTCTGGGCCCACTAATTTGTCTTCGCCCAATTCAGTCCAGCACACTGGAGTTCTACATTTTCTTCCATACAGTGCTTCATACGGGGCCATTTGGATACTAGCTTGGTAGCTATTGTTGTATGCAAATTACGCGATGGGAGGTATCTATCCCAGCTTCCCTCAAACTCAATGACACAACTCCTCAGCATATCCTCAAGGACCTGACAAGTATTTCACGTTATTGTTATCATTTTAATTCAATATTTGTATCAATTTCATTGGTTTCAATTGTTTACCTGGATTACTCTTTCAGATTGCCCATCCGTCTGAGGATGGAAAGCTGTACTGAAATGAAGTTGTGTACCTAAGGACTCATGCAACTTCTTCCAAAATCTCGATGTAAACCTTGGGTCTCGATCAGATATGATGGAAAGTGGAATTCCATGCAGTCTAACTATCTCACTGATATACAATTCTGCTAACCTCTCTAGTGAGTAGTCAGTCCTAACAGGCAGAAAATGTGCTGACTTTGTTAATCTATCAACTATCACCCATGCTGCATCATGTTTCTTCCGGGTGAGAGGTAGACCACTTACAAAATCCATGGTGACCCGATCCCATTTCCATTCAGGTATGCGTATAGGCTGTAGCAAACCTGATGGAACTTGATGTTCTGCCTTGACTTGCTGACATGTCAAGCATTTAGTCACGTAGTCAGCTATGTCCTTCATACCAGGCCACCAATATTGGAGCTTCAGATCATGATACATCTTTGTACTTCCTGGGTGCATAGCATATACACTAGTGTGTGCCTCTTTTAGAATACTGGCTTTCAATTCCCCGTTATCTGGTACACACAGTCTTCCTTTGTAGTGCAGACACCCGTCTGCTTTCACCTCATAGTCAGCTGCTTTTCCCTCTGGGATTTTGCTCATAATAGCCATTAGCTTCTCATCTACCTTCTGCCCATCTAGTATCTGCTGTAGCAGGTTTGGCCTCACTTGCAACTCAGCCAAAATAGCTCCATCTCCAATCAAGGTTAGACGAGCATTCAATGATCTCAAAGCTGTGATGGACTTTCTGCTCAAAGCATCAGCAACTACATTTGCCTTCCCAGGATGGTAGTCAATTACACAATCATAATCCTTCAGGAACTCAATCCATCGCCTCTGTCTAAGGTTGAGCTCCTTCTGGGTTGACAAGTATTTCAGGCTTTTGTGGTCTGTGTAAATGTAACACTTTTCCCCATACAATTAATGCCTCCATATCTTCAGTGCGAAGATAATTGCTGCAAGCTCTAGATCATGGGTAGGGTAGTTCTGTTCATGTGGTCTTAGCTGTCTGGAAGCATAAGCGACCACCTTCCCCTCTTGCATCAATACACACCCTAACCCATTATGAGAGGCATCACTGTAGACCACGAAGTCTTTTCTCGACACTGTGTGTGTGCACACGGTGCCTCTGTCAACATAGCCTTCAACTTCTCAAAGCTGGTCCGACACTTGTCATTCCAGTCAAATCGACATTCTTGTGTAATAACTTGGTCATTGGAGCGGCTATTAGGAAAATCCTTCACAAATCTTCTGTAATACCAGCTAGCCCCAAGAAGCTTCGACCTCGGTTGTATTCTGGGAGGCTTCCATTCCAAAGATCGCTTCTATTTTCTTGGGATCCACCCTAATCCCATCACCGACACTACGTGTCAAAGGAATGCAATCTCATTCACCAAAAGTCACACTTGGACAACTTAGCATACGCTTTCTTTTCTCTCGTGGTTTGCGTAACAATCCTCAAATGCTCATCATGTTCTTCCTTGGTCTTGGAATACACCAGAATATCATCAATAAAGACCACTACGAACCGATCTAAGTGTGGATGAAAGATACGGTTCATAAGGTCCATGAATGCCGCTGGTGCATTTGTTAGGCCAAAGGGCATCACTAGGAACTCATAATGCCCATACCGGGTCTTGAATGCAGTCTTGGGCACATCTACATCCTTTACCCTCAACTGATGATATCTTGATCTGAGATCAATCTTAGAAAATACTCTCGCTTCCCTTCAACCGATCAAACAGATCATCAATTCTAGGCAACGGATATTTGTTCTTCATCGTCACTTTATTCAATCACAGGTAATCAATGCATAGCCTCAAAGTCCCATCCTTCTTCTTCACAACAAAGACTGGAGCTCCCCATGGTGACACATTGGGCGTATGAACCCTTATCCAAAGAACTCTTGCAATCGAAGTTTTCAACTCCTCAATTCAGTGGGTGCCATCCTATAAGGAGCAATGGAAATGGGTCTTGTGCCGGCAGTTGTCTCAATAGCAAACTCGACTTCCCTTTCTGGTGGCAAACCAGGCAACTCTTCAGGAAATACCTCTGGGAAGTCTCTCACTGTGGGTATATCAATCAGGTTTGGCTTAGCCTGCCTAGTATCCACCACATGTGCTAGGTAGGCTTCACAGCCTTTTCTCATCATTCTTCTTGCAACTGTGGCTGAGATGACATTGGACAAGAAATCTGTCCTTTCCCCCACAACTGTCATTTCATTACCCTCTGGAGTTTTTAGAGAAATCCTCTTCAATTTGCAATCAACTATTGCCTGATGACGTGACAACCAATCCATTCCCAAAATCACGTCAAACTCGTGGAAGGGCAACTCAATCAGGTCTGCCAAGAATTCATACCCTTGAATCCTTAACGGGCAACCTTTGTATACCTTGTTCACCACTACACTGTGGCCCAATAGATTAGTGACCAGAATGTCTTGGTCACTCTCCCCTACTAGTATCCCCCTTTCTACGGGTAGGTTGATGCAAATATAGGAATGAGTGGATCCTGGATCCACCAATGCATGCACATGAGTATTGTAGAGGGAGAAGCATTACCCACGATGACGTCAGGGCATCTTGCTCCTCTGGTGTCGGGGCATAATTTACGGCGGTGGTCCGTTATCCGCCTCTCTCTGGCTCGAATCTTTGGCCTCTATGATGGTCCAACAGCTTCTGACTTGCCAGATTTTCTACCTCTATGTGGTGCAGGAGCAGGTCTGTCTACTTGTGTTGGAGCAGTTGTAGTAGTTCTGCGTGGACAGTTTCTCAGCTGATGCTCTATCGACCCACATCTCAAACAGGCACCAGTTACTCTCCAACACTCCCCCTTGTGCCATTTAAGGTAGTGTGGACATGCAGAAGATGTTGGGGCTGGTCCCCTGAACCCCATCCCTGGAGAGCTGCCCACTGATGGTGTGGACTGACCTCTCTTAGGGGTGAACTGTGGCCTGGGCCCCTGAGACTGACCTTGGCCTTGTAATTGGTGAACTGAACTGTGCGGGAGGACCCTTGAACTTCTTCCCAAATGCGGGGTGAGCTAGGCGACGGGTCCCCTCTTCTGCTGTCTCTCCCTTCTGGTCTGCTCACTGATTCTCACTTTTTCAACCCTTATTGCCGCTTCCACTAGCTTGCTAAATTCTGTGATTCCCAAGGCAGTGAGTTGTATCTTGATATTGTCATTCAGTCCCTCCTCAAATCTCTTGCACCTTTCAGCTTCATTAGGGACTATCTCCCTTCCGTAGCGGTTTAATCGGACAAATTCCTTCTCGTATTCGGCCACTGACCACTGCCTCTACCTCAGATTAATGAACTCTCTCCTTCTCTCTTCCAGGTATACAGTACCCATATACTTCTTCTTGAATTCGGAGAGGAAAAAGTCCCAAGTTACAGCTTCTGGTTGCACTTCACTGGACACAGTGTCCCACCATTCGTAGGCATCGTCTTGTAACAAGGATACAACAGCTTCTAAGTTCTGCTCTGGGGTGCAGTGAAGTTGTTTTAAGACTCTGCCTGTTCTGTTCAACCAATTCTCGGCTGCCACCGAGTCATCTTCTCTCTTGCCATAGAAATCCACCGCCCCAAACTTTCTTAGCCTTTCCAGGTGTGATTTTGGTTGTGGAGCTGGTGGTGGTGGTGGTGGTGTTGGTATTACTTCGGCCATTTGTCTAAAGAAGTCAGCCATTTGTTGAAACATGGCTTGTGGAGGCTGAGCAGGCTCTACTTGAGCTGGCGGAGTAGGTTCTTCCCTACCCCCAGTCTCAGCTGCTGCAGGTGGAGCATGACTCTCCACTTCCTCCTCAATGGCCCTCTGAGATGAAGGGTCCATATCCTATTCAAAATAAGAAAGATAAATAGATCTGCGTTAGTGTCACCTCGACTCTTACAAATGCAATGCATGGTATGGACTCAATCTAGGACCAGAAATGCCTAAACCGTGCTCTGATACCACTAAATGTGACACCCCTTACCCGTGTACAGTATACCCGAGTAAGTAATGCCACACGGTGTACCGGCACACTCTAATATTCCTCAATTAATTTATATCATGCTTTTGCATATAATTTATGAAATACAATTTATTTAAGCCATTTATCAAAAGTATTATTCATTTAAGGTTCCGAAAATTTTAAAGAAAATCCGGGGGTGTACTGGCTAAAAATGGAGAAAACCGTTCTTCGGAAACTTTGTAAACACTTCCAAATATTTTTGTTACTAACCCAACTTCAATTCATCAACAGAGTCTCAATATCAAAAACTCAACAATATTTCTCAATTTCAGTTCTCAATAGCCTTTTCATTTCTCAAACATCCATTTCTCAGGGTTCTCATATATATAAATAATAATTAAAAGCTCAAATTACTTCCATACATAACCATAAATCTTTATTATTTACATGAACCTCAAAATACATTACATAATCCCAAATACATATGAGAAAATAAAAATTTAATTACAAAATGACAAAATGACACCTAGTGCCCTACCAATGCACTGCAGTGACGAGTGTGAGGACACGGTCGAAGCTGCGAAACAGACTCACCCGATGCGTGGTCTCACTGGGCTCACGATCAGGATCTCTAGTACCTACGCGTGGCAAAAGCAACGCGCTAAGCAATAATGCTTAGTGGTGCAATAATATAATAAAAGAAAATAGCAAGAAAATAAATGTGTATAGAATGTGTATGCTTTCTTTGTTTGGCATTGGTATATTCATTATTTCATTAACTTTGTTCACTTTTATTCATTTGGTTGCCCCAAGTAACCTACACTAGACGACTGGACTGGATAACGGGTAAACTGGCACTGGGTACCTAGTACCTCGGGCCGTCACACCATCGGTCACATATGCATCTCCGATTATTGCATGAGCGGCTAACAAGTGTAAATAATATCGAGCACAAGGCCAAGTCTCAATACAAAGTCGAATGGCTAAAAGCCATGAAATCACAGAATGGCATATTGCCATGTGCGATCGCTAACTGAACCCTATTGGCATGCCAAACTATCCAAACCAATCTTGTTAGGTATACTAGGGCATTTGAAACTTTTAAATTCTTCAATTTGTAAATTTCATGTTTTGGTGTTACTATTCACCTCATTGGTCAACAAAAATGTTGACTTTTGGATAGAAGATATGTTCATTGACTTTGGCACTCCCAACATACCACATTTGGTGTTTAAAACTTGTTGGCATTAAGTGTTAATACCATTTCAAAGTGTAACCCAACACAAACAGAATTTTCAGTTTTGGTGAGTCAACTTCACTGTTCCATTGGACACTGTTACTGTGGGAATTTGAAGAAATGTAAAACATGAAAGTTGTTCCTTATTTTGTCTAGTTGAAATTCCTTTTTTGAATCACTCCAGTTAGAGTTTTGTAGCTCCAGATATGGTCCAAAAACCACAGCTGGCCGGATTCCCATTCTGCAGAAAATACCATATCAACAGTAACAGGAATAGTAACTTCCACTACCATTTGGGTTAGGTTATGGCCATAATTTGGGGTAGGTTCCTTCATAAAAGTTGTTTTTCTATGTCTTAACTTGTTGCTGTAAAAAGTTCAGGTCAATTGACCATATCTACAGTGAGTTATGGCCAAATGAACAGTTACTGTTCATTTGGTCAATTCTGCAGAACCAGTTGCAGGGTATCCGGATTGGGGCCAAGTTTTGGTCCTCTTGCTTTGGTCTTTTGGGCATGGTTTCTTCAGCAAAAATGTGCCATTATAAGCCTAGTTTCATGTCCAATTGGCCAAACACCAATTGGACTAACACAGCCCAAGTTATGGCAGTGCAAGTGGACTGAAATTTTAGTCCCTATGCTGCTGTCCTAGGGCAGCCTGCAACCTCACTTTGGAATCCCATTCTTCAGTCCATTTGTTGGTCAAATTACCTAAAATGGTCACTAATTGACCATTAAAATTTTCTCTAACAATTTCCTAAGCCAAGTCACATTTTCACCTTTCCAAACCCTAATGTCCAACTAAATTTACTCATAACCTTAATTAACATACTTAGTTTAATGTCCATGTATATTAATACCTTAACCATCATTTCTAGCCACTCTAATTTTATTAAAACAATCAACCTCATACTTCCATAGGGCTGCCAAAAATTTAAGGTACCATAACACATGTAATTTACTTCAATTCCTTAAAATTTCTTAGCTCAAAATGATGTTCTAACTAGGATTAAAAGAAGGAGAATGAAATTGTAGCACTAACCTTGAGTGGCAGAATTTTCCAAGTTAAATCTTCACTTTCCTTCACTTTCTAGGCAGCCAAACACTTTCCCAAGAGGTGTGGTTAGGTTTTAATGAAAGGGTTTAGAGTTTAGTGGAGTAAAATCAACGAGAATTGAAGAAAGAGATGAAAAAAAATTTTTCATGGGAGAGGGAGACTTGATTTCGGCCATGGAGAAGTGAAATGAAGAAGATGGCTGTTTTTATTTTGTTTTTATCTCATTTTAGTTCGTTTTTATCTCTTTTATTAATTTGTCAAATTGTGATTGGTGGAGCTTTTTAAATTGCATCACCATATGTCATAAATGGGCATTTTTATGGATTTTTCTTTTCTTTTCATCACTACTCAATTTCAATTTAATTTCTAGTAATGTTTATTCATATTTTATGTTATATTAATTATTTACTCAACTGGACAAGTCGGCCAAAAATCACCTCGGAAGGCGAAATGACCAAAATGCCCTCCGTTTGGCTTAACGGGTCAAAATTGTCTGTACCGATTGAAAATTTTTTCTAGGTATTTTCTTGGCATTCTAATGCCATAGGAACCTCAATGACCCTTCTCTGGAGTCCCAAAAATTATTTTACAATTTTTCCCCCGGGGTCTAGGGCTCCTCGTTGCGAGAACCGCAACTTTCCTCTGGTTACCCATCGCTAGGGCACCGGCTCGTTTAACTTGGTTGTATTTTATTTCTAAAATTTTTACTAAATTTTTCTTATTAATATTTGAGTTAATTATGGTTCCTGACTTAAGTTTAATTATTTTTCCGGACGTTCTAGCTGTCCGGACCGACACCGTTCACCGGAACAGTAGAATGTACGGAATGATTACCGGGAGGGTGTTACATGCCGGATTGGACACAACCTAGATTTTCTGGGCAATTTTGGTGCACGCAGTTTTGGGTCACCAACTTGGGGTGGCCAAATGGCTTGGTTACTGGCAGAATTTGGGCTTGTGTTCTTCATGAAAGTTTTAGGTATATATCTAATCTAACCTCTAGTAAAATTTCAGGTCATTTTGACCTGCCTAGCTCGAGTTATGACCAAATGAGCAAACACTGTTCATTTGGTCAGTTTGTATAGGGACAGACTGAGATTTTTCGAATTGAGTCAATTTGTTCACTAGGTTTTGGTCACTTTTTGGGCATGGTTCCTAAATGAAAATTGTGTCATTTAGTGTCTATTTTCATCCCCAATTAGTCCCATACCAATTGGACTTGTAAAATTTCATTTTTGGTCCTTCAAAGTTGACTTGGTCATGCTGCTAGCAGCATGACCACACTCCCTCCGAATTTGACTTTAATTCCAATCATTCCAACACAACTCATTTGGTCACAAATGACCATTTTTCACTTCACAATAGGTCAGACATATCATTTACCTATTTCTCCAAATTTTTGCCTCAAAACCCTAGGTCTCAAACCCTAACCACACAAATTCATTGCATTTAATCACATTTAAGCATTTCAATCTTACTACCACTTTCATACAAGCTTACTAACAAATTTAATTCATTCAAAACACATCATATTATCATACATCCATGGCTGGCTGAAATTCTCTTTGGTCCTCTACAAATGTTTTCTTTTGATTTTAATTAAATAGAGAGGTTACTCAAACCACAAACATAACCAATAAACTAAAATTTTCAATTTAGATTGCTTACCTCAACTTTGATATCCAATCTTCAATTTTTCTCCTCTTTTCTTCTTTCTTTCTTGTTAAATTTCTTTCTCAAGGGAAGGGAATAAGGTTTTTTAGAGTGATTATGGAAGAAGTTGGGATTTGGTAAGAGTTTCAAAGCTTGAAGACAAGCTTTAATGGAGGAATTTTCATGGAGAAATAAGGGAGAGAGTGAGGCGGCAATGGGAGAAAGGAAGACAACTTTTTTTTTCTTTTCTTTTCTTTTATTTATTTTAGCTTATGGAAGACCCCAAAAAAAAATCTAATTAATTAATTATATTAATTATTACTTTTATGGCATCATGCATGATGTCATGCATGATGTCATCTCCCTACACTTTTTCATTTTTTTTTCTATTAGTTCTTTAATTTAATTCTCAATTTTGAAATTTTCTTTTCTCCGATTTTATTTGACAGTTAGGTCAGGAGTCAGCTCTCGGGGTCAATTGACCAAATTGCTCCTCGCCGGTTCATCCCGGTTTGCAAATAATTCAATATTTCTTCCGGCTCCCTGACCTAATTATTTGATTGACTTAACAGTTCTTTTTCGTGATTTTCTCTTTTCCACTGTGTTCATAAAAGTCCTAAGGACATGACGTCACATTTCTGATTCGAAATTTGAGTTTAAAATGACTTCGATCCTTCAGAGAAGGTCACCCATCGCTGTGACTCTCGGCTTGTTTAACTTCTTATATTCTATTTTTCTTATTTATACTTAACTAATTGGCAATTACTAATTATTTGTATTTATGGCTTCTCTAGTTGTCTTAAGTGTGGTTCTAATCTCCTTAATTGTCTGGACCGACACTAGTCACCGAAACAGTGAAATATACCAGGCTATATAAATAGGGGTGTTACAAAATGTTCATCACTTATAAAAGTAAGAAAATTGTTTTAAAATCCCTTGTAGGGTACTTAATGAGTTATCAGTAGGTGAAGTTTGGTAGTTCATTAGGTATTCTACGGGATCATGTTATGCCTTACAGAGGAGTAAGGTGTGACAGCTGTAGCAGTCCTCTTTGGACAATCTCTGATCTAATGCTCTGTAGACCCACACTGAAAGCAACCCCAAGTCACTCGCCAACATTCCCCCTTGTGACACCTTTGGTAGTGTGGACAGGTCGAAGAGACTGTTGGGGCTGGTCTCCTGAACACCGTCCCTAGAGAGCTGCCCCCTGATGGTGTGGACTAGCCTTTCCTTAGTGTGAACTAAGATCTGGGTCTTTGGGACTGGCCCTGACCTTTTGGCTGACTTGTACTCTGAGCAGGAGGACCTCTGAACTTCTTACTAGGAGTAGAGGATTCACTGGTCTGACTTGAACCTCTCTTCTGTTATCTCTCCCTTCTGCTTTACTCATTAATTCTGACTCTTTCTACTTTCAGTACAGCTTCATTGAATTTTGCAAAATCTGAAATCCCTAAAGCTATTATCATAATCTTAATGTTATCATTCAATCCTTCTTCAAACCTTCTGCACCTTTCAACCTCTGTAGGGACTATCTCCCTTCCATACCGACTCAGTCTGATAAATTCTCTTTTATACTCTGCCACTGACAGTTGCCTCTGCCTCAGACTGATGAATTCCCTTCTCCTCTCCTCTACTCTAAATACACATTACTAACATACTTTTTCCTGAACTCTGTGAGGAAGAATTCCCATGTTATCTGATCTGGCTGCACCTCCCTGGATACTATGTCCCACCACTGGTAGGCATCATCCTGAAGCAAGGACATAGTACCCTCCAGGTTTTGCTCTGAGGTGTAGTGGAGTTGTCTCAATACTCGTTCTGTTCTATCTAGCCAGTTTTCGGCTGTTAAAGGATCATTTTCTTTCTTACCCAAGAAATCCATAGCCCCATATTTTCTTATCTTCTCCAAATGGGACTTCTATGGTGGTGGCGGAGGTTGTGGCTATGATTGTGATGGTGGCATAGCCCCTATCATCTGTCGATAAAATTCAGTCATTTGCTAAAATAGAGCAAACTGAGGCTGTGTAGATGCCTCTGGTGTTAGTGGAGCAGGTTCTCTCCTGCCTCCAACTTCAGTTATGGGCGAAGCATGACTCTCCACCTCTTCCTCAACTACTCTTTGTGATATCGAGTCCATATCCTAACCAAAATAACAAAAAACAAATAGATCTACATTAGTGTCACCTCGACTCTTACAAATGCAATGCATGGTATAGACTCCATCTAAACCCGGAAACACCTAAACTGTGCTCTAATACCACTAAATGTGACACCCCTTAGCCATCTACAATGTAGCCAAGCAAGGCATGCCACACAGTATACCGGAGCACCCTATCTTATCTTATTTCAATTTAAGTTCTTAATTTGTCGATTAAAAAGCTTTTGAGTGAAACTTATAACATTTATGTCTTTTGTTGAAATATTGATTAATTTAGAAATTACGAAAATTTTACAGAAATTCCAGCAGAATACCGTCTATAAATTGGAAAAACAATTCTTCGAAACCTATTAAAAACACTCCCAATATGTTCATCATATTCCCAACTCGAATAACCATCAATAAAATTTCAACAATTCTCAATGGTTCAACACAATTTCATACATCCCATTCATATCATAATAAAACTCAGTTTCATGGAGAAATACTCAAAATGTTATTTATTAACATAATTTGCAACTAATTACACCAGTCTATAAGTACATGAGTTTATAATGTACATGGCAAAATGATAATCTAATTACCAAATCCAAAATACAAAATATCTAATGAAGCCTAGTGGCCTTACCAAAATGCATAGTAGTGGGGGTGACTCTGGACTCGATGTGGAACTGAATGCTCACCCAGTTTGAGGTCTGCTGGGCTCCCGCTCGGTATCTGCAGTACCTACGCATGGCAAAAAGGGATGCGCTAAGCAATATAGCTTAGTGGTGCCAATATAAAATAAAAATAAACTAAAATAATTAAATATGCAGAGATTGTAGTATTATTTTATGCAGAATGAATTCTTAGTAATTAATTGTAATATTATTCATTTAGTACTTTTTATGTTCATTATTTGGTTATAATTTATTAAAACTTATTTTTGATTGCCCAAGTAACCTATACCAGTGACTGGACTAGATAAATGGGTAAACTTGTACTCGGTACTAAGTACCTTGGGCCGTCACATCATCGGTTATAAAGTATCTACCAGGTGTGTAACAGAATGGCTAACAAGCCATAACCAGCATCGGGCACAAGGCCAAGTGTGTCAAGCATAGCAAAATGGCCATAGGCCATAATATTATAAAATGACATAAAATACCACAAATCATGGAATGGCATAAAGCCATATACAGTACTGCTATCGGAACCCTATTGGCATGCCAACCTATCCAAACCAATCATTCTAGGCATACTAGGGTATATTACAAAATTAATTATTTAATTCTTTGCACTTAATGTTTGGTGGTTACTATTTATCTTACTATTCATGCATAATTGTTGACTTTTCCTACATAATAGATATGTTAATTCTAATTACACCAAAATCGTCCATTTGGATTTTACACTTGTTGGCATTGATTGCTAATCTCAATTCAAAGTTCATTAAAAGTTATTTCAAATTTTTAGATTTTATGGCTAATGTTTACTGTTCCATTTAACCAATTTACGGTGGAATTTTGGCTAAACTTCCTTTATCAAAGTTGTTTCTTAATGTGTCTTCTTTAATTCCATTTTTGAATCACTCCATTTAGAGTTTTTTTAGCTCAAGTTATTGTCTTTTTACTATAACTAGTTGGATTGGTTCATTTCCAGATTTTCTGGGTAGAATTTGGTTCTGGCAGTTTTTTTAATCTAAATTTAGGAAGCAATTTCAATGGGTTAAAGTCAGAATTTGAGTTTACGTTCTTCATGAAAGTTGCTCTACTATGTCTAGCTTTCCATTGGTTCAAATATCAGGGCATTTGGACCTTCCTGTAAAAAGTTATGGCCAATTGAACAAGCACTGTTCATTTGGTCAATTTTCCACGTTCAGAATTGGTTACCCAGATTTAGTCAATTTTTAGGTCATCCTAAGTTAGTTTTCAGGGTAGGGTTTCTTCATCACAGTTGTGGCATTATGACCCTAGTTTCACCTCCAATCAGCCTTGCACCAATTGAACCTATACAAACCAAGTTATGGCTACCCAAACACACTAGACTCAAGTTTAGACCTACTGACACAATAGGGCAGCATACCAAATCCCTAATCTAATGCCATAATTTATTTCATTTTGTGGTCAAACCTTACCAAATAGTCAATAATTGACCATTAAAACATTCATTCACCAATACATGAGCAAAATCCTAATTTTACTCAAAACCCTAATTTCTGAAACATAACATTATGAGTCTATTTAATTCTTATAAATATGTCATTAATTCTACAATAGTCCAATTATCATTAAACTTGGCCGAAACATAGCATTGTGAGTTTATTTAATTCTCCAACTTGTTTCACCTCAATCTGAGTTATAAAACTCTAGTTATGAATTTTTTTCAGCTGCTGTGCACTGCATAGGACTTCACATTGCACTAAAAATATTTTACTCTCTTTCATTATGCTACAGTTCAAATTAGCCTTTGACCCAAACTACAAAGTTGTAGGGCTCTCTCAGAACTTGAATTTAGACATAAGAATTTGGTTAAAAATCATTCTTATAGCTCAAATTATAATCATTTAAATTTGCAATAACAAAATAGAGTGTACATTCCAGTAGCAGTACAAAATAGAGCAGTAATTTTGCACAACCAATATGTAATTCAATTCGATAGAATAAGCTTTTCCACAAAACATAAAAGTTTTAGCTCTTTGATTGAATTTCATTTTAGCTATAAGATTTGCGTGAAAACCATTTAAATTGGCTGAGTTATGCCCTCTCAAAATGGGTTGTTCCAATAGTACTATATTGAAATTCAAATCAAATAGCATATAAGCAATCAATTTTCATAACAACAGCTATAAAATTTGCATCAAATCAAAGGTCAAAGCCCAAGGGTATTACACTAACCTATTGAACTTGATTTATAGCAAATTAAAATCCATAATTTTGCCTCCATAGATTCAAGCCTATCAGCCAATACAAAAAACCCCCCAATTTGTTAACCTATTCGCATAATCACATTTAATCAATGCATACTTCCATTCAACTATAGCTAATTTCATCAGGGGAGGGTTTCACTTACCAGAAAAATCAATTAAATCTTCCCTTAATTTATCCCAATTCAATTCAGCCAAAAGGGTTTAGGGCTTTCCTTGCACCAATCTTCAAAACAATAAGTCCCCAATTCAATTCTCAATATGAAATTGAAAGAGGAGTCAAGAAGAAAAGAAAATCATTAGCCTCTTACCTCAAATCAATTTGACACTTTAAGATTTACTCTCTTCAATATGTTTTCTTTCAAGTTTCTAATGCCCAGAATCGATTAAATCAATGATTAGGGAAGTGAAGAATTTGGCTGTAGAGGGAGCAAGGGTTTTGCGTGTTCTTCCTTTTTTTGATTGAAGAGAAATTTGATGGAGTTGAGTGTGACACCCCTTACCCGTCTACAGTATATCCGAGTAAGTTATGTCACACGGTGTACCGGAACACTCTATTTTATCTTAATTAATTTTTATCATAGTTTTGAATATAACTTGTGAAATATAATTCATTTAAGTCATTTATTGAAATTATAATTTATTTGAGGTTCCGAAAATTTTATAGAAAATTCGGCAGAGTACCGGCTAAAAATGGAGAAAACAGTTCTTCGGAACCTGTGAAAACACTTCCAAAATCATTTCCAAACAATCCCAACTCCATTTTATCCACAAAGTCTCAATATGATTTTCAACAACCTTTCCATTACTCAAACATTCATTTCTCATGGTACTCATATACAAACAATAAATAAATACTCGAATTTTCCATTCATAACCACAATTTTCATTATATATATGAACATCAAAATACATTACATAAGTTCAATTACATATGAGAAAATAAAAGTTAGTTACAAAATACCAAAATGAAACCTAGTGTCCTACCAATGCATTGTAGATGGTGAGGTGACACGGACACTATGCAGAGCTGCAGGAGGTCTCACCCAGTCTGCGGTCTACTGGGCTCTCGGTCAGTATCTCCAGAACCTACGCGTGGCAAAAGCAACGCGCTAAGCAATAATGCTTAGTGGTGCAATAATAAAATAAAAGGAAATAACAAAAAATAAATATGTATTGAATGTATCGATGTCTTACTTGTTTTGTACTTGTTATATTCATTATTTCATTAAATTTATCCACTTTCATTTTTGGTTGCCCAAGTAACCTATCTTTGGACGATCGGATGGATAAACGGGTAACCGCACCGAGTATCTAGTACCTAGGGCGTCACACCATCGGTCACATATGCATCACCGGTGTGCAGCGAGCGACTAATAAATCGTAATGACAATAGGCACAAGGCCAAATATCAACACAATGTCGAATGGCTAAAAGCCATGAAATCACGAATGGCATAATGCCATGTGCAAGATCGCTAATCAACCCTATTGGCATGCCAAACTATCCAAACCAATCTTGTTAGGTATACTAGGGTATTTGATACTTTTGAATTCTTCAATTTTTGAATTTCAAGTTTTGATGTCACTATTCACTTCTCTAGTCAACAAAAATATTGACTTTTGCATAGAAAATAGGTACATTGGTTTTAACACTCCCAATGTACCACATTTTGCATTCAAAACTTGTTGGAATTAATCACCAATACCATTTCTAAGCTTAAAACTAAGGGAGCAGAATTTTCAGTTTTTGTATCCTAACTTTACTGTTCCATTAGTTACTGTTGCAATGGGAATTTGAGAAAGTGATAAACATGAAAGTTGTTCCTTATTTTGTCTAGTTGAATTTCTTTTTTTGAATCACTTCATTTGGAGTTTTGTAGCTCCAGTTATGGTCCAAAAACCACAGCTGGCCGGATTGAAAAATTGCAGGCCGACCATATCTATAGTCTGATGAGCAGTGGATCGCAACTGTCTTGTTGGATAGGTTCTGGTCATAATTTGGGGTAGGTTTCTTTATGAAAGTTGTTGTTCTATATCTTACCTTGTTTCTGTAAAAATTTCAGGTCAATTGGGCATTCTACAATGAGTTATGGCCAAATGAACAATTACTATTTATTTGGTCATTCTGCAGAATCTGGTTGCAGGATATCCGGATTGGGGCCAGTTTTTGGTCCACTTGCTTTGGTCTTTTGGGTATGGTTTCTTCACCAAAATTGTGCCATTATGTGTCTAGTTTCATGTCCAATTGGCCAAACACCAATTGAACCTACACAGCCAAAGTCATGGCTGTCCAAGCAGGCTGGACTCACAGCCACCCTGCTGGTTACACTAGGCAGCATACTAAATCAGTTTGCAATGCCATAATTCACTTCAAGTTGTGGTCAACTTCCCTCAAATGGTCACTAATTGACCATTAAAATATTCATTTACCATTACATAAGCAAAGTCCAAGTTTCTCTCCCAAAACCCTAATTTCCCATTTCTATTCACACCACACACCTTAGTTAAACACTTTCATTCATTACATATATATATATACACTTTAAACACCCTCTCTAGTCCACTCTAAGCCCATCAAAAAAATCAAAATCATGACCCTCACTAGGCTGCCGAATTCCATGGGGTACATATACCTAAGTTTTACTTCATTTAAGTTACACTTTCATACTCATTTTAAGTCCCTAACATGGAATAAGAGAGATATATACATAAATAAGCACTAACCTTGAATGGGGCAGAATTTTCTCAAGCTTAAACTTCACTTTCTTTCCTTTTCTAGGCTGCCAAACACTTTAGCAAGGTTGGGTGGCCAATTTTAGTGAAGGAACCTAAGGATTTTGGGGTAAGGTTAGAGAGATCTTTAAGCTAAAATGAAGAAGAGAAATGGAGGGCTTTCATGGCTATGTGGTGTGGCTGGAATGAGGGAAGAAGATGGCTGATGGCTTTTTAATTTTTTTCCTTCATTTTATCCTCTTTTAAATGGTATTTAATAGCTTGTTAAAATTTGATTGGTTGGGAGTAAGTAAATGACATCATGTGATGTCATTATCCCTAATTTCCCTTATTTTTCTTTTCTTTTCTTTTCTACTAACTTTAAATTAATTTTTCATCAATATTAATTCATATTTTATGTCATAATAATTATTTACTCAACTGGACAAGTCGGCCAAAAATCGTCTCTGAAGGCGAAATGACCAAAATGCCCTCCGTTTGGCTTAACGGGTCAAAATTGTCTGTACCGATTGAAAAATTTTTCTAAATATTTTCTTGGCATTCTAATGCCATAGGAACCTCAATGACCCTTCTCTGGAGTCCCAAAAATTATTTTATGAATTTTTCCCCTGGTCTAGGGCTCCTAGTTGCGAGAACCGCAACTTCCCTCTGGGTTACCCATTGCTTGGGCACCGGCTCATTTAACTTGGTTGTATTTTATTTCTAAAATTTTTACTAAATTTTTCTTATTAATATTTGAGTTAATTATGGTTCCTCACTTTAGTTTAAATATTTTTCCGAACGTTCTAGCTGTTCGGACCGACACCGGTCACCGGAACAGTAGAATGTACGGAGTTGCTACCGGGAGGGTGTTACATTGAGAGTGTGGGTGTCATCTAAGGTAGAGTGAATAGAGTTTGTGACTGAAGTGTTTAGTTTATTTAGGTTTTATTAATAACAAAATTAGGAAAAATGTAACTAGGGCCAAAATAGTTTAATGAGCTCAACCCACTCACCCCTTACTAAAGAAAAATCGGCCCAATTACATTTATTAACTCTCCAATTGAGCAATTTACACCAATTATGGAATAATTAAATTAAATCCTAATGTAATTGAATAAAATTACTCAAATTAACTTAATTTCATAAAATTAAACCATTTACAACTAGGGCATAAGTGAGGGCGTTACAATACAAT
This sequence comes from Hevea brasiliensis, assembly GCF_030052815.1. Taxonomy (NCBI): domain Eukaryota; kingdom Viridiplantae; phylum Streptophyta; class Magnoliopsida; order Malpighiales; family Euphorbiaceae; genus Hevea; species Hevea brasiliensis. The sequence continues at coordinate 70,667,175 of NC_079494.1, forward strand.
TTTCATGTCATCACAAAATAGAGTTTCACAAAATTTACCTTTACCTTTTGTAGACCCCTATTTGTGTGACCTTGTTGGCATGTACATTGAGGTCGTGAGAAACCCGATAATAAAAGAATTGTATGACTATGAGATATTTTTAGAGATATTAAAAATAGATAATCATATATGTGACATGTTTCTTGAAGAAAATAATTTGAAGAGAAAAAAAAGGTTAATTAAATTTAAATAAAGTTTATTTTTGCCTAAGTTTAATTGTGGGAATTTATTAAAAAAAAAAAAACTAACTAAGCCTAATTGGACTTTATAGGTCTAATGAAGCCTATTGAGAAATTTTAATTAAATAAATAAAAGCCCACCATTTTTTTTGGCAATTAAAGAAAATTAAAAAAAATGAAAATTAAATAGAAAGTTTCTCTCTCTCTCTCTCTCTCTCTCTCTCTCTCTCTCTCTCTCTCTCCTTGAAAAGGAAAAAAATATATTTTTTTCTTCTTTAAGACTCCTTAAATCTTTTTGTTTTAAGATTACATAAACTTCCTATAAAAATTTTAATCTAAACCTTATAAATACCTCACAGAAGGAGGAAAAAAAAAAAAGAACTGACTCACCTAGCCATAAAAAAAAAAATGAAAAGACTCTCTCTTATCATTCCCTCATCCTTCCTCTCTTTTCTTTTCTTTGTTCTTACTTAGTTCAAGAAAGTATTCAAGATTTGATTAAGGTGAGTGTTACTAAGTAATAAATATTCGAGAAATGTGCCATATTTTATATTTTCATGATTATATGCTTCTATTTTATCTCATACATTCATTACATACATGTTTATATGGTGAATTTGAGGGAAATCAATAACTCTGCACACGTCTCTTTTCTGGATTCAAATTTTTATTAATTTTTATGCTTTTAAGTTTTTGAAAAAAATGTACCAAAATTATATTTGTGTTCTTTGTGAAATTCTAATAATTTTAGGCTCAAGAATCATGAAAAAAGCTTTTAATTTCAGTTAGTTATAGCCATTCAAAGTTAGAGTGTCCGTAGAATTTAATCTGCAGAATAGCCAACTTTTGAGGCCTAAATTTTCACCAGTTTTTAATCTTTTTTTGCCTTTCTTAATTCTAAAAATAATTTCAGGATCTTGGCTAAATTTTTCCATTAGTTTCATTTCAGTACCTTTTTATGGTTTGTGATATACGTCAATTTAAACAAAGTAGTGCCAATCTATCTTTGACGTGAAACAGTAGAGAACCCCAATTTTTGTAAATTATTGGGTGAGGTTTTTTTTATCAATTATTAATTTTATAATTTTTTATGATGTATTGGCATGCTTTTGGAATGTTTGTAGCAATTTTTGTACGTGTTTTGATGACATTAAAAATTTAAATCTCAAGGAATTGTAAATCTACTTAGATTTGGGAATTTCATGTTGGCTTATAATTTTTTCTTTTCATGTTTTAAATTATATGTTAATCTAATTTTAATATTGTACATGATGTGATATGGTGTTATAATGTAACACCCCTATTCGGTAGTACGTTCTATTGTTCCGGTGACCAGTATCTGTCCGGATAGCTAGAATGCCTGGAACTACACTTAAATATTAGTGAAGAGACATGAAATAATGAAATACAATAGAGGAAAATACAAGAAAAATAAAGGAAAAATAAAAGAGAGAAAATGAAACTAAGTTAAACGAGCCAAAAACCGTAGCGATGGGTGACTGCATCAGGAAGTTGCGGCGTGGACCGTTAACTAGCCCTGGACCTCAAGGAATCCTAAGAAATATTTTTAAGACTTAAATAAACATCTATTGAAGTATAAATGACATTAGAAATGTCAAAGAAAAATTAATTAATTAGTACAAAGAAAAACGAGACATTGAGAAACCGACAAAAATCGGTGTTATCGAAAAATCGGGAATACAACCCAAATAGGGGCCTTGTGGTCATTTGACACCCCAAGTTGCCTTTTGACCTAAATGTCCATTAAAAATAAATGATATTAAACTTTCAAAATGTTATGAAAATTAAAGTTGTGGTACATAATGTAAATAGTAAAAGTGAGGTGACAAAATGGCAAATTTGGAAACTTTGGATTAATTAATCTTTAACCAAACTTAGTGCTCCACTAAATGAAGTAATGGACATTAAAATATAATAATTGTGGGCAGAAACTTCATCTTCAACCTCTCAGTTCAAACCAGCCGAATTTCTCTCCCAAGTTCTCATCCATGGCCGCCCCATTTGCATGCTCTAATCTCCATGATCAAGCCATAGTTCTTGCAAGTTGTCTTCATTAAAGTTAGAGTACACACCTTGAGCAGCATTTAGGGAGCAAGAAAGATAAGTTTTGATGAGTTTTTAAGAAGCTTCAAAATAGGTAAGTGCTTGTTTTCCATTTTTGCTTCATTAAAGCTTGTGTGGGTGTTGTGGTGAGTTGATTTATGGAAGAAATGTTGAGGTTTGATGAGTTAGGGTGATGTTCCATTTCGGTAGCCATGGAAGTTCAACATGTTTAGGTTGTTTCTACATGTAAATAGTAATTTGAGGTGTTGATGTAAGTGCTTATATGTATAGGAGTGATTTACCATTTATAAAGTTTGAATTGTAAGTTTGAGAAGTTAAAATGGAAACTTGATGTATATGCATTACTCGGGTAGCCTCATGGTGAAGATTGGTAGTGTTTAAATTCATGAAAAGTTGTTGAATTATGATACAAAAAAGTGGCAGCATATGTATATGAAATAGTAGTGATAATGTATATAATTTGGTAGTGGAAATTATATGTATTGGTTAGGAGTATTATGTTAAAAAATTATTTAAAATTGGATATTGTAAATTATGAGTTGTATTTGGTGTATGTAAGGTCATTGTATTCTGCCCAAAGTTACTATATTGTAAACTAATGAATGGGTATGGTATGGTACAAGTGCAGAATTGTTTGGGAAGTGAAGATATAGTTAGTGAATGTGTGATTGGTTTGGTGTTTGAGAGACATGTAAGGGCAGTAAGCAAATGAGCCTACTACTCTAAGTGTGTGACTCCAATTGGTATGAGGCCAATTGAAGGTGAAACTAAGCACAAAATGTGCCAACTTTCATGAAGGAAGCCTACCTAAATTCTGTCCAAAAAGTGACATGAGAATTGACCAAATCCAGATTAGTGACATTGCAAACCTGAAAATTGACCATTTGAACAGCAGTCAGTATTTTGGCCATAACTCACTCAAAATAGGTCCAAATAACTTGAAATTTATACCATGGAAAGCTTAGACATAGAGCTACAACTCTTATGAAGATACCAAAACCCAGAAATGGCCATAAACAAGTCAAAATGCTTGCACAAGTTTGGGTATAAAAACTGCTAGAATCGGAAATGACCTAAAAATGACCTAGGTTTGCCATTTTAGTGTAATCTGTCTAGCAATAGTAAAATGACCATAACTTGGTCTAGTAAACTCCAAATGACCTAAAATTTGTGGCAAAAGTTCACTAAGACATAGACCTACAAGTTTGTAATTCGGACCAGAACCCGAAAACCGAGGAAACTAGGTCATCCGGCTAGGTCAAAACAACATACCAAAATCTGATAAATTGCAATAAAATGCAATACACTTGAAAATGAATTGGGTAACATGTGCCAACACTAAAGGACTATAAAATGTGATATATTGGTAATATTAAAATTTATTCCCCTAGAGTGCATCAAAGGTCAACATTATAGGTTGACTAATGAAAGAAATAGTATTAAATAAATTAAATTATTGAACCTTATTGTTAGAGACAATGTAACTGAGTACTGAAACACTTTAAATTGTGTTTTTCTGTTAGTAAAGACTCAGAGAAGGGGAAAGAACCACTGAGTCAAGGACAAAAGGCTACTCATCAGAGGTTTGTGCACAACAGTTATTTCTTTTGAATTTTCAATTCAAATAAATTATGACAATTTGTATGTTATTGTTTAAATTGTGGAAAATTTGTTTGAATGATATTTGATGGATACTTATTGCTTGAAAAATATTGCAAATGGTTTGAAACCACAGCCATCATGTATATTGATTGAATTTCTCGCTAGCTTATCTAGTGGGACGAATTGGCTTTGAATTCCCTCTCTGGCTGAAGTGTTGAGGTGTGTGCCAGTTGAGGACGAATAGAATGAATACTCATATAATTGCTAGCTAGCTATCTTATTCCTCACTAGCCATCAGCTTTTGGGACGAATTGGACTTTGGATTCATGATTAAGCTGTGTGTGTAATTTATTGATATTTATTGAGATATTGTGAAATGGAGTTTAATTCTTTATGACATTCACTGTCTTTTGAATTTAACTATGATTTTAAGTATCCACAGTTTATATGATTTATGGCTTATGGTTTTAAATTGCATTTTCTTAATGTTGTGCACTACTGAGACATTGGCTCAGCGATAGCTTTTTCATTGCTATCACAGGTAGACAGACAGAGCAGCAGAGTAGGCTGCTTGTGCTATATTTTGGGATTTTGCCGGGTATATTGAGTATACCACCTTTTGTAATTTTTGTTGTAATGTTTGTGCATTGTATGTATATATTGTACTTGGTCTTGAGCAGTTGTAAACTAAAGTTGCAATATATTTATTTCTTATCTCAGCTTTTGAACTACTCAGTCATTTTGTAGTCTATCTTTGGAAATACTGAAAATTGATGTTGAATTGAGTTTGACAAATGTTGAGAAATTGATTTGTGTTGAACCATATTGGAGTTTAGGATTGAACAAATATATTGGAAGTGCTTTTTATAAGTTTTTGAAAAACTGTTTTATTCAAAATACAGATGGCTCTTTGCCAAAATTTTTACAGAAATTACTGATACTTCATATGTGTTATTTGGGTTCACTTCAGTTAAAAAAAAAAAAAATTTAACACCTGTCAAAAGTGCTCACCACTATAAAAAGAAATAAGAAAAGATTTAAAATCCCTTGTAGTGTATTTAATGGGTTATCAGTAGATAAAGTTTGATAATTCATTAGGTATACTACAAGATCATGTTATGCCTTATGGAGGGATAGGGTGTGACATATAAAGTATTATAATTAGATTATAAGACCCTTGTAGTTTTAGCCAATTTAAAGTTTAAATTAATTAGGATAAAAGTGTTAGATTTCAATAGAAAATGTTATTAGTTTATTTCATTTTATAAATAAAATTGATAAGTAGCCTTTGTCACACCCTACTCCTCGTAAGATGTAACATGCTCCCGTAGTACACCTAATGAATTACTGTACTTCACCTACCGGTAACCCATTAAATATACTACAAGGGATTTTAAAACAATTTTCGTTCATTTTTAAATTGGTGGGTAAAATTTTTTTTTTTCAGATTTTAAAAACCTTTATTTAAAGTCCAAACATAAATTAAATTTTTAGATATTTAAAATCTCCGTAATTTTTATAAAAATTTCGGCAGAGTGCCATCTATATTTTAAGTAAACAGTTCTTCAAAACTTGAAAATAAAGACACTCTCAATATTTTTCCCAATCACAACTCCATTATTCAATCTCATTTCACAAATTAACACAAGCAACTCAATACACAGTTTAAATTAAATCAAACATTGAAACCTCTCATTAAGGTAACAAAAATAATATTTACATTCATGGGATCATAAAAAATTTAGTAGTGCAAAACTTTATAAATACATAAAATCTCAAGATAACCTTATAATAATTTGTATTTCATTACAATCCAAAAATCTATTACAAAAGAGTTGGTACAACTGCTCAAAGTAAATTTTATACATATAATTACAGAATTACATCAAAATCTAAAGTACAAGGGTATACCTATGATATACCCGAAGATAGTCTCACTATGCCTTTCAGTAATCTTGCTCAGCAACTTTATATTTTCTTTTCCCTGCGACAGCGTACAAAGCTATCGCTGAGTGGTGAACTCAGTGGTGCACAAACTAATAATTTAAAACTTAATACAAGTTATGCTTGACAATTCATAACAAATAAAAATTTAAAATTTCTAAATTCTTCAAAATTCATAACATTCAAAAATCAATATTTTCATTCATGCAAATTATTCATTTGAATAACATTTTGATCAAATAGTAACTATTTATCTACATTTCTTTTAAATCCCGAAACAATACGAAAATATTTTGAATCACTGACAAATTATTTATTTCAACCACAATTTATCAAACTATGCATAATTTAAAGGGCGTTGCCAACAATTCACACAGTTGAACCCATGACCCAAAATTCAAATAGATGCCATGTTGTACACCACGACATTTCACACTCTCCCAATAACCGAGGCTAAAATGAAGGAACAAAAGACTAGCTAGTATATATGAGTACTCATTCAACCTCTTCCCCAACTGGCAAGCCAGAGAGGAAGGAACTCGCCCCATCTAGTGGAGGAGATATCTCACTAGACAAGCTAATGAGAATTCACAACATATTTTGTCATGTCAACTGTGGTTTCAAATCATATTCAAAACAATTTCTATTTACAAAGTGTTTACAAATCATCAACATATTTAATCCTCATAAATTCATGCTCAAGGTTGGCAACACATCAAACTTAAAATTTACAATCCTCAAAACCATGCAATAAATCCTTAAATGCATAATAAATTTACATTTAATTTATACAATTTCATTCAACAAATTAAAATTCTCAACACAACAAAATTATAAATCATAAAATAAACTTGTTCAAATCAATTTAGAAGTGAAAAGTAACAAAATAGTTAGTTGTGCACAAACCTTACACGAGTCGCCTCTTGGCCTTGACTCGATGTCTCGGGTTCTTTCTCGGTATTCTTTTCCACTGAAACACACAGATTCACAGTGTTTCAGTATCACCATTTATCATAACTCCAAAAATAAATTCAAATCTACTTATACCTAGCTTTAATAAGCTAAACTTGACGTTCTTTAAAATTTGTATTTTGGGGTTACTATTCATGATACTATTCAAGTCAATTTGTTGACTTTCTAAGGCTTAATAGGTATGGGAATTCCAGCTTCACCCACATACCACATTTTGATTACTAAATTTGTTGGTTTTGGTTGTTTACTCAAAATCTAAGTTTTTTAGGCAAATTTGAAAATTTTTAGTTTTGGTACCTTATGTTGCACTGTTCCATTGGTCATTTTTATGTTAGAATTTGGTAAAACTTTCTTTATAGAAAATGTTCCCTATTGTCTTAAATTTATTCTCCTTTTTGAATCACTCCATTTGGAGTTTTGTAGCTCAAGTTATAGCCATTTGAATCATGGCTGCCGGATTGGACTCTACCCAGATTTCTGGGCACTAAACTGGTTCTGGTAGTTTTAGGTCACCAAATTTGGGTGGCCAAATGACTTGGTTAAGGGCATAATTTAGGTTTGTGTTCCTCATGAAAATTTTAGGTCTATATCTCAGCTTTCCACAGGTAAAATTTCAGGTCACTTAGACTTGCCTAGCCCAAGTTATGGCCAAATGAACAAACACTGTTCATGTGGTCATTTTTGTACAGGTCAGATTGCCTAATTCCGGGTTTGGCCAATTTGTTCACTAGGTTTTGGTCACTTTTTGGGCATGATTCATAAATGAAAAATGTGTCATTTTGTGTTTATTTTCATTCCCAATTGTCCTAACACCAATTAGACTTGTAAATTTTCAGTTTTAGTCCCTCAAAGGGACCTTGGTCCTACTGCCTACAGCATGACCCTAAGCAACCCAAATTTGCATTTGGTTCCAACACTTCTAACATACTCCAATTATTCTCAAATGACCATTTCTCATCTCAAACCAAGTCTAACACACCATTTAACACATTCTCACATTTTTCTTCAATTTTTCACATGTTCAAAACCCTAGCTACACCCAAAGTTCAACCTAATGCAATTTAAAGTGTGTATTTATGTTCTACACACCTAATTCACCTCAAATAACCATTTAAAACCATCACACTCATTCATATCAAACCCTAACCCTAGCTGGATGAATTTTATATTTGGTCCCTCAATAATTATTTTGTTATGATTTTAAGTTACTTTCTAAGTTAATTAAACTAAGAACATAGAAATTGAACAAAAGAATTCAAATTTACATACTAACCTTTGTTTGGTTTTCCAATCACTAATTTTCTTCCCCTTTTTCTTCTTTCTTGCTTCTTCAATCTCCTCTTCTAGTTACCCAAACAAAGCATAATCATAATTTAGTGGAATTTTTGGGGGATTTATGGCGTTGATTCAAGCTTTGAAAGCTTGAATTTCATGGCCATTGAGGAAACTAAGGAGGAAAGAGAGAGAGAGGAGAGATGGACGTTTTTTTGTTTTGAAGAAGAAGAATGGATTTTTTTTTCTTTTTATTTTTGTCTTTTAATCTTATAGAAGACCATAAATCAAATTAAATAAATTTTTAATTATAGTATTTATGCATCATGCATGATGTCATGCATGATGTCATCTCTTTTTACTTTTTTCATTTTCTTTTTATTTTTCTATTTATTTTTTCATTAGTTCTTTAATTTAATTTTCGATTCTGAAATTTTTTTTTCTTCGATTTTATTTGACAGTCAGGTCAGGAGTCAGCTCTTGGGGTCAATTGACCAAATTGCCCCTCGTCGGTTCGACTCGGTTTGCAAATAATTCAATATTTCTTCCAGCTCCTTGACCTAATTATTTGATTGGCTTAACAATTCTTTTTCGTGATTTTCTCTTTTTCACTATGTTCGCAATAGTCCTAAGGACCGCGGCGTCACATTTTACGATTCAAAATTTGAGTTTAAATCGACCTCGCAGTCCTTCCCGAGAAGGTCACCCATCGCTGTGACTCTCGGCTCATTTAACTTCTTATGTTCTGTTTTTCTTATTTATACTTAACTAATTGACAATTACTAATTATTTGTGTTCAGGGCTTAACTAGGTGTCTTAAACACAGTTCTAATCCTCTTAATTGTCTGGACCGATACTGGTCACCGGAACAGTGACATATACCAGGCTATGCAAATAAGGGTGTTACAGCCTTAAGGTAACTACCAAAAGGGGAAATAATTGTGTGAATGTTACAAGGAGCTTAATGGGTGTAAGACAGAGATAAACAAGCCATACTCGAAGAGAAGACCCTTTTTTAAGTGCAGCTTGCCATAATGGCAACTATAATTATTTTAAGGTAAGTATACCTAAATTTTCAAAATAACAATTTTGTATGCAATATATAGTAATAATACGATTTCATCAGATTAATAAAAATTAATTTTGTTTACAATTTCAACTCACTTTTTTGTGAAAATTGAATTAAATAAATATTTGGTAAATTAAAATTAATTTTGTTTGTAAAAAATAAAATTTGGCATGTAAATAAATTAAAAAAATTAGCATGATAGAAATAAACTATTTTCGGTTGTAATTATTTGAGCTTTATGTGTTTATTAGAATAAAATACAAGTGTATATAATTTGATTATCTATGACACCCCTTACCCATCTACAGTGTAGCTAAGCAAGACATGCCACACAGTGTGCCGGAGCACCTTATCTTATCTTATTTCAATTTAAGTTCTTAATTTGTTGATTAAAAGGCTTTTGAGTGAAACTCATAACATTTATGTCATTTGTTAAAATATTGATTAATTTAGAAATTACGAAAAATTTTCAGAAAATCCGACAGAATGCCGGCTATAAATTGAAAAAACAGTTCTTCAAAACCTGTTAAAAACACTGCCAATATGTTCATCATATTCTCAACTCGAATAAGCATCAATAAAATTTTAACAATTCTCAATAGTTCTGTTAGTAGTATGCCCTAGAGCATATCATTTAGTATGTATCTTGTACATGTTTTATTAATAAAAATGCAATTTCACCTTTCCGTTTACATATTATATTTATGTGTAATAGAAAAGGTCCATTGATATTTTGTTAGAAATTCTATTCTTAAGTTGTTAAGAATATGAGTGACAGTATTTCTAGCATAAAGTATCATAAATTGGTTCATAATCGAGGATACTTCACACAGGACATGACTTATCCAGAAAGATTGTATTCATATTTGTTCCCAAGGTATTTATATGAGATATAAATAAGATGAAATTGTGAGTCTCATGCCATATAACAAATATGATAGGCACTTATACATGATAAGTAGGCCGAACCAGTGACACTTTTGACAAGCACGTGGAGTTTACTCTTATCAATGCATTGTCATAAATCATATCAGTGCATATAATCTTTAGACCTGAGATAACACAGTTATCTTGTATATAGGTGGTTTGAGTTTGATACTGCATTCATACTTGTACTGTGTATGGGTATATGGGTATGTGTTGGCTCCTACTAGTTATATATGGAGGTAAGTGTTGATCAAGATGGAATCTGTTACCCTAAGTAAATAGGGATAAAATCCTATGTTCATTTAATTATTCTTGATGTTTCAAGTTCCTGGCCAGGACAGATAGATTTAATCAGAAAAGAGTTTCTGATGAGAAAATCTTTTTAATCAAGAATTAGAATTAAAAAAGAACATAATATTCATAGCAAATGGGATTTGACATAAACCATGACTCCAGCTCGAATTGGGATTTTGTAACAGAGAGATTCTAGTGCATGGTAACATATGATTATAGGTTCATTTAAGGTATTCCTTATTACTGATTGCGTGGCCATGGCATGCTATGCTAGGTGTTAACCATGGTCTATGAGGTGCATAAAATGATTTAGAGAAAATTATTTATGGTAAGAAAGGGTTCTGATGATATTAAGGGTTGATGTCATATCTCATTGCCAATTAGTGATGAGCCTAGTGAGTCACACATATACACAAGAAATCACCAAGTTAAATGTGATTTAATTGATTAATTAAAGAGTTTAATTTATTAATTAATTAGCTTTGATTTGCAATTAGATTGCAAAGTCCCTAGCATGGCTTGAAATCAAATCTAGGTTATTGGATGTATAATATAATTTAAATTTATATTTAAAGTGTTTAAATATGAATTTAATTATGAGAAATTAATTAATAGAGATTAATTAATTAATTTATATTTGATGTAAATTGATTAGAAGAGGAGAAATAATTTTTTTGGGTTGAGAACTCAAAATTACAACACAAGGGTAATTTGGTCATTTTACAGGTTGACATGTGGCACCATGAGATGGTGACACATGGCACCATATAAGTTTGCCATTTGTCTTCCTATCATGCAAGGTGATCAAAGTCAAGATTAAATCTAGCTTTGACACTTGGCTTAATGTGATTAGGTCAATTAAAATTAAGATGCAATCAGGTGATAACATGTGGCAAGGGTTTTAAGTGATGACCTAATTATATATTGTGATGTTATGAGAAAATAAAAAAAATTAGCCACTCTTCTTATTTTCTCTTATTGGTGCCGCCACCTCTATGCTCTTCTCCTCTCTTCATATTCTCTCATCAATTCAAAGAGAATGATCCAAGTTCCTTTGAATTAAAATTGCTAGAAATTATTTCTAATGTCCTATATACATCTATAACCTCTCTAAAGGAAAATCCATAATTTCTAATTGGTTGGCAAGGCTTGAGAAGCTGGTTTAGGGGCTGCCATTGGTGATCTTGGTGTAGACAAGCTAGAGGGACATCATTTGGGGTCCTAGGTGCTTCACAAAGGTACCAATCACATCTACAGTGCATCAAAAAGTTAGTGCATATATTCTTATATCAATCTAGGGTTCTAATAAATTAATTTATTAATTCTAAAATCTTAAATGGCAAATGTAGATCCTAATATATATTAAAAGTGTTTTAATATACAATTGAACATTGAAATCAATTAGGTACATAATGAATGTTGCATGATGCATGAGACCCTAGAAGAAAACTTTTGAATTCAATGTTCTAATCTAACAATTTTCATGCTTCCGCTCTGTAACACCCCGAACCTCCGAGTTATGAATAGTACCATTTTTGGTCCGTGACTAATACTATTCAAAGACACATTGAGAACTAAAAATAAATAGAAAATTAATTGAGATAGACACAATAAAAATTCTAGTGAACAAAAAAGCTAAGGACTCATCGGGTATTATGAAAAGAAGGATTATGACCCGATGAGGGGCATTTTGGTCAATTCACCTCAAGAGTTAACTTTTGACCAAAATGTCAATTAAATTAAATGAAATTAATGAATTGAATTATGGGGTAAAAATTGAAGAAAAATTCAAGTAAAAATATGTAAGGAAAAATTTAAGAAATGAAAACTTAAACTTTCATTTCCATTATGACAAAATTAAAATGAAAGACTTATGGGCTTTTGATAGTTAAATTTTATTATTTAATTAAAAGGAAAAATTAAGTGTAAATGTAAGAAAAAAAAAAGGGAATAAAAATTTAAGTTTAATTATCCTTATGACACAATTAAAATTTATAATTTTAATAAGCTAATTTTGGGGATAAATATATATATATATATATATATATATATATATATATATATATATAAATAAGAAGACAAATGTCTTCTTCATTTCTTTTTTTTCATAAGAGGCCACCACCCTCTCCTCTCTCTTCCTCTCTCTCTCTTTTTCTCTTCTTCTTCCACATCTTCCCCTCATTGATTTCCCCTCCCAAGTTTTAATTCCCTTAAATTCCCTTCATAAATTCCATAGCCCACTAAAAGAAAACATCAAAGAGATCTTTGATTGAGAGATTAAAAGCAAGGAGAATAAGAATTGGAAGAAAAGTGAAGTTGGAAAGAAATCAACAAGAGGTAATTTTCTTTTCATGTTAGATTAGTTGTATAAGCTTGGAATGAAGTTGATTTATGATGAAATTTCATAAGAAAATGAAAGAAAACATATATGGAACCTAAACTAGGGTTTTGGCCAAATGGGAGAAAAATTAGGGTTTTGAACATTAGGGTTTAGAGACCAAAAATGTGAAAAAGTGCTAAATGATGTCTTTGACATAGTTTAAGGAAAGAAATGGCCATTTGTGACCTAATTAAGTGTGTTAGAAGTGTTTAAATCAAAGCCAAATTCGGATTGGGTATGAAGCATGACCAAAAGTCAACTTTGAGGGACCAAAAATGAAATTTTATAAGTCCAATTGGTATGAGACCAATTGGGACTGAAAATAGGCACTAAATGACACAATTTTTATTTAGGAAGCATGCCCAAAAAGTGATCAAAACCTAGTGAACAAACTGACCAAACTTGAAAAACTGCAGTATGAACAGTACACATGAACAGTAATCGTGTTTGGGTCATAACTCGAGCTAGCAGGTCAAAATGACCTGAAATTTTACCAGTAGTTAGATGAGATATAGACCTAAAACTTTCATGAAGAACACAAACCCCAATTTTGCCATTATCCCAATCAAATTATTGAGCAAAGTTGAGTTACTGAATCTGCAAAACTGCAGAATTGCCATATGAGCAGTAAAGTTTCAATGGCTATAACTCTCTCTAGAAAACTCTAATTTAGGTGATTCTTGAACTGATGGAAACCTAAGACATAGTAGAATATTTCATATGAAGAATGTTAGGCCAAATTATGAACTTAACTCAATCAAATTGCGAAATGAATTCGGGTCACCGAATCTGCCAGAATCTGGGCACCTAAAATTAACCAAATAACAGTAAAATTTGCAAGGCTATAACTCTCTCTAGAAAACTACGATTTAGGCAATTGCTAAACCGATGGAAACCTAAGACATAGTAGAACATTTCATATGAAGAACATTAGACCAAATTATGGACTTAACTAGGTCAAATTGCTGAACGAAATTGGATCGATAAATCTGCCAGAACAAAATTTGCAGCATGAACAGTGATGTGAACAGTAATGGTTTTTTGGGCATAACTTGAGCTATACAGCTCTGAATTAGGCGATTCGGAAAGGACAATAAATTTAAGACCTAAATGAACAATTTTCATAAAGAACACCTCACCAAATTATGATCGAAACTAAGTACAAATTGGGTTCAAAGATTGGGGTGCCAAGCTGTCCCAAAACCAAAATATTCTAAAATTTTCAAAGCTAACTTGGGATGCATTTGACATGCATGTAATGAGTTCTTGGTAGCAATTGAGATTGGTATTGAGGTATTCTATTTGTGTATTTGCAGTAGAAAAAGAAGTTGGAATGGACAAGGAGAAGTAGGTAACAAGGAAGGAGAATTATTGAAGGTTTGTGCACAACTAACATTTTCTTCGTTTTAAAATTTGTAAATTGCTTGGAATGTGTTAAATTGAATGAGTTTGCTTTGAACAAGTTTACTTTGACTGAAATATGGTTTTTCTCTTGCATTTAAGAAATTTAGGTGTTGCTACCTTTATTTGGATATTATGATGAATTTAAATGTGTTTATTGGTTTATAAATGTGATTGTTGAATGGAAAAATTTTTGGAAACTGTTTTGAAACCACAATTAGCATGATAGTCCCTTTTGGAACTCCCCAGTAGTAACGGCTACTTGGGATTGGTAATTGATATTGATTATGTCTCCCATTAATAACGGTTAGTGGGGTAAGACTATATGAGTACTCATTAGCTAGCTAGCCCTTCCCTCATTAATAACGGTTAGTGAGGTTGAGATTGCTTTGTCGTGGTGTACAACACAGCACTGATCGTGAAATTTTGTGTCATGGCACAGAATGTGTTGATGTTGGCAACACTAATGCTTTGTGAATTGTGATTTATGAAATGTGATTTCTCATTTGAAATGTTATTCCAATAAATGGTTCTTATGAACTTAGAACTATTGTGATGTTTTCATGCTTAAGAAGGATGTGATTTGTTATGCTTGACAAATTGTGTTTTTACCTGAAGTTTTGAAATTTTAGTTGTGCACCACTGAGTGATATACTCAGCGATAGCTTCTTTATGCTGTCGCAGGAAAGGGAAAGGAGAAGGCTGCTGAGTGAGAGACTTGGAAGCAACATTTTAGTTTTGATTGTGGGTATATATAGTAGGTATACCTCTTTAATTTCCTTTGGATATATTTTGTACCTATATGTATGGATGTACGGACATTGAGCAGTTTGTATTTAAAAGCACTGCATTGCTATCACATTTTGAGTTTGTAACTATTTTGTATTTCACTTTGAGACTTATGAAAATGTAACTTTTGCAATATTTATCCTCTTACTATTTCTAATGAATGTTTACATGGATTTTTAACTATTCTCATGCAATTTTCCGCAACAGAATTGATAAGACAAAAAGCTATGATTTGTTTTAAAATCCCTTGTAGCATAACTAATGGGTTATCGGTAGGCGTAGTTCGGTAATTCATTAGGTATGCTACGGGAACATGTCATGCCTTATACAATTTGTTCACCCTAACCTCCTGTCCTAAAGGACTAGTCACTAGCACATCATAATCCAATTTTCAAGGGTGAACAAATTGTATAAGGATTGTCCTTTGGTGATCCAAGGATATACATTCCTGTCAGACTTAATTTACATGCCCTTCCGAGATTATGATATCATCTTGGGCATGGATTGGTTAGCCAGGCATCACGCCATGATCGACTGTAGACTGAAGATAGTCACTTTTGGTCTTCCTGAGTATGCAGACGTAGTGATATACGAGGAGAGGCAGTTATTGCCATCCAACATCATTTCAGCTGCACTTGCTAGAAAGATGATTAGAAAGGGATGTGAAGCTTATCTAGCTCATGTGATAGACACCCAGGTGGGGATTCTAGATCTTAAAGATATTGCTACGGTATGGGATTTTCCGGATGTCTTTCCGGAAGAATTACCGGGATTGCCTCCAGAAAGAGAGGTGCTGTTTGAAATTGAGACTATGCCTAGTGTGGAGCCAATCTCCATCACTCCTTATAGGATGGCACCTGCTGAGTTGAAAGAGTTAAAGGTGCAATTGCAGGAAATTAGATAAGGGTTTCATTCGCCCTAGCGTGTCACCTTGGGGAGCACCAATATTATTTGTGAAGAAGAAGGATGGTACTCTTCGTCTATGCATAGACTACAGACAGTTGAATAAGGTGACCATAAAGAATAGATATCCTCTGCCATGGATCGATGATTTGTTTGATCAGTTGAAGGATGCAACTGTATTCTCCAAAATTGACTTGAGATCAGGCTACTACCAGTTCAGGGTGCAGGAGCAAAGTCTTCCTAAAACTGCCTTTAGGACTCGGTATGGTCACTATGAGTTCTTGGTAATGCCATTCGGGTTGACTAATGCTCCAGCTGCTTTTATGGGCATGATGAACACTATCTTCAGGCCATATTTGGATTAGTTTGTTGTGGTGTTCATTGATGATATTTTGGTGTACTCAAAGAATGCAGAGGAACACGACAAGCACTTGAGGATAGTATTGTAGACTTTGAGGGAGAAGCAGTTGTATGCCAAACTGTCGAAATGTGAGTTTTGGCTAAAGGAGATTTCATTTTTGGGGCATATTGTATCTGCAGAGGGTATCCAGGTGGATCCTAGCAAAGTAGAAGCCATTCTTAATTGGAAGCCACCTAGAAATGTCACGGAAGTTCGGAGTTTCCTTGGTTTAGCTGGGTATTATCGAAGGTTTGTGAAGGGATTCTCCATGCTAGCATCTCCACTGACCAAGCTACTTAGGAAGGATGTAAAATTTCAATGGACGGATCGATGCTAGGAAAGTTTTGATGAGTTAAAGAGGCATTTAACTGAAGCTCCAGTCTTAACCTTACCCACTTTGGGTAAGGAGTATACCATATACAATGATGCTTCTCATAACGGATTAGGCTGTGTGTTGATACAAGATCGAAACGTCATTGCCTATGCTTCACGCCAGCTTAAACCGCATGAGAGGAATTATCCTACACATGACTTGGAGCTAGCAGCCATTGTCTTTGCCTTGAAGATCTGGAGACATTACTTGTATGGGGAGAGATGTTATATATACACAGATCATAAAAGTTTGAAGTACTTGGGCACACAAAAGGAGTTAAATTTGAGGCAAAGGAAATGGTTAGAGCTAATAAAAGATTATGATTGTTTGATAGATTATCAGCCTAGAAAAGCTAATGTTGTAGCTAATGCTTTAAGTCACAAGACTATGGCTGGTTTGAGGGTTTCTCCTTTGTCCATGGTGCATGAATTAAGGGCATTGCATGCTAATTTGGAGATTAATGAAGATGGGCAGGTGGTAGCTACTTGGCAAGTGAAGCCAATGCTGGCAGAACAAATTAAAGCAGTTGCACAGAAGGATGATAAGTATGTGAAGTTGATGGAAGAGGCTCAGGATGGTAAGAAACCAGAATTATCAGTAAATGATGAGAGCTTGTTGTTATATAAGGGCAGAATGTGCATTCCTGAGAATGTTGAACTGAGGTAGACCATTTTAAAAGAAGCACATGATTCACCTTTTGCAATGCACCCTGGTGGAACCAAAATGTATAGAAGTGTGAAAGAGCACTATTGGTGGAGAGGAATGAAGAAAGACATTGCAGAATATGTTGCCAAATGCCTAACTTGTCAGCAAGTAAAGGTAGAACACCAAGTGCCTGCAGGGTTGCTACAGCCATTGCCAATTCCCGAGTGGAAATGGGAAAGAATCACTATGGATTTCGTGACAAGACTTTCACGTACACAAAAGAATCATGATGCAGTTTGGGTTATTGTTGATAGATTGACCAAGTCTGCACACTTTTTGCCAGTGAGAATGGATTACAGCCTGGAAAGATTGGCCAAACTGTACATTGATGATGTTGTGAGGTTACATGGAGTGCCAGCGTCTATTGTGTCGGACAGAGACCCAAGGTTTACTTCTAGATTCTGGGGTAGTCTCCAAAAAGCCCTAGGAACTAGATTGGACTTCAGTACAGCATTCCATCCACAGACAGACGGCCAATCCAAAAGGATCATTCAGATTTTAGAGGATATGCTTCGGGCTTGTGTGATTGAGTTTGAATGGAGTTGGGGCACACACTTGCCTTTAATTGAATTTGCCTACAACAACAGTTATCAGTCAAGCATCGGAATGCCTCCATACGAAGCACTTTATGGCAAGAAGTGTAAAACTCCCTTGTGTTGGGATGAAGTGGGTGAGAGGAAGTTGATTGGTCCAGAATTAGTGCAACAGACAGAAGAAAAGGTTAAGCTCATTAGAGACAGACTCAAAGTTGCAACGGATAGACAAAAGTCCTACATTGACCTAAAGAGAAGAGATATTCGGTATAGTGTGGGTGACAAGGTGTTCTTGAAAGTTTCCCCATGGAAGAGGATCATGAGGTTTGGTAGAAAGGGGAAACTAAGTCCTCGCTTCATTGGGCCGTATGAGGTTCTGGAAAGAGTGGATCCATTGGCATATAGACTTGCATTAACTCCAGAGTTGGAAAAGATTCATAATATCTTCCATGTCTCCATGTTGAGGAGGTACAGATCAGACCCCTCTCACATTTTGCCAATAGAGGAGATTGAGGTGAATTCAGACCTGACATATGATGAAGAGCCCATAAAGATCTTGGCACATGAGGTGAAGCAGCTGAGGAAAAAACAGATACCTCTAGTCAAAGTGCTGTGGAACCATCATTCAGGCTAGGAGGCTACATGGGAGCGTGAGGAGGACATGAGGAGACAGCACCCACAGCTATTCAGAGACTGAGACTAGGTAAATTTCGAGGACGAAATTTATTTTTAAGGAGGGGAGAATTGTAACACCCCGAACCTCCGAGTTATGAATAGTACCATTTTTGGTCCGTGACTAATACTATTCAAAGACACCTTGAGGACTAAAAATAAATAGAAAATTAATTGAGATGGACACAATAAAAATTCTAGTGAACAAAAAAGCTGAGGACTCATCGGGTATTATAAAAAGAAGGATTATGACCCGATGAGGGGCATTTTGGTCAATTCACCTCAAGAGTTAACTTTTGACCAAAATGTCAATTAAATTAAATGAAATTAATGAATTGAATTATGGGGTAAAAATTGAAGAAAAATTCAAGTGAAAATATGTAAGGAAACATTTAAGAAATGAAAACTTAAACTTTCATTTCCATCATGACAAAATTAAAATGAAAGACTTATGGGCTTTTGATAGTTAAATTTAATTATTTAATTAAAAGGAAAAATTAAGTGTAAATGTAAAAAAAAAAAAAGGGAATAAAAATTTAAGTTTAATTATCCTTATGACACAATTAAAATTTATAATTTTAATAAGCTAATTTTGGGGATACATATATATATATATATATATATATATATATATATATATATATATATATATATATATATATATATATATATATAAGAAGAATATATATATATAAATAAGAAGACAAATGTCTTCTTCATTTCTTTTTTTTCATAAGAGGCCACCACCCTCTCCTCTCTCTTCCTCTCTCTCTCTCTCTCTCTCTCTTTTTCTCTTCTTCTTCCACTTCTTCCCCTCATTGATTTCCCCTCCCAAGTTTTAATTCCCTTAAATTCCCTTCATAAATTCTATAGCCCACTAAAAGAAAACATCAAAGAGATCTTTGATTGAGAGATTAAAAGCAAGGAGAACAAGAATTGGAAGAAAAGTGAAGTTGGAAAGAAATCAACAAGTGGTAATTTTCTTTTCATGTTAGATTAGTTGTATAAGCTTGGAATGAAGTTAATTTATGATGAAATTTCATAAGAAAATGAAAGAAAACATATGTGGAACCTAAACTAGGGTTTTGGCCAAATGGGAGAAAAATTAGGGTTTTGAACATTAGGGTTTAGAGACCAAAAATGTGAAGAAGTGCTAAATGATGTCTTTGACATAGTTTAAGGAAAGAAATGGCCATTTTTGACCTAATTAAGTGTGTTAGAAGTGTTTAAATCAAAGCCAAATTCGGATTGGGTATGAAGCATGACCAAAAGTCAACTTTGAGGGACCAAAAATGAAATTTTACAAGTCCAATTGGTATGGGACCAATTGGGACTGAAAATAGGCACTAAATGACACAATTTTCATTTAGGAAGCATGCTCAAAAAGTGACCAAAACCTAGTGAACAAACTGACCAAACTTGAAAAACTACTGTATGAACAGTACACATGAACAGTAATCGTGTTTGGGTCATAACTCGATCCAGGTAGGTCAAAATGACCTGAAATTTTACCAGTAGTTAGATGAGATATAGACCTAAAACTTTCATGAAGAATATAAACCCAAATTATGCCATTAACCCAATCAAATTATTGAGCAAAGTTGAGTTACTGAATCTGCAAAACTGCAGAATTGCCATATGAGCAGTAAAGTTTCAATGGCTATAACTCTCTCTAGAAAACTCTAATTTAGGTGATTCTTGAACCGATGAAAACCTAAGATATAGTAGAATATTTCATATGGAGAATATTAGGCCAAATTATGAACTTAACTCATTCAAATTGCGAAACAAATTCGGGTCACCGAATCTGCCAGAATCTGGGCATCTAAAATTAACCAAATGAACAGTAAACTTTGCAAGGCTATAACTCTATCTAGAAAACTCTGATTTAGGCGATTCTTAAACCGATGGAAACCTAAGACATAGTAGAACATTTCATATGCAGAACATTTGTCACACCCTACCCCTCTGTAAGGCATGACATGATCCCGTAGTATACCTAATGAATTATCAACTCCGTCTGCTGATAACCCATTAAATACACTACAAGGGATTTTAAAAACTTTTCTTACTTCTTTCACAGTGGTGAGCACTATTTACAGGTGTTAAAAACTTTTGTGAACTGAAGTGATAGAATTGACACATTTGAATTATTTGGAATTTCTGTAAAAATTTTGGCAGAGTGCCCTCTGTATTTTGGATAAAACAGTTCTTCAGAAAACCTGTAAAAAAACACTTCAATATGTATTTGCAAATCTCAACTCCAACATTTTTCTCAACACAACATTTTTCTCAACTCAAATCCGCAGTGATTTTTCAAAGACTGAGATACAAGAAATATAATACAAAACTATTCAAGTAAATGAAATCTCAAATTTACATTTAATTACAAACCAAAATATTTTACAAGAGTTTCTATACAACTGCTCAAATAATTTACATACATATTATTACATGCATACATCAAAACCTATGTACATGGGTATACCTATGATATACCTGGAGCTGATCTGAATATATCTTCAAGGAAATTTACTTACTGCTCTATGCTCTTCTTACCTGCGACAGCATACAAAGCTATCGCTGAGTGGTGAACTCAGTGGTGCACAACTATAATTTAAAACATAGTACAATATACATTGACAAAATTTACAGTAAATAAATTGGGAATCTGAATACTCATTAAATTTCAAATCTCAAAATATTCGTTGCCAATAATGTAAATCATTTGCATAAATGACTTTGATCACAAAATTCAATTTATCAAATCATGACTAACCATTTAAGTAATTCCAACAAAATCAATTATACATAAACCATAATTGAAATCACAATTTCTTACCATTCAAAAGCCATTCTGTATCTCAAAAATCAATCTTTATCTCAAAAATCATTCTTTATCTCAAAAATCATTCTTTATCTCACTAACCATGCAAGACTAATCTGAAAGGGCCATGTTCGATGTGATTCTAACTCCCTATGGTCGGGGAGGTCGAATCAGATTCTAACTCCCTATGGTCGGGGAGGTCGAATCATCGTGCACAGTACCATCACAATAATGAATCTTCCGCAAGGGCCATAACGATAAAATAAACTTAGATCTAACCTCAAATCAGAGGAAAATCTAAGCCTGTGCACGTACCATGGTAATCAAAACACAACTAACTCCATTGTCTTCTCAACAAATGAGAGAGACGGGTAATAACCTAGTCAAGCATCTATAGTGAGATATAAAACAATATCACAATCCATTTAGTGAGCACAAATCACAATACAATTCGATTCAAAGTCAATTTCAATATCCAATAAAGTTTTATGCTCATCACAATTCAAATCATACAATTGCATTTTTCCATTAAAAGTACCATCACAATTCAGAACATGTTCTATCACAATTTTCCAAAACATAATTTATTCAATCCATAACAATGTTTAATACTGGTGGAAATATCATTTCACAAAGCTGAAGTCATATATACTATGACAATTTCAATTACCATTGAATTAAATCCAATGCCTGTTAAACATAGTTCATAAGAAAATATGTCATTTAATCATATGAAATATTCAACAAAATCAGTTAAAAACTAGTTGTGCACAAACCTCTGATGACTGTCTCCCTGATCTGGACTCAGTGTTTCCTTCCCTTTTCCTGAGTCTTTGGTAACTGAGAAACACAATTTGAAGTGTTTCAGTACTAATTTAAACTGTCTCTATCGATGGTGTTTGGTAAATAATGCACTGAACTCAATTATTCACTTAATCACCTAATATACCGACCCTCATTGCGTTTTAGGTAAATTAGGTTTTAGTGTCGTTAATATGTCACATTTGATAGGGTTTTAGGTTTGGTATGTTTTAGCAAAGTCATTTCCTTGCTTAGTGCATTTTAATGCAAATTGCTGGATTCCGGAACACTGGTTTGACCTAACCGGACGATCTAGTTCCCTCGGTTTTCGGGTCTTGGTCGAAACTACAAACTTGTAGATCTGGGTCTTATTGCACGCGGTGCAAAATTTCAGGTCAATCCGAGTTAAGTAGACCAAGTTATGGTCATTACACTATTGCTGGTCAAGTGGTACCATTTTAGGTCAATTTTAGGTCAAATTGGTCAATTCTGGTTCGGCCAGTTTTTGGACCCGAACTTGTGCAAGTTGTTTGACTTGCTTATGGTCATTTCTGGGCTTTGGTGTCTTCATAAGACTTGTAGGTATGGGTCTTAACTATTCTTGGTCAAAATTTCAGGTCAATTGGACCTGGTTTGAGTGAGTTATGGCCTAAACACTCACTGCTGCCCAATTGGTCATTTTTCAGGTCCTAATTGCACCTAATCCGAATTGGTCATTTTTTTAGGTCACCTTGCAAGCAGAATTTTGGCATGGTTTCTCAATGAAAGTTGGCACATTTTGTGCCTAGTTTCACCTCAAATTGGTCTCATACCAATTGAGGTTACACATTCAAGGTTATAGGCTAAAATATACACTGCCCTCAATATGCATTTCACACCCCAACTTCAAACACACACTTACCTTTGCCATTTGTTTACTTACCTACCAAACTGTTTTGGCACATTACCAAAAGCATTTTCTACATTACATTAGCATTATTTTGGGCAGATTCCAATCACCCTCAACACACCAAATATCATTCACAATTACAATTTCTAAGTACCATTACAAACACACCTAAACATTACAAACTTTACATACACTTTACAATGTTAATTTACATACATATCATCAATCCTTCTAGGTCAATATTCTGCCCACACTTCCTTCAATATATACCATTACTCAAGTGTCCACAAGCTGCCACAAACCATTCTTCAACATCACATTGCCGTCCCATATACCAATTCCCATCAAAGTGCATAATTCACCATATAAACATGAAATAATTCACTAAGTTACTAAATCACCATGATTAACATTATTTCTCATCAATTATATGCACAAATACCTCATCAAAAACGTGACTCATGGCTGTCCAAAATGAAAACAACAATAACCCTTCAAACTCAAAATTTTCCTTCACCAATCTAACACCCATAACATGAACATAAACTTCAACAAAGAATTTCTCAAAAATGCAAACTTACCTTTAATTGTAACTTGCTAAACCTTCACCAAACTTCTCAAAATTGGTATCAATATCTTCCTTGTGGTGTGTAGACCATTTTTCATGAAGCTATCAAAGTGATTGGAGTTGAAAATGGGGAGTGCATGGAGCTTTGAAGAAAAACGTTAATGGTGGCTTTCTTTTCTTTCTCAAATCGGCTAGGTTTAATGGAATGAGGAAGATGACCTTTGAGTGGGAATAATCTGCCCACTTATGAAGTAATTTAATCATTTTAATGTTCTTAGTGGTCCACTAAAGAATTTAAGTCATATTTTATGTTAAATTCCCACTTATTCCACATTTAACCCATGATTTTTGCTATTTACTTTAGGTACCACTAAACTAATTTTTCATTTTATTTTCTAAGTGTAATACTATTTATTTTTAATGGAAATTTAGGTCAAAAGACAATTCGGGGTGTCAAATGACCATAATGCCCCTGTTAAGTTACGTTCGATTTTTCAGAAAAGCCGTATTTTATGCATTTTCGATTTCTCACTTTTCTTTATACTAATTATTTAATTTTTCTTTAATCTTTCTAATGAGATTTATACTTCAATAAGGTTCTATTTAAGTCCTAAAAATATTTTCGGGGTTCCCATGATCCGAGCTAGTCAACGGTCCACGCCGTGACTTCAGTCTTGATCACCATCGCTAGGTTTCCGGCTAAGCTTAACTTGATCACATTTCTTTGCTATTATTCTTCCTTTGTTTTTCTTGTATTTTCTTTTCTTGTATTTCATTATTTTATGTCTCCTCCCTCGTGTCAAAGTGTAGTTCTAGGCATCCTAGCTGTCCGGACAGCACTGGTCACCGGAACAGCAGAACGCACTACCGAACTTTGGGGTGTTACAATTCTCCCCCCCTTAAATAAATTTCGTCTCGAAATTTTACCTGGCATTAGTCTCTGAACAGCTGTGGGTGCTGTCTCCTCATATCCTCTTCACGTTCCCAAGTAGCTTCCTCGCCTGAATGATGGTTCCACAAAGACTTTAACCAGGGTATCTGTTTGTTCCTCACCGCTTCACCTCATAAGCCGTAATTTTTATGGGTTCTTCCTCATATGAGAGGTCTGGATTTACTTCAATCTCTTCAATTGATAGTACATGAGATGGGTCTGATCTGTACCTCCTTAATATGGACACATGGAAGACATTGTGTATCCTTGCTAACTCTGGAGGTAATGCCAACCGATATGCCAAAGGACCCACTCTTTCCAAAACCTCATATGATCCGATGAAACGAGGACTCAGTTTCCCCTTTCTGCCAAATCTCATAATCCTCTTCCAAGGAGAAACTTTGAGGACTACCTTATCACCCATTGCATACTCAATATCTCTTCTCTTCGATCAACATAGGACTTCGACGGTCTGACGCAGCCTTGAGTCTATCTCTGATCAATTTGATCTTTTCCTATGTCTGCTGAACAATTTCTGGCCCAATCATCTTTCTTTCACCAATTTCATCCCAACATAGGGGAGTTCTGCACTTTCTGCCATACAAAGCTTCATATGGAGGCATCCCAATGCTTGATTGGTAGCTGTTGTTATAAGCAAACTCAATCAAAGGCAAGTGTGTATCCCAACTACCTTCAAATTCAATCACACAAGCCAGTAGCATATCCTCCAATATCTGAATAACTCTTTCAGGTTGGCCATCTGTCTGTGGGTGGAATGCTGTGCTGAAGTTCAATCTAGTTCCTAGGGCTCTCTGAAGACTACCCCAGAATCTAGAAGTGAACAAAGGATCTCTATAAGATATAATCGATACTGGCACTCCATGCAATTTTACAATTTCATATATGTAAAAATCTGGCCAATCTCTCCAACTATAGTCCATTTAGAATGGCAAAAAGTGAGCAGACTTGGTTAGTCTATCAACTATAACCTATACTGCATCATGACTATTCTGTGTCCTCGGAAATCTCATCACAAAATCTATAGTTATCTGTTCCCTTATAATGTTTCATAGGGTGTCACTTGTATGCTAGCTTGACACTTATTAATGTATACAAATTCTGTTAGTGGAATGTATCTGTCCCATCTCCTTCGGATTCAAGGACAGAAGTTCTCAGTATATTCTCGAGGGCTTATCACGCATTACAGGTTATTATTATCATTTCATTTCATTATTTACAGGAACTCAATGAGTTTTAAAATTTACCTGAATCACTTGTTTCA
Organism: Hevea brasiliensis; assembly: GCF_030052815.1. Classification (NCBI taxonomy): domain Eukaryota; kingdom Viridiplantae; phylum Streptophyta; class Magnoliopsida; order Malpighiales; family Euphorbiaceae; genus Hevea; species Hevea brasiliensis. The sequence goes on from NC_079494.1 coordinate 70,693,012, forward strand.
ATTGTCCATCTGTCTGAGGATGATACGTTGTACTGATATCTCTAAGCTTATAGCAATTACTGGGGTACAGGTAATTCACATTAATGTAACCGAGTCACTGACTCTAGCTACCTTACAAGTGTAGTCGTTTGATAGGCTAGTTCTGAAGTCTTAAATTTCTGACTAAAATTTTCTCATTTATTTCCAGTACTAGTACTCTATTCAGGTGCAACTATATCAATTTATAGATTACTTACAAATATTCTTAATTTATTGTACCACGAGGAAGCACGTAGCTCTACACAATAATCCCGTGTCGGTACTATAATCTGCAGCTTACAATACAAACATTGAGAGCATTATATAGTCACTACGTTATAACCTCATGGACTAGGTTTCCTAACATCTTATCTTTCTCGAATCCACTAATATCCTAAACTGATTCTGATTACAATATCCCAATTCTTTTAGTTAACGATTCTTCCAAAATTAGTGTCAATCATACTTGTTATTGTAGTTTTGATCCTAAAAGACTAGTCACTAACGCATCAAATTTATTCTCCTGTAAGGGAATAGCAACAGAACATATAGTTCTGACACTAGCACACAATTAAGTAGTGCTGGGATCAAATAATAACTAATTGTTTCTTTCAAAAATTAAGAACTTACCAGCAGCTACATCTGAAGTTTCTGCTCTTTCTCCTTGGCGCATAGTGGACGCTCTGACTGGTGTGCTACCATATTCGGGTTGATTCACTGTGTTATAGTGGTGAGGAGTACCAACTCTATTTCTATCATGACTCTGACTGACGGTCTGTGAAATCCAGAGAGCAGATCGAGGTGGTTTAGTACAATCTTTAGCAAAGTGTCCAAGTTTTCCACAATTGTAGCAGGCTCCAGACGCCTTATAGCATATCCCACCATGATATCTTCTACAAGTTTCACATTGGCGGGAAGGGTAGGAACTTCTAGTTGTTCGACGACTGGACCTTGATGGTCTCTGTCTTACTGATCCACCTCTATCATATCCCTGAGCTCGGGGTTCCTCAAATTCTTTTCTCTTTCTCAAATTACTGTTCGAGCTCTGACCCATAGGTTTCTCCCTCTTTTCCATTTCACACTGCCCTTGTGGGGGTTGGGTCTGTACTTGGGCTTGGGCTGACAGATTATCAGCCATTTGTTGGAAGAAAGTGGCCATTTGCTGGGCCATTTGTGCAAAAATTTGTACTGTAAAATACAGCAGTCAGGCCTTCGACACTTTGTGGAGCTGGGGCCTCAACTTGTACTTCTGCCATCATAGACTGTTCTACGGTCTCATTTTTCTCTTCCATATCTTTCCACAAGATTCTCTATTCCTGTACAACCAACATAAGGAGATTCCTCTCCATTAGTTCACATTTATGATGTAAATGTACTATATGTATCAAACATTTGAGCAGTTGTAGTTACCGACAAAAAGATTTCAAATTCACAGTTCGAAATTCACTTTAAAACCATTGCTCTGATACCACTAAAACATGTCACACCCTACCCCTCTGTAAGGCATGACATGATCCCGTAGTATACCTAATGAATTATCAACTCCGTCTACTGATAACCCATTAAATACACTACAAAGGATTTTAAAAACTTTTCTTACTTCTTTCACAGTGGTGAGCACTATTTACAGGTGTTAAAAACTTTTGTGAATCAAGTGATAGAATTGACACATTTGAATTATTTGGAATTTCAGAAAATTTTGGCAGAGTGCCCTCGTATTTTGGATAAAACAGTTCTTGAAAACTCAGAAAAGCACTACAATATGTATTTGCAAATCTCAACTCCAACATTTTTCTCAACACAACATTTTTCTCAACTCAAATCCGCAGTGATTTTTCAAAGACTGAGATACAAGAAATATAATACAAAACTATTCAAGTAAATGAAATCTCAAATTTACATTTAATTACAAACCAAAATATTTTACAAGAGTTTCTATACAACTGCTCAAATAATTTACATACATATTATTACATGCATACATCAAAACCTATGTACATGGGTATACCTATGATATACCTGGAGCTGATCTGAATATATCTTCAAGGAAATTTACTTAATGCTCTATGCTCTTCTTACCTGCGACAGCATACAAAGCTATCGCTGAGTGGTGAACTCAGTGGTGCACAACTATAATTTAAAACATAGTACAATATACATTGACAAAATTTACAGTAAATAAATTGGGAATCTGAATACTCATTAAATTTCAAATCTCAAAATATTCATTGCCAATAATGTAAATCATTTGCATAAATGACTTTGATCACAAAATTCAATTTATCAAATCATGACTAACCATTTAAGTAATTCCAACAAAATCAATTATACATAAACCATAATTGAAATCACAATTTCTTACCATTCAAAAGCCATTTTGTATCTCAAAAATCAATCTTTATCTCAAAAATCATTCTTTATCTCAAAAATCATTCTTTATCTCACTAACCATGCAAGACTAATCTGAAAGGGCCATGTTCGATGTGATTCTAACTCCCTATGGTCGGGGAGGTCGAATCAGATTCTAACTCCCTATGGTCGGGAGGTCGAATCATCGTGCACGCACCATCACAATAATGAATCTTCCGCAAGGGCCATAACGATAAAATAAACTTAGATCTAACCTCAAATCGAGGAAAATCTAAGCCCTGCACGTACCATTGTAATCAAAACACAACTAACTCCATTGTCTTCTCAACAAATGAGAGAGACGGGTAATAACCTAGTCAAGCATCTATAGTGAGATATAAAACAATATCACAATCCATTTAGTGAGCACAAATCACAATACAATTCGATTCAAAGTCAATTTCAATATCCAATAAAGTTTTATGCTCATCACAATTCAAATCATACAATTGCATTTTTCCATTAAAAGTACCATCACAATTCAGAACATGTTCTATCACAATTTTCCAAAACATAATTTATTCAATCCATAACAATGTTTAATACTGGTGGAAATATCATTTCACAAAGTCAAGTCATATATACTATGACAATTTCAATTACCATTGAATTAAATCCAATGCCTGTTAAACATAGTTCATAAGAAAATATGTCATTTAATCATATGAAATATTCAACAAAATCAGTTAAAAACTAGTTGTGCACAAACCTCTGATGACTGTCTCCCTGATCTGGACTCAGTGTTTCCTTCCATTTTCTTGAGTCTTTGGTAACTGAGAAACACAATTTGAAGTGTTTCAGTACTAATTTAAACTGTCTCTATCGATGGTGTTTGGTAAATAATGCACTGAACTCAATTATTCACTTAATCACCTAATATACCGACCTCGCTATGCTTTTAGGTAAATTAGGTTTTAGTGTCGTTAATATGTCACATTTGATAGGGTTTTAGGTTTGGTATGTTTTAGCAAAGTCATTTCCTTGCTTAGTGCATTTTAATGCAAATTGCTGGATTCCGGAACACTGGTTTGACCTAACCGGACGATCTAGTTCCCTCGGTTTTCGGGTCTCGGTCGAAACTACAAACTTGTAGATCTGGGTCTTATTGCACGCGGTGCAAAATTTCAGGTCAATCCGAGTTAAGTAGACCAAGTTATGGTCATTACACTATTGCTGGTCAAGTGGTACCATTTTAGGTCAATTTTAGGTCAAATTGGTCAATTCTGGTTCGGCCAGTTTTTGGACCCGAACTTGTGCAAGTTGTTTGACTTGCTTATGGTCATTTCTGGGCTTTGGTGTCTTCATAAGACTTGTAGGTATGGGTCTTAACTATTCTTGGTCAAAATTTCAGGTCAATTGGACCTGGTTTGAGTGAGTTATGGCCTAAACACTCACTGCTGCCCAATTGGTCATTTTTCAGGTCCTAATTGCACCTAATCCGAATTGGTCATTTTTAGGTCACCTTGCAAGCAGAATTTTGGCATGGTTTCTCAATGAAAGTTGGCACATTTTGTGCCTAGTTTCACCTCAAATTGGTCTCATACCAATTGAGGTTACACATTCAAGGTTATAGGCTAAAATATACACTGCCCTCAATATGCATTTCACACCCCAACTTCAAACACACACTTACCTTTGCCATTTGTTTACTTACCTACCAAACTGTTTTGGCACATTACCAAAAGCATTTTCTACATTACATTAGCATTATTTTGGGCAGATTCCAATCACCCTCAACACACCAAATATCATTCACAATTACAATTTCTAAGTACCATTACAAACACACCTAAACATTACAAACTTTACATACACTTTACAATGTTAATTTACATACATATCATCAATCCTTCTAGGTCAATATTCTGCCCACACTTCCTTCAATATATACCATTACTCAAGTGTCCACAAGCTGCCACAAACCATTCTTCAACATCACATTGCCGTCCCATATACCAATTCCCATCAAAGTGCATAATTCACCATATAAACATGAAATAATTCACTAAGTTACTAAATCACCATGATTAACATTATTTCTCATCAATTATATGCACAAATACCTCATCAAAAACGTGACTCATGGATGTCCAAAATGAAAACAACAATAACCCTTCAAACTCAAAATTTTCCTTCACCAATCTAACACCCATAACATGAACATAAACTTCAACAAAGAATTTCTCAAAAATGCAAACTTACCTTTAATTGTAACTTGCTAAACCTTCACCAAACTTCTCAAAATTGGTATCAATATCTTCCTTGTGGTGTGTAGACCATTTTTCATGAAGCTATCAAAGTGATTGGAGTTGAAAATGGGGAGTGCATGGAGCTTTGAAGAAAAACGTTAATGGTGGCTTTCTTTTCTTTCTCAAATCGGCTAGGTTTAATGGAATGAGGAAGATGACCTTTGAGTGGGAATAATCTGCCCACTTATGAAGTAATTTAATCATTTTAATGTTCTTAGTGGTCCACTAAAGAATTTAAGTCATATTTTATGTTAAATTCCCACTTATTCCACATTTAACCCATGATTTTTGCTATTTACTTTAGGTACCACTAAACTAATTTTTCATTTTATTTTCTAAGTGTAATACTATTTATTTTTAATGGACATTTAGGTCAAAAGACAATTCGGGGTGTCAAATGACCATAATGCCCCTGTTCGGGTTACGTTCCCGATTTTTCGGTAAAACCGTATTTTGTCTGTTTTTCGATTTCTCACTTTTCTTTGTACTAATTATTTAATTTTTCTTTAATCTTTCTAATGAGATTTATACTTCAATAAGGTTCTATTTAAGTCCTAAAAATATTTTCCAGGGTTCCCCGCAAATTGTATTAGTCAACGGTCCACGCCGTGACTTCCCGGTGCGGTCACCCATCGCTAGGTTTCCCGGCTCGCTTAACTTGATCACATTTCTTTGCTATTATTCTTCCTTTGTTTTTTTTTGTATTTTCTTTTCTTGTATTTCATTATTTTATGTCTCCTCCCTCATGTCAAAGTGTAGTTCTAGGCATCCTAGCTGTCCGGACAACACTGGTCACCGGAACAGCAGAACGCACTACCGAACTTTGGGGTGTTACAACATTAGACCAAATTATGGACTTAACTTGGTCAAATTGCTAAACAAAGTTGGATCGATAAATCTGCCAGAACAAAATCTGCAGCATGAACAGTGACGTGAACAGTAATGGTGTTTTGGGCATAACTTGAGTTACACAGCTCTGAATTAGGTGATTCAAAAAGGAAAATAAAGTTAAGACCTAAATGAACAATTTTCATGCAGAACACCTCCTCAAATTATGATCGAAACTAGGTACAAATTGGGTTCAAAGATTGGGGCACCAAGCTGTCCCAAAACCAAAATATTCTAAAATTTTCAAAGCTAACTTGGGATGCATTAGACATGCATGCAATGAGTTCTTGGCAGCAATTGAGATTGGTATTGAGGTATTCTATTTGTGTATTTTCAGTAGAAAAAGAAGTTGGAACAGACAAAGAGAAGTAGGTAACAAGGAAGGAGAATTATTGAAGGTTTGTGCACAACTAACATTTTCTTCGTTTTTAAATTTATAAATTGCTTGGAATGTGTTAAATTGAATGAGTTTGCTTTGAACAAGTTTACTTTGACTGAAATATGGTTTTTCTCTTGCATTTAAGAAATTTAGGTGTTGCTACCTTTATTTGGATATTATGATGAATTTAAATGTGTTTATTGGTTTATAAATGTGATTGTTGAATGGAAAAATTTTTGGAAACTGTTTTGAAACCACAGTTAGCATGACAGTCCCTTTCGGAACTCCCCAGTAGTAACAGCTACTTGGGATTGGTAATTAATATTGATTATGTCTCGCATTAATAACGGTTAGTGGGGTAAGACTATATGAGTACTCATTAGCTAGCTAGCCCTTCCCTCATTAATAACGGTTAGTGAGGTTGAGATTGCTTTGTCGTGGTGTACAACACGGCACTGATCGTGAAATTTTGTGTCATGGCCTGAACTGTGTGTTGATGTTGGCAACACTAATGCTTTGTGAATTGTGATTTATGAAATGTGATTTCTCATTTGAAATGTTATTCCAATGAATGGTTCTTATGAACTTAGAACTATTGTGATGTTTTCATGCTTAAGAAGGATGTGATTTGTTATGCTTGACAAATTGTGTTTTTACCTTAAGTTTTGAAATTTTAGTTGTGTACCACTGAGTGATATACTCAGCGATAGCTTCTTTATGCTCTCGCAGGAAAGGGAAAGGAGAAGGCTGCTGAGTGAAAGACTTGGAAGCAACATTTTGGTTTTGATTGTGGGTATCTATAGTAGGTATACCTCTGTAATTTCCTTTTGATGTATTTTGTACCTATATGTATGGATGTATGGACATTGAGCAGTTTGTATTTAAAAGCACTGCATTGCTATCACATTTTGAGTTTGTAACTATTTTGTATTTCACTTTGAGACTTATGAAAATGTAACTTTTGCAATATTTATTCTATTACTATTTCCAATGAATGTTTACATGGAATTTTAACTATTCTCATGCAATTTTCCGCAACAGAATTAATAAGACAAAAATCTATGATTTGTTTTAAAATCCCTTGTAGCATAACTAATGGGTTATCGGTAGGTGTAGTTCGGTAATTCATTAGGTATGCTACGGGAACATGTCATGCCTTACCAGGGATAAGGTGTGACACGCTCCTTCAGGTTCAACAAAATTTCATACATCCCATTCATATCATAATCAAACTCAATTTCATGGAGAAATTCCCAAAATGTTATTTATTAACATAATTTACAACTAATTACACTAGTTTATAAGTATATGAGTTTATAATGTACATGGCAAAATGATAATCTAATTACAAAATCCAAAATACAAAATATCTATTGAAGCCTAGTGGCCCTACCAAAATGCACAGTAGTGGAGGTGACTCTGGACTCGATGCAAATATGAATGCTCACCCAGTCTGAGGTCTGTTGGGCTCCCGCTTTGTATCTCTAGTACCTATGGGTGACAAAAAGCTACGCACTAAGCAATACGGCTTAGTGGTGCCAATATAAAATAAAAATAAACTAAAATAATTGAATATGCAGAGATTGTAGTATTATTTTATGCAGACTAAATTCTTAGTAATTAATTGTAATATTATTCATTTAGTACTTTTTATGTTCATTATTTGATTATAATTTATTAAGACTTATTTTTGATTGCCTAAGTAACCTATACCAGTAACTGGATTGGATAAACGGGTAAATTGGCACTGGGTACCAAGCACCTCAGGCCGTCACACCATTAGTTACGAAGTTTCTACCAGGTGTGCAACAGAATGGCTAACAAGCCATAACCAGCATCGGGTGCAAGGCCAAGTGTGTCAAGCATAGCAAAATGGCCATAGGCCATGATATCATAAAATGACATAAAATACCACAAATCATAGAATGGCATAAAGCCATATGCAGTACTGCTATCGAAACCCTATTGGCATGCCAACCTATCCAAACCAATCATTCTAGGCATACTAGGGCATATTACAAAATTAATTGTTTAATTCTTTGCACTTAATGTTTGGTGGTTACTATTTAACTTACTATTCATGCATAATTCTACTTACATCAAAATCCCACATTTGGATTTTACACTTGTTGGCATTGATTTCCAATCTCAATTCAAAGTTTATTAAAAGTTATTTCAAATTTTTAGATTTCATAGGCAATGTTTACTATTCTACTGGACCAATCTATAGTGGAATTTTGGCTAAACTTCTTTTATCAAAGTTTTTCCTAATGTGTCTTCTTTAATTCCATTTTTGAATCACTCCATTTGGAGTTTTTTAGCTCAAATTATGGTCTTTTTACCATAACTGGCCAGATTGGTTCATTCCCAAATCTGGCAGTTTTTGTGATCTAATTTTGGCTAGCAATTTTAATGGGTTAAAGTCAGAATTTGAGTTTGTGTTCTTCATGAAAGTTGTTCTAATATGTCTAAGCTTTTTATTGATTCAAAAATCAGGTCATTTGGAGCTTCCTACACAAAGTTATGGCTAATTGAACAAACACTGTTCATTTAGTCAATTTTCCAGGTCCAGAATTGTTTACCCGAATTTGGTCAATTTTTAGGTCATCCTAAGTTGGTTTTCTGGGCAGGGTTTCTTCATCAAAGTTGTGGCATTATGACCCTAGTTTCACTTCCAATTAGCCTTGCACCAATTGAAGCTACACAAACCAATTTATGGCTGCCCAAACACACTAGACTCAAGTTCACACCTGCTGACACAACAGGGCAGCATACCAAATCCCTAATCTAATGCCACATTTTACTTCATTTTGCAGTCAAACCTTACCAAATGGTCACTAATTGACTATTAAAACATTCATTCAACATTACATGAGCGAAACCCTAATTTCACTCAAAACCTTAATTTCCAAATCTCCAAATTCATACCACCCATGCAACTCAACATATTTTTCTCATTTATCATTTCACCAAGTCTAGAATTAATGGATTAGTTCATCATACACCTCAAACCCACACTCTAACAAGGCTGGTTGAAACTCATGTTGAACTTTCCATACACATATTTCATCATTTCATTTCATATTTCTATACATCTTAACAAGAATTCAAGTAAGGTTTAAGAATTAAAAACAAATTGGCACATACCTTTCTTATGTAAATTTTCAAGCTCCCACAACTTCAATTTCTCTTCTTCTTTTCGCTCCCAAAGTGTTAAGCAAGGTTCTAGGATAAATTTTTGTATTTGGAAGATGGGAAAATATGGTAAAAAAGGGTGGGAATTTGAAGCTTGAAGAAACTTTAATGGAGGATGGCTTAGGTTACTGAATTTTGGCCAAGGGAGTGAAATGAGGAAGATGAAGCTTGTTTTAATTTTATTTATTTCCTTTTTATTTTTTCTACTTGGCTTTGTCAAATTTTGGTTGGTTAAAAATGTTTTAATTGCATCATGCATGATGTCATAAAAGTTAATTTTTATTTTCATTTATTTCATTTTTCTTTCCTCTTTTTTACTTGTTTTTAATTAATTTTTTTTTCAATATTTATTCACTTTTTATGTCATGTACCTCACTTACTTGAATGGAAAAGTTGATAAAAAATCATCTCTAGAGGTGAAATGACCAAAATGCCCTTCGTTTTGCTTAATGAGCCAAAATTGTCTATACTGATTTAAAAAAATTTTTTAGTATTTTCTTGGCATTCTATTGCCATCTAAGGCTCAATAACTCTTCACTGGAGTCCCAAAAATTATTTCACAGGGTTTTCCCATGGGTCTAGGGTCGGCAATTGTCTTTACAGTCGCTTTAGGTTACCCATCACCAGAGCACCGACTCATTTAACCTTAGTGCATTTCATTGCTTAAATTTTTCCTTAATTTTTCTTGTCACTATTTGAGTTAATTGAGTTTATTTGTAAATTAAATTGTTAATAATTAATTAATTTTAGTCACTAGGTAAATGTCACTTAATTAATTTTAGTAACCTCATAGGTAGGGAATATTTACACTTAAAATTTGTTTATAAATAGTAACCCCTATTTGAATTATTTGTGTGTGTAGGTTTAGAAATTGCATGTTTAGATAAGAAGTTTGATAAATGAATAATAAATAAGACTTTTAGAATCATTAGTAGAGGACTGGCACTTGAAGTTAGACCATGTGTAAGGGGTGCCTAACACCTTCCCCTTACACACTCACTATCCCGAATATAAAGCTATGGTGATGATGGTTATGGAACCACTGCAAGGAATAAGTTGTCATCCATGACTCTATCGGAAAATTGAGTGCATCAATCAATTCCCTTCGATTGTCCTTCAATCAGATGTCCCTCAAAAGAAATAATAAACATGTCTCGATTATTACCCAGGGGGCGACTTCTATTTATCTATTCTTTTGTGGCATAAATCCTTAGTACCATGGTAGTGTTATAGGAAGATGGTACTTACTAGTAGACTTAATTCTATTAAGATTGTATAAAATGTCTAGGAAATGTTGTCTAAAGAGGTGGTACTTAAGTGAGACTGATGTGATTCCACCATCTTTCATGTGCATTACCTAATGTACTTTATGCAATCTTAGTAGATGATCTTTTACCACACTCCATATGACCCCAAAGTTTGGTGACTTCACTGAGGACTAGTGGATAGTTACTCCAAAACGTTTCTAATAGTTTAATATTATTCCTTTTTTAACTTCTTTGCATTGTATTACACTATGACACAGAACACACTTACCTTTCTACCCCCGCTAGTACTAACTATAGAGGCATAGTTCTACTCGAACTATGGTAAATTAGCGAATGCTAGTGCCCCATACCCATACCTTCAGGCATATAAAAGAGTCACAACTCCGTCAGTTGTTCTTAATGGATAAGCTTTCTCATGGGTAGCCCTTTCTCCCACCTAATGAAGCCCATAAGCCTTAGATTTTAGCCCTAGGTATCTTGTACATTTATTGCATTAGATTTAAGGCCTCATTGTCCAAACTGTAAGTCTTAGTGGTAGTTGAAATGAACCTAGGCCTATGCATAAACCTAATTTGTGTATAGGCATAGGTTCATTTCAAAATCCGTGTTAGGCAATAGCATGACCACTTATGGTTAAAATTTAAAAATATAAACCCATTATTTTTAAAGGAATGACTATCCTAGACCATCCCTGTTGGTGTGTCTAGTGTATTAAAACCTATGATAGATTTTGGAGTTAGAGGAACAAGGGGGTAAAGATTCAGCTGCAGTGAAAAGGGTTTGGTTTGGTTTTGGTTTTGGTTTTGTTTTTTTTTTTTTGGTTTGGTTTGTATATTTCGATTATTATTTTGTAAGTTTTGGTTTCAAAGATAAAGGTAAAGGTAAATGTAAAATAGTGCATTCATACTAGCATTCATGCATCATCAACATCGACCTCCAAATTAGCTAAGTTATGTGTCTATAGAATTAATCATGGCATTTAAGGGAAACCATCAATTATTGGATGAACTCAGTGGGATCCATCATGAGATTGAGTGGACCCTCCAGAATCTCAAAATGATGAGTGTAGTAGAGAGGAACTTGTAGCAGCTCTAGCATGCTAGCAAAGAAACCCTATATACTATACTCATAAGGGAGGAAGAACTTTACTTAACAATGAGCTAGCTCTACCACTAAATTCAGAGAGAAGGAATGGCCTGTGTGACAGAGGAGTGGGTAGAAGTTTATATGGAAGATGCAATAGATAGTAAATCTTATTCTCTTGCTATTTAAGCTAGAAGTGCTATGATAGTAAATCTTATTCTCATGCTAGTTGCACTTGCCATCCTCCCAGTAAAAAAGCTGGTCCTACACATGAAGCCAAGTCCGGTGAAAAGAAACAAGAAAGCACAAACTCAAAATAGCAAAAGGATGCTCCTGAGGATATGTTAGTCTAATGTTTTTCTTAAGTCTATTAGGTTTATGAGGTGAGAAATTTAGGAATAATAGGGTCAAGTTTTATTGTAGACCGAAATGTCATTTTTTTAAGTGTTATGTACTAAGACCGTGAGGTCCAATTTTCTACATTAATAAAATAAGTATGCATTTTCATTTAAAAACCCTGGTGTTTTATTACTTCTTTATTTCTTTGCTTAATAAACTTAATAAACATGCCGTGAATAACCTTATAGATACACAACTCGAAGATTTAAAAAGGTTTATTCATGCATTGCATTTGTATGCATAACATGCCTGGTTAACCCTTAAACCTTATTTTTTGTAGCAAATATAGCACCATAACACACTAAAAAAACTTCTAATTAGGTTATTTGGGTTAGGGAAGGGAATAGACTAGTAAGGATTTCACCTATACCAGTTAATATGGAAGACACTATGGTCATATTTAAGAAAATGCTTGATGAAACCTTAAACACCAAGATGTTTGAGCTGGAAAAGAAAATTATACCTTAGAAAGAGACCCAAGGTAAGCTAATCAAATGGCATTAAGATAGAAAAACATGAAGGGGAGGCTAATAAGAAGAAAGGTTTTGATAATTTCTAGAATGAAGAAGATTATCATCAAAATAAAGAAGAAGGGAGTAAAATTGAATGACCAAGATGTTTGAGCTGGAAAAGAAAATTATGGTCAACCTTAGAAAGAGACCCAAGGTAAGCTAATCAAATGGCATTAAGATAGAAAAACATGAAGGGGAGGCTAATAAGAAGAAAGGTTTTGATAATTTCTAAAATGAAGAAGATTATCATCAAAATAAAGAAGAAGGGAGTAAAATTGGATGATAAGATTAAGGTTGTCACTGATATGATAGAGAAGCTGCAAGTCAATTTCAAAAGATAGGCCAAATTTAGCAGAATGGGGTTATTTGATTCTAATCACTTTGACATAAAGGTAGAAGGGAACCTACCTAAAAAGTTCAAAATGCTTGATCTACCGAAGTTCAATGGTACTAGTGATCCGAAAACCCTTCTTAAGGCCTATTTGATAGTAATGAGAACCATCGGTTTGTCTAAGGAACAAATTACCCTATTATTTTCCATGTAACTGGAAGGAATTGCATCCACATTGTATCATGGGTTAGAAATAATAGTGAAAAAAGACTAAGAGGAGCTAGTTAGAAGGTTTGCGCAGCAGTATTCCTACAACATAGCCTTAGACATCACTCTGAGGGATCTCAAGACTACCATGCAGAAGCCAAATGAGACTTTCTCTAAGTTCTTGATGAGGTGGATAAAGAAAGCCATGAAAATGGCTAACAGACCCATTGAAAAAGACCAAGGGCACTTGGTAATAAAAAATTTATAGCCTAGCTCTTGGTTATAGCCTTTGGCTACCAACCTAGCTTTATTCCTAGTTTTGTTACCCTCTTCATCTAGCTTATTTCTAAACACCTAAATGCCTAAGGGTTGGATGACTTTTTTAGGCATAGGTACTAAGGTTCAAACCTTATTCCTTTCAAATTAGTTAAGTTCCTCTTGTATAGCAAGCACCCAACCTTTATCATTAATGGCCTTATCAATAGATTAGGTTATATTTGAGATATAAATGCAATATTATTGCAAATATTCCTAATAGATGATCTAGTTGTTACCCCTTTTAATGTATCACCAATTATTAGGTCCTTAGGATGATTCTTATTATAGGTCCAATCCTTAAGCAAATCTTGTTGAACTCCTTCACTTGGAATTTGTTACACTTGTTGCTCTTGGAGTTCAACTTCATCCTCTAATACCTTTAAGGGATCTTCCTTAGGTTTAACTTGATCTCTAATAAGTTGGGTATCCTCAAAGGTCAACTCATCAAGGTTACCTATAATATCATCATCACAAGAAACTTCCTCTCTAGGAGCAAAGGGATTAGTTTCATAAAATACGACATGCATTGACTCCTTAACAACTAAGGTTCTTTTATTAAATACTCTATATGCTTTACTGGATGTACCCAAAAAAGATACCTTCATTAGTTTTATAGCCAATGAAGCACTTACAACCAAATACTATAAAATACTCTACTTTATATTTCTTGCCATTCTAAAGCTCATAAGGGGTTTTCTTTAAAAAAGGTAAAACTCTATTTAAAATATAGCAAGCCTTTTTAACGGCCCCTGCCCAAAAATAAGTAGGAAACTTATATTCATTTAGTATAGTTCTCCTCATATCTAAAAGAGTTCTATTTTTTCTTTCAATAATACCATTTTGTTAAGGAGTCCCAGGTGAAGAAAAATTGTGAGTGATCCCTAGTGAGTCACAATATTTTCAAGTCTTTCATTATCAAATTCTCTACCATGATCACTCCTAATAGAAGAAATTAGAAAATCTTTTTTATTTTGAACCTCTTTTGGAAAATCTTTCACAAGAATTAAAACATTCATCTTTAAGCAAAGAATACAACCCAAGTATACGTAGAATAGTCATCAATAATAACAAATGCATAATGTGTGCCACCTAAACTAGCTACTCTAGTTAGACCAAACAAATCCATATGCAATAATTGAAGAGGTCAAGAAGTAGATACCTTGTGAATTGACTTGAAAGAACGCTTGACTTGCTTACCTATTTGACATGCATCACACACTTTGTCTTTTTGAAACTTGATCTTTGGAAGCCTTTCAACAAGCTAATCCTTGTTCACATTTGTAAGAAGCTCCATGCTAGCATGTGTAAGCTTTCTATGGCAAGTCTAAGAGTCATTACTAATGGATGCAAAACACTTGATATCTTTGTTAGACATAGCTTGTAAATCAATAACATACATATTTTCAACTCTTTCACCAATAAACAACATTTTATTATTGGACATTCTAAAAACAAAGCAAGATTTTGGTTCAAAAATAACTCTATAACCTTTATCACATGAGTGACTAACAGTAAGCAAATTATGCTTCAAACAATCAACAAGAAGTACTTTGTCAAGAATTAGAGAATTTTCCTTACCAATCTTACCTATCCCTATAATTTTACCTTTATCATTATCACCAAAGGTCACTTGCCCACCTCCATTCTTCTTCTTAAGAGAGATGAAAAGGTTTGCATTGCCGCTCATGCGCCTTGAACATCCACTATCCAAATACCATTTACTTTCGAGTTTAAGAATTTCAAACACACTTACATAAGACAATTCAACCAACTTTAGGTACTTAAATGTACTTGGGTCATTGGGGGTTAGTAGTTCCATAATCATTAAAGTCAAATATTCTACCATACCCAAGATGGACTTTTCTAATTGCACACTTATAGTTGGTGTGACCAAACTTACCACAATAATGACAATGACCATTGAACCTTCTTGTTCTTGGTCTATATGTATATGAATGTGCATGTGGTCTCATGTAACCATTCCTTTTATGTCCATCACAAAAATGAGAGTATGAAGCATTGTGAGTGTGATGATTATGTGGCCTAGTGGCATGTAATTTATGGAAATTTGGTCTAGAAGAAAATTTCCTAGGTGTGGTCATTTTCTACACATTTTGTCTAGAGACATGATGTCCATGAGTGTTTTTTTTATGTGCATTGCCATTAGGAGCTTTTGACTCTTATCTAGACACCTTAGAATAATACTCTTAGTGTCATACCTTACCCCTCTGTAAGGCATAATATGATCCCATAGTATACCTAATGAATTATCGAACTTCGCCTATCGATAACCCATTAAATATACTACAAGGGATTTTAAATCAATTTCTAGTCATTTTAAATATAAGGAAATGTTGAATACTTATTAAAAGTTTTTAGTTAAAGTTTATGTCATGAGTCAAATTTTTGATTAATTTAGCATTACGAAAAATTTTCAAAAATTTCGGCAGAATGCTGGCTAGAATTTTGAGAAAACAGTTCTTCAAAACTTATTAAAAACACTCCTAATATACATATATCCACAACTCCATTTTAAATCAACACCGTTCAATCTCAAATAGCACAATTTCAATAAGTTTCAATATCACTGAAGTCAATGCCATTTATAAATAAAATTTCTCAATTCAAGAAAAGAGGACAAAAATAATATTATTACAAATTTGATTTTTACAACTGCTCATTCAGTTCTATAGATACATATGTACAAATATTTTACTTCAAAAGAAATTTACAAGGGTATAAAATATTATACCCGTACAAGATCCACAAAAGTTTTTCCTCTGCAGCTATAGCAACTCACTTTACTGTTTTGTCCTTTTCCCTATTTGCGATAGCAACTAAAAGCCATCGTTGAGTAATTTTACTCAGTGGTACACAACAATAATTTCTAAAGTCACAAGAAATATAATCATTCATTTGGAAACAAAATTTAAAAATTTCCATAATCATAATTCACAAGCCAATGCTAATATTTTTAACAACAATTTATCAAAACAATTGTAAATAATAGTGTTGCCAATAACTACATAACTTAGGTCATGACACAAAATTTCACGATCAATGCCATGTTGTACACCATGACAAAGCAATCTACAACCTCACTAATCGAAATTAATGAGGGAGGTGGCTAGCTAGCTATATGAGTACTCATCTGATCTCAACCTCAAACTGGCAAGCCAGAGATGGAGGAATATAATCAATCTCAACTCCATAGATGGAGGAAGAATACAATAGAATTATCATGCCAAGTGTGATTTCAAAATCAAATTCAAATCACATTATTCAAATATATCATACAAATCACAAATCATATTTCATTCCAAAATTCTCATTTATAAAGTAGGCAACACACGATTTTTCAAATAAAACTCCTAAGGCCAAAATAATCAAAAATTATTCTTAACTCTTATTCAATTAGCTTTTGAGTAGAAACAATGAATTTAAAATGTTGTGCACAAACCTCTTATGGTTGCTTTGACTTGGTCCACTCTTTCTCCTTCCTTTGAGGGCTCCTTTCCCACTGAAACACATAATTAGAGTATTTCAATATCCATCCAAATCACTTCTACTAATTAATCCAACAATTAAAATTTGCAAACTTAAATTTTTACTTATAGATTCTCCTAAGGGTTGAGTTTTTTGTATTTGATAATATTGTGGTTACTATTCATATTACTATTCACTCAAAATGTTGACTTTTTCATAATTAATAGGTATACCATTTCTAAACACATGGTCATACCACATTTTAGATCACAAATTTGTTGGCATTGGTTGCCAATTACAATTCAAGCTTTCCTAAGAGTAATTTTAAAATTTCAAATTTTGTCTCAAATATTTACTGTTCCATTGGACCAATTTATAGTGAGAATTTGGCTAAATTTTCTTCATCAAAGTTTTTCCTTGATGTCTCTACTTTAATTTCCTTTTTAAATCACTCCATTTGGAGTTTTTTAGCTCAAGTTATGGCATTTTTACCATAACTGGCTGAATTGGTTATTTCTAGATTTTTTGGGCATATTTTGGTTCTGACAGTTTTGGTGACCTAACTTTGGTTAGGAATTTGACTAGGTTATAGTCAGAATTTGGGTTTCTGTTCTTCATGAAA
This sequence comes from Hevea brasiliensis, assembly GCF_030052815.1. NCBI lineage: Eukaryota > Viridiplantae > Streptophyta > Magnoliopsida > Malpighiales > Euphorbiaceae > Hevea > Hevea brasiliensis. The sequence goes on from NC_079494.1 coordinate 70,710,376, forward strand.
GTTGTTCTAATATATCTAATCTTTCCAATGGTTCAAAAATCAGGTTATTTTGGATCTCTCTGCACAAAGTTATGACCATTTGAACATGTAATGTTCATTTGGTCAATTCTGCCTAGAATCGGGGCACCAATTCCGGATTCAACCAAATTTTAGACCAACTTATTGTAACACCCCTAAGTTCGGTAGTGCGTTCTGCTGCTCCAGTGACCAGTGTTGTCCGGACAGTTAGGATGCCTAGAACCACACTTCAATGAGAGTGAGGAGACATAAAATAATGAAATAAAAGAAAAGAAAGTACAAGAAAAACAAAGGAAAAATGATTGCAAAGAAATGTGATCAAGTTAAACGAGCCGGGAAACCGATGGGTGACCGCACTGGGAAGTCACGGCGTGGACCGTTGGATCGCCCTGATCATGGAACCTCGAAAACATTTTTGGGACATAAATAGACCCTTGTTGAAGAATAAATATAATTAGAAATATCATAGAAAAATTAAATAATTAGTACAAATAAAAGTGAGAAATCGAAAAACAGACAAACCCTGAATACCGAAAAATCAGAATGCCACCCGAACAGGGCATTATGGTCATTTGACATCCCGAAGTGTCTTTTGACCTAAATGTCCATTAAAAATAAATAGTATTACACTTAGAAAATAAAATGAAAAATTAAATTGGTGGTACCTAAAATAAATAGTGGAAATTATGGGTTAAATGTGGAATAAATGAATAATTACTTTATTATATGATTAAGTGACTAAGTGGACCACTAAGGGGATTAATTAAATACATAGTGGGACATGTGTACACTTAAAATGCAGCTGAATAAGTCATCTTCCTCATTTGCATTCAAATTGCCGAATTGAAGAGTGAAGGAAACTCCATAGCCATTTTTCATGCAAGCTTTCTTAACTCTCCATTTTCAACTCCAACCTCTTAGTGTTCTTCATTAAACTTTGTCTACACATCACAAGGAAGATATTGATACTAATTTTGAGAAGTTTGATGAAGGTTTAGCAAATTACAATTAAAGGTAAGTTTGCATTTTTGAGAATTTCTTTGTTAAAGTTTATGTTCATGTTATGGGTGTTAGTTTGGTGAAAGAAAATTTTGAGTTTGAAGGGTTATTGTTGTTTTCATTTTGGACAGCCATGAGTCACGTTTTTGATGAGATATTTGTGCATAAAATTGATGAGAAATGGTGTTGATCATGATGAATTAGTAACCTAGTGAATTATTTCATGTTTATGTGGTGATTTATGCACTTGGATGGGAAATTGTAAAATGGACGGCACTTTGATGTTGAAGAATGGTTTGTGGCAGCTTGGGGACACTTGAGTAATGGTATATATTGAAGGAAATGTATGCAGAATATTAACCTAGAAGGATTGATGATATGTATGTAGATTGATCTTGTAAAGTGTGTGTAAAATTTGTAATGGTTAGGTGTGTTTGTAATAGTACTTAGAAATTGTAATTGTGAATGATATTGGTGTGTTGAGGCTGATTGGAATCTGCCCAAAATAATGTTAATGTAAAGTAGAAAGTGCTTTTGGTAATGTACCAAAACTGATTTGGTAGGGTATGGAAGTAAACTTTGCAAGGTAAATATGTGTTTTGAATGGGGTGTGAAAAGCATATTGAGGGCAGTACACATTTTAGCCTATAACCTTAAATGTGTAACCTCAATTGGTATGAGACCAATTTGAGGTGAAACTAGGCACAAAATGTGCCAACTTTCATTGAGAAACCATGCCAAAATTCTGCTTGCAAGGTGACCTAAAAAAATGACCAATTCGGATTAGGTGCAATTAGGACCTGAAAAATGACCAATTGGGCAGCAGTGAGTGTTTAGGCCATAACTCACTCAAACCAGGTCCAATTGACCTGAAATTTTAACCAAGAATAGTTAAGACCCATACCTACAAGTCTTATGAAGACACCAAAGCCCAGAAATGACCATAAGCAAGTCAAACAACTTGCACAAGTTCGGGTCCAAAACTGGCCGAACCAGAATTGACCAATTTGACCTAAAATTGACCTAAAATGGTACCATTTGACCAGCAAGAGTGTAATGACCATAACTCGGTCTACTTAACTCGGATTGACCTGAAATTTTGCACCGCGGTCCATAAGACCTAAATCTACAAGTTTGTAGTTTCGACCGAGACCCGAAAACCGAGGAACTAGATCGTCCGTTAGGTCAAACCAGTGTCCCTAATCCAAAGAATTTGCATTAAAATGCACTAAGCAAGGAAATGACTTTGGTAAAACATACCAAACCTAAAACCCTATCAAATGTGACATATTAACGACACTAAAACCTAATTTACCTAAAGCGCAACGAGGGTCGGTATATTAGGTGATTAAGTGAATAATTGAGTTCAGTGCATTATTTACCAAACACCATCGATAGAGACAGTTTAAATTAGTACTGAAACACTTCAAATTGTGTTTCTCAGTTACCAAAGACTCAGGAAAAGGGAAGGAAACACTGAGTCCAGATCAGGGGGACAGTCATCAGAGGTTTGTGCACAACAACTGTTTCTTTTGAATTATTTTCAATGGAAATAAATATTGACTATTTGCATATCATTGTTTTAAATTGTGGAAATGTGTTTGGTGGACACTTATTGATTGAAAAACATTGTGAATGGTTTGAAACTGTGAAAAATTGTTTGAATGGTATTTGATGGATACTTATTGATTGAAAAGCACTGTAAATGGTTTTTGTGGAAATTGAAGTGAATTACGAATTGTGTTGCCATTTTGTGAATGAAATTATAACTTTGGAAATTTATTGGATTCTTACGGATCATTTGAATAAAATGTTTGGAATTATTTTGACTCACAATTGGCATGACACTGATAATATGTTCCTCCTCCATTAATGGGGTGAGTGTGATTTTTCCTCCCTCTTTGACTTATTAGTCTGGGGTGAGTATGATTATGTTCCTCCCTCTTTGACTTCCCAGTCTGAGGTGAGTATGGATGAGTTCTCATTATATAGCTAGCTTCCTCCCTCATTGATTTCGATTATTGGGGTGAGCATGTCTTGTCGTGGTGTACAACACGGCATATATGGAAAAATTGTGTCATGGCCTAAATTGTGTTATAGATTGGCAACACTGTATTCTTCAGTTATTTGATCGAATTGTGTTATTATGTATTGTGAGATTGTGAAATTGATTTAAACTCTTATTGACATATACTGTCTATTGAATTCAACCATGATCTGACTCATTGAAAATTATTGTGATATTAACAAATGGAGTTTAAATTCTTGTTGACATTTATTGTCTTGAATTTAACTATGGTTTTAAGTATCCACTATTGATATGATTTATGAATTGTGATTTAAAATTTGTATTTGGTTAATGTTGTGCACCACTGAGACATTGTCTCAAATGATAGCTTTTTATTGCCGCCGCAGTAGAGAGACAGATGTGGCAGCAGTTAGGTCGCTAGTATCGCCAATGAGAGATTTTGGGTATAGTGAGTATACCACATGTGGCATTTTGTCAGAATGTATATTCACCGTATGTATATTTTGTTCTTGGTTTTGAGCAATTGTAAATTTAAGTTGTACAAGAAAGTTGTAAAATAATTATGAGTTATTTGGCTTGTAAAATTGTGTTATATTTTTGTATCTTAGTCTTTGAAAATCACTGTGGATTTGACTTGAGAAATGTGTTGTGTTGATAAAAATGTTGGAGTTGAGATTTGAAAATATATTGAAGTGCTTTTTACAGTTTTCAAGAACTGCTTTGTCCAAAATACAAATGGCACCTTGCCAAAATTTTTACAGATATTCCAAATAAATCAAATGAGTTAGTTGTTTCACTTGATTCACCAAAGTCTTTCACACTGTAAATAGTGCTCACCATCGTAAAGAAGTAAGAAAAGTTTTTAAAATCCCTTGTAGTGTATTTAATGGATTATCGAGACGGAGTTGGTAATTCATTAGGTATACTACGGGATCATGTTATGCCTTACAGAGGGGTAGGGTGTGACATGTTTCAATGGTATCGAGCTGTGTTTTTAAATTCTGCTTTCACTGTCATTTGAATATTCTTTCTTCACAAGACAACCGCTCAATATCATTGTTTGATACATACAAGACATTACATTATAAATATGCACTAACGGAGGAAATCTCCTTGTGTTATTGGTTTAGAGATCTAAAATCCTCGCATTGACTATGGAAGAGGGTGATCGTTCATCGATCAATCTATTGAGGCCGAGGTGCAAGGATGCCCCATGCCTACATAATGTCGGTGGTTCAAGAGCACCACCCTGCAGCATCGCGATTCTGCTTTCGATTAAGCTCAGACAGGCTGCAATGTTCCAACAAATGGATGGTAATGTGCCTACTCAAGTCCCAATGCACACCGTGGTACAACCACGCCTTCTCGCTAGACAATATGACAAATTGATGAAGTATGGGGCTACAGAGTTCAAGGGGACATAGATCCTCTAGAGGCGTAACAATGGTTAGAGAGGATGGATAGGGTATTCAAGAAACGCATTGCACAGAGGAGCTTAGATTTGAGTACTCAGATCTTTGCTACGGGGATGCTTATGATCTGTGGAAAACCATCCCCACATCTGATAGAACTGCAGTGCTAACATGGAATGACTTCCTTAGGGAATTCAGCAAAAATATGTCCCCGATGCTTATGTAGACCGTGGTCGCAAGAATTCCTAAGTCCAAACAGGGGGATCGGTGGTGAGTATGAAAGGGAATTCTCCCGCCTAAGCCATTATGCAAGAAGTCTACTTTCTACCAAATAGGAGAGATGTAAGAGGTTTGAAACCGGCTTGAAGCCTAGTATCGATTACAAGTGGTCGGATTCAAACATAACAACTTCTTCGAACTTATTTCTCAAGCACTAGAATTAGAAAGAATTAAATCAAGCGCTCTTGAGAAAAAGAAATCGTAGAAGGCGTAAAAGAGGGAAAGTCACAGAACGTAGTTCTAGTGGTCCCTCCGGAAAGAGGAAAAACTTTGGGGATACGACAGAGATAGTAAGAAGTCCCAGAGAGATAGATCTTTGGACGAAACCACCTCGATCCGATCACCAACTCAACAGAAACCCGTAAATGCGCTGTCGATCGACTTTGTGAAACTTGTGGTAAACCACATAGTGGGGTATGTTATAGAGCCGTAGGAGCATGCTTTAATTGTGGAGAGACTGGTCATTTTGCTAAGGATTGTGTAAATCCAGTGTCGCTCGATCATTTACTACACCAAAGGGATCAACCCAAGTTTCTACCCCAAAGAGTTCACCATCGCTAGTAGAGGCAAAGGTAGAGGTAGGGTAGTACACCTAGAAGTCGATCATCGTGAATCACCCAAAACAGGTGATGCTTCAACGAGTATACGCTATACTGACGTAAAAGAGACCGAGACTTTTGACATCATTGTGGTACTTTCTCAATTAGCAACTGAGATATATATATGTATTGTTTGACCTGGAATTTTCATATTTTTACATTAGTGTTAGAACTATATGTTCTGTTGTTATTCGTTTACAGAGGAATAAATTTTGACGCATTAGTGATTAGTCCTTAAGATAAGGATTGTGATAATAAGTGAAATTAGTTTTGAAAGAGTTTATCGGCGAAAAGTATTTTCTAACACACCATAAATTATAAAGCTAATTAGTGAGCCTACTTAATGTAAGGCAAGAGGACGTAAAAGTAAGATGCAGTAATGGAATTGATCTTGATAAGGGCAAGGAGGTTACTGTTAGAAATTGCTAATGGATATTGTAATCAGAATAAGATTCGAATATCAGTGAATTCAAAAAGAATAAAAGATAACAAAGTTTGATCTATTGGGATGTATCGTAGTAACTATGCAATGTTCTTGATGTTTATACTGTAAGTCGCAGACACAAGACTAACTTGAGATTATTGTGTAGAGCTACGTACTAACCGATAGTACACCTAGATGAGAATAGTTGCCAACGGCATCTGTTTTGGCATAGTTATGCTAGGACAGAATTTAATTGTTAGAAATAAGTTTGAAAATCCGACTTAGGGATCTAAAACTCAAAAGTTAAAATATCGAAAGGTTATAGTTCAGTACAAAAGGAAGTAAGTTATAGAACATTGACAGATAAAAAGAGTTATGGAAGTAGAGACTTGAACAGTTGATTCATATGTAATAAAGAAATATTCGAATGTGAGGAAGACTATGGACTAGAATGGTCGAGGACCAATGCTCGATGAATGATTCTAATATGACCTCAAGGGTCATTCAAGAAGGAACGTGAGTGAAATATTAGACAACATAATAGTAAGAGGAGATTGGTGTTATCCAAACAAAGTAAACATTGTATTAGATTGTTAAAAGTCTTACGATCATATAGAAAGGAGAAAATAAACGTATGACTATTGTAAGATGATTACTGGGTAAAATTTCGTGGACGAAATTTATTTAAGGGGGGGAGAATTGTAACACCCCTAAGTTCGGTAGTGCTCTGCCGCTCCAAGGACCGGTGTTGTCCTGGACAGCTAGGATGCCTAGAACCACACTTCAATGAGAGTGAGGAGACATAAAATAATGAAATAAAAGAAAAGAAAGTACAAGAAAAACAAAGGACAAATGATGGCAAAGAAATGTGATCAAGTTAAACGAAATGAAACCTAACGATGGGTGATCAGACTGGAAGTCACTGGTGGACCGTTGATCGCCTCGGATCATGGAACCTCGAAAACATTTTTGGGACTTAAATAGACCCTTGTTGAAGAATAAATATCATTAGAAATATCAAAGAAAAATTAAATAAATAGTACAAAGAAAAGTGAGAACTCGAAAAACAGACAAAACCCGTGAATACCGAAAAATCGTGAATGCCACCCGAACAGGGGCATTATGGTCATTTGACATCACGAAGGTTCTTTTGACCTAAATGTACATTAAAAATAAATATTATTACAATTTGAAAATAAAATGATAAATTAAATTTGTTTTAACTAAAATAAATAGTGGAATTTATTTGTTAAATGTGGAATAAATGAATAATTACTTTATTATATGATTAAGTGACTAAGTGGACCACTAAGGGATTAATTAAATACATAGTGGGACATGTGTACACTTAAAATGCAGCTGAATAAGTCATCTTCCTCATTTGCATTCAAATTGCCGAATTGAAGAGTGAAGGAAACTCCATAGCCATTTTTCATGCAAGCTTTCTTAACTCTCCATTTTCAACTCCAACCTCTTAGTGTTCTTCATTAAACTTTGTCTACACATCACAAGGAAGATATTGATACTAATTTTGAGAAGTTTGATGAAGGTTTAGCAAATTACAATTAAAGGTAAGTTTGCATTTTTGAGAATTTCTTTGTTAAAGTTTATGTTCATGTTATGGGTGTTAGTTTGGTGAAAGAAAATTTTGAGTTTGAAGGGTTATTGTTGTTTTCATTTTGGACAGCCATGAGTCACGTTTTTGATGAGATATTTGTGCATAAAATTGATGAGAAATGGTGTTGATCATGATGAATTAGTAACCTAGTGAATTATTTCATGTTTATGTGGTGATTTATGCACTTGGATGGGAAATTGTAAAATGGACGGCACTTTGATGTTGAAGAATGGTTTGTGGCAGCTTGGGGACACTTGAGTAATGGTATATATTGAAGGAAATGTATGCAGAATATTAACCTAGAAGGATTGATGATATGTATGTAGATTGATCTTGTAAAGTGTGTGTAAAATTTGTAATGGTTAGGTGTGTTTGTAATAGTACTTAGAAATTGTAATTGTGAATGATATTGGTGTGTTGAGGCTGATTTGAATCTGCCCAAAATAATGTTAATGTAAAGTAGAAAGTGCTTTTGGTAATGTACCAAAACTGATTTGGTAGGGTATGGAAGTAAACTTTGCAAGGTAAATATGTGTTTTGAATGGGGTGTGAAAAGCATATTGAGGGCAGTACACATTTTAGCCTATAACCTTAAATGTGTAACCTCAATTGGTATGAGACCAATTTGAGGTGAAACTAGGCACAAAATGTGCCAACTTTCATTGAGAAACCATGCCAAAATTCTGCTTGCAAGGTGACCTAAAAAAATGACCAATTCGGATTAGGTGCAATTAGGACCTGAAAAATGACCAATTGGGCAGCAGTGAGTGTTTAGGCCATAACTCACTCAAACCAGGTCCAATTGACCTGAAATTTTAACCAAGAATAGTTAAGACCCATACCTACAAGTCTTATGAAGACACCAAAGCCCAGAAATGACCATAAGCAAGTCAAACAACTTGCACAAGTTAGGTTCCAAAAACTGGACTAACCATAATTGACCAATTTGACCTAAAATTGACCTAAAATGGTACCATTTGACCAGCAAGAGTGTAATGACCATAACTCGGTCTACTTAACTCGGATTGACCTGAAATTTTGCACCGCGGTCCATAAGACCTAAATCTACAAGTTTGTAGTTTCGACCGAGACCCGAAAACCGAGGGAACTAGATCGTCCGGTTAGGTCAAACCAGTATCCTGATCCAAAGAATTTGCATTAAAATGCACTAAGCAAGGAAATGACTTTGGTAAAACATACCAAACCTAAAACCCTATCAAATGTGACATATTAACGACACTAAAACCTAATTTACCTAAAGCGCAACGAGGGTCGGTATATTAGGTGATTAAGTGAATAATTGAGTTCAATGCATTATTTACCAAACACCATCGATAGAGACAGTTTAAATTAGTAATCAAACACTTCAAATTGTGTTTCTCGCTACCAAAGACTCAGAAAAGGGAAGGAAACACCGAGTCCAGATCGTGGGGACAATCATCGAGGTTTGTGCACAACAACTGCTTTTTGAATTATTTTCAATGGAAATAAATATTGACTATTTGCATATCATTGTTTTAAATTGTGGAAATGTGTTTGGTGGACACTTATTGATTGAAAAACATTGTGAATGGTTTGAAATCGTGAAAAATTGTTTGAATGGTATTTGATGGATACTTATTGATTGAAAAGCATCAGAAATGGTTTTTGTGGAAATTGAAGTGAATTACGAATTGTGTTGCCATTTTGTGAATGAAATTATAACTTTGGAAATTTATTGGATTCTTACGGATCATTTGAATAAAATGTTTGGAATTATTTTGACTCACAATTGGCATGACATCGATAATATGTTCCTCCTCCATTAATGGGGTGAGTGTGATTTTTCCTCCTCTTTGACTTATTAGTCCAGGGTGAGTATGATTATGTTCCTCCCTCTTTGACTTCCCACCGAGGTGAGTATGGATGAGTTCTCATTATATAGCTAGCTTCCTCCTCATTGATTTCGATTATTGGGGTGAGCATGTCTTGTCGTGGTGTACAACACGGCATATATGGAAAAATTGTGTCATGGCCTAAATTGTGTTATAGATTGGCAACATCGTATTCTTCGATTATTTGATCGAATTGTGTTATAATGTATTTTGAGATTGTTAAATAGATTTAAACTCTTATTGACATATACTGTCTATTGAATTCAACCATGATCGACTCATTGAAAATTATTGTGATATTAACAAATGGAGTTTAAATTCTTGTTGACATTTATTGTCTTGAATTTAACAATTGTTTTAAGTATCCACTATTGATATGATTTATGAATTGAGATTTAAAATTTGAATTTGGATAATGTTGTGCACCATCGAGACATTGTCTCAATGATAGCTTTTATTGCTTTGTCGCAGTAGAGAGACAGACAGGCTAGGTCGCTAGTATCGCCAATGAGAGATTTTTGGGTATAGTGAGTATACCACATGTGGCATTTTGTACTGTAATGTATATTCACTGTATGTATATTTTGTTCTTGGTTTTGAGCGATTGTAAATTTAAGTTGTACAAGAAAGTTGTAAAATAATTATGAGTTATTTGGCTTGTAAAAATTGTGTTATATCTTTGTATCTTAGTCTTTGAAAATCACTGTGGATTTGACTTGAGAAATGTGTTGTGTTGATAAAAATGTTGGAGTTGAGATTTGAAAATATATTGAAGTGCTTTTTACAGGTTTTCTGAAGAACTGTTTTGTCCAAAATACAAATGGCACCTTGCCAAAATTTTTACAGATATTCCAAATAAATCAAATGAGTTAGTTGTTTCACTTCAGTTCACCAAAGTCTTTCACACCTGTAAATAGTGCTCACCACTGTAAAAGAAGTAAGAAAAGTTTTTAAAATCCCTTGTAGTGTATTTAATGGATTATCAGTAGACGGAGTTGGTAATTCATTAGGTATACTACGGGATCATGTTATGCCTTACAGAGGGGTAGGGTGTGACACTTATGATCAGATTTTGGGAAAGGTTTCTTCATAAAAAAATATAGCATAATGACCTTAATTTCATCTCCAATTTGCCTCACACCAATTGGAGCAACAAAACTTTACTTATGGATGTTTAAACTTGCTAGACTCATTGGTCCAGAATTCAGCCATGCTACATTCACAATTCATTCGAATTTACACTTATAAGTACACCAATTGACCATAATTGAGCATTACAATATCAATTGGTCAATAATTCTCAAAAGTCCCCAATTTTCCCTAATTTCTATAAACTCTAATTTTCCATCTTACTAATCCATGCAATTTTAAAGTATAACAATTATATTTACTTACTCATTTAAACTTGTATACACATTTAATTCCATCAATTCACCTCAAATACCACTTCTTCCTAGGCTAGTTGAAATTCATGGCTTGAGTCCTGTATGATTTTTTTTTAAAAAAAAATTAAGCTAATTTCTATTTATTCAACTCCATTACCATAAGTATAACTCAATTTAACTAAGAGAGAGACTTACCTTAAGTGGAGCTCTTCAAATCATGAAATTCCTTCTCTCTTTCTTATCTTTCTTTCTTCAAACCTTTAAATCAAGGCTCAAATTAAGGTTTTCTACTAATTTGGGGGAAGTTTTATGTAGGGAAGTGAGGATTTAAGCTTGAATTTTGAGTGGAAATGGAAGAAATTTGAGAGAGTGAGAGAGAGAAAGTGGGATGGCAAAGTTGGGGTAGAAGAAGACTAAATTTTCTCTTTTTAATTTTCATTTTATGCTATTTATAATTATCCACAATTAATTAAATTAAATTATAAATCTTTATTGTGTCATGCTTGTGTCATCATGATGTCATAATTCACTTTAATTTTTAATTCCTTTTCTTTTGTTTTCTTTTCTTCCATCCACCTCTTCTCTTTTAATCTATTTTTTATAATTTTAATTTCCAATATTTTAATGGACATTTAGGCCAAGAGTCACCTCTAAGGGTGAATTGACCATATTGCCCCTTATCGATCTGATTAATTTTTTAAATAGTTCTAGGTTACTTCATGAACTCTAATTTCATTATTTGAACTGGTTCTCTATTCTTTTCTATGGTTTTCACATTACCATTAGCTTCACAGTTATCCCTATGCCTGGGGTGTCATAGGGACCCACACGAAATTAGGGTAGTAACTGAGCTCGTAGTCACTTTCCGGTTCGGTCACCCATTGCCGGGACCTCGGCTCATTTAACCCATTATGCTTTGTTTTTCTTATTTCCATTTCACCTTGTTATAATTTCTATTTGTGACACCCCTTACCTGTCTACGGTGTAGCCGAGCAAGGCATGCTACACAGTGTGCCAGAGCACCTTATCTTATCTTATTCCAATTTACAGTTCATAATTGGTTGATTAAAAGGCTTTTAAGTGAAATTCATAACATCTATGTCATTTTTTAAAATTTTGATTAATTCGAATTTTTGCAAATTTATAGAAAATTCGACAGAGTGCAGGCTATAAATTGGAAAAACCGTTTTTCGAAACCTGTTAAAAACACTCCCAATATGCTCATCATATTCTCAACTCCAATAACCATCAACAAAGTCTTAACAAGTCTCAATATTTCCAAAACTCTATTTCACGCATATCATAATTAAACTCAATTTCATGGAGAAATACTCAAATTTTACTAATTAACAAAATTTACAGATAATTACAGTGGCATATAATTACATGAGTTTAGAATGTACAAAATAAAAACTAATGTCTATTACAAAATGCAAAATACAAAATACAAAAGAAGCCTAAGGGTCCAACCAAAGATGCACTGTAATGGAGGTGACTCTGGACTCGATGCAGTTCCGAATGCTCACCCAGTCTGAGGTCTGCTAGGCTCTCTATCCGTGTCTCCAGTACCTATGCATCGCAAACAGTGACGTGCTAAGCAATACAGCTTAGTGGTGCCAATATAAAATAAAAATAAACTAAAATAAATAAATATGCCAAAATTTATGATATTGTTTTATGCAAACTGAGTCTTTGGCAATTATTCATAATATTATTAATTTTAGCACTTTTTATATTTCTTATTTAGTTATAAATTATCAAGACTTATTTCTAGTTGCCCAAGTAACCTATACTAGTGACTGGACTGGATAAATGGGTAAACTGGCACTGGGTACCTAGTACCTCAGGCCATCACGCTATTGGTCACAGAGTGTCTCCAAGTGTGTAACAGAATGGCTAACAAGCCATAACAAGCATCGGGCGCAAGGCCAAGTGTATCAAGCATAGTAAAATGGCCATAGGCCATAATATCATAAAATGACATAAAATATCACAAATCACGGAATGGCATAAAGCCATATGTAGTACTGCTATCGGAACCCTATTGGCATGCCAACCTATCCACACCAATCATTCTAGGCATACTAGGGCATGTTAACAAATTAATTGTTTATTTCTTTACATGTGATATTTGGTGGTTACTATTCACCTTACTATTCATGCATAAATATTGACTTTTTTGTACATAATAGTTATGTTAGTTCTAATTACACCAAAATCCCACATTTTGGATTTTAGACTTGTTCGTATTAATGGCCAATCTCAATTCAAAACTCATTTAGAGTTATTTCAAATTTTCAGATTTCATTGCCTAAGTTTACTATTCCATTGGACCAAGCTACAGTGAGAATTTGGCTAAACTTTCTTCATGAAAGTTGTTCCTTAATGTTTCTTCTTTAATTCCCTTTTTGAATCACTCCATTTGGAGTTTTTTAGCTCAATTTATGGCATTTTTACCATAATTGGCTGGATTGGTTCATTGTCCAGATTTTTTAGGTAGGATTTAGTTCTGGCAGTTTTGGTGTCTTGATTTTGGCTAGCAATTTGAATTGGTTATGGTCAAAATTTGAGTTTGTGTTATGCATAAAAGTTATTCTAAATTGTCTAAGCTTTCCGTTTCCATAAAAATCCGGTCATTTGAACCTTTCTACACTGAGTTATGACCATTTGAACAAACACTGTTCATTTGGTCATTTTCTAGGGCCAGTATGTTGGTTACCCAGATTGAGGCATAATTTAGGTCATCCTAGGCAGGGTTTCTTCATCAAAGTTGTGGAATTATGACCCTAGTTTCACTTCCAATTAGCCTTGCACCAATTGAAGCTACACAAACCAAGTTATGGCTACGCAAACACATGCGACTCAAGTCTAGACCTGCAGGCACAACAGGGCAGCATACCAAATCCCTAATCTAACGCCACAATTCACTTCATTTTGTGGTCAAACCTTACCAAATGGTCACTAATTGACCATTAGAACACTAATTTATTATCAATTGAGCAAAACCCTAATTTTGCTCAGACCCTAATTCCCAATGTTTACAATTTTCACCATACATGAACAATCGAGCTCTCATCATTATATTCTCATCAAGGGCAACCAAATCACTAATTTAATTGAAAGAAAATTATCAAAACCCCAACAATTTCATGGCTGCCAAAAATTTAAGAGTGCCTTAACATGCATATTTCCTTGTGATTTCTTCAAATTCTAACTTAATTCACGGTCCTAATCAAGAATATAAGGAGAGAGGTAAGGGATTTGGCACTAACCTTTATGTAAGCCAATCCCAAGCTTGAAAAACCTCTTTGTTTCCCTTTCTTTTTGCTGCCTCAAGGTTGCTCAAGGTGCAAGGAGAAATTTTATTAAAAGGACTAAGGGGTTTTATGGTGGAATTGAGTGGGAGATGGAGCTTTTGTTGAAACAAAAATTGTGGAAGTGTTGGAGTGAGGTTCGGCCAGCTGAAAGGAGAAGGAAGACAACTGAAATTTTGTTGATTTTATCCCCTTTTAATTGTCTTAATGTGAGCTTGTCAAATTTTAATTGGTGGGAAATTTTAATTGTATCATGCTTACTTAAGCATGATGTCATAATTAAGCATTTACTCTCATTTTTCTTTTTCTTTCTTTTTTACTCATTTTTAATTAAACTTTCATCAATATTTATTCACATTTTATGTCATATAATTCAATTACTTTATTGGACAAGTTGGTAAAAAATCATCTCTAAAGGTGAAATGACCAAAATAGCTTTCGTTTAGCTTATTGAGCTAAAATTGTCTATACCAATTATTTTAATTTTTATTGTGTTTTCTTAGCAATCTATTGTCATTGAAACCTCAATAATTCTAGAAATTATTTTACAGGGTTTCCCCATGGGTATAGAGGACACAACTATCTTCACAGTCGCTTCCCGTTAGGTCACCCATCGTCGGAGCACCAGCTCATTTAATCTTGTTGCATTTTCTTTCTAAAATTTTTTCTTAATTTTTTTTATTATTATTTGGGTTATTTATGACTCCTCACTCATGTCTAAATAAAGTTCCATACATTTTGGCTGTTCTGACTAACATTAGTCATCGGAACAGTAGAATGTACGTGTCACACCCTACTCCTCGTAAGATGTAACATGCTCTCGTAGTACACCTAATGAATTACCGTACTTCACCTACCGATAACCCATTAAATATACTACAAGGGATTTTAAAACAATTTTCGTTCATTTTTAAATTGGTGGGTAAAATTTTTTTCAGATATTAAAAACATTTATTTAAAGTTCAAACATAGATCTAATTTTTAGATATTTAAAATCTCTATAATTTTTATAAAAATTTTGGCAGAGTGCCGTCTATATTTTGAGAAAACAGTTTTTCAAAACCTAAAAATAAAGACACTCCCAATATATTTCTTAATCACAACTCCATTATTCAATCTCATTTCACAAATCAGCACAAGCGACTCAATACACAGTTTAAATTAAATCAAATATTGGAACAGCTCATTATGGTGACAAAAGTTAATTTTTACATTTATGGGAGTATTAAAAATTTAGTAGTACAAAACTTTATAAGTACATAAAATCGCAAGATAACCTTACAATAATTTGTATTTGATTACAATCCAAAAATATATTACAAAAGAGTTAGTACAACTGCTCAAAGGAAATTTCATACATATAATTACAGAATTACATCAAAATCTAAAGTACAAGGGTATACCTATGATATACCCGAAGATAGTCTCACTATGTCTTTCAGTAATCTTGCTCAGCTGCTTTATATTTTGTTTCACCTGCAATAACATACAAAGCTATTGCTGAGTGGTGAACTCAGTGGTGCACAAACTAATAATTTAAACCTTAATACAAGTTATACTCGACAATTCATAACAAATAAAAATTTAAAATTTCTAAATTCTTCAAAATCCATGACATTCATAAATCAATATTTTCATTCATACCAATTATTCATTTGAATAATGTTTTGATCAAATAGTAACTATTTGTCTACATTTCTTTTAAATCTCGAAACAATACAAAAATATTTTGAATCACTAACAAATTATTTATTTCAACCATAATTTATCAAACTATGCATAATTTAAAGGGCGTTGCCAATAATTCACACAGTTGAACCCATGACCCAAAATTCAAATAGATGCGTGTTGTACACCACGACATTTTAAACTCTCCCAATAGCCCAGGCTAAAAGGGAGGAACAAAGACTAGTTAGTATATATGAGTACTCATTCAAACTCTTCCCCAACTGACAAGTCAGAGAGGAAGGAACTCACCCCATCTAGTGGAGGAGATATCTCACTAGATAAGCTAATGAGAATTCACAACATATATTGCCATTACAACTGTGGTTTCAAATCATATTCAAAATAATTTCTATTTACCAAGTGTTTACAAACTATTAACATATTGAATCATCATAAATTCATGCTCAAGGTTGGCAACACATTAAACTTAAAATTTACAATCCTCAAAACTATGCAATAAATCCTTAAATGCATAAGAAAATTTATATTTAAATTATACAATTTCATTCAATAAATTAAAATTCTTAACACAACAAAATCATAAGTCATAAAATAAACTTGTTCAAATCAATTTAGAAGTGAAAAATAATAAAATAATTAGTTGTGTACAAACCTTATACGAGTCACCTCTTGGCCTTGACTCGATGTCTCGGGTTCTTTGCCAGTATTCTTTTCTACCAAAACACACAGTTTCACAGTGTTTCAGTATCACAATTTATCGTAACTCTACAAATAAATTCAACTCTACTTATACCTAGCTTTAATATGCTAAAATTGACGTTCTTTAAAATTTGTATTTTGGGGTTACTATTCATGATACTATTCAAGTCAATTTGTTAACTTTCTAATGCTTAATAGATATGAGAATTCTAATTCCACCCATAAACCACATTTTGGTTACCTAATTTGTTGGTTTTGGTTATTTTCTCAAATTTTAAGTCTTTTTAGGCAAAATTGCAAATGTTCAATTTTGGTGTCCTGTTTTATACTATTCCATTGGTCATGTTGCTGTTAGAATTTGGCTAAGTTTTCTTCATAGAAGTTGTTCCTTATTGTCTTAATTTGGAGTTTTGTAGCTCAAGTTATAGCCATTTAAATATGGCTGGCCGGATTGGTCTAACCCAGATTTTCTGGGCACTAATTTGGTTCTGGCAGTTTTAGGTCACTAACTTTGGGTCGCTAAATGACTTGGTTAAGGGCATAATTTGGACTTGTGTTCCTCATGAAAGTTGTAGGGCTATATCTCAGCTTTCTACTGGTAAAATTTCAGGTCATTTGGACCAGCCTAGCCCAAGTTATGGCCAAATGAACAAATAATCATTTGGTCATTTTTGTACAGGTCAGTTTGCCTAATCCGGATTTGGCCAATTTGTTCACTATGCGATGGTCACTTTCTGGGCATGATTCCTAAATGAAAAATGTGCCATTTTGTGTCTAGTTTTATTCGCAATTGACCTCACACCAATTGGGTTTGTAAATTTTCAATTTTGGTCCCTGAAATGGACCTTGGTCATGCTGCCTGTAGAATGATCATATGCAATCCGAATTTCAATTTGGTTCTAACACTTCCTACACACCACAATTGGTCATACATGACCATTTTTCAACTCAAGCAAGGTCAAACACATCATTTGGCTATTTCTCACATTTTTCCTCCCAAAACCTTAGGTGCCAAAACCCTAATTCTTCAATAGCTTAAAATCATGAAATCAAAGTGTATAAACATTATCTACACTTAATCAAACTTGCCTACATATTTAATTGCATCCAAATCCATCAATTCCTACTTACTACTAAGTTGGATGAAATCTCTAGTTACCAATCATGCATAGTTTTTCACTTTTCTTCATATAATTTCATTCAATCCTATCCTAAATCAACCATTAATACCAAAAAGGGAAGGTTAGATTAGCTTACCTTTCATGGAGCTTTTCCAATTCTCAAAATCCTTCCAAATTTTCTTATTTCTTTTGCTTCAATTCTTCCTATTAAGTGTTAATTGAATGTTTTCTATTAATTTAGCATGAGTTTTATGGAAGAAATGGAAGTGTTAGAACTTAGTAGTGTTGTTAATGGTGGAAAGAAAGAGAGAAGAGAGAAATGAATGAAATGGGGCGGCAAGGAGGTTGAAGAAGAAGATAACTATTTTTTTTTCTTTTTCTTTTATCCTTTACTTTTAATTGGTCCCTTTTGTATTGTATTAATCCCATAATTTCCTAAATTTTAATTATAGCTTTATGATGTCATTAATCCTTATTTTCTTTTCTTTCTCTTTTTTTTCTTTTTTTTTTGTAATTATTTGGCTATTTGACTTGGTCAAAAAGGTTGGAAAACTAAAATTATTTTTGACATCATATATGATGTCATCATCATGATGTAATAAGTCCCATTTTTATTCTTTTTCTTTTTCTTTAATTTTTCAATAGTTGTTTAATTTAATTTTCGATTCCGAAATTTTCTTTTCTCTAATTTTATTGGACAGTTAGGTCAGGAGTCAGCTCTAGGGGTGAATTGACCAAATTGCCCCTCGTTGGTTCGATCCAGTTTGCTAGTTATTTGATATTTCTTCCGAATCCCTAACCTAATTATTTGACCGGCTTAACAATTCTTTTTCATGATTTTCTCTTTTCCACTGTGTTTGCAATAGTCCTAAGGACCGCGACGTCACATTTTACGGTTCAAAATTCGAGTTTAAATCGACCTTGTAGTCCTTCCCGAGAAGGTCACCCATCGCTGTTACTCTCGGCTCATTTAACTTCTTATGTTTTGTTTTTCTTATTTATTCTTAACTAATTGACAATTACTAATTATTTATGTTCAGGGCTTATCTAGTTGTCTTAGATGTGGTTTTAATCCCCTTAATTATCCGAACCAATACCGATCACCGGAACAATGAAATATACCAGGCTATGCAAATAGGGGTGTTACAGTACGGATTATCTAAAGTGAGGGCATTACAGCTCTTCCCCTATAATTAAAATTTCATCCTTGAAATTTATCTGATGCAAATAGTTGAGGAAACTGTTGTCTCTTCATCTCTTTACTTTCCCAAGTTGCCTCCTCAGTGTTGTGGTGCCTCCAAAGCACTTTCACTAGTGGAATTTGCTTGTTTCTCAATTCCTTCACTTCCCGAGCTAGGATCCTTATGGGTTCCTCTTCATATGTCAAATCTGGTTGGATTTCTATTTCTTACATGGAGATGACGTGCGAAGGTTCTGAGTGGTATCCTCTCAGTATGGATACATGAAACATATTGTGGATTTTGTCCAACTCTGGTGGTAAATCTAGCCTATAGGCTACTGGACTCACACGTTCAATAACTTCATATAGGTCAATGAACCTAGGGATTAACTTACCCTTTCTCCCAAACCTTAATATCTTCTTCCATGGTGAGATTTTGAGAAACACCTTGTCGCCAACTTCATATTCTATGTCTTTTCTCCTCAAATCATCATAAGACTTCTATCTATCTGAGGCAACTTTCAAATTGGCTTTGATTAACTTCACTTTCTCCTCAATCTGTTTCACCAGGTCTAGTCCCACAAGTTTATCTTCCCCCAGTTCAATCCAACATAAGGGTGTTCTACATCTCCTCCCATACAGTGCCTCATATGGAGCCATCTGAATGTTAGCTTGGTAGCTATTATTGTATGCAAATTATGCCAGTGGGAGGTATCTATCCCAACTTCCCTCAAACTCAATAACACAACTCCCCAGTATATCCTTAAGGACCTATCACATATTTCATGTTATTATTATCATTTCAATTTAATATTTATAATAACTCAATGAATTTTGAGTTTTACCTAAATTACTCGTTTCGACTGTCCATCCGTCTAATGATGAAAAGCCATGCTAAAATAGAGTTGTGTGCACAAGGCTTCTTGCAACTTCTTCCAAAATCTAGATGTGAACCTTGGGTCTTTATCGGATATGATGGAAAGTGGGATTCCATGCAGTCTACTATCTCACTGATATACAACTCTACTAGCTTCTCCAGTGAGTAGTCAGTTCTGATTGGGAGAAAATGAGCTGACTTGGTTAATCTTCTGGGTGAGAGGTAGACCACTAACAAAATCTATGGTGACCCGATCCCATTTCCAATCAGGTATGCTTATGGGCTGTAACAAACCTGATGGAACTTGATGTTCTGCCTTGACTTGTTAACATGTCAAGCATCTAGTTACATAGTCAGCTATATCCTTCTTCATACCAAGCCACCAATAATGAGGCTTTAGATCATGGTACATTTTTCTGCTTCCAGGGTGCATAACATAAACACTGGTGTGTACCTCTTTTAGAATACTAGTCTTTAATTCCCCATTATCTGCTACACACACTCTTCCTGTGTGCCATGAAGGAAGACAACTAAATTTTTTTTGATTTTATCCCCTTTTAATTGTCTTAATGTGTGCTTGTCAAATTTTAATTGGTGGGAAATTTTAATTACATCATGCTTACTTAAGCATGATGTCATAATTAAGCATTTACTCTCATTTTTCTTTTTCTTTCTTTTCTACTCATTTTTAATTAAATTTTTATCAATATTTATTCACATTTTATGTTATATAATTCACTTGCTTTATTGGACAAGTTGGTTAAAAATTATCTCTGAAGGTGAAATGACCAAAATGCCCTTCGTTTAGCTTATTGAGATAAAATTGTCTATACTGATTGTTTTAATTTTTTTGTGTTTTCTTAGCAATCTATTATCATTGAAACCTCAATAATTCTTCACTAGAGTCTCAAAAATTATTTCACAAGGTTTTCCCATGGGTATAGAGTCGACAATTGTCTTCACAGTCGCTTCCCGTTAGGTCACCCATCACTGGACCACTAGCTCATTTAACCTTGCTGTATTTTATTTCTAAAATTTTTCCTTAATTTTTCTTACCATTATTTGGATTATTTATGACTCCTCACTCTAGTCTAAATATAGTTCCATACATTCTAGCTGTCCTAATCGACATAGTCACCGGAACAGTAGAATGTACGGATTAGCTAAAGTGAGGGCGTTACACTATTAATTTTTATTTATGGCTTTTCTAGGTGATATAAATATGGTTCTACATATCCTGACTATCCAGACAGACACTAGTCACTGGAACAGTAGGATGTATAGACTACTTAGTATGAGGGTGTTACAATTCTCCCCCCCTTAAATAAATTTCGTCCCAAAATTTTACCTGGTATTAGTCTCTGAATTAGTTATGGGTGCTGCCTCCTCATGTCCTCCTCGCACTCACAAGTAGCCTTCTAGCCTAAATGACGGTTCCACAGCACCTTAACCAGGGGTATCTGCTTGTTCCTCAGCTGTTTCACCTCATATGCCAGAATCTCTATGGACTCTTCCTCATAAGTGAGGTCTGGATTCACTTCAATTTCTTCTACTGGTAGCATATGAGAGGGGTCTGATCTATACCTCCTCAATATAGACACATAGAAGACATTTATCCTTTCTAACTCCGGAGGTAGTGCCAATCATATGCCAAAGGACCCAATCTTTCCAGAGCCTCATATGGCTTGATGAAGTGAGGACTTAATTTCCCCTTTCTGCCAAATCTCATAATTTTCATCTAAGGGGAAACCTTGAGGAATACCTTATCACTCACAACATACTCAATGTCTCTTCTTTTCAGGTCAACGTAGGACTTATGATGATCTGATGCAGCCTTGAGTCTATCTCTGATACGCTTCATTTTCTCCTCTATCAGTTGAATAATTTCTGAGCCAATCAGTTTCCTTTCACCCGGCAGTACTTCAATAGCAAATTCAACTTCCCTTTCTAGTGGTAAACCGGGCAATTCTTCAGGAAACATATCTGGGAAGTCTCTTACTATGGGTATGTCACACAGATCTGGCTTAACCTGCCTAGTATCCACCACATGTGCTAGGTAGGCTTCACAGCCTTTTCTCATCAGTTTTCTTATAACTGTGGCTGAGATGACATTGGAGAAGAAGTCTGTCCTTTCCCCCACAACTGTAATCTCATTATCCTCAGGAGTTTTCAAGAAAATCCTCTTCAATTTACAATCAACCATTGCTTAATGACATGACAACCAGTCCATTCCCAAAATCATGTCAAACTCATGGAAAGGCAATTCAATCAGGTCTGCCAAGAATTCATACCCCTGAATCTTTAATGGGCAACCTTTGTACACCTTGTTCACCACTACACTGTGGCCCAATGGATTAGTGACCAGAATGTCTTGGTTACTCTCCCCTACTAGTATGCCCCTTTATACGAGTAGGTTGATGCAGATGTATGAATGAGTGGATCTGGATCTACCAATGCATGCATAGATGTGTTGTAGAGGGAGAACGTACCCCTGATAACATCTGGGGCATCTTATTCCTCCTGAACTCTCATGGCATAAGCTCTGGTAGGTGCTCTAGTCTCTGGCCTCTCGGCTGGCTCAGATGTAGGTCTCTGTGATGGACCAGCTGCCTTAGATTTACCGGACTTCTTACCCCTTTAAGGTGCAAGGGTAGGTCTATCTGTTTGTGCTGGAGCAGCTATGGCAGTTCTACGCAAACAGTTCCTTAACTGATGCTTTGTCGACCCACACCTTAGGCAGGCACCCGTCACTCTCCAACACTCCCCCTTATGCCACTTCAGGTAGTGTGGACAAGCAGAAGATGCTGGGGCTGGTCCCTTGAATACCGTACCTAGAGAGCTGGCCACTGCTAGTGTGGACTGACCTCTCCTAAGTGTGAACTGTGGCCTGAGCCCCTGGGACTGACCCTGACCTTGAGGCTGACCTAAACTTTGAGCAGGTGGACCTTTAAACTTCTTCCCAGGTGTAGGAGATGAGCTAAACTGACCTGGACCCCTCTTCTACAGTCTCTCTCTCTTGATCTGCTCACTTATTCTGACTTTCTCAACTTTTACTGCTGCTTTGACTAACTTTGTGAAGTCTGTGATTCCCAAGGCAGTGATCATTATCTTGATGTTGTCATTCAGCCCTTCTTCAAATCTTCTACACTTTTCGACCTCATTAGGGACCATCTCCCTTCCATAACGGCTCAATCTGACAAATTCTCTTTCATACTCAGCTACTGTTAGCTGTCTCTACCTCAGGATAATAAATTCTCTCCTCCGGTCTTCCAGGTACACACTTCCCACATACTTCTTTCTGAATTGAGAGAGGAAAAACTCCCAAGTTATTTGTTCTGGCTGCACTTCACTGGACACTGTATCCCACTGTTGATATTCATCATCTTACAGTAGAGATACAACAGCTTCTATATTTTGCTCTTGGGTGCAGTGGAGTTGTTTTAAAACTCTTCCTGTTCTGTCCAACCAGTTCTTGGCTGCAACAGAATCATCTTCTCTCTTGCTAAAAAAATCCACTGCTCCAAATTTTCTCTATTTTTCTAAATGGGATTTCTGCTGTGGAGGTGGTACTGGTGGCATTACCCCCGCCATTTGTCTGAAAAATTTGGCCACTTGCTGAAACATGGCCTATGGAGGTTGTGTAGGCTTTGCTAGTGCTAGTGGAGCAAGTTCTTCCCTGCCCCCAGTCTCAGCTGCTGCAAGTGGAGCATGACTCTCCACTTCCTCCTCAACTGCCCTCTGAGATATAGGGTCCATATCCTAATCAAAATAAGAAAACCAAACAGATCTGCATTAGTGTCACCTCAACTCCCAAAAACGCCTAAACCATGATCTAATACCACTAAATGTGAAACACCTTACCCATCTATAGTATAGCCGAGCAAGATATGCCACACAGTGTAACACCCCTATTTACATAGCCTGGTATATTTTACTATTTTGGTGACCTGTGTCGGTCCGGATAATTAAGGGGATTAGAACCACATTTAAGACAACTAGATAAGCCCTGAAAGAAAATAATTAGTAATTGTCAAATAGTTAAGTATAAATAAGAAAAACAGAACACAAGAGGTTAAATGAGCTGAGAGTTATAGCGATGGGTGACCTTCTCGGGAATGACTGCGAGGTCGATTTAAACTCAAATTTTGAACTTTAAAATGCGACGCTGCAGTCCTCAAGACTATTGCGAACACAGTGAAAAAGAGAAAATCACAAAAAAGAATTGTTAAATAGGTTAAATAATTAGGTCAGGGATCCGGAAGAAATATTGAATTATTTGCAAACCGGATGGATCTGGTGAGGGGCAATTTGGTCAGTTAACCCCTAGAGCTGACTCCTGACCTGACTGTCAAATAAAATCAGAGAAAAGAAAATTTCAGAATCGAGAATTAAATTAAAGAACTAATAGAAAATAAATTGAAAAAAAAGTGAAAGAAAAAGTGAAAAAGTTATTACATCATGCATGACATCATGCACAATGCAATAAACTTAATAATTAAGAAAAAAATTATAGATAATTATGTATTAATTTAGTTAAAATTTATAAAAGAAAAGAAAAAAAAAAAGAAGTTGTCTTCCATTCTTGCCGTGACCTCTCTCTCTCTTCTCTCCCTCTCAAAATCTCCATGAAAGCTCATTTGTGAGCTTGAAGAAACTAAAATCCCACCATAGAAAATTCACTTACCATGATTAAACTTTTTTTGGGCAAGTAGAAAAGAAGATTAAAGGAGAAAGAAAGAAGAAAAAGTTGAAGGAAGTGAAGATTGAAAAGCTATATCAAGGTTAGTAAGCTAAACTTGAATTTCCAATTGAATTAATTGTGTTCTTAGTTGAATAAACCTAGAAATATACTTAAAATGAAATGAAAACAACTTTGGAGGACTAGGTGTGAATTCGGCCAGCTAGGGTTTAAGTTGAGAGTGCATGAGTTTGATTGAATTAAATATATTAGAAAGCATGAATGAGTTGAGAAATGGTGTTTGTATGCTTGGAACTAATTAGTGTAACAAATCAAGTGAGTTAGGGTTTTAGACCTAGGGTTTGAGAGACAAAACTTGGAGAATTGGTCAAATGGTGTATTTGACCTAGTTTGAGCTGAAAAATGGTCATGTATGACCAATTGTGGTATGCTGGAAGTGTTGGAATCAAGTGGAGATTTGGATTGGATATGGCCATTATGCATGCAACAGGAGCAAGGTCATTTTCAAGGACCAAAACTGAAAATTTACCCACCCAATTGGTGTGAGGCAAATTGAGAATGAAACTAGACACAAAATGGCACATTTTTCATTTTGGAATCATGCCCAGAAAGTGACCATAGCATAGTGAACAAATTGACCAAATCCGGAATTGGGTGTTCTGCCTTGTACAAAAATGACCAAATGAACAGTGTTGGTTCATTTGGCTATAACTTGGGCTAGGTAGGTCTAAATGACCTGAAATTTTACCAGTAGAAAGCTGAGATATAGACCTAAAACTTTTATGAAGAACATAAGTCCAAATTATGCCCTTAACCAAGTCATTTAGCCACCCAAAATTTGTGACCTAGAACTGCCAGAACCAAGTTGGTGCCCAGAAAATCTGGGTTAGGCCAATCCGGCCAGCCATGTTCAAATGGCTATAACTTGAGCTACAAAACTCCAAATTGAGTGATTCAAAAAAGGAAATAAAGTTAAGATAATAAGGAACAATTTCTATGAAGAAAACTTAGCCAAATTCTAACAGCAATATGACCAATGGAATAGTGTAAAATAGGACATCAAAACTGAAAATTTGCAATTTTGCCAAAGGACTTAAAATTTGAGAAAACAACCAAAACCAACAAGTTGGGTAACTAAAATGTGGTATGTGGGTGAAATTAGAATTCCCATACCTATTAAGTATTAGAAAGTCAATAAATTGACTTAAATAGTGTCATGAATAGTAACCCCGAAGTTCAAATTTCAAAGAACGTCAAATTAAGCACAATAAAGTCAGATTTGAAATTTATTTTTGGACTTATGATAATTTATGGTACTGAAACACTGTAAAACTGTGCGTTTTAGTGGAAAAGAATACCGGGAAAGAACCCGAGGTGTCGAGTCAAGGCCAAGAGGTGACTCGTATAAAGTTTGTGCACAACATAGAATTTCTATAAATTTTCTTCTGCACATTATTTTGAATGAATTGAAATATTACATTGTGACACCATTGTCATGAAATGTTTATTATGCTTTTGATTTAAATTGTTGAAAGATTAATTGTTTGTGTTTGAAATGGCAATAAATGTTTAGTAAATTATTAAGATAGTTTTGAAACTACAGTGTCATGACCATATATTTGAATACCTCACTAGCATGACTAGTGGGGGAAATCAGTTTTGAATTTTGATTCCTTCTCTGGCTGAAGTGTTGAGGTGTGTGCCAGTAGAAGAAGAAAAAGAATGGGTTCCCATATATTTGAGCTAGCTAGCCTTGTGATGTGACTTCTCCTTAGCCTTTGGCTATTGATATGATATTTATTTTGAATGGCATGATATAACTGTGTGTTTTTATGAAATTTGTTTTAAGACTTTCGAAATGAAATTGTTTGGATTAAATGAATATAAATCATGTTTTGTATTTATTTCTCATATTCAGTTTAATTTTTGAATAAGTATGATTTAAATTCTGCATAAATGTTATTTTAGTATGTTGTGCACCATTGAGTCATAGTACTCAGCGATGGCTGTTATTGCTATCGCAGATATAGAGACTAGAGGAGCAGCAAAGTGAGCTGCTAAGGATTGTGGAGCTACCTTTCCTAAAGTTTTATCGGGTATATTTTATACCCTGATTGTAAAAATTATTTTGATGTATGTAAATGCATGTAAATGTAGAAAATGGTCATGAGCAGTTGTATAAAGCTTGTAATAAATTTTAGTTTAGATTTTTCTAGTGTAAATTTTTGGAATGAAGTATGTAAATTGTTTTATCTTTAATGAAATATGAGTGGAAGTATTTTATTTTAAATTGAATGATATTACTTAGTAGTATTTTGATGATGTTGAATTTTGGAATTTGAGAAATGATGTTGAAATTGGTTGGGATGGATGTGGAATTGAGGAAGTTGATGAGATACATTATTGGAAGTGTTTTTTACAATTTTTTGAAGAACTATTTTCTCAAAATACAGATGGCACTCTGCCGAAATTTTTATAAAATTTGCGGAAAAATAAAATGGGACAAAAATCTTAACTAGTTTTCAAACTCTATTTAAATGTTTTGATACCTATTGGAAAATGCTAACCACTTATAAAAAGTAAGAAAATTGTTTTAAAATCCCTTGTAGGGTACTTAATGAGTTATCGGTAGTTCATTAGGTATTCTACAGGATCATGTTATGCCTTACAGAGGGGTAAGGTGTGACACACAGTGTACTGGAACACCCTATTTTATCTCAATTATTTTTATCCTTCCTTAATTTATTTCTTTGTGGTTATGAAATGCAATTTGTGAAATTTGACTCATTTAAGTCATTTATTGAAATTATAAATTGATTTGAGGTTCCAAAAATTTTATAGAAAATCCAGCAGAGTACCAGCTAAAAATGAATAAAACAGTTATTCGAAACCTGTGAAAAAAATACTTCCAATACATCTCAATCATTCTCAGACTCCATTATAGCAACATAATCTCAATATTCCTTAACCATTTCTAAAAATTTTGTCTATTTATCATTCATTCATTTCACATGATAATCATGTACAAATCATAAATAAATACTCAATTTTCATTTATAAACACAAATTATAAATATTTGAATTAATACCAAAATATATTACATGAGTTTCAACTATATATGAGAAAATAAAAGTTTACTGATAAAATACAAACAGTACGAAATACCAAAATGGGACCTAGTGCTCTACCAATGCACTGAAGTCTATGAGGTGACACGGATACTATGCAGAACTGTGAACGGCCTCACCCAGTCTGTGGTTTGCTGGGCTCTCTGTCAGTCTTTCCAGAACCTATGCGTGGCAAAAAGTAATGCGTTGAGTAATAATGCTTAGTGGTGCCAATAATAAAATAAAAAGAACTAAAAAGAAATGAACATGCAGTGTATATATTGATGTCTCATGGAGACAAATTTTTGGTAATTACTTGTAGTCTATTTATTTGGTACTTGTTATATCAATTATTTCATTAAGTTTATCAACTTCCATTTTTGGTTGCCCAAGTAACCTATACTGGATGACTAGACTGGATAAACAGGTATACTGGCACTGGGTACCAAGTACCTCGGGCCATCACACCATCGGTCATAATGTGTCTCCCGGTGTGCAACAAAACAGCTAATAAGCTGTAATAAACATTGGGCACAAGGCCAAGTATCACACTGATATCAGAATGGCTAAAAACCATAGAATCACAGAATGGCATAATGCCATGTGCAATACTGCTAACTGAACCCTATTGGCATGCTAACCTATCCAAACCAATCTTACTAGGTGTATTAGGGCATATTACAAAGTTATTGATTGAATTTTCATGTTTTACATGTAAGGTTACTATTCATTTTACTATTTAGGTCAAACTATTGACTTTCCAATGCATAATAGTTACATGAGTCCTAATCACATAAATTTACTACATTTTGGTTCCCAAAAGTGTTGGCATTAGTTGCCAATCCATACTTCTAACCAATGGAGAATAAATCAAAATTTCAGTTTTTTGGTGCTAGAGTTCACTATTCCATTAGGCCATTCTACAGTGAGATTTTGGCCAAGTGTTCTTAATCAAAGTTGTTCTTTATTGTGTCTAGTTACATTTCACTTTTGGAATCACTCCATTTGGAGTTTTCTAGCTCAAGATATGCCATTTTGTGTAAGGCTGGCCAGATTGGTATCTACCCAGAAATTTTGGGCAGAATACCATTCTGCTAGATTTGATAGTTCAACTTTAGCCAATAATTTCATTTGGTTAAGTCCAGAATTAGAGTTTATATTCAACATAAAAGTTGTTCTAAATTGTCTAATCTTTTCATTGATATAAATTTTAGGTCAATTGGACCTTTCTACACTGAGTTATGACAAAATGAATGAACACTATTTATTTGGTCATTTTGCCCAGGTAGAATGTAAGTTACCTAGATTTGGTCAATTTTTAGGGCATAATAAGTTTACTTTCTGGATAGGGTTCCTTCATTAAAGTTGTGCCATTATATGTCTAATTTCATGTCCAATTAGCCTTGCACCAATTGAACCTACAAAACTCAAGTTATAGCTACCCAAATATGCTGGACTCACATCCAGACCTGTAGGGCACTCAAGGCAGCACATCCAACCTCAAATCCAAAGCTACAATTCACTTCAATTCCTCATTATACTGAACCAAATGGTCACTAATTGACCATTAAAACTCCACTTAACATTAAAAATACAATAACCCTCAATTCATCACAAGCCTTAATTAATCAAAGTCTTAATCTCATGCTACTCCTAAAATCCGCAACATATGTACACATCCAATGACATCAATACACAAGTTTAATTGTATGTAAATCATCAAAACCCTCACCCACTCTTGGCTACTGAAATTTGAAGTGCACCTATCATGCATATTTTTCTTCCAATTTCATATTTTCTAGCTTAAATTGATGTTTTAACAAGGAATATAAGAGAGAAATAAACAAAAGTAGCACTAACCTCTTGAGTGCAGAATTTTTCTAAGCTCTAACTTCACTTTTTCCTCTTCAAGTTGCTGCCTCAAGCTAGTTCTAGTTGCAAGGATCAAGTTTAATGAAGGTAAGAAGGAGTTTTATGGTGGAAATCAAGTGAAAGATGAAGCTTGTTTGAAGATCAATGGAGGGAAGTGAGAACGAGGGTTCGGCTGGTATGGCTAAGGAAGAAGAAAGCAGATTTTCTTTTCTTTTTTTTTTCTCCCATTTATCTCTTTTTATTTGTTTTAAGTGGGCTTGGTTAAATGTGATTGGTGGAAATGGTTTAATGACATCATGTGATGTCAAAATTCAAATTTTCATCTATTTTCTTTTCTTTTCTACTCATTTTCAATTCAATTTTTAGCAATATTTATTCATATTTTATGTCATAAAAATTATTTACTTTAACTGGACAAGTTGGCCAAAACTCATCTCTGAAGATGAAATGACCAAAATGCCCTCCGTTTGGCTTATTGAGCCAAAATCGTCTGTACCGATCTCAAAAATTTTCTAAGTATTTTCTTGGCATTCTAATGCCATCGAAACCTCAATGACTCTTCTCTGGAGTCTCAAAAATTATTTCATGAATTTTCTCCCGGGTTTAGGGCTCCTAGCTGCGAGGACCGTAACTTCCCACTGGGTTACCCATCGCTAGGGCACCGACTCATTTAACTTGGTTGTATTTTATTTATAAAATTTTTCCTAAATTTTTCTTATTATTATTTGAGTTAATTATGACTCCTCACTTTAGTAATAATATTTTTTCAGGCATTCTAGCTGTCCGGACCGATACCGGTCACCTGAATAGTAGAATGTACGGAATTGCTACAGTGAGGGTGTTACAACACAAGCCCGTAACATATACTCCAAGATCTGAATTACCCTCTCAGATTGGTCATTTGTTTGTGGATGGAATGCAATGCTGAAGTTCAATCTAGTTCCTAGGGCTTTTTGCAGACTACCCCAGAATCGAGAAATGAACCTTGGATCTCTATCTGACACACTGGATACTGGCACTCCATGAAGTCTCACTATCTCATCAATATACAGTTTAGCCAATCTGTCTAAGCTATAGTCCATCCTCACTAGCAGAAAGTGAGTAGACTTGGTCAATCTATCCACAATGACCCAAACTGCATCATGGTTCTTCTAAGTCCTAGGAAGTACCATCACAAAATCCATCATGATCCTTTTCCATTTCCACTCGAGAACTAGCAATGGTTGTAGCAAACCAATTGGCACTTGGTGTTTAGCCTTCACTTGCTGACAAGTCAGGCATTTAGATACATACTCAGCTATGTCCTTCTTCATACCCATCCACCAATAGTGCTCCCTAACTGTTCTGTATATTTTAGTTCCACTAGGGTCCATAGCAAAAGGAGAGTCGTGTGTTTCCTTCATAATGATTTGCCTCAATTCCACATCATTGGAAATGCACACTCTGCCCTGGTGTAACAGCAAGCCATCATCATTCATTAAAAATCCAAGTTTCTTGCCATCCCAAGCTTCTTCCATCAATTTTTGATATTTTTCATCATTTAGTGTTGCCATTTTTATCTGATCTATCAACATCGGTTTCACTTGTCAGGTAGCTATCATCTGCCCCTCATCATCTATCTTCAGATTAGCATGCAGTGCCCTCAACTCATGTACCATAGACAAAGGAGAAACCCTTAAACTAGCCATAGTCTTGCGACTTAAGGCATCAGCTACCACATTTGCTTTCCCTGGCTGATAATCTATTAAGCAGTCATAGTCTTTGATCAATTCCAACCATCTCATCTGTCTCAAATTCTCCCCATACAAATAGTGTCTCCAAATCTTCAGAGCAAATACTATGGCAGCAAGCTCCAAGTCATGTGTAGGGTAGTTTCTCTCATGAGGTTTCAGCTGACATGATGCATAAGCAATAACATTTCGGTCTTGCATCAATACATAGTCTAGCCCATTATGAGAAGCATCACTATAGACAGTGTATTCTTGACTCGGTGCAGGTAGAGTCAAGACTGGGGCTTCAATCAAACATTTCTTCAACTCATCAAAGCTCTGCTGGCATTTATTAGTCCATTGAAATTTTACATCCTTCCAAAGTAACTTGGTCAGTGGAGATGCTAACATAAAAAACCCCTTTACAAAGTGGTGGTAGTAACCAGCTAAACCCAGAAAACTACGAACTTCTATAACATTTTTGGGTGGCTTCTAATTAAGGATAGCTTCTACCTTGCCGGGATCTACCTTAATGCCTTCAGCTGATACAATGTGCCCCAAGAAAGAAATTTCCTTCAGCCAAAATTGACACTTTGATAGCTTGACATACAGTTGTTTCTCCCTTAGGGTTTGTAGCATAATCCTCAGATGTTTATCATGCTTCTCTACATTCTTCGAATACACCAAAATATCGTCAATAAACACCACAACAAACTGATGTAAATATGGCCTGAAGATAGTGTTCATCAGGTCCATAAAAGCCACTGGAGCATTAGTTAACCCGAATGGCAAAACCAGAAACTCATAGTGGCCATATCGAGTTCTAAAAGCCTTCAACTGATAATACCCCGATCTTAAGTCAATTTTACAGAATACAACTGCACCCTTCAACTGATCAAATAAGTCATCTATGTGAGGCAGCGAATATCTATTCTTTATAGTCACTTTATTCAACTGTTTGTAATCAATGCACAGATGGAGAGTACCATCTTTCTTTTTAACAAATAGCATTAGTTGTAACACCCCTCACTCATCTACAGAATAGCCGAGCAAGGCGTGCTACACGGCATGACGGAACACCTAGTCTATGATTATTTCATTTCTTGAGCTCAATTTGATTTTAAGAAGTCTTTTATATAATATTCATATCATACTGATACTATTTTCATACTTTGATAAAATTAGTGTTTCAAGATTGATAATAAAAATTTGGCAAGGTGTCGTCTGTATTTCGGACAAACTATCCTTCCAAACCTGTTGAAAATAGTTTAATATGATAATATCAAAATCTCAAATATTTCATGGTCTCTATTTCTCAGTAAAGTCAATAGACTTTTACAGTCATTAAACAGTTCCATAATACAGTCCATAATAATTCAAATATATTCAGAAAATCTCCATTTTATTTAATATGTACAAGATATTACAAACTTTAGAGCTTTCATAACATTACAAAATACAAGGCCGAATTTCAAAAATACAATAAAAGTATAAAATAACCATGTAACACCCTCCCGGTAGCCACTCCGTAAATTCTACTGTTCCGGTGACTCGTGTCGGTCCGGACAGCTAGAACGTCCGGAAAAATATTTAAATCAAAGTGAGGGACCATAATTAACTCAAATATTAATAAGAAAAGTTTAGTAAAAATTTTAGAAATAAAATACAACCAAGTTAAACGAGCCGGTGCCCTAGCGAGGGATAAACCAGAGGGAAGTTGCGGTTCTCGCAACGAGGAGCCCTAGACCCGGGGAAAAATTCATAAAATAATTTTTGGGACTCCAGAGAAGGGTCATTGAGGTTCCTATGGCATTAGAATGCCAAGAAAATATTTAGAAAAATTTTTCAATCGGTACAGACAATTTTGACCCGTTAAGCCAAACGGAGGGCATTTTGGTCATTTCGCCTTCAGAGGTGATTTTTGGCCGACTTGTCCAGTTGAGTAAATAATTAATATGACATAAAATATGGATAAACATTACTAGAAATTAAATTGAAGATGAGTAGTGGAGGAAAGAAAAGAAAGTGAAGAAAAAGCTTATTTATGACATCATTGTGATGTCATTTAAAATTGCCAACCAATCACCATTAAGTAACCATTTGACTAACTAATAAAAGAGCTAAATAAAGACCAAGGAAGACCAAAAACCAGCTGCCTTCTCTTCAGCCAAAAACGTGAGTTTCTCTTCTTCCTCCCTCCATTGATGTTCAATCAAGCAAGCTTAATTTCCTACCTTGTTTCACCATAAAACCCTAACCCCACTTCATTAAAATTTTACCCTACACCTTAAACAAGCTTTTGGCAGCCAAGAAGAGGAAAGAAAGAGAAGTTTGAGTTGGGAAAAAAACTGCCCTATTCAAGGTTAGTGCACTATATACCTAAAACTCTTTAATTTCATGAAATGGAACTTGAATTTAGTAAGAAAATGTAATTTAAATGAACAAAATTCATGTGTATGTGTACATGAGTTTTGGCTGCCCTAGTGAAGGAATAGGAAGGAGTTTTTTTGATGAGCTTGAAGTGAACTAGAATCATGTAGGAAGTTTATAAACATAAGAATAATAAGTTGGTATGCTAACTAAGGCATTTTGTAGAAAACCTAATGTGAAGCTAGGGTTTTGGGGAGTGAAAATTGACTTGGGTTAGGAAATTGTTAGAGCACATTTTAATGGTCAATTAGTGACCATCTTAGGTAAGTTGACCATAAAATGGACTGAAAAATAGGATTGCAAAGTGAAGTTGCAGGCTGCCCTAGGACAGCAGCAGAGGGACTGAAAATTCAGTCCACTTGCACTGCCATAACTTGGGCTGTGTTGGTCCAATTGGTATTTGGCCAATTGGACATGAAACTAGGCTTATAATGGCACATTTTTGCTGAAGAAACCATGCCCAAAAGACCAAAGCAAGAGGACCAAAACTTGGCCCCAAGCCGGACACCCTGCAACAGCCCCTGCAGAAATGACCAAATGAACAGTAACTGTTCATTTGGCCATAACTCACTGTAGATTTGGTTAATTGACCTGAAATTTTTACAGAAACAAGATAAGATATAGACAAACAACTTTCATGAAGAAACCTACCCCAAATAATGCCATTAACCCATTCAAATGATTGGGCAAAGTTAAGTTATCAAACCTGCAACTCTGCAGATTTACATTTGAACAGTAATGTTTGGATGACTATAACTCCCGTTAGAAAACTCGGATTTAGGCGATTCTTGAACCGATGGAAACCTAAGGTATGGTAGAACATGTCATATGAAGAAAGTTAGACCAAATTATGAACTTAACTTGGTCAAATTACTGACCAAAGTTGGACCAAAATCTGTCAAAACCCAAAATTTCAGCATGAACAGTACACGTGAACAGTAAACTTATTTTGGCCATAACTTGAGCTACAAAACTCCAAATGGAGTGATTCAAAAAAAGAAATTCAACTAGACAAAATAAGGAACAACTTTCATGTTTACCATTTCCTCAAATTCCCACTGTAGAAATATCAAATGGAACAATAAAGATGAAGCACCAAATCTGAAAATTTTGTTCAATTAGTATTAAGCTTAGAAATGGTATTGGCAACGAATACTAACAAGTTTTAAATACAAAATGTGGTATGTTTGGGGTGTTAAAACCAATACACCTATTTTCTATCCAAAAGTCAACATTTTTGTTGACCAATGAGGTGAATAGTGACACCAAAACCAAAAATTGGCAATTTTGCCAAAATGACCTAAGCTTTGAGAAAGTGACCAAAACTAACAAGTTTTGAATACAAAATGTGGTATGTTGGGAGTATTAAAACCAATGTACCTATTGTTTATGCAAAAGTCAACATTTTAGTTGACTAATGAAATGAATAGTGACATGAAAACTTGAAATTCAAAAATTGTGAAACTTAAAAATGCAAAATGCCCTAGTAGGCCTAATGTGATTGGTTTGGATAGTTTGGCATGCCAATAGGGTATTGTTTTAACAGTACTGCGAAAGGAAAGGCTTTATGCCCGTATCCATGGCTTTTATGCCCGTATTCATGGCTTTTATGCTGATTATGTGATATCATGGCTTTTTAGCCATACTGACTGCATACGTGGTTGACGTTCTGCGTCCCATGGTATGACGGCCCGAGGCACCGCGGTGTCCAGTGCCAACGACCCGTTATCCAGTCCAGTCGTCCAGTATAGGTTACTTGGGCATGAAAAAGTATAACTGTAATTGAACTGATTATTAAAGAAAATACGAAAATTAAGTATCAGGAATGATTACAAAAATACAAAGAAGCTCAATATCATGAAGAAAATAATTAACGAAATGCATGAAGAAGTTAATATCATAAAACGTAATTAGCCCTCGACTAAACATTAAGTTGGTAATTATTCAGTTCTTATGAAACAATGGCTAAGAAATTATTATTTTTATTTGCATATTATATTTTCTTGTATTATTGGCACCACTAAGCTTTATGCTTAGCGCGTCGCTTTTGCAACGCGTAGGTACTGAAGATTTGGACAGAGGGCCCAGTAGACCACAGATTCGGTAAGGCAGTTCACAGTTCTGCATAGTGTCCGTGTCACCTCACCATTCACAGTGCATTGGTAGGACACTAGGTCCCATTTTGTATTTTGAAGTTTTTTGTAAATTTTGTAATTAAACTCTTATTTTATCATGTGTATTTGAAACAAATGTAATATAATTTTGTATTAATGTAAGTACTTGTAAATTTTGATTATAAATCACATGTGAGAATTTATTTATGATTTGAGTCTAATGATGATGTGAAATGAATGAATGACAAATAGAGGAATTGTTAAGAAAATTGTGTTTGTGAAAGGAAAAGTGAATACATAACTGTGACTTGTACATGATTAACAAATGAGATGAATGATTGAGAAACGAATGGTTGAAAAATATTGAGATCTTGATAAATGGAGTTGAGATGAATGAATAAGAATATAGGAAGTGTTTTTCACAGGTTCCGAAGAACGGTTTTCTCCATTTTTAGCCGGTACTTTGCCGGATTTTCTATAAAATTTTCGGAACCTCAAATAAATTACAATTTCAATAAATGAATTATATTTCACAAGTTATATTCAAAAGGATGAATAAAAATGAATTAAGATAAAATAGAGTGCTCGGCACACTGAGTGGCATAACTTGCTCGGCTACACTGTAGTCGGGTAAGGGGTGTCACAAACCATGTATGCAATGCAGTGTAGATGACTTTGGACTCCTGTGCAGATCTGATGTCTCAACCGGTCATAGGTCTGCTGGGCTCCCCTACTGTGTCTCCAATACCTACGCGTTACAAAAGCAACGTGCTAAGCAATTTTGCTTAGTGGTGCCAAACATAAAGAAATATACACTAAAATAAAGTGAATGAATTTATGACATCGGTATTCTTTACAATTTTTGATTCTAACTTTATTTGCCAACATTTCAATATTTGCTAATTTTGGTAGTGTTGTATGCCAGAAGACTGAATTTAGCTATTTGAATTTAATGGTACTTGAATTACTGTCCGTGCTATATACTGACCAGACTAGATAAACAGATATACTGGCACTGGGTACCTAGTACCTCGGGCCATCACACCATCGGTCACAAAGTGTCTCCCAGTGTACATATAGCGTGGCTAAAAAGCCATATAGTCAATTTGGTGATAAGCCAATAATAAATACACAATATGAATAGCCGTAGGCTATTAAAGTCATATTGCGGCATAATAAGCCGTAAAAACACAATATAGCATGAAGCCATTTACAGAACAGTTGTCAGAATCCTATTGGCATGCCAACCTATCCAAACTAGTCAACTATGCAAACTAGGGCACATTATAAATTAATTGTTAAATTCATCAAAAAAATTTTTGAGTTTACTAGCTATTATGTAATTCATAAGTCAATGCATATGTTGACCTCTTTAGGTACTATGAATAAGTTGTTTCTAGCATCATCATGTCACATATTGTAATTCAATATGCTGCCACTATAGTGCAATTTACCATTTTTACAAGTTGACATTCATTGCCAAAGTGCTTCAAGCATCATTGCATATAAATGTCAAATTCTCAATTTTTTGGTGTGCTAGATTAGTCTAGCTTAAAGTCCTATTTCTCTTGGTTTTTAGCTTCTGGTCAAAGAAGAGAAATTGTAGCTCCATATCTTATTGCACGCGGGGCAAAATTTTAGGTCATTCCAAGTTGTATAGACCAAGTTATGGTCAATTTACTAAAGCTGGACAGATTGCACCTTCAGTGTAAAATTTGGTCAATTTTAGGTCACTTTTGGTTCGGCAGTTTTTGTACATGAACTTGTGCAACCCATTTGACTTAGTTATAGCCATTTTTGGGCTTTGGTGTCTTCATAAGAATTGTAGATCTATGTCTAAAATAACCATGGTAAAAATTTCAGGTCAATTGGACCTGTTTTGAGTGAGTTATGGTCATCCCAAGGACTACTATTCATAAGATCAAAAATCTGGGTTGCAAGGTTGCTATTCCGGATTTGGTCATTTTTAATGTCAGTTTCTAGGTAGAATTTTAGCAACATTTCTACATGAAAGTTGGCCTATTTGGTGTCTAGTTTCACCCCCCCCATTGGCCTCATACCAATTGGGCTCACAGTTTGGCACTTATGACCTAATTTAGGTACTGCCATCAATACACAATCTGTACAAAACACTTACACTTCCAATTTGATATTCCTTGTCCTCCTCATTACTTCAATATTCAATCAATGGCACTTCCATATATATATATATTGTACACAATTCCAACAAACAATTTTTGGGCAGAACATTCAAGTGCTCAATGCACACAATTCACCATTAAGTTCAACATTCACTTCCACCAAAATTCAACATATCTCTATATCAATATTACACATACACTTCAATATATTCATACTTCAATATCAATTGCACATGCTGCCCACAATTTAACACTATCATATTTCATTAATAAACTTCATATTCATAGACAAATTCATGATATTATGGGCTGCTAAACATGGCAGTTTGTGTGACACCCCTTACCCGTCTACAGTATATCCGAGTAAGCTATGTCACACGGTGTACCGGAACACTCTATTTTATCTTAATTAATTTTTATCATAGTTTTGAATATAATTTATGAAATATAATTTATTTAAGCCATTTATCAAAATTATAATTTATTTGAGGTTCCGATAATTTTATAGAAAATCTGGCAGAGTACCGGCTAAAAATGGAGAAAACAGTTCTTCGGAACCTGTGAAAAACACTTCCAATAATCATATTCAATCATTCTCAAACTCCAATATCAAAATCTCAATATTCTTCAATTTCATTTCTCAATCATTCATTTCTCATGGTACTCATATACATAAGCAATAAATAAATACTCAAATTTTTCCATTCATAACCATAATTTTTCATTATTTACATGAACATCAAAATACATTACACAAGTTTCATTTACATAAAGGAAAATAAAAGTTAGTTATAAAATACCAAAATGAAGCCTAGTGTCCTACCAATGCACTGTAGATGGTGAGGTGGCACGGACACTATGCAGAGCTGCAGGATGGTCTCACCCAGTCTGCGGTCTACTAGGCTCTCGATCAGTATCTCCAGAACCTACGCGTGGCAAAAGCAACGCGCTAAGCAATAATGCTTAGTGGTGCTAATAATACAATAAAAAGAAATAACAGAAATAAATATGCATTGAATGTATCGATGTTTTACTTGTTTTGTACTCGTTATAATCATTTATTTCGTTAATTTTATCCACTTTCATTATTTTGGTTGCCCAAGTAACCTATACTGAACGACTGGACTGGATAAACGGGTTAACTGGCACTGGGTATCAAGTACCTCGGGCCGTCACACCATTGGTCACATATGTATCTCCTGCTGTAAATGCAATGCTAACAAGTCAGAAATAATATGAGGAACGAGGCCAAGTCTCAACACAATGTCAAAATGGCTAAAAGCCATAAAATCACAGAATGGCATAATGCCATGTGCAGTACTACTAACTGAACCCTATTGGCATGCCAAACTATCCAAACCAATCTTGTTAGGTATACTAGGGCATTTGATACTTTAGAATTCTTCAATTGTTGAATTTCAAGTTTTGATGTTACTATTCACTTCATTAGTCAACAAAAATGTTAACTTTTGCATAGAAACTAGGTACATTGGTTTTGAAACTCCCAACATACCACATTTTGCATTCAAAACATGTTGGCATTAATCACCAATACCATTTCTAAGCTTAAACTAAGGGAGCAGAATTTTTCAGTTTTCATACCTAAACTTTACTGTTCCATTAGTTGCTGTTGCTGTGAGAATTTGAGAAAATGATAAACATGAAAGTTGTTCTTATTTTGTCTAGTTGAATTTCGTTTTTTGAATCACTCCATTTGGAGTTTTTTAGCTCCAGTTATGGTCCAAAAACCACAGCTGGCCGGATTGAAAAATTGCAGAACTGATCATATCTACAGTGCAGTGAACAGTAACTGCAACTGCCTTGTTGGATAGGTTCTGGTCATAATTTGAGATAGGTTTCTTCATGAAAGTTGTTTGTCTATATCTTAACTTGTTGCTGTAAAAATATCAGATCAATTGGGCCATTCTACAATGAGTTATGGCTAAATGAACAATTACTGTTCATTTAGTCATTCTGTAGAATCTGGTTGCAGGACATCCGGATTGGGGCCAGTTTTTGGTCCACTAGCTTTGGTCTTTTGGGCATGATTTCTTCACCAAAATTGTGCCATTATGTGTCTAGTTTCATGTCCAATTGGCCAAACACCAATTGAACCTACACAGCCAGAGTTATGGTAGTCCAAACGGGCTGGACTCACAGCCTCACCTGCTGCCCTCACTAGGCAGCATACCAATTCATTTTGTAATACCCTAATTCACTTCAAATTATGGTCAACTTACCTCAAATGGTCACTAATTGACTATTAGAATGTTCACTCACCATTTCATGAGCAAAGTCCAAGTTTCACCCCCAAAACCCTAATTCCCATTATGAATTTACACAAGATACCTTAATTACCTCACTAATTCATTATCCACATATATATATTCTTTAATCATGATCTCTAGTCCACTCTAAGTCTATCAAAAATAATCAATCTTATCCCTTCCTTAGGGCTGCCGAAATTCATGGTGTACAGACTCATAAATTTTTTTCATTTAATTCACAAATCCTTACTCATTTTAAGTCTCTAACATGGAATAAGAGAGATTTATGTATAAATAGGCACTAACCTCTTGTAGGGCAGAATTTTCTCAAGCTTAAACTTCACTTTCTTTCCTTTTCTAGGCTGCCAAATACTTCCCCAAGAGGTATAGACAAGTTTTAATGAAAGATGTCTAGGGTTTTGTAGTGAAAATTCATGGGAAAATGGAAGTGATGAAAGAAATTTTAATGGAGGGAGATGGAAAAGAGGGTCACGGCTTGAAGAGGAAGAAGAAACCAGAAATTGGTTTCTTAATTTGTTATTTTTCCCTTTCTAAAGAATTTTTGTTGTGTTGTTAAATGTTGATTAGTGGAGGGCATTTAAATGACATCATAGTGATGTCATAATTAAGGATTTAAGTCATTTTCTTTTTCTTTCTTTTCTATTCATTTTTAATTTAATTTTTAGCAATATTTATTCATATTTTAGATCATAATAATTATTTACTTAACTGGACAAGTCGGCCAAAAATTGTCTCTGAAGGCGAAATGACCAAAATGCCCTCCGTTTGGCTTAACGGGTCAAAATTGTCTGTACCAATTGAAAAATTTTTCTAATTATTTTCTTGGCATTCTAATGCCATAGGAACATCAATAACCCTAGTTGCGAGAACCGCAACTTCTCACTGGGTTACCCATCGCCTGGGCACCGGCTCATTTGACTTAGTTGTATTTTATTTCTAAAATTTTTACTAAATTTTTCTTATTAATATTTGAGTTAATTATGGTTCCTCACTTTAGTTTAAATATTTTTCCGGACGTTCTAGCTGTCCGGACCGACACTGGTCACCGGAACAGTAGAATGTATGGAGTTGCGACAGGGAGGGTGTTACAGTTTGCCAAAGCATCAAGGTTCCATTTCAAACCCTTAATTCAAGCATTACATATACATACTTAGATTTTAACTTACTATATCTTCCATTTGAGTTAATCAACCATAATTCCCATCCATTAGAGGTAAGAAAAACTTAAATACAACAAATATTCATGGCTACCAAAAATGGACAATTACATATCTCAATGTTTTCTTCATTTTTCTTCACCAAAATACTCACCTCAACCTAAACACAAGGTTTACTAAAGCAAGGGAGAGGTTTTGGACACTTACACTTTTGGAGTTTCCTTTAAACTTCACCAAATCTTGTTTTTCTTGTTGCCAATATCTTCCCCAAGGTAATTAGGCAAGCTTTAATGAAAGAACCAAGTGGAAAGGATGGCTTGATCAATGGTGCATGGTGATGGAGGGAGTTCGGCCATGGTGGACTTCCATGGAGATTCAATTCGGCCAAAGCTTTAAAGGTTGAAGATGAAGATGATAATGAGTGCAATCTGCTGTCCCAAAGCTTATTTTGGTGTCCCAATATTCAAGTTAGTAGAGCACTCATCCTATTTTTATTGTTTAATTATTTCAAGTTCCATTATTTACACATTAATCTCCCTTTTTTTACTATTTACATAATGTATCACAATTTAATTTTTCATGACATTTCTAAAGTGTAATATCATTTATTTTTAATGGAAATTGAGGTCAAAAGGCAACTATAGGTGTCAAATGACCAAAATATCCCACTTCGGGTTATATTCCCGATTTTTCGATAACACCAATTTTTGTCTATTTTTCGATTTTTCGTTTTTCTTTGTACTAATTTATTTTTTTTTATATATTTCTAGTTTTAATTACATTTCAATAAATCTTTATTTATGTCTCAAAATTAAATTTTGAGGATTCCCCCCGCGGTCCTAGGGTCGGCAACGGCCTTCCCGATGCGGTCACCCATCGTTGCAGTGCCGGCTCGTTTAACTTAGCTTCATTTTCTCTCTTTTATTTTTCTTTGATTTTTCTTGTATTTTCTTTTTATTTATTTCATCATTATATGTCTGTTGACTATCACCGAAGTGTAGTTCCAGACATCCTGACTTGCCTGGACTGATATTTGGCCATTGGAGCAACAGAACGTACAGAACATGTACAGTGGGGATGTTACAACTCTTACCCTCTAAATAAAAATTTCGTCCTCGAAATTTACCTGATGTGAAGAGCTGAGGGAACTGTTGCCTCATTGTCTCCTCGCTCTCCCATGTTGCCTCTTCCGTGTTGTGGTGTCTCCATAGGATTTTCACCAGTGGAATTGTCTTGTTTCTGAGCTCTTTTAACTCTCGTGCCAAGATTTTAATTGGTTCTAATTCATATGTCAGGTCAGGTTGTACCACAATTTCTTCTGCTGAGATGACATGTGAAGGATCTGATCTATATCTTTTGACCATCGAGACATGGAACACATTATGTATCTTGTCTAGCTTAGGTGGTAAGGCTAATTTGTAGGCTACTGGTCCCACACGTTCAATAACTTCATATGGGCCAATGAACCTAGGGCTTAATTTTTCCTTTTTCCCGAATCTCAATACTTTCTTCCACGGTGATACTTTGAGAAATACCTTCTCGCTAACTTCATACTCAGTGTCCTTTCTTTTCAAATCAGCATAAGATTTTTGTTGGTCTGAGGCAACTTTCAAATTGGCCTTTATCAGTTTCACCTTTTCCTCTATCTGTTTTATCAGGTCTAGCCCCACTAGCTTATCTTCACCCAACTCAGTCCAACATACAGGTGTTCTACATTTTCTCCCATACAGTGCTTCATAGGGTACCATTTGTATGCTAGCTTGATAGCTATTATTATATGCAAATTCTGCCATTGGAAGGTATTTGTCCCAGCTTCCTTCAAACTCAATAACACAGCTTCTCAGCATATCCTCGAGGACCTATCACACATATTCAGTTATTACTATCATTATTATCAGTTTATTGTTTGCAATAACTCAATGAGTTTCAAAATTTACCTGGATTATTCTTCCTGACTGTCCATCCGTCTGAGGATGAAAAGCCGTACTAAAATGGAGTTGTGTGCCCAAGGATTCTTGTAATTCTTCCAAAATCTAGATGTAAGCCTCGGGTCTCTATCAGATATAATGGAAAGTGGAATTCCATGTAGTCTAACTATCTCACTAATATACAATTCTGCTAGCTTTTCCAAAGGAGTAGTCCTGCTCGATCGCGTAAAATATGCTGATTTGGTCAACCTATCCACAATCACCCATACTGCATCATGCTTCTTCTGAGTGAGAGGTAGACCACTGACAAAGTCCATAGTAACTCGGTCCCATTTCCATTTAGGTATGTTTATGGGCTATAACAAACCTAATGAAACTTGATATTCTGCTTTGACTTGCTGACATGTCAAGCATCTAGTTGCATAGTCAACTATGTCCTTCTTCATACCTGGCCACCAGTATCGGAGTTTCAGATCATGGTACATTTTTGTGCTTCCTGGGTGCATAGCATGCACACTGTTATGTGCTTCTCTC
Organism: Hevea brasiliensis; assembly: GCF_030052815.1. Taxonomy (NCBI): domain Eukaryota; kingdom Viridiplantae; phylum Streptophyta; class Magnoliopsida; order Malpighiales; family Euphorbiaceae; genus Hevea; species Hevea brasiliensis. The sequence continues at coordinate 70,753,873 of NC_079494.1, forward strand.
AGAATACTGGTTTTCAATTCTTTATCATCTGGAACACACACTCTTTCTTTATAGTACAACCACCCATTTTCTTTCACTTCATATTCAGTTTCCTTTCCTTCAGTGATTTTGCCCATAACAGCCATTAATTTCTTGTTTGTCTTCTGCCCATCCTGTATCTTTTGTAACAGATTCGGCTTCACTTGCAACTCAGCCAAAATAACTCCATCATGAGTTAAGGACAGTTGGGCATTAAGAGATCTTAATGCTACAATAGATTTTTTGCTTAAAGCATCAGCGACTACATTTGCCTTCCCAGGGTGGTAGTCAATCACACAATCATAATCTTTCAGGAATTCAATTCGTCACCTCTATCTCAAATTAAGTTCCTTCTGGATTGGTAGATACTTCAGACTCTTATGGTCTGTGTATATGTAGCATTTTTCTCCATACAAGTACTGCCTCCATATCTTCAATGCGAAGATAATTACTGCTAACTCTAAATCATGAGTAGGGTAATTCTTTTCATGTGGCCTTAACTGCCTGGAAGCATATGCAACCACTTTCCCTTCTTGCATGAGTACACACCCTAACCCATTATGTGAGGCATCACTGTAGACTACAAAGTCTTTTCCAGACATTGGCTGTGTTAACACTAGTGCCTCTGTCAACATAGCCTTCAGCCTCTCAAAACTGGCTTGACACTTGTCATTCCAGTCAAATTTCATATTCTTGTGTTGTAATTTGGTCATTGGAGCAGCTATCATGGAAAATCCCTTAACAAATCTTCTATAATATCCAGCAAACCTCAAGAAACTTCTGATTTCAGTTGTATTTTTGGGAGGCTTCAATTCCATCACTGCTTCAATCTTCTTGGGATCCACTCAAATCCCTTCAGCTGATATTACATGTCCAAGGAATGCAATCTCATTCAACCAAAACTCACACTTGGACAATTTAGCATATAGTTTCTTCTCTTTTAGAGTCTGCAGAACAATTCTCAAATGTTCATCATGTTTTGCTTTATCCTTGGAATACACCAGGATGTCATCAATGAAGACCACTACGAACCGATCTAAGTATGGGTGGAAGATACGGTTCATCAGGTCCATGAATGCTGCTAGAGCATTTGTTAACCCAAATGGCATCACCAGGAATTCATAATGCACATACCGGGTTCTAAATGTAGTCTTAGGCACATCTGCATCCTTAACCCTTAGCTAATGATACCCCGATCTGAGATCAATCTTAGAAAACACACCGACTCCCTTCAACTGATCAAACAGATCATCAATTCTAGGCAACGGATACTTGTTCTTCACTATTACTCTGTTTAACTGCCAGTAGTCAACACATAACCTCAGTGTCCCATCTTTCTCCTTAACAAACAGTACCAGAGCTCCCCACGGTCACACACTGGGGCGTATGAATCTCTTGTCTGGTAATTCTTACAGCTAGATTTTTAACTCTTTCAATTCAGCAGGTGCCATCCTATATGGAGCAATTGAAATTTGAGCTGTACCCGGCATAATCTCAATAGCAAATTCAACTTCCCTTTCTGGTGGTAAACTAAGCAATTCCTCAAGAAATACCTCAGAGAAATCCCTTACTGTGGGTATGTCAGAGAAGTTAAGTTTACCTTGCCTAGTGTTAACCACGTGTGCCAGATAGGCTTCACACCCTTTTCTCAACCATCTCCTTGCAACTATAGCTAAGATGACATTAGATAAGAAATCTGTCCTTTCACCCACAACTATTATTTCTTCGTTCTCAGCAGTTTTCAAAGAGATTCTCTTCAATTTACAATCTACTATTGCCTGATGATGGGATAACCAGTCCATTCCCAAAATCACATCAAACTAATGAAAAGGCAGTTCGATTAAGTCTGCTGAGAACTCTTTCCCTTGAATGTTCAATGGACAACCCTTATACACCTTGTTTACTACCACACTGTGGCCTAGCGGATTTGTGATCAGAATGTCTTGGTCACTTTCCTCTACTGATATTCCCTTTTCTACGAGCAGCTTGATACAAATATATGAATGAGTAGACCCAGGATCCACTAATACATGCACTAAAGTATTATAGAGGAGGAACGTACCCTTGATGACATCTGGAGCATCCTATTCCTCCTGTGCCCTTATAGCATAGGCTCTGGTTGGTTTTCTACCTTCTGTTCTCTCCACAGATTCTGATATAGGTTTCTGTGAAGTACCGGCTGCCTCAGCCTTACCTAGCTTTCTACCCCTGGTAATTCTTCAGGAAACACGTCCAGAAAATCATATACTGTAGGGATGTCTCTCAATATTAGACTCCCCACTTGGGTGTCTCTCACATGAGCCAAATAAACTTTACACCCTTTTTGGATCATTTTTCTAGCAAGCGAAGCTGAAATATGGTTTGATGGTAATAACTGCCTCTCCCCATATATTACCACATCACCATACCGAGGGAGATCAAAAGTGATTGTCTTAAGTCTACAGTCAATCATGGCATGATGTCTGGCTAACCAATTTATGCCCAAGATGATGTCATAATCTCTAAAGGGTATTTCAATCAAGTCAGATAGAAAAGTATGTCCTTGGATCACCAAAGGATAATCCTTATACATTCTGTTTACCCTGACCTCCTGGCCTATCAGACTAGTTACTAGCACCTCAAAATCCATTTTCACATAAGGAACAACAATGCAACAAGTGATGCTAGCACTAACATAAGAATGAGTAGACCCGGGATTAAATAGCACAAGTACATCTTGTTCAAAGATAGAGAATGTACCAGCTACAATATCAAATGTCTCAGCCTTTTCTCTCTACCGCATATTGTACACTCTGGCTGGTGTGCCATTTGGCTCTGGCTGATTTACTGTACTCTAGCTACCAAGTGTACTGCCCCTTCCTCTGCCTCTACCTTTGCCAACTGAGGATGAACTTCTGGGGGTAGAAACTTAGGCTGATCCCTCTAAAGTAGCAGGTGGTCCAGAACAGCGAGCACTTGTACAATCCTTAGCAAAATGACCAGTGTTGCCCTAGTTATAACATGCCCCTGTGGCTTTATAGCATATCCCACCATGCACCTTTCCACATGTCTCATAGGTGTGGACTACTAATGTTCCTCTATATGTCTGTTGGGTAGACCTGGGTGGCCTCTGTCCTGAGGATCTACCTTTACCAGACTTGCAAGAACTAGATCCTCCAAAATGTTTTATCTTTCCTGATCCACTATCAGAAGTTTGACCAGTAGTCTTTCCACCCTTCTCCTTTTCCTCTGATCCCTTTTTAGGTGCCCCTTCCATTTCAATTCTTTCTAGCTCCAGGGCTTATGAAATTAACTCTGAAAAATTCTGGTGTCTGAACCCCACCACTTGCAATCCCAAACTTGGTCTTAGCCTGATTTCAAACCTTTTGCATCGATCTCTACTGGTAGTGAGTAGGCTTCTAGCATAGTGACTCAGTCTAGAAAAGTCCCTCTCATATTCTGCTATTGTTCTGTCCCCTTGCTTCAAATTCAGGAATTCTTGTAGTTTCATATCAACATACATATCAGGTACCCATTTCTGCCTAAACTCCCTCAGGAAATCTGACCATGTTAGGACTAAGGGCTTTACTAAACTATGTGGGATGGTCTTTCATCACTCATACACATCCCCTTGCAGCAGAGAAACTGAGTATTCAAACTTTAGTTCTCCCATGCAATGTAGCTTTTTAAACACCCTTTCCATTCATTCAAGCCACTGCTCTGTCTCTAGTGGATCCACAGTACCCTTAAACTCGGTAGCCCTATATTTCATCAATTTATCTTATTGCCTGGCTGGAAACTGGTGTTGCACTGTTGGTGCTTGAATTAGGGTTTGAGTTGGCATATTTCCAGCCATCTGTTGGAATAAGGCAGCGATATGCTGAGCGAACTGAGCTGGAAACTGCGGCATGGGTGGAGCTGGTGTAGCTGACCCATTAATATTTTGAAGAGCTGGGGCTTCTCCTTGTGCCTCAGCCTCAATTGATTGTTCAACTGAGCGATCTCCTTCTTCCATTTCAATTTATAAAAATTCTACTCCCTGGCAACCAACACAAGGAGAATTATCCCCATTAGTTCACATTCATGATGTAAATGCATCATATGTATCAATTAAGAACACTTGAGCAGTTGTACCAATCAAGAAAATATTTCAATTTATAGTTCAAAACTCATTTCAAAACATTGCTCTAATACCACTAAAACATGCCACACCTTGCAGCCCCTCTGTAAGGCATAACATGATCTCGTAGTATACCTCATGAATTACCAAACTTCACCTACTGATAAACCATTAAATATACTACAAGGAATTTTAAACCAATTTCTAGTCATTATAAATATAAGGAAATCCTGAATACTTATTAAAAGTCTTTAGTTAAAGTTTATGTCATGAGTCAAATTTTTTATTAATTTTGTATTACGAAAATTTTTCAAAAATTTTAGCAGAATGCCGGCTAGAAATTTGAGAAAATAGTTCTTCAAAACCTATTAAAAACACTCCCAATATACATATATCCACAATTCCATTTAAAATCAACACCATTCAATCTTAAACAACACAATTTCAATAAGTTTCAATATCATTGAAGTCAATACAATTTATACATAAAATTTCTCAATTCAAGAAAAGAGGACAAAAATAATATTATTACAAATTTGATTTTTACAATTGCTCATTCAGTTCTATAGATACATATGTACAAATATTTTACATCAAAAGAAATTTACAAGGGTATAAAATATTATACCTGTACTAGATCCACAAAAGGTTTTCCTCTGCAGTTATAGCAGCTCACTCTGCTGCTTTGTCCTTTTCCCTATCTGCGACAGCAAGTAAAAGCCATTGCTGAGTAATTTTACTCAGTGGTGCACAACAATAATTTCTAAAGTCACAAGAAATATAATCATTCATTTGGAAACAAAATTTAAAAATTTCTATAATCATAATTCACAAGCCAATGCCAATATTTTTAACAACAATTTATCAAAACAATTGTAAAAAATAGTGTTACCAATAACTACACAACTTAGGTCATGACAAAAAATTTCACGATCAATGTCGTGTTGTACACCATGACAAAGCAATCTATAACCTCACTAACTAAAATTAATGAGGGAGATGGCTAACTAGCTATATGACTACTTATCCGATCTCAACCTCAAACTGGCAAGCCAGAGAGGGAGAAATATAATCAATCTCAACTCCATAGATGGAGGAAGAATACAATAGAACTGTCATGCCAAGTGTGATTCAAATCACATTATTCAAATATATCATACAAATCACAAATCATATTTCATTACAAAATTCTCATTTACAAAGTAGGAAACACACTATTTTTCAAATAAAATTCCCAAGGCCAAAACAATAAAAAAATTATTCTTAACTCTTATTCAATTAGCTTTTGAGTAGAAACAATGAATTTAAAATATTGTGCACAAACCTCTTATGGTTCCTTTGACTTAGTCCACTCTTTCTCCTTCCTTGGAGGGCTCCTTTCCCACTAAAACACATAATTAGAGTGTTTCAATATCCATCTAAATCACTTCTACTAATTAATCCAACAATTAAAATTTGCATACTTAAATTTTTACTTATAAATTCTCCTAAGGGTTGAGTTCTTTGTATTTGATAATATTGTGGTTACTATTCATTCAAAATATTGACATTTTCATAATTAATAGGTATACCATTTCTAAACACATGTTCATACCACATTTTGGGTCACAAATTTGTTGGCATTAGTTGCCAATTACAATTCAAGCCTTCCTAACAGTAATTTCAAAATTTCAGTTTTTGTCTTTAATGTTTACTGTTCCATTGGACCAATTTACAATGAGAATTTGGCTAAATTTTCTTCACCAAAGTTGTTTCTTAATGTCTCTACTTTAATTCTCTTTTTGAATCATTCCATTTGGAGTTTTGTAGCTCAAGTTATGGCATTTTTACCATAACTGGTCGGATTGGTCATTTTTAGATTTTCTGGGCAAATTTTGGTTCTGGCAGTTTTAGTCACCTAACTTTGGTTAGCAATTTGACTAGGTTATGGTTAGAATTTGTGTAACAACCCTATATTCAGTAGTGTGTTCTACTGTTCCGGTGACCAGTGTTTGTCTGAACAGCTAGAATGCCTAGAACTATACTTAAATATCAGTGAGGAGATATAAAATAATGAAATACAATAGAAGAAAATACAAGAAAAATTAAAGAAAAATAAAAGAGAGAAAATGAAGCTAAGTTAAATGAGCTAAAAACCGTAGCGATGGGTAACTGCATCGGGAAGTTGTGGCATGGACCGTTGACTAACCCCGAACCGCGGATAATCCTGGAAAATATTTTTAAGACTTAAATAAACATTTATTGAGGTATAATTAACTTAGAAAATGTCAAAGAAAAGTTAATAAATTAGTATAAAGAAAAATGAAAAATTGAGAAACCGACAAAAATCGATGTTACGAAAAAATTTGAAATGCAACCCGAAGAGGGGCATTTTGGTCATTTGACACCCGAGTTGCCTTTTGACCTAAATGTCCATTAAAAATAAATGATATTAAACTTTGAAAATGGCATAAAAAAATGTAAATTATGAAACTTGGATTAATTTAATAATTTAACCAAACTTAGTGCTCACTAAGTAAGTTAATGGACATTAAAATACAACAATTGTGGACAGAAACTTCATCTTCAACCTCTCACTTCAAACCAGCTGAATTACTCTCCCAAGCTCTCATCCATGGCCGCCCAATTTCCAAGCTTAAATCTCCATGATCAAGCCATGCTTTTCACAACTTGTCTCCATTAAAGTTTATACCCACCTTGCAAGCAAGAATTTGATAGTAATTTTAAGAGGAATAGGTGAAGTTTAGCCAAGCTCACAAGAGGTAAGTAACCATTTCTTCATCCTTTCTTTGTTAAAGTTTGTGTGGGTGTTGTGGTGAGTTGATTTATGAAGAAACTTTGAGGTTTTAATGAGTTATTGGAAGCTACTGTTTCGGCAGCCATGGAATATCAATGTTAATGAATTATTTCTTCATGTAAATGGTGTTTTGAGGTGTTGATTTAAGTGCTTAAATGTATAGGAGTTGATTTACCATGTATATAGTTTGAATTGTAAGTTTGAAAAGTTAAAATAGAAGCTTGATGTAAATGTGTTACTTGGGCAGTCTCATGATGAAGATTGGAAGTGTTTAAATTCATGAAATGTTTGTTGAATTATGGTACTAAAAGTGGCAGCATATGTATATGATTTAGTAGAGAATATATATGTAATTTGATGATGGAAGTTGTATGTAATGGTTAGGAGTATTATGTGTATATGTTTTTTAGAATTGGTTATTGTGAATTGGAAGTGTAATTGGTGCATTGTAAATTGGTTATATTCTGCCCAAAGTGACTAAAATGTAAAGTAATGAATGGTTGTAGTATGATACAAATGCATAATTAGGTTTAGGAAGTGAAGTATGGTTAGTTGAATGTGTGATTGGTTGATACTTCAAAAATGTATTAAGGGCAGTATGTGTTTTAAGCTATAAATGGAATTATGTGACTCCAATTGGTATGAGGCCAATTGGAGGTGAAACTAGGCACAAAATGTGCCAACTTTCATGTTGAAAGCCTACCTAAATTCTGTCTAGAAAGTGACATGAAAACTGACCAAATCCGGATTGGTGACATAGAAAACCTGAAAATTGACCATTTGAACAGCAGTCAGTATTTTTGCCATAACTCACTCAAAACAGGTCCAAATAACCTAAAATTTATACCGATGGAAAGCTTAGACATAGGGTTACATCTTTTGTACAGATCACAAAACCCAGAAATGACCATAAGCAAGTTAAAAGGCTTGCACAAGTTTGGGTATAAAAACTGCTAGAATCGGAAATGACCTAAAAATGACCTAAGTTTGCCATTTTAAGTGCAACCTGTCCAGCATTGGTAAAATGACCATAACTTGGTCTAGTAAACTCTAAATGACCTAAAATTTATGGAAAAAGTTCATTAAGACATAGACCTACAAGTTTGTAATTCGGACTAGAACCCAAAAATGGAGGGAACTAGGTCATCTGACTAGGTCAATACAGTATACCAAAATCCGATAAATTACAATAAAATGCAATACACTTGAAAATGAAAATGGTAACATGTACCAACACTAAAGGACTATAAAATATGACATATTGGTAACATTAAAATTTATTCCCCTAGAGTGCATCAAAGGTCAACATTATAGGTTGACTAATGAAAGTAATAGTATTAAATAAATTTAATTATTGAACCTTATTGTTAGAAACAATTTAACTAAGTACTAAAACACTTTAAATTGTGTGTTTCAGTTAGCAAAAACTCAAAGAAGAGGAAAGAACCACTGAGTCAAGGCCAAGAGGCTACTCATCAGAGGTTTGTGCACAATAGTTATTTCTTTTGAATTTTCAATTGAAATAAATTATGACAATTTGTCTGTTATTGTTTAAATTGTGGATAATTATTTAAATGCAATTTGACGGATACTTATTGCTTGAAAAATATTGTAAATGATTTGAAACCACAACTATCATGTATATTTGATTGAATTCCTCGCTAGCTTGTCTAGTGGGACGAATTGGCTTTGAATTCCCTCTCTGGCTGAAGTGTTTAGGTGGGTGCCAGTTGAGGACGAATAGGATGAGTACTCATATAATTGCTAGCTAGCTATGTTATTCCTCATTAGCCATTGGCTTTTGGGACGAATTGAACTTTGGTAACATGATTAAGCTGTGTTTGTGATTTATTGATATTCATTGAGACATTGTGAAATGGAGTTTAATTCTTTATGACATTCTCTGTCTTTTGAATTTAACTATGATTTTAAGTATCCACAGTTTATATGATTTATGGTTTATAGTTTTAAATTGTATTTTCTTAATGTTGTGCACCACTGAGAGATTGGCTCAGCGATATCTTTTTCATTGTTGTCGCAGGTAGGCAGACAGATAGAGCAGCAGAGTAGGTTACTTGTGCTATATTTTGAGATTCTGCCGGGTATATTGAGTATACCACCTTTTTATAATTTTTATTGTAATGTATGTGAACTGTATGTGTATATTGTACTTGGTCTTGAGCAGTTGTAAACTAAAGTTATAAATTATTTTAGCCTATAAAAATGTTGTAATATATTTCTCTTATCTCAGCTTTTGGAACTACTGGAAATTGATGTTGAATTGAGTTTGACAAATGTTCAAAAAATTGATTTTTGTTGAGCCATATTAGAGTGTGGGATTGAACAAATATATTGGAAGTGCTTTTTAGAGGTTTTTGAAGAACTGTTTTATTCAAAATACAGACGGCACTCTGCCGAAATTTTTATAGAAATTACTGATACTTCAGATTTGTTATTTGGTTTCACTTCAGTTGAAAAAAAAAATTAACACCTGTCAAAAGTGCTCACCACTGTAAAAAGAAATAAGAAAAGATTTAAAATCTCTTGTAGTGTATTTAATGGGCTATCAGTAGACGAAGTTTGATAATTTATTAGGTATACTACGGGATCATGTTATGCCTTACGGAGGGATAAGGTGTGACATGTTTTAGTGGTATCAGAGCTAGTTTTTAAATTCTGTTTTGACCTGTAACTTGAATGAATATTCTTTCTTTATAGTACAACTGCTCAATGTCATGGTTTGATATATATAGTACATTACATTATAAATATGCACTAACGGGAGGAAATCTTTTTGTGTTATTTGTTCAGAAGGTATTGTCACACCCCGGCTTAGTGGACCCCAGCTCAAGCCCCTCTATGGGTGGCCATCTTGCCGGCGTACCCCTTTAGAGGCCGGCGATGCAACTCAAATCGGTACTGTCCGCTTTGGTGGAGTTCAATCCCTTCGCCCTGCAGAGCTTGGTGAGAGGCGAAGCAAACCCGTGAGGTGATATGGGTTCGAATCCTAGCTCTGCAGGGCGAAGGGATTGAACTCCACCAAAGCGGACAGTACCGATTTGAGTTGCATCGCCGGCCTCTAGAGGGGTACGCCGGCAAGATGGCCACCCATAGAGGGGCTTGAGCTGGGGCCCACTAAGTCGGGGTGTGACAGGTATAATATCCTCTAATTAACTATGGAAGAAGGGGATCGTTCTGTCGATCAATCAATAGAGGCTGAGGTACAAGGGGAAGCCCCAGCCCTTCACAATGTGAGTGGATCAGCCGCACCAGCTCCCTCATTATCACAATTCCCTGCTCAGTTTGCTCAGCAGATGGCTGCAATGTTCCAACAGATGGCTGGTAACATGCCTACTCAAGCGCCACTACAGACATCAGTGGTTCAACCACAACATTCAGCTAGGTAGTATGACAAGCTAATTAAATTTGAGGCTACTGAGTTCAAGGGGACAGTAGATCCACTAGAGACAGAACAATTATTGGAGAGAATAGATAGGGTATTCAAGAAACTGCACTGCACAGAAGAGCTAAGATTTGAGTATTCAGTATCACTACTATAGGGGGATGCGTATGACTGGTGGAAAACTATTCCCCATAGTTTGGTGGAACCTCCAGTGCTAACCTGGAATGATTTTCTTTAGAAGTTTAGACAAAAATATGTCCCAGATGCCTATGTGGACCAGAAGCTACAGGAGTTCTTAAGTCTAAAATAGGGAAGTAGGTCAGTGGCAGAATATGAAAGGGAGTTTTCCCACTTGAGGCACTATACAGGAAGTCTTCTTTCTACCAGCAGGAAAAGATGTAAGAGGTTTGAAACCGGCTTGAAGCCTAGTCTCAGACTACAAGTGGTCGGATTCAAACATAATAACTTCTCTAAGCTTATTTCTCAAGCACTTGAATTAGACAGAATTGAGTCAGAAGCAGTCCTAGAGAAAAAGAAATCAGAGAAGACAGAAAAAGAGAAGGAGGGGAAGCCAGTAGATCAGAGTTCCAGTGGTCCTCCTGGAAAGAGAAAGAACTTTGGGGGACACAATAGGACTGGTAAAAAGTCTGGTAGGGGAAGATTTTCGAGACAGAGACCTCCTCCATCTGGTCAGCAGACTACCAGAAGTTCCTACCCTCCTCGTCAATGTGAAACTTATGGCAGAAATCAAGGTGAGGTATGCTATAAGACCACAGGAGCCTGTTATAACTGCGGAGGCACAGGACACTTTGCTAAAGATTACAACAGTGCCCGTAGAGTTGGGCCACCTCCTACTACTGCAGAAGGGTCAGTTCAGAATCCTGCCACCAGAGGTTCACAACCACCTAACAGAGGTAGAGGTAGGGGTAGAGGTAGTCCAACAGGCAGCCAAGGCACGGTGAATCAGTCAGAGCAAGGCAGTGCTTCAGTCAGAGTCTACGCAATGAGACAGAGAGAGGAGGTTGAGACATCTGATATTGTGGCTGGTACCTTTTCAACTTTTAATTAAGATGTGTTTGTATTATTTGATCCGGGTTCTACCCACTCCTATGTGAGTGATAGCATCATTGATTGCATTGCTGTTCTGTGTATAAAATGGACTTTGAGGTGCTAGTAACAAGTCCGCTAGGATAAGAGGTCAGGGTCAATAGAATGTATAGGGATTGTCCTTTGGTGATCCAAGGACATACTTTTCTGTCTTATCTCATTAAAATGCCCTTCAAAGATTATGATATCATCTTGGGCATCGATTAGTTAGCTAGGCATCACGCCATGATTGACTGTAGACTAAAGACAGTCACTTTTGGTCTCCCTCAATACAGTGATGTGGTAATACATGGGGAAAGGCAGCTATTGCCATCAAACATCCTTTCGGCTGCACTAGCCAGAAAAATGATCAGAAAGGGGTGTGAAGCATACTTGGCACATGTGGTAGACACCCAAGTGGGGAGCCCAGCATTAAAGGACATCCCTATAGTATATGACTTTTCAGATGTGTTTCTTGATAAATTGCCAGGATTACCTCCAGAAAGAGAAGTGCAGTTTGAGATTGATGTTATGCCTGGTGTGGATCCAATCTCCATAACACCATATAGAATGATACCAGCAGAATTGAAGGAGTTAAAGGTACAGTTGCAAGAACTACTTGAAAAGGGCTTCATCCGCCCTAGTGTGTCACCTTGGGGAGCTCCAGTATTATTTGTTAAGAAGAAAGATGACACTCTCTACTTATGTATTGACTACCGGCAGTTGAATAAGGTGACAATAAAGAACAGATATCCATTACTTCACATTGATGATCTGTTTGATCAGTTGAAGGGTGCAGCTGTGTTCTCCAAAATTGATTTGCGATCTGGTTATTATCAGTTGAAAGTTCAAGAGCAGAGTATTCCAAAAACTACTTTCAGAACTCGATATGGCCACTATGAGTTTCTAGTAATGCCATTCGGGTTAACTAATGCCCCAGCTACTTTTATGGATCTAATGAACACTATCTTCATACCATACCTCAACCAATTTGTGGTGGTGTTTATTGATGATATTTTGATATATTCGAGGAATGCAACGAAGCATGACAAACATCTGTGGATTATACTATAGACCTTAAGGGAGAAACAGCTATATGCCAAATTGTCGAAATGTGAATTTTGGCTGAAAGAAATCTCTTTCTTGAGACATGTTGTGTCAGCTGAAGGGATCAAGGTAGATTCCAGCAAGGTAAAAGCTATCCTTAATTGGAAGCCACCCAGGAATATCACAGAAATTCACAGTTTTTTGGGTTTAGCTTGATACTACCGCCGATTTGTGAAAGGGTTTTCTATATTGGCTTCTCCACTCACCAAGCTGCTTCAGAAAGATGTAAAATTTCAGTGGATGGATAAATGCCAGCAGAGTTTTGATGAGTTGAAAAGGTGTTTGACTAAAGCTCCAGTCCTTATTTTACCTACACCGGGTAAAGAATACACAATTTGTAGTGATGCTTCTCACAATGGGTTAGGCTGTGTACTGATGCAAGATCGGAATGTCATTGCTTATGCATCACGCCAGCTAAAACCGCATGAGAGGAACTATCCGACACATGATTTGGAGCTAGCAGCTATTATTTTTGCTTTGAAGATCTAGAGACATTACTTATATGGGGAGAAGTGTTATATCTACACAAATCACAAGAGCTTAAAGTATTTGGGCACCCTGAAGGAATTGAACTTGAGATAGAGGAGATGGTTATAACTGATTAAAGATTATGATTGTCTAATAGACTATCAACCAGGGAAAGCAAATGTGGTGGCTGACGCCTTAAGTCGCAAAACTATGGCAAGTCTCAGAGTTTCTCCTTTGTCCATGGTACATGAGTTAAAAGCATAACATGCCAGTCTGGAGATTGATGATGAGGGACAGACAGTAGTTGCATGGCATGTACAGCCAGTGTTGATTAATCAGATCAGAATGGAATGATGTAAAATATCAGAAGCTACTGAAAGAAGTTCAACAGGGTAAGAAACCTGAATTCTTTGTGAGAGATGATGGTTTATTGTTACATCAGGGTAGATGTGCGTTCCTAATGATGTTAACTTGAGACAGATCATTATGAAAGAAGCACATGGTCTCCTTTTGCTATGCATCCTGGTGGAACTAAAATGTACAGAGGGCTGAAAGAGCATTACTGGTGGATGGGTATGAAAAGGGATGTAGCTGATTTTGTCTCCAAATGCCTAACTTGTCAGCAAGTGAAGGCAAAACATCAAGTACCAGCTGGTTTATTACATCCATTGCCAGTACCAGAGTGGAAATAGGAACGGATAACTATGGATTTTGTTATGAGACTTCCGAGGACATAGAATAATCATGATGCAGTATGGGTTATAGTTGACAGAATGACCAAGTCTGCTCAGTTTCTGCCAGTCTAGATGGACTATAGCCTAGAAAGATTGGCCAGATTGTACATAGATGAGATTGTAAGACTGCATGGAGTGCCAGTATCGATTGTATCAGACAGAGATCCTAGGTTCACTTCTAGATTCTGGGGTGGTCTTCAGAGAGCCCTAGGAACTAGATTGAACTTCAGCACGATATTCCACCCACAGACAGATGGCCAGTCTGAGAGGATAATTCAGATATTGGAGGATATGCTACGAGCTTGTGTGATTGAGTTTAAAGGTAGTTGGGATACACACTTGCCTTTGATTGAGTTTGCTTATAACAACAGCTACCAATCAAGCATTGGGATGCCTCTATATGAAGCTTTGTATTGTAGAAAGTGCAGAACTCCCCAATGTTGGGATGAAGTAGGTGAAAGAAAGATGATTGGGCCAGAAATTGTTTAGCAGATAGAGGAAAAGATCAGATTGATCAGAGATCGACTCAATGCTGCATCAGACCATCAAAAGTCCTATATTGATCTGAAGAGAAGAGATATTGAATATGCAGTGGGTGATAAGGTATTCCTCAAAGTTTCTCCTTGGAAGAGGATTATGAGATTTGATAGAAAGGGGAAACTGAGTCCTCATTTTATTGGACTATATGAGGTTCTAGAGAGAGTGGGTCCTTTGGCATATCGGTTGGCATTACCTCCAGAGCTAGAAAGGATACACAGTGTCTTCCGTGTGTCCATGTTAAGGAGGTACAGATCTGACCCATCTCATATTCTATCAGTTGAAGAGATTGAGGTAAATCTAAACCTTTCATATGAAGAAGAACCCTTAGAGATTCTGGCATATGAGGTGAAGCAGCTAAGAAACAAACAGATACCCCTGGTTAAAGTGCTGTGGAACCATCATTCAGGCCAGAAAGCTACTTAGGAATGTGAAGAGGACATGAGGAAATAGCACCCACAACTGTTCAGAGACTAAAACCAGGTAAAATTTCGAGACAAAATTTATTTTAAAGGGGGGGAGAATTGTAACACCCCTATATTCGGTAATGCGTTCTACTGTTCCGGTGACCAGTGTCTGTCCGGATAGCTAGAATGCCTATAATTATAATGCCTAGAATTATACTTAAATATTAGTGAGGAGATATGAAATAATGAAATATAATAGAAGAAAATACAAGAAAAATTAAGGAAAAATAAAAGAGAGAAAATGAAGCTAAGTTAAACGAGCCAAAAACCGTAGCGATAGGTGACCGCACCGGGAAGTTGCGGCGTGGACCATTGACTAGCCCTGGACTGCAAGAACTCTGGGAAATATTTTTAAGACTTAAATAAACATTTATTGAGGTATAATTGACTTAGAAAATATCAAAGAAAAATTAATAAATTAATATAAAAAAAAATGAAAAATCGAGAAACCGACAAATATCGATGTTATCGAAAAATTCGAAATGCAACCCGAAGAGGGGCATTTTGACCATTTGACACCCCGAGTTGCCTTTTGACCTAAATGTCCACTAAAAATAAATGATGTTAAACTTTGAAAATGACATAAAAAATGTAAATTATGAAACTTGGATTAATTTAATACTTTAACCAAACTTAAAGCTCCACTAAGTGAAGTTAATGGACATTAAAATACAATAATTGTGGACAGAAACTTCATCTTCAACCTCTCACTTCAAATCAGCCAAATTACTCTCCCAAGCTCTCATCCATGGCCGCCCACTTTCCAAGCTCAAATCTCCATGATCAAGCCATGCTTTCCACAACTTGTCTTCATTAAAGTTTATCTCCACCTTGCAAGCAAGAATTTGATAGTAATTTTAAGAGGAATAGGTGAAGTTTAGCCAAGCTCACAAGAGGTAAGTAACCATTTCTTCATCCTTTCTTTGTTAAAATTTGTATAGGTGTTGTGGTGAGTTGATTTATGAAGAAACTTTAAGGTTTTAATGAGTTATTGGAAGGTACTATTTCGGCAGCCATGGAATATCAATGTTAATGAATTATTTCTTCATGTAAATGGTGTTTTGAGGTGTTGATTTAAGTGCTTAAATATATAGAAGTTGATTTACCATGTATATAGTTTGAATTGTAAGTTTGAAAAGTTAAAATGGAAGCTTGATGCATATGTGTTACTTGGGCAGCCTCATGATGAAGATTGGAAGTGTTTAAATTCATGAAAAGTTTGTTGAATTATGATACTAAAAGTGACAGCATATGTATATGATTTAGTAGAGAATATATATGTAATTTGATGATGGAAGTTATATGTAATGGTTAGGAGTATTATGTGTATATGTTATTTAGAATTGGATATTGTGAATTGGAAGTGTAATTAGTGCATTGTAAATTCGTTATATTCTGCCCAAAGTGACTAAAATGTAAAGTAATGAATGGTTGTGGTATGATACAAATGCAGAATTAGGTTTAGGAAGTGAAGTATGGTTGTTGAATGTGTGATTGGTTGATGCTTCAAAAATGTGTTAATGGCAGTATGTGTTTTAGGCTATAAATGGAATTGTGTGACTCCAATTGGTATGAGGCCAATTGGAGGTGAAACTAGGCACAAAATGTGCCAACTTTCATGTTGAAAGCCTACCTAAATTCTGTCCAGAAAGTGACATAAAAACTGACCAAATCTGGATTGGTGACATTACAAACTTGAAAATTGACTATTTGAACATCAGTCAGTATTTTGGCCATAACTCACTCAAAACAGGTCCAAATGACCTAAAATTTATACCGATGGAAAACTTAGGCATAGGACTACATCTTTTATAGAGATCACAATACTTGCACAAGTTTGGGTATTAAAACTGCCAGAATCAAAAATGACCTAAAAATGATCTAAGTTTTCCATTTTAAGTGCAACCTATCCAGCATTGGTAAAATGACCATAACTTGGTCTAGTAAACTCCAAATGACCTAAAATTTGTGGCAAAAGTTCACTAAGAGATAGACCTACAAGTTTGTGATGCGGACCAGAACCTAAAAACCGAGGGAACTAGGTCATCCGGCTAGGTCAAAACAGCATACCAAAATCTGATAAATTATAATAAAATGCAATACACTTGAAAAATGAAATTGGTAACATGTACCAATACTAGAGGACTATAAAATGTGACATATTGGTAACATTAAAATTTTTTCCCCTAGAGTGCATCAAAGGTCAACATTATAGGTTGACTAATGAAAGCAATAGTATTAAATAAATTTAATTATTGAACCTTATTGTTAGAGACGATTTAACTGAGTACTGAAACACTTTAAATTGTGTGTTTCAGTTAGCAAAGACTCAAAGAAGGGGAAAGAACCACTGAGTCAAGGCCAAGAGGCTACTCATCAGAGGTTTGTGCACAACAGTTATTTCTTTTGAATTTTCAATTGAAATAAATTATGGCAATTTGTATGTTATCGTTTAAATTATGAAAAATTATTTGAATGAAATTTGATGGATACTTATTGCTTGAAAATTATTGTAAATGGTTTGAAACCACAGCTATCATGTATATTTGATTGAATTCCTCACTAGCTTGTCTAGTGGGACGAATTGGCTTTGAATTTCCTCTTTGACTAAAGTGTTGAGGTGGGTGCTAGTTGAGGACGAATAGGATGAGTACTCATATAATTGATTGCTAGCTATGTTATTCCTCATTAGCCATTGGCTTTTGGGATGAATTGGACTTTAGAAACATGATTAAGCTGTGTGTGATTTATTGATATTCATTGAGACATTGTGAAATGGAGTTTAATTCTTTATGATATTCTCTATCTTTTGAATTTAACTATGATTTTAAGTATCCACAGTTTATATGATTTATGATTTATGGTTTTAAATTGCATTTTCTTAATGTTGTGCACCATTGAGACATTGGCTCAGCGATAGCTTTTTCATTGCTGTCACAGGTAGGCAGACAGACAGAGCAGCAGAGTAAGCTGCTTGTGCTACATTTTGAGATTCTGCCGGGTATATTAAGTAAGCTGCTTGTTGTAATGTATGTGAACTGTATGTATAAATTGTACTTGGTCTTGAGCAGTTGTAAACTAATGTTATAAATTATTTTGGCCTATAAAAATATTATAATATATTTCTCTTATCTCAGCTTTTGGAACTACTGGAAGTTGATGTTGAATTGAGTTTGACAAATGTTGAGAAAATTGATTTGTGTTGAGCCATATTGGAGTTTGGAAATGAATAAATATATTGGAAGTGCTTTTTACAGATTTTTGAAGAATTGTTTTATTCAAAATACAGATGGCACTCTGCCGAAATTTTTATAGAAATTACTGATACTTCAGATTTGTTATTTGGTTTCACTTCAGTTAAAAAAAATTTAACACCTGTCAAAAGTGCTCACCACTATAAAAAGAAATTAAAAAAGTTTAAATTCCCTTGTAGTGTATTTAATGGGTTATCAATAGACAAAGTTTGGTAATTCATTAGGTATACTATGGGATGTATACTACGGGATCATGTTATGCCTTACGGAGGGGTAAGGTGTGACAATTTGGATTTCTGTTCTTCATAAAAGTTGTTCTAATATGTCTAAGATTTCCAATGGTTTAAAAATCAGGTCATTTGAACCTCTATACACAAAGTTTTGACCATTTGAACATGTACTATTTATTTGGTCAATTCTGCCCAGAATCAGGGCATCAATTCCGGATTCAACCAAATTTGAAACAAACTTATGATCAGTTTTTAGGCAAGGTTTCTTCATAAAAAATGTAGCATAATGACCTTAAATTCATCTCCTATTGGCCTCACACCAATTGGAGTAATACAACTTTATTTATGGCTATTTAAACTTTCTGCACTCATTGGTCCAAATTCAGCCATGCTACATTCACAATTCATTCCAATTTACACTTATAAGTACACCAATTGACCATAATGAGCATTACAATATCAATTCGCCAATAATTCTCAAAATCCCCAATTTCCCCCAATTACTATAAACCCTAATTTGCCATCTTACTAATCCATGGAATTTCAAGTACTCCAATTACATCTACTTACTCATTTTAACTTGTATACACATTTAATTCCATCAATTCACCTCAAATCCCACTTCTTCCTAGGCTGGCCAAAATTCATGGCTTGAGTCCATGTATGATTGTTTTTCAATTTTTAAGCTAATTTCTATTTATTCAACTCTATTACCATAAGTATAACTCAATTTAACTAAGAGAGAGACTTACCTTAAGTGGAGCTCTTTAAAGCATGAAATTCCTTCCCTCTTTCTTATCTTTCTTTCTTCAAACCTTCAAATCAAGGCTCAAATTAAGGTTTTCTACTAATTTGGGGGAAGTTTTATGGAGGGAAGTGAGGATTTAAGCTTGAATTTTGAGTGGAAATGGAAGAAATTTGAGAGAGTAAGAGAGAGAAAGTGGGACGGCAAAGTTGGGATAGTAAAAGACTAAATTTTCTCTTTTTAATTTTCATTTTATGCTATTTATAATTATCCACAATTAATTAAATTAAATTATAAATCTTTATTGTTTCATGCTTGTGTCCTCATGATGTTATAATTCACTTTAATTTTTAATTTCTTTTCTTTTGTTTTCTTTTCTTCCGTCCACCTCTTCTTTTTTAATCTATTTTTCATAATTTTAATTTCCTGCATTTTAATAGACATTTAGGCTAAGAGTCACCTCTAAGGGTGAATTGACCATATTGCCCCTTATCGGTCTGATCAATTTTTCTAATAACACTAGGTTACTTCCTGAACTCTAATTTGATTATTTGAACTGGTTTTCTATTCTTTTCTGTGGTTTTCACATTACCATTAGCTTCACAATTATCCCTAGGCCTGGGGTGTCATAGGGTCCCACACGAAATTAGTATAGCAACTGAGCTCGCAGTCACTTCCCGATTCAGTCACCCATTGCTGGGGCCTCGGCTCATTTAACCCATTATGCTTTGTTTTTCTTATTTCCATTTCACCTTCATATAATTTCTATTAATTTTTATTTATGGCTTTTCTAGGTGCCATAAATATGGTTCTACACATCCTGACTGTCCAGACAGATACTAGTCACTGGAACAGCAGAATGTATAGACTACTTATTATGGGGGTGTTACATTTAGGCACTAGGTTCATTAGAACTAGTTACTTTTTACAAATATGGCCTTGGAAGGAGTTGTTTGAGCAAATTTGCTATAGCCAAGGCCATACTTGATGCTAAGGGATCCTTAGGAGTCCAAAATGGCATCAAGTTTGTCCTTTCCTCTAGCACATTTGAAAAAAGAAGTCTTTAGTTCAAGAATTTCATTTTTTTAACTTCTCATTTTTTAGTGAGAGCTCATTTAAGAATTTTTGCAATTTATCATCAAAAGGTATAAAATCCTTAAATAAAACCTCATTTTCCTTCCTCAAACTAGCTAGTTCACTTTTCAAAAGCTTATTTTTCTTATGACTCAATTCTAATTCATCATTTATAACTTTAAAAGCACTAATTAACTCATCATAAGAAAATTCAATAACATCATCATTTAAAGTTACCCCATTGGAGCTTTTTTCCAATGCCATGAAGCATATGTTGGCAAGTTCATTTCTAATCTCTTCTCATTTGCAGTTAATAGATTCACCCCATGTTACCTTGGATGCCTTTTTCTTGAATGTTTTAAAAGGTTTCTTCAACTTTGGACACTCTGGTTTGATGTGACCCAGTTTGTTGCACTCATAGCAAATGATTGGATCCCTTTTACTACTTTCACCGTTATCCTTTTTAAAGTTCTTCTTTAGAATGAACTTCTTATTTTGAAAAATCATTTTTCTAATCCTCCTCATCACTAAGGTCAATTCTTCTTCATCTAGCTCTTTTTCATCACTTGAGTCTTTGGAGGACACTTGAAAGTAATGTATGCTTGGTTCCTCCACTTGTTCTCTTTTGAGTGCCATCTCATAGTCAATAATATTTCCCAATAATTCATTGAGTTGCACCTTACTCAAGTCCTTAGCATCCTTTAGGGAGGTCACCTTTGGTAGCCATTCCTTTAGAAAACTTCTTAAAATTTTCTTTTCAAGCTCTTCATTTTTAAAGGTCTTCCTAAGTTACTTGATTCCTCCAATGATTTTCCCAAACCTATCATACATTTGGCTAATGGTTTTATTGGATTTCATCTTGAATAACTCATATTGCTATATTAGAGAATCCATCTTATTTTCCTTCACTTGACTGGTCCTTTCATGGGTGATCACAAAAGCATCCTAAATTTCCTTAGCAATAGACTTCATAAACACCTTGTTATACTACTTCGTAAATTTGGCTTCACTCCACTCACCCTTAGTCTTTGCTACACTATTTCCATCTACTAGCTTAGTAGGAGTGAAAGGGCAATTCTTAATAACATCCTATAAATCTACTCCTTCCAATTTAAGAAAGTAATGCATTCTATTTTTCTAATATAGAAAATCATTATCATCAAAGAAAAGGGGTCTTACCACTGATTGACCTTCTTAAGCATTGAGGGTTACCATTTGATCTTTGATCTAAGATAATTGTAGAATGGAGACTAGCTTTGTGACACCCCTTACCCGACTACAGTGTAGCCGAGCAAGTTATGCCACTCAGTGTGCCGGAGCACTCTATTTTATCTTAATTCATTTTTATCATGGTTTTGAATACAATTTGTGAAATATAATTCATTTAAGCCATTTATCGAAATTATTATTTATTTGAGGTTCCGAAAATTTTAAAGAAAATCCGGCAGAGTACCGGCTAAAAATGGAGAAAACAGTTCTTCGGAACCTGTGAAAAACACTTTCTATGATCATATTTAATCAATCCCAACTCTAATTATCAACAAAGTCTCAGAATAATTTTAGCAATTTCATTTATTTCTCAATCATGCATCTCATGGT
Organism: Hevea brasiliensis; assembly: GCF_030052815.1. NCBI lineage: Eukaryota > Viridiplantae > Streptophyta > Magnoliopsida > Malpighiales > Euphorbiaceae > Hevea > Hevea brasiliensis. The sequence continues at coordinate 70,775,491 of NC_079494.1, forward strand.
ACTCATATACAATTCACATTTTGTATCACATCAAGTTACAGCAATTTCTTAACGATTCCTCTATTTGTCTTTTCACATCATCATTAGACTCAAATCATAAATAAATTCTCACATGTGATTTATAATCACAAATTACAAGTACTTACATTAATACAAAATTATATTACATTTGTTCAAATACATATGATAAAATAAGAGTTTAATTACCAAATTTACAAAAATCTCAAAATACAAAATGGGACCTAGTGTCCTACCAATGCACTGTGGATGGTGAGGTGACACGGACACTATGCAGAACTGTGAACTGCCTTACCGAATCTGTGGTCTACTGGGCCCTCTGTCCAAATCTTCAGTACCTACGCGTTGCAAAAGAGACGAGCTAAGCATAAAGCTTAGTGGTGCCAACAATATAAGAAAATATAATATGTAAATAAAAATAATAATTTCCTTGCTATTGTGTTCATAAGAAATGAATAATTACTAACTTATTGTTTAGTCGAGGGCTAATCAGGTTTTATGATATTAACTTCTTCATGCATTTCGTTAATTATTTTCTTCATGATCTTGAGCTTCTTTGTATTTTTGTAATCATTCCTGATTCTTAATTTTCGTATTTTCTTTAATAATCAGTTCAATCACAGTTATATTTTTCCATGCCCAAGTAACCTATCTTGAGCGATCGGATCGATAACGGTCGTTGGCCTTTGGACACCGCGGTGCCTTGGGCCGTCATACCATGAGACGCAGAACGTCAACCACGTATGCAGTCAGTATGGCTAAAAAGCCATGATATCACATAATCGGCATAAAAGCCATGAATACGGGCATAAAAGCCATGAATACGGGCATAAAGCCATGAATACAGGCATAAAGCCTTTCACAGTACTGCTAAAACAATACCCTATTGGCATGCCAAACTATCCAAACCAATCACATTAGGCCTACTAGGACATTTTGCATTTTTAAGTTTCACAATTTTTGAATTTCAAGTTTTCATGTCACTATTCATTTCATTAGTCAACTAAAATGTTGACTTTTGCATAAACAATAGGTACATTGGTTTTAATACTCCCAACATACCACATTTTGTATTCAAAACTTGTTAGTTTTGGTCACTTTCTCAAAGCTTAGGTCATTTTGGCAAAATTGCCAATTTTTGGTTTTGGTGTCACTATTCACCTCATTGGTCAACAAAAATGTTGACTTTTGGATAGAAAATAGGTGTATTGGTTTTAACACCCCAAACATACCACATTTTGTATTTAAAACTTGTTGGTATTGGTTGCCAATACCATTTCTAAGCTTAATGCTAATTGAACAAAATTTTCAGATTTGGTGCTTCATCTTTATTGTTCCATTTGATATTTCTACAGTGGGAATTTGAGGAAATGGTAAAAATGAAAGTTGTTCCTTATTTTGTCTAGTTGAATTTCCTTTTTTGAATCACTCCATTTGGAGTTTTGTACCTCAAGTTATGGCCAAAATAATTTTACTGTTCACGTGCACTGTTCATGCTGAGATTTTGGGTCTGGCAGATTTTTGGTCCAACTTTGGTCAGTAATTTGATCAAGTTAAGTTCATAATTTGGTCTAACTTTCTTCTTATGAAATGTTCTACCATGCCTTAGGTTTCCATCGGTTCAAGAATCGCCTAAATCCGAGTTTTCTAGAGAGAGTTATAGCCATCCAAACATTACTGCTCAAATGAAAATTCTGGAAATCTCAGTACAGTAAACTTTACTTTGCTCAATGATTTGATTAGGTTCTGGTCATAATTTGGGGTAGGTTTCTTCATGAAAGTTGTTTGTCTATGTCTTAACTTGTTGCTGTAAAAATTTCAGATCAATTGACCATTTCTACAGTGAATTATGGCCAAATGAACAGTTACTGTTCATTTGGTCATTCTGCAGGGGCTGTTTGCAGGGTATCCGGATTGGGGCCAACTTTTGGTCCTCTTGCTTTAGTCTTTTGGGCATGGTTTCTTCAGCAAAAATGTGCCATTATAAGCCTAGTTTCATGTCCAATTGGCCAAACACCAATTGGACCAACACAACCCAACTTATGGCAGTGCAAGTGGACTGAATTTTCAGTCCCTCTGCTGCTGTCCTAGGGCAGCCTGCAACTTCACTTTGCAATCCTATTTTTCAGTCCATTTTATGGTCAACTTACCTAAGATGGTCACTAATTGACCATTAAAATGTTCTTTAACCATTTCATAAGCCAAGTCAAATTTTCATTCCTAAACCCTAGCTAAATTTCAAAGTTTTCACAATTTCCCTAATTTACTCTTTCATTCTCTATATATATATATGTATACACTTTAAACATATTCTCCAATTCACTCTAAGTCCATTAATACAATCAAACTCATTCCTTCCTAGGGCTACTGAAAATTCAAGGGATGCATACACTTAACTTTTATTCATTTAATTTACAATTTCTCACTTATTTCAAGCTTCTAACATGGAATCAAAGAAGTATATATATATAAGTAGGCACTAACCTCACTTTAACCTCTTGTAGGGCAGATTTCTCCAAGCTAAAACTTCACTTTCCTTCACTTTCTAGGCTTGCAAACACTTCCCAAGAGGTAGAGACAAGCTTTTAGTGAAGGGACTTAGGGTTTTATAGTGCAAATTCATGGGAAAATGGAAGTAATTAAAGAAAATTTCCATGGAGGGTTATGGAGGAGAGGATCACGTTTTGAAGAAGAAGATGGCTGCTTGTTTTTGGTCTTCCTTGGTCTTTATTTATCTCTTTTATTAATTAGTCAAATGGTTACTTAATTGTGATTGGTTATGGCTTTTAAATGACATCATCAAGATGTCATAAATTGCTTTTTATTTCATTTTCCTTTTCTTTTATCCACTACTCATTTCCAATTTCATTTTTAGTAATGTTTATTCATATTTTATATCATATTAATTATTTACTTAACTGGACAAGTCGGCCAAAAATCACCTCTGAAGGCGAAATGACCAAAATGCCCTCTGTTTGGCTTAACGGGTCAAAATTGTCTGTACCGATTGAAAAAATTTTCTAAATATTTTCTTGGCATTCTAATGCCATAGGAACCTCAATGACCCTTCTCTGGAGTCCCAAAAATTATTTTATGAATTTTTTCCCGGGTCTAGGGCTCCTCGTTGCGAGAACCGCAACTTCCCTCAGTTACCCATCGGCAGGCACGGCTCATTTGACTTAGTTGCATTTTATTTCTAAAATTTTTTCTAAATTTTTCTTATTAATATTTGAGTTAATTATGGTTCCTTGCTTTAGTTTAAATATTTTTCCGCACGTTCTAGCTGTCCGGACCGACACCGGTCATCGGAACAGTAGACTGTACGGAGTTGCTACGGGGAGGGTGTTACAAGCTTTGATACCACTTATCATCCCTTATAGCAACCCAAGAGGGGGCGGGGGGGGGGGGGGGGGGTGAATTGGGTTCTAATTAAAATTTAACAATAGAGAGAGATTAAACAAATTAAGGCTTAAAGAAGGGAGAAGGAAGAAAATATGAGCATAAGAATTTTATAGAGGTTCAACTATCCTAAGCCTACGACCTCTCTCCTGAAGGTCCTTCTTGAGAATTCCACTTCACTACAATAATTTTCTCTGGGCAAAGATCAAACCCTTTACAATATTGAGTATAATCTCTAGTGCTAATATAACCTTGAGTGCAAATCCAAGCACTCTTACATACCTTTTTTACTCGAGAGTAATTTAATACTCTATAACCATTCTCTAATGAAAAAGAAATAATAAATTTACTCAACAAAATCACTCTCAACAAACTCACTTTCTATCTCAGAATAACTAAGAAATTACAACTCAAAAGATATCCCAATGGATTAAATGCTTTAGCTCAATTTCTAAATAGAGAATGTGTTAGAAAGGTCAAACACAAAAAATTCACAAATTAATGGTTGTTGTAACTTTCTTTAGATTAAAAACACCTTATATTTATAGTTTTGGAAAAAATATGACCGTTGGGGGTGCATTATGTCACACCTTATCCTTTCATGAGATATGATATTATCCCGTAATATGCCTAATGACTTACTGAACTCCGTCTACCGATAGTCCATTAAATATACTACAAGGGATTTTAAATGATCTGAATTCATTTTCCAATTTAAAATTTCAATAAAAGGGTTATCAGTGGTTTTAAGATTTAGAAAATACCATGAAATTTATTTAAGGGAAGGAAGAAATATTTTTAAAACTTTAAGGAACTTGGCGAAAATTTGGCGTGGTGACGGCTAAAAATACAAGTACCAAAAATTAAAACCTGTTTAGTAAAACCTGTAGCAATATATATTGATCACAAGTACTCATCAAATCCATAATTCATCAAATCAACATTTCTAAAGATGCTTCTTTCATTCACAATCAAAAGAAATAAGTCTTTACAATTTTACATTCACTTGAAATCAATAAAATAATATTACATTAATTTTGTACAACTGCTCAAATGATTCTTACATGTACATATATTCATATTTACATCAAAACAAATTTCAAAAAGGTATCCTAGAAGTATATCCTGCTGGTATAATGAGATAGTGTCTATTATTCTCACTCTATGGTCTTTTCTTTTCCTTTACTTGCTACAACATAAGAAAAAGCCATCGCTGAGTATATAACTCAGTGGTGCACAACTATCAAAATTTTAAAACCATCATAAAATATAATTTATTAAATCATAAATGACTATTTAAGATGTTTAAACTTCCATGAATATGAAAACAATAAAAATGTTCTCAAACATCAGCAATTTGTCATTCACAAATCATTTAATTTCTCAACACATTTATTAAAACAATTAAATTCATTTGTGTTGCCAACTACACACAGTTTAAGCCATGACACAAAATTTCATGATCAATGCCACGTTGTACACCACGGCAAAGCCATCTCAACCCTATAGCCATTACTATTTTGGGAAGTAAGGCTAGCTAGCAAATATGAATGCATTCATCTAATATCAACCTCAACTGGCAAGCCAGAGAGGGAAGGTAAAAAATCAATCTCAACCCCGTTAACCGTTATTAATGAGGGAGTAATTAAAGTTTGCCATACCAACTATGGTTTCAAAACAATTTAAAACAATTTCCATTCAAATAAAAACATTTCAAATCATCACAATTCAACAAATAGGGTTGGCAACACATCAAATTCTTGAAGCACTTCTAAAACACATTCAATCCAGCCACCCCCTTACTCCAGTAAAATCAATGGCCAACGTCTGCCTTTTCAACACAATAATAAATTCTTTTAATATTCAAAATATTATCAAAAAAATGTAAAAATTTCTCAAATACAAAGGAAATTCACATTAGTTTCATTTGAAATTTAAAACATAAGAGAAATTCAAGTTGTGCACAAACCTTGTCTTAGACTCTTTCTTGGGCTTAATTCTCTCTTTATTCCAAAGTTCTTTTCTCCACTGAAAATACACAATTTCAAAAGTTTTAATACTCATTCTAACTTCTACTAGTGGCTAATCAATTAAATTCCTAGTGAATTCTTAAGATAGCTACACATTCTAACTATTCTCAACTGTAGGGCAGCAATTGAACATGTTTTTTAACTTAATTTCAACCTAGTTTCAATCATAATTTGCCAAAGTGATCTCTATGAAAGCTGTTCCTCTATGTGTTTACTTTAATTATCAATTTGAATTACTCAATTTGGAGGTCTAGATCATCAGTTATGGTCAAAATACTAGGTACTACTCCTGAGTGTCTTACCCTACAGTTCTCAAGTTTTCTAGATTTTCACTAGAATTTACACTCACTATTCAAGTGGCTTACTCTTAGAATTTGTACCATGGCTCTAAAACAAAGTTTTAGGCATTTGTCTTAAGTTTCCAAATCATTTTGTATCACCTCAATTGGAGATGTACAAAGGAAGTTATGTCCTATTAACCACATAGAGGTTATAAGGTAGAATGGCTGAGTTGCAAGAAATTCTAGTTTTGAAGTTCTGAATTACTCTAACATTTCAACCACTTTGCCCTAACATATGGGTTTAGGTCAAAACATGAAAGTTGTAGTTCTATGTCTTATGTATATTTTGGCTTTAGAATTATATAATTTTCATTTGTGTAACTTAAGTTATGGTCATTTTGCCAAAACTGTTCAGGTAACATTTTCTCAGGTTTCAGGGCTATTCCAGAATCCAGTCAGATTTCTGGACTTACTTTATCTAGCAATTTTGGGTAGTTAATAGTCTTAATTTAGCTTTATAATCTTCATATGAATTGTTCCCCTATCTCTCAAGATTACACAAGTTCAAGAATCACTCAATTTGGAGTTTTGTAGAATGAGTTATGCTCAATTAAGTACATACTATTCATTTGGTCAGTTTTCTAGATTCTAGGTTTATATTGCCATATTCTAGCCTTAATTGAAATATCTTTCGGCCATTTTTAGGTCAAGTGTTCTACATGAAAGTTTTAGCATTTTGTCTTAGGTTTCATTTCTCATTAGTTTTACATCAATTAGAGTTATGTAGCTCAAGTTATGAGCATTTAACCCCACTAAACTCAAGCTATGCAGATTCAGCTTTTAGGATACCCTTATCCTTTCATTCAATTTCTTCACTAATTCATCCTTGTTTCCCAATAACCACACATCAAATAGTCATAATATAGCCATACTATCATTAAACAAGCTTCCTACCACAAAAACCCTAATTACATACAAACCCTAATTGCCATCTTCTAATTCCAGTCAAATTCAAGTGCACAATCATCTTTACAACTTCATTTCAAGCCTAGAAATGAAGTTAATCATATCAAAACTCATAAACCCTAACTCCTACCATCATTACCAAATCTTCCCTTCTTCATATAATACCCAATTTCAAGCAATTTCCATCAAAACTTCTAAAACAAAACTTGAATTCTATAAATTCATAAGTAACTAAGAACTCTCCTCAATTGGCTAGCTTTATATCTTCACAAATCTCCCAAATCACTTTGATTTCTTGTTAGCTTTCTTCAAATCAAAGGCTAATTCAAGGTTTTCTAGTGATTTGATATGGAAATTATGGGAGAAATTAAGGATTAGGAAGCTTGGTTGAAGCAAAACTAATGGTCTTAGAGAGAGAGAGTGATGGGGCGGCACACAAGAAGAAGAAGAAGATGAGAATGATGTAATTAAAATGATTTTTTATTTTTTATAAGTAAATTTTTGTCTTATTGTAAAATATCTGAAATTAATTATAATTACAATTTTATTTATTTTCATTATAATTCATTAGTTCCCTTTATGTCGTCATTAAATTTCATACTTCTTCCACTTAATTAAATTCCATTCTAATGTATCAATCTCACTTACTTCAATTGACATTTAGGTCAAAAGTCAACTCTTCAAGTGAATTGACCAAAATACCCTTCATCCGGTTATAGTCCATCTTTTTCAATAATATCGATTAAGTCCATAACCCGATAATCACTTCGATTTTTATTCTGCTTATCTCAATTAAATTTCATCTCATTTTTAGTCCTCAATTTGGCTTTGAATAATACTATTTACATACTAGAATTAGTACTATTCAGAGCTCAAAACTTTCGAGACGTTACACATTAAATTCAAAAATAGTCATTCAACCACTTAAAAATCCATTAAAACATCTTCTAAAAACCCAGGTTCGATTGTCAAAGTCCCTTATTTTGGTTGTCGAAGTTCATTCTATCAAAATATCATTTTTGTAAAATAGACTTTGGCTGTCTATGTCTCCTACTTCGGCTGCTTATGTCCAGCTTTCCCAAAAACTTAAAAAATGCATAACTTTTGATCCATAAATTGGATTTTCGATATGTTTGAAGCATTGAAAAGCTAGTTCAATGTATTTTTCAATTCAAACACTTTCCAAAATTAATTTTACATTTTTTAAAAAATTAAAAATTTGTTTAACTCCCCCTTGGTCAAGAATTAGGTGAAATTAAGTTAAATAAGATTTTTTTAGTAACACCTAGACTTTAGCCGGAACAATTAATTAAATGGAATTCAAAAGCCATAAAAATAAATAAGAAGTTATATTGTAGATCCCACAAAGTTTTCTTCCTTATCTTGCTCTTTTTTAACCTTGGTTTAAAGCAATTTGACAATTTTGAATTTGGGGCCTATAAACTTATCACAAACACTTCTAATATTATATATATATATATATATATATATATATATATATATATTGTATAATAAATTAATAATTATATGATATATTCTCTTACTACTCATTTTATATATCAATTACAATAGTTATATATAGTTTTACCAAATGCTTAGGATATATTAGCTATTATATTAGTTGTATCCAAAAGGTAAACCAAATAGGTCCTTAGTCATTGAAGGAAAATGGTTTCACTCATGATGGCCAACTTGGACCCATATGAAATGAGTTAGTTGGCTTAGATGTAGAAGTTGAACTCTCTTCCATGCAGTTACATGAATTGTTTAATAAAGTCGTAGTGGCTACAATCCAAGTTAGTTTTTCTAAGAGGGCATATTATGGCTTAAAGCCATAATTCTTAGATGCAACTTTTACATGGAAAGATGGCTAAAAGCCATAACTGGGTAGCAAGTTTCATTAAGATTATTTGCTTAAGGAAGCCATATCTTGCATTGGTTGGAACTAAAGAGTATTGAGAGGTAAAGTGAGAACTTTAGGTTGACTTCATTCCTTAGCTAAGAGCAAGGAATTTTTTGCTCCAAGAGGCAGCCAAAAAGTGATTAATTCATGGTAGTAAAGGATGCATGTGGTGCTTTAAAACTAGTACCCATTTCAAGTGTAAGTAAGTAAGGTCAACATTTAGTCTCTATCATCCATTCAGTAAATTGGTTTTGCAAACCAAGTGAAATATGAATTGTGATTTATTAGCATAGTTAGTTATAACTTGATTATGTTTTCCCGTCTCCTTTGGGTTTGAAGTTTTTGTGTAAGGGAGCTTATTGAAACTAGGTGGGTGCATTGCCTGCCCCTTGTTGTTGTTTATTCATCTCTTGCATGGTTCATTATCTGGTTGTTATGAAGCTCCCCCAATTCAGTAGTTAGTGTCCTCTGCTAGTGAAGGAGGTGTAGGTATGGTTGCTACTATAGTTGGTTATTCGGGTTAACCCATTTAGTTTCTAGGGTTCCATACTGATTGGGGTTTAATTTTTCTAATAGTCATTGATTTCGAAAGTTAATATTAGTGTTTAAATGTTCGAATGTGTTTATTAAATTTTAGAGATTCAACAAGGGAAAAAATAATAAATTAGTCCAATTATAAGGAAAAAAATCCATTTTTTATTAATTCAATTTGAATTTTTTTATGAAGAGTTATAAAGTAATAATTTTAAAATATTCAAACAATGCTTGAGAGTATACATTCAAATTTCCTCAAAATAAGACTTCTTTTTGTATGTAAGAATGAAAGTTATTGTGGAAAATTCCACAAGTGCACGGATCATTAATAAGTAAAAAAGTAGTGAGTAGAGTAACGTTCAAGGAATCTGGTTTAAGTACCAAACTGCACAGGAATTGTAATTATCTATACTATCAAATTCGAAAGGAGAATTGTAAACTAAACTAATTATAACTAAAAAGTATATAAAAATATATTAACTAAGCTGAAGATAGCAATAAATAAAGGCATTCCAGAGCTAGGGGTTCACACTTCAATCAATCACAAATCTAATATAAACTATTCAATGATTTGGAAATTATAACTTTGAAGGAAATTAATCCTAAATTACCTTAAGTCCTATCTCAATGCGCTCATGTTCTATCTTAATCAACTTAAACCCTACTTTCATGACGATTAAATTAATTAGGACCCTTTAAGTTCTTTGATTAATTATCAATTCCACATAGAATCTTAGCATATCTCTAGGTCAAAAACTCTAAGTTCAAAATCCTATTTATCCAATATTAATTTTCACTTTTCAGTCTTTTAATTAATACCTAGTGGGCACTAATACATAGCATGCATTAAAAACAAAAGAGATTGAATCAAAGAACAAAATCCTAAATTTATTGAAATAGAATTAAATAAAATTCATAATTGAATTGAAAGTGCTATATCCCTAAATCTAGAATAAGAAAAACTACTCACTCATGGTGAGTTCAACAATCAAACTTGAAATAAAAAAAAAAAAAAACACATCAGAAGAAACAGATTAAAGTGTTAGTAGTATGCCCTAGAGCATATCATTTAGTATGTATCTTGTGCATGTTTTATTAATAAAAAGGGGTAACACCCTCCCGGTAGCAATTCCGTACATTCTACTGTTCCGGTGACCAGTGTCGGTCCGGACAGCTAGAACGTCCGAAAAAATATTTAAATTAAAGTGAGGGACCATAATTAACTCAAATATTAATAAGAAAAATTTAGTAAAAATTTTAGAAATAAAATACAACTAAGTCAAATTAGCCGGTGCCCAAGCGATGGGTAACCCAGACGGAAGTTGTGGTTCTCGCAACTAGGAGCCCTAGACCCGGGGGAAAAATCATAAAATAATTTTTTGGACTCCAGAGAAGGGTTATTGAGGTTCCTATGGCATTAGAATGCCAAGAAAATACCTAGAAAAATTTTTCAATCGGTACAGACAATTTTGACCCGTTAAGCCAAACGGAGGGCATTTTGGTCATTTGGCCTTCGGAGGTGATTTTTGGCCGACTTGTCCAGTTAAGTAAATAATTATTATGACATAAAATATGAATAAACATTACTAAAAATTAAATTGAAAATGAGTAGTGAAGAAAAGAAAAGAAAATGAGAAAAAATGGCTTAATTATGACATAATGTGATGTCATTAAAAGCTATAACCAATCACCTTTAAACAACCAATTAACTAACTAATAAAAGAGACAAATTGAGACCAAAATAAATCAAAAAGCCAGCAGCCATCTCCTTCCCCAAAACCAGCCGAAACCTAGCTTGCCCAAACCTCAATTGATTTTGCAACAAAAGCTTCATTTCCCTCTTGTTTACACTACTAAACCCTAAACACTCTTCATTAAAACTTGTCCACTCATCTTGGTAAAGTGTTTGGCAGCCTAGAAAAGGAAGGAAAGTGAAGTTAAGCTTGGGGAAAATTCTGCCACTTGAAGGTTAGTGCACCTATCTACTTAAAACTTTTATTTTCCATGTTAGTAACTTGAATTGAGTAAGAATTTGTAACTTAAGTGAACAAAAATTATGTGTATACATACTATGGATTTCGGCAGCCCTATTGAAGGAATAGGAATGAGTATTTTTGATGAACTTGGAGTGAACTAGAAATCATATTTGAAGTTTATAAACATAAGAATAATGAATTAGTAGCTAACTAAGGTAAATTGTGTAAATCATGAATTTGAACTAGGGTTTTGGGAGTAAAATGTGGACTTGGCTTATGAAATGGTTAAAGAACATTCTAATGGTCAATTAGTGACCATTTGAGGTAAGTTGACCATAAATTGGACTAAAATATGGCATGGCAAAGTGGAATGGTAGGTTGCCTAGGGACAGCAGCAAGAGTGGCTGTGATTCCAGCCCACTTAGACAGCCATAACTTTGGCTGTGTAGGTCTAATTTGTGTTTGTCCAATTGGAAATGAAACTAGGCTTATAATGGCACATTTTTTCTGAAGAAACCATGCCCAAAAGACCAAAGCAAGTGGACCAAAAGTTGGCCCCAATCCGGACACCCTGTAACAGCACCTGTAGAAATGACCAAATGAACTGTTCATTTGGCCATAACTCACTGTAGATATGGTCAATTGACCTGAAATTTTTGCAGCAACAAGTTAAGACATAGACAAACAACTTTCATGAAGAAACCTACCTTAAATTATGGCCAGAACCTATTCAAAAATGCAATCACAGTCACTGTTCATGGTACTGTAGATTTGGTAATTCTGCAGTTTTGGTAATCCGGCCAGCTGTGGTTTTTGGACCATATCTGGAGCTACAAAACTCCAAATGGAGTGATTCAAAAAAAGAAATTCAACTAGACAAAACAAGGAACAACTTTCATGTTTACCATTTCCTCAAATTCCCACTGCAACAGAGCCCAATGGAACAGTAAAGTTGGGTCACAAAAACTGAAAATTCTGCTCTCTAGGTTTTAGGTTTGGAAATGGATTTAGGGGTTAATTCCAACAAGTTTTAAATGCAAAATATGGTATGTTGGGAGTGTCAAAACCAATATACCTATTTTCTATCCAAAAGTCAACATTTTTGTTGACCAATGGGGTGAATAGTGACACCAAAACTTGAAATTCACAAATTGGGGAATTTAAAAGTTTCAAATGCCATAGTATACCTAACAAGATTGGTTTGGACAGTTTGGCATGCCAATAGGGTTCAGTTAGCAGTATTGCACATGGCAATATGCCATTCTGTGATTTTATGGCTTTTAGCCATTCTGACCTTGCATTGAGATTTGGCCTTGTGCCTGATATTATTCTGACTTGTTAGCATTGTTGCACACCGGGAGATGCATATGTGACCGATGGTGTGACGGCCCGAGGTACTAGATACCCAGTGCCAGTTTACCCGTTTATCTAGTCCAGTCGTCTAGTATAGGTTACTTGGGCAACCAAATGAATGAAAATGGACAAAGTTAAAGAAATAAATGAATATAACAGATATAAAACAAATAAGACATATACATATTTATTTTCTGCTATTTTCTTTTATCTTATTATTGCACCACTAAGCATTATTGCTTAGCGCGTTGCTTTTGCCACGCGTAGGTTCTGGAGATACAGATCGTGAGCCCAGTAGACCGCAGACTGGGTGAGTCCATCCTGCAGATTACGCATGCTGTCCGTGTCACCTCAACTGCGATTGCATTGGTAGGACACTAGGTGTCATTTTGGTATTTTGTAACTAAATTTTTATTTTCTCATATGTATTTGGATTTATGTAATGTATTTTGAGGTTCATGTAAATAATGAAGATTTATGGTTATGTATGGAAGTAATTTGAGTATTTATTTGTTGTTTATACATATGAGTACCCTGAGAAATGATGATTGAGAACTGAAATTGAAAAGTGTTGAGATTTTGATATTGGAGTTTGAGATGATTGAATACAAATATTGGAAATGTTTTTCACAGGTTCCGAAGAACTGTTTTCTCCATTTTTAGCCGGTACTCCGCCGGATTTTCTTTAAAATTTTCGGAACCTCAAATAAATTATGATTTCAAGAATTGACTTAAATGAGTTATATTTCACAAGTTATATTCAAAATTATGATGAAAATTAATTAAGATAAAATAGAGTGTTCCGGTACACCGTGTGACATAGCTTACTCGGATATACTGTAGCCGGGTAAGGGGTGTCACAAAAGGTATTTTCACTTTTCTGTTTACACAATTTATTTATGTGTAATAGAAAAGGTCCTTTCATATTTTGTTAGAAATTCTATTCTTAAGTTATTAAGAATATGAGTGACAGTATTTCTAGCACAAAGTATCATAAATTGGTTCATAATCGAGGATACTTCACAATAAGGACATAACTTATCCAGAAAGATAGTAATCATGTTTGTTCCCAAGTTATTTATATCAGATGTAAATAAGATGGAATGGTGAGTCTCATGTCATATAAAAAACATGATAGGCACTTATGCATGATAAGTAGGCCGAACCAGTGACATTTATGACAAGCACATGGAGTTTACTCTTGTTAATGCATTGTCATAAATCATATCAGTGCATACAATCTTTAGACCTGAGATAGCACAATTATCTTGCATATAGATGGTTTGAGTTTGATACTGCTTTCATACTTGTATAGTGTATGGGTATATGGGCATGTGTTGGCTCCTACTAGTTATATATGGAGGTAGGTGTTGATCAAGATGGAATCTGTTACCCTAAGTAAATAGAGATAAAATCCTATGTTCATTTAATTATTCTTGATGTTTCAAGTTCCTTGCCAGGACAGATAGATTTAATCAGAAAAGAGTTTCTGATGAGAAAATCTTTTTAATCAAGAATTGGAATTAAAAGAGAACATAATATTCATAGCAAATGGAGTTTGACATAAGCCATGACTCCAACTCGAATTGGGATTTTGTATTAGAGAGATTCTAGTACATGGCAACATATGATTAAAGGTTCATTTAAAGTATTCCTTATTACTAATTGGGTGGCCATGGCATGCTATGCTAGTTATTAACCATGGTCTATGAGGTGCCTAAAATGATTTAGAGAAATCATTTATGGTAAGAAAGAGTTCTAATGATGTTAAGAGTTAATATCATATCTCATTATCAATTAGTGATGAGCCTAGTGAGTTACACACATACACAAGTAATCACCAAGTTAAATGTGATTTAATTAATTAGTTAAAGAGTTTAATTGATTAATTAAATAGGTTTGGTTTACATTCTAACACCCCTTACTCGTCTACAGTGTAGCCGAGCAAGATATGCCACGCAGTGTACCGGAACACCCTATTTTAATTCAATTATTTTTTTATTCTTCCTAATTTATTTTTTTCATAGTTATGAAGTACAATTTATGAAATATAATTCATTTAAGTCATTTATTGAAATTATAATTTATTTGAGGTTCCGAAAATTTTATAGAAAATCCGGCAGAGTACCGGCTAAAAATGGAAAAAATAGTTCTTCGGAACCTGTGAAAAACACTTCCAATAATAATTTACAATCATTCTCAAACTCCAATAACCATCAATATGGTCTCCACATTAGCAATCATTTCAAGTTCTCAACATTAATCCACAATTTCATTCAAATTCAAAATAAACTAAAATTTCATGAAGATATTCTCAAATTATATTAATTAATAAAATTTTTCAAAATATGTACATCAACATATGATTACACAAATTTACTATTTACATGAGTTCATAATTTACAAATCGCAAACTACTACCTAATACAAAATGCAAAAACATAATTTCAAAAAGGACCTAAAGGTCCTACCACTGATGCATTGTAGATGAGAGGTGACTCTGACGCTAGGCAGATCTGTGACCTCACCTAGTCTGTGGTCTGCTGGGCTCTCTGTCTGTCTCTCTAGAACCTACGCGTGGCAAAAAGCGATGCGCTAAGCAATAATGCTTAGTGCTGCCAATAATAAAATAAAAAGAAATAACAGAAAATAATTATGCAGTGCATGTTCTGATGTCTTATGCAGACAATTTTTTTATCATTATTGGTAATCTTATTTATTTTGTACACATTATATTCATAATTTCATTAAATTTATTCACTTTCATTTTTGGTTGCCCAAGTAACCAATACTGGATGACTGGACTGGATAAACGGGTAAACTGGCACTGGGTATCAAGTACCTCGGGCCGTCACACCATCGGTCACATATGTGTCTCCCGGTGTGCAACAAAACATCTAATAAGCTGTAATAATATTAGGCAAAAGGGCAAGTCTCAACACAAAGTCAGAATGGCTAAAAGCCATGAAATCACAGAATGGCATAATGCCATGTGTAGTACTGCTAACTAAACCCTATTGGCATGCCAACCTATCCAAACCAATCTTGCTAGGTATACTAGGGCATGTTACACTTTTAAACTTTACAATTCTTGAAATTTAAGTTTAGGTGTTACTATTCATTTCATTGGTCAACTAAAATATTGACTTTTGAATAGACAATAGGTACATTGGTTTTAATACTCCCAACATACCACATTTTGCATTCTAAAATTGTTGGTATTGGTTGCTAATACCATTTCTAAGCTTAGTGTTAGTTGTTCAAAATTTTCAGATTTCAAGCCTTGTATTTACTGTTTTATTAGTTATTTTTGCAGTAGGAATTTGGCAAAGTTGTCTTCATGAAAGTTGTTCCTTATTTTATCTAGTTACATTTTCTTTTTCGAATAACTCCATTTGGAGTTTTGTAGCTCAAGTTATAGCCTAAACACCATAACTAGCCGGATTTGATAGAATCCAAAATTCTGGGCAAAATTGGTTCTGCTAGATTTTGTAACCCAAGTTTGGTTGGCAATTTGACTAGGTTATGGTCAGAATTTGGATTTGTGTTCTTCATGAAAGTTGTAGTCTATGTCTCAGATTTCTGAAGGCAAAATTTTAGGTCAATTGGACCTTTCTACATTGAGTTATGACCAAATGAATAAATACTGTTCATTTAGTCATTTTGCCCAGGCAGACTGCAGGTCACCCGGATTTGGGCAATTTTTAGGTCAACTTAGTTTGGTTTTCTGGGTAGAATTTCTTCACCAAAGTTGTGTCATTATGTGTCTAGTTTCATGTCCAATTGGCCTTGCACCAATTGAACCTATACAACTCCATTTATGGCTGCCCAAACCTGCTGGACTCATGGTCAGTCCTGCAGGTCAGCCAAGGCAGCTTACCAATCTCAAATACCAAGCCACAACTCTCTTCATTTCCTCATCATACACAGCCAAATGATCGCTAATTGACCATTTAAACTTTCATTCACCAACACATGAATAAAATTTAAGTTTTATGCCTCAAACCCTAACTCTAACAATTAAAATTTTCATACACATACAATCCATAATTTACAACACCAACATCATGTTCAATGGCAGCCATACACAAAATTTTTAGAATAAATTGGCACTAACCTTGACTTAGGCACTTTCCAAGGCTTAAAAAATTCACTTTATTCCTTTCAAATTGCTGCCCAAAGCTTGCTCTAGTGGTAGGGATAATTTTTAATGAAAGCAAGTTAGGGTTTTGAGGTGGTTTAAGGTGGGAATTGAAGCTTTGATAAGCTTTAATGGAGTTTTGCTTCCTCTCTCTCTCTCTCTCTCTCTACGTTTTTTTTGCTGCCCAAAGGTTGAAGAAGCAACTGATTTTTCTTTTTTTTTTTCTGCCCATTAAGTCATTTTAAATATGTTAATGCCATGTGTCAAAGTTTGATTGGGTGGGAGGATTTTTAATGACATCATAATGATGTCATAATTCTAATTCCTTTAATTTTATTTCCTTTTCTTGTCTACTAAATTTCAATTTAATTTTTAGCAATATTTATTCACATATTATATCATAATAATTATTTACTTAACTGGAAAAGTCGGCCAAAAATCACATCTAAAGGCGAAATGACCAAAATGCCCTCCGTTTGGCTTAACAGACCAAAATTATCTGTACCAATTGAAAATTTTTTCTAAACATTTTCTTGGCATTCTAATGCCATAGCAACCTCAATGACCCTTCTCTAGAGTCCCAAAAATTATTTTATGAATTTTCCCCTAGGTCTAGGGCTCCTAGTTGCGAGGACCGCAACTTCCCACTAGGTTACCCATCGCTAGGGCACTGGCTCATTTAACTTAGTTGTATTTTATTTCTAAAATTTTTCCTAAATTTTTCTCATTAATATTTGAGTTAATTATGGTTCCTCACTTTAGTTTAAATATTTTTCCGGACGTTCTAGTTGTCCGGACCCACACTGGTCACCGGAACAGTAGAATGTATGGAGTTGCTACAGGGAGGGTGTTACAACTCTTCTCCTCTAATTTAAATTTTATCCTCGAAATTTACCTGATGCAAACAGTTGAGGGAACTATTGTCTCATCGTCTCTTCACTTTCCCAAGTTGCTTCCTCGGTGTTGTGGTGCCTCCAAAGCACTTTCACCAGTGAATCTGCTTATTCCTCAACTCTTTCACTTCCCGAGTCAGGATCCGTATGGGTTCTTCTTCATATGTCAAATCCAGTTGTGCTTCAATTTCTTCCATGGAGATGACATGTGAAGGATTTGAGCGGTATCTTCTTAGCATAGATACATGGAATACATTGTGGATCTTGTCCAGCTCTGGTGGTAAAGCTAGCCTATAGGCCACTGGACCCACATGTTCAATGACTTCATATGGGCCAATGAACCTAGGGCTTAACTTATATTTTCTTTCAAACCTCAGTACCTTCTTCCACGGTAACACCTTGAGAAATACTTTGTCGCCAACCATATATTCTATTTCTTTTCTCTTCAGGTCGGCATAAGATTTTTGTCTGTCTGAGGCAACCTTCAGATTGGCTTTGATTAGCTTTACCTTCTCCTTAGTCTGTTTCACCAGGTCTGGCCCTACCAATTTATCTTCACCCAATTCAGTCTAGCATACTGGAGTTCTACATTTCCTCCCATATAGTGCTTCATACGGGGCCATTTGGATGCTAGCTTGGTAGCTATTATTGTATGCAAATTCTGCCAGTAGGAGGTATCTATCCCAACTTCCCTCAAACTCAATGACACAACTCCTCAGCATATCCTCAAGGACCTGACATATATTTCATGTTATTATTATCATTTCAGTTCAATATTTATATTAGTTCAATTAGTTTCCATTGTTTACCTGGATTACTCTTTCTGATTGCCCATCAGTCTGAGGATGGAAAGCTGTGCTGAACTGGAGTTGTGTACCCAAGGATTCATACAACTTCTTCCAAAATCTCGATGTAAACCTTGGGTCTCAATCAGATATGAAGGAAAGTGGAATTCCATGTAGTCTAACTATTTCACTGATATACAATTCTGTTAACTTCTCCAATGAGTAGTCAGTCCTTACTGGCAGAAAGTATGCTGACTTCATCAATCTATCTACTATCACCCATACTGCATCATGCTTCTTCTGGGTTAGAGGTAGACCACTTATAAAATCCATGGTGACTCGATCCCATTTCCATTTAGGTATGCATATAAGCTGTAGCAAACCCGATGGAACTTGATGTTCTGCCTTTACTTGCTGACATGTCAAGCATTTAGTCACATAGTCAACTATGTCCTTTTTCATACCAGGCCACCAATACTGAAGCTTCAGATCATGATACATTTTTGTACTTCCTGGGTGCATAGCATAAACACTAGTGTGTGCCTCTTTTAGAATACTGGCCTTCAATTCCCTATCATCTGGTACACATACTCTTCCTTTGTAGTACAGACACCCATCTGCTTTCACCTCATAGTCAGTTGCTTTCCCTTCTGAGATTTTGCTCATAATAGTCATTAATTTTTCATCTGCCTTTTGCCCATCTAAAATCTGCTATAGAAGGTTTGGCCTCACTTGCAACTCAGCCAAAATAGCTCCATCTCGAGCTAAAGATAGGTGGGCCTTCAATGATCTTAGAGCGGTGATGGATTTTCTGCTCAAAGCATCAGCAACTACATTTGCCTTCCCAGGATGGTAATCAATCACACAATCATAGTCCTTCAGGAACTCAATCCATCGCCTCTGTCTAAGGTTGAGCTCTTTCTGGGTTAACTAGTATTTCAGACTTTTGTGGTCTGTGTAAATGTAGCACTTTTCACCATACAAGTAATGCCTCCATATCTTCAATGCGAAGATAATTGCTGCAAGTTTTAGATCATGGGTAGGGTAATTCTGTTCATGCGGCCTTAGCTGCCTGGAAGCATAGGCGACCATCTTCCCCTCTTGCATCAATACATGCCCTAACCCATTATGAGAGGCATCACTATAGACCACAAAGTCCTTTCTTGACACTGGCTGTGTTAACACTAGTGCCTCAGTCAACATAGCCTTTAACTTCTCAAAACTGGTCTGGCACTTGTCATTCCAGTCAAATCTGACATTCTTATGTAACAACTTGGTCATTGAAGCAGTTATTAACGAAAATCCCTTCACAAATCTTCTATAATACCCAGGTAGCCCCAAGAAACTTCTGTCCTTAGTTGTATTCCTGGGAGGCTTCCATTCCATCACTGCTTCTATCTTCTTGGGATCCACTCTAATCCCATCAGCTGACACTATGTGTCCAAGGAATGCAATCTCATTCAATCAGAAAGTCACACTTGGACAACTTAGCATACAGCTTCTTTTCTCTCAGGGTTTGCAGAACAATCCTCAAATGTTTATCATGTTCTTCCCTGGTCTTAGAATACACCAAAATATCATCAATAAAGACCACTACAAACCGATCTAGGTATGGATGGAAGATATGATTCATAAGGTCCATGAATGCTGCTGCTGCATTTGTTAGGCCAAGGGCATCACCAGAAACTCATAATGCCCATACCGGGTCCTGAATACAGTCTTTGGCACATCTGCATCCTTCACCCTTAACTGATGATACCCTGATCTGAGATCAATTTTGGAAAATACTCCTTCTCCCTTCAACTGATCAAACAGATCATTATTTCTAGGCAACGGATATTTGTTCTTCACTGTCACTTTATTCAACTGCCGGTTATCGATGCATTACCTCAAAGTCCCATCCTTCTTTTTCACAAACAGCACTGGAGCTCCCCATGGTGACACACTGGGGCGTATGAACCCCTTATCCAGTAACTCCTGTAACTGGATTTTCAATTCCTTCAATTCTATGGGTGCCATCCTATAAGGAGCAATAGAGATTGGTGCTGCACCCGACAGTATCTCAATAGCAAATTCTACTTCCCTTGCTGGTCGCAATCTAGGCAACTCTTCAGGGAACACATCTGGGAAGTCTCTTACTGTGGGTATGTCACACAGATATGGCTTAGCCTGCCTAGTATCCACCACATGTGCTAGGTAGGCTTCATAGCGTTTTCTTATCAGTTTTCTTACAACTGTGGCTGAGATGACAATGGACAAGAAATTTATCCTTTCCCCCACAACTGTGATCTCATTACCCTCAGGAGTTTTCAATGAGATCCTCTTCAACTTACAATCAACCATTGCTTGATGATGTGGCAACCAGTCCATTCCCAAAATCACGTCAAACTCATGGAAAGGCAACTCAATCAGGTCTGCCAAGAATTCATACCCCTGAATCCTTAACGGGCAACCCTTGTATACTTTGTTCACCACTACACTGTGGCCCAATAGATTAGTAACAAGAATGTCTTGGTCACTCTCCCCTACTAATATCCCCCTTTCTACAGGTAGGTTGATGCAGATATATGAATGAGTGGATCCTGGATCAACCAATGCATGCACAAATGTATTGTAGAGGGAGAACGTACCCCTGATGATGTCCGGGGCATCTTGCTCCTCCTGTGCTCTCATGGCATAGGCTCTAGCAGGTGGTCTGGCCTTAAGCCTCTCTGCTGGCTTAGATGTAGGCCTCTGTGATGGTCCCACTGCCTCAGATTTGCCGGATTTTCTACCCCTTTGTGGTGCAGGAGCAGGTCTGTCTACTTGTGTTAGAGCAGTTGTAGTAGTTCTGCGTGGACAGTTCCTCAACTGATGCTCTGTCGACCCACACCTTAAGCAGGCACCAATCACTCTCCAACACTTCCCCTTATGCCACTTCAGGCAATGTGGACATGCAGAAGATGCTGGGGCTGGTCCCTTAAACCCGGTCCCTAGAGAGCTGCCCACTGATGGTGTAGACTGACCTCTCCTAGGGGTGAACTGTGGCCTGGGCCCCTGAGACTGACCCTGACAATGAGGTAGACCTGAACTCTATGTAGGTGGACCTTTGAACTTCTTCCTAGGTGTAGGAGATGAGCTAAACTGACCCGAGCCCCTCTTCTGCTGTCTCTCTCTTCTGGTCTGTTCACTTATTCTAACATTTTCAATTTTTAATATAGCCTCCACTAACTTGGTGAAGTCTGTAATTCCCAAGGCAGTAATCATGATCTTTATGTTATCATTTAATCCCTTTTCAAATCTTTTATACCTCTCGACTTCATTAGGGACTATCTCCCTTCCATAGTGGCTTAGTCTGACAAATTCCTTCTCATACTCGGCCACTGTCAGCTGCCTCTGCCTCAGGTTAATGAATTCTCTTCTTCTCTCTTCCAGGTATACACTACCCACATATTTCTTCTTGAATTCTGAGAGGAAGAAGTCCCAAGTTATTACTTCTGGCTGCACTTCACTAGACACTGTATCCCACCATTGGTAGGCATCATCTTGTAACAGAGATACTGCAGCTTCTAAATTTTGCTCTGGAGTGCAGTGGAGTTGTTTTAAAACTCTACCGGTTCTGTTCAACCAATTTTCGACTGCAACAGAATAATCTTCTCTCTTGCCAAAGAAATCCACTGCTCCAAATTTTCTTAGTCTTTCCAGGTTTGATTTTTGCTGTGGAAATGGTGGTGGTGGTGGCATTACCCCAGCCATTTGTCTGAAGAATTCGGCCATTTGTTGAAACATGGCCTACGGAGGCTGAGCAGGCTCTGCTAGAGCTGGTGGAGCAGGTTCTCCCCCACCCCCAATCTCAGCTGCTGTAGGTGGAGCATGACTCTCCACTTCCTCCTCAACTGCCCTCTGTGATGTAGGGTCCATATCCTATTCAAAATAACAAAGACAAACAGATCTGCATTAGTGCCATCTCAACTCTTACAATTGCAATGCATGGTATGGACTCGATCTAGGACCAGAAACGCCTAAACCGTGCTCTGATACCACTAAATGTGACACTCCTTACTCGTCTATAGTGTAGCCGAGCAAGATATGCCACGCAGTGTACCAGAACACCCTATTTTAATTCAATCATTTTTTTTATTCTTCCTAATTTATTTTTTTCATAGTTATGAAGTACAATTTATGAAATATAATTCATTTCAGTCATTTATTGAAATTATAATTTATTTGAGGTTTCGAAAATTTTATAGAAAATCTGGCAGAGTACCCGCTAAAAATGGAGAAAACAGTTCTTCGGAACCTGTGAAAAACACTTCCAATAATCATTTCCAATCATTCTCAAACTCCAATAACCATCAACATGGTCTCAACATTAGCAATCATTTCAAGTTCTCAACATTAATCCACAATTTCATTCAAATTCAAAATCAACTAAAATTTTATGAAGATATTCTCAAACTATATTAATTAATAAAATTCTTCAAAATATGTACATCAACATTTGATTGCATAAATTTACTATTTACATGAGTTCATAATTTACAAATCGCAAACTACTACCTAATACAAAATGCAAAAACATAATTTCAAAAGGGACCTAAAGGTCCTACCACTGATGCACTATAGATGAGAGGTGACTCTGACGCTAGAAAGATCTGTGACCTCACCCAGTCTATGGTCTGCTGGGCTCTTTGTCTATCTCTCCAGAACCTACGCGTGGCAAAAAGCGACGCGCTAAGCAATAATGCTTGGTGGTGCCAATAATAAAATAAAAAGAAATAACAGAAAATAATTATGCAGTGCATGTTCTGATATCTTATGCAGACAATTTTTTGATCATTATTGGTAATCTTATTTATTTTGTACACATTATATTCATAATTTCATTAAATTTCATTAAATTTTGTACACCTATACTGGATGACTGGACTGGATAAACGGGTAAACTGGCACTGGGTATCAAGTACCTCGGGCCGTCACACCATTAGTCACATATGTGTCTCCCGGTGTGCAACAGAATAGCTAATAAGCTGTAATAATATTAGGCACAAGGCCAAGTCTCAACACAATGTCAGATGGCTAAAAGCCATGAAATCACAGAATGGCATAATGCCATGTGCGATCGCTAATCGAACCTATTGGCATGCCAACCTATCCAAACCAATCTTGCTAGGTGTACTAGGGCATGTTATACTTTTAAACTTTACAATTCTTTAAATTTAAGTTTAGGTGTTACTATTCATTTCATTGGTCAACTAAAATATTGACTTTTGCATAGACAATAGGTAAATTGGTTTTAATACTCCCAACATACCACATTTTGTATTCTAAAATTGTTGGTATTGGTTGCTAATACCATTTCTAAGCTTAGTGTTAGTTGTTCAAAATTTTCAAATTTCAAGCCTTGTGTTTACTGTTCCATTAGTCATTTTTGCAATAGGAATTTGGCAAAGTTGTCTTCATGAAAGTTGTTCCTTATTTTGTCTAGTTACATTTCCTATTTTGAATCACTCCATTTAGAGTTTTGTAGCTCAAGTTATGGCCTAATCACCATAACTGGCCGGATTGGACAGAATCCAAAATTCTGGGCAAAACTGGTTCTGCCAGATTTGGTAACCCAAGTTTGGTTGGAAATTTAACTAGGTTATGGTCAGAATTTGGATTTGTGTTCTTCATGAAAGTTGTAGGTCTATGTCTCAGATTTCTGATGGTAAAATTTCAGGTTAATTGGACCTTTCTACACTGAGTTATGACCAAATGAATAAATACTGTTCATTTGATCATTTTGCCCAGGCAGACTGCAGGTTGCCCGGATTGGGGCAATTTTTAGGTCAACTTGGTTTTGTTTTCTGGGCAGCATTTCTTCACCAAAGTTGTGCCATTATGTGTCTGGTTTCATGTCCAATTGGCCTTGCACAAATTGAACCTACACAACTCCATTTATGGCTGCCCAAACCTGCTGGACTCATGGTCAGTCCTGCAGGTCAACCAAGGCAGCTTACCAATCTCAAATACCAAGCCACAACTCTCTTCATTTCCTCATCATACACAGCCAGATGGTCACTAATTGACCATTTAAACTTTCATTTACCAACACATGAACAAAATTTAAGTTTTATGTCTCAAACCCTAACTCTAACAACTAAAATTTTCACACACATACAATCCATAGTTTACAACACCAACATCATGTTCAATGGCAGCCAAACACAAAATTTTTATAATAAATTGGCACTAACCTTGACTTAGGCACTTTTCAAGGCTTAAAAACTTCAATTTCTTCCTTTCAAATTGCTGCCCAAAGCTTGCTCTAGTGGTAGGGATAATTTTTAATGAAGGCAAGTTAGGGTTTTGAGATGGTTTAAGGTGGGAATTGAAGCTTTAATAAGTTTTAGTGGAGTTTTCCTTCCTCTCTCTCTCTCTCTCTACGTTTTTTTTTGTTGCCCAAAGGTTGAAGAAGCAACTGATTTTTCTTTCTTTTTTTTCTGACCATTAAGTCATTTTAATTAAGTTAATGCCATGTGTCAAAGTTTGATTGGGTGGGAGGATTTTTAATGACATCATAATGATGTCATAATTCTAATTCCTTTAATTTTATTTCCTTTTCTTGTATACTAAATTTCAATTTAATTTTTAGCAATATTTATTCACATATTATATCATAATAATTATTTATTTAACTGGACAAGTCGGCCAAAAATCACCTCTAAAGGCGAAATGACCAAAATGCCCTCCGTTTGGCTTAACAGACCAAAATTGTCTGTACCAATTGAAAAATTTTTCTAAACATTTTCTTGGCATTCTAATGCCATAGCAACCTCAATGACCCCTCTCTAGAGTCTCAAAAATTATTTTATGAATTTTCCCTCGGGTCTAGGGCTCTTAGTTGCGAGGATCACAACTTCCCACTAGGTTACCCATCGCTAGGGCACCGACTCATTTAGCTTAGTTGTATTTTCTTTCTAAAATTTTTCCTAAATTTTTCTTATTAATCTTTGAGTTAATTATGGTTCCTCACTTTAGTTTAAATATTTTTCTGGACGTTCTAGCTGTCCGGACCCACACTGGTCACTGGAACAGTAGAATGTACGGAGTTGCTACAGGGAGGGTGTTACACACATGGCTCCATATAAGCTTGCTATTTGTCTTCCAATCATGTAAGACGTCAAAGTCAAGATTAAATCTAGTTTTGACACTTGGCTTAATGTGATTAGGTCAATTAAAATTCTGAGCCAATCAGAAGATGACACGTGGCAAGGGTTTTAAGTGATGACCTAATTATATAATGTGATGTTATGAAAGAATGAAAGAACATTCTGATTTTTATCAAAAGGTGCTGCCACCCATAACCTTTCCTCTTCTCTTCTTCTTCATCTCTCATCAATTCAAAGAGAATTGCCCATATTTTCTTGAATTAAAATTGCTAGAAATTGTTTCTAGTGTCCATTATACATCTACAACCTCCCTAAAGGCAAATCCCTATTTTCTAATTGGTTGGCAAGGCTTGAGAAGCTGTTCAAGGGGCTGCCATTAGTGATCTTGGTGTGGACAAACTAGAGGGACAACATTTGGGGTCCTAGGTGCTTCTTAAAGGTACCAAACATATCTACAGTGCATCAAAAGGTTAGTGCACATGTTCTTGAATTAATCTAGGGTTCTAATGAATTAATCTGTTAATTCAAAAATCTTAAATAGCAAATGTAGATCCTAATACATATTAAAAGGGTTTTAATATGCAATTGAACATTGAAATCAATTAGGTAAATAATGAATCTTGCATGATGCATGAGACCCTAGAAGAAAATTTTTGAATTCAATGTTCTAGTCTAATAATTTTCATGCTTCTGCTCCTTCATAAAGAAACCCAGAATGAGAATTTTGCAGCTTTGGACTTTTGGAACTTTGGCTAAAAATCTCTTTCAGAAATCTTGCTAACATCTCTCCCAAGGTGAAATTGTTATGCCTGAATGCTAAAGAAATGATCCCCACTTTATTCCTAACTTCTTATATTTATATTTGGTGTAAAAGCACTCATTTTAGAGTCCTAGTAGCCTTAGATGTCCTTCCAAATTGTAGAAAGGAAGAAAAGTTGAATTGGGATTCTCTGCTGGTAGCCATTACATGGCTTGTGCAGTGGTGCACAGGGCAAGGCAATGTAATTCTCTGGACACCTTAGCTTTGCACTTTATAGAGGAACAAAAGATTGGGTTGAGGATGGTTACATGGGGCATATGACACGGCCTGTGTACTTGCTTTCTTTCATGGCTATGTTGCATGGGTCATGCTCCTTGATTGCAACGGCCTGTGTAATCTTTCTAGCTTTCTAACTTTCACTTTTTGACTTTCAAACTTCTTCACACTTATTCTTGGCATTAGGATTACATTAAATTACCTGATATAACATAGAAATCAAGAAATTAAGCTGGATCAACATGAATTCTAAAATATAAAGGAATTAAACTTGTGACACCCCTCACCCGTCTACAGTGTAGCCGAGCAAGGCGCGTCACACTCGGTGCCGGAGCACCCTATCTTAACTTACTTTATTCCTTTAATAATTTGTTCTCAATATATTTTAAAAATAAAAAAAAATAAATTATATTTTTAAAGAAGAAACTAACGGAGTTTTCCCTATTTTATTTTCAGTTGGCGGTTTCACTATTCACCTTCTTGAAATTTTCAGTAATATTTTATAATAAAAATCTCATATATAGTCATCATAATCATCTCATCATTTCGAATATCATCTATATATTTCAATTTCACATTTATTTCCATACATTTTCATTCATGCTCAATTCATGAATACAAAAAAAAATTCTCAAATTTCATTAATTTACATGATTTATAAACTAATTACATAAATTTGTAATTTACAAGATATACAAATTAATTACATATGAAAGAGCTAATTTATTAATTTACATCACATACCTATTAAATACAATTTCATAATTTACATTACATTACAACATGATAACTATTTATAAAATACAAAATATATTAGTATGACCTATATGGGCCCTATCTACATGCATTGCTGAGGAGGTGACAACCTTAGACACTTTGCAAATCCGGACTCTAAAATCCCAGTCTAATGTCCACTGGGCTTTGTCTTCAGTACCTACACGAGGAAATAATCTATCACGCTAAGCATTTCTACTTAGTGGTGCAATAATACAACAAGGAAATAATATACAAATAAAGATAAAAATAAAGCTTAATTCATGTAATAAAAAATTATTTTGATTTTATATAGAATTATAATATTAAATATGTTTTGTCATTCTTGACATTCTTTGGAAGTGCTTATCTCTTAATTTCACAGTAATAATATATATTATACAAAATTAACTAGAATATTAAAACTTGTATTCATAGTATTATAGAAGATGCATTTGTAATATTTATTTTTACTTTACTAATCTTTTTATTGCTTTATTTCACATTTTCTTATGTTTTAGGTCATTTCATAATAAATAAAATTTTATAGTTAATTTAGTTCATTTCATGTATCTCTTACTCATCTATTTAATTTCTAATATTATTAATTCCTAATATTCTTAACTTATTTTACTGCCCAAGTAACCTATGATAGGCTGACTAAACTGGATAAGCGGGTCCTTGGCACTGGACACTGTGGTGTCTCGAGCCATCATACCATGGGACGCAAAATGTCAACCACATATGCAATCAATAGAGCTGACACAAGGCACCGCAGTGCCTCGGGCCTTCATACCATGGGACGTGAATACACAAAACGTCAACCACATATGCAATCAATATGGCTAAAAAGCCATGGTAACAAATAATCAGGCATACAAGCCATGAATGAGGGCATAAAGCCATAAATGCAGACATAAAGCCTTACGCAGTACTGCTCAAATAATCCCCTATTGGCATGCCAATCTATCCAATCTGATACTCGTGTCTAGGCAATGCATGGGCACATTAGTACCTTTAGATGTTCATATATTTCATTATTTCATTATGAATTCTATTTATAATTTATAGCATTATAATTCTATTCCTAGTGGAAACACAATGCCAAATTTCATTTTCACATAGTACATATTTTCATGGATTTCATTCATATGAATCACAATTTACTAATCATCTCATATATTTAACATTCACAATCTCTTATCTAATTTATCATACTATTTTGCATGTCCTTCAGGTTTAAACATTCTCATTTTTACTTATAATGAGAACATAAGTCCCAAGTGATATTTTCACATTATTTACACATTCAACAATTCATTCATGGTGATTACAACTCATATTTCAAGTTATGTTTGCATTGCCTCCTAAGTTCTATTTGTGATAAGAATATAAATCTTAACTACCTATTCACATAATTTAAGTATACATTAAATCATTTAATTGGGATACCATTAGCAATTTAGGTTTTAGTCCCTTGCCTTTAATATCATTGTGGTTACTATTTACATTACTATTCACATTAATTTTTGACTATTTCATAAATATTAGGTATATAAATTCTAAACAAATAATTATACCATATTTTCAGTTATAAATTTGTTGGCACTGGTTGCCAATTGCAATTCAAGGCTTCCTAGGATTATTTCCAAAATTTCAGATTTTGTCACCTTTGTTTACTATTTAATTGGAACAATCTACAGTGGGATTTTGGCTAAATTTTCTTCATAAAAGTTGTTCCCTAATGTCTCTAATTTAATTCTCTTTTTGAATCACTCTATTTGGAGTTTTGTAACTCAAGTTATGGCCAATTTACCACAACTAGTTCATTAGCTCTTTCTGGTTCTAGAACCAGGCAGATTCTGGAGTCCAATTTTGTATAATTATTTGGGCATGCTACAATCATTTTTAGGTCTAATATCCTTCATATAAGTTGTTACCCTATGTCTTAGGATCACTCAGGTCCAAAAATCATAATTTTTCTAGTTATGGAGAATAAGTTATAGCCAATTAACTGACCTAGACTCCTGAACCCTATACCTTCAGGATTTCAAGTTCATGTCAGCATTTTGGTTCCCATTTTAGGGTACTTGCACTCAAAATTTGAGGAAGGTTCCTAAATGAAAGTTGAATTTCTTTTTCTTAGGTTTCCAGAACAATTTGGCTTATTCCATTTGAAGTTTCCTAGTGGGAGATATGATCTAAATACTATTCTGGGGTCAAGTGTCTATTTGGTTCAATCTCAGAATTTGGAATACTAATTTGTCCTAGCAATTTCCCCAAGTTCCATTAGGTTCTGGGTTTTGGTCAAAATACCAAATTTTTAGTTCTAGGTCTTACAAAGAATTTGGCTTTTTGTTTCACTGCATTTGCCATTTTTTAGACCAAGTTATGGCATTTTTCCAAAACTAGTCGGGTAGGTCCAAGTCTAGAATTTCTGGGCAATTTTGGTTCTAGCAATTTTAATGAGCTAATTTTGGTTAGCAATTTAATTAGGTTATGATCAGAATTTGAGTTTCTTTTCTTCATGAAAGTTGTTCTACTATGTCTAAGCTTTCGATGGGTTCAAGAATCAGATCATTTGGACCTCTCTACACAAAGTTATGGCAACAATCACTGTTCATATAGTCATTTTTCCAAGTCCAGACTTTGGTTAGCTGGATTCAAGCAAATTTTAGGTCAGGTTAGGTTCAGATTTTGGGTAAGGTCTCTGCATGAAAAATGTAGATTTATGTCCTAAATTTCATCTCCAATTGGCTTCACACCAATTAGAGCAATGTAGCTTAACATATGGCCAATTAACCATACTGGACTCAAGCTGTCCATAATCAAGTTCACTACATTAATCCACTTTCCATCAACCAATTTGATGTCTTCTCAACATACTCAAAGAATTAACACATCCAAGAGTTATAATAAACATTCAATTTCATCTCTTAGGGCATAAATAAGAAAATTCCTAATTATATCAAACCCTAACAAAAATTTATAAAACTTCAAAATTGATAGGGATTGTTAGCACTAACCTTGTCTTGAAGCTCTCCTTAGCCTAAATCAACCTTCAATTCAATCAAATCTTCACTCCCCTCATGGAACCACCTTGGCTGAAATTTCTCTTACCCCAAACTCTTAATTTCTTTTCATTTTCTTGAGTACTCTCTACTAATTAGGCTTTAGTTTAGGGTTTGCTTTAGGTTTTCTAAAGGAATTATGGGTGAAAATCAAAGTTTCAAAGCTTGGTTTTGGTGTGTTAATGGAGAATTTGAGAAAGATGAGAGAGAGAGTAAGTGGACGGGAATGGGAAGATGAAGATGAAATTTTGCCTCAATAATTGATATATATATTAATTAAATATTTGATGACAAATTTGTAAATAAGTGTAATGGTAATTTTATAATTATTTTGAAGTTTATAATCATTAAATTTTGACTTTTTAATAATTATATTTAATTTTCATAATCTCAATTAATTAAATTAATCTAGTTTTATTAAATTAATAACCCTCATTTTTTGTCAATATTGGACCTTTAAATTTAATTAATCAAATTTTGCTCTTACCAGGTTTGTGTCCGTCTCTTTCATAATACCCGATAACTCCTTATCTTCCCTTGCTTTGTGCTTATTTCTTTTCATTTTCTTGACTTATAAATTCATATAAATTCCTTTAATTAAGTCTTCATTAATGGTCTCATAGGGTTTTACATAAATTTAGGGTTACACCAAACTCATTGTCATTTCCCGGTGAGGTCACCCATCACCGGGACTTGTGCTCATTTAACTGATTCCTAATTCACTTCTCTTATTTTCCTACACCCTTCGTTGATCTTTATTTGATTTAATTATGATTCCTCACTCCGATTTAAGTATGGTTCTATACATTTCTAGCTGTCCGAACAGACCTTAGTCACTAGAATAGTGAAATATACAGAACTACCTAAAACGAGGATGTCACAAAACTACTAAACATGAATGAAACACAACAATTACTTCCCCTAAATGTTTATATAATACAAGTGCATCAAATATCCCAAACTCAGATATTTGCTTGTCCTCAAGCAAATCAAACTCTTAACCTCCACATTTCAATCCCCCATTTTTTAAGGCAGAAGGAGCATGATGGTCACTTAAGAAAATCCATCTCCTTAATGAAAGTTCAACCAATCATCCCAAATGCAAGATTATTACTAAGTCACAAGGAATTTGTCTTGCTTAGATAGATTCAAAGAAACAATCACCAAATCAAAGTGCCTCTATTACAAATGAATGTATGAAGAATAAAGGAATGTATTTCCAACCCCATAGGCATACCTCAATTCTTTTTCTTCACTAATGTATACACTATTAAAAGATCAAATGGTCCTTTTATAAGGTTGTAATTAGGTTTTAAGGTTGAGTAATATGGCTATCAATGGAAAGGACCTAGGATACTCAAAATATGAGAAGAAATATCCTATAAAAGATCAATTCACACTACATGTTTTACTTTTTTTTTTCTTTTTATGTATGGAGAGAAGGAACTTTGCAATTTGGTTTGAGTGCTTTGCCATGCTTTCTTTGATGATCAAATAGGGACTTTTTGCATTTAATTAGTTGAACTAGAAGTTTTTGTCCCATTTTGGTGTCTACCCCAAACTCATTCTTTTGCCCAGTTGGGAGGACATTTTTTTTTTTGAATTCTCTTGTTATGCACACCATGCACTTTCTGTCCTTACTCTTCTTTCTCCATATATATATATATATATATATATATATATATATATATATATATATATATATATAGTGTGTCTCTTTCTTTTACAGTTTAGCTCTTCTCATAGACTAGTGTTTAGGTAAAAGGCTAGGTTAATAATGTGGGTAACAAAGAAAATTCTTATGTGTAAATATAGGCTTCAAATTGGCTATAAGGGATAATTTTAAGTAAGGATGGCTAAGGATATAATGGGCTTAAAGTCAAAGAATGTCTAAATCATCTCTTTATTGAGTGTACACTAGGATTTTGCCTTTATAGATAAAAAAAAAAAATTTCATTTTACGATTGGTGAGACATGCTTTAGTTGTTTCAAGTTTTAAGAATTTTCTCTAAGCTATCAAAATTCATTTGTGACAAACTAATAGCTACGAGTTAGTTTGATCAGTTTTATCCCACCAAAAAGATTACATCTTTATAAGCAAACCATTTAAATCTTTATGCCCGTTTAGTACATTCAATCCATCTAAGTATGAGAGAACAATTGTTTATTATTGGAGTTTTTAATTATGTTTCTAGAGACAAGGTAGAAGATTTTTTTTTAAAATTTTGGTGTAAATACAAAATTAGGTGTAAAAGGTACTATTATTGCATTAAAATGCAAAAGAAAAATAAAAATATAAAAGAAAATAAAAGAAACAAGTAATGCAAAAAATATAAAAGAAAATAAAAGAAAACAATAACTAAGACTTTGCTACAACCCCAAACTCATTCATGACATTGTCCTCAAGGTCAAATATAGATTATGCATGCTAGATTGAAAAGATAACAAACATTGGAATGCAAAAGGCAAATCATAACCATTTATAATGGTGAGAAGTAATATTGACAAAATAAAATTAGGCTTTACTATTAACAATAGACTTTATATTGTTTTAAGCCATTACAATTATCATAAAGTTCAAAAGGTTAAAGCTTAGTCTAAGAGTCTTCAGAGATAGAGGATGGTCCACTGCATTGTTGTTGCAGAAGCATGTATGCTTTGTTGTGCACTTCTTGGAGGCTGTCTTCTAGGTTACGAAACCTTTGGGCTAATGTTGCCTCCATTCGCTATAAATATGCTAAAACAAGGTCTGTAAGTGCTGTGTGACCAGTGGAACATGGGCTGGGGAAGCCTGTAAAATAGAATTTGCTACTTCCTACTAGTGTTCTTCAGTTTGTTGGTATTGCTCCCCTTGCTAGTGTTGTCCTGCTCTTTGTATAAAGTTGCTTTCTTAATCCACTAGGAATCACCAACCACCTATTCTTCTGCATAATCCCATCGATATAAGGATGGTTGCATCAATCCTTATTTTCCATGTAATAATATGCAACCTAACATGAGAGGGTATGAAGCCAAAATGGAGTGCAATGGTTGTGATAAGGCCTCCATTGACTATATGCCTCGTTTATTGATGGGAGATGCGTTTGAAATGTTAGCAAAGAAAGAACCCTATGCTACATCATCTATTGTTCAACATGTACCAAAGGAAGAACAACTCATTGGCATTCACCGCCCCTAAAATATCTCCTCTCCCTATGATGGTGGGGGATAATAAGCAATGGAGGCATCGGAGTGCTAGGTTTGTAAGACATGAGGACTACTTGGTTGGTATTCAGGGGCATTGGGTGCTATAGTCCTCCAAAATGTAATTCCATCATAAACCATCCTATTCATGAGGATTTCTTGGAATTCCTTGTTAGTAGTATGCCCTAGAGCATATCATTGTATTATATCTTGTAAACATTTATTCCCATTTAATGGAAAATATTATTTTCTTTTAAATTTGAATGGTTTGAATTTAATTGAAAAAATCCACTAATATCTTGTTAGAAGTTCTATTCTTAAGTTATTAAGAATATGAGTGACAGAATATTCTAGCACAAATATTATAAATTTGTTTCACAATCTAGGATACTTCATTGGGATGACTTATCCAAAAAGATTGTCACTTGTGTTTATTTCCATGGATTAGTATGAGATATTAATGGGATGGAATGGTAAGTCTCATGCCATACGACAAATATGGTGGGCACTTATAAGATAAGTAGGCTGAACTAGTGACACAAGATAACTTATACATGGAGTTTACTCTTGTCAATACCAAGTCATCTAGATAAAATAGTGAATACAGTCCCTTGACCTAAGATAGCATAGTTATCTTATATATAGGTGATTTGAGTTTGATGCTGCCTTCATGCTTATACTACGTATGAGTATATGGGTATGTGTTGGCTCTGACTAATTATATATGTAGATAGGAGTTATTCAAGATGGGATCTGTTACCCTAAGTAAATAGAGATAAAATCCTATGTTCATTTAATTATTCTTGATGAATTCAAGTTCCTGGTTAGGACAGATAGACTTAGTCAGAAAAGAGTTTCTGACAGGAAAGTCTTATTAATCAAGAATTAGAATTAAAGGAGGACATATGATTTCAAGCAAAAGAGTTTGACATGAACTACGACTCTAGCTAGAATTGGAATTTTGTAACGAAGAGATTTTGGTGCATGGTACGTATAATCAAGGTTCATGAATTGGGCAATTAATTTAGAACTAGTTGGGTAGTCATGGTATATTATGCTAGATATCAACAATAATTTATGAGAACTTGAATAAAAAGGGAATTTCATTTTATGTTTAGAATGGTTCCAATAATATTTAGGGGTTAGTATTATTCTCATTGTCAATTAGTAATGAACCTAGTAAGTAACACACATAAGAGCAACTTGATCAAAGTAAGATTAATTTGATTAATTAATTAATTAATTAATTAAATTAATAAATTTAATTTGTAATTAGATTACAAAGTCTCTAGCATGACTTGAAACTAAATTTACCAGTAAAAGTGTTCAAGTTAATATTTAAAGTGTTCAAATATAAACTTAAATTATTAAGCTTAAGGAAGAAAATAAATTTTGACTAGTTTGACTAAGTCAAAATTTTATAATTTGACCTTTTGATTTGGTCAAAAATGGGAGAAAAAATGTTAATTAATTAATGGTTAATTAATTAATTAATTAATTAGTATTTAGAATACTAATTAATCAAGGTTTAATTTCTTGATTAAGATTAATGGTTGGCATATGGATCAATCAAGATTGAAAACATCATTTGATTTTTGAATCAAATAGTGAAAAATGCCAAATTAATTTTAATTAATGAAATTTAAGATAAATATTAAAGGAAGAAAAAGTTGTCTTCTTCCTCATTCTCTCCTTGGCCAAATTCTCCTCCCACCTTAGCTAAAGAATTATTTTCTTCCTTCCTTGCTCAAATTCAAGAGATTCAAATGCTGCGCTCTTGAATTAAGCTTAGAGAAATTGTTTTTCACTACTTCCAATTGTTAAAGACCAAGAAAACTTTCTCTTTGTCTAAAAACTAAGAAAACTTTCTCCTTGTCTCTTTCCATACTTGGCCGAACCAATTAGAGATCTAACGAGGGACTTTGCCTGATCTAAGGGAGCTTTGATGAAAGAGCTTGTGTGGACAAGCTATAGAGCCAACATTTGGTGGCTTCACTCCCCGAATTAGCTGGTTAGAATTTGATTGCACACCTATTGGGGTAAAATTTTCTCCCAACCCTAACTTTATGAATATTGGGGATTTTATTTCCTAATGGCTAATTAAGCTTGTTAGTAATTGATTATGACCTAATCTAAGTGTTTTGCAATAGTATAAAGAGTTTATGCTTGTTGCATGAAATCTAGGGTTATAAATTTTAAAATTGCTAACCTAGAACCCTAAGGCCAATTAGGGTGCAATTTTCTTTCATCCCTCGCTATCTAACCTAAAGATAACATTAAACTCATCCATGTTCATCATCCTATCCACCCCCATAAATCTAAATTCAATTTGTCCTTTCCTCCTGACTTATTGGCCATAAGGTGGTTTTAAAGCTTCTAAGAAACTCTAGGGTGAGGTCCCTATATGTTGGATATCTTAGGGTAGTGAACCTAATCCATCCAATATTCTCCAAGAATTAGTAAACTTGCTCCCTCAACCCTATTTATTCTAAAATATTGTCATCAAGGTACTTGGTAGAAATTACCATCCTCTTGGCAAGGTTCACACATGAGGCTTTGTGGAAGGCATCACGGAATGGCCATGCTAATTCCAAGTCTTGCTCTTATAGGTTTTCTATTGAGTGGCCATTATTGGTAAGGTTTGGCCATTCTTAGTCTTATTAAGGGAGAGAGAGTTTATTCTCTTACGCGAAAAGTGGATGCACGGCCTGCCGCTGACTTGGTTGGTGCCACTAGGGAGAAAAAATTGATTTTAAGGTTAGGTTTTTAGAATGAAAGTTGATGGGAAGGAGAGAGTGAGAGTTTTGGGAGAGAAAGGATAGGTTATGTGAGTTTAGGGAGGCATTTTTGAGTTTAAATAAAGAAGAAGAGTCATTTGGGTACGGGTGGGATGTTTCACACAAAAAGGGGCTTTTAATTTTCAATATGCATAAAATTACACGGGGTGTATAGCGTTGCACGAGTCACCTCGTGTAATGTTCTATCCCTTTTTTGCTTACTTAGTTTAATTTCTATGTGGGTTACACGGGTCATGCACTATTTGCACAGGCATGTAACACCCCCATACTAAGTAGTCTATACATTTTACTGTTCTGGTGACTAGTGTCTGTCCGAATAGTCAGGATGTTTAGAACCATATCTAAGTCATCTAGAAAAGCCACAAATAAAAATTAATAGATATCACATGAAGGTGAAATGGAAATAAGAAAAACAAAGCATAATCGGTTAAATGAGCCGAGGTATTAGCGATGGGTGATCTAATCGGGAAGTGACTGCGAGCTTAGTTGCTACCCTAATTTTGTGTGGGACTTTATGACACCATAGGCCTAGGGATAATTGTGAAACAAATGGTAATGTGAAAACCACAGAAAGGAATAGAGAACAAGTTCAAATAATTGAATCAGATTTCAGGAAGTAACCTAGTGCTATTAGAAAAATCGATCAGACTCGATAAGGGGCATTTTGGTCAATTCACCCTTAGAGGTGACTTTTAACCTAAATGTCCATTAAAATGTGTAAAATTACAATATTGAAAAATAAATTAAAAGTGAAGAGGTATAGTGAAAGAAGAGAAAAAGAAAAGAAAAATTCAATTTTTAAAGTGCTTTATGACATAAGCATTACCTAAGCATGACATAATAAAATTTATAATTTTAAATTACATAAATGTGGGGATAATTATACATGAATAGGGAAAAAAATTAAAATGAAATAATTTAGCTTCTTCTTCTTCATATAGCCGTCCCTCTCTCTCAATTCCTCTCCAAAAATCCTCCATTGATGGCCAAACCAAGCTTCTAATCCCTAGTTTTTTACCTCATAAAATCTATAGCTACCTTACTAAAAACTTGATAACTAAGCTTGAGAAGAAGATTAGGAGCAAAAGAAACTAAAGATAGTGAAGATTAGAAGAGTGAGGAAAAGCTCCATTAGAGGTAAGTGATTCCAAACTTTTCTTTTTGTATAATTGGTTGAAATTAGGTTGAATAAGTGGAAATTAATGAAGAAATGAAAGAAATTTTGCATGAACCCTAAATTTAATTTTCGGCCAGCCATGGGATTTAAGGGTTTTGATGTGTTCAATTTAAATTGAACATGAAATTGAACCTAAAGAAATTTATATGTATGATTCATGGAGTTAATTGCATGAATTGCGGCATTGGAGAATTAGGGTTTACGGTGATTAGGGTGAAGGAACGGAAGCATGAAAAACATAAGTTTATATCATTGAATTCAAAAATTTTTCACCTAGGGTCACATGCATCATGCAAGATTCATTTTTATCTATTTGATTTCAATGATAAACAGCATATTAAAACTCTTTTAATATATTTTGGATCTAGATTTTCCATTTAAGATTTTAGAATTAATCAGATTAATTTATTAGAACCCTAGATTAGATCAAGAACAAGTGCACTAACCTTTTGATGCATTGCAGTGTGTTTGGCACCTTTGGGACGCGTCTTAGGACACCAGATGTTGTCCCTCTAGCTTGTCCACACCAAGATCACCTACGGCAGCCCTTGAACAGCTTCTAAAGCTTTTTTTATGAATTAAAAAATCAAGTTTTGCCTTTTGAGGGATTACAGATGTAAATAGGACACTAGAAATAATTTCTAGTATTTTTAATTCAAGAGATTGTTTGCTAATCTCTTGGAATTGATGAGAGATGAAGAAGAAGAGAACGAAGAGAAGCCAAGGGTGGCGGCACAAAGAGATGAATGGTAGCTTGTTATGTTTTCTTTTTCATAACAACACTTATATAGCTAGGTCACCACTTAAAATCCTTGCCACATGTCACTTTTTTATTAGCTCTAGATTTAATTGACCCAATCACATTGTGCCAAGTGTCAAACCTATATTTAATCTTGACTTTGATCATCTTACCTAATTAAAAGACATATGGCAAGCTTATGTGTAGTGCCATGTGTCACCATCTCATGGTGCCACATGTCACCCTGTGAAATGACCAAAATACTCATGTGTCTTAATTTTGAGTTCTCAACCCAAAATAATTATTTTTCTTCTTCTAATCAATTTATATCAAATATAAATTAATTAATTAATCTCTATTAATTAATTTCTCATAAATTAAATTCATATTTAAACACTTTAAATATAAATTTAACTTATACTATACATCCAATAACCTAGATTTGGTTTCAAGACATGCTAGGGACTTTGCAATCTAATTGCAAACTAAACCTATTTAATTAATCAATTAAACTCTTTAATTAATTAATTAAATCATATTTAATTTGGTGATTACTTGTGTATGTGTGTGACTTACTAGGCTCATCACTAATTGGCAATGAGACATGATATCGACTCTTAATATCATCAGAACTCTTTCTTACCGTAAATGATTTCTCTAAATCATTTTATGTAGCTCATAGACTATGGTTAACACCTAGCATAGCATGCCATAGCCACCTAATCAGTAATAAGGTTTACCTTAAATGAACGTATAATCATATATTACCATGCACTAGAATCTCTCTGTTACAAAATCCCAATTCGAGCTGGAGTTATGGTTTATGTCAAACCCCCCCCCCCCCCCATTTGCTATGAATATTATATTCTCTTTTAATTCCAGTTCTTGATTAAAAAGATTTTCTCATCAGAAACTCTTTTCTAATTAAATGTATCTATCCTAGCCAGGAGCTTGAAACATCAAGAACAATTAAATGAATATAGGATTTTATCCCTATTTACTTAGAGGAACAGATTCCATCTTGATCAACACCTACCTCCATATATAACTAGTAGGAGCCAACACATGCCCATATACCCATACATAGTATAAGTATGAAAGAAGCATCAAACTCAAACCACCTATATACAAGATAACTGTGCTATCTCAGGTCTAAACATTATATACACTGATATGATTTATGATAATACATTGACAAGAGTAAACTCCATGTGCTCATCATAAATGTCACTGGTTCGGCCTACTTATCATGTATAAGTGCCTATCATGTTTGTTATATGGCATGAGACTCACCATTCCATCTTATTCACATCTCATATAAATAACTTGGGAACAAACATGATTACTATCTTTCTGGATAAGAAATGTCTTTATTGTGAAGTATCCTCGATTGTGAACCTATTGATGATACTTTGTGCTAGAAATACTGTCAGTCATATTCTTAACAACTTAAGAATAATATTTATAATAAAATATCAATGGACCTTTTCTATTGCACATAAATATATTATGTAAATGGAAAAGTGAAAATGCATTTTATTAATAAAATATATACAGGATACATACTAAATGATATGCTCTAGGGCATACTACTAACAATCTCCCACTAGCACTAGAGCCATTCATTACAATACCTTAGACCCATCTTCTCAAGATGTCGGTCTAACTGAGCTTGTGACAAAGACTTAGTGAATGGATCAGTTGGATTTTCAGCTGATGCTATTTTCTGCATGGATGTATCGCCTTGCCCAATTATTTCTCTGATAATGTGGTAGTGCCTTTTTATGTGTTTGGATTTCTAGTGAGATCGGGATTTCTTATATCCAAACAGCTTCCTTTGCAGCATCTGATGCAGCAATATACTCAGCCTCTGTAGTGGAATCTGTAGTTGTACTCTGTTTGGAACTCTTCCAACTGACTGCACCTCCATTACAAATGAATACATACCCAAAGGTAGACTTTCTATTATCGATATCTGATTGGAAATCAGAATCAGTATAACTATCCAATTGCAAGTCACCATCTCCATAAATCAAGAATAAATCTTTAGTTCTTCTCAAGTACTTAAAGATGTTCTTGATAGCTATCCAGTGTTCCAAACCTGGATTGGATTGATACCTGCTAATCAAACTAACAACATATGTGATATCCGGCCTAGTACACAACATTGCATATATTAAACTTTCAATAGCCGAAGCATATGGAATCCTGGCCATTTTGTCTCTTTCTTTAGGTGTCTTTGGAGACATCTCTTTAGAAAGGTGGATACTATGTTTCACTGGTAACAATCCTCTGTTGGAATCAAGCATGTTAAACCTCTTTAACATCTTTTCCAAGTATAGACTTTAGGATAAACCAATTATTCTTTTCGCTCTATCTCTATAGATGCGAATCCCAAGAATATAGGTTGCCTCCCCTAAGTCTTTCATGGAGAATGTATTTGACAACCATATCTTTATAGTTGTTAACATACCCGTGTCATTACCTATCAACAGAATATTATCCACATATAAGACAAGGAAAGTGATCACACTATCACTAACCTTCTTATATAGACATGGCTCATCCTCATTTTTGACAAAACCAAATGACTTAGTGGCTTCATCAAAATGGATGTTCCAACTCCTCGAAGCTTGTTTTAACCCATAAATGGATCGCGTTAGCTTGTGCACTTTGGAACCATCTTGACATTCAAAAACCCCTAGGTTATTCCATGAAAATGTTTTCTTCAATGTATCCATTGAGAAAAGCTATTTTGACATCCATCTGCTAAATCTCATAATCATAGTATGCAGTTATTGCTAATAGAATCCTAATTGATTTAAGCATGGCAACAGGCGAGGAAGTCTCCTCATAGTCGATTCCTTGTCTTTGGCGAAACCCTTTCGCTACTAGCCTTGCTTTATAGGTCTCTAACTTTCCATCAGAACCAATTATCTTATTGAAAACTCATTTGTTCCCTATAGATATAATACCTTCAGGTGGGTCAATAAGATCCCAAACTTGATTCTTATACATAGAATCAATCTCGGATTTCATAGCATCAATTCATTTTAAAGAGTCTATATCTGATATAGCTACTTCATAGGTAACTGGATCATCTCCATGATCTACTTCTTCATGAGTAGACAACTCTTGTTCTTCATCATGAAGGAAACCATATCTCACTGGTGGGTGAGATACCCTGGTTATTCTATGAAGAACAGTTGTAGATGTTTCATCAATAGGTATAGGTTGACTAGATGGATCTATATCCATCTGATCTGTTGGTTAGTCAGAATTCTCCAATTCTAACTCTATTTGCATTCCTTTGCCTCCTTCTTGAATAAACTATTGATCAAGAAATATGGCATCTCTACTTACCACAACCTTTTGTGATGTAAGCAAATAAAAATAATATCCAAAACTATTTTTTTTTTTGGATATCCAACAAATCGACATTTTTCTGATCTGGTTTCCAATTTATCAGTGTTCAGCTTTTTGATATAAGCTGGACAACCCCAAATCTTAACATGCTTAAGATTTGGTTTTCTTCCATGCCATATCTCATAAGGTGTGGAAGATACTGATTTTAATGGAATACTATTCAGAATATACAAAGCTGATTCTAATGCAAATCCCCAAAAGGAGATTGGCATATCAGTATAGCTCATCATACCACGTACCATATCTAATAAGGTACTATTTCTCCTTTCAGATACACCATTCAGCTGTGGTGTTCCTGGAGGAGTCAGCTATGAAACAATTCCATGCTCTTTCAAGTATTCATCAAATTCAGTACTCAAGTATTCACCTCCACGATCTGATCTAAGAGCTGTAATACTTTTTCCTGTTTGATTTTCTACTTCAGATTTAAATTCTTTGAACTTTTCAAAGGATTCATGTTTGTATTTCATCAAATACAAATACCCAAACCTTGATTTATCATCAGTAAAGGTAATAAAATAATGAAAACTGCCTCTAGCCATTTCTTTAAATGGACCACATACATCACTATGTATTAGCTCCAAAATATTTTCAGCTCTTAATTCTTGTCCAACAAAGGGCGATCTAGTCATTTTGCCCTGAAGGCAGGATTCATAAGTTGGAGTAGGTCCAAAACCCAATGAGGATAAAATCCTCATTTTCCCCAGCTTTGCAGTCCTATCTTCTGCAACATGACCTAACCTTAAGTGCCAAATATATTTTGAACTTGAGTTGATTTTCATCATGGCATTGCATTCTTTTAGATTACTTGCATTATAT
Source organism: Hevea brasiliensis (assembly GCF_030052815.1). Taxonomy (NCBI): domain Eukaryota; kingdom Viridiplantae; phylum Streptophyta; class Magnoliopsida; order Malpighiales; family Euphorbiaceae; genus Hevea; species Hevea brasiliensis. Next base: position 70,817,905 of record NC_079494.1, read on the forward strand.
TTGTATTTAACATTATTATCTAGATAATGAAATCCATCATACATATAACCCAAACCAACATATTTATTTCCAAAATAAATATTACAAACATCATTTATGAACTGAAGTTCATAACCATCTCTAGTCAAACTAGATATAGAAATGATGTTCTTAAAAGGCATTAGGTACATGCATAACCTTATTTAAATACAAAACATGTTCACACATGTATAAAGATTTAGATCCTATGGCTAAGGCTTCAACAATTGAGCCATTGCCAATCCGGAATCTAACATCTCGTTACTACAAGCTTCTATTATTGGCCATACTCTAGGCAGTTCTTATTCCCGTGCCCATCATTATGGCAGTGAAAACACTTTCCTTTTGCCTTTGTCAGCTTTGGTCTTTCCTATCTGTTTAGCTATCTACTTGGAAGGACCAAGAATCTGAGATTTCTTTTTCTTATTGCCCTTCTTCTTGTTGGACTTTCCAGCAGAAGAAGATGCAGTCAAAGCTACTTCTTTTCCTTTATTGTTCGGCATATTCTTTTGGGCAATAACCAGCATTTTGAGTAAACTAGCCAAGGTGCATTCATTTTTAGTCATATGAAAATTTGTCACAAAATTTCCAAAAGACTCAGGAAGTGACTAAAGGATCAAATCCGTCTGCAGTTGGAAATCCATGTTAAAGTCAAGATATTCCAGCTGCTCAATCAGCCGAATCATCTTGTGGACATGATCCCCAACATTTTGTCCCTCAGACATCCTCATGCGGAATAGCTATCTAGATATCTCATATCTAGCATTTTGCTATGCTCATCATACAACTCTTGTAGGTGAAAGAGTATCTCACTCACACTCTACATGTTCTCATGCTGCTTCTGTAACTCTTTACTCATAGAAGCAGGCATGTAACACTTGGCTCTCATATCATGCTCCTTGCACTTGTCCAAAGTTTCATGTTCCTCTTGAGTGGCCTCTGGAGGTAAGGGACTAGGAACATTTGAGTCTATAATATATCCTATATGTTCAAGGTTTAGGACAAGTTTCAAATTTCTTAGCCATTCAGATAGATTAGGTCCTGCCAACCTATTGCGATCAAGTATGCTTGCAAGGATATTGGATGGTGGTGGTTGTTCTGTGCTCATTATTATCAGAAAATTAACTGCAGAAAATAACTAGATTAATAGTAAATGTATCATGTAATTAACCAAAATGATTATGGTCTTTTAATCAAATTGGTCCTCCCACTAACTTAGCAAATCCTACACTTCCAAAGTAGAAAATAGAAATCCTAGTTGGATGGATTTCTAGTGGGTGATTGAATTCTTATAATTCTATTTATCATCCTCAGGTATATCCATTATTGGAATTACAATAAAATATAAGTGAGCAACTCCTTGCCCATCACATCTCAAGTGAGGTTCAATCCTTTACCTAGCCCCTAATGCTCAAAATCTCAAGTACATCCATTATTGACTTACCTTGCATTAGTTAAGTTGATCCCATTGAGCCAGTAATTATGCAAATAATTTTAATGTCCTCAGGTACATTCAATATTGGCCACCAAATCATTTACATATTTATAACATCTCATGCTTAACAATTATTCTTAAAAAAAAATCTCTTAAATTAATTGCATTATATGCAACTATTTAAAATTTCTTAAAATAATTGCCCCAATGGAGAGCCCATGTTATAATTATTTAATTATAGCATTTCCAACTTAATCATTTGTTTGGAAGATTTTATGGTCATCCTAATTACTATTAAGGTCTCACTTTTCACATTATCCATTTAGCATGCATATATCATATACTTGCATACATTCCCATACATCTCATGCATTCATGGATAAACAGTAAATATGGTATGATCATGAACTTTCTGAGGGATTCAATTCTGAGCCACGAAGAATTGAATCAAGGCATTCCTATGTGCATTTCATTCATTCATATTACAAGAGTTGCTGAAGGAGTGCATAATCAACACTTGATCTTGAATTCCTCCCACTGGTCCCACCAATACTCTTGACCTCCTTGTTCTTCTTGCAATCCAATTACATAGTAATCCTTAGTATACCAAGGCGAATTTACAAGAACTAAATAAATGAAATTACAACCCAAAAATTATTACAACCTTAATAATACATGCCCAAAAATAAATTAAAATAAATTAATTTAAATTACAACCCAAAGAAACATAAAAGAAATAAATCCAATCACATTAGTCTTTTATAGTCCATGATCATCCATTATGCATATCACTATTTAACAACTAAATAAAAAACACATACTTAAATTAAATTGAATATCTTATATTCAACTTAAAAATCCAGATTTGAATATTATTTAAACAAATTTAAAAATTCATATTTGAATCACATTCAAACAAATGCAAAAATTCAAATTTGAATCACATTCAAACAATTTTAAAAATTCATATTTGAATCACATTCAAACAACTTTTAAAATTCAGATTTGAATCACATTCAAATAACTTTGAAATTTCATATTTGAATCACATTCAAACAACTTTTAAAATTCAGATTTGAATGTAAAATTTAGATTTGAATCACATTCAAACAACTTTAAAAATTCATATTTGAATCACATTCAAACAATTTTTAAAATTCAGATTTGAATCAAAATTTAATTGTGTGATTAAAACTCTAATTAAACAATTTAATTAGACATAAAATGGACATAATTATGAGCATTAGATCATACAACAATTGCACAAATATTGCCCAAAACCATGCGCACCATAAGGGATGAACAAACCTTGCGCACACAATGGTGTTCATCACCAAGCCGCCACCTTTCTTTGCAACTAGCAATGGATCTATCATTTCATGATCATACCACACAATTAAATCATATAATCAATAATCTAAATGGAAAATATAGTGGCTCTGATACCAATTGAAAGAGCAGAAGTGTAACACCCCTCACCCGACTACAGTGTAACCTAGCAAGGCATGCTACAATCGGTGTCGGAGCACCATAACTTATCTTACTTTATTTTTTTTTAAATAATTTTGAATTCATTTAATTTAATATCAATTAGTTTTCGATGGAGAAACCAGCGGAGTTTCCCCTATTTTATTATCGTTTGGCGTATTTTAATATTCACCTGTTTGAAATTCAACAATATTTCTAAGATACAATCTTATCCATGCTAATCATAATTATCTCATCAATCATTCTCATAATTTTCTCATATTTCAAATCTCATCCATACATTTCAATTTCATAATCATTTCCATTCATACTCAATTCATGTGTAAACATTCTCAAATTACATAAGCAAAATTTTCAAATTTCCTTAATTTACATGATTTACAAAATAATTACAAAATTTCATAATTTACATGATATATAAATTAATTACATATGAAAAAGCTAATTAATTAATTTACATCGCATTCCTATTAATTACCTGTTCATAATATACATTACAATACAATATCTAAGCATTTTATACAAAATATAAAATATGATCTATATGGGCCCTATCTACATGCATTGCTGAGGAGGTGACCAACTTTGACACTCTACAGATCAAAACTCCCAAAATTCCCAGTCAAACGTCCATTGGCTTCTAGCTTGATTACTGCGAGGAAACAATTCCATCGCGCTAAGCATTGCTGCTTAGTGGTACAATAATATAACAAGGAAATAATATACAAATAAAGATAGAAATAAAACATAATTCAAATAATTAAGATTTATTTATACTTCACATACGGTTTCTAAAATTTAATATGTTTTATCCTAATTTAATCTTCTTTGAAAGTGTTTTATTTCGCCAATGTACAGTAATAATGTACAAAGAATAATGATCTAAAAATAATAAATTTATGCTTATATTATTATATAAGTCACATTTGCAATATTTATTTATGTTATAATTTTCTTTGCTAATCTTTTAGCATTTCCTCTATACTTGCTAGGTTGTCTCAGATTGTTTCATAATAAGTAAATTTTGATATCGGTCTAATTCATTTCGATTCTTTCTAATAAATAACTATTCTAATTTATTTTAAGACACATCTTACTCATTTATTTTCTTTATTTTCTAATATTTTTAATTGCTAATATTCTTAACTTATCTCAATAAATTTCACTGCCCAAGTAACCTATGACAGGCTGACTAAACTGGATAACGGGTCGTTGGCACTGGACACCGCAGTGCCTCGGGCCGTCATACCATGGGACGCAGAACGTCAACCACGTATGCAGTCAGTATGGCTAAAAAGCCATGATAACACATAATCGGGCATAAAAGCCATGAATGTTGGCATAATGCCATGAATGCGGGCATAAAGCCATGAATGCGGGCACAAAGCCATAAATACAGGCATAAAGCCTTTTGCAGTACTGCTAAAACAATACCCTGTTGGCATGCCAAACTATCCAATCTGACACACATGTCTAGGCAATACAAGGGCACATAATATCATTAAATGTTAATATATTGTGTTTTATGACTTCATTATTTCGTGATAAATTTCAATTATAATTCATACATTCATTTGATCATTTATATGATTACAATTCACATCAATTATCCTTTTATACCATTGTACTCAAAATACTTCTCCTCTCTACAATAATGAGAACTAATGTCTCATTCATACATTAATATGGTTCATTTATTCATTCATTATGTTATTCATATTGATCACAATTCTAAACAATGGTTCACATTTACCATTGTATTCAAAACATTTTTCCTTTCTCATTTATACATTCAAGAATCTACTTATGTAATTACAAATTTTATATTTCAAGTTGAGTTACTAATACTTTATGAATTCCATTTGTGATAGACATATAAGCCCTAACTATCTATTCACATCAATTAGGTGACTTATTTTTCATGTTTCAAGTAATCCATGAATATTTCATGGATTTCAAATTTATGGCCTTAATTTCCTTTTAACAATTTTGACTAGGATGCATAGTCCACATTTGTCATACAATTCTAAGCATTTAAGCTTAGAATTGGTTCTAAGTCTTTATCTTAGTTTTCTAATCATTTTGATTACTATTTACCTTACTAGTCAACCAAAATGTTGACTTTTTAGTACATAATAATTTTATTGAACCTAAGTTCTCCAAGATACCACATTTTGCATTTAAAATTTGTTGGTATTGGTTGCCAATACCATTTCCAAGTTTAAAACAAAGGGAGCAGAATTTTCAGTTTTTATACCTAAATTTCACTGTTCTATTAGTGATTGTTACAGTGGGAATTTGAGAAAATGGTAAACATGAAAGTTGTTCCTTATTCTGTCTAGTTGAATTTCTTTTTTTGAATCACTCTATTTGGAGTTTTGTAGCTCCAGATATGGTCCAAAAACCACAGCAGGCCGGATTGCAAATCTGCAGAATTTACCAAATCTACAGTACCATGAACAGTGACTGTGACTGCCATTTGGCTTAGGTTCTGGTCATAATTTGGGGTAGGTTTCTTCATGAAAGTTGTTTGTCTATGTCTTAACTTGTTTCTGTAAAAATTTCAGGTCAATTGACCATATCTACAGTGAGTTATGGCCAAATGAACAGTTACTATTCATTTGGTCATTCTACAGAATTGGCTTGCAGGGTACCCGGATTGGGGCCAACTTTTGGTCCACTTGCTTTGGTCTTTTGGGCATAGTTTCTTCAGCAAAAATGTGTCATTATAAGTCTAGTTTTATGTCCAATTGGCCAAATACCAATTGGACCTACACAGCCAAAGATATGGCAGTCCAAATAGGCTGGACTCACAGCCTCCCTACTGCTGTCACTAGGCAGCATGCCCATTTTAGTTTGCCATGCAATAGTTCACTCCTAATTATGGTCAACTTACCCCAAATGGTCACTAATTGACCATTAGAATGTTCTTTAACAATTTCCTAAGCAAAGTCAAATTTTCACTCCCAAACCCTAGCTCAAAGTCAAGGTTTTCACAAATTTCCTTAGTTAACTCTTTCATTCCTTATATATATATATACACTTTAAACATAATCTCTAATTCACTCTAAGTCCATTAAAACAATCAAACTCATTCCTTCCTTAGGGCTGCCGAAATTCATGGTATACATACACATGAATTCTTTTCATTTAATTTATAAATTCTTGTTCACTTTAAGTCCTTAACATGGAATGAAAGGGATTTAGGTATAAATATGCACTAACCTTTTTGAAACCAACCTTGAGCTTGTTATTCTTCAAGATTTCTCCTAGAATCATAATAATCATAATCAATTATAACTTCACTTTCCTAAATTAAATATCCAATAAAAATTTAACAGCATTTCCCCTTAAATTGGACTAAACTCCTATCATAAATCTTAAATCCACAACCACCCATTAATACCCAATCTGGCAGCTTGTGCATTCAAATTTATATATAATGATCTAACCATTAGATAAATCCCAAATTTTAACCATATATTCAAGACATCCCTATACAATATTAGTAAAAATTTTAGCATCAAATAATCTCTATATCATGAGATATCAAAACATTCATTCAACCCTTCAAAATCTGAATTTTTGCAGAAATCAGTCTTACTCAGACAGCTCATGCAAAACAATTTATATCTCATAAACCACAAGTCTAAAATTCACCAAATTTTAACCCAGCAGCCTCAACATCCCAAATATCATTTGTACCAAATTTCATAATTTTATAAGCATCCTAACTATTTATTTTTCTCAAATTTCAGTAGCCAAAATTCAGAATTCAACCTACAGACAGCCTGTGTTCAACAATATATTTCTCCAAATACAACCGTTGAACAATCACCAAATTTTAACCAATACATACCTCAAACATATCCAAAAATCAGCCGTAGATGTTGAGCCAAACTCACCTAGACGGAAGAGAAAGATGCTGCCTCACGAACCCCTATTTCTGCCATCGTTCATCTCCTTCTCCTCATTCATTTCTTTGTTTCTTTCTCGTTCTTTCTTATTCCAGCTCAGATGAAGAAGGAAACTGTTGGTTTCTTTGTTATTATCTCATTTTAAGTCATTTTTATCTCTTTTTATTGGTTTGTCAAATGGTGATTGGAGGGGGCTTTTAAATGACATCATCATATGTCATAATTAAGCATTTTCCTTCATTTTCTTTTCTTCTTTTCTCTACTCATTTTCAATTCAATTTTTAGTAATGTTTATTCATATTTTATGTCATATTAATTATTTACTCAACTGGACAAGTCGGCCAAAAATCACCTCTGAAGGCGAAATGACCAAAATGCCCTCCGTTTGGCTTAACGGGTCAAAATTGTTTGTACCGATTGAAAAATTTTTCTAAATATTTTCTTGGCATTCTAATGCCATAGGAACCTCAATGACCCTTTTCTGGATTCCCAAAAATTATTTTATGAATTTTCTCTCGGGTCTAGGGCTCCTAGTTGCGAGAACCGCAACTTCCCTTTGGTTACCCATCGCTTAGGCACCGGCTCATTTAACTTGGTTGTATTTTATTTCTAAAATTTTTACTAAATTTTTCTTATCAATATTTGAGTTATTTATGGTTCCTCACTTTAGTCTAATTATTTTTCCAGACGTTCTAGCTGTCCGGACCGACACCGGTCACCGGAACAGTAAAATGTATGGAATTGCTACAGTGAGGGTGTTACAAGAAGCATGAAAAACATAAGTTTATATCATTGAATTCAAAATTTTTTTACCTAGGTTCACATGCATCATGCAAGATTCATTTTTATCTATTTGATTTTAATGATAAACATCATATTAAAACTCTTTTAATATGTTTTGGATCTAGATTTGCCATTTAAGATTTTAGAGTTAATCAGATTAATTCATTAGAACCCTAGATTAGATCAAGAACAAGTGCACTAACCTTTTGATGCACTGCAGTGTGTTTGGCACCTTTGGGATGCGTCTTAGGACACCAGATATTGTCCCTCTAGCTTGTCCACACCAAGATCACCTGTGGCAGCCCTTGAACAGCTTCTAAAGCTTTTTCTATGAATTAGAAAATCAAGTTTTGCCTTTTGAGAGATTACAGATATAAACAGGACACTAGAAATAATTTATAGTATTTTTAATTCAAGAGATTGTTTGCTAATCTCTTGGAATTGATGAGAGATGAAGAAGAAGAGAAGAGAAAGTAGCCAAGGGTGGCTGCACAAAGAGATGAATGGCAGTTTGTTATGTTTTCTTTTTCATAACAACACCTACATAGCTAGGTCACCACTTAAAACCCTTGCCACATGTCACCTTTTAATTAGCTCTAGATTTAATTTGCCCAATCACATTGTGCCAAGTGTCAAACCTATATTTAATCTTGAATTTGATCATCTTACATAATTAAAAGATATATGGCAAGCTTATGTGTAGTGCCATGTGTCACCATCTCATGGTGCCACATGTCACCTTGTAAAATGACCAAAATACCCATGTGTCTTAATTTTGAGTTCTCAACCCAAAATAATTATTTCTCCTCTTCTAATCACTTTATATCAAATATAAATTAATTAATTAATCTCTATTAATTAATTTCTCATTAATTAAATTCATATTTAATGTCCCACCTTACCCCTCTGTAAGGCATAATATGATCCCGTAGAATACCTAATGAACTACCGAACTTCACCTACTGATAATTCATTAAGTACACTATAAGGGATTTTAAAACCATTTTCTTACATTTTGGAAGTGGTGAGCATTTTGGTAGGAATTAAAATCATTTATTCAAAGCTTAAAAACTAGTAAAAATTTTTGTCTATTTTTATTTTTCCGTAAATTTTAGAAAAATTTCGGCAGAGTGCCATCTGTATTTTGATAAAATAGTTCTTCAAATACCTGAGAAAAACACTTCCAATAAATTTTCCACAACTCCCAACCTCCAAATAATCTGAAGTCAACACAATTCAATTCATTCCACAATTCAACTAAAAATTTATCAACTTAAAATATTTCATAACTTCATTCACAGTGCATATAGTACGAAATTCACAAAAAGAAAATCTAAAATAACATTATTATAATTTATTGTACAACTGCTTAACTTTACATTAATACATAGAACACTACAATATTTACATCAAATAATTATAAGGGTATAAATAAATACCCGTACAAAAAGGATCAGTGAAGTCCACTATCTCAGTAGCAGCTCACTCTATTATTTTCTCCTTGCCCTTATCTGTAACAGCAAAATAAGCTATCGCTGAGTATAAAAATACTCAGTAAAAATTTGAAATATAATACACAAATCATTCATTGACAAAACATAATTTAAATATTGCACAATTACATTTCACCAACTATCAAAACTCATTATAGAAAAATTTTGGGTCAAATAATTTAATAAATCCAGTGTTGCCAATTCATACACAACTTAAGCCATGACATAAAATTTCCGATCAATGCCACATTGTAGACCACAGCAAAGAAATCTATAACCCCACTAATCGAAATCAATGAGGGAGGTGGCTAGCTAGCTAATGAGTACTCATTCGATCTACAACCTCAACTGGTAAACCAGAGAGGGAGAAAAATAATCGATCTCAACCCCATAAATGGAGGAGGAATAATAAGGCACTGTCATGCTAAGTGTGAATCAGAAAGCCATTTCAAACTTTTTATTCAAATATTACATATAAAAATCAAATCAATTTCCAAAGTTACAATTTCATCACAAAGTGGCAACACAAAAGTTCTTAAACTCATAATGCGTACTAAATCAATTTTTCAAGGATAAAATGCTAAAATAGGGTTTATTGTGCACAAACCTAATGTGAGTCGCCTCTAGGCCTTGACTCAGTCTCTCAGACTTTCCGAGTCTTTTTCCGCTGAAACACAAAATTTATAGTGTCTCAATATCTTTACTTCATAACAATTCCAATAACTAATTCCAATATGTTTAAACTTACATTCTTGCAATTTCATGTTGAGGTTACTATTCACGGTACTATTCAAGTCAAAATATTGACTTTCTTATACTTAAAAGGTATGGGAACTCCAACTACACTCACATACCACATTTTGGTCACCAATTTTGTTGGTTTTGGTTGTTTTCTCAAAACTTAAGTCTTTTAAGCAAAATTGCCAATTTTTAGTTTTGGTGTCTTAGATTACACTGTTCCATTGGTCATTTTACTGTTAGAATTTGGCTAAGTTTTCTTCATAGAAAATGTTCCCTATTGTCTTAACTTTATTCTCCTTTTTGAATCACTCCAATTGGTGTTTTGTAGCTCAAGTTATAGCCATTTGAATCATGGCTGCCGGATTGGACTTAACCAGATTTTCTGGGCAAATTCTGGTTCTGGCAGTTTTAAGTCACCAAATTTGGGTGATAAAATGACTTGGTTAAGGGCATAATTTAGGATTGTGTTCTTCATGAAAGTTTTAGGTACATATCTCAGCTTTTCACTGGTAAAATTTCAGGTCATTTAGACTTGCCTAGCCCAAGTTATGGCCAAATGAACAAACACTATTCATTTGGTCATTTTTATACAGTTCAGATTGCCAATTCCGGATTTGGTCAATTTGTTCACTAAGTTTTGGTCACTTTTTGGGCATGATTTCTGAATGAAAAATGTTCCATTTTGTGTCTATTTTCATTCCCAATTTGTCTCATACCAATTGGACTTGTAAATTTTCAGTTTTGGTCCCTCAAAGGGACCTTGGTCCTACTACCTGCAGCACGACCCTAAACAATCTGAATTTGCAATTGGTTCCAACACTTCTAACATACTCCAATTGGTCACAAATGACCATTTCTCACTTCAAACCAAGTCCAACACACCATTTAACATATTCTCACATCTTTGTCTTCCAAACCCTAGGTGTCAAACCCTAATTCACCAATTTGTTACACTTAATTAATTCTAAGCATACCAACATCACTTCCAAATTCATACAAACTTACCTACACTTTTAATGCAATCAAAACACATGTATACACCCATTAAACCCTAGCTGGCCAAATTTACTTATAGTCCTCCAACAATTATTTTCATTTCATTTTAAGCATATTTCCAAGTTCTTCATGTTATAAATACTTTAATTAAACTAAAAATTTAAAGTAAACTCACTAACCTTAAATTGCAGAATTTTCTTCCTCTTCAACTCCTTCCTTTCTTTCTTCTTTCTTTCTCCTTAACTCTTGTTTTCTAGTTGCCTAAACAAACTTTAATTAGGGAACTTGCAATTTCTATGGCTAAAATTTAGTTTCTTCAAGCTTACAAGAGAGCTCTAATGGAGGTTTTGAGAGGGAAAGGGTGAGAGTGAGAGAGACGGCAACCTTGCAAAAAAAAAAAAAGATGATGATTTTTTTTTTCTTTTCTTTTATGTGTATTAGGAAGACCACAAATTAAATTAAATAAATTTTTAATTATAGTATTTATAGCATCATGCATGATGCCATGCATGATGTCATCTCTTTTCACTTTTTCATTTTCTTCTTTTTTTTTATATTTATTTTTCCATTAGTTCTTTAATTTAATTCCTGATTCTGAAATTTTCTTTTCTCTGATTTTATTTGACAATTAAGTCAGTAGTCAGCTCTCGGGGTCAATTGACCAAATTGCCCCTCGTCGGTTTGACCCGGTTTGCAAATAATTCAATATTTCTTTCGGATCCCTGACCTAATTATTTGACTGACTTAACAATTCTTTTTCGTGATTTTCTCTTTTTCACTGTGTTCGCAATAGTCCTATGGACCACAGCGTCACATTTCACGGTTCGAAATTTGAGTTTAAATCGACTTCACAATCCTTCCTGAGAAGGTCACCCATTGCTATGACTCTCGGCTCATTTAACTTCTTATGTTATGTTTTTCTTATTTATGCTTAAGTAATTGGCAATTACTAATTATTTGTATTTAAGGCTTATCTAGTTGTCTTAAGTGTGGTTCTAATCCCCTTAATTATCCAAACCGACATCGGTCACCGGAATAGTGAAATATACCAGGCTATGCAAATAGGTGTGTTACAATTCTCCCCCCCCCCCTTAAAATAAATTTCGTCTCGAAATTTTACCTGGTATCAATCTCTGAACAGCTGTGGGTGCTGTCTCCTCATGTCCTCCTCTCGTTCCCAAGTAGCCTCCTAGCCTGAATGATGGTTCCACAGCACTTTCACTAACGGATCTTTTTGTTCCGTAGCTGCTTCATCTCATAAGCCAGAATCTCTATGGGTTCTTCCTCATATGTGAGGTCTGGATTCACTTCAATTTCTTCTACTGGTAGTACATGAGATGGGTCTGATCGATACCTCCTCAACATAGACACATGGAAGACATTATGTATCTTTTCTAACTCTGGAGGTAGTGCCAAACGATATGCCAAAGGACCCACTCTTTCCAGAACCTCATATGGCCCAATGAAACGAGGACTCTATTTCCCCTTCCTACTAAATCTCATAATCCTCTTCCAAGGGGAAACCTTGAGGAATACTTTCTCACCCACTGCATACTCAATATCCCTTCTTTTCAAACCAATATAGGACTTCTGATGGTCTGATGCAGTCTTAAGTCAATCTCTGATCACCCTGATCTTCTCTTCATTCTGCTAAACAATTTCGAGTCCAATCATCTTTCTTTCACCCACATCATCCCAACATAATGAGGTTCTACATTTTCTTTCATACAAATCTTCATATGGAGGCATCCCAATGCTTGATTGGTAGCTGTTGTTGTCAGCAAACTCAATCAAAGGCAAGTGTGTGTCCCAACTGCCCTCAAACTCAATCACACAAGCCCGTAGCATGTCCTCCAAAATCTGAATTATCCTCTCGGTGGCCATGCATGCGTGGGTGGAATGCGATCAAGTTCAATCTAGTTCCTAGGACTCTCTGAAGACTATCCCAGAATCTAGAAGTGAACCTAGGGTCTCTGTCTGATACGATGGATACTGGCACTCCATGTAGTCTCACAATCTCATCAATGTACAACTTGGCCAATCTTTCTAAACTATAGTCCATCCAAACTGGCAGAAAATGAGCAGACTTGGTCAGTCTGTCAATAATGACCCATGCTACATCATGACTCTTCTGTGTCCTCGAAAGTCCCATCACAAAATCCATAGTTATTCTCTCCCATTTCCATTCTGGTACTAGTAGTGGATGTAACAAACCAGTTGGTACTTGATGCTCTGCCTTCACTTGCTGACAAGTTAGGCATTTGGAAACAAACTCTGCCACATCTCTCTTCATACCCATCCACCAGTAATGCTCCTTTAGCCCTCTATACATTTTTGTACCACCAGGGTGCATGGAAAAAGGATACTCATGTGCTTCCTTCAAAATGATCTGCCTCAAATCAACATCATTAAGAACACACATTCTACCCTGGTGTAACAATAGACCATCATCTCTTATTAAGAATTCTGGTTTCTTGCCCTGCTGGACTTCTTCCAACAGCCTCTAATACTTCTAATCATTATGAGCAACCATTCTAATCTGATCAATCAACACTGGCTATACATGCCATGCAACTGTTGTTTGGCCCTCATCAGTAATCTCTAAACTGGCATGTAATGATCTCAACTCATATACCATTGACAAAGGAGTAACCCGTAGACTTGCTATAGTCTTGTGACTTAAGGCGTCAGCCACAATATTAGCTTTCCCTGGCTGATAGTCTATCAGACAATCATAGTCTTTTATCAACTCTAACCATCTCCTCTGTCTCAAATTCAACTCTTTCTGGGTGCCAAAATACTTCAAACTCTTATGATCTGTGTAGATGTAGCACTTCTCCCCATACAAATAATGTCTCCAGATCTTAAGAGCAAACACAATAGCTGCAAGCTCCAAATCATGTGTCGGATAATTCCTCTCATACGGTTTCAGCTGACGTGATGCATAGGCAATGACATTTCAATCTTGCATCAACACACAGCCTAACCCATTGTGAGAAGCATCACTATAAACTGTATATTCTTTACCTGGTATATGTACAGTTAGGACTGGAGCCTCTGTCAAACACCTCTTCAATTCATCAAAACTCTGCTGGCATTTATCCGTCCACTGGAATTTCACATCTTTTCTAAGCAGCTTAGTCAATGGAGATGCCAACATGGAGAATCCCTTCACAAATTGACGATAGTATCCAGCTAAACCCAGAAAATCGTGAATCTCCGTGATATTTCTGGGTGGCTTCCAATTAAGGACTGCTTCTATCTTACTAGGATCTACCTTAATACCCTCTGCTGATACTATGTGTCCCAAAAAAGATATCTCCTTCAGCCAAAATTCACACTTCAACAATTTGGCGTATAGCTGTTTCTCCCTCAAAGTTTGCAGTAAAATCCGCAGATGTCTATCATGCTCTTCTGCACTCCTCGAATAGACCAATATATCATCTATGAATACCACAACAAACTGGTCGAGATATGGTCTGAAGATAGTGTTCATCAGATCCATAAAAGCAGCCGGAGCATTAGTTAACCCGAATGGCATGACCAAGAACTCATAATGGCCATAGCGGGTTCTAAAAGTAGTTTTAGGAATACTCTGCTCTTGTACTTTCAGCTGATAATAACCTGATCTCAGGTCAATTTTGGAGAACACAGCTGCACCCTTCAACTGATCAAATAAGTCATCAATGCGGGGCAATGGGTATCTGTTATTTATTATCACCTTATTCAACTGTCGATAGTCAATGCATAACCAGAGAGTGCCATCCTTCTTCTTTACAAACAACACTGGTGCTCCCCAAGGTGACACACTAGGGCGGATAAAGCCCTTATCAAGCAGCTCTTGCAACTACACTTTCAACTCTTTCAATTCTGCAGGTGCCATTCTATATGGTGTTAAGAGATTGGGTCCACACCAGGCATAACATCAATCTCAAACTGCACTTCTCTTTCTGGAGGTAATCCTAGCAATTCATCAGGAAAGACATCCGAAAAGTCACATACTGTGGGGATGTCTCTTAATTCTAGACTACCCACTTGGGTGTCTATCACATGCGCCAAGTACGCTTCACACCCCTTCCTAATCATTTTTCTGGCCAGTGTAGCTGAAATAATGTTTGAAGGCAATAACTGCCTCTCCCCATGTATTACTACATCACCATACT
The DNA here is from genome assembly GCF_030052815.1 of Hevea brasiliensis. Classification (NCBI taxonomy): domain Eukaryota; kingdom Viridiplantae; phylum Streptophyta; class Magnoliopsida; order Malpighiales; family Euphorbiaceae; genus Hevea; species Hevea brasiliensis. The sequence continues at coordinate 70,832,939 of NC_079494.1, forward strand.
GAGGAAGACCAAAGGTGACTATCTTCAGTCTACAGTCAATCATTGCTTGATGCCTGGCTAACCAATCCATGCCCAAGATAATGTCATAATCTTTGAAGGGCATTTCAATCAAATTAGAAAGAAAAGTGTGTCCTTGGATCACCAAAGGACAATTCCTATATAGTCTATTTACCCTGACCTCCTGGCCTAATGGACTAGTTACTAGCACATCATAGTCTATTGGTACACTCTAAATAGCAGTAGAACACATCACACTAGCACTGACATATGAATGTGTAGAGCTAAGATCAAATAACACATATACATCTTGGTCAAAAATGGAGAAAATACTAGCTACTACGTCTAACATTTTAGCCTCCTCCCTCTGACGCATTGTATACACTGTGATTGGTGCGCCACTGGGTACTAGCTGGTTAACAGTGCTTTAACTTCCAAGAGTGTTACTAGGACCCCTACCTCTGCCTCTACCTCTACCAGCTGACTGTGACCCTCTAGGTGTGGAGAATTGGGCTGATCCCTCAGATGTAGCAGAAGGTCCAGATCGGCGTGGACTAGTACAATCCTTAGCAAAATGTCCGCTCCCTCCACAGTTATAGCATGCACCTATGGCCTTGAAACACACCCCACCGTGTGTTCTACTACAGGTCTCACACTGCCGAACTGAAAAAGATCCTCGAGAAGCTTGCTGGGTCTGCTGACTAGACCGGGGTGGTCTTTGGCCAGAGAATCTGCCTCTGCCAGATCTGTGAGAGCTAGATCCTCCAAACTGTTTCCTCTTCCCTGAACCACTTTCAGGTGCTTGACCAGTAGTCTTTTCAGTCTTGTCTTTCTCTTGTGTACCCTTCTTCACTGCCCCTTCTGATTCTATCCTTTCCAGTTCCAGGGCTTGTGAAATAAGCTTAGAAAAATTATGGTGTCTGAATCCCACAACTTGCATCCTCAATTTGACCTTAACCTGGACTCAAACCTCTTACATCTATCTCTGGGGGTGGAGACTAAACTTCTAGAATAGTGGCTTAGCCTTGAAAAGTCCCGTTCATACTCTGCTATTGTTCTATCCCCTTGTTTCAAACTCAGGAATTCTTGTAACTTCATATCCACATAAGCATCAAGGACCCACTTCTGTCGAAACTCCCTCAAAAAGTCTGACCAGGTCAACACAGGTAGCTCAACCAGGCTGTGGGGGATGCTCTTCCACCATTCATATGCATCCCCTTGGAGAAGAGATACTGAATATTCAAATTTTAATTCTTTAGTACACTGTAGCTTTCTGAAAACCTATTGCATTCTTCCCAACCACTGTTCAGCCTCCAGTGGATCCATAGTGCCCTTAAACTCGGTGGCCCAAAATTTCATCAATTTTTCATATTACCGAGCCGAGGGCTGTGGTTGTGCTATAGGTGCTTGCATCTGAACTTGAGGGGGCACATTTCCTGCCATTTGTTGAAAAAACGCAGCCATCTGCTGTGCAAACTGAGCAGGAAACTGCGGTGCTGGAGTAGGAGCTAGAGTGGCTGACCCACTCACGTTCTGGAGTGCTGGGGCTTCCCCTTGAACCTCAGCCTCAACAGATTGTTCCACGGAATGATCTCCCTCTTCCATTCCGTTTCCCAAAAATTTCTACTTCCTGAGATCGAACACAAGGAGGTTAACCTCCGTTAAAGTATATTCATGATGTAAATATGTCATATGTATCAATTAAAGACACTTGAGCAGTTGCACTTATCAAAGAAATATTCACATACATAGTTAAAATTTATTGCAAAACCATGCTCTGATACAACTAAAACATGTCACACCTTACCCCTTTATAAGGCATAACATGATCTCATAGAATACCTAATGAACTACCGAACTTCACCTACTGATAATTTATTAAGTACACTGCAAAGGATTCTAAAACCATTTTCTTACATTTTGAAAGTGGTTAGCGTTTTGGTAGGAATTAAAGTCATTTCTACAAAGCTTAAAAACTAGTAAAAATTTTTGTCCATTTTTATTTTTCCGCAAATTTTAGAAAAATAGTTCTTCAAATAACTGAGAAAAACACTTCCAATAAATTTTCCACAACTCCCAACCACCAAATAATCTCAAGTCAACATAATTCAATTCATTCCACAATTCAACCAAAAATTTATTAACTTAAAATATTTCATAACTTCATTCACAGTGCATATAGTACGAAATTCACAAAAAGAAAATCCAAAATAACATTATTATAATTTATTGTACAACTGCTCAACTTTACATTGATACATAGAACACTACAATATTTACATCAAATAATTACAAGGGTATAAATAAATACCCGTACAAAAAGGATCAGTGAAGTCCACTATCTCAGTAGTAGCTCACTCTGTTATTTTCTCCTTGCCCTTATCTGCGACAGCAAAATAAGCTATCGCTGAGTATAAAAATACTCAGTGGTGCACAATAAAAATTTGAAATACAATACATAAATCATTCATTGACAAAACACAATTTAAATATTGCACAATTACATTTCACCAACTATCAAAACTCATTATAGCAAAATTTTGGGTCAAATAATTTAATAAACCCAGTGTTGCCAATTCATACACAACTTAAGCCATGACACAAAATTTCCGATCAAAGCCGCGATGTACACCACGGCAAAGCAATCTACAACCCCACTAATCGAAATCAATGAGGGAGGTGGCGAGCTAGCTAATGAGTACTCATCCGATCTACAATCTCAACTGGTAAACCAGAGAGGAAGGAAAATAATCGATCTCAAACCCATAAATGGAGGAGGAATAATAAGGCACTGTCATGCTAAGTGTGAATCAGAAATCCATTTCGAACATTTTATTCAAATATTGCATACAAAAATCAAATCAATTTCCAAAGTTACAATTTCATCACAAAGTGACAACACAAAAGTTCTTAAACTCATAATGCGTTCTAAATCAATTTTTCAAGGATAAAATGCTAAAATAGGGTTTATTGTGCACAAACCTGACGTGAGTCATCTTTAGGCCTTGACTCAGTCTCTCAGACTTTCCGAGTCTTTTTCAGCTAAAACACAAAATTTATAGTGTCTCAGTATCTTTACTTCATAACAATTCCAATAACTAATTCTAATATGTTTAAACTTACATTCTTGCAATTTCATGTTGAGGTTACTATTCATGATACTATTCAAGTCAAAATATTGACTTTCTTATACTTAAAAGGTATGGGAACTCCAACTACACTCACATACCAATTTTGGTCACCAATTTTGTTGGTTTTGGTTGTTTTCTCAAAACTTAAGTCTTTCAAACAAAATTGCCAATTTTCAGTTTTGGTGTCTTAGATTATACTATTCCATTGGTCATTTTACTGTTAGAATTTGGCTAAGTTTTCTTCATAAAAAATGTTCCCTATTGTCTTAACTTTATTCTCCTTTTTGAATCACTCCAATTGGAGTTTTGTAGCTCAAGTTATAGCCATTTGAATCATGGCTGCCGGATTGGACTTACCCGGATTTTCTGGGCAAATTCTAGTTCTGGCAATTTTAGGTCACCAAATTTGGGTGACCAAATGACTTGGTTAAGGGTATAATTTGGGTTTGTGCTCTTCATGAAAGTTTTAGGTCTATATCTCAGCTTTCCACTGGTAAAATTTTAGGTCATTTAGACTCGCTTAGCCCAAGTTATGGCCAAATGAACAGAGGTCATTTTTATACAGGTCAGATTGCCAATTCCGGATTTGGTCAATTTGTTTACTAAGTTTTGGTCGCTTTTTGGGCATGATTTCTCAATGAAAAATGTTCCATTTTGTGTCTATTTTCATTCTCAATTGATCTCATACCAATTGGACTTGTAAATTTTTAGTTTTGGTCCCTCAAAGCGACCTTGGTCCTGCTGCCTGTAGCATGACCCTAAATAATCTGAATTTGTAATTGGTTCCAACACTTCTAACATACTCCAATTGGTCACAAATGACCATTTCTCACCTCAAACCAAGTCCAACACACCATTTAACACATTCTCACATCTTTGTCTTCCAAACCCTAGGTGTCAAACCCTAATTCACCAATTTGTTACACTTAATTAATTCTAAGCATACCAACATCACTTCCACATTCATACAAACTTACCTACACTTTTAATTCAATCAAAACACATGTATACATCCATTAAACCTTAGTTGGCCAAATTTACTTCTAGTCCTCCAACAATTATTTTCATTTTATTTTAAGCATATTTCCAAGTTCTTCATGCTATAAATACTTTAATTAAACTAAAAATTTAAAGTGAACTCACTAACCTTAAATTGCAGAATTTTCTTCCTCTTCAACTCCTTCCTTTCTTCTTTCTTTCTCCTTAACTCTTGTTTTCTAGTTGCCCAAACAAACTTTAATTAGGGAACTTGCAATTTCTATGGCTGAAATTTAGTTTCTTCAAGCTCACAAGAGAGCTCTAATGGAGGTTTTGAGAGGGAGAAGGTGAGAGTGAGAGAGACGGCAACCTTGTAAAAAAAAAAGAAGATTATTTTTTTTTCTTTTCTTTTATGTGTATTAGGAAGACCACAAATTAAATTAAATAAATTTTTAATTATAGTATTTATGGCATCATGCATGATGTCATGCATAATGTCATCTCTTTTCACTTTTTCATTTTCTTCTTTTTTTTCTATTTATTTTTCCATTAGTTCTTTAATTTAATTCCCGATTCTAAAATTTTCTTTTCTCTGATTTTATTTGACAATTAGGTTAGGAGTTAGCTCTTGGGGTTAATTGACCAAATTGCCCCTCGCCGATTCGACCCGGTTTGCAAATAATTCAACTTTTCTTCCGGATCCCTAACCTAATTATTTGACTGACTTAACAATTTTTTTTCGTGATTTTCTCTTTTTCACTATGTTAGCAATAGTCCTAATGACCGCAACGTCACATTTTACGATTCGAAATTTGAGTTTAAATCTACTTCGCAATCCTTTCCGAGAAGGTCACCGATCGCTGTGACTCTCGACTCATTTAACTTCTTATGTTCTTTTTTTTTTTTATTTATACTTAACTAATTGGAAATTACTAATTATTTGTGTTTAAGGCTTATCTAGTTGTCTTAAGTGTTTCAAGACATGCTAGGGACTTTGCAATCTAATTGCAAACCAAACCTATTTAATTAATCAATTAAACTCTTTAATTCATTAATTAAATCATATTTAATTTGGTGATTACTTGTATATGTGTGTGACTTACTAGGCTCATCACTAATTGGCAATGAGACATGATATTGACTCTTAATATCATCAAAACTCTTTCTTACCATAAATGATTTCTCTAAATCATTTTATGCAGCTCATAGACTATGGTTAACACCTAGCATAGCATGCCATAGCCACCTAATCAGTAATAAGGTTTACCTTAATTGAACCTATAATCATATATTACCATGCACTAGAATCTCTCTGTTACAAAATCCCAATTCGAGCTGGAGTCATGGTTTATGTCATACCCCATTTGCTATGAATATTATGTTCTCTTTTAATTTCAGTTCTTGATTAAAAAGATTTTCTCATCAGAAACTCTTTTCTAATTAAATGTATCTATCCTGGCCAGGAACTTGAAACATCAAGAACAATTAAATGAATATAGGATTTTATCCCTATTTACTTAGAGGAACAGATTCCATCTTGATCAACACCTACCTCCATATATAACTAGTAGGAGCTAACACATGCCCATATACCCATACACAGTACAAGTATGAAAGCAGTATCAAACTCAAACCACCTATATGCAAGATAACTGTGTTATCTCAGGTCTAAACATTATATGCATTGATATGATTTATGACAATATATTGACAAGAGTAAACTCCATGTGCTCGTTATAAATGTCATTGGTTCGGCCAACTTATCATGTATAAGTGCCTATCATGTTTGTTATATGGCATGAGACTTACTATTCCATCATATTCACATCTCATATAAATAACTTGGGAACAAACATGATTACAATCTTTCTGGATAAGTAATGTCCTTATTGTGAAGTATCCTCGATTGTGAACCTATTTATGATACTTTGTGCTAGAAATATTGTCACTCATATTCTTAACAACTTAAGAATAATATTTCTAACAGAATATCAGTGGACCTTTTCTATTACACATAAATATATTATGTAAACGAAAAAGTGAAAATATCTTTTATTAATAAAATATATACATGATACATACTAAATGATATGCTCTAGGGCATACTACTAGCAATGGGTTTTGAATGAAATTGGAGATTTTTGGGAATTGTTGACCAATTGATGTTGTGATGCTCAATTATGGTCAATTAGTGGGCTTTTAAGTATAAATTGATGAATGGAAATGAGATAAGTAAGTGATGTTAGGTTGTTGAATTCTGGACTAATGAGTCTAGCAATTTTAAAGGGGCATAAGTTGAATTGTGTTGCTCCAATTGGTGTGCGGCCAATTGGAGATGAAACTAAAGTCATATTGTCACATTTTTTATGAAGAAATCTTGCCCGAAAACTGACCCCAAGTTGACCTAAATTGGCTTGAATCCGAAATTGGTAGTCTGATTCTAGGCAGAATTGACCAAATGAACAGTACATATTCAATTGGCCATAACTTTGTGTAGAGAGGTACAAATGACCTGATTCTTGAACCCATGGAAAGCTTAGACATAGTAGAACAACTTTCATGAAGAATAGAAACCCAAATTTTGACCATAACCAAATCAAATTGCTAACCAAAATTAGCTAATCAAAATTACCAGAACCATAATTTGCCCAAAAATTCTGGACATGGACAAATCTAGCCAATTATGGTAAAAATGCCATAACTTGAGCTACAAAACTCCAAATGGAGTGATTTAAAAATGGAATTATAGTAGAGACATTAAGGAACAACTTTGATGCAGAAAGTTTAGCCAAATTTCCACTATAGATTGATCCAATGGAACAGTAAACATTGTGACAAAAATTGAAATTTTGAAATTTCTCCTAGGAAGACTTGAATTGTAATTGGCAACCAATGCCAACAAGTTTTTAACCCAAAATGTGGCATTACCATGAAATTAGATTTTGAATATCTATTAATTAGGAAATAGTCAAAATTTTGCATAAATAGTAATGTGAATAGCAACCACAATAACATCAAATGCAAAGAACCAAACCTTATGAGACTTTATAAGTAAATTAAGTATGAAAAATTCAATTGTTGGGTTAATTATTAGAAATGGTTTGGATGGGCATTGAAACACTTTAATTATATGTTTCAGTTAGAAAGGAGGAAAAAGTGGATTAAATCAAGACTAGTTAAAGAGGTTTGTGCACAACAACTATTTTCTTTTTGTTTTTCAATTTTAATTTTGTATTGAATGACTTGTGAAAATGGTTTATAATTTTTATTACATTCAATATCTTGATTGAAAAATTATGTATTGCTAGCCCATTTTTGGGTAATTATTTGAATGAAATATGGTTGTGAACGATAAATGCATTTGATGAATGGAAAATTTTTGAAATGGTTTGAAACCACAGTTGACATAACTATGTGTTTTGAATTCCTCACTAGCTTGCCTAGTGGGATGAATTGGATTTATATTCCCTCTCTGGCTGAAGTGTTGAGGTGTGTGTCAGTTGAGGATGAATTGAATGAGTACTCATATATTTGTGCTAGCTAGCCCTTCCATTCCCCATTAGCCTTTGGTTATTAGGACGAATAGGATAATCATGCCATGATCTAAACTGTGTGACTTTCAAAAATTGTTGTTTAATGATTATTGGAATTAAAAAAATCATTTTTTATGAAGTTATTCTTTGGCTTTAGAAATAAAGTATGATTTTATACGTGTTGACATTTAAATTGATTTATTTTAGAAAATTGTGATTTATATTGATGTGTTAATTTTTTATAAGTTATGCACCACTGAGTTTTTGGCTCAGCGATAGCTTGTTTATGCTGTCGCAGGTAAAGAGGTAGATAAAGCAGCAGAGTAGGCTGCTTGTGTAACACCCCAAAATTTTAAATTTTATGAGCATTTTTGGTATTTTAATTTTATTTAAATTTTAGGAATTTTTTTTTTTGAGATTTTTCGGATTTTAAAAATCGGATTCGATTTTCCGAAAATATAAACTTTGATGAATTTTAAACTTTTATTTAAAGACCACGTGGCAAAACTAAAAATATATTTGGAGTCTACGTATTTTTCTGAGTTTTCTGGAATTTTTTCGGAATTTTTGGACCTCGTTTTCGGTCCCGAGGCAGAGTAAAAATTCAAAATTCTGTATTTCGAATCGAACCGGCCGAATCGAATCGGACTGAATCGGACCAGTCTTCTTCTCTTTTTCTTCTCCCTCCCGCGCGCGTCGACCTTCTCCTCTTCTCTCTCTCTTTTCTCTCTCCTCCCTCCTCCCCTTGCCGCGCCGCCGCCTCCCCTGCGTCCCCACCTCGTCGGCGCCCCACCTCGGCCCTTCCCCACGGCCGGTCGCCGCCTGGAACGCCGGAAAACGGCCTTAGAACGGACGCGCAGCGCACGCGCGACTGTTGGACTTCTCCGGCCAAAATTCGGCCGATCCGGCCACCAATTGGACCGGGTCTTGTGTCTAAAATCATCTACTCGGCGAGAGCTTTCCATAGACACCAAGAACGCCGAAATCCATAGAGCGGTTTGTCCAATTTTTGCTCGGGAAGTTTTTAGCCCATTTCGACTTTTGGGCTAGATTTCTCAAAAACCGTGAATCCCACGAGAAAACCGAGGCTACCAGCACGCTCCACTCGTCGAGAGCTTCGCGGCGACATAAATTTTAAATTTTTTCGACACCATTTTTCGGTGGGTCCCACGAAACTTCGCAGTGTTTTTCCGAGCATTAAATGAGCTTAGAAAATTCTGAAAAATTTATGTACTAACCCCCGTGTTATGGGCTTCGTGTAGGTATCCTTGATTCGCGGAAATTCGACAGTTGACCGGGTCTGCGAAATTCTGGCCAGACATACCCATTACCGGAAAAGTCTCCGAATTGGACCGAGGTTTTGGCTACCCCCCTATTGTCAGACGTCCCGAGCGCGTTCCCGAAGTGGAATCGGCAAAGGTAAACCCGAAACTTGCTTTTTCGTAATTTTCTAGTGCTTAAATAGGATTAAAAATCCATAAAATATTCGTGGTAGCTTAGAAAATTATGATTCTTTTTGCAATAGCTTAGTAATATTGCTAAGGACCGCGGGGCAAAGTTTTAGAATTTTTAGAGCTTGTTTGGGCAGTTTTTGCAAAAATGATCAATAATAAGGACTAAATTGAAATTTTGCGTATTGTGATGGATGACTGATTTGATGGGCCCAGGAGGGGCTGTGTGATATGATTGAACTGTGGATATATGGATTGTGAGTATAGAAGTGTGTTTTGAGCCCTTTTGCAGGTTGGGTAGGTCCTAGGTATAGGGGAGACTCTGCCGGATTTTCGGCACGACTTAGGACGTATTTGGTCTTTTTCCTTGTTTGTATAGAGTCAAATTTATTAAATGATTGTACTGTAATTGTCAGGTGAGCCGGGACAGCCTTCTTCCTCCGCCCAGCCGCCACAGTGATTGTCGTCAAGTCTGTGAGTAAAATATTAATTTTAATTGTAATTTCGATATTATTATATGTTCAGCATGCCCATGCATCACTTATATGCATATATTTATGTAGTTAAACTCTAGGCACGATTTATGTTGCATTCATAACTGTTGATGTGCCATGGATGTTGTTGTGGTAATTTGGAGCAGTGTGCGTGCGTTTGCGTGCATGTGATGTGGTGTGGACTATGGATAGGACGGGGTAGTCACGGCTTGAGTAATTCGCTGGGACCCGATCCTTCGAGGGGTAGTCACGGCTTGAGTAATTCGCTGGGACCCTCGATTTGGTTATTAAGTGGAAGTCCGAGCTTGAGTAATTGGCCGCACGGGTTGGATTTAAGAGAGCTGTATAGGGGATCAGCTCCCATATGTTATGATTGATACTACAGGGTGTGTGAGTGCTCCAAATTACCTTTTTGATGCTATGATGTGAATTTATTGCTGATGTTGCACTTCATTCCACAGGTTGCATTAGTTTTAGATAGTTATAGAGATTATGGTTAAAATTGATATTTTACTCTCTGAGTCGAACGCTCACTCCTGTTCAAAAATTTTTACAAGCCACAGGAGGATATTTTTGAGGTTAGCCTGCTTTCTCCCTCGAAGGTCGATTATTAATGTTTGTGTAAACTGGTTAAATCTTAGAATTTTCGCATGTGTTAGAAATGTTTATTTGATTTGGGTCTGTAACCTAAACTATTATTTTGGACCTGTAAACTTAATATTCTATGCATGTTTGATGGATTGGATGAGGGAGCTGAGCTCCCATTTATTTTTATGCTGATGAGTATGTGGAGGGTGAGCTGAGCTCCCCAATTGAGTATTTATTGTGTTTACAGGTCGGGTGAGTCGAAAACTCCCCGTTGGAAAGTCCATTTTATGGCCGGACTCTGTCCGTTTGTTTTCTTGAATTTGGGCCCAAATGGGCCTTAGAGTTGGGTTAATGAACAGTTAGGCTTACTACGGGCCTCGGGGGCTTTAGGCTGGCCCAGGTCCTAGTGCCGGTCCGGCCCATAGGTTGGGTCGTGACAGCTTGTGACTTGGAGTGAACATTATTTTGGAGTCGTTATCAGGTATATAGATTCTACCCTTGTAAATGTTCTTTTGATGTAAATGTATCTGTGTGTATGTATATAAAAGACTTGTGTAGTTGTATAAAAATTTTGAAATTTTTGTTTTATTAGTGTAAATTTTTGTAATGTAAACTTGTTATTCCTACTAATGAAATATTTAAGTTTCTTTTTAAATTTTTCATTTAATGAATTGCTACCTTTGATTGTGTTGATGAGATTGGGTTGTGTTGAATTTATTGGAGCTGTGATTAAGACGTATATTGGGAGTGTTTTTAACAAGTTTTGAAGAATTGTTTTTCTCAATTTTTAGATGGAACTCAGCCAAAATGTTTGTAAAAATTTTTGAAATTACGAAAAGATCAAAATTATAATTATAACATAAACTCATTTAAAAGCTTTTTAACAGTTATTTATCATTTCTCTACACTTTAAAGTGTATGGAAATTATTTAAAATCCCTTATAATATATTTAATGAATTATCGGTAGGTGAAGTTTGATAATTCATTGGATATGTTATGGGATCATGTCATGCCTTATGTAAGGATAAGGTGTGACAAGGTACCCCATGTAACCTTCTGTAGCTTCTATTTTCTCATGTTCTTGATGGTTTGGTTCAATGGGCAATGCATTAATGCACCTGGTGGCCTGTGTAACTTGTTATAGCTATAGTTGTTGGATTTTTTAGCTTTCTCGACTTACATAACCTATGTAGTAACTAATTGTTTCTCATTTTTTAAGAAGTTTTATAGGCTTTCTAATTTTTAAGTGATTTTTCAACACCTATCTCATGAAAACTCATTGTTTTAACAATTAAAATGCATTATATTACCCTTTTCGACTTTATTCTTTTTTAGGTTTGCATCCTAGAGAAAAATACTTTGCTATTTTGCATGTAATGTATAATTAGTGGACTTGAATTTATCAGGACAACATAAGAAATATATCAAGTAAATTTAAGAAAGCATCCCTATTTAGAGTTTGCTATTCTTGTGTGATTTTGCCTAATTGTCCAATCCTCTCTACTTCTTCTTGCTTCTACTTTTTACCTGAAATAATTTTGAACATGAAAATAAAATTTGGATGGAATGCAAAGAGAAATTAAAGAAAATTGCAAAATAAAAGAAAAGAAAGCTTGGATTACCCCCCAAGAAGGGCTTGCTTCTAGTCTTTAGCTTGACTGTACTGCTTGCTATATTGTGGAATAGGTGGATCAGCCAAGAAGTGTGTTGCTCATTTCTCAATAGGCTCTCCCAAGATGAATGGCTTCAAGCATTGACCATTGACCTTGAATGCTCCTGATGATTCACTCCATACTTTTGCTGTAGCATGAGGGAATACTTGCAAGACTTTGAAAGGTTCGGACCACCTAGATCTAAATTTTCCAGGGAATAATTTCAATCTAGAGTTGAACAGTAGGAGTAGCTCTCCTTCTTTGAATTCTAGTCTCAATATATGCTTGTTATGCCAATTCTTGGTCCTTTCCTTATAAATTTTGCATTGCCATAAGCATCTTGCCTAATTTCTTTCAATTTATTCAACTGTAGAAGCCTCTTTTCTCTAACACTCTTTAGATCAAAATTCAGGGTCTTTATTGTGAATAGGCCTTATGTTCTAACTCAATAGGGAGATGGCATGATTTCCTAAAGTCCAAGCAGAAGGGGTGGTTCTAGTAGGTGTTTTGAAAGCTATGCAGTATGCCCAAAGTGCATCATCTAGTTTTAAGGACTAATCTTCTCTTCAATGATTTATTGTCTTCTCTAGTGTCCTCTTCAATTCCCTATTTGAAATTTCCACCCACCCGCTTGTTTATGGGTGGTAGGGTGCTGCACTTTGTGTGTCACTCCATATTTCTTTAGTAGTGCATCAAATTGGTGATTACTGAAGTGACTTCCTCTATCACTGATTATGGCCTTTAGAGCACCACACCTTGTGAAGTTGAACTTTTTAAGGAACTTGATGACCATTCTTGCATCATTAGTTGGTGATGCTATTGCTTCCACCCATTTGGATACATAGTCAACACTAACTAAGATATACATGTTTCCATATGAAGATGGGAATGGACCCATAAAGTCTATTCCCCTTATATCAAAGAGCTCCACCTCAAGTATTCCATACAAGGGCATCTCATTATTTCCTGAAATATTCTTGACCTTTTAGCACTAGCCGCATGTGATCATAAAATTACTTGCATCTTTGAACAAGGTTGGCCAATAAAATCTCGAATAAATTATTTTCACAGCTATCTTTAAGGTGCTAAAGTATCCTCCATAAGGTGAGGAATGACAGTGCTGAAGTATGCTTTCAACTTATCCTTTTAGAATGCATCTTCAGATGAGTCCATCATTGCATCTTTTACATAATAATGGTTCTCCTCATGTGTAATTCCTTACATCAAACATAAACTTTTTCTTTTATTGATAGGAGATGTTTGGTGGTAAAATTTCACATACAATGTCTACTACCGTGGAGGTTGAGTAATAGATAGGAGATGTTCATCTAGAAAGGAGTCATCTATTGGCATTTCATCAATTTGGTCTCCCCTTTCTTCTTGCCTTAGCCTTGAGAGATGGTTAGCTACTAAATTGTCTATTCCCTTTTTTCCTTTGATTTCCAAGTCAAATTCTTGTAAGAAGAGTATCCGCCAGATCAACCTTGGTTTTTCTTCTTTCTTGTTCAAGAGATACCAAAGAGCTGCATGGTCAGTATACAATGACTTTCGATCCCACTAGGTAGGATATAAATTCGTCAATTGCAAAGAAAACGGCTAGGAACTCTTTTTCTATAGTTGCATAATTGACTTATACATCATTAAGCGTCTTGCTAGTATAGTAAATAGTATAGACTTTTCTGCCTTTTCATTGTCCAAGTACTGCTCCATCTACATAGTTGCTTACATCACACATAATCTCGACTGGAAGTTCCCAATCTAATAGTGGAAATTAGCTCATTATTTTCATTTTTGATTATAGTTGTTCCACCCTTTTTAGGCACTACCTATGCTGGACTAACCCATTTACTATCAGAAATTGGGTATATTATACCTGCATCTAATAGTTTCAAATTTTCTTTCTTTACTGCTTCCTTCATGTTAGGGTTTAGTCTCCTTTAATGTTCTATGGTGGCCTTGCTATTCTCTTCCATAGGTATTCTAAGGGCTAATTCCTTTAAGGTCTTTTATGGTGTAACCTATAGTTTTACGATGGGTCCTTAGTTCCCTTAGAAGTTTTTCCTCTTCTAACTCAGTTAGGCTAGCACTTATTATAACAGGATAATTAGAATTTGAGTTCAGAAATACATACTTGAGAGTAGAAGGAATAGGTTTCAACTCTACCTACTTTTTAGCCTCTTGTGGTTTAGCCATGGGTTGTGTTTTCTAAACTCCTCGACTTGGAATGCCTAAGCTAAGGGTAGAGGTGGGCTAGCTTCAAATGATTGTGCATAGGCTGCAATTTCTTTATTGTCATCATCTATGGTGTTCCTGTGCACAATGCATGATTCAAAAGGATCTTCAGGATATTTCTTATAAAATTCCTCTTCCATTAACTTGTCTCTTATGTCAACCCTTAAGCACTCATCCGTATCTAGCTTATGTTTCATAGCTCTAAATAGGTTGAACTCTACTTCCTCTTCTCGTACTTTAAGAGTTAACTACCCATTTTTAACATCTATAATAGCTCTGGTAGTTGCTAAGATAGGTCTTCCCAATATGATGGGAATTTAAATATCTTCCTCTATCTTCAACAAAAAAAAAAATCAATAGGAATGAAAAATTTGCCTATCTTGATGGGAATGTTCTCTAGGATGCCAATTAGGTACTTGACAGACCTGTCTGCCAGTTGCAATGAGATCATAATTGGTTTGAACTCTCCAATATCTAGCTTTTGGCATATTGATAGGGGCATCAGACTGACACTTGCACCTAGATCACAAAGGGCCTTGTCTATATTCATGTTGCCAATAATATATGGTATTGAGAAGTTTCCAGGATCTTTGACTTTTAGAGGTAGCTTAGTCAGCTTATTTTATAAAATGGCACTATATTCCTCTATCAAATCAACTGTCTCATAATCCTCCATCTTTCTCTTCTTCGAAAGGATCTCCTTTAAGAACTTTACAGAGAATGGTATCTAAGATAGTGCTTCAGTGAAAGGAATGTTAATGTAAAGTTTCTATAAACTTTCAAAAACTTTCCTAACTGCTTATCCAATTTGGCCTTAGAGCAGGCTGGTATGGTTAGGGCAGCTTCTTTTTCTTGTTCTCCTCCTTTTCCTTATCCTTGTCAACTCCTTTCTCTTCTCCCTTCGCTTAGTTGTCATAATCACTAGAAGTTTCTTCTATTGACTTTTGCTTATCTTTTGATTTTTGCTCTTATAATATTTTGCCAATCCTAAAGACAACTGCCTTGTAATGCTCTTTAGGGTTGATCTCTGGCTGACTCGGTAATTTATCAATGGCTTTGCTTGAAGAATTAGCTTGATAAGAAATTTGGTTTTCAAGCATCTTGTTGTGAGTAGCTAGTTGGTCCATTATGGAAACCAGTTGCTTTATCATTTCATTTTGCTACTGTTATGCTACTAAAAAGCTTTCCATCATGGATTCCTTAGTTAACTTGGATTTAGGTTGTTGAGGTTAAGGAGGTGGTGGTGGCTAAGCTAAATTCTACCCTTTATTTTGAAAACCTAGTGGTGGTGGTTATTTGTATCCCCACTACTTATTGATGGGCTAATTCAGTTGGTTCTATGAGTTTGACCATGCAAAGTTAGGGTGATTCCTCCATCTAGGGTTATAGGTGTTTGAATATGGATTGTTGGACTGCCTCTGGTTAAAGTTTCCTCCATTATTCACATAGTTCATTTGTTCTATGGATGGATCACTATAGTTGATGCATTCTGAAGTCATGTGACCTCCTCCATAGTTATCACAGTTTTAATTGCTTGTCCCTATTGCGTTGGCTTGTATCTTGTCAAGTCTCCTTATAAATTGGTCAAACTGAGCATTGATCATGCTTAAAGCATCTAGTTCTAGGATTACAGTTGTTCTCCTTAGTCCTCTCTCATTTGACCATTCAAAATTATGATATGTAACCCTCTCTACAAGATCAAAAGCTTCTTTGATTGTTTTCTCCATGAGGTCTCCTTTTATTGCTGAATCAACTATACTCTTTGCATATTGTAGCAATCTATTATAAAAATTCTGAATTAGAGGCTAGTCCTCTGTGCCATGGTGTGGACACTCCCTTTGAAGGTCCTTGTACCTTTCCCATGCATTATAGAGTGATTATCCTTCCCTTTACCATAAAGTATTCAGCTCAATCATTAATTTTGCAGTCTTTACAAGTGGGAAGTATCTTACTAAAAAGGCTTGTGAAAGATCCTCCTAAGTGGTGAATGTTCCAGCTAGTTGAGAAAGTAGGCCACTTTCTTGCCTTATCTCTGAGAGATAATGGGAATGCTCTGAGTCTAATGGTTTCATCAGAGACTCCATTCATCTTGAATGTGTCACATAGAGAAAGAAAGCATTGAAGGTGATAATATGGATCTTCCACAAGTGAACCTCCAAATTGAGTCTATTGAATCATCTGGAGCCATATTGGTTTAAGCTCAAAGTTATTGGCCACCACTATGGGCCTAGTGACACTAGATTGGAATCCTTGGATAGGTGGAGATCCATAGTCCCTCAAGGGCCTTGGCCTATTATTGGCAGCCATGGCTAAAGTTTCAAAAACTACTAGTTCGATTTAATGATGTCTGTTTCCTCTCTTGATAGGTCTAAATGTCTTGTCTATCTCAGGATCCAATTCAAGCAACTCCTCTTCAGGTTTAGTTTTGGTCATAAACTGAATAGAGAGCCAGAAAAAAGAATAAAAAGCAAAAGTGAAATAAGTAAATTAAATAAACAAAAATAAATGCCTAAATTAGCTAAATTGCCTATCGCGCAATATTACTAAATTTCACTGCAACAGTGCCAAATACCTGTTTGTTGGTTTATAGCCCTGCAAATGCATAGATCATAAACAAGTAATATAATAATGAATAGAGTATCGTTCCTATGAAGAATCTGTAAGTAAACTAGACAACAACTTGGACTGTTTAGAGTACCGAATATGATGAGAGATTTAATCTAAACGAAATAAAGATGTTGAGAATAAAGGAAGATAAAGCAATAAACTTAAATTTAGAAAACAATTCACTAATGCAATTCTAGAATTAGGATTTCACACTTCAACTTATTATGGACTTAGCCTTACCTATTCAACAAATTGAGAATTGTTATTTTGATGGAAATTAATCCTAAGATAACTCAAGTCCTCTCTCAAGGCACTTAAGGTGTACTTTAATTAACCTGAACCTTACTTTTGTGGTGGTCAATCTTAATTAAAACATTTTAAGCTCTTTGATTAATTATGGGACTCCATAAAGGATTTCAACCTATCTCTAAGTCAAATTTTTCAGGTTTAAAATCCTGATTTCCGATACTAATCTTCACTTTTTAGTTCTTTAATTAGTATCTTATATCATAACACATAACCTACATCAAGAACACAGAATATTAAATCAAAGAACAAAACTCAAATTCATTAAATAACTTTAGTATAGATCCATAACAAAAATTGCAAGTGCTACTCTCCTAACCCTAGAATTAAACAAACTCCTTGCTCATTATGCGTTTAACAAACATAATGAATTAATACAAAAGAACATAATACAATATGAAGAAATAAAATAAAAGAACCCAGAACAAAGATATGCAGCCTTGAACTTTTGAAACTTCAACTGAGAGTCCTTCTCCTTGAGCTTTGATGTAGATTCTTTCTAACTTGCTTAGAACTAAGGTTTGAAAGTAAATTGAACTCTCCTGCCTATTTTAGTCTTCTAGTATTTATATCAGGTGCTCAAAGGTTTTTTTTCAGAGTCATAAAAGCCTTAGAAGTCTATTCGGAATGAGCGCAGGAAAATCCTAATCGAAGTAGAAGTCTTGTCTGCTGCAAGGTACATAGCCCATGTGGCACTACACGGCCTTTACTCATGTACATCTTTGGACAACTTTATGTTTCTTATTTTAGGGAGGACAACAAGTTATATGGGGTCATGGATGTTACATAGGGCAAACTACAGTCTTCTAAGCTTATTGAGGTTTTCTTAGCTAAAAGTTTACACGGGTCATGCTTCTGGTTTACATGAGCCATGTAAATTGTGCAGCATGCTTTTCTGACTTTTATGACTTCTCAAGTTGTTCAATCGACTTTTAGACCTTGGATCTTCGTTAAATCACCTAAAAATATATAAAAACACAAAATTAAGCAGAGATTATCAAAACTAACAAAAATTAATGAACCTAAGTAAAATTCATGAAAGTAACTACCTAAATGCTATCAAATGCGATGCAAAGGTGCCTTAAAATACCAATATGATACAAGTGCATTATTAAGAAATGACCTATTGATTATGATGTTACCTCTTTTCGATTACCCATTACTTTCTAAAAGGTGATGGTAGAAGAACCTGAGGAGGTTCCTAAGAGATCAGTAGATCCCTTGGAAGCTGAAATGTACAGTAGAGTTACCATACAATGCACCAACCCAAGGGCAGCAAAGAAAGTTATAATCGACAAACCATCTGAAAGTATGATCAAGCACTTGCTCCTTTGTACATAGCAACTCATTTCAATGGCCATCCCACTTCCAAGGTGTTGATTGATAATGGGTCTGCAGTTAACATATGCCACTTAGGATATTATTAACCTTGGGAAAGATAAAGAGGACCTAATCACAACTGATGTCTCAGTATTGGCTTTCATTGGAGTTGTGTCCAGGACTCCCAGTATCCTGCTAATAGAGGTAGCTATTTGAAGTAAGTCTTTTAATATTGTATTTTTTATAATTCATTCTACTACAATTTATCAAGCTCTATTGGGGAGGGATTGGATACATATGAACAGGTGCATTCCTTCCTCCCTTTACTAATTTTTACTATTTTCGAAAGGGAATGACATAGAGGTAGTATGGGTAGATACTAAGCCTTTTATGACTAACTCAGAGGCAATTAAGACCCAATACTATGATGCAAATATCAATCCCATTTAGTTCCTAAAGAAGAAGTCTTAAGGGGCATTAGCTCACAATTCCCCTTGAGAAAGTCACGTGGTGTATGCTAAAACCAAATTAGCCCCCTCACTTATAGAAAAGAAACAAGAGAGGGAATCAGAGGAGCTAACAGGAAAAGATGGAAAAACACTTACAATCATGCCTTACCATTAGTTGATGAAGAAGCCCTTAATTGAAGAGCTCCAGGATGAGTATCAGACACACTCAAGAGGAGTTGGCAGTAGTTGTAACTGTCATTTTAAGAGTTCAGATATAGCAGCTCCTTGATAGAATGCAAATTGAAGAGATCCTAGAAGTTGAAAAAGCTAAGGTCATATATTTAGAAGAACCAGAAGAGGAAGGACCTGAAAAACTGCAATTCCAGGACCTGGATCCAACACCAACAAAGCTGGACGACATATTGACTAGTGTACAAGATCCTCTAGAAGAGGTGAACCTCGGCTCACCTGCAGAACCAAGGGTAACTTATATCAGCTCTCTGTTAAGAAAAGACTTAAAATAAAAAAATAATTTCTTTGCTTTATGAATATAAAGACTATTTTGCTTGGGATTACCATGAGATGCTAGGTCTCCAAAGAAGCTTGGTGGAACATAGGCTACTAATTAAGCCTGATTACAGACCTCACCTCTAGACACCTAGAAGAATGTCATGGGAGGTAATCCTGAAGGTGAAAGAAGAGATAGAAAAACTCTTAAGAGCAGGATTCATCAGACTAATCAGGTACAGTCAAGCATTATCTAATGTCATACTTCTAGTTAAGAAGAATGGAAAATTACAAGTCTGTATCGATTTTAGGGACCTGAATGTTACAACACCGAAGGACATATATGTGATGCCAATTGTAGATATGCTCATTGATGTTATAGCCAAGAATGAATTGTTATCCTTTCTTAATGGCTTTTGGTTACAATCAAATCTTCATTGCTCCAGAAGATGTGTCAAAGACCACTTTCAAATGTTTTGGTTCCATCGAGACATTTGAATGGCTAGTCATGCCCTTCAACCTGAAGAACATAGGCGCAACATACTAGAGGGTGATAAATGCATGGAAGTCTATATTGATGATAGAGTAGTGAAGCCCAAAAGGTCTGATGAACATATGGAACCTCTAAGGAAAAGCTTCCAGGGGATGAGGCAGCATCAACTGTAGAAAAATCCCCTCAAGCACTCCTTTGGTATCAAAGCCAAAAACTTCTTGGGTTTCCTAGCATATCAAAGTGGAATAGTAGTATATCAGAATAAAACCAAAGCCATCCAGGAGGTAAAACTGCCCCAAACTAAGAAACAGTTGTAAAGATTCCTAGGGTAACTAAATTACTTAAGAAGATTTATATCTAACCTTGTAGGTAAAGCAAAAGAATTCTCTAACCTATTGAGGCTTAAACATGAGAGCAAGTTCAGATGGGAAGATAAGCGCCAGCAGGCATTTGACAAAATCAAGGAGTATCTCACCAAGCTGCTAGTACTTATTCCTCTAAGGTATGGTGATCCATTGAAGCTTTATCTATCTACTGCTTTTAATTCTATTGGATGTCTACTGGTATAAGATAGTCAAATGGGACATAAGCAAGTAGTGTACTACTTAAGTTGGGACCTAACAGATATAGAGACCAGGTACTCTCCAATTGAGAAGCTTTGCTTGGCCTTGTATTTTTCTTATACAAAATTAAGACATTATTTAATAGGTTCCAAAGTATATGTAGTTTCATAAATAGATTTAATGAAGTACATGTTGTCCAAACCACTGATTATTGGAAGGATCAAGAAGTGGTTACTAGCTTTATCAGAATTTACCTTGAGTTATTTTCCCTAGAAATCTATGAAGGGATAGGTACTGGCAGACTTCTTAGCCGATCACCCATATCTAGAGATAATAGACTCACTGGAGCAAAGGCTAAATATTTACAACACAAAAAAGGTACCATAGTCCCCATGGTTCAACGACTTTAGTATAAAGGCTTCAGTAGGTGCATTTTAATGTATCAATAACCAAGCTGAGTACGAGGCATTAATCATCTACTTAGAGATCCTCAAAGAATTGGAAGAAAAAGAGGAACACATTATGAGAGATTCATAGCTGGTCATTAAATAGCTTACTGGAGAGTACAATGTGGTAGCTTCACCCTTGCTCCTTATTTTACTGCTGCTATATAGATTTTAGACAGCTTCAAAGAAGTTTCTTTCACACATGTGTCAAGGGAACCTAAATGGAAAGCTAATGAGTTTGCTCAGCTAGTTTTTGGCTTGAAAATGTCCAAGGAGCTGATACATAAGATGATTCTAGTAAGAAAGAGGAAGCATCCTTCTATAGAAGAAAGAGGTATACCCATTTATTTATTTAATACTGACTTGGATGTTATAAATGACTGGAGATCCCCATTGAAGAGGTACCTAGAGTCTCCATCGGCTAAAGCTCCACACTACATCAAAGTCCAAGCTATGAACTATTTATTGTTTAAAAGCTAACTCTTTAGGAAGGGTTCTGATGGCTTATTGCTTAGGTGTTTTGGTTCTTTTGAGGCTATAAGAGTGATGCAGTAGGTGCATGAATGGATTTGTGATGGCTATTATTGACTGAAGATCCTCAAAGACTGCATAACATATGCAAAGGGTTTCCAATAATGTCAAAGATATGGTGCAGTGAAGAGAATACCAACTGAAGAGATGCACCCTATATTGAAGCCATGGTCATTCAAAGGTTGGGTTATTAACCTCATAGGTAAAATTCATCCATCATTTTCAATGGCCCATACTTTTATTATTGTTGCCACAAACTACTTCACTAAGTGGGTGGAAGCAGTACCTGTAAAAAAAATGGAATAAAGCGGCATGATTCAATTCATCTAAAGAACCCATCATCCACAGATTTGGAATCCCTCAGATTATCATAACTGACCAAGGAACAATGTTCACTGATCAAGATATGAAGGACTTTGCTGAGGATTATGGCATAAAATTACTCACCTCAACTTCATACTATACCCAAGTTAATGTGCAAGCAGAGGCATCCAATAAGGTTTTGATTGGTATCCTATAAAAGATGATCAACTGAAACTCAAGAGAGTGGCACTTGCTCTTATTAGAGACCATGTGGGAATACGAGACCTCTAAGCAGGATGTAACATAAATAAGCCCTTTTGCTTTGACTTATGGGCATGATGCAGTTCTCCCAATGGAAGTAGTAGTTGCTTCTCTGAGAGTCTCTTTGCAAAGTGGCCTTATGCTAGATGAATGCACTCAGGCTATGGCCATGGAGCTAGAAGACTTTGATGAAGTTCGGATGCAGGCATTCAATCATGTGACTGCATAGAAGAAGAAAGTGTTAAGGACCTATAACAAGAGGATAAAGAGGTAGGGTTTTCTACAAGGAGACCTAGTCTAGAAGACTTTAT
This sequence comes from Hevea brasiliensis, assembly GCF_030052815.1. Classification (NCBI taxonomy): domain Eukaryota; kingdom Viridiplantae; phylum Streptophyta; class Magnoliopsida; order Malpighiales; family Euphorbiaceae; genus Hevea; species Hevea brasiliensis. The sequence continues at coordinate 70,855,093 of NC_079494.1, forward strand.
TACTTATTGGTGCCAAAGACAGGCAATTTAGCAAATGGTCTCCAAACTAGGAAGCTCCTTTCTAGGTGCATCAGATACTTAGAGGAAATGTTTATTGGTTAACAAACCTTGTAAGAAAACCACACAAGAAGTCAATCAATGGTAGGCACCTAAAGAATTATTTCCCCACTATGTGGGAAATGTAAGATAAATAAATAGAAAAGAATAATAGGGTTGACCCACGGCCTCATTAAAAGTCAACCTATGGTTAGTGTAGGATTCCTGTACAAACAATGTAATTAAAGCTAACATAAATGGCTAAACATTTAATGTAATGGAAAAGATAGGCTTTGCAATCATTATAAATAAAAAAAAAGCCAACATATGGCTTATCATTCAATAGCTATCAAAATTAATATTGTAAAATGAAACAAATGTACTACAACTGTAGTCAGAAAATTAGTTTATGAGATTAGGAATTGAAGTAATAAAAATCTAAAGATGAGATAAAATAGTCACATAGGACAACCCAACAGCTCCGGTAGGAGGCTAGGAAATATGAATAAGTCTAGTGCTCTTGAATCTTAGCCTTTGTAGGTCCAGCTAGCTCTCTCAAAGCATCCCCTTCAGACAAGATCACACCCCTATCTATTATGTGCTTAACCAGTAGATCGTCTTTCAGCCATATGAGAGAGGCCTCCTCGGCCTTCAAATTGGTGATCTTTATTTTCAGGCGAGATGTTTGTTCCTTCATATTAGCTACCTTGCCTCTAATGGCTTTCACCCTATCTGCCCTCTTCTTAGCCTGGACTAAATAAGACTAAGCCCTTCGAACAAGCTCCTTCAGCTCACGGTGCCTGGTGGAGAAGTATGTAATAGAAGCAGAAAGCATTATAGAATACTGAATTTTCTTAGCATAAGCAGGAAAAATCTCAACAACCTATTTCTGCACGCATTCTAGAGTAGTGTGCTTGCTGCAATCAGGGTGGATAGAGCAAAATGTAATACTAATTTTTGCTTCTCTGTATGAGAACCAAGCTTTATAAATAATAGGTAGCGTAGCTAGTTCTAGGCCACTGTGACTGTGGTGTCAGATGGTATGGCTATAAGATAAGCACTGGAGCTACTAAAGAACTGAGCTAGAAATGAAAAGTCAAAATCCTAAAAAGGATCAACTATATCAGCCATTGGGTGGGCTCTCTAGCCTAAAATAGCAAAGGAGCTCAAAGTAAAAGAAGTCACAAAAGCTGGAGCTAAGATAGAAAGTACCTCCAAAAAAAAAAAGTAAGTATAAGCTCAGATGATTGGACAAATTGACTCAATAAATAATAAATGCATACCTTAGGAGAAGTGGGCAAAGAAACATCTCTTAAAGTATCATCATCACGACCAACATCTGCTACCTCCTGTGTAACATGGTCGCTCTTAGAGAAGATTAGGCTATGTACCTCCTCATGAGTCCTATAGTTTCTCTCAAAAGAAACATTGCTTATAGAAAATGAGTCAGCACCTGAAGGAGTCCCTGAGTCAGTGCCACTGGTGTCAGACACCTCAACTGGAGCTATAGAAGGAGCTTAGGGCTTCTTAACCATAGGTACATGATGATCAAAATGCCTAATAAAAATAAGAGATAAGCTTCCCTGTTACTACTTCTTCTAAGGAGAGGAATTCCTAATCATGGGCTTACATCTCTTAGTCAGTGCCTTAGTTTTCTTAGGTGGAGGAAGCTGTGACTGGGAAGGAGTATTATCGTGCTTTCCTAGAAAGAGAAGTGGATCTAGAAGGAGTTGCTCTCTAGGCTATGGAAATAGAGGGTGTAGCAAGAGTGTGTGAAAGAGAACTTGAAGAAAAAAAAAAAGCAAAGGTTAGTAAAATGAAAAGTACAACTACAAAAACAATAAAATAGTAAGCACCTGAGGCAAGAGGTCTGACAATAGCATCATGGAATCTGGAAGCCCACCAACTCTGAAAGGTGTGGCAAAAAGGGTTAATATCCTCTATGGGAATCATTTGGAACACATCCTACAGCTACTTTGGTCTGTAGCTATATCAACCTACATCTACTAGAGAGGACAAACTAATCCTGCTATCAATGGCTAGGTTGGCATGAATAGGAATGCTAGAAGCAACACTTTAAACAAATCCTAGCTGTCTGCACCAAAGGGAAGGCATGTATAACTCCAATCCAGGCTTCACTATGCCTAGATAGGTGCCAAAGGTAGTACTAGTATGTAAGTGTCAGACAATAGTGATAGAGGCCCAGTGGCTAATAGCATCATCTGTAAAGGTGGCTCTAGAGAGGATAAGCTAGACAGGAAGGCTAGCACATTCAAGGGCCTTAGTATCATCAAAAGGGGTGAAGCCAAAGAAGTCCCAAGCAGATAGCTGAATAAGAAAACTCAGGGCCTTGTTCTATCGATAGGGGCTGGCAGGGTGTCTACCATCTCAGAGAAGTAGGAAAGTAGCCACAGCTACACTAGAAAATGCCATTCACCTTGTTCAGTGGTGCATTATTTGAGACCATAGAAGACAAGGCTCGAAAGACAGAAGCCAGCAGCATGGTACCTTAGGCATAGGGCTGACCCAAGGTGAGAGAGTGGGTTAGTGGTAGAAACTCAGTAGAATGGTGCCCAAAAAAGGAACAAAAGATCAATCTGTAGATTAGGCATCAGAGGAATAAAGTGTGATCAAACTAGCTAATACCTATGCTGTGCTTGATAAGGGTAATGTACGAGGTGAATCTGTCCAGTTTTTTATATCTGGAGGGTAACTCTATAAAGGAACTAAGAATCTCATTGCCAATGATAGGTAAGCCTGTTAAGACTTTAATATCTTTTAGCGTGAAGGACATAAGCCCCATTGGCAAGATGAAAGAGTTACAAGATCTAGACCATAATCTCAAAGAGCTAGGTAGCAACCCTGGACAGTGAGGTGGACCACATCTAGACAGCTTGATGAAGTCATATATGCCCAAGAGCTTCCAAGTTAAAGAGAAGTGGGGCTAGAGTTAGTCTATCCATGTCTCCTAGCTTGAAAAGTGTTTTTGGCCAAGATTTGTTGTCACCTGGACGGGCGAGGGATTGTAGTTCGTAGTCAAGCAATAGCTCCTGGTAGTTACTTAGAGAGAAAAGAGGTAGTGGAATGTCATGAGAAAAAGCAAAGCGACCAACAATGGTAGCCCCTACTACAAGACCCTGCAAGGAAGAAGTAAGCAATGTCAGGTACCTCAATAGTACCTAAATAAAATTTTGTATTAAGTGAAACAGTAGAAAAGCGCAAGATTTACTGAAAGAAGACTAAATGATGGAATAGTTTAAGTCCTACCAGAACTGGTACCCATAGATCTCGAGGCGTTGGTACCTAAAAAAATAAAAGTTGGTACCTAGTGAGACAAAAATTGAGCAGTGTTTCCCCTATAAAATGGATAGCCAATTCTTCATATACAAGTAAATGGTCACACACAATGATCAAACATAACCTGCAGAAAGCTCACATAAGCAGTGGATTCAGAAATTACCTCTAGTCATGCGAGAGAATAAATAGGCACTAGGCATGGGGAAGGCCGATGGAGTATATACTCGTAAAGTAGAAGAGGTAGCAATCAACCCAGGAATGCCACTGCTGATGGGAGAAACTTGTGATATCATCATCGATACCTGCAGAGCTACTGGTACCTAAGTAAGTACCTGGGTAGGTACCTAGGTACCAGCTAGTACTTATGAACCAAAAGAAGGTTATGATGCCATAACTGCAAAATACTAAGGGAAGAGTGAGCATTCCCAAGCTACAAAAGTCAAGTAAGAAACGCAGACATACAAGTCCTGCAATACTTATATTTAACAAATACAAGCAATTAGCAAGTATTAACCTACACATTACAAGTACCCACTACAGATGCCAACCAACACATTTGTAGGTACCAACTACCGATATTGACTAACATTCTATAGGTACTAACTAATATACTGCAGATACTAATCAACATTCTGTAGGTACTTGAGTATGTAACCTATAAAATTACTAAAAGTAATCAAACATGGCTCATTCACATTCTCAACCATCATTGAACACGAAGAACCTCAGAATCACTAATTAAAAACAAGGAAAAGAAAGTAAGAATACCTGGAATTGATTGCAACAAAAGGAAGCAGCAGGGAAAAGCGATGATTGAACTAGTGTGACGTATCGGCTGATCAAACCACTGGTGATCGAAATTGAGGGAGACCAATTGCTAAGCATTGAATAAAACTAAAATTGAATGACAATGGTTAAAGGGACTAGAAATTGCAATAAAAGGAAGTTTACTTGGCTAAAAGTGTCGTGCAGCATCAATGGAGAAGGATCAATCCTCGACCGGAGATAAATCAATCCTCGGCCAAAGAAGGGAATCGGTGATGGCAGTCACACCGATGAGGAAGAAGAGAGAAAGAAAAGAAAGATGAGTCATGCAATGAGAAAGAGAGAAGAGAGAAAGAAGAAGAGAAAAGAGAAAAAGAAAGAATGGCGAGGTGAAGGAAAGAAAGAAAGGAGAAAAAAGATAGAAAGGAAGGAGAGAGAGAGAGAGAGAGAGAGAGAGAGAGAGAGAGAGAGAGATTTTTGGTTTCTTTCAGTAATAATTAAGTTAATAGGATTTGATTAGAGAGATAAATATGCAGTAATTAAAAGATTTGCAGTGATTAGAAGTCTATGGGAATGATAATTTGCAGTGATCAGAGTTCCATTGGAAATTAAATTCTTACTAGATAGAGTTAGCTTGAATTTCAAATTTTCAAGAGGATTACAAGTGATAATTGATCATTTTTGAATTTTGAACAACAAAAAGGTGAGCTAAAATCATATCTTGTCCACCTAGAATGGCTTAATTAGCCAATCCAAGTGCAGGAGGCAATTGTTTACACCAAAAATAATTATTTTATTTATTAATTATTTTTTGCCTAAGAATTAATTAAATTAATTTTTTTGTGAAAAGAATTAATTAAATTAATTTTTTTGTGAAATTAATTTAATTAAATTTTATATTATTAATTTAATTAATATTTATATTATTAATTTAATTAATTGTGGCCTGAGATAATTCATAATTAAATTAATGGTAGTTACTGCAGGGTTATCTAAAAGAAGAGAGTTGGCAGCAGTTATAAGCGATTCAAAATAGTTCAAAGCAGTTCCAAGGAATGGTTATGTAACATCCTCATCGTAGGCAGTTCCATAAATTCTATTATTCTAGTGACTAAGGTCTATTCGGACAGATAGAATGTATGGAACCATACTTAAACTAGAGTGAAGAGTCATAATTAAATTGAATAAAGATCAATTAAGGGTGTAGGAAAAATAAAAGAAGTAGAATGTAATCGGTTGAATGAGCACAAGTCCTAGTGATGGGTGACCTCACTGGGAAATGACAGTGAGTCCGGTGCAACTCTAAATTCAAGTAGAACCCTGTAAGATCCTTATTGAAAACTCAATTAAACGAATTTTTATAAGTTAATAAGTCAAGAAAATGAAAAGAAATAAGCACAAAGCAAAGGAAGATAAAGAGTTATTGGATATTACAGGAAAGACAGACATAAATCCAGTAAAGGTAAAATTTGGTCAATTAAATTTAAAGGTCCAATATTGACTAAAAATGAGAGTTATTAAATTAATGAAGCTAGATTAGTTTAATTAATTGAGATTATGAAAATTAAAAATAATTATTAAAAAGTCAAATTATGATGATTATAAACTTCAAAATATTTATAATTTTGCCATTCTCCATATTTACAATATTGCCATTAAACATTAAATTAATATATAAATGAATTATTGAGTTGAAATTTTTAGACTTCCTTCAACCTCATTCCTGTCCATTGTTCTCTCTCTCTTCTCTCTCAAATTTCACAATTGATACATCATCATCTAAGCTCCCAAACACTTACCTACCTTTATTAACTTTGTTGAAAACTTAGAGAAACCTTCATATCGATCCTTGAAGTGAAGAAAACACACCAAAATCTCAAGCAAGAATTCTGCCAAGAAGTGGTTCTATAAGGGGAAGTACAGTTTTGATTGAATTGAAGATTGATTTAGGCTAAGGAGAGCTTGAAGACAAGGTTAGAGCTAAAAATTCCTATCAATTTTGAAGTTTTATGAATTTTTGTTAGGGTTTGCTATAATTAGGGAGTTTCTTATTTATGCCCTAATTGATGCAATTGGATGTTGATTATAACTCTTGGATGTGTTAATTATTTGAGTATGTTGAGAAGATATCAAAATGGTTGATGGAAAGTGAAGTTATGTAGTGAACTTGATTGTGGATAGTTTGAGTTCAGTGTGGTTAATTAGCCATAAGTTGAGCTACATAACTCCAATTGGTGTGAGGCTAATTGGAGATGAAACCTTAGACATGATAGAAATTTCATGAAGAAAGCTTGCCCAGAAATTGACCTTAGGTTGCCCTAAATTTGGCTTGAATTCGGAATTGGCATTCTGGACCTTGGCACACTGACCATTATGAACAGTATTTAGTAAAATGAGCATAACTCACTCAATGATCCAATTGACCTGATTCTTGAACCTATGAAAACCTGAAACATAGGAGAACATTTCTTATGCGGAACTTAAAGCCAAATTATGACCCTAACTTAACCAAATGGCTAGAAAAATTTGATCCAGAAACCTGCCCTAAATTCTGGACTATACCTAAAATCCTGACCATCTAGGTACCCAACCAGTTTTGGCAAAATTGCCATAACTCAAGCTACAAGACTAAAAATTCAATGATTCTAAGGCCAAAATGTTCATAACACATAGAACTATAACTTTTGTGTTTTGACCAGAACCCAGATCTTAATGCAACTTAGGAAAATTGTTAGGGTAAATGAGAAGTGACAATGTTGGAATTCCTGAATTCCAGCAAATGTGCCTTATAACCTCTGAATGGTTATTTAGCCATAACTTTCTCTAGAAAACTCCAAATGAAGTGATTCAAAAAGACTTGGAAATCTAAGACAAAGACCTGGAACTTTGTTTTTGGGATCTGAAGTCGATTCTAAGCGTAGGGTGCTCGGATACTAGTTGTAAGACTTAGTGAAATTCTATAAAATAAGGAAAGAGCAGGGTTTAGTACCCTGGAATAGTACTTAGTAATTTAACTATAACTAGAGCCACAAAATGTCAAATTGAATTATTCAAAAAGGAAATTAAAGTTAAAACATAAAGGAACAACTTCCATGAAGGAAGTATGGCCAAAAGGATTCTACATCTTGGCCAAATTGCTAGGGAAAGTTAAAACAATAATTCTGGAAATTCATGAAACCTTCACAAATGACTTGAAATGCAATATATACTTAACATAAATGATTTGTTAAACACATGTACCACATGAATATGTGATTGGGACTCATGTTCCCACTATGAATAGTATACTAATGCTATGAAGCTTGACTAACACATGTGATAAAATATTAAGATTTATGAACACATAATGATACAAATTGCCCTCGTATGCTTAGACATTAGTGTATGGGTTGGATCAATTAGCATGCTAATTAGGGACCACAGATGCAGTACTGCCCATGGCTTTCGAGCCTACTTCATGGATGATCATAGATAGATAATATATGTCTGATATGGTTGTTCTTCTAGCTTTATACCTACCCGCTGGCTTTATGCCTAACATGTTTTACTGGCTTTTATGCATGCCCGTTGGCTTTATGCTTGACAAATGTATACCTGATAGGCACATAGAGTGTCTAACTAGTATACTCCAGTGTATCCAGTCTTAACAGTCTGTTATAGGTTACTTGGGCATTGAAAAGTATTAAGAAGATTGAATGTTAAGCAAATGAATGGAAAAGTTGCCTATGAACTAAATTGTTCCTAAAGATCACCAAAAAAGTGAAATGACTCATAATTATTGAAAATGTATTTCTTTGATAACACTACACATAGGAAATATTTATTTTTGATTATTTAGTTTATTTTCACTTTATTATTGCACCACTAAGCAATATGCTTAGCGCGATGGATTTTTCCCTCGCGTAGGTACTCGAGATAAAGCCTAGTAGATAGAGGACTGAGAATTGGACTACAAATCTGCACTAGAGTCGATGTCACCTCAGCAGAGTATTTTTGGTAGAGCCCATGAGCTACAGGAAATCTTTTTGTCATTGTATTTTGTATTTAATCATAAAGTTTGTAATTAAATTTTAGGGATTGTAATATATTGATGTAAATTATGTATATTGGAAATTGAGGTAGATATGGATTTGTTTAAACATGAAATTGATTTTAACAGGTCAAATGTTAATGAAACAGGAGAAACTCCATCAGTTTCTCTATAAAAATATGGTAATTTAGAATATAATGACATCAAAACTAATAATGAATAAGACAAGATAAGATAAGGTACTCTGGTATAGAATGTAGCATTCTTGCTCAACTACACTGTAGATCGGGTGAGGGGTGTTACATTTAGTGGTATCAGAGCAAAGGTTTAGGCGTTCCTAGGCTTAAATAGATAGAAAGCAATAGTGTGCATGACATGCATGGGCCTTTAATTAGGAGTTGAGGTGACACTAATACAAATCTGTTCTTCTATTTATTTTATAGGTTAGATGGCTTTTGATCCTTCAGAGCATGAGTCTCCTAAACATGTGGAGGAAGAGGTTGAGAGTCATGTACCTGCCCATAGTTAGTATCGGGATAGGAGAGAGGAGTCATCACAGGGTGTTGTCGGTAGGGCACAACAAGCATTTTTAGAGTAAATGACTCATATGCTTCGTCAGGTTACCGAACTATACCACAGCCACAGCCACAGCCACAGCCACAGCCACCTCCACAGCCACAAGCACAACCAGTTCAGAGGTCCCCACTAGAGAAATTGAGGAAGTATGGGGCCGTCGATTTTAATGGTACGAAGGAGGACGATTGAGCAGCTGCAGAGCACTGATTAGAAAGGACTGAGAGAGTACTACAGTAGTTACATTGTACATCTGAGCAGCAGTTGGAGTGTGCTCACTCGCTACTACAGAAGGACTCCTACCAGTGGTGGATTATGGTGTCCCGAGTTGTATAGCTGGCAGTAATTACATGGGATTTCTTCCTGGCTGAGTTCAAGAAGAAATATGTCTGCCATGTTTATTTAGAGGCTAGACGGAGAGAATTTGTTCGGCTAAGCCGATATGCTTCGGAGATGATGCCTACAGAGGCTGACAGGTGCCGACGATTAAAGGATGGGTTGAATGATAACATCGTACTCCTGATTATGGCACATCAGATTACTGATTTCTCCCAACTGATGGCAACAGTTCTAAATGTGGAAAGAGTTAGGGAGAGTGAACAGACCAGAAAAACAAGCAGCATAAGAGAGGACCTAGACAGGGACAGTCCAATATGCCAGCTTTTGGCAGCAAAAAGCCCAAGGGTTCACTGTCACACCCTACCCCTCTGTAAGGCATGATATGATCCCGTAGTATACCTAATGAATTACCAACTTCGTCTACTGATAACCCATTAAATACACTATAAGGGATTTTAAAACTTTTCTCACTTCTTTTCACAGTGGTGAGCACTATTTACAGGTGTTAAAAAAAATATTTTGAACTGAAGTGAAACAGCTAACACATTTGAAGAAATAATAATTTCTGTAAAAATTTTGGTAGAGTGCCATTTGTATTTTGAATAAAGCAGTTCTTCAAAAACCTGTAAAAAGCACTTTAAATATATTTCTCAATCTCAAACTCCAACATTTAATCAACACAATATGTTTCTCAACTCAAAACCACAATAATTTTTCAATATTTCCAAAGGCTGAGATAAAAGAAATATAGTACAAATTTTACAAGCCTAAAATAATTTACAATTTATTTTACAACTTCAATGTACAATTTTAATTTACAATTGCTCAAAACTAATAACACTATATACATACAGTGATCATACATTATAATACAAAATGCAAAATATGGTATACTCAATATACCCGATGATCTCTCACTGAAGCACTAGCAGCCTAGTCTGCTGCCTTGTCAATCTGTCTACCTGCGACAGAAAGCTATCGCTGAGTAAAATTTACTCAGTGGTGCACAATAACAATTTGAAATGCGATATATAAATCTTTTATTGACAATTCACAAATCAAATGATTCACAATTCCATTTCACAATTTACAAAGTTCATATAACACAAATTTGATCAAATAACTGAGTAACACAGTTTTGCCAATCAATAACACAATTTGATCAAATAACTGAACCATACAGTTTTACCAATCAATAACACAGTTTGATGAAATAATTGAATAACACAGTTTTACCCATCAATAACACAATTTGATCAAATAACTGAAGAATACAGTGTTGCCAATCGATAACACAATTTAGGCCATGACACAATTTTTCCACACATGCCGTGTTGTACACCACGACAAGACACACTCACCCCAATAATCGAAATCAATGAGAGAGAAAGCTAGCTAAATAATGAGTACTCATCCACACTCACCTCAGACTAACAAGTCAAAGAGGGAGGAATATAGTATACTTATCAGAGCACTTGCAGGCGCTACGTATCGCCATCCCTGCAAGCTCCTGGGTTCATGCGTGAGAGTTCCCAGGAATCGTAGGCGTTACGTATCGCCGTCCCTACTTTGCTCCGATACCACTAAACACAATTTATCTCAAAATTTCCATTTACAAAGTAGGCAACACAATAATTTCTAAATAATATTCCTAAAGCCAAAATAATAAAAAATTATTCATAACTCATTTCTCCAAATAAATTTGCTAGTAAAAACAGTGAATATAAAAGTATTGTGCACGGACGCAATTTAAAACTATAATGTTCAATTAAATTTTTAAGTAGAAAATGAGGAGTCAAAATTATTGTGCACAAACACAATTTAAAACAATAACATACAAATAATCATAATTTATTTCAATTGAAAAATTCAAAAGAAATAACTATTGTGCACAAACACAATTTAAAACAACAACATACAAATAATCATAATTTATTTCAATTGAAAAATTCAAAAGAAACAACTATTATGCACAAACCTCTGATAACTGTCTCTTGGCTCTGACTCAGTGTTTCCTTCCCTTTCGCTGAGTCTTTGCTAACTGAAACACACAATTTGAAGTGTTTCAGTACTCATTTAAACTATCTCTAAGAATAAGGTTCAATAATTAATTTCTCGAATTCTATTATTTCCTTAGTCAACCTAAGATGTCGACCCTCGATGCAGTCTAGGTGAAGCTTGTAAACAATGCGTCCATGGAGGTTTTCACTCTTCCATTTTTGGCTGGCTGCCTTAAAGGTGAAAGAAGATGAAGTTATTTCAGCCAAATGAAGGTTAATGGTCCACTTAAGGGAGTTAGTGGACCACTAAGTGAAGTTTAATGTTTATTTAATCTTAAATTCCCAAATTCCCACATTTAACCCCTTACTTTTGCTATTTAATTAATGTACCACCAATTTAATTTTTCATGACATTTTCCAAGTGTAATATCATGTATTTTTAATGGAAATTTAAGTCAAAAGACAACTCGGGGTGTCAAATGACCATAATGCCCCTGTTCGGGTTGCATTCCCGATTTTTCGGTAACACCGAGTTTTATCGTTTTCTCAATTTCTCACTTTTTTTTTGTACTAATTAATTAATTTTTCTTTGCTATTTCTAATGATATTTATACTTCAATAGGTCTTAAAAATATTTTCAGGGTTCCCCGCGGTCCAGGGCTAGTCATCGGTCCACGCCGCGACTTTCCGGTGCGGTCACCCATCGCTAGGGTTCTCAGCTCATTTAACTTGGTTACATTTCATTGCTATTATTTTTCCTTTGTTTTTCTTGTATTTTCTTTTATTGTATTACATTATTTTATGTCCCATCATCAATATCTAAGTGTAGTTCTAGGCATCCTAGCTGTCCGGACAACACTAGTCACAGGAACAGTAGAACGCACTAACGAACATAGGGGTGTTACATTCACAGGGCCAGACATAGGGCCAGAGAGGCCAGTCTGGGGTATCTGTGGCTAGTTCCCCAAGCACAGTAGCAAGGGGACCAACCCTAATGCCAGAATGTACACATTGTCATAGGAGACACAGAGGGGAATGTCAACTGTTGACTAGGGGATGTTTCCGTTGTGGAGCTACATATCATTATCTATGAGATTGCCCAAAGAGGAGTGTTCCCACTACTCCACCACAGACAGAGAGATCTGCCCCAGCAGCCCAGCTGGCTAGAATGTCACACCTTACCCCTCTGTAAGGCATAACATGATCCCGTAGAATACCTAATGAACTACCGCACTTCACCTACCGATAACTCATTAAGTACCCTACAAGGGATTTTAAAACAATTTTCTTACTTTTGGTAAGTGGTGAGCACTTTCTAATAGGTATTTAAAACATTTCATTAAAATTAAAACTAGTTAATATTTTTTTGGTCCATTTTATTTCTCCGCAAATTTTATAAAAATTTTGCCAGAGTTCCGTCTGTATTTTGAGAAAACAGTTCTTCAAATACCTGAAAAAAAAAAAAAAAAAAAACACTTCCAAAACTTTTCTCAACCACTACTTCAATTTCATAATCAATCTCAACAATTTCTCAAATCTCAAAATTCAACAGTCCACATTTCTCAATTTATAAAATTCAATAATCCTCAAAATACTAGCAATTCATCTCATTCAAATTAAATAAAATAGGTCCACTCATATTTCATTAGAGAGAAAACAATATATATATACATCACTACAAAATTTACATCAAAGGAAGATAAAACTAAATTTTTATTACAAACTTCATACAAACTTTGTACAAGCTCCTCAAGACTAATTTACATGTCCATACATTTATGTGCAATACATACATCAAAATAAATATTTACAGGCAGGGTATAGATTATACCCGATAACTTCAAGCTGATAGATCCTTAATCCTCAGCAGCTCAGTCTGCTGCTCCTCTAGTCTCTATATCTGCGACAACAATAAAAGCTATCGCTGAGTACTAAGACTCAGTGGTGCACAACATACTAAAATAATCTTTATGCAGAACTTAAATCACATTTATTCAAAAATTTGACTGAACATGAGAATTAAATACAAATCATGCATTATGAGATTTTAATCCCAAACAATTTCATTTTGAAGTATCAAATCACGTTTCATAAAACCCACAGTTAGGTCATGCCATTCGAAACAAATAGAATCTTAATAGCCAGAGGCTAAAGAGAAATCACATCACAAGGCTAGCTAGCTCAAATATATGGATATCCATTCACATCCTCTTCTACTGACACACCTCAACACTTTTCCAGAGAAGGAATCAAAATTCGAAACTAATTACCTCCACTAGTCATGCTAGTGAGGTGTTCAAATATATGGTCATGACACTATGGTTTCAAAACTTAACTTAACAATTTGCTAAACATTGTCATTTCAAATATACACAATAACGTTCACAATTTAAATCAAAACATCATAAATAAGGTCACAATAAACTTTCAACAATTCAAAGCAAAAGTAAAATGCATATTTCATTCACTTTATCAATGAATTTTTAAAACATAGTGATGTTGTGCACAAACCTCAAGCAAGTCGCCTCTTGGCCTTGACTCGGTTCCTCGGGTTCTTTCCCAGTATTCTTTTCAACTGAAACACACAATTTTACAGTGTCTCAATACCATAACTTAGCATAAATCTAAAAATAAATTTAACTTCACTTTTACCTAGCTCTAACGTGCTAAACTCGACGTTCTTGAAGTTTTGTGTTTTGGGTTACTATTCACTATACTATTCAAGTCAAATTGTTGACTTTCTAAGGCTTAATAGGTATGGGAATTCCAACTTCACCCCCATACCACATTTTGGTCACTAAACTTGTTGGTTTTGGTCATTTTCTCAAAACTTAGGTCTTTTAGGCAAAATTGCCAAATTTTCAGTTTTGGTGTTCCTAGTTACACTGTTCCATTGGTCATTTTTCCGTTGGGATTTGTCAAAACTTTCTTCATAGAAAATGTTTCCTATTGTCTTAAGTTTATTTTCCTTTTTGAATCACTCCAATTGGAGTTTTTTAGCTCAAGTTATGTCCAAAATACAGTTACTGTTCATGCTGCAGATTTTGGTTCTGGTAGATTTATTGATCCAACTTCGTTTAGCAATTTGATCAAGCTAAGTCCATAATTTGGTCTAATTTTCTTCATATGAAATGTTCTACTATGTCTTAGGTTTCCATCAGTTCAAGAATCTCTTAAATCATAGTTTTCTAGAGAGAGTTATAGCCATTGAAACTTTACTATTCATATGGTAAATCTGCAGTCCTGCAGATTCAGTGATCCAACTTTTCTCAGTAATTTGATTAGGTTAATACCATAATTTGGGTTGGTGTTCTTCATGAAAGTTTTAGGTCTATATCCCATCTAACCACTAGTAAAATTTCAGGTCATTTAGACCTGCCTAGCTCGAGTTATAGCCAAATGAACAAACACTGTTCATTTAGTCAGTTGTGCAGAGGCAAACTGTGATTTTTCAACTTTGGTCAATTTGTTCACTAGGTTTTGGTCACTTTTTGGGCATGCTTCCTAAATGAAAATTGTGTCATTTAGTGCTTATTTTCATTCCCAATTAGTCTCATATCAATTGGACTTGTAAAATTTCATTTTCGGTCCCTCAAAGTTGATTTGGTCATGCTGCAGCAGCATGACCACACTTCCTCCAAATTTGACTTTAATTCCAACACTTCTAACACACTTAATTAGGTCACAAATGACCATTTTTCACTTCACATTAGGTCCAAGACACCATTTACCACTTCCTCACATTTTTGGTCTGTAAACCCTAATGTCCAAAACCCTAAGTTGCCAATTTCTTGCATTTAGCTACTTTCAAACTCTTTAATCATAACCACTCACTAATTCAAGATTAATATACCCATTCAAGTAAATCAAACCATGCAAATCACCCTCCCCCTCATGCTAGCCAAAATTTTAGTTTAGTCCCTCAACAAATTTTTCTTTTCATTTTAAGTTTATTTCTATGTTCTTGATGCTATACATACACTAATTAAACTAAAAATTTGAAGTTTGCATTACTAACCTTAGGTGAAGTCTTTGATCTTCACTTCCTCTAAATTTTCTTCAATTCTTTGATGACAAATCTTCCTCTCAAGCGACTAGAACAAGTTTTTGTGAAGCAATTATGGGAGGATTTAAGGTTTAATGGTGATTTCAAAGCTTGAAGCAAGCTTTAATGGAGGTTTAACTATGGTGAGGGAGAGAGAAATAGTGAGGCGGCAATGGGAGAAAGGAAGAAGACTTTTAGTTGATTTTTTTTTTCTTTTCTTTTCTTTTCTTTTTATCTTATGGAAGACCATAAATTCCAATTAAATAAATACATTAATTATTATTTTTATGGCATCATGCATGATGTCATCACCTTTTTACTTTTTCATTTTCTTTTCTTTTTTTTTTATTAGTTCTTTCATTTCATTCTCGATTCTGAAATTTTCTTTTCTCCAATTTTATTTGACAGTTAGGTCAGAAGTCAGCTCTCGGGGTCAATTAACCAAATTGCCCCTCGCCGGTTCAACCCGATTTACAACTAATTCAATATTTCTTCCGACTCTCTGACCTAATTATTTGACTGGCTTAACCATTCTTTTTCGTGATTTTCTCTTTTCCACTGTGTTCATAATGGTCCTAAGGACCGCAGCGTCACCTTTTACGTTTGAAATTTGAGTTTAAAATGACTTCGCAGTCCTTCCCGAGAAGGTCACCCATCGCTGTGACTCTCGGCTCGTTTAACTTCTTATGTTCTGTTTTTCTTATTTATACTTAACTAATTGGACATTACTAATTATTTGCGTTTATGGCTTATCTAGTTATCTTAAGTGTGGTTCTAATCTCCTTAATTGTCCGAACCGACACCAGTCACTGGAACAGTGAAATATACTAGGCTATACAAATAGGGGTGTTATAATTCTCCCCCCCCCCCCCTTTGTAACACCCTCCCTGTAGCAACTCCATACATTCTACTGTTCCGGTGACCAGTGTCGGACCGGACAGCTAGAACGTTTGGAAAAATATTTAAACTAAAGTGAGAAACCATAATTAACTCAAATATTAATAAGAAAAATTTAGTAAAAATTTTAGAAATAAAATACAACCAAGTTAAATGAGCCAGTGCCCAAGCGATGGATAACCTAGTTAGAAGTTGCGGTTCTCATAACTAGGAGCCCTAGACCCGGAGAAAAAATTTATAAAATAATTTTTGGGACTCCAGAGAAGGGTCATTGAGGTTCCTATGGCATTAGAATGCCAAGAAAATATTTATAAAAATTTTTCAATCGATACAGACAATTTTGACCCGTTAAGCCAAACGGAGGGCATTTTGGTCATTTCGCCTTCAGAGGTGATTTTTGGCCGACTTGTCCAGTTAAGTAAATAATTATTATGACATAAAATATGAATAAATATTGCTAAAAATTGAATTGAAAATGAGTAGCAAAGAAAAGAAAAAAAAATGAATTAAAATTACAATTTTGACCTCATGCTTATGTCACTAAGCACTCTCACCCAATCACATTGTGACACATGTCCATAAACCAATTAAAATGAGTCAAATGGGCAGAAAATTGAAAGGAAAAACTGAATTCTTCTTCTTCAATTCCCGTAAACCATAGCCAAGAAGCTTTCTCTCCATTTTTTTTTTCTTTTAAAGGTTGATTTTCCTAAGCTTCCTCACCTCAAAACCATATCCTTCCTTCACTAAAAATTATACCCACACCAAGGAGAAGTGTTTGGCAGCCAAGAAAGAGTAAGAAAGTAAAGAAAAATTGAAGTCTTGTTTAGCTTGGATTTAAGCTACAAGAGGTTAGTGCATATTTTCATATCTCTCACTCTTTATTCCATGTTAGAGGCTTAAATTGAGTAAGAAATTATAAGGAATTGAAATAAAATATATGTGTATGAACACCAAGAAATTTGGCAGCCATGGGAGGAGTTTGGAAATTATTGATTTGTTTGAGCTAAATAGCTTAGAAATGGTTGTTGATAAGGATATTTGAGCTAGATGTTGATTTGGGTATGTTAGATAAAGTGATGGATTGTTAGGGTTAGGGTTTTGAGATTTAATTGAGGATTTAATGCTTAGATGTTTAAATTAAATTCTAATGGTCAATTAGTGACCATTTGATGAATTTTGACCTTAAATTGGAGGCTGTTGTGATATTGGAATTGAAATAGTATGCTTCCCATGGCTGACCTGCAGGTTTGGCTGTAAGTCCAGCCTGTTTGGACAACCATAACTTGGGCTGTGTAGGTTCAATTGGTGTTTGGCCAATTGGACATGAAACTAGACACATAATGTCACAATTTTGGTGAAGAAACCATGCCCAAAAGACCAAAGCAAGTGGACAAAAAACTTGCCCCAATCCGGATGTCTTGCCACCAGATTCTGCAGAATGACCAAATGAACAGTGATTGTTCATTTGGCCATAACTCATTGTAGAATGGCCCAATTGACCTGAAATTTTTACAGCAACAAGTTACGATATAGACCAACAACTTTCATGAAGAAACCTACCCCAAATTATGACCAGAACTTATTCAACAAAGCAGTTGCAGTTACTATTCACTGCACTGTAGATATGGTCAGTTCTGAAATTTTTCAATCCGGCCAGTTGTGGTTTTTGGACCATAACTTGAGATACAAAACTCCAAATGGAGTGATTCAAAAAAATATATTCAACTAGACAAAATAAGGAACAACTTTCATGTTTATCATTTTCTCAAATTCCCACTGCAACAGTAACTAATGGAACAGTAAAGTTAGGGTATAAAAACTGAAAATTCTGCTCCATTAGTGTTAAGCTTAGAAATTGTATTGGTGATTAATGCCAACAAGTTTTGAATGCAAAATGTGGTATGTTGGGAGTGTTAAAACCAATGTACCTATTTTCTATGCAAAAGTCAACATTTTTGTTGACTAATGAAGTGAATAGTAACACCAAAGCTTGAAATTCAAAAATTACAAAATTCAAAAGTATCAAATGCCCTAGTATACCTAACAAGATTGGTTTGGATAGTTTGGCATGCCAATAGGGTTCAGTTAGCGATCGCATGGCATTATGCCATTCTGTGATTTCATGGCTTTTAGCCATTCTGACATTGTGTTGATATTTGGCCTTGTGCCTATTGTCATTACAGCTTATTAGCTGTTCTGTTGCACACCGGGAGATGCATATGTGACCGATGGTGTGACGGCCTGAGGTACTAGATACCCAGTGCCAGTTTACCCGTTTATCCAGTCCAGTCGTCCAGTATAGGTTACTTGGGCAACCAAAAGAATGAAAGTGGATAAATTTAACGAAATAATGAATATAACAAGTACAAAATAAGTAAGATTACAAATACTCAGCGAAAATTTATTTGAAATGAAACATCAATACATTCACTGCATATTTACATTCTATTATTTATTTTTATTTTATTATTGGCACCACTAAGTATTATTGCTTAGCGCGTTGCTTTTGCCACGCGTAGGTTCAGGAGATACTGACCGAGAGCCCAGTAGACCACAGACTGGGTGAGACCTCCTGCAGCTCTGCATAGTGTCCGTGTCACCTCACCATCTTCAGTGCATTGGTAGGACACTAGGTTTCATTTTGGTATTTTGTAACTAACTTTTATTTTCTTTTGTGTAAAGGAAACTTATGTAATGCATTTTGATGTTCATGTAAATAATGAAAATTGTGGTTGTGAATAAAAAAAATTTGAGTATTTATTTATTGCTTATATATGAGTACCATGAGAAATGAATGATTGAGAAATGGAAATGTTGTTGAAAAACATATTGAGATTTTGATATTGGAGTTTGAGAATGATTGAATATGATTATTGGAAGTGTTTTTCACAGGTTCCGAAGAACTGTTTTCTCCATTTTTAGCCGGTACTCTGCCGGATTTTCTATAAAATTTTCGGAACCTCAAAATAAATTATAATTTCAATAAATGACTTAAATTAATTATATTTCATAAATTATATTCAAAACTATGATAAAAATAAATTAAGGAAGAATAAAAATGATTGAGATAAAGTAGAGTGTTCCGGTATACGGTGTGACATATCTTACTCGGATATACTGTAGACGGGTAAGAGGTGTCACACCCTTAAATAAATTTCGTCTCGAAATTTTACCTGGTATCAATCTCTGAACAGCTGTGGGTGCTGTCTCCTCATGTCCTCCTCTCGTTCCCAAGTAGCCTCCTGGCCCGAATGATGGCTCCACAGCACTTTTATCTGCTTGTTCCGTAGCTGCTTCACCTTATAAGCCAAAATCACTATGGGTTCTTCCTCATATGTGAGGTCTGGATTCACTTCAATTTCTTCCACTGGTAGTACATGAGATGGGTCTGATCGATACCTCCTCAACATAGACACATGGAAGACATTATGTATCTTCTCCAACTCTGGAGGTAGTGCCAACAGATATGCCAAAGGACCCACTCTTTCCGAAACCTCATATGGCCCAATGAAACGAGGACTCAGTTTCCCCTTTCTACCGAATCTCATAATTCTCTTCCAAGGAGAAACCTTGAGGAAACTTTCTCACCCACTGCATCCTCAATATCCCTTCTCTTCATATCAATGTAGGACTTCTGATGGTCTGATGTAGTCTTAAGTCGATCTCTAATCACCCTGATTTTCTCCTCAGTTTGTTGAATAATTTCGGGTCCAATCATTTTTCTTTCACCCACGTCATTCCAACACAACGGGGTTCTACATTTTCTGCCATACAAAGCTTCATATGGAGGCATCCCAATGCTTGATTAATAGCTGTTGTTGTAAGCAAACTCAATCAAAGGCAAGTGTATATTCCAACTGCCCTCAAACTCAATAACACAAGCCCGTAGCATGTCCTCCAAGATCTGAATTAACCTCTCAGACTGGCCATCTGTCTGTGGGTGGAATGCAGTACTGAAGTTCAATCTAGTTCCTAGGGCTCTCTGAAGACTACCCCAGAATCTAGAAGTGAACCTAGGATCTTTGTCTGATACGATGGATACTGGCACTCCATGCAATCTCACAATCTCATCAATGTACAACTTGGCCAATCTTTCTAAACTGTAGTCCATCTGAACTGGCAGAAAATGAGCAGACTTGGTCAGTCTGTCAACAATGACCCATACTGCATCATGACTCTTTTGTGTCCTCGGAAGTCCCATCACAAAATCCTTTGTTATTCTCTGCCATTTCCACTCTGGGACTGGTAGTGGATGTAACAACCCAGCGGGTACTTTATGCTCTGCCTTCACTTGCTGACAAGTTAGGCATTTGGAAACAAACGCTACACCTCTTTTCATACCCATCCACCAGTAATGCTCCTTTAGCCCTCTATACATTTTTGTGCCACCAGGGTGCATGGCAAAAGGAAACTCATGTGCTTCCTTCAAAATGATCTGCCTCAAATTAACATCATTAGGAATACACATTCTGCCCTGGTGTAGCAATAGACCATCATCTCTGATTGAGAATTCTGGTTTCTTGCCCTGTCGGACTTCTTCCAATAGCTTTTGATACTTCTGATCTTTCTGTGCAGTCATTCTAATATCGTTTTCTCAATTTTTCACTTTTCTTTGTACTAATTAATTAATTTTTCTTTGATATTTCTAATGATATTTATACTTCAATAGGTCTTAAAAATATTTTTCAGGGTTCCCCGTGGTCCAGGGCTAGTCAACGGTCCACACCGCGACTTTTTGGTGCGGTCACCCATCGCTAGGGTTCTCGGCTCGTTTAACTTGGTTACATTTCATTGCTATTATTTTTCCTTTGTTTTTCTTGTATTTTCTTTTCTTGTATTACATTATTTTATGTCTCATCATCAATATCTAAGTGTAGTTCTAGGCATCCTAGCTGTTCGGACAACACTGCTCACAGGAACAGTAGAACGCACTACCGAACATAGGGGTGTTACAATTCTCCCCCCCTTAAAATAAATTTCGTTCGCGAAATTTTACCTAATAGCCATCTTACAATAGTCATACGTTATTTTCTCCTTTCTATATGATCATATAATCTTCTTTCCTTTGAATTTGTATAAGACTTTTAACAATCTAATACAACATTTAATTTGTTTGTATAACACCAATCTTCTCTTACTATTGTGCTGTCTAATATTTCGATTCATGTTCCTTCTTGAATGACCCTTGAGGTCATGTTAGAATGATTTATCTAGTCATTGGTCCTTTAACCATTCTAGTCAATAATCTTCCTGACATTCGTAACATTTCTTTGTTATATCTGAACCAACTGTTCAAATTTCTACTTCCATAACTCTTTTTATCTATTAATATTCTATAGCTTACTTCCTTTTGTACTAAACTATAACCTTTCGATTTTCTAACTTTTGAGCTTTAAATCCCTAAGTAGGATATTTAAACTTATTTCTAACAATTGAATTCTGTCCTGGTATAATTATACCAAAACAGATGCCGTTGGCAACTATTCTCATTTTGGTGTACTATCGAGTAGTACGTAGCTCTACACAATGATCTCAAGTCAGTACTGTAATCTGCAGCTTACAGTATAAACATCAAGAACATTGCATGGTTACTACGATACATCCCAATAGATCAAATTTTTTGATATTTTATCCTTTCCGAATTTACTGATATTCGAATCTTATTCTGATTACAATATCCATTAACAATTACTAGCAGTAACATCCTTGCCCTCATCTAGAGTAATTCTATTACTGTAACTTACTTTTACGTCCTCTTGCCTTACATTAAGTAGGCTTACCGTTTAGCTTTATAATTTATGGTGTGTTAGAAAATACTTGTCACCGATAAACTCTTTCAAAACTAATTTCACTTATTATCACAATCCTTATCTTAAAGGACTAATCACTAATGCATCAAAATTTATTCCCCTGTAAAGGAATAACAACAGAACATATAATTCTAACACTAACATAAAAGTATGCAGATTCCAAGTCAAACAATACATAAACGAAGAGTGCCATCCTTCTTCTTAACAAACAATACTGGCGCTCCCCATGGTGACACACTAAGGCGGATGAAGCCCTTTTCAAGTAGTTCTTGCAAAGGTATCTTCAACTCCTTCAACTCTGCTGGTGCCATTCTATATGGTTTTATGGAGATTGGATCCACACCAGGCATAACATTAATTTCAAACTGCACCTCTCTTTCCGGAGGTAATCTTGGCAATTCATCAGGAAACACATCTGGAAAGTCATATACTGTAGGGATGTCCCTCAATGCTGTACTCCCCTCTTGGGTGTCTACCACATGTGCCAAGTATGCTTCACACCCCTTTCTGATCATTTTTCTAGCTAGTGCAGCCGAAATGACGTTTGATGATAATAGCTACCTCTCCCCATGTATTACCACATCACTACACTGAGGGAGACCAAAAGTTACTGTCTTCAATCTACAGTCAATCATGGCATAATGCCTGGCTAACCAATCCATGCCCAAGATGATATCATAATCTCTGAAGGGCATTTCAATGAGATCAGATAGAAAAGTGTGTCCTTGAATCACCAAAGAACAATCCCTATACATTCTATTAACCCTGACCTCTTGTCCTAACGGACTGGTTATTAGCACCTCAAAGTTCTTTTTTTTTTTTTTTTTGTATATGGAACAGCAATGCAATCAATGATGCTAGCACTCACATAAGAATGGGTAGAACCTGGATCAAATTACACAAACACATCTTGATTAAAAGTTGAGAAGGTACCAGCCACAACATCAGATGTCTCGACTTCTTCTCTCTGTCTCATTGCGTAGACTCTAACTAGAGCACTGTCTTGCTCTGATTATTTCACTGTGCCTTGGCTGCCTGCTGGGTTACCTCTACCCCTGCCTCTACCTCTGCTGGGTGGTTGTGAACCTCTAGTGACAGGGCTCTGAACTAACCCTTCAGCAGTAGTAGGAGGTGGTCTAACTCTACAGGCACTGTTGCAGTCCTTGGCAAAGTGTCCTCTGCCTCCATAGTTATAACAGGCTCCTATGGCCTTGTAGCATACCCCACCATGATTTTTACCACAAGTTTCACATTGGCAGGGAGGGTAGGAACTTCTAGTTGTTCGACGACTGGACCTTGGTGGTCTTTGCCTTTATGATCCACCTCTGTTATATCCCTGAGCTCGGGGCTCCTTAAATTCTTTTCTCTTTTTCAAATTACTGCTTGAGCGCTGACCCATAGGTTTCTCCCTCTTCTCTATTTCATGTTGCCCTTGTGGGGGTTGGGTCTGTACTTGGGCTTGGGCTGACAGATTATCAGCCATTTATTGAAAGAAAGTGGCCATTTACTAGGCCATTTGTGCAGTAATTTATACCGACAAAACTGGTACAGTCGGGCCTTTGACACTTTATGGAGCTCGGGCCTCAACTTGTACCTCAACCTCCATCGATTGATCGACTGAACGATTACCCTCTTCCATAGTCAATTCGAGGATCTTAGACCTCCTGAACAATTAACACAAGGACATTTCCTCCCGTTAGTGCATATTTATAATGTAATGTACTGTATATATCAAACAATGACATTGAGCAGTTGTACTATGAAGAAAGAATATTCAAATTATAGGTGAAAACAAAATTTAAAAACTTTACGCTGATACCACTTAAACATGTCACACCCTACCCCTCTGTAAGGCATGACATGATCCCGTAGTATACCTAATGAATTACCAACTTCGTCTACTGATAACCCATTAAATACACTATAAGGGATTTTAAAACTTTTCTCACTTCTTTTTACAGTGGTGAGCACTATTTACAGGTGTTAAAAAAAAATATTTTGAACTAAAGTGAAATAGCTAACACATTTGAAGAAAGAATAATTTTTGTAAAAATTTTGGCAGTGTGCCATTTGTATTTTGAATAAAGCAGTTCTTCAAAAACCTGTAAAAAGCAATTCAAATATATTTCTCAATCTCAAACTCCAACATTTAATCAACACAATATGTTTCTCAACTCAAAACCATAATAATTTTTCAATATTTCCAAAGGCTGAGATAAAAGAAATATAGTACAAATTTTACAAGCCCAAAATAATTTACAATTTATTTTACAACTTCAATATACAATTTTAATTTACAACTGCTCAAAACCAAGAACACTATATACATACAGTGATCATACATTATAATACAAAATGCAAAATATGGTATACTCAATATACCCGATGATCTCTCACTGAAGCACTAGCAGCCTAGTCTGCTGCCTTGTCAATCTGTCTACCTGCGACAGAAAGCTATCGCTGAGTAAAATTTACTCAGTGGTGCACAATAACAATTTGAAATGCGATATATAAATCTTTTATTGACAATTCACAAATCAAATGATTCACAATTCCATTTCACAATTTACAAAGTTCATATAACACAAATTTGATCAAATAACTGAGTAACACAGTTTTGCCAATCAATAACACAATTTGATCAAATAACTGAACCATACAGTTTTACCAATCAATAACACAGTTTGATGAAATAATTGAATAACACAGTTTTACCCATCAATAACACAATTTGATCAAATAACTGAAGAATACAGTGTTGCCAATCGATAACACAATTTAGGCCATGACACAATTTTTTCACACATGCCGTGTTGTACACCACGACAAGACACACTCACCCCAATAATCGAAATCAATGAGGGAGAAAGCTAGCTAAATAATGAGTACTCATCCACACTCACCTCAGACTAACAAGTCAAAGAGGGAGGAATATAGTATACTTATCAGAGCACTTGCAGGCGCTACGTATCGCCATCCCTGCAAGCTCCTGGGTTCATGCGTGAGAGTTCCCAGGAATCGTAGGCGTTACGTATCGCCGTCCCTACTTTGCTCCGATACCACTAAACACAATTTATCTCAAAATTTCCATTTACAAAGTAGGCAACACAATAATTTCTAAATAATATTCCCAAAGCCAAAACAATAAAAAATTATTCATAACTCATTTCTCCAAATAAATTTGCTAGCAAAAACAGTGAATATAAAAGTATTGTGCACGGACGCAATTTAAAACTATAATGTTCAATTAAATTTTTAAGAAGAAAATGAGGAGTCAAAATTATTGTGCACAAACACAATTTAAAACAATAACATATAAATAATCATAATTTATTTCAATTGAAAAATTCAAAAAAAATAACTATTGTGCACAAACACAATTTAAAACAACAACATACAAATAATCATAATTTATTTCAATTGAAAAATTCAAAAGAAATAACTATTGTGCACAAACCTCTGATAACTGTCTCTTGGCTCTGACTCAGTTTTTCCTTCTCTTTCCCTGAGTCTTTGCTAACTGAAACACACAATTTGAAGTGTTTCAGTACTCATTTAAACTGTCTCTAAGAATAAGGTTCAATAATTAATTTATTGAATTCTATTATTTCCTTAGTCAACCTAAGATGTCGACCCTCGATGCAGTCTAGGTGAATTAGGTTTCAATGTTACCAATATGTCACATTTTATAGCCTTTTAGTGTTAGTATATGTTACCCAATTCATTTCCATGTATAGTGCACTTTAGTGCAATTTGTCGGATTCTGGTATACAAATTTGACCTAACCGGATGACCTAGTTCCCTTGGTTTTTCGAGTTTCGGTCAAAACTACAAACTTGTAGATCTATGTCTTATTGCATGCGGGGCAAAATTTTAGGTCATTCTGAGTTTACTAGACCAAGTTATGGTCATTTTACTATTGCTGGTCAAAGTGCATCAAAATTGATCACTTTAGGTCATTTTAGGTTCGGCCAGTTTTTGGACTCGAATTGTGCAAGCTATTTGACTTGCTTATGGTCATTTCTGGGCTTTGGTGTCTTCATAAAACTTGTAGATATATGTCTCAACTATTCATGGTAAAATTTCAGGTCAATTGGACCTGTTTTGGGTGAGTTATGGCCAAAACACTAACTACTGCCCAAATGGTCAATTTTCAGGCCTTAAATGTACTAATCCGGATTTGGTCATTTGTCAAGTTACCTTGCAAGCAGAATTTTGATAAGCTTCCTTCATGAAAGTTGGCATTTTTTGTGCCTAGTTTCACCTCCAATTGGTCTCATACCAATTGGAGCCACACACTTAAGGTTCTAGGCCAAAACACACACTGCCCTATTGCACATTGTCCATCACTCATCAAAGGATGCATTTAACACTTACCAATTTACACATTCATGCCATTTCTGTTTTGTACCATAACCTAAACACATTTCACAACACATTTTTGGTCACTTTGGCAGCTTATAACCACACTCAATATGCACCTTATAGTATAGAATTTACCAAGTCCAAGTTACACACAATTTAACTACATAACAAGCTCATTTACATGTCCAAACTCAAACCCTCATACACATACACAAGCTGCCATAACAAATACTATAATTCAACAATAATATTTCACAAACCAAACCATGAAATAACATTTTTTTGGTTCTCAATTCAAGCTGCCGATTTGTACCTCACTTTGAACAAAGTTCCAAGCTTTCAAATTCAAGTATACATTCACATATACTTAGTATACATCACCCAATTTATTCCTACACATATAAACACTTAATCAACCCTTTAATCTACCATTTACAAGTAAGAATAAACTGCCCTTAAGGAGTTTCCATGGCTGCCAAAAATACACATCTCCCTTAATACATCATTCTCCAAAAATCTCTCCACAATTCAAGTACCCATAACGTCCTCACAAACTTTAATGAAGCAAGCATCAAAAATACCTACTTAGCACTTTGGAAACTCTTCAAAACTTCACCAAAACTTGATCTTCTTGCTGCCTATCTACTGCCCAAGGTGTATGGACAACTTTTAGTGAAGGAAAGTGCAAGGAAGGAGGCTTGGATCAAGCTTGCATGAAGCTTGTAAACAATGCATCCATGGAGGTTTTCACTCTTCCATTTTTGGCTGGCTGTCTTAAAGGTGAAAGAAGATGAAGTTATTTCAGCCAAATGAAGGTTAATGGTCCACTTAAGGGAGTTAGTGGACCACTAAGTGAAGTTTAATGTTTATTTAATCTTAAATTCCCACATTTAACCCCTTACTTTTGCTATTTAATTAATGTACCACCAATTTAATTTTTCATGACATTTTCCAAGTGTAATATCATGTATTTTTAATGGACATTTAAGTCAAAAGACAACTCGGGGTGTCAAATGACCATAATGCCCCTGTTCGGGTTGCATTCCCGATTTTTCAGTAACACCGAGTTTTATCGTTTTCTCAATTTCTCACTTTTTTTTGTACTAATTAATTAATTTTTCATTGCTATTTCTAATGATATTTATACTTCAATAGGTCTTAAAAATATTTTTCAGGGTTCCCCGCAGTCCAGGGCCAGTCATCGGTCCACGCCGCGACTTTCCGGTGCGGTCACCCATCGCTAGGGTTCTCAGCTCATTTATCTTGGTTACATTTCATTGCTATTATTTTTCCTTTGTTTTTCTTGTATTTTCTTTTCTTGTATTACATTATTTTATGTCTCATCATCAATATCTAAGTGTAGTTCTAGGCATCCTAGCTATCCGGACAACACTGGTCACAGGAACAGTAGAACGCACTAACGAACATAGGGGTATTACATTCACAGGGCCAGACATAGGGCCAGAGAGGCCAGTCTGGGGTATCTGTGGCTAGTTCCCCAAGCACAGTAGCAAGGGGACCAACCCTAATGCCAGAATGTACACATTGTCATAGGAGACACAGAGGGGAATGTCAACTGTTGACTGGGGGATGTTTCCGTTGTGGAGCTACAAATCATTATCTATGAGATTGCCCAAAGAGGAGTGTTCCCACTACTCCACCACAGACAGAGAGATCTGCCCCAGCAGCCCAGCTGGCTAGAATGTCACACCTTACCCCTCTGTAAGGCATAACATGATCCCTAGAATACCTAATGAACAACCGCACTTCACCTACCGATAACTCATTAAGTACCCTACAAGGGATTTTAAAACAATTTTCTTACTTTTGGTAAGTGGTGAGCACTTTCTAATAGGTATTTAAAACATTTCATTAAAATTAAAACTAGTTAATATTTTTTTGGTCCATTTTATTTCTCCGCAAATTTTATAAAAATTTTGCCAGAGTTCCGTCTGTATTTTGAGAAAATAGTTCTTCAAATACCTAAAAAAAAAAAAAAAGCACTTCCAAAAATTTTCTCAACCACTACTTCAATTTCATAATCAATCTCAACAATTTCTCAAATCTCAAAATTCAACATTCCACATTTCTCAATTTATAAAATTCAATAATCCTCAAAATACTAGCAATTCATCTCATTCAAATTAAATAAAATAGTTCCACTCATATTTCATTAGAGACAAAACAATTTATATATACATTATTACAAAATTTACATCAAAGGAAGTTCAAACTAAATTTTTATTACAAACTTCATACAAACTTTGTACAAGCTGCTCAAGACCGATTTACATGTCTACACATTTATGTGCAATACATACATCAAAATAAATATTTACAGGCAGGGTATAGATTATACCCGATAACTTCAAGCTGATAGATCCTTAATCCTCAGCAGCTCAGTCTGCTGCTCCTCTAGTCTCTATATCTTCGACAGCAATAAAAGCTATCGCTGAGTACTAGGACTCAGTGGTGCACAACATACTAAAATAATCTTTATGCAGAACTTAAATCACATTTATTCAAAAATTTGACTGAACATGAGAATTAAATACAAATCATGCATTATGAGATTTTATTCCCAAACAATTTCGTTTTGAAGTATCAAATCACATTTCATAAAACCCACAGTTAGGTCATGCCATTCGAAACAAATAGAATCTCAATAGCCAGAGGCTAAAGAGAAATCACATCACAAGGCTAGCTAGCTCAAATATATGGATATCCATTCACATCCTCTTCTACTGACACACCTCAACACTTCTCCAGAGAGGGAATCAAAATTCGAAACTAATTACCCCCACTATTCATGCTAGTGAGGTGTTCAAATATATGGTCATGACACTGTGGTTTCAAAACTTATCTTAACAATTTGCTAAACATTGTCATTTCAAATATACACAATAACTTTCACAATTTAAATCAAAACATCATAAATAAGGTCACAATAAACTTTCAACAATTCAAAGCAAAAGTAAAATCCATATTTCATTCACTTTATCAATGAATTTTTAAAGCATAGTGATGTTGTGCACAAACCTCAAGCGAGTAGCCTCTTGGCCTTAACTCGGTTCCTCGGGTTCTTTCCCGGTATTCTTTTCAACTGAAACACACAATTTTATAGTGTTTCAGTACCATAACTTAGCATAAATCCAAAAATAAATTTAAATTCACTTTTACCTAGCTTTAACGTGCTAAACTCAACGTTCTTGAAGTTTTGTGTTTCGGGGTTACTATTCACTATACTATTCAAGTCAAATTGTTAACTTTCTAAGGCTTAATAGGTTTGGGAATTCCAACTTCACCCACATACCACATTTTGGTCACTAAACTTGTTGGTTTTGGTCATTTTCTCAAA
Organism: Hevea brasiliensis; assembly: GCF_030052815.1. Classification (NCBI taxonomy): domain Eukaryota; kingdom Viridiplantae; phylum Streptophyta; class Magnoliopsida; order Malpighiales; family Euphorbiaceae; genus Hevea; species Hevea brasiliensis. Next base: position 70,884,611 of record NC_079494.1, read on the forward strand.
ACTTAGATCTTTTAGGCAAAATTGCCAAATTTTTAGTTTTGGTGTCCCTAGTTGCACTGTTCTATTAGTCATCTTTCCGTTGGAATTTGTCAAAAATTTCTTCATAGAAAATGTTCTCTATTGTCTTAAGTTTATTTTCCTTTTTGAATCACTCCAATTGGAGTTTTGTAGCTCAAGCAATGTCCAAAATACGGTTACTGTTTATGCTGCAGATTTTGGTTCTGGCAGATTTATTGATCCAAATTCGTTCAGCAATTTGATTAAGTTAAGTCCATAATTTGGTCTAATTTTCTGCATATGAAATGTTCTACTATGTCTTAGGTTTCCATCGGTTTAAGAATTGCTTAAATCAGAGTTTCCTAGAGAGAGTTATAGCCATTGAAACTTTACTGTTCATATGGTAAATCTGCAGTCCTACAGATTCAATGATCCAAATTTTCTCAGTAATTTGATTGGGTTAATGGCATAATTTGGGTTGGTGTTCTCCATGAAAGTTTTAGGTCTATATCCCATCTAACCACTGGTATAATTTCAGATCATTTAAAGTTGCCTAGCTCGAGTTATAGCCAAATGAACAAACACTGTTCATTTGGTCAGTTGTGTAGAGGCAGACTGTGATTTTTCAAATTTGGTCAATTTGTTCACTAGGTTTTGGTCACTTTTTGGGCATGCTTCCTAGATGAAAATTGTGTCATTTAGTGCCTATTTTCATTCCCAATTGGTCCCATACCAATTGGACTTGTAAAATTTCATTTTTGGTCCCTCAAAGTTGATTTGGTCATGCTGCAGCAGCATGACCACACTCCCTCCGAATTTGACTTTAATTCCAACACTTCTAACACACTTAATTAGGTCACAAATGACCATTTTTCACTTCACATTAGGTCAAAGACACCATTTACCACTTCCTCATATTTTTGGTCTCTAAACCCTAATGTCCAAAACCCTAAGTTGCCAATTTCTTGCATTTAGCTACTTTCAAACTCTTTAATCATAACCACTCACTAATTCAAGGTTCATATACCCATTCAAGTAAATCAAACCATGCAAATCACCCTCCCCCTCATGTTGGCCGAAATTTCAGTTTTTTCCCTCAACAAATTTTTCTTTTTATTTTAAGTTTATTTCTATGTTCTTGATGCTATACATACACTAATTAAACTAAAATTTTGAAGTTTGCATTACTAACCTTAGGTGAAGTCTTTGATCTTCAGTTCCTCTAAATTTTCTTCAATTCTTTGATGACAAATCTTCCTCTCAAGTGACTAGAACAAGTTTTGGTGAAGCAATTATGGGAGGATTTGAGGTTTAATGGTGATTTCAAAGCTTGAAGCAAGCTTTAATGGAGGTTTAACTATGGTGAGGGAGAGAGAAAGAGTGAGGCGGCAATGGCAGAAAGGAAAAAGACTTTTAGTTGATTTTTTTTTTCTTTTCTTTTCTTTTCTTTATATCTTATGGAAGACCATAAATTCCAATTAAGTAAATATATTAAGTATTATTTTTGTGGCACCATGCATGATGTCATGCATGATGTCATCACCTTTTTACTTTTTCATTTTCTTTTCTTTTTTTTATTAGTTCTTTAATTTAATTCTCGATTCCAAAATTTTCTTTTCTCCGATTTTATTTGACAGTCAGGTCAGGAGTCAGCTCTCGGGGTCAATTGACCAAATTGCCCCTCGCCGGTTCAACCCGGTTTGTAATTAATTCAATATTTCTTCTGGCTCCCTGGCCTAATTATTTGACTGGCTTAACCATTCTTTTTCGTGATTTTCTCTTTTCCACTGTGTTCGTAATGGTCCTAAGGACCGCAGCGTCACATTTTACAGTTCAAAATTTGAGTTTAAAATGACTTCTCAGTCCTTCCCGAGAAGGTCACCCATCGCTGTGACTCTCGGCTCGTTTAACTTCTTATGTTCTGTTTTTCTTATTTATACTTAACTAATTGGACATTACTAATTATTTGTGTTTATGGCTTATCTAGTTGTCTTAAGTGTGGTTCTAATCCCCTTAATTGTCCGAACCGACACGGGTCACCTGAACAGTGAAATATACCAGGCTATACAAATAGGGGTGTTACATAGAAGACTTGTTAGGATAGAAGTGGCTAGTACATCACAGAAAGTTACTTCTAAGACAGTTGTGAGGCCCAAAGCCAGAGTAACACCACGCGTATATGCCATGAAGGCTCGGGAGGAGCTGGATCCAGACACTGAAGAGGCAATACAAAAAAGCGAAGAAACAAGAAGGTAGCAGTTTCCTTGGCCATTTACACCAGGTAAATTACAAGGACGAAATTTTTATTTATAGGGAAAGAATTGTAACATCCTCACTATAGGCAGTTCCGTAAATTCTAATGTTGATGTGACTAAGGTCCCTTCGAACAGATAGAATGTATGGAACCATACTTAAACTATAGTAATGAGTCATAATTAAATTGAATAAAGATCAATTAAGGGTGTAGGAAAAAATAAAAGAAGTGGAATGTAATTGGTTAAATGAGCACAAGTCCTGGTGATAGGTGACCTCACTGGGAAATGTCAGTGAGTCTGATGCAACTCTAAATTCAAGTAGGACCCTATAAGATCCTTAATGAAGACTCAATTGAACGAATTTCTATGAGTTAATAAGCTAAGAAAATGAAAAGAAATAAGCACAAAGCAAAGGAAGATAAAGAGTTATTGAGTATTACGGGAAAGATAGACATAAACCCGATAAGGGTAAAATTTGGTCAATTAAATTTAAAGGTCCAATATTGACAAAAAATGAGAGTTATTAAATTAATGAAGCTAAATTAGTTTAATTAATTAAGATTATGAAAATTAAAAATAATTATTGAAAAGTCAAATTATAATGATTATAAACTTCAAAATATTTACAATTTTGCCATTCTCTATGCTTACAATATTACCATTAAACATTAAATTAATATATAAATGAATTATTGAACTAAAATTTTCAAACTTCCTTCAGCCTCATTCCCGTCCATTGTTCTCTATCTCTTCTCTCTCAAATTTCACCATTGATACATCATCATCCAACCTCCCAAACACTTACCTACCTTCATTAATTTTGTTGAAAACTTAGAGAAACCTTCGTATCCATCCTTGAAGTGAAGAAAACACACCAAAATCTCAAGCAAGAATTCTGCCAATATGTGGTTCTATAAGGGGAAGTGGAGTTTTGATTGAATTGAAGGTTGATTTAGGCTAAGGAGAGCTTAAAGACAAGGTTAGTGCTAAAAATCCCTATCAATTTTGAAGTTTTATGAATTTTTGTTAGGGTTTGCTATAACTAGGGAGTTTCTTATTCATGCCCTAATTGACACAATTGGATGTTGATTATAACTCTTGGATGTGTTAATTGTTTGAGTATGTTGAGAAGATATCAAATTGGTTGATGGAAAGTGAAGTTATGTAGTGAACTTGATTCTGGCCAGTTTGAGTCTAGTATGGTTAATTGGCCATAAGTTGAGCTACATAGCTCCAATTGGTGTGAGACCAATTGGAGATAAAATCTTAGAGTGTGAGACCAATTGGAGATAAAATCTTAGACATAATGCTAAAAATGTCATGAAGGAAGCATGCCCAGAAACTGACCTTAGGTTGTCCAAAATTTGGCTTGAATTCGAAATTTGCATTCTAGACCTTGACAGACTGACCGTATGAACAGTGTTTAGTAAAATGAGCATAACTCACTCTATGATGATCCAATCGACCTAATTCTTAAACCTTGAAAACCTGAGACATAAGAGAACATTTCATATGCGGAACTCAGAGCCAAATTATGACCCTAACTCAACCAAATGGCTAGAAAAATTTGATCTAGAAACCTACCCTGAATTCTGGACTATACCTGAAATCCTGACCATCAAGGTTGTAACACCCTCCCGGTAGCAACTCCGTACATTCTACTGTTCTGGTGACCAGTGTCGATCCGGACAGCTAGAACGTCCGAAAAAATATTTAAACTAAAGTGAGGAACCAAAATTAACTCAAATATTAATAAGAAAAATTTAGGAAAAATTTTAGAAATAAAATACAACCAAGTTAAATGAGTCAGTGCCCTAGCGATGGGTAACCTAGTGAGAAGTTACGGTTCTCGCAACTAGGAGCCCTAAACCAGGGGGAAAAATTATAAAATAAATTTTGGGACTCCAGAGAAGGGTCATTGAGGCTCCTATGGCATTAGAATGCCAAGGAAATATTTAGAAAAAAAATTTCAATCGGTACAAACAATTTTGGCCCGTTAAGCCAAACGAAGGGCATTTTGGTCATTTCACCTTCAGAGGTGATTTTTGGCCGACTTGTCCAGTTAAGTAAACAATTATTATGACATAAAATGTGAATAAATATTACTAAAAATTGAATTGAAAATGAGTAGAAAAGAAAAGAAAAAAAAATGAATTAAATGGGAATTTATGACATCACATGATGTCATTAGTGTGCCTTCACCCAACCCAATGTTGACACATGGCATAACTATATTTAAAAGAGACAAATGGGCTGAAAAATGAGAGAAAAAAAACCAGATTTCCATTTCTTCTTCTTCCTTGCCGTAAACCATTCCTCCCTGACTTCCATGGATAAGCTTTTTCAAGCTTGATTTTCCCTAGCTTCCACACCATAAAAGCCCTAGTTGTCTTCACAAAAAAATTCACCCCACACCTTGAGGAAGCTTTGGGCAACAAAATTTTGAAGAAAAGTTAAAGTTTTGGTTGGCTTGGATTTGAGCTAAAAGAGGTTAGTGACCTAAACCTTGAATTTCACTTTAATTTCATGTTTAAGAACTATAAATATGTGTAAATGACAAAGAAATTTGATGAAACACCATTGGCATGTTAACCGTAAATTTTGGCAGCCATGGCTAGGGTAATATGGTGATGATTTTTGGGGAGTTAACCTGCTAGTATGGCTGCCCTTAATGTGTATCTTATAAGTGAATTGATAAATGCAATGATAATGCATGGTTTTGAAATGTTGAGTTAGGGTTTGGGTTGAAGAATGAGACTTTGATCTTGTGATGATGGGAGTAGGTTTTAATGGTCAATTAGTGACCATTTGGTTTGGTTTGGTTTGAATCAAAAATGAAGTGAATTGGGTTGTGGGATTTGAGGTTGGAGTGGCTGCCTTATGTGACCTGCAGGTTTAGATGTGAGTCCAGCCTGTTTGGACTGCCATAACTTAAATTGTAGAGGTTCAATTGGTGTTTGGCCAATTGGACATGAAACTAGACACAAAATGGCACAACTTTGGTGAAGAAACCATGCCCATAAAACCAAACCAAGTGGACCAAAAACTTGCTCAAATCCGGGTGACCTGCAGGCTATTTTTGCAGAATGACTAAAAGAACAGTGATTGTTCATTTGGCCATAACTCAATGTAGAAAGGTCTAATTGACCTGAAATTTTACCAGAAATAAGCTGAGATATAGACCAACAACTTTCATGAAGAAACCTACCCCAAATTATGACCAGAACCTATCCAACAATTGAGTTGCGATCCTTTATTCACAAGATTGTAGATATGGTCAGCCCTTAAAATTTTCAATCCGGCCAGTTGTGGTTTTTGGATCATAACTTGAGTTACAAAACTCAAAATGGAGTGATTCAAAAAAGGAAATTCAACTAAACAAAATAAGAAACAACTTTCATGTTGATAATTTTTCCAAATTCCCACTGCAACAGTAACTAATAGAATAGTAAATCCAAAGCTTGAAAACTGAAAATTCTGTCCAATTCACATTAAGCTTAGAGATGGTATTGGCAACCAATACCAACAAGTTTAAAATGCAAAATGTGGTATGTTGATGATATTTAAACTAATTTACCTATTGCCAATGCAAAAGTCAACATTTTGGTTGACCAATGAAATGAATAGCAATCATAAAAATTCAATTTCAAAGAATTACATAAATAAAAAGTGTTAAATGCCCTAGTAGGCCTAATGTGATTGGTTTGGATAGGTTGGCATGCCAATAGGGTTCTATTAGCAGTACTGCATATGGCTTCATGCCATTCTGTATTTCATGACTTCCCATGTCATTCTGTGACATAATAGCCTTTGGCTATGATATTGAGCTGTTATACTCGGGTTTAATCCCCGATAATTATCACAGCTTATTAGCTGTTCTGTTGCACACCGGGAGACACAATGTGACCGATGGTGTGATGGTCCGAGGTACTTAGTACCCAGTACCAGTTTACCCGTTTATCCAATCCAGTCAACTAGTATAGGTTACTCGGGCAGTGTTAATAAATTTTACCAAACTTCAATTGAATAATATTGCAATAAACATTTGAGACTTAGTTCACCCAAAAATGTAAACATACATTCTGTACACATGTTTTTATTTTATTTATATTATTTTATTTTATTTTATTTTATTTTATTTTATTTTATATTGTCACCACTAAGCAGAATTGCTTAGCGCGTCGCTTTTTGCCACGCCGCAGTGTGGAGACATAGTGGGGAGTCAGCGGGCCTCATCTGAGGTGAGCCTTCATATCTGCACTCAGAGTTCAGAGTCACCTCACATTGCAGTGCATTTGGTAGGACATTAGGCCATTTTGATATTTTGATATTTTGATATTTTGTATTTTGTAACCTTCTGTAATGTATATTATAAATTCATGTAATTATGCTTTTGATGTAAGTATCTATGGAATATGTTCAGTAATAAATTGAGCATTTTTTTTCATTGAGTTAATTGTGTTTTGAATTGAATTGAATTTTTGAGATACTGAAGTGAATTGAGAAATTGTTGAGAATATATTGGAAGTTGATTGAGAATAATGTGATGATATTATTGGAAGTGTTTTTAACAGGTTCAGAAGAACTGTTTTTCCAATTTATAGCCGGCACTCTGCCGGATTTTCTATAAAATTTGCGGAAAAATTTAGATTTATCAAAAAATTATAAATAAATAAATTAAAAAGGATTAATTGAAATTAAAACATGAATTGGTGTTCTGACACATTGAGTGACATAACTTGCTCGGCTACACTGTAGAAGGGTAAGGGGTGTCACATTTAGTGGTATTAGAGCATCAGTTTTGGCGTTTCTGGGTCTAGATAGAGTACATTCCATTGCATTGCATTTGTAAGTGTTGAGGTGACACTGATGCAGATCTGTTGTTTTCTTATTTTGAATAGGTTATGGATCCTGCTTCACAAAGAGCAGTTGATAAAGAGTTGGAGAGTCATGCTCCACCAAGGGCTGAGTCTGGGGGCAGGGGAGAATCTACTCCACCAGCAGCTGAGGCACCTGCTCAACCTCAGTTTGCTCTATTCCAGCAAATGACCGAGTTCTACCGGTAAATGATAGGGGCAATTCCACCACCATAACCACAACCACAACCTCCACTAGCACCACAGAAGTCCCATTTGGAGAAATTGCGAAAACATGGGGCTGTAGACTTCTTTGGGAAGAGGGAGGATGATCCCATGGCTGCAGAAAATTGGTTGGACAGAACCATCAGAGTACTGAAACAGCTAAACTGCACCCCCGAGCAGAACCTGGTGGGTGTTGTGTCCCTACTTCAGGATGATGCATATCAGTGGTGGGACACAGTAACCAGTGAGGTGCAACCTGAACGGATCACCTGGCAATTCTTCCTCACAGAGTTCAGGAAGAAATATATTAGTAAAGTGTATTTAGAAGAGCGAAGAAGGGAATTCATCAGTTTAAGACAGAGACAGTTGTCAGTGGCTGAGTATGAGCTTGAGTTTGTTAGACTGAGCCGGTATGGGAGGGAGATAGTCCCTCTACGAGAGAAGTGCGACGGTTTGAGGAAGGGCTCAATGACAACATCAAAGTCATGATCATAGCCTTTGGAGATCACGGATTTTTCTAAAGCGGTGGATCTTTGCATCAAAAGTGGAAAGGGTTAGAATCAATGAACAAAATAGAAGGAAAGACAGAGAAGAGGGTCGGTCGATCCGGTGCATATTCTGCTCCCAGTAAGAAGAGTAAGGGTCCTCCTGCTCAGAGTTCGGGACCACCACGAGTCGAAGTCGTGGTCGATCTCGAGGCGGACCACAGTTCACACCTAGGAGAGGCCAGTCCACACCATCAATGGGCAGCTCTCCAGGGACGGTGTTTAGGGGACCAACCCCTGCATCTTCTTCTTGTCAGTACTGTCAGAAGTGGCACAAGGGGGAATGTTGGCGAATGACCGGTGCATGCTTGCGATGTGGAGCGATTATCTTCGCACTGAAGATATGGAGGCATTATTTATATGGTGAAAAATGCTACATCTATACTGACCACAAAAGTCTAAAATATTTGCCAACCCAGAAGGAGCTCAATCTTAGACAGAGGCGATGGATTGAGTTCCTAAAGGACTATGATTGTGTGATAGATTATCATCCTGGGAAGGCAAATGTAGTTGTTGATGCTTTAAGCAGAAAGTCCATCACAGCTTTAAGATCACTCAATGCCTGTCTGTCCTTAGCTCAAGATGGAGTTATTTTCGCTGAGTTGCAAATGAGGCCAACCCTACTACAGCAAATACAAGATGGGCAGAAGGCAAATAAAAAACTAATGGCAATTATGGCTAAAATTCCTGAGGGGAAGGAAACTGAATATGAGGTGAAAGCAGATGGGTGTCTATACTACAGAGGAAGAGTGTGTGTACCAGATGATGGGGAACTGAAGACTAGTATTCTGAAAGAAGCACACACGAGTGTTTATGCTATGCATCCGGGGAGCACAAAAATGTATAATGATTTAAAGCCTCATTATTGGTGGCCTGGTATGAAGAGGGATATAGCTGACTATGTGACTAAATGCTTGACATGTCAGCAAGTTAAGGCAGAACATAAAGTTCCATCGGGTTTGTTACAGCCTATAAACATACCTGAATGGAAATGGGACCGGATCACTATGGATTTTGTTAGTGGTCTACCTCTCACCCAAAGGAAGCATGATGCAGTGTGGGTGATAGTGGACAGATTGACAAAGTCAGCACATTTTCGCGATTAGGGTGACTACTCCTTTGGAGAAGCTAGCAGAATTGTATATCAGTGAGATAGTTAGGCTGCATGGAATCCCACTTTCCATCATATCTAACCAAGACCCAAGGTTTACATTGAGATTTTGGAAAAAGTTGCAAGAAGCCTTGGGCACACAACTCCGCTTTAGCACGGCTTTCCATCCTCAGACAGATGGGCAATCAGAAAGAGTAATCCAGGTAAACAACTGAAACCAATTGAACTAATGCAAATATTGAACTGAAATGATAATAATAACATGAAACATATGTCAGGTCCTTGAAGATATGCTGAGGAGTTGTGTCATTGAGTTTGAGGGAAGTTGGAATAGATACCTCCCACTGGCAGAATTCGCATACAACATAGATACCAAGCTAGCATTCAAATGGCTCCGTATGAAACACTGTATGGGAGGAAATGTAGAACCCCAGTGTGTTGGACTGAATTGGGCGAAGATAAGCTGGTAGGACTAGACTTGGTGAAACAAACTGAGGAAAAAGTGAAAATAATCAAAGCTAACCTAAAGATTGCCTCCGATAGATAGAAGTCTTATGCCGACCTGAAGAGAAAAGAGATAGAGTATGCAGTTGGTGATAAAGTGTTTCTCAAAGTCTCACCATGGAAGAAAATATTGAGATTCAGAAGAAAATGTAAGTTGAGCCCTAGGTTTATTGGCCCATATGAAGTCATTGAACGTGTGGGACCAGTAGCCTACAGGCTAGCTTTACCACCAGAGCTGGACAAGATCCACAATGTGTTCCACGTGTCCATGCTCAGAAGATACCGCTCAGATCCTTCACATGTCATCTCCATGGAAGAAATTGAAGTACAACCGGATTTGACATATGAAGAAGAACCCATACGGATCCTGGCTCGGGAAGTGAAAGAGTTGAGAAATAAACAGATCCCACTGGTGAAAGTGCTTTGGTGGCACCACAACACCGAGGAGGCAACTTGGGAAAGTGAAGAGACGATGAGGCAACAATTCCCTCAACTGTTTGCATCAGGTAAATTTCGAGGACGAAATTTAAATTAGAGAGGAAGAGTTGTAACACCCTCCCGGTAGCAACTCCGTACATTCTACTGTTCCGATAACCAGTGTCGATTCGGACGGCTAGAACATCCGGAAAAATATTTAAACTAAAGTGAGGAACCAAAATTAACTCAAATATTAATAAGAAAAATTTAGGAAAAATTTTAGAAATAAAATACAACTAAGTTAAATGAGCCGGTGCCTTAGCGATGGGTAACCTAGTGAGAAGTTGCGGTTCTCGCAACTAAGAGCCCTAGACCTGGGGGAAAAATTATAAAATAATTTTTGGGACTCCAGAGAAGGGTCATTGAGATTCTTATGGCATTAGAATGCCAAGGAAATATTTAGAAAAAAATTTTCAATCGGTACAAACAATTTTGGCCCGTTAAGCCAAATGGAGGGCATTTTGGTCATTTCGCCTTCAGAGGTGATTTTTGGCCGACTTGTCCAGTTAAGCAAACAATTATTATGACATAAAATGTGAAAAAATATTACTAAAAATTGAATTGAAAATGAGTATAAAAGAAAAGAAAAAAAAAATGAATTAAATGGGAATTTATGACATCACATGATGTCCTTAGTGTGCCTTCACCCAACCCAATGTTGACACATGGCATAACTATATTTAAAAGAGACAAATGGGCTGAAAAATGAGAGAAAAAAACCAGATTTCCATTTCTTCTTCTTCCCTGCCGTAAACCATTCTTCCCTAACCTCCATGGACAAGCTTTTTCAAGCTTGATTTTCCCTAGCTTCCACACCATAAAAGCCCTAGTTGTCTTCACAAAAAATTCACCCCACACCTTGAGGAAGCTTTGGGCAACAAAATTTTGAAGAAAAATTAAAGTTTTGGTTGGCTTGGATTTGAGCTAAAAGAGGTTAGTGACCTAAACCTTGAATTTCACTTTAATTTCATGTTTAAGAACTATAAATATGTGTAAATGACAAAGAAATTTGATGAAACCACATTGGTATGTTAACCCTAAATTTTGGCAGCCATGGCTAGGGTAATATGGTGATGATTTTTGGGGAGTTAACATGCTAGTATGGCTGCCCTTAATGTGTATCTTATAAGTGAATTGATAAATGCAATGATAATGCATGGTTTTGAAATGTTGAGTTAGGGTTTGGGTTGAAGAATGAGACTTTGATCTTGTGATGATGGGAGTAGGTTTCAATGGTCAATTAGTGACCATTTGGTTTGGTTTGGTTTGAATCAAAAATGAAGTTGTAGAGGTTTGTGGGATTTGAGGTTGGAGTGGCTGCCTTATGTGACCTGCAGGTTTGGATGTGAGTTCAGCCTGTTTGGACTGCCATAACTTAAATTGTAGAGGTTCAATTGGTGTTTGGAAAATTGAAAATGAAACTAGACACAAAATTTCACAACTTTGGTGAAGAAACCATGCCCATAAAACCAAACCAATTGGACCAAAAACTTGCTCAAATCCGGGTGACCTGCAGGCTATTTTTGCAGAATGACTAAAAGAACAGTGATTGTTCATTTGGCCATAACTCAATGTAGAAAGGTCTAATTGACCTGAAATTTTACCAGAAATAAGCTGAGATATAGACCAACAACTTTCATGAAGAAACCTACCCCAAATTATGACCAGAACCTATCCAACAATTGAGTTGCGATCCTTTGTTCACAAGATTTGTAGATATGGTCGATACGAAAATTTTCAATCCAGCCAGTTGTGGTTTTTGGATCGTAACTTGAGTTACAAAACTCAAAATGGAGTGATTCAAAAAAGGAAATTCAACTAGACAAAATAAGGAACAACTTTCATGTTGATACTTTTTCCAAATTCCCACTGCAACAATAACTAATGGAACAGTAAAACCAAAGCTTGAAAACTAAAAATTATATCCAATTCACATTAAGCTTAGAGATGGTATTGGCAACCAATACCAACAAGTTTAAAATGAAAAATGTGGTATGTTGATGATATTTAAACTAATTTACCTATTGCCAATGCAAAAGTCAACATTTTGGTTGACCAATGAAATGAATAGTAATCATAAAAATTCAATGTCAAAGAATTACATAAATAAAAAGTGTTAAATACCCTAGTAGGCCTAATGTGATTGGTTTGGATAGGTTGGCATGCCAATAGGGTTCTGTTAGCAGTACTGCATATGGCTTCATGCCATTCTGTATTTCATGGCTTCCCATGCCATTCTGTGACATAATAGCCTTTGGCTATGATATTGAGTTGTTATACTAGGGTTTAATCCCCGATAATTATCACAGCTTATTAGCTGTTATGTTGCACACCGAGAGACACAATGTGACCGATGGTGTGATGGTCCGAGGTACTTAGCACCCAGTACCAGTTTACCCGTTTATCCAGTCCAATCAACTAGTATAGGTTACTCGGGCAGTATTAATAAATTTTACCAAACTTCAATTGAATAATATTGCAATAAACATTTGAGACTTAGTTCACCCAAAAATGTAAACATACATTTTGTACATATGTTTTTATTTTATTTTATTTTATTTTATTTTATATTGTCACCACTAAGCAGAATTGCTTAGCGCGTCGCTTTTGCCACGCGCAGATATTGGAGACATAGCTGGGGAGTCCAGCAGGCCTCATACAGGGTGAGCCTTCATATTTGCACTCAGAGTTCAGAGTCACCTCACATTGCAGTGCGTTTGGTAGGACATTAGGCCATTTTGATATTTTGATATTTTGATATTTTGTATTTTGTAACCTTCTGTAATGTATATTATAAATTCATGTAATTATGCATTTGATGTAAGTATCTATGGAATATGTTCAGTAATAAATTGAGCATTTTTTTTCATTGAGTTAATTGTGTTTTGAATTGAATTGAATTTTTGCGATACTGAAGTGAATTGAGAAATTGTTGAGAATATATTGGAAGTTGATTGAGAATAATGTGATGATATTATTGGAAGTGTTTTTAACAAGTTCAGAAGAACTGTTTTTCCAATTTATAGTTGGCACTCTTCCGAATTTTCTATAAAATTTACGGAAAAATTTAGATTTATCAAAAAATTATAAATAAATAAATTAAAAAGGATTAATTGAAATTGAAATATGAATTGGTGTTCTGACACACTGAGTGGCATAACTTGCTTGGCTACACTGTAGACAGGTAAGGGGTGTCACATTTAGATTTTTCTGCAAATTTTATAGAAAATAAATTAAAAAGGATTAATTGAAATTGAAACATGAAGTGGTGTTCCGACACACTGAGTGGCATAACTTGCTCGGCTACACTGTAGACGGGTAAGGGGTGTCACAAAGGTACCCAACTAGTTTTGGAAAAATTGCCATAACTCAAGCTACAAAACTGCAAATGTAGTTATTTCAAGGCCAAAATGTTCATAACACATAGAACTATAACTTTTGTGTTTTGACCAGAACCCAGATCTTAAATCAACTTAGGGAAATTGTTAGGGAAAGTGAGAAGTGACAATGCTGGAATTCCTGAATTCTAGCAACTGTGCCTTATGACCTCCGAATGGTTATTTAGCCATAACTTTCTCTAGAAAACTCCAAATGAAGTGATTCAAAAAGACTTGGAAAGCTAAGACAAAGACCTAGCACTTTGTTTTAGGGATTGAAGCCAATTCTAAGCCTAAAGTGCTCGGATACTAGTTTCAAAACTTAGTGAAATTCTAGAAGATAAGGAACGAGCAGGGTTTAGTATCCTAGAATAGCACTTATTAATTTGACTATAACTAGAGCCACAAAACTTCAAATTGAATGATTGAAAAAGAGAATTAAATTTAAAATATAAAATAACAACTTCCATGAAGGAAGTATGGCCAAAAAGATTTTGCATATTGGCCAAATTGCTAGGGAAAGTTAAAACAAAAATTCTGGAAATTCACAAAACCTTCACAAATGACTTGAAATGCAATATATACTTAACATAAATGATTTGTTAAACACATGTACCACATGAATTTGCGATTGAGACTTATGTTCCCACTATGAATAGTGTACTAATGCTATGAAACTTGACAAACACATGTGATAAAATATTAAGATTTATGAACACATAATGATACAAATTGCCCTTGTATGCCTAGACATTAGTGTATGGGTTGGATCAATTGGCATGTCAATTAGTGACCACAGATGCAGTACTGCCCATGACTTTCGAGCCTACTTCATGTATGATCATTGATAGACAATATATGTCTGATATGGTTGTTCTTCTACCTTTATGCCTGCCCACTAGCTTTATGCCTGACATGTTTTACTGGCTTTTATGCTTGTCCATTGGCTTTATGCCTGACAGATGTATACCTGATAGGCACATGGGGTGTCTAACTAGTATACTCTCGTATATCCAATCTTAACAGTCTATTATAGGTTACTTGGGCATTGAAAAGTATTAAGAAGATTGAATATTAAGCAAATGAATAGAAAAGTTGCTTATTAACTAAATTGTTCCTAAATATCACCAAAATTTTGAAATGACTCATAATTAATGAAAATGTATTTCTTTGATGACACTACACACAGGAAATATTTATTTTTTATTATTTCGTTTATTTTCACTTTATTATTGCACCACTAAGCAATATGCTTAGCACGATGGATTTTTCCCTCGCGTAGGTACTGAAAATAAAGCTCAGTAGATAGAGGACTGAGAATTGGACTACAAATCTGCACTAGAGTTAGTGTCACCTCAGCAGAGTATTTTTGGTAGGGCCCATGAGCTACAATAAATCTTTTTGTCATTGTATTTTGTATTTAATCATAAAGTTTATAATTAAATTTTGGGGATTGTAATATATTGACGTAAATTATGTATATTGGAAATTGATGTAGATATGGATTTGTTTAAATAGGAAATTGATTTTAACAGGTTAAATGTCAATAAAACAGGGGAAACTCCGTCAGCTTCTCCATAAAAATATGGTAATTTAGAATATAATGACATCAAAACTAATAATGAATAAGACAAAATAAGATAAGGTGCTCTGGCACAGAATGTAGCATTCTTTACTCGGTTACACTGTAGATCGGGTGAGGGGTGTTGCAAATCAGGTGATTACAGGTAACTACAGAATGTGACAAAATGGGTTCTAGATTCTTCTAGGAGTCTTCCAGATACCTGTAGATAGAAATATAAAAGCTAGATACACTGTACCATGAAGAGCCCTAACCACTTAATTAATCAAACAACAACAGACTCTAGCGGTCTATTTATCTTTAATTTTATCTATCATTTTATTTTTTCTAGTCTTTAATTTATTTTTCAAGCCTTGTACTTAAATTTTTAGAAATCAATATAATTTCCAATTGCTTTAATGTTCAGTTTAAGTCAGATTTTAATGAAACTGTGTTCAGTCTAGCCATGTTCCTATAACCATTTGAGAGAAGTCAGAAAAGCGCAGAGTTCATATACTCAGTATCTAGCATGCCCGCAATTCCTAAGCTATTACCAGCCAAATTGTTTTCCAACAAAGACACTTTTAGAAAAAACAATAGTGGGAACAAATTCTATTGTGCACAACTTTACCTAATCTCACAGTGAATTGAACGTAAAATTGAAAGAATAAACATTGATTATTTAAAAAGTAATTACAGAGTTTGGAAATTAAAATGTAACACTTGAAAGATAAAGAGAGACAATGAAAATAAATGATAAAAGAATGTTAAAATCCATTGATAAGTATGATTGATTGAGTGGGGTTTTCAATGTTGCGACCACCTTTCATTTATAGACTTCTACTGGAAACACTTGGAAGCTCCATTATTCAATGTTCATGAGCTGAGGGCAAAACTGTCCATAACTCTCATCTTCTTTTAATTTCCCATCTCTTAGCTAACTACTAGGGCTATGCACAGCTCTTGGGGGAACCGAAGAATCGTACCTAACCGAAATTATTTTGATACTTTGGCTCAGTTTTGGTTCTTCACTAAGAACCGAAAAGGAATCGTACCGAACCAGAACCGAATCAAGAATCGAATTTATACATATGTTTTGCTATGTTTTTTAGATGTATTATGTACTTTTAGTATAATTATATATATTTATATATGTATATGTAATTATGAATTAAATATAACCTAATATTATATTTCATTTTTCTATATTTTCTTAATAATTTTAGTTATAAATACATTAAATTACCTTATAATTCTCAATTATAAATACACTATTATCTTATATATATATATATATATATATATATATATTCTTAATTATATTTGTATTAGTTAAATATTATATGATTAATAAATAGTTAAAATGTATATTATATGATATACTTATACTATTATATTATATAATATATTTAATCGTAAATTATATATGTACCTTATAGTTAAAGATTATATAATTTAAAAATAGCAAAAAGATATATTATATGATATATTATATATTAATAACCCAATTCAAAACTTAAATGCTAATTCAAGTATGACTTTTTAAGGAAATAATTACATAAACTTATTTTAAGAACCAAGAATCAAACCAAAACTATACTGAACTGAACTGAAACCGAAGAACCGAGAATCGTACTGAACCAAAATCGAAACAATAAAGAATTGAACCGAAACCGTACCAAAATTTTGATTCTATTTCGATTCCTAGGCAAATTCCAAACCGAACCGAAACCGAACACCTCTACAAACTACTCTAGCAAAAAACTATCTCTACAAAATTTTCTTCTTAACTACCCATAATAAATAAATTATAGGCCTTATAGTTTAATAAAACAAAATTAGATATAGGTCTAAAATAATTAATTAATGACTCAATAATTTTTTTTTTTTGCAAACAAAAAAAATTACTAAACAAATTTTAAATTAAGATGCAACTTCTGATTTTCTTTTTTGTTATATACTAATACTTAATTTAATTAATAAATAAATATTTTGATAGAAACTCTAAATGCATGCAATACAGCGTAAAACCATCTAAGATAAATATAATACTATATAAATTTACTTTTTTTAATAAATCAATAAATAATTCTTCAAAATAAATTAAACATGTTAATAACGGTGGACATAATTCAATAATAGCTACAGCTGCATATATATTGAATTTGAGAAACTCAAGTTCAACTTTCTCTCTCCTCATATGTAATAACAAAAATAAATTAAACATATTTAAATATAATTTAATTCCAGACCAAACAATTATTATTTTCATGATATAAACTCAGTTTAAATTTATTATGTTTATAAAAAAAAATTGAACATTGTGAATGACTCGAAATCTTATTTATTTATTTTTTAATACATCTAGTCTATTCTGTAAAAAGAACCAAACAAATTCCTCAAAGAGGCAAGTGAAAAATAAGCAAATATTCAAAGCACTCTATAATCCCTTTCCATCTTTTCAAATGCTAAGAAAATAAAAATAAATAAAAACCTAAATGCACAAACAGATATAACACAAATTAAATGCCTCATTAGATTCATTATATCAAATGCCATACAACTTCTAGCATCCTACCGTGATGTTTTACTCCAAGAGATTGAAACTCCTGTTAAAAATTTGTTTAATTTTTTCTAGATGTCCTTCAAACTTTAGAGTTTGTTACACTTTCCTTCTTTATCTTTTTTTTATTACCATAAAATTCCTTAACTTAAAAAACATTATATAAAAGTCTCTCAACTTAAAAAAAGTTACATAAAAGTCCTTCATGCCAAAATCTCATCACATATCTAACAAATTTGTTACTCAGCAATACCACATTGTACAATAAAAAGAAATTAAAGAAACTAAAGTGCCACACATAAAAATTTATATTAGTCTTTCTCCAGCAATCTCTGCCTCATATCTTTAATCCTACTCATCAAAAGTACAAAAATTATTTTCTTACTCGATTAGGTATTAGGTCATCATACCACTCGAAATGCCCATAACAATTAAAACTCTACAATTTCATGCTCAAACACATAAATGATGTATATTTAGTATAACAAATCGTCCCACTCAAAAAAAAAATATATTATAGCTTTAAAATCAGAAAACCCATCTAACATACTTACCTCATATTTTTCACACCCAAAAAAAAGTCTTTAAACCTATTTGATATTGAGCTTTAGAGATCAAGTTTTAGTGATCAAAAGTAGCTTTTTAGAAAAAGCATCACTTTAGATGCTATTAGAAAAAGCAGTTTGAAAAAATTATTTTATTATTTTAGTATTCTTATGCTAAATCATATCAAATTTATTTTTAAATCAAATTTTAATACTTTATAACTAATATATTTAAGAAAGTGTTTTTCTCAACAGTAGTTCTAACATTAATTTCAAACAAACTCGACCTTTTTATTTTACAGTATTACACTGGCACATATCAAATTGGTTATGGATATAATGGGATTTTAGCATGAGGGATTTTTATGTAACTTTTTTTTTTTTTAAGTTGAGAGGCTTTTATGTAACATTTTTTAAGTGAAGAGACTTTATGATAACAAAATGAAGATGAAAGACGGAAGTATAACAAACTCTAAAGTTGAGTGACTGTTAGTAAAAATTAACTTAAAAATTTAGAATGCATTTCCTAAAACACCACTACCTATTTTGTGCTATTATAAAGATGATTATTCATATGGAAATGTAACTGAATTTAAGACTCCATTTGTTTCAAGAAAAGTAATTGTATATAAAAAAATATATTTTTAATGAAAATTATTTTTTAGAAAATTTTTTATGAAAATATTTTTCATTATTTGATTACGATATTAAATTAATGATATATGGTTTTATCACAAATGTGCAAAGTGTTTTTACTTTTTAATAAGATTGTCAAAGTCTAAAAAAATGACATCCTCTTTTAAAAAGAGTTATTTTCTTTGAAAATGTCGTAATTTTTTGTTTGACAAGAAAAATTGACTTATTTTTTAAATGTCCTAAATGCAAAAAAAATATAAAAAATATTTTTGGCAAAATAAACAAATGTACGAGAGACTCACCACAATCAATGATTACAATAAAGTTGTACATACATCAGTTACATGTCTAATTTTTCCTATTTCACACACAAAATATGGCATTAATTACATCCGCGCATGCAAAGACACTTGATGCACTTGCAGAGAGAAATTATTTTTTTCTTTTACATCAGGAACTTTTAAAGAAAAAAAAATTGTCAAGATTTAAAACTCTAATCTACTACACGAGGAATGCACTAAAAGCAAGTATGATATTTTAATATATTTGTAAATGGAGGCATACACATGAAGTAGATGTAGACATATAATTTATAATATGACGAGCCACAAACTCGACATAAATGAATGGTATCGTTGACATGTATTTCATGCTGTCAAGGTTTCTTCTCCAGTGGACTCTTCTACAAATTGTGCTTCTGTGCGATGGATTCTTCTTAGTATTAAGTTACCCATAATCTTAGTGGGAGATTAACTAACTAATGCCTATATAATGTCTATATATATGCCAACGGTTAGGTATGCATTATCTAACCATTATTTTCTCATCCAATAGTTTTCGATACTAATTTAAATTTGGTGGTAATTAGTTAATTCACTTGGTATTTTTTATTATTTTACAGATTTATACCTGTAGAGATACCTTAATTTTAGAGTCACTTTATTAATTACTTTTTATTAAAATATTAATTTTCAAAAAATATATATTTTATTCATCTGATTTTTAAATTAAAATAAAGTTAATTTAAAAGGATTAATTTCAAATTAAATCATTTATATCATTATATTCTCTCATTAATTCCTAATTTTATAAATTATTTTAAATTTTATATACATTATAATAAATTATAAATTGCTTCAAATTGAGTGAGTTTGGATTCGATCAAAAACTACTTTAAATAAATGGCCCTACACAATCCAATCATCTCGTAATTAATGTAAATACTAGACAGAGTAGAACTCAAACTGTTGACTTTATAAAAGTTCGATGAGCACTGTGTAGTTTTGATTTTGGTTTGGTTCTTTATAAGAAGCAGAATCAAAATTAAATTTCAGTTTTTCCATTTTTTGGAATCAAAAGGCGAATCAAATTTTGATTTCGATTTTGATTTGGTTCTAAGTGCTTTCAATCCCAGTTTGGTTCTAGTTTTGGTTCTACTTTTGGTTTCAGTTTCAGTTTTGATTCAAGTCAGTTATCGATTCCTACACTTAAAATTATAGTATTATTATATTCTTTTTAAAAGAACAAAAACAATTATATATTTTTAACATCAAAATATCAATAGAAATAATAGCAGTAATATTAAAATAACAATACTAATATTAAAATAAAATATTAATAAAGTAATATAAATATAATAACTTACTCAACATAAATATTAAAATTAAATTAAGAATTCTCACGTAAAAATATAAGATAATACCAAATATCTATAATGTTGGCACTGAATGAGGATAGCTCAGTGGGCCAATATCCTGCCCAGGTCCCTTCAACACATGGCGTTTGGGCTATTACGCAACAAGAATTTAGAGTTGTGACTCTGCTAAAAGTTTAAATTTTTTGCAGCACTTAATCCTATAATTAGTATCACAGCCAAGGTCATCAGTTTGAATCCTTAGCAGGTGCTAGGTATAACGTCCTGAACTTCGGAGCTCTAAATAGTGCCACATTCCGTCAATGAATAGTACTATTTAAAGCTAGTTTGAGGACTAAAAATAAGATGAAAATAAATTGAAGTAAGCATTATAAAAATCAAAAAGACCATTGGGATATGGACTTAAATGTAATTATAAAAAAAGATTGAATATAACCCGATAAGGAGTATTTTGGTCATTTGGCACTCAGAGCTGACTTTTGACCAAATTTCAAATAAAATATGTGAGGACAAAAAGTTGAAAATGAATTAAAAATGTGAACAAATTGTATGGAAATGAATTAGGACACAAAAGGAATTTAATTATTTGTTATAATTACATTAATTAAAATTAAAATTTTAACCTAATTAAAATTTGCCACCTATTTAAACATAAGACAAAAATCAAATAAAGGAAACTTCATTTTCTTCTTCCCTTTTCCATTTGGCCGAACCACCATGGCAATGAAGCTCCACCGTTTTTCTTCTCTTCTAGCTTAAAATCACATGCAATGTCTCCATAAAATCATAGTGTCTCAACACTAAAACTTGATCCTACACCTTGGGGAAACCGTTGGCAGCCAAGAAAGAGGGAAATTGAAGTTTTACAAAGTCAAACTTAGTCAAGTTGAAGGTTAGTGCAAATTTCATCTATCTCTCCTTCTTTAATCCTTAATAGCATGTTGAATTGAGTTATTTTGGCATGAAAATTTAAGAAAATGATAAGCATATGAATGAGGTAAATTTCAGCAACCATGGGGAAGGTTCGAGTTTGATAGTTTTGTTTGAATTAAACTTGCCTAAAAGTGGTTTTTGATAAGTATACTTGAGTTAGATGTTGAATGGTATGTGTTACATGAGATTGGGAAATTGACAAGCACATGAAAATTGGAAATTTGATGATATGTTGATTAATTGATGATGTTGAGATCAATTATGGACTATTTGAAGTGCATTGAATGTGATTTGAAGTTGGTAGTTGGGTGGAATTTAGAAATTGGAAGTGCATTTTATGTGCAGGGAATTCTGGACTTTGAGTCTAGTATGTTTAGGCAGCCATAAGTAGAGCTACATTGCTCCAATTGGTGTGAGGCCAATTGGAGATGAAACTTATGACATAATGCCACATTTTTCATGAAGAGACCATATCTAGAAACTATTCTTAGAATGATATAAAATTGGCTTGAATCCGGGTAACCATATGCTAGACCTAGAAAAATGACCATATGAACAGTAAACGTTCAAATGGGCATAACTCACTGTAGGAAGCTCCAATTGAGCTGATTTTTAAACCTATGAAAATCTTAGACATAGGAGAACATATCATATGAAGAACTTAGAGCCAAATTCTGTCCCTAACTCAACCAATTTGCTAGACCAAGTTAGGTCAGCAAATCTGATCAGAGCCAGAACCTGACTAGAAAAACCTGGACAATACCTATCCGACCAGTTGTGGCAAAAATGTCATAACTCAATTTACAAAACTGCAAATATAGTGATTCAAAAGCCAAAATCTTCATAAGACCTAGAATTACATTTTAGTGTTTTGACTAGAACCCAAAACCAAATGCAACTTAGAGAAATTGCTAGGACAAGTCAGTACTTCTAATCCTGGATTTCCTGAACTTGAACCAAAAATGCCATTGAACTCCTGGACAGTAGTTATACCATAACTTTCACTAGGAAATTTCAATGAGGATGAACCAAACTGACCTGGAACCCTAAGAAATAGAGCTATAACTTTGGTGTGTTGGCCAAAATTCAAATCTTAAGGGAACTTAGGGAAATTATTAGGAGAAATCAGAATTTCAAACTTGGAATTCCTGAATTTAAGGTATTTGGTCATTTGACCCCCGGATGGTTAAGAGATCATAACTTTCTCTAAAAAACTTCAATTGACATGATTCAAAATGATCTGAAAATATAAGATGAAGACCTAAAACTTTGTTTTTGGGACCTGGACCCAATTCTGGGCCTAAGTGCTCAGAAATGAATTACAAAAGTAGATGAAGATCCTGGAACAGTGGACTCACAGGGTTCAGCACCCCTGAGCAGTCCCTAGTATTTTGATCATAACTAGAGTTCTAAAACTTTAAATTGAGTAATTCAAAAAGGAAACTAAAGTTAAAACATAGAGGAACAACTTCCATGAAGGAAGTAGGCTCAAAAGAAGTCTGCATCTCAACTAAATTGCTAAGGAAAGTTGAGACTTCAATTCTGGAACTCATAATACATTAGCAATACAACTTGAAATATGAAATGTAATTAACATAATGAATTGATAAATGTATAAATGAGGTGAAGCTATCATTAGGACTTATATTTCCATTGCAAATAGAATAATAATACCTTGCACAATAAATGGCACATAAGAGAAAATAATGTGAATTATAAATACTTAGTATGCAAAACACCTCTTGAATTGTGAATGATAATTCACATAAATAGAGTAATGAATAAATAAATCACATGAATGTGTGAATAGGACACTTGTTCCCATCATGAGAAAAAGAAAAAATGCTTTGAGTACAAATGGTACATGAAATCAATTAATGTGAATTGTAATCAATATGAATGATATGATTAATGCATAAATTATGTAGAAATGTGATTTGGAAATTTATGCTCTCACCATGAATAGAATTAAAATGCTATAAAATATAAATGGAACATTTAATGAAATAATGAAACATATGAACACTTAATGGTACTGATGTGCCCATGAATTGCCTATACATATGTGTCGGATTGGATAGATTGGCATGCCAATAGGGGATTGATATAGCAGTACTGTGTAAGGCTTTATGCTCGTTATTAAGGCTTTATCCCCGTTTATGGCTTGTATGCCTGATTATGTGTTACCATGGCTTCGTAGCCATATTAATTGCATACGTAGTTCACGTTATACGTCCCATGGTATGACGGCCTGAGGCACCATGGTGTCTAGTGCCAGGAACATGCGTATCTAGTCTAATCAGCCTATCATAGGTTACTTGGGCAATGAAATAAGTTAAGAATATTGAAAATTAAATAAATGAGTAAGAAAGATCTGAAATGAACTAGATTGGTTCTAAAAATTTATTTATTATGAAATTATCCAAAACACATAGAAAATGTTGAGTAAAGTAATGAAAAGATTAGCAAAATAATATAACTTAAATAATTATTACAAATGCATCTTCCATAATAATATGAACATAAATTCAATATTTTTATTAATTTTATATATTGTATATTATTATTGTAAACTTATGAAATAAGCGCTTTCAAAGAACAACAAAAATGATAAAAGATATTTAATATTAAAAATTTTATATGAAATCAAAATAATTCTTGATTACACAAATTATGATCTATTTTTATCTTTATTTATATATATTATTTCATTGTTATATTATTGCACCACTAAGTAAAAATGCTTAGCGCGATGGATTGTTTCCTCGCATAAGTACCGAAGATAAAGCCCAGTGTACATTATATTGGGATTTTCGAGTTCGAATCCGTAAAAGTGTCCAGGGTGTTACCTTCTCAGCAATGCATGTAGATATTGCTCATATATGTTATATTAATGTACTTTGTACATTATAAATATTCATTATGTTGTAATATAAATTATAAAATTGTATTTAATATGTACATGGTGTAAATTAATAAATTGGCTATTTCATATGTAATATGAGTTGTAAGCTATTATAAATCGAAATGAATGGAATTTTTGCAATTGTGATGGAAAATATGAATTGAAATTTATGAGATGATATTTGAAATTATGGTATTTGGGAGTACAAGTTGAAATTATTTGGTTATGATGAATATGGATGAAATTATTATTGAAAAATATTGTTCAAATTTTTAAATAGGTGTATAGAAAAATATGTCAGATGTTAAATAAAATAGGGGAAATTCCGTCAGTTTCTCCTTAGAAAATAATTAATTTTAAAATATAACGAGGTTAAAACAAATAAAGGAATTAAGTAAGGTCAAGTAAGGTGCTTCGGCATAGAGTATGGCAGTGCTTGCTTGGTTACACTATAGACCGGATAAGGGATGTTACACTAAGGGTGGATTGTTGGCACTAAGTGGGGATAGCTCAGTGTGCCAACATCCTACTCAAATCCCTTCGACTCATGGCACTTGGGATGCTACGCTATAAGGGATTAGAGTTATGCCTCTGTTAAAAACTTAAACTTTTGATACGGTGGTAAACACTCGATCCCACACATAATAAGTCATATAATATTTCTATCCAAATTATAAAATAATAGCAAATCAGTAAGTATAATATGAGTTAGAATTAATATAACTTAAACCAAAAGTACAAAACTACGTAATTTTTTGTTTTAGAGAAATTCTTTATTACATTTTCATTCAACTATTTGAAGTTAAAATTTTGTTGGACAATATACAATTTTTACTAATTTAAATTTTGATTCACAATAAGTATTAAAAATAAATTTAATTTTGATATAATATATGTTGTTTATAAAAATTTTGTTGATTATAACTTTTTTAAATTAAAAATAAGATAACTAATGTAATCTTAAACTTAATGAATTTAATTATTAACACTAACTCTAAAATATTGTTTTGGCCCATGCTTCCCACTATGACCACAAACCTCACAAAATATATTCGGACCGCACCATTTACATTTTGAGTGTGTTATAATTCAATCCCATAAAATAATACATACATAAATTAATTTATTAAGTTATTTCATAACATATATCTTAATAAATATATACTACTATCTCATATATATTTTTTAATTATATAATTTTTAGCAAAAAAGTATATTACATGATGAAAAGTGATTTAATAAGATAAATAATGACTATAAAATGATTTAATATATTTATAATTAAAAATAATAAAAATTAATATTGAGTTACATATATACTCTTATAATTAATAACAAATTAATATATATATATATATATATATATATAATCATCTTAATTGCATATACATGTATAATTTTATTATTGAAACTACCTAATATATCCTATCTAAAATATATATATATAAAAAATACGAATAAAATCAGTTCTTTGATTTGATTACGATTTCAATTCGATTCCAATTCAATTCTTAATGAAAAATCAGATCCAAACCAAAACAGTAAAATAACTTCGATTTGATTCGATTCCGATAACGATTTTTTTTTTTATTTTAATTCGGTTTACTTTAATTCTTCGATTTGCTTCGGATTCCTAAGAACCATGCACCCCTGACATTAACTGTTACAAGTTACATTTTGATGGTGCTATTTTTCCCAAGCAGTTGATATTGGGGCTAGAAATCATGAGGGTGATTTCATGGCTGGTTTGTATATGTTTGCTTTAGATATTGAGCCAGCAAACATGTATTTCTAGCATGCAGCAGTCGACGCTAAGGGAGGGAAGATTCTTGTTACCAGAACCGCTAATGCAGTTGCAGATAAACTAGCTCATTTGCAGCTGTGGCACATAATATTAACAGAAGGAAACAGAGGAAAAACTAAGTTAAAAATCATTCAATATTTACCTAAACCGGACCAAGGGAACAGCAACGGGTGAAACCTTGATATGCTATTATCTGACTATATTTTTCAAAGCTAAGATCTTACAGAGGCATGAGAATAACTAAAGGATAATATAATTTCCATCAACATGGAATACATTCCTAGTTTCCATTTTCCTGGATCCATTTAAGAGATTTTCATTATGGTTACATTTTTGCTATTTTCTTCCAACAATAGAACATCTATTAGTAGTAGCACCTCTATCCTCTACATGTGCTTCCAGAGATCTCGTATAAGCCAATCCTGTGCACTTGACCGCAAATGATGCGACATAGATATCATGAGGGAACCCAAATGCTTTCACCAAGAGAAGATAGACATTTTATGCGCTTTACAAACTGTAGCATATATATGAACAACTTTTGGAATATTTTTGTGACTAACAATCCCTAGTTCACCTTTAGATGATTCAGTAAGTAGCAAAAGTTATCCTCCAATTCTATGGGTGTTAAAATTGTCAACTAATAGTTGCCTCCACCAACTTTCCTTGCTCCCGAGCAACAAGCAACTCATAATCCTGCATATGTCAGTACATAATGGATAAATGAATTTCTTGATCTCTTCTATTTATTATTGATACATTAAACACACCAGGTTTAATCTTTTTAAGTGTGTGGTGAACGGAGTCTTAGTTTTGAGTCTCCATCTCTCAATATAGTGAGACTCATGAAAGGGAGAGAGTTACCCTTGTTGTGTTATCCATACCTGTTAGTTCTTGCAATGAACCCCAGAAAGTTGCCTTGTCGTCTTCTTCTTCCTCTTCTTCTTCATTTTTTTTTTCCTGTGTGTGCATGTGTATGTGTGATTTTTCACCTTGGCTAAACCAAGTTTAAGTAGCAAGTACCTGTACAATAGCCTGTGCACAAAGCTTCCCAGATAGGACAGCTCCCTCCATTGAAGCCAAATATTTTTGCTTTGTGTAGTCGCCAGCTAAATAGAAGCCCTCTATAGGAGATCTTTGTAAGGGGCGGCAAGGTTCACAATTTGGAAGAGTCTTGTAAACAGACCTGAGAAAATCAGCAGGCAGCCAGAGGGGAAATGAAGATTTAATAATCAGTATCTTACAATAGTTATCCATATGAAGAAACTGGGAGAGAAAAAAATGTGCAAAATAATGCCAGCAGGAGGATATGAATTACTACGAAGTAAACACAAAGCAACACAAAACTAAATATTGATAAAGTTGTATTAGCAAGAAAATCAAAATGAATGTATTCAAAATTTGCTATTTTAGTTAAACAATCCATGTGATCCACTCTCCATGGAATCCAAGCAATGCCAGTGACTACTTAACCTAGTAAAAAGGATAATTTCTATATTCTCAAAGTCTAACCTTGGAGTTTTAACAACATGATACTTCACAATTTTTGCTTTGCTCTGATCTGCAGATATTTCATCAGGAAAGAGTTTTGCCAGTTCCCTGATTGTAGCATCAATGATTTCTGAGTCACTGCATGAGATCCATTCTTCTGCAGGTGCAAAAACTAACTCCAGCATAGACTGATTTGGATTATAATATTCCTGTATTTAATAATGAAAGATGAATTTACAGATATATAAAATTTACTGATGTGGGAACAAATTAATGCAGTTGAAGATTGTGGAGTGACATGTATGTCAATCAACCGTAATTCCATAAGTAAAATTTGATTCCCTATATGGTAACTTTTGGAATGTGCAGAATGGAACAAAGTCCCTCATCAGCCATGGATAAGAAACTAAATGGCTTTATAAAGCAAAGCAATGCAAACCAAACCATGGCTTAGGCCATTTGGTGATGAAGAGTCCAATTCAGTATGGAGGTCAACCTGTTTGATTATCCAGAGTCCAACACCTGTGACTCTCTACATAGTATCAGAGCGGTAAGGTTCAATAGCCGTAGATTCGAGACTTGAACGCATAGTGGGTTGAGCATGAATAAGCCAAACTCGTGAGTTGAGCCAAACTTAGGTGGACCTATGGGCCAGTCAAGGAGAGGTAGACCTTGAATGGAAAGCCAAGAGGAGCCAGACCCAAGTAGATGGGCCGCCCCATGCAATGGCAAGTGACAACTAGGCCTATGAGAGTGTTGGAATATGAAGAACCGTAGAAATCTCATATTGGCCAAGGACAAGAAATTAAAAGGCTTTATAAAGTGATGCAAACCATACCAAAATGGTGATGAACAGCCCAATTCAGAATGGAGCCAGCTTGTTTGATGATCCACACTCCTGGGCCCACGATTCTCAACTATAACATGAGAATGGGTATATATATGTGTGTCTATGTGCCTGTGGGCACGTGTTGGTGTCCATGAGTGTCTACTAGCAATCCTAAGTATCATTCAACAAATGCTTAATGAGGCAACTCATACACGAGGATAAAGAGAAAGCCATAATTAAATCATACTTACAACTCATTTGATTAACAAAATCACGAAAACATGATGCAATATAATTATGCTTACCCCAACCAAGCAAAATCTTCAACTACCCTCAATCCATATGTAAGTTTTATACCCAAAGAAATTTTCTTTTTTACCCCCCTTTCTCCCTTGTTAATACCAAAACCCACATGCACGATATCACCAAAAGCAAGGTCCTTTTGGAATATCTTTTCTTGGCACCTTTTTGAGTAACCCATAAATACCATAAGAATTCACTTAATTCCAAAACTAACTTTTCAAAATCATAACCACATAACTAAATTCCCAAAGCAACTCCCCCAAACTTATTTCACTATATATATATATTGATAAATTAAAATTTAGCCTTGAAATTTAGTGAAACTTATAGTTTAGACCCTATATTTGTAAAACCTATCTATTAAGTCCTTGACATTTTAATAAACTAACAAATTAGTCTCTACAGTTAGAAGCACCGTTTATTCCCCATTAATTTTAATATAAATAGTCAAAATGTCCTTTACTATATTTTCAATACAAAACAACTAAGCTCCTAAGGTTCAGTAAAACCTACAGTTTAGTCCCTTGATTTAAACTTTATATTCTTTTTTTTACAAATTGATCCTTAAATATTATAACTATTTATGAATAAGGCCCTATATTTTTACAAATTGATCCTAAATATTCAACCCATATAGAGTCTTTTAGTCCCTTGACTAAATGTATTTAAATGAGAATTATTTAATGATTTGTTATATCATATATAAAATATAATATAATATTTTATTGAAGGCTTAGTTTATCCTTCAAATCCCCTCTTGCTTAGTTCATTTCGGCTCTCAATCGACCACGACACATCGATGCCCTGGCCACATTGGCTCTCAGTTCCTCTTCCCGATTTCTCTATTCACCTTTCCTCACAATGACGCCATAACCATAGAGCCCTACCTTCATCTTCATCTTCATCTTTACACTCTCAATCTCTCACTACCTCTCTAGTCTCCATCTCGCTTCACTCATTTTGATATTCTAATTTATATCCAAGCTTTCCAAGAGAGGATCTGAAGTTTCAATCATCCCATCTTCTTCGCAATGCATACGTGTAACCATAACCGTAACTCCAGCTGCACCAAGAGCAATCGGCGCATGTTCATGCAATGTCCAAAGCTTTTCATATTTGGCGTACTTGGTGGGATCTAGTTGTATAGAGGTTATTTGTTTGATTATTGATTTTACTTGTGTTGTGTATGCATGAGAAAATTTGCTACTAATTATGAGAAATTTGTTGAAAATTTATGCAGTCTGTGATTGATTTTATTGATTATTGATTGGGTTTCTTTGATTTTTGATTACTATTTCTTTGAGGACACATTTTATTGATTGCGTATGAATGTTTTCACGAATAACTAAGATTTGAGACACAAATTAATGTAAATTAAAATAACAAATTGACTAAATCAAATCAGTATGGGATCAATATTTAGGGATCAATTTGTAAAAATATAGGGACTTCGGCATAAATAATTATAATGTTTAGAGATCAATTTGTAAAAACATAAGGGCTTATCCCTAAATAATTATAACATTTAGGCTTATTTGTAAATAATTACAATATTTAAGATCAATTTGTAAAAATATTAGGACTTATTCATAAATAACTATAATATTTAGGGATCAATTTATAAAAATATAAAGACTTATTACTAAACAATTACAATATTTAGGGATAAATTTGTAAAGATCATAATTATTAGGCGCACCTAAGGCACAAAGCCCACCAGCTCCAATGTTTGTACCTAGAAACACTCCAGGCAAGCGATTTTCAGATAACGCACCAAGGCGAGCCAAGGCGCACCATATTTAAAGAAGGACCTTTTATTTTCCCAACAACCAGTTGCAGACGCAACAAGGCTCAACTCACGAGAAAGGAGGAGGAGGAGGAGGAAGAAGATGAAGACACACCTGGCTTCTGCTCCATCTTCAAAATCTCTAGGAGATCCAAGTTTTTTTTTTTTTTTTTTCCTCTCCTTCTTTCTTTCTTCTTCTTGCTCGTAATCTGCTTCTTCTTTCTTTTCTTCTCACTCATGATTTGCTTCTTCTTTCTTTCTTATTCTTTTCTTCTTGCTGATCTGGTATGGATTGCTTTTCTTTTTTTCTACCAAATTGATTTTCTGGTGCTTTTTTTTTTAATTCCCTGCTACCGTTGCCGCTTCTTCTTTGATGTTTTGGCTGTAGAATGTTGATGCTGATGTTTAACCCTAATTAATTACTTTGCTTGAGGGATGGGCATTTTCGGGTAGTATTACTGCCTGGTATTCATAAATTACCAATAAAATAAATTGTATTTTTAGGCAAAAATAATTAAGTATCTAACTGTTATAAGCATAATTAAAGAAAAAATTTAATGAATTATTCAATTTAAAATAATTTTTATGTTTAGGAAGGTATAATATACTAAATATATAGAAAAATTAAAATTTTACTGCAATAGAAAATTAAAATTATCATTTTAATATTTTATATGATTAAAAATAAAATTAATATAATGTATTTTAATGATAATTTTCATTCATACATGTAATTTAATTGACAATGGTGGTAGTGCAATAAAATAAAAATAAATAATGAAATAAATAATATTTTACACATTTTTATATGTAATTAATATATATTAATCAAAGTTATAGCGCTTATATAATTTATTTATATAAATTTTTTTATTTTTGCAACTTGCATCACTCAGGCGCACGCATTGCACCTAGGCTTCGGCTTCAGGACTCAAGCGCCTTGGTGCACCTTGACCTTTAATAACTATGGTAAAAATGCAGGGATGAATTGTAGAATTATATATATATATATATATATATATATATATATTTCAAATCAAGGGATTAAACTGTAAGTTTTATTAAAACTCAGAGACAAAATTGTAATTTACTCAATAAAAATAATATGATTTTATATATTTCTTCCTCTCTCTGTCTCTCTCTCTCCCTCTGTCCATCCCTTTCTCTCTTCTTCCACACTCTGCTTCTCTCACTAGCACCAATGTCAATAGCTTTGATGAAATTACCTCAACCAACTCTACCAGTCACGGCCATTGGAGATCCTCCAAGACTACAATGGGTTATAGCCTCAAAAAGGCTAGCCCAACCATCACAATAGTACAATTTAAAGATGTTGATGGAAATGGAAAGTACAAAAAGGCCATTTTCAGCAAGAAGAAAAACCATTCCCAAATCCCCATCCTGAATGGGTCAATGGTGTACATATGAGTTTGATTGTGCGTGTGTGTGTGTGTATTGTCAATGAATCACTAAAATCGGTATTAATGTGAAAGGTGAGGTACAAAACTACAAATACAGAAAATTGAAAGTTATGGCTAAAATTAACAACTCATGCAAAGGTTTGAACTATTTTGACCATTAGGCTAGGCCAAAAAGATATGGACCCAATTTGTGTGACTAACTTGGCAAGTAGACTTTGAAAATCATATTCTATTAATTAATTAGAAGACAAACAGTAGATAATTGCCATCCACACTAAAAACATAAATCAGCAAATATGCCAGCATGCATGTGTGTATGTAAATCATTAACTCCAGTTTACCTTACATGTTACAGACATGTCTGCATAAACACTAAGAAGGGGACTTCTGCATGTCAAAAGAACAAAGATGCAATTAGTATATGTTATTGCATGGTGGGAAGGCTTCTTTTTTAAAATTCAACAGGTACTACATTATTTTGCGAATCTACACTCAATGAATCAATAAACTTCCACAAGAAACCCCAGAAAAATAATAGATTGCAAGAAAGTAAGTCACGTGATGAGCATGAGAAAAATTCTTTATTACAACCAATATAAAAACATAGGAGCAGGACCTGCTGAAAAGTAGGTGGTCATATGTATTCTTTAGTTTCCTGTCGAACCTGCAATAAAGGAAAATTTTTGTAAAGAGACCACTATGCTTAATTGCTAACATTTACGCTCTCAATAAGATATACACGCATTACAGAGAGATGTTAGTCCGACCGAAAATTAATCGCATACGATGATACGAGTCAGAATGCAATGATAATAAGAACAAATTTTTGATAAAATACAAGGAGAGCGGTTAGCAAGCATGTTCCTATTTTGCATTAACTAATTACTAACCACATAACAGAACCATTTAATTAATGCATTAAATTTTCCGCCTAATCAAATTATTCCTTTCCACTTCTCAAAATTCTAGGATACAATTCAATCATGAAAATGTATCAATATAATATGATTGCAACAGAGAGAGAGAAAAGAGAGAGAGAGCACATTTCTGTTGATTACTATTAATGACAAAGGAATTTATCACTAACCATATGTGAACATTAATAACAGGAACACCAACTAATTTCTCCAATTTCTTAAAGTAAGGAATCTCTTTCCAGTTATCGGGCAAAAGAAGCTTCAGGATGTCAACTGATGGAGCAAGATACAGTAATGGTATTAGAGAAATTGAATCACAGCAAAGAATAGAAGTTATGATTGTGAGAGAAATATTCAAGTTACACCTGGAGTGGCAAACACGTAAGCATCTCCTTCAATGATCTCCCCAGTATTTAGTAAAAAGCTTTTAACTGTTCCATCATTATTTAGCTCAATTTTCTTTATTCGTGAATTTAGCCGGACTTCACCACCCAGAGACTGAATATGATCAACAATTGGCATGCAAAGTCTCTCTGGGGGATTCCCATCTAAGAAAGCCATCTTTGAACCATGTTTCTCCTGTTGACAAAATTGCCATCAATCCTAAATCAGTTAGTTTTGTGTCATAGATAGGATAGGAAGCACGTTTTCCTTATTTCTTATGTACATGAGTGAACAAGAATAATTAATAGTGTCTAGACTCTAGAAAATTCAGACTGTTTCAATGTAACTTGAGAAGAATCAGTGAAATAAACATTAATAGTCTTCTTAATTATAAAAATTATGGGTTCATTTAAGGCTCTTGTGCTGCCTTTTTCCATTAAACTCTTCCAGGAGTGAAAAGGCAGCAAAAAAAAAAAAAAAACACGCAAAAGCTTTCCATTCAGCCAATTTCACACACATAAATTGGAAAAATAAATACATAGATAAAATTAGAAGTAATAAGCAAACAAACAAAGAAATATAGATCGATAAGCAACTCATGATGACTTTAAAGCAGATATGCAACTAAAGTTCAAAAGGAGCAGCAAACCTGCCAAGTGAACGTTGACATCATCATAGCAAAGTTTAAGATGATTGGAAAATTAAAATATCAACATGTAACTTGAGGTTTCTAAATTTGCATCTAAATGATTAATCTATAATCTAAAAAGTCCAAATAAGGGGGAAATAGTTGGATGGAGAAAAAAAAAAGCACATAGTGACTTTAACACTTATAAGACAGGACTTTTTAATAGTAAGAAGACTTAACACATAATAATTCAAAACAACGATACTCATAGTTATACAACCTACCATCATAAAAAAATAAAAGAAAAAATAATGCATTCATGAATGCATCAGCCATTTAATGTAGGTGTATTAAACCATTGTCATCACGTTACCAGATTGCCATTATTTTCTTCTGATAGGCTATCACTCCTAATTTACACGATAAATTATTCACATAAAAAAAGAAAGAGTACCTATAACTATATGCCCTAAAACAATGATTTTTTTTACCATATTGCCATTATTGGTCAATAAATCAGGAATATTGTCAAAAATCATTATTGCAGTTTTACTAGGAATATTTATAGAATCACATTAAGGGTAAAACATTTTAACAGAAAAATAAAATTCAATTTTCCTGGATGGACAAAATATCACTAATCTCAAATTGTTAATCCCATATGAATTCCTATTCCTATTTGAACATAAAGCCACTAATATTAACAAAGTACAAATACAAATAAATAAATAAAAGATGATTATTACTATTATAACATTCGATTGGACTTAAATATATTATATATGACCTTAATGCTTAGCCACCGTGTTGCTGCCATATAATATACAATATTATAATATTAAATAATTTATATTAGATCTATGCTATTTTATATTAGATCTATGCAATATTATAATATTAAATATTAAATACAATATTAAAATATTAAATAATTGATATTAGATCTATTCTATTTTACTTGAATTCAAAATGTCCATGGGCTATACGCACATGCACATACACCAAACAAGAAATAAATAAAAAGAACACACAATGAATTATTCCAAGGTTTTTACTAATTTTTAATTTTATATGTGCGAGTTTAATTCAAGAACACAAGTTAGTTTTAGTTGGAGAGTTGAATTTGAATATTTGTTTAATGATGTTATTACAAAATTGAATATAATCTCAACTCTCAAAAAATATCAAACATTAATTAACTAAACTATTAGAATTGGATAATCAATTTAGATATGTTTACGACTTTCAAATTCCTAATCCAATAAATCAAAAAAAAAAAAAAAATTGCCCCATCAATTGAACATTTGATCCTTGCCACCTCCCATAATCTTTTGAAATAATACTTGTTTTATGTGTAGTTATTGTAGGAAACTTTACACCCTGTTTGGCATGCTGGAATTCAAAATGCACAATTCATTTGTAAAATGAATTCCTAAAATTCATTTGATAAATTTTCATGTTTGATAGTAATATGCTAAAACTTGAAACATGTATTTAAATTGAACTCCACAAAAGCATATTTGGAATAAATGCAAAAATGAAGATTCATTTACGTTTATTTCCTAAAATATCCTCGACATACTAATCTTATAAAATAAATAATAATTTCATAATTATATTTATTTTACTTAACATCATAATCTTGTATTTGTCTTTTTTTTTTCTTTAACTTGCCTCCTTTGTTTGATACTACAAGAATTTTCTTCCTACATGTTATTTATAATTTTTAATCATGGATTGAGATTTTCAAAATTTTTGTCAACATCATCAGTTGCTTACTAGTATTGTATTGATTCTTTCTCACCTACTCACACTGCATGTTTTGGACCATGTTGTATATATCATGTTCCATAGGATTCTTCTCATTTAACTATATAATAATTTTTAAGTCAAAATTCAATTTTATATATAAAATCAGAAGACCATCTGGAAGTTGATTATTTAGCAGATCTCAAGGACGAGAGAGAGAGAGAGAGAGAGAGTATAACGGTGATATAAAGATTGGGGTGAAAAAAATGGGTTTAAGCATGGGTAATTTTGTCATAATAATTTTTGTGGTAAATTTTGTGGAATTCATTTGGAAATTCCATCTATTTTGATGGAATTTGGGATAGTTATGTTCAATTCTGCAAAATTCAATCATAGAATTGAAATCCATATTTTTTTTGCTTCCAAAAACAAAATTTTGGATTTGAAAATAAATTCCACAAAATTTTGTAGAATTCATTTATTCTAAGCACAATATTAACCTTCATTAGTATGATATCATAAAAACAAAAATTCTCATAAAATGTATGTCATAGTTTCACTCACAAATGTAAATAGTACAAGTGACATTCACAAATTTAGGTTTTTCTTATTCTATAACTAGGAACAATGATTATTTTCTTTCCTCAATCTCTTACATACATAATCTGAACTAAAATTTTAATAATAATCCAACAATTTTGAATTTTCTATCCAAATAAAACCTTTCTTTTACGAGCATCATTATTCATGTTACCATTAAATATCAAAAGCAACAAGTCGGAAAAAAAAGCTAGTTTATATAAATAAGCAAGTCTACATCCAGTGACAGCGCATTTGAAATAAAACTTCCAAAGATTAACCAAAAAGAAAAAATAAATCCTATTGTACCAATCTTCTATCCAATACATGAAGTATTTTTATATGTCAAGGGGCTGGACTCCTGCCGCAGGAGTAGGAAAGAGCAGTTAGCGTACCTGAAGAAATCGGTTCAATGCTATCAATATACACTGCATTGAAAGTTCATCAGGGTTAATAAAGTTAAGCGCCTTTGACATGGCAATAAACACCTCTTTAGTGACTCGATCAGGAACTCCCTAACAAATATAAGGAGAAAATAAGTCGTGTTATTTTGAATCATTTGCAAAGTTTACACTACATCATGGTACTTCACAAAAATTCAATAATGTCGACCAGATCAAGTAATCCATCAGTCAATAACTTTCTTTTTTGCTGGATATTGTCTATTTTCTTAATTTCACAATAAAGCATAATGCATTCCTATGGCGACATAACTTTTGTGGTATCATCTGCAATTATTATTATTACATATTTTGTTTTGTGGGGGAAGGGGTGGGGGGGTGTCGATCTTAAAATGCTTCATCTCTCAGCTAAGTTTCATTTTTGGATCTCAGGTACAGCCAATATTATCAGTTTTAAGCTACATAAACATGTGTATTAGCAGCTTTCTCGTCATTCTTACTGAATTGAGCTGCTAAAGTATACCTGCTTTCTCATCCAATCTTGAACAGTCAAACCATCTTGAGCCTCAACATAAGCCTGTCCACCAACCATTGCTGGCAGGAGTCCAATCGCAAACTTCACTTTCTCAGGCCAAGTCAGCATCTCATTGTTTTTTAGAATTGCCCACATCCCTGTCAATCAAATACACAGCAAATAATAATAATCTGAATCAAAGCTGATGTGTAAACGAAATATAACATAAATTAGAAAAGGAAAAAAAAAATGATGCACCTCACATACAACATATGCAAAGAACAAGATTAACCAACCACTGAAATTTAATGAGTATAACAGTTAAAAGAACAAAGGAAGAATTAAAAAGGACAAAAAAAAAAGTGCAAGATCATGAAATATGCAGAGTAATACATCTAGAAGGGAATTGCTATTCAACTTAGATAACAAATATAATTATGTACATGGACATAAGAAAAGGCTTACATCTTATACTAACAGATTACTATGATATAAGCAGTAAATCCCGGGTAATTGAGCCATTTTTGTCATGATTTTATGGAAAAGATAAGGCTTAATGACAACCAAAACAAAAAAAGAGAATCTAAACTTTTAACACTTTCTAATGTTATTGGGAACTTTACAACTTACCAAATCAGGATTAAAATTTAACATTTACAACAATTTTATCACAGACAAAGGAATAATTGGAATTGTTTACTTGTGTGACAGACGTCCACATGGCTTTTTTTCTATTCAATATGACCTCTATAACTCAACATCTAGCATACGAATTTGATTGGTTCCTCAATTATTGATAAAATTGGCAACAATGTGAAAGTTTTGATGCTGAATAGATAAGTTCTAAGACTCCTAGCAGAATAGAAAAGGTATTAGAGTTCAAGAATTTTATTGTCATTAGG
The DNA here is from genome assembly GCF_030052815.1 of Hevea brasiliensis. Taxonomy (NCBI): domain Eukaryota; kingdom Viridiplantae; phylum Streptophyta; class Magnoliopsida; order Malpighiales; family Euphorbiaceae; genus Hevea; species Hevea brasiliensis. Next base: position 70,922,463 of record NC_079494.1, read on the forward strand.
CACTAAGTAGCACAGAAATGGAAACAGGACACGTGTAACGTGACACAACATGATATGAGATGCGACACGACAATTTTGAAAAGTGCAGGACATGATACACTAGAGAAACATTGCATTAAAATTTATCTTTCTATATTTACAAAGACATAATTAATTCAAAATAATTATACAACAAACTTTAATTTCAATAACCACTACTGCAATTTTAAAAATAGCATAGTGTAAGTAAATAAAAAAAAAATCTAATAATGTTTTTAACAACAAAAGAAATAAGTAAATAACCATCCATGAGTTAAAACATTAAAAAAAAAAAGGACCAAAATTTCAACGTCACCATTTTTATCATTGTCACTACTAATATAATTATTAAAAAGTATAGCCTTCAAAAGTTAGTAACTACCAAATGAATCACTAGAGAAATATAGTAAATTTTTAATTAAAACTCTAAGTAAAAAGTATAACTTGTAAATTAATCACCATTGTTTGCTAAAAGTTTCCCCAAGGATTCCTGATGGTTTAAAAAGATTAAGAAAATTTAAAAAATGGGAATTTTTTTTTTGAAGTTTCCAAAATGTTTCTGAGAGGTTTTGGTGTCCAAAACGTGTCCAACACAAGAATATCAATGTTCTAGAGGTTTTTGTGCTTCCAAGATATTTACATCAAAAGGCAAAGGCATTTGCTTTAATCATTATTAGAACTTTAAACCAAATTTATGCATATGGCTTTGGGAAGCTTATAAGTGTCTCCCCTCCAATAAACAATTTCTTGAAATGCACAGTAAATCTTCATGGGGCACTTGTGGTTTGTGCATTCATTGTGCAAGTGTGCGTTTCATATTCCCACGTGTTCAACAAAAAAAAAGGGTCAGGAAACCACTTAACCTAAAAGCTTATGCTTTTAGGAAAGGGCACCCAAAAAATAGTTTTATATTTCTAATACACCCCCAACAAGCAAATGCCAATTGGGCTAGAAGTGTGAACAAGTGCAGACCCACTTTGTCTTGTACTAAGATATTTAATTAATAAATGGGGTGACCAAGATTTAAAATTTGAATCTTTTGGTCTGAGAGACTGTAATGCCATGTCATAAAACTACTCAACTTAAAAGCTAAAGCTTTTTAGATGAGACTCGTGAGAGCCCCAAGAATAATTTTATATCTCTAATAAAGTCATATCTTTCTAAAATCCTAGATCTTTCTAAAAGCATAGCCCTAAATCAAGTAGGAAATTGATCCATATAATTGACCCCAATTAGTTTGAAATTAAGGTTTAACAAAGCTATATTAACTTTTTCTCAAAAAAAAAAAAGTGTTTTATTAACTTTAGTCATATCCTAGCCCATTCTTATGATAATCATTAAGGTCATTTACATATGAATGGAGAAATAAATTAATTTCTTATTATATCCTCTGAACACCACAAAACCATCAATCAAAAATATAAAATATTTAGGCATATGGACATGGTGAAATCTAGAATCATTTTATTGTGGAGGCCAAATTAAAAACATTTACTTCTTTCATTAATGATATAATAATTGCTCATGATCCTTATTCTAAAATAGAATGAGAAACATTTCATTGTATGAATTTCACAAAATCATCAAAATTAAAAAAAAAAATACAAAACTAGAAATAAAGATACATAAGTATTAAAAAGTCACAAATTATTTATATATTTCAATTTTTTTAACTTTGCATTTCAATGAAATTATTGAATTTCCCTATCGGCTTAAGTTATTTTGAAATACTAAAAGTTATGGTTCACATTTTTGAAAGACTAATAATACTACAATGTATAAATTTATTTTTAATCTTTTCTTTAAATTTTTATAAATTTTATGTAACATAAGAAATTTTTGGTATAAAAGTAGTTTGATTGGTTTTCTTATTAGCTTCAGGAGGCAGAGGGAACAATTCTAATTTTCTTTTACAGTCACACACATTTATTTTAATTTAATACTAAAATAATTCTTTTAAAAAAGGGCTTGAGAGCGGCTGGCCCCCCATGGATGCATCCCTGTATATGGATATACAAGTTTGAGCATATGCTATATTAAATGTTAATGGCCAGTACACTTGTAGGTATTGAAGCCAAGAAAACATTGTATTCATGTTACAATGAAAGCAACAACTTCCTGCCCAAAATAAGAATTTTGCAAATAACCTGCAACTAAATGATGATTGAAAAATGTTTGATTGTAATTTAAGGTTAAGTTATTACCATTTATGCCAAACTGACCTTCTAATTTTTTTTTTCCAACAGTAATTACCTTACTATTTTCTATGAGTAAAATCAAATTTTAGGGCCACAGGCAGACATAAGTTGCTTACCATTTAATGGTGCAGGAAGAACTTCTGCAAAATCAAATCGGCTGAACTCTCCTGGATGATTTGGCATCGCAAATATCATAGAATGTTCCTTCCACTGCAACCTATCATTGATACCAAGTTCTCCAAACAGGTTCTGAATATTTGGGTATGCTCCAACTTGCAAGCCAAAGAAGAAAGTTTCAGAATGCAATAAAATACAAAAGGTTAAGTTCCTGTAACCAATAAAGTAAAGAAATAGAACCATCTGGGATCAAATTAGTGATGTAGAATACAATAATCAGCAAAATATTGTAAATGAAAGATTTTAAAAACTTCCAGCCTATCCATGTCCTATATTAGAAAAAATAAGGTAAATGAAGAAACTGATACATCATCAGAAATTAAAAAACGGAACTCTGGAAGGCATTTTACCAATAAGACCATTCCCCCAATCAATAGAATCACGAGAAAAAAAAATGAAATAAAAAAGAATTGACATTAAAAATTTAAAATTCCCCCTTCCCCACAACCAGAGAGAGAGAGAGAGAGAGAGAGAGAGAGAGAGAGAGAGAAGGGATGAAGCTTACAGAATATATGCAAGCCAGTCTCATACCAGTCCCCATCATCATCTTTCCATGCAGCCACCTGTATAAAACAAATAACAATTAGATTGGAACACATAAATGAAAACATAAGACCTTTCCATTTCTTTTTCATTGATTATGCAGAATAAAATAGAGAACAAATGAAATAAGAGCAAAGAACTAGAATAGGATGAGCAAATAGCATAATGGGAAGAAAGACAAGAAAGAGAATAGGAAGAAGAAGAAGAGAACTAAAGTAGAGTAGACAGAGAAGAGATAACAAAGATAACAAGAATATAGGAGCAAGGGATGAATACATAGAGAATAGCAAAAACTTGAAGGAATTGAAAACAAGAAAATGAAAAATTCATCAGTCAAACATTTTCAATTCATTTTGGAATCTTTTCTAAAGCACAATAGGAGTGCACTCATATAGGCACCAAAGACACCCATCAAATAAGAAATTTTAGTAGAGCTCAAATGATTAGCTCTTAAAAAGGGTATCCAAAATAGGATATCAGATTAAAACCCTCATGTACAAAAAAATTACAAATAAAAGCTATATTATCAAAAATAATAATTAAACAAAAAAAACTATCAATTTTACTTATCCTGTTCTGCATGACATTTATGCATTTTTTATTTACAATGATAAATTTTTGCTGTCAACTTATCAAAAAGTGGGTAGAAGTAGAACAGCAAAATGACCTTTCCGCCCAAAACTTCTCTTGCTTCAAGTAGTACAGGCTTATGGCCAGCATCTGCCAAATATTTTGCAGTTGATAAACCAGCCAATCCTGCACAATTTGGAAAATTTTTATTCCAATGTAACCAAATTAAAAGAAAAAAATAAAAAGTAAAGAAATTACATGTATATTAATCAGCAAAAGCATTAATTCTAAAAATAATAACAACTACCAAGCATCAAATGCTTAATAGCTAAAGCTAATTCACACTCATGTCTCAAGGAATATCTAGTTCATAGGCTACCATAAAAAAGAAAAGCAAAAAATCCAGAAGTTGAAAAATCTTGTCAAGGTTATCCAGAACGAATAGATGATATGATCTATTCATGCAGCACTATTAGCATTCACACTGAATATGTCTAAGAAATAAGAAAAAGTTTGCAATTAATATCTTAAAAACCATGAATTTTCATTGCACAAGAGTGAGGTGTATTGACTTCAAAATTGATTAAAACTTACCCCAATTAAAGTATCCCAAAAACCCTGTTTTAACCCAAATGTAATTCAACAAAAGGAATGTAAAGTATCCATCACAAGTACTGCAACATAATTCAACAGAAAGGGAACATGATTTTGAAAACATGTAAACATTTCTTAGCATAATTCAACAAAGTAATGAATTGCAGCAACATATACTTGATATTTTGAAAATGACAAAATTATCTTATTTAGTGAATCAACAAAAATGGAAATTATATACATCAAAGACAGACGAAAATTGGGTGATAATTTTATCACCTGCCCCAGCAACCACAATTTTCAATGGTCTAGCTGGACGTGGAGAATTACGAAAGGACGATGATAAATATGCAGCTTCCAAGAAATTCACCGTATTATCAAGGTCTGGTCTAGGATAGTCCACACAAACTACCTGCATCATAACAAATAACTAATCTACCTTAGGAAACCCAAATGAAAATGATGCTGAAAGACCAGAAGAAAACAAACCTGCAAAGGGCAGCCAGCAGTCCTCATTCTTGTCTTAGTAGCATTTCCAAGCGGTATTCTCAAAGCATGGCCCATCGATTCACTTACTCTAAAAGCTAATGCATTGGTTTGCTTAGAACAGTTAGGATAACCATATCCCAGTGAAGATTGCAATTTTCTACCATCTAAGATACCAGTGTGCCAATTTAAATTCAATGCAGAAACACTCCCGTGCAAAGTCATTTCTCCAAAACCAAATCCCCAAATAGTCTTTTAAATCACAATTTAACAGAAATAATCTATAATTGCAACTGTAAGAACCCTGCAGAAAGCATGCAAACAAAATCAAGATAGCATCAAATTATAATCCAAGGCGATAAAACCAAAAGAACCCAACACACAAAGAATTCTTGAAGTCCAGCAATGACACTCCTGTATTTTTCTTGGAAAAAAAAATTGAAACCGAGGAACTACCACCCCAGATATAAAAAATAATGATAATAATAAGAACGAACATCATAATATATGGATTTCCTTGGGCACCAAACAAGAGACGCAAGAAGGAGAAAGAATCAAGATAAAGACACAATTCCATTTACCTTAGGAAACGAAGAAAAGTTGGTTCAAGCAAGAAAGCAAGCTAAGGAAGCACTAGTGGAACGGCGGTGATGATAATAAATAGTGGGTGGGTAGTGTCAAATTTCGTCCTTTTGTAGATGGGAAGTGGTTTGGCTTTGCTGGGTTCGTGTAGTGGAATCTGGGCGGTCAGATGCCAAATGCATACTTGCAAATCAACGTTTTGAGGCTGACGTCTCCGGAATTTTTTTTATTATTGAGTTGGATTCTACAAACATTCCAGAACAAATTCTCAAAATTGATGATTATAGTATTATTGTACTAAAGTTTATTAATTATATTTTAAAATTTTTATCAAAAGTCATTACACCCCTTATTATTATTTTTATAACACAAAAATTATTCAATTAATGATCATACATGCACATGAAATTATATATTAAAAAGTATAATTCGCGGGTCCATATAGTTATTATTATTATTATTATTATTATTATTATTATTATTATTCAAAAAGTTTTTTTTTTTTTCTTTATAAACATAGATGTCCCATTTCTCTTTGGATTTGTATGATGATTTTAAGAAATCCAAATTGTAATGAGTTGCCATTTATCCATCTCACTTTAAAGGTAGAGTTCTCTAAAACAAACAACACAAACTAAGAAGCATTCTTGACTGTTGCTATCGAAAAAGCTCAAGGAAACGACACCAAGGTGTCAAAGCTAGCAAAACTCTCAACTTCATGAGCATAGGTAGCCAAAGATGGGCCTTACTGCTCCACTTGATGAAATGAAAACACAACTCCGAAAAAGTTGAAGCCAAATGAAGAGCGTTATCGAAGAGCACACCCACTAGACTTAACAAAACAGTATGGTTAGCAAAAATATCAAACACTTTTGCATAATCACCTTCAACCTGGATCTCTTGGAAACCTTTTTTAACAGTCACCTTCAAGACTAACAACATTGCAAAAGCTTCAGCAATAGAAATATCCAGAGGAAGAGTAACTTGCTTACAAACAACATATAACAAATGGCCCACACCATCACAAAAAACACACCTAAGACCAATAGAGGATTTGTCCATAAGGACTAAGGTGTCAACATTAAGTTTAACTATACATGAAGGAGGGCCCCATCAATCTTGGACCTACTGATTGGCGACTGAAGATATGGAAAATGAATTACAGCATTTATTGAATAGTTGCACCGTTATATTAATCACATTTGAAGATTCGAAGGACTTGACATAATAGATTAGAATAACAGCTTGTTCCTACTTGTCCAAATACTCTATAGTGTTGTAGCAAACAGACAAGACCCATCATTATCTAGCTCATCGAAAACATGCTCACACCATTACAAAGAAGAGTCGACTATCATACTATCCGCACATAGCCCCAACAGCGAAAGCAGCCAAACACCCCAACTCAAGGGCAAGATTTAACATGAATCTCAGTTTCCCCATCCAAACCACATTAAGGATAAGGAGTATGTACCCCAATCCCATACCTAGATAACACCACACCAGTAAGGAGGCTATTCTTAGGCAAATGCCATACAAATTTTTCGACCCTTGGAATAACTTTTAAACTCCATTTTTTTTTTCCAAATGGGGAGGACATTATAACTAGAAGAGGAAGTGTTACATCCATCATATCCCTAAACCAATTGATAGCCAAATTTAATGTTATAAATTTTAGTTCAAACTAATGGCTAATCGAGAGAATTCGGCTACTTTCATGGCTCAAAGGGATTTTGAGGATTACATCTTGCTCCATGGGCAAAAAACCCTCACGAACATGACTTAAAATCTAGCAGTTTGAAACTTGTCAATGAGCTCAAAACCTAGAGCATCTGTAGGTAAATATTACACACTAAAGGCTTTCCACCTACATAATTACGAATCCAATGATCTAACAAAACTCGAACTGCACTTTTGATACCAATCCTCCACCTAACATTAGATTTAAGAATTTCCCAAACCTTTAATAGACTTTGCCATACAAAGGTTGGAAAGCAACCCAATGACAACTCTATGATAGTACAATTTGAAAAATATATAAACTTGGAAATATGACCATACAAACAACCCTGGATTTTGTAACATGCGCCAACCATAATGGGTAGGAAGTGTAATATTGAAAAATTACAAATTCCTAATACCTAAGCTTTCCTTGCATTTCGAGGCATAAAGCTTATCAAAGGCTAACTAGTGAGTCCTTTTGAGGAATCTCTACTTCCCCACCAAAACGATACAATCAAGTATGAATTTCATCACGTAACCTCTTAGGGAGAGCAAAGCAACTCATAATATAGGTTGGAATAGACTGGATTACAAATTTGATCATCACCTCTTTTCCTACCTAAGATAGAAGCCTCTCTTTCCAACCCCCCCTTTAACTTTTTCCAAACTCTTATCCTTAAAGCAATTAAAGGTTGTTCACTGGATTTGCTAATCATGGCCAGGAGACCAAGATAATGAGAATGATTATTAACCAATTGTGCTTCCAACTCCTTTTTAATAATGGCCTGAAGATTATTAGGCACTTAAAATGAATGAGATAATCGATTTATCAAAGTTAATCTATTGACCCAAAGTTTGCTCGTTGACCCAAATTATATTCTTAATAGCACCACTCTTTACTTAATTACAATGAGAAAAAATAACACAATCGTCAATTAAAAAAATAAGCGAGAAATACTGGGATTAGTTTGATAAACCTTAGCCCCTTGAATGTCCCCTTTATGTTCTACTCATCTCAATAAAGTAAAAAAGCCCTCTCAGCACATAGTAGGAAAAGATAAAAGATAGTGGATCTTCCTACCAAAGACCTATCCCTAGCTTTAAAAATCCCAATAGGTGCCCATTAATTAAGAAAGAGAAAGTGCAAGAGGAAACACAAGTCATAACAAGCTGGGCGGGAAAACCAAAATGAAGCATAACTTGAGGCAAATAATTTCATTCAAACAGTCGTATGCCTTACTCATGTCTATCTTTAGAGCAAAATACCCCTTCCTGCCCTATAACTGCTTTTAAGGGAGTGAAAAACTTCATAAGCCATCAAAGCATTATTAGTTATCAAACTACTAGGAATAAATGCACTATGGGTCTTGAAGATAACAAACACCTTTAAGCCTATTGGCTAGGACCTTTGACATTAGCTTATACACCACATTTCATAGGCTAATTAGCCTCAATTCCTTTAAATTTGATGGTGACTTAACCTTTGGACTAAGAGTGCGGAAATCATGCTTAACTTTAGGAGGCATAATACCTAAATTCAAGAAACCCAACACTGTAGCAATAACATCTTCCCCAGCCACCCCCAAAATGTAACATCCTGAACCTGCGAGCCTTGAATAGTATTATTTTTTTTCTGTAAATAGTACTATTCAAAGTCACCTAGAGGAAAAAAAAATAAATGAAAAATTTATTGAGATAGATACAATAAAAAAAAATTTAAGTGAACAAAAAATCTAAGGACTCATCGAGTATTGGGAAACAGATGGATTATAACCCAATGAGGGGCATTTTGGTCAATTCACTTCAAGAATTGATTTTTGACCAAAATGTCAATTAAATTAAATAAAAATAATGTATTGAATTATGAAGAAATTTTTAAGGAAAAATTCAAGTAAAAATGTGTAAGGGAAAATAAAAGAAATGAAAATCTAGAATTTTAACTCCTTTAGGACCTATTAGAAATTAATGACCAATGGGCTTTGGACAACTCAATTAAATGAATTAAATGAGTCAAAATTTAGGATAAATATAAAAAGGAAACAAGTCTTCTTTCTTTTCCCATTGTGGCTGCCACCCTCCCCTACTATCTCTCCCTCTCTCTTTCTCTCTTCTTCTTCATTCTTCCACCATTGATGCCCTTCCAAGCTTTTAATTTCTTTGAATTTCCTCTGTAAATCCCCTAGCTATTAGAACTAAAACTTGATCTTGGACATTGATAAGAAGATTTTAAGCAAGAGATAGAATAAATCTTGAAGAAATTAGGAGATTGGAAACTCTCCATAAGAGGTAAGCTTCTTTCATGCTTAATTAGTTATACAAGTTTTGAATCAAGTTAGATTGTGATGAAATTACATGAGAAAGTATGAGAATCATGCATTTATGAAAAAGGGAATTTTCGGCCAACTTAGGAAAAACTGAGGGTTTGATGTGTTTTAGTGAAATTGATGATGATTTCAAGTTTAATTAAAGTGGTATACATGTTTGGGGTAGTGAAATTGCATGGGATTTGCATAAATTAGAAAATGGAAAATTAGGGTTCATGGAAAATTAGGGCTTTTATTGTATGAAGTGTAATTAATATTTATAATGACAAATTATGGTCTTTTGAAGTTTCTTTAGTGTGAATGACCATTAGTTGATGAAAGGAATTGATGGAATGGTATGGATTGAGAAAATTGCAAAATAAGATTTGGAAAATCGGGGGTTTTGTGCTATGAAGTGCTATGGTTGTATTAATGTTAAATTATGGTCATTTTGTAACACCCTCATTGTAGCAATTACGTACATTCTACTGTTCCGGTGACCGGTGTCGGTCCGGACAGCTAGAACGTTTGGAAAAATATTTAAACTAAAGTGAGGAACCATAAATAACTCAAATATTAATAAGAAAAATTTAGTAAAAATTTTAGAAATAAAATACAACTAAGTTAAACGAGCTGGTGCCCTAGCGAAGGGTAACCCAGTAGGAAGTTGCGGTTCTCGCAACTAGGAGCCCTAGACCCGGGAGAAAAATTATAAAATAATTTTTGGGACTCCAGAGAAGGGTCATTGAGGTTTCTATGGCATTAGAATGCCAAGAAAATATTTAGAAAATTTTTTCAATTGGTATAGACAATTTTGACCCGTTAAGCCAAACGGAGGGCATTTTGGTCATTTCGCCTTCAGAGGTGATTTTTGGCCGACTTGTCCAGTTAAGTAAATAATTATTATAATCTAAAATATGAATAAATATTGCTAAAAATTGAATTGAAAATGAGTAGAAAAGAAAAGAAAAGAAAAGAAAAATGAAAGAAATTGAGAATAATGACATCACATGATGTCATTGCAATGCCCTCCACCAATCAAATTTCAACAAGCACTTTAAAAGGAGATAATTGAGACAAAAATTGAAAACAAAATCTGCATCTTCTCTCCCAAAACCTGCCAGCAGCCACCTCTCCCATTTCCACCATTGTTATCCTTCATTACACCTTGCTAACTTTGAATTTTTCACCATAAAATCCCTACCTTCCTTCATAAAAATTTAATATTACATCTTGAGCAAGTGATTGGCTGCCAAGAAAGTGAAGGAAAATTAAAGTTTGGCTAAGAGAAAATTCTGCCCTCCTAAGGTTAGAGCTAAATTCTTACTTCTTCCTCTTATAATGATGAAAATAAAGTGAATTACACTAGAATTACATGATAAATGATGAAAATAAAGTGAGTTACACTAGAATTACATGATAAATGATGAAATTGATGGATATATGTTAGACTAAGAATCCAGCCAGCTTGTGTAGGAGTAGGATTTGAAGTGTTTTATTGCAAATAAAATGGATAACTTGCTTGATTATGATGAGAAGTGTGATTAGTATGTTTAATTGGTGTGTGTTGTGTGAACCTTGAATTTGAGCTAGGGTTTTGGGAGAGTAACTTGGACTTTGCTTGTGAAATAGTGAGTGAACATTTTAATGGTCAATTAATGACCATTTGAGGGAAGTTGAGCATAAATTGAAGTGCATTAGAGTGTTACACACTAAATTGATAGGCTGCCTAGTGACAGCAGCAGGGTGGCTGTGATTCCAGCCCACTTAGACAGCCATAACTTTGGCTGTGTAGGTTCAATTGGTGTTTGGCCAATTGTACATGAAACTAGACTTATAATGGCACATTTTTTCTGGAGAAACCATGCCCAAAAGACCAAAGCAAGTGGACCAAAAGTTGGCCCCAATCCGGGTACCCTGTAAGCCAATTCTGCAGAATGACCAAATGAACAGTAACCATAACTCACTGTAGAAATGGTCAATTGACCTGAAATTTTTACAGCAACAAGATAAGACATAGAAAAACAACTTTCATGAAGAAATATACCCCAAATTATGGCCAGAACCCATCCAACAAGGCAGTGGCAGTCACTATTCATGGTACTGTAGATTTGGTAAATTCTGCAGAATTGAAATCCGGCCAGCTGTGGTTATTGGACCATATCTGGAGCTATAAAACTCCAAATGGAGTGATTCAAAAAAGTAAATTCAACTAGACAAAATAAGGAACAACTTTCATGTTTACCATTTCCTCAAATTCCCACTGCAACAAGACCCAATGGAACAGTAAAGTTGGGTCACAAAAACTGAAAATTCTGCTCTCTTGGTTTTAGGTTTGGAAATGGATTTGGTGGTTAATTCCAACAAGTTTTAAATGTAAAATGTGATACATTGGGGGTGCTAAAACCAATGTACCTATTTTCTATCCAAAAGTCAACATTTTTGTTGACCAATGAGGTGAATAGTGACACAAAAACTTGAAATTCAAAATTTGAATTTACAAACGCATCTAGGGGACTTTAAATTGCAATTGGCAATTAATACTAGCAAATGTAAAACTCAAAATGTGGGATCTTGGTATAATTAGAATTAATATATCCACTAAGTATGAAAAAGTCAACATTTTGGTTGACTAGTAAGGTGAATAGTAATCAAAATGATTAGTAAATTAAGATGAAAACCTAGAACCAATTCTAAGCTTAAATGCTTAGAATTGTATGACAAATGTAGACTATGCATCCTAGTCAAAATTGTTAAAAAGGAATTAAGGTCATAAATTTGAAATCCATGAAATGTTTATGGATTACTTGAAACATGAAAAATAAGTCACCTAATTGATGTGAATAGATAGTTAGGGCTTATATGCCCATCACAAATGGAATTCATAAAATATTAATAATTCAACTTGAAATATAAAATTTGTAATTACATAAGTAGATTCTTGAATGTATAAATGAGAAAAGGGAAAATGTTTTGAATACAATGGTACATGTGAACCATTGTTTAGAATTTTGATTAATATGAATAACATAATGAATGAATAAATGAACCATATTAATGTATGAATGAGACATTAGTTCTCATTATTGTAGAGAGGAGAAGTATTTTAAGTACAATGGTATAAAAGGATAATTGATGTGAATTGTGATCATATAAATGATCAAATGAATGTATGAATTATAGTTGAAATTTATCATGAAATAATGAAGTCATAAAACACAATATATTAATATTTAATGATATTATGTGCCCGTGTATTACCTAGACATGTGTGTCAGATTGGATAGTTTGGCATGCCAATAGGGTATTGTTTTAGCAGTACTGCGAAAGGCTTTATGCCTATATTCATGGCTTTATGCCCGTATTCATGGCTTTATGCCAACATTTATGGCTTTTATGCCCAATTGTGTTATCATGGCCTTTTTAGCCATACTGACTGCATACGTAGTTGACGTTCTGCGTCCCATGGTATGACGGCCCGAGGCACCGCGGTGTCCAGTGCCAACGACCCGTTATCCAGTTTAGTCAGCCTGTTATAGGTTACTTGGACAGTGAAATTTATTGAAATAAGTTAAGAATATTAGCATTTAAAAATATTAGATATTAAATAAAAGAAATGAGTAAGATGACCTAAAATAAATTAGAATAGTTATTTATTAAAAAGAATCGAAATGAACTGGACCGATATCAAAATTTACTTATTATGAAATAATCCGAGACAACTTAGAAAGTATTGAGAAAATGCTAAAAGATTAACAAGAAAATTATAACACACAAAAATATTGCAAATGTGACTTACATGATAATATAAGCATATATTTATTATTTTTAAATCATTTTTCTTTGTACATTATTACTGTACATTGGCGAAATAAACACTTTCAAAAAAAGAATAAATTAGGATAAACCATATTAAATTTTAGAAACTGCATGTGAAGTATAAATAAATCTTAATTATTTAAATTATATTTTATTTCTATCTTTATTTGTATATTATTTCCTTGTTATATTATTGCACCACTAAGCAGCAATGCTTAGCGCGATGGAATTGTTTCCTCGCGCAGGTACTGAAGTTAAAGCCCAGCAAATACTAAACAGAGATTTTGGAGATTCAATCTGCAGAGCGTTCAAGGTTGTCACCTCCTCAGCAATGCATGTAGATAGGGCTCACATTAAGCATATCATGTATTTTGTGTATGTTATTTATTTCTTATATTGTAATGTAAATTAGCAAATTGTAACTAATTTGTATATCATGTAAATTAAGGATCTATTTAATTATTGCAAATGATGTAAATTAATGCAAATTTGAGAATTTTGCTATAAGAATGGAGCATGAATGAATTTGTACAAATGAGTATAGATTTGAATTACATAATGATTTTTCAAATGATGATATGAGTGTGGAAATGATAATGAAATTAAAATGTATGGATGAGATTTGAAATATGAGAAAATTATGAGAATGATTGATGAGATAATTATGATTAGCATGGATAAGATTTTATTTTAGAAATATTATTGAATTTCAAACAGGTGAATATTGAAATACGCCAAACGATAATAAAATAGGGGAAACTCCGCTGGTTTCCCCGTTGAAAAATAATTGATATTAAATTAAATGAATTCAAAATTATTTTAAAAAAAATAAGGTAAGATAAGTTAGGGTGCTCCGGCACTGATTATAGCATGCCTTGCTCGGCTACACTGTAGTCGGGTGAGGGGTGTTACACATTTAGGATGAAATAAATGTGAATTGATATTGGTTAGTGGAAGTAATTAAGGGAGGTAACAATTAAACCTTAGTGTTAAAATTCTGGACACTGCATCTAGTGTGCTTGGTAGCTTATAAGTTGAGTTACACAACTTCAATTAGTGTGAAATTAATTGGAAATGAAATTTAAGACATAGAGCTAGAATTTTCATGAAGATACCCTGCTTAGAAAAATGACCATAAGTTACCCTAAATGAGCCTTGAATCTGGATGTGGGAATTCTAGACCTGACAGAGTAACTACGTGAATAGTAATCTTAAAATTGTCATAACTCACTCTAAAAAACTCCAAATTAGGTGTTCTTGAACCCATAAAAACCTGAAACAAAGTAGGATATTTCATATGAAGAACTTAAGGCCAAATTATGAACTTAACCTAACCAAATTGCTAGGCAAATTTGGGTTAACAAATCTGCCTGAACTTGGACTAGCCTTGAAATTCTGGAAAATAGTCATCCGACTAGTTTTGGTAAATTTGTCATAACTTAGCCTACAAAACTGCAAATATAGTGATTCCAAAGCTAAAATTTTTATAACACATAAACTACAACTTTTATGTTTTGACTAGAACCTAGATCTTAGGGCAACTTAGGGAAATTGCTAGAGAAAATAAATATACCTAAACTGGATTTCCAGCAATTCAGCTAAATGGCCTTATGACCCCAGCAGGGTTATTAGGTCATAACATTCTCTAAAAAACTCTAAATGGAGTGATTCAAAATGATTTGGAAACCTAAGATAGAGACCTACAATATTTTTTGAAGGACCTAGATCAAATTATGAACATAAGAGGCCTGGATGTTAGATAAAAAATTGGGCAGAATCCTGAAAACCTAGAATCTGCAGGGTTGCCCATGTGAACAATAATTAGTAATTTGATCATAACATGAGCTACAAAACTCCAAATTAGGTGATTCAAAAAGGAAAATAAATATGAGATCAAGTGGAACAAATTTCATGAAGAGTACCTCCCCAAATTATGATTGGAACTAGGTAAAAATTGGTTTCAAATATCAAGGTACTAAGTTGTCCAGAAAACTAAAATTTATTGAAATTACAAAGCTAACTTAGGGATGCATTAGATATTCAAGTAATGAATGCTTGGCAATATTTAAGGTGAGTATTGACACATTCTACTTGTGTATTTTCAGTAGAAAATGAGGTTGGGATAGACAAGGAGAAGTAACTAAAAAGAAAGGAGATCATTAAAGGTTTGTGCACAATTAACCTTTTTCTTTGTTTTTAACCTTGTAAATTGATTTGAATGAATTTATTTTAATGAGTTTGCTTTGAATGAGATTATATGAATGAGATATGGTTTTTCCTTTACATTTGAGAATTTTGTATGTTGCCAACCCCTTTATGGGTTTTATGATAATTTGAATGTGTTTATTATTTTGAAAATGTGATTATTGATTGAGAAACTTTGAAATTGTTTTAAAACTACAATTAGCATGATGTCCCTTTCGGAACTCCCTAGTAGTAACGGCTACTTGGGGTTTAATATTTGATTATGATTATGTCCTCCATTAATAACGGTTAGTGGGTGAGACTATATGAGTACTCATTAGCTAACTAGCCCTTCCCTCATTAGTAATGGTTAGTGAGGTTGATTTACTTTGTCGTGATGTACAACACGGCATTGATCCTAAAATTTTGTGTCATGGTCTAAACTGTGTGTTGATGTTGGCAACACTTATAATTTGTGATTTGTGAATTATGATCTCTTCATTGAAAGGTGATTTCAATAAATGGTTCTCATAGACTTAGAAATTATGGTGATGTTTTCATGATTATGGAAAATGTGATTTGTTATATTTTAACAAATTGTGTTTTACTTTAAATTTTAAAATTATTAGTTGTATACCACTGAGTGATATACTCAGCGATAGCTTATTTATACTATCATAGGTAAGGGAAAGGAGAAGACTATCGAGTGAGAGACTTGAAAGCAGCTTTTGTATTGACTTTGGGTATTTATATTAGGTATACCCCTGTAATTCCTTTTGATGTATTTTGTAGTTATATGTATAGTTGTATGGACATTAAGCAGTTGTATAAAAAGCATTGCATTGCTATAACATTTTGAGATTGTAAATATTTGTAATATTATTTTGAGACTTATGTAAATGTAATTTTTATAATATTAAGTTTCTTATATCTAATGAATTATTATTATGCTTATGAAATGGATTGAAGAATATTGTTTACTTGATTTATATTACATTTTCAATAGGTTATAAATTTTAGGTTTTGTCAAAGTTTTAATCATCCCAAGCAGTTTTTCTGCAAAATAAAAATAAAATAAAATGCTATGATCCGTTTAAAATCTCTTGTAGTATATCTAATAGGTTATCAGTAGGCGTATTTTGGTAATTCATTAGGTATACTACAGAAACATATTATACTTTACTAAGGGATAAGGTGTGACATGTTTTAGTGGTATCAGAGCTTTGATTTTCATACAAGTTTTGAATTGCATTTTTGAAATATTTTGATAAGTACAACTGCTAAATTGTCATTAATTGATGCATATAGTGCATTACATCATGAATATGGACTAATGGAGGGAAATCTTCTTGTGTTGGTTGTTTAGGGAGTAAAATTCCTGGTGATTCATTATGGAAGAGGGGGATCACATAGTAGCGCAATTAGTAACAACTGAGGTATAAGGGGAGGCCCCAGCTCCCCATAATACCAATGGGTCAGCTGCACCAAATCCATCCATGCAGTTTCCTGCTCAGTTTGCTCAGTAGATGGCTGCACTATTCCAACAAATGGCTAGAAATATACTAGTCCAAGCCCCAATGCAACCCCAACCCCTAGCCAGACAGTATGACAAATTAAAGAAATATGAGGCTGCCAAGTTTAAGGGTACAGTAGACCCCTTAGAAGCTGAACAGTGGTTAGAGCGGATAGAGAGAATATTCAACAAATTGCATTGCACAGATGATCTGAAGTTCGAATACTTAGTCTCTTTATTGCATGGAGACACTTATGAATGGTGGAAGACCATTCCCCACAGTCTGGTAGAGCCTCTAGTTCTAACTTGGGGAGATTTTTTAGGAGAGTTTAGATAGAAGTATGTTCCTGATTCCTACGTGGATATGAAGCTTCAGGAGTTTTTGAGTCTAAAACAAGAGGACAGGACTATGGCAGAGTATGGGAGGGAGTTCTCTTGCTTGAGTCACTATGCTGGGAGTTTACTCATCACTAGCAGGGACAGATGCAAATAGTTTGAGGTCAGGTTGAGACTGAGTCTGAGCTACAAGTGGTTGGGTTCCAACATGAGAACTTCTCAGAGCTGATATTCCAAGCTCCGAAATTAAAAGAATTGAGTTAGAAGGGGCCATTAAAAAGGGAACAGAAGAAAAAGAAAAGAGTGGGAAGACTTCCAATCAAGTTTCTGTTAGCAGTTCGGGTAAGAGGAAGAACTTTGGGGGACTGAGTAATAGAGGATCTGGTAGAGGAAGATTCTCAGGGTAGAGGCCACCTAGATCCAGTTAGCAGACATCCAGGGGTTCCTTTCCTATCCGTACCTATGAAACCTAAGGCAAGACACATGGAGGAGTATGTTATAAGGCCACAGGAGCCTGCTACAACTATGGTGGAACTAGGCATTTTGCTAGGGATTGCAATAGTGACTGCAGATCTAGGCCACCTACCACCACTGAGGGATCTGTTCAAGGTACTGCTTCTAGAGGACCACAGTCGATACCAAGAGGCCGAGGCAGGGAAGAGGCGAGACTTCCGCAGCGAGGCACAAATGAGCCAACCGAGCAGTGGTGCACTAGCCAGGGTGTACACCATGAGCCAGAGGGAGGAAGCTGAGACATCAAATGTTGTGGTTGGTATATTCTCCATCTTTAATAAGGATGTTTATGTGCTATTTGATCCTGGTTCTACATATTCTTATGCTAGTGCCAGTATTGCATGTTCTGTTGCTATTCCTTGTTTGAAATTAGATTTTGAAGTGTTAGTGACTAGTCCTTTAGGACAAGAGGTTAGGGTGAACAAATTGTATAAGGATTGTCTTTTGATAATCCAAGGACATACATTCCTGTCGGATTTAATTGAAATGCCCTTCTGAGATTATGATATCATATTGGGCATTGATTGGTTAGCCAAGCATCACTCCATGATCGACTATAGACTAAAGGCAGTCACTTTTGGTCTTCTCAATTATGCAGATGTAATAATACATGGGGAGAGGTAGTTATTGCCATCCAACATCAGTTTAGCTGCACTTGCTAGAAAGATGATGTAACACCCCTCACCTATCTACAGTGTAGTCGAGCAAGTCATGTCACACTCGGTGCCTGAGCATCCTATCTTATCTTACTTTATTCCTTTAATAATTTATTCTCGTCATATTTTAATATCAATTATTTTTCTAAGGAGAAACTAGCGGAGTTTCCCCTATTTTATTTCTAGTTGGTGTATTTCACTATTCACTTGCTTGAAAATTTCAATAATGTTTTACAATAAAAATCTTATCCATACTCATCATAATCATTTCACATTCAATTCTTGCAACTCATTTTCATGATCAATTCATATATCAAAATTCTCAAAATTTCATTAATTACATAATTTACAAACTAATTACATAAATTCACAATTTACATGATATACAAATTAATTACAATTCCATAATTTACATTTCAACATAATAACTAATTATAATGCATAAAATATATAATATGACTTTTGTGAGCCCTATCTACATGCATTGCTGAGGAGGTGACAACCTTGAACACTTCTGACATTTCTGCAGATCCGGACTCCAAAAATCCCAGTCTAATGTCCACTGGGTTTTAGCTTCAGTACTTGCGCGAAGGAAACAATCCATCGCGCTAAGCATTTTTGCTTAGTGATGCAATAATATAACAAGAAAATAATATATACAAATAAAGAAAGAAATGATGCATCATTTAGATACTCAGGAATTTAATTTAATTTAATATGATATTTCTAGTATTAACTATCTTTTGTTCTAATTTGTTTCTCTTTGAAAGTGCTTAGTTCCTAAATTCACAGTAATAATAAACAATATACAAAATTAATAAAAATACTACATTTATATTTATATGGTTTTAGAAGGTACTTTTGTAATATTTATTTAAGTTATATCTATTTTTGCTAATCTTTTATCACTTTACTTAATAATTTTTATGTGGTTTGGATTATTTCATAATAACTAATATTCTTAATTCTAACTAATTCTTTTCAAGTCTTTCTAACTCATTTATTTAATTTCTAATATTCTTAATTTATTTTATTGCCCAAGTAACCTGTAACATCCTCACTTACGTAGTTTGTACGTTATACTGTTCCGATGACTGAGGTCGTCCGGACAAACAGCCAGAATATAGACAGTCAGAAATGCTTGGAACTACACTTCGGTGATAGTGAACAGATATAAATTGATGAAATAAATAAAAATAAAATACAAGAAAAATTAAAGAAAAATAAATGAAAGAAAATGAAACTAGGTTAAACGAGCCGGCACTGTAGCGATGGGTGACCCCACTAGGAAGTTACGGCGCAGGTAATGATCGACCCCAGGACGTGGGGAACCCTCGGAATAAAATTTGAGACATAATTAAAAGCCTAATGAAGTGTAATTGACATTAGAAATGTCAAAGAAAAATTAATGAATTAGTACAAATAAAAAAATGAAAAATAAAAAAACCGACAAAAATCGATATTACCGAAAAATTGGGAATGCAACCCGAAGAGGGGCATTTTGGTCATTTGACACCTAGAGTT
Organism: Hevea brasiliensis; assembly: GCF_030052815.1. Taxonomy (NCBI): domain Eukaryota; kingdom Viridiplantae; phylum Streptophyta; class Magnoliopsida; order Malpighiales; family Euphorbiaceae; genus Hevea; species Hevea brasiliensis. The sequence goes on from NC_079494.1 coordinate 70,942,201, forward strand.
TCCTTTTGACCTTAATGTCCATTAAAAATAAGTGGTATTTCACTTTGAAAATGTCATAAAAAATTAAAAATGTGGTACATAATATAAACAATGAAATTGAGGCATAAAATGTAATTTAGGAAAGTTCGAACAAAGAAACATTAAAAATCATGTAAGTGCTCTGCTAACTCAATCCTTGGATGCCTATATAAGCTAAATGGGACAACAGAATTCATCTTCAACCTCCAGCAATTACACCAGCCAAAACCTCCGAAAGAGAACTCCATAGCCGAACCTTGATGGACCTCCATGCAACCATGAAGTGAGCCTCCTTTCCACTTGATTGCTTCATTAAAGTTGATCACCACACTTGGGGAAGGATATTGGCAGCTGAAAGAGAGAGATTTGGAGAAGTTTTGACAAGTTCAACTTGAGGTAAGTGTCCAATTACTCTTCCTTTCTTTAGGCAAATTGATGTTTAAGTTGAGGGATGATGTGTGGTAAAGAAAAATTGATGAATTATTAAGTAATTGGATTGAGCCAATTTCGGCAGCCATGAAAGCTTGATGTGCTTGAGATTTTTCCTACCTCTAATGGATGGAACTTTGGGTTGACTAAGTCAATTTGAAGTTGTAGCAAATTAATGTTTATGTATGTGTATGTTACTTGAAATTAGGGGTTTGAAAGGGAAATTTAATACCCTAGTAAACTGCCATTTTTCGCAGCCTTTAAACTCATGAATTTATGTGTGATTTCATGAAATTTATTGATGAATTCTGGTGGTGATGATTTGAGGGTAGTATGTATGATTGATAATGAAAGTGTATGCATAAATTAGGTGATGATTTGTATTGATTTTGGTTTGAATTAAATTTTGAGAATTAAGGGTGTAATGTGTGCATTGAGCACATGAGTATTCTGCTCAAATTGCAATCAAATGATATGGAAGTGCCATGGATGCAATATTGTAGTATTGGGAGGAGGAGAATTGCCAAATTGGAAGTGAAATTTTCATATGCAGGTTGTGTATTGTTGGCAGTGCCTAAATTGTGTTATAAGTGAAAAATTGTGATCCTAATTGGTATGAGGCCAATTGGAGATGAAACTAGACATAAAATAGGCCAACTTTCATGCAGAAATGTTGCTAAAATTCTATCCAGAAACTGACCTTAAAACTGACCTAATCCGGAATTGCAACTTTGAGAACCCAGAAATTGACCATATGAACAGTAGCCATTCAATTGGCCATAACTCACTCAAAACAGGTCCCAATGACCTGAAATTTATATCAATGGAAAGATTAGACATAGAGATATAACTCTTATGAAGAAACCAAAGCCCAGAAATGACCAGAACCAAGTCAAATTGATTGCCCAAGTTAGAGTACCAAATCTGCCAGAATTGTACTTGACCTAAAAATGACCTAAAGTTGCATTGAAAATGCAATCTGTCCAACTTTAGTAAATTAACCATATCTTGGTCTATACAACTCAGAATGACCTGAAATCTATGCCAAAAGTTCAATAAGACATAGAGCTATAAATTTTCTTTTTTGACCAGAAGCTAAAAACCAATGAAAATATGACATTTAGCTAGATCAATCTAGCGCACTAAAACTGAAAAATTGACAATAATATGTAATGAATCCTAGAAATAAATTGGCAATAAATGCCAACTTGTGAGAAATGTACATTGTACTATATTGGCATCATATTGAAATGCAAATTGTGACATGTTGATACTAGAATCAACTTATCCATGATGTATAAAAAGGTCAATATTTTCATTGACCAGTGAAAGGCATAATGAAGTATAAATCCTAAAAATAAAGAATTAAATATGCAATATTGTAATATGCCCTAGTTTGCCTAGTTGACTAGTTTGGATATGTTAGCATGCCAATAGGGTTCTGATAGCTGTATTGTAAATGGCATCGTGCCACATTGTGTTTTATGGCTTATTATGCAGCACTATGATTTTAATAGCCTATGGCTATACGGATTATGTTATTATACTCAGCTTATTGCTTGATTGATTATATGGCTTCTTAGCAGTACTGTTTGCACACCGGGAGATACTTTGTGACTGATAGTGTGATGGCCCGAGGTACTAGGTACCCAGTGCTAGTTTATCCACTGTTTGCACACCGGCAGATACTTTGTGACTGATGGTGTGACGGCCCGAGGTACTAGGTACCCAGAGCTAGTATATCTGTTTATCCAGTCTGGTCAGTGTATAGGCTATACGGGCAGTTAATTTAAGTATTATTAAATTCAGATAGTTAAACTAAGTGTATTGACGTGCAGTACAACTAAATTAAGTATAAACGAAATATGCTCAATAAAAACATGAAATGCTTTAGAAGAACAATCTTATTAAAGATTACTGAAGAATTAATCTGCAAAGACTATTGGTATTGAAAATCATAAACAATTAATTTATTTTATTTTAGTTTATTTCTCTTTATAATTGGCACCACTAAGCATAATTGCTTAGCGCGTTGCTTTTGTAACGCGTAAGTATTGGAGACACAGCTGGGGAGCCCAGCAGACCTACGACCAGGTGAGACATCAGTTCTGCACAGGAGTTCAGAGTTATCTGCACTGCATTGCTTACATGGTTGGACTTAGGATATCTTGTGTTTGTACTTCTATTGTATTTTGAAATTTGGCCCTGTATTTTGTAATATTATATAGGCTCTAAAGTTTGTAATAATTTGTACATATTAAATAACATGAAGATTTTCTGGATGTATTTGAATTATTATGGGCTATATTATGGAACTGTTTAATGACTGTGAAAGTCTATTGACTTTGCTGAGAAATTGAGACTATTTTAACAAGTGTAGAAGGACTGTTTGTCCAATTTACAGACGGCACTTTGCCGGATTTTTGTTAAAAATTTTGCAACACTCAGTTTTATCAAAACATAAAATAATAAACAATCATGATGTAAATTTTGAAGGAGCGGAAGCATGAAAAGCACAAGTTTATATCATTGAATTCAAAAATTTTCACTTAGGGTCACAAGCATCATGCAAGATTTATTTTTATCTATTTGATTTCAATGATAAACAACATATTAAAACTCTTTTAATATGTTTTTGGATCTGTATTTGTCATTTAAGCCTTTAGAATTAATTAGATTAATTTTTAGAACCCTAGATTATATCAAGAACAAATACACTAACCTTTTGATGCACTACAGCGTATTTGTACCTTTAGGATGTGTCTTTAGGGCACCAGATGTTGTCCCTCTAGCTTGTCCACACTAAGATCACCTGTGGCGGCCCTTGAACAGCTTCTAAAGCTTTTTCTATGAATTAAAAAATCAAGTTTTGCCTTTTAAGAGATTACAGATGTAAACAGAACACTAGAAACGATTTCTAGTATTTTTAATTTAAGAGATTGTTTGCTAATCTCATGGAATAGATGAGAGATGAAGAAGAAGAGAAGGGAGAGGAGCCTTTGGGTGGAGGCACAAAGAGGGGGCAGCAGCTTGTGTCTTTTTTTTTTTTCTTTTCATAACAACACTTTTATAGCTAGGTCACCACTTAAAACCCTTGCCACATGTCACCTTCTAATTGGCTCTAGGTTTAATTGACCCAATCACATTGTGCCAAGTGTCAAACCTATATTTAATCTTAATTTTAATCATATCACATGATTAAAAGACATTTGGCAAGTTTATGTGTAGTGCCATGTGTCACCATCTCATGGTGCCATATGTCACCCTGTGAAATGACCAAAATGCCCCTATGTCTTAATTTTGAGTTCTCAACCCAAAATAATTATTTCTCTTCTTCTAATCAATTTATATCAAATATAAATCAATTAATTAATCTTTATTAATTAATTTCTCATTAATTAAATTCATATTTAAACACTTTAAATATAAATTTAACTTATACTATACATCCAATATTCTAGATTTGGTTTCAAGTCATGCTAGACTTTGCAATCTAATTGCAAGCCAAACCTATTTAATTAATCAATTAAACTCTTTAATTAATTAATTAAATCATATTTAATTTGGTGATTACTTGTGTATGTGTGTGACTTACTAGGCTCATCACTAATTGGCAATGAGATATGATATCAACTCTTAATATCATCAGAACTCTTTATTACCATAAATGATTTCTCTAAACCATTTTATGCACCTCATAGACTATGGTTAACACCTAGCATAGCATGCCTTGGCCACCCAATCAGTAATAAGGTTTACCTTAAATTAACCTATAATCATATGTTACCATGCACTAGAATCTCTCTGTTACAAAATCCCAACTCCAGCTAGAGTCATGGTTTACGTCAAAACCCTATTTGCTATGAATATTATGTTCTCTTTTAATTTCAATTCTTGATTAAAAGATTTCCTCATCAGAAACTCTTTTCTGATTAAATCTATCTGTCCTGGCCAGGAACTTGAAACATTAAGAATAATTAAATGAACATAAGATTTTATCCCTATTTACTTAGAGGAACAGATTCCATCTTGATCAACATCTACCTCCTTATATAACCAGTAGGAGCCAACACATGCCCATATACCCATATACAAGTATGAAAGTAGTATCAAACTCCAACCAACTATATACAAGATAACTGTGCTATTTCAGGTCTAAAGATTATATGCACTGATATGATTTATGATAATATATTGACAAGAGTAAACTCCATGTGCTTGTCATAAGTGTCACTGGTTCGACCTACTTATCATGTATAAGTGCCTATCATGTTTGTTATGTGGCATGAGACTCACCATTCCATCTTATTTATATCTCATATAAATAACTTAGGAACAAACATGAATACAATCTTTCTGGATAAGTCATGTCTTTATTGTGAAGTATCCTCGATTGTGAACCTATTTATGATACTTTGTACTAGAAATACTGTCACTCATATTCTTAACAACTTAAAAATAGAATTTCTAACAAAATATCAATGGACCTTTTCTATTACACATAAATATATTATGTAAACGGAAAAGTGGAAATGCCTTTTATTAATAAAAACATGTACAAGATACATACTAAATGATATGCTCTAGGGCATACTACTAACAATCTCCCACTAGCACTAGAGCCATTCATTACAATATCTTAGACCCATCTTCTCTAGATATCGGTCTAGCTGAGTCTGTGACATAGGCTTAGTAAATGGATCAGCTGGATTTTCAGCTGATGCTATTTTCTGCATGGCTACATCGCCTCGTCCAACTATTTCTCTGATAATGTGGTAGCGCCTTTCTATGTGTTTGGATTTCTGGTGAGACCGGGGTTCCTTAGCTTGTATGACTGCTCCATTGTTGTCACAGTGTAGTGGAACTGTTGACTCAATTGAAGGAACTATTGCAAGTTCTGTCACAAACTTCTTTATCTAAACAGCTTCCTTAGCAGTATTTGATGCAGCAATATACTCAGCCTCCATAGTGGAATCTGCAGTCGTGCTCTGTTTGGAACTCTTCCAACTGATTGCACCTCCATTACAAATGAACACATACCCAGAGGTAGACTTTCTATCATCGATATCTGATTGGAAATCAGAATCAGTATAACCATCCAATTGCAAGTCTCCACCTCCATAGATCAAGAATAAATCTTTAGTTCTTCTCAAGTACTTAAGGATATTCTTGACAGCTATCCAGTGTTCCAAACTTGGATTGGATTGATACCTTCTTGTCAAACTAACAGCATATGCGATATCTGGCCTAGTACACAACATTGCATACATTAAACTTCCAATAGCCAAAGCATATGGAATCCTGGCCATTTTATCTCTTTCTTCAGGTGTCTTTGGAGACATCTCTTTAGAAATGTGGATACCATGTCTCACTGGTAACAATCCTCTCTTGGAATTAAGCATGTTAAACCTCTTTAACACCTTTTTCAAGTATAGACTTTGGGATAAACTAATTATTCTTTTTGCTCTATCTCTATAGATGCGAATCTCAAGAATATAAGTTGCCTCCCCTAAGTCTTTCATGGAGAATGTATTTGACAACCATACCTTTACAGTTGTCAACATACCTGTGTCATTGCCCATCAACAGTATGTCATCCACATATAAGACAAGGAAAGTGATAGCACTGTCACTAACCTTCTTATATACACATGGCTCATCCTCATTTTTGATAAAACCAAATAATTTAATGGCTTCATCAAAATGGATGTTCTAACTCCTCGAAGCTTGTTTCAACCCATAAATGGATCGCTTTAGCTTGCATACCTTAGAACTATCTTGGGATTCAAAACCCCTAAGTTGTTCCATGAAAATGTTTTCTTCAATGTATCCATTGAGAAAAGCTGTTTTGACATCCATCTGCCAAATCTCATAATCATAGTATGCAGCTATTGCTAATAGAATCCTAATTGATTTAAGCATGACAACAGGTGAGAAAGTCTCCTCATATTCGATTCCTTGCCTTGAGCGAAACCCTTTCGCTACTAGCTGCCTTATAGGTCTCTACTTTTCTATCAGAACCAATTTTCTTCTTGAAAACCCATTTGTTCCCTATAGGTACAATACCTTTAAGTGGGTCAACAAGATCCCAAACTTGATTCTTATACATGGAATCAATCTCGGATTTCATAGCATCAATCCATTTTGAAGAGTCTATATCTGATATAGCTTCTTCATAGGTAAGTGGATCATCTCCATGATCTACTTCTTCATGAGTAGACAACTCTTGTTCTTCTTCATGAAGGAAACCATATCTCACTGGTGGGTGATATACCCTGGTTGTTCTACGAGGAATAGCTGTAGATGTTTCATCAATAGGTGTAGGTTGACTAGATGGATCTATATCCATCTGATCTGTTGGTTCGTCAGAATTCTCCAATTCTAACTTTATTTGTCTTCCTTTGCCTCCTTCTTGAACAAATTATACCTTTTGTGAAGTAGGCAAATAAAAATAATATCCAAAACTATCTTTTGAATATCCAACAAATCGACCCTTTTCAGATCTGGTTTCCAATTTATCAGTGTTCAGCTTTTTGATATAAGCTAGACAACCCTAAATCTTAACATGCTTAAGACTTGGTTTTCTTCCATGCCATATCTCATAAGTTGTGGAAGAAACTGATTTTGATGGAATCCTATTCAGAATATACAAAGCTGATTTTGATGGAATCCCCTAAAAGAGATTGGCATATCAGTATAGCTCATCATACTATGTACCATATCCAATAGGGTACAATTTCTCTTTTCAGATACACCATTCAATTGTGGTGTTCCTGGAGGAGTCAGCTGGGAAACAATGCCATGCTCTCTTAAGTATTCATCAAATTCAGTACTCAAATATTCACCTCCACGATCTGATCGAAGAGCTTTAATACTATTTCCTGTTTGATTTTCTACTTCAGATTTAAATTCTTTGAACTTTTCAAAGGATTCATGTTTGTATTTCATCAAATACAAATACCTAAACCTTGATTTATCATCAGTAAAGGTAATAAAGTAATGAAAACTGCCTCAAGCCATTTCCTTAAATGGACCACATACATCACTATGTATTAGTTCCAAAATATTTTCAGCCCTTAGCCCTTGTCCAACAAAGGGTCATCTAGTCATTTTGCCCCAAAGGCAAGATTCACAAGTTGGAGTAGGATCAGAGCCCAATGAGGAAAGAATCCCCATTTTCTCCAGTTTTGCAATCCTATTTTCTGCAACATGACATAACCTTAAGTGCCAAATATATTTTGAACTTGAGTTGATTTTCACCATGGCATTGCATTCATTTTGTGTTTGTCATTATTATCCAAATAATAAATACCATCATTCATATAACCCGAACCAACATATTTATTTTCAAAATAAATATTACAAACATCATCTGTGAACTAAAAATTCATAGCCATTTCTAGTCAAACTAGATATAGAAATGATATTCTTAAAAGCATCAGATACATATAAAATATTATCCAAACACAAAACATGTCCTGATATGCAAAAAGATTTAGATCCTACGGCTAAGGCTTCAGCAGTTGAGCCATTGCTAATCCAGAATCTAACATCTTGAGAACACAAGCTGCTACTATTTGCTAGTTCCTGCATATAATGAGAAATGTGAGAACTAGCACCAGTATCTAAAACTCAAGCTGTAGATGAACTATGAGTATCATCAGAATCTAAATAACAAGATATGGACATACCTTCCGAAGGTTTGTCCTTCTTGTCCTTCAGAGAACAAAGGCACTCTGGGCAGTTCCTTTTCCAGTGCCCATCATTCTGGCAGTGGAAACACTTTCCTTTGCCTCCATCAGCTTTAGTCTTTCCTTTTTGTTTAGCTATTTTCTTGGAAGGTCCAGGAATCTGAGGTTTCTTTTTCTTATTGCCCTTCTTCTTGTTGGACTTTCTAGTAGAAGAAGATGCAATCAAAGCTACCTCTTTTCCTTTATTGCTCGGCTTATTCTTTTGGGCAATAACCAACATGTTGAGTAAACCAGCCAAGGTGCATTCCTGTTTAGTCATATGGAAATTTGTCACAAAATTCTCAAAAGACTCAGGAAGGGACTGAAGGATCAAATCCGTCTACAGTTGGAAATCCATGTTAAAGTCAAGATGTTCCAGCTGCTCAATTAGCCGAATCATCTTATGGACATAATCCCCAACATTCTATCCCTTAGACATCCTCATGTGGAACAGCTGCCTAGATATCTCATACCTAGCATTCCTACTGTGCTCACCATACAACTCTTTTAGGTGAAGGAGGATCTCACTCGCACTCTGCATGTTCTCATGCTGCTTCTGTAACTCATTACTCATGGAAGCAAACATGTAACACTTAACTCTCATATCATGCTCCTTCCACTTGTCCAAAGTTTCATGATACTCTTGAGTGGCCTCTGGAGGTAAGAGACTAGGAACATTTGAGTCTAGAACATATCCTATATGTTCAAGGTTCAGGACAAGTTTCAAATTTCTTAGCCAATCAGACAGATTAGGTCCTGTCAACCTATTGCAATCAAGTATGCTTGCAAGGATATTGGATGGTGGTGGTTGTTCTGTGCTTATTATTATCAGAAAATTAACTGTAAAAAATAACTAGATTAATTAGTAAATGTATCATGTAATTAACCAAAATGATTATGGTCTTTTAATCAAATTGGCCCTCCCACTAACAAGCGAATCCTATACTTCCAAAGTAGAAAATGGAAATCCTAGTTGGATGGATTTCTAGTGGGTGATTGAATTCTTATAATTCTACTGATCATCCTCAGGTACATCCATTATTGGAATTACAATAAGCTATAAGTGAGCAACTCCTTGCCCATCACATCTCATATGAGGTTCAATCCTTTACCTAGCCCTTAATGCTCAAAATCTCAAGTACATCCATTATTGACTTATCTTGCATTAGTTAAGTTGATCCCATTGAGCCAGTAATTATGCAAATAATTTTAATGTCCTCAGGTACATCCAATATTGGCCACCAAACCATTTACATATTTACAACATCTCATGCTTAACAATTATTCTTAAGAAAATCTCTTAAATTAATTGCATCTTATGCAAGTATTTAAAATTTCTTAAAATAATTGTGTCAATGGAGGGCCTATGTTATAATTACTTTAATTATAACATATCCAACTTAATCATTTGTTTGAAAGATTTTATGGTCATCCTAATTACTATTAAGGTCTCACTTTGAATATTATCCAATTAGCATGCATATATCATACATTTGCATACATTCTCATACATCTCATGCATTCATGGATAAATAGTAAATATGGTATGATCATGGACTTTTTAAGGGATTCAATTCTGAGCCACCAAGAATTGAATCAGGGCATTCCTAGGTGCATTTCATTCATTCATTTTACAAGAGTTGCTGAAGGTGTACATAATCAACACTTAATCTTGAATTCCTCCCACTGGTCTCACTAATGCTCTTGACCTCCTTGATCTTCTTGCAATCCAATTACATAGTAATCCTTGGTATACTAAGGCGAATTTACAAGAACTTAAATAAATGAAATTACAACCCAAAATTATTATAACCTTAATAATACATGCCCAAAATAAATTAAAATAAATTAATTAATTTACAATCCCAAAGAAACATAAAGGAAATAAATTCAATCTCATTGGTCTTTTGTAGTCCATGATCGTCCATCATGCATATCATTATTTAACAATTAAATAAAACATACATACTTAAATTAAATTGAATATCTCATATTCAACTTAAAAATCCAGATTTGAATACGATTCAAACAAATTTAAAAATTCAGATTTGAATCACATTCAAACAAATTAAAAAAATCAGATTTGAATCACATTCAAACAACCTTAAAAATTTAGATTTGAATCACATTCAAACAATTTTTAAAAATTCAGATTTGAATATTATTCAAACAACTTTAAAAATTCAGATTTGAATGTGATTCAAACAACTTTAAAAATTCAGATTTGAATCACATTCAAACAACTTTTAAAATTCAGATTTGAATCACATTCAAACAATTTTTAAAATTCTGATTTGAATCACAATTTAATTGTGTGATTAAAACTACTAATTAAACACTTTAATTAGTCATAGGATAGGCCTTAGATCATACAAAAATTGCAGAATTTAAAACCAAACCTTGCGCCACCCATGAAGCCCAAAGATAGCGCACCATTGATGGTGAGATCAAGCATGCCGCCACATTTCTTTATCCAACCAGCAATGGATCTATCATCTCATGATCATTCCACACAATTAAATCATATAATCAACAATCTAAATGGCAAATATAACTTGGCTCTGATACCAATTGAAGGAGCGGAAGCATGAAAAACACAAGTTTATATCATTGAATTCAAAAATTTTCACTTAGGGTTACATGCATCATGCAAGATTTATTTTTATCTATTTGATTTCAATGATAAACAACATATTAAAACTCTTTTAATATGTTTTTGGATCTGTATTTGCCATTTAAGATTTTAGAATTAATCAGATTAATTTTTAGAACCCTAGATTAGATCAAGAACAAATACACTAACCTCTTGATGCACTGCAGCGTATTTGTACCTTTGGGATGCGTCTTTAGGACACCAGATGTTGTCCCTCTAGCTTGTCCATACCAAGATCACCTGTGGCGGCCCTTGAACAGCTTCTAAAGCTTTTTCTATGAATTAAAAAATCAAGTTTTGCCTTTTAAGAGATTACAGATGTAAACAGAACACTAGAAACGATTTCTAGTATTTTTAATTTAAGAGATTGTTTGCTAATCTCATGGAATAGATGAGAGATGAAGAAGAAGAGAAGGGAGAGGAGCCTTTGGGTGGAGGCACAAAGAGGGGGCAGCAGCTTGTGTCTTTTTTTTTTTTCTTTTCATAACAACACTTTTATAGCTAGGTCACCACTTAAAACCCTTGCCACATGTCACCTTCTGATTGGCTCTAGGTTTAATTGACCCAATCACATTGTGCCAAGTGTCAAACCTATATTTAATCTTAATTTTAATCATCTTACATGATTAAAAGACATTTGGCAAGCTTATGTGTAGTGCCACATGTCACCCTGTGAAATGACCAAAATGCCCCTATGTCTTAATTTTGAGTTCTCAACCCAAAATAATTATTTCTCTTCTTCTAATCAATTTATATCAAATATAAATCAATTAATTAATCTTTATTAATTAATTTCTCATTAATTAAATTCATATTTAAACACTTTAAATATAAATTTAACTTATACTATACATCCAATAATCTAGATTTGGTTTCAAGTCATGCTAGGGACTTTGCATTCTAATTGCAAACCAAACCTATTTAATTAATCAATTAAACTCTTTCATTAATTAATTAAATAAATCATATTTAATTTAGTGATTACTTGTGTATGTGTGTGACTTACTAGGCTCATCACTAATTGGCAATGAGATATGATATCAACTCGTAATATCATCAGAACTCTTTCTTACCATAAATGATTTCTCTAAACTATTTTATGCACCTCATAGACCATGGTTAACACCTAGCATAGCATGCCATGGCCACCCAATCAGTAATAAGATTTACTTTAAATGAACCTATAATCATATGTTGCCATGCACTAGAATCTCTCTGTTACAAAATCCCAACTCAAGCTGGAGTCATAGTTTATGTCAAACCCCATTTGCTATGAATATTATGTTCTCTTTTAATTCCAATTCTTGATTAAAAGATTTTCTCATCAGAAACTCTTTTCTGATTAAATCTATCTGTCCTGGCCAGGAACTTGAAACATCAAGAACAATTAAATGAACATAGGATTTTATTCCTATTTATTTAGAGGAACAGATTCTATCTTGATCAACACTTACCTCCATATATAACTAGTAGGAGCCAACACATGCCCATATACCCATACACAGTACAAGTATGAAAGCAGTATCAAACTTAAACCACCTATATACAAGATAACTATGCTATCTCAGATCTAAAGATTATATGCACTGATATAATTTATGATAATACATTGACAAGAGTAAACTCCATGTGCTTGTCATAAGTGTCACTGGTTCGACTTACTTATCATGTATAAGTGCCTATCATGTTTGTTATATGTCATGAGACTCACCATTCTATCTTATTTATATCTCATATAAATAACTTGGGAACAAACATGAATACAATCTTTCTGGATAAGTCATGTCCTTATTGTGAAGTATTCTCGATTGTGAACCTATTTATGATACTTAGTACTAGAAATATTGCCACTCATATTTTAACAACTTAAGAATAGAATTTGTAACAAAATATCAATAGACCTTTTATATTACACATAAATATATTATGTAAATGGAAAAGTGAAAATGCCTTTTATTAATAAAAACATGTATAAGATACATACTAAATGATATGCTCTAGGACATACTACTGACAAATTTCACACAACGGTTTCCTAAATCAAATTGAGTATTAAGAAAATAATATAATCAAAGACTAGGTGCTCCAGCACGCCTTGGTCGGCTACACTGTAGACGAGTGAGGGGTATTACATTTAGTGGTATCAGAGCACAGTTTAGGCTTTTCTGGACCTAGATAGATTGCATATCATGCATCGCATTTGTAGGTGTTAAGATGACTCTAATGCAGATCTTTTGATTGGTTATTTTTATCAGAATATGGACTTGACATTGCAGAGAGCAATCGATGAGGAGGTGGAGAGTCATGCTCCATCTATGACTGAGCCTGGAGATAGGAGGGAACCTGCTCCACCAGTACAAGAGGCACCAACACAGCCTCCACCAGCCACATTTCAGCAAATGGCTGAGTTCTTTAGACAGAAGGTAGGAGTTATGCCACCACCACCACCTCCACATCAAAAATCTCATTTGGAAAAACTCAAGAAGTTTGGAGCGGTAGATTTACATGGTAGAAAGGAAGATGATTCTATAGCTGCAGAGTATTGGTTAGAAAGGACTGAAGAGTCTTGCAGCAACTACAATGCACACCAAAATAGAGTTTAGAGTGTGCAATCTCACTATTATAAGAAGCTGCTTATCGATGGTGGGATGCTATAACTAAAGTGATGTCGCCAGCCAAAGTGACTTGGGATTTCTTTTTGATAGAATTCAGAAAGGAATATATTAGCTATGTTCATAAAAAGGTACAGAATAGGAATAGAAACCAGCAAAAGAGGATATTTACACAGTCTAGTAACAAGAGGCCTAGAAAACCCTTATGTCAAACATCTGATTAGAGTATAAGATAGAGACCCAGGTCTGTACCCAGAATAGGTCAATCGGAGAACCAGTAATGAGTGCCCTGGGACTAGCAAGAAAATGTGAACATTGTAAAAATTGGCATAAAGGAGAATGTAGGTGGTTGACTGGAGCCTGTTATAGGTGTGGAGCTATGAACCATTGAGTGAAAAATTGTCCTAAGGGGAAATTGCCACAGACACGGATAGAGAAATTTCCTCCCACTGCACAGAGTGACAGCAGTTTAGAGGGATCTGAGGCAACAGGGAGTACTGTGAAGCTTGCAATTGAGACTGTAGGAAGACTAGAGGCAAGAGTAACATCACCTCCAAATGTTACCTAAGTCAGAGAAGAGTAAGATGCTTCAGATGGGAAATTGAGGTAAAGTATTTGTTTTTTTATGATATTATAGACCTATGCATTATTAAAGAAAGGAGTTTAAATGGATAAATTTGAATAAGATATTTTAGTCATTCACCATATAGACCACAGTATGATGGGGAATGGAATCTAGTTTCTGAAAATATTTATATTAACTGATAAAATTAGAGTGGATTTTAAGAAGACAGTAACCAAAGTGGAATGAAAGTCACTTAGGAATGTTAAATTGAGCGAAATAGTAAACATTAAAAGGTAACACAGCTCTAAAAAGTGAAGCCAAGAAAGATAAGATGTTAGAAAATCTGATCTATTGGGATATACCATGGTAACTATGCAATATTCTCAATGTTTGTCCTGTAAGCTGCAGACTACAGTACTGACTTGGGACTATTGTATAGAGCTACGTATTTCCGATAGTAAATTAAAATAAGGATAAAATTATAAAACTAAGACTAGTGAGATAGATTAAAGAGAAAGTAAAGTATTATTGTACCCCTCCGTAAGGTATAACATGATCCCGTAGTATACCTAATGAATTACTAAACTTTACCTACTGATAGCTCATTAAATACACTACAAAGGATTTTAAAACTTTTTCTTATTTCTTTTTACAGTGGTGAGCACTTTTGACAGGTATTAAAATTTTTTAACTGAAGTGAAAACAAATAACAAATCTGAGTATCAGTGATTTCTGTAAAAATTTTAGCAGAGTATCATCTGTATTTTTAATAAAGTAGTTCTTCAAAAACCTATAAAAAACACTTCCAATAATTTGTTCAATCCCAACTCCAATAGTAGTTCAACACAATAAATTTCTCAACATTTATCAACTGAGTTCAACATCAATTTTCTAGTGTTTCCAAAAGCTGAGATAAAAAAAATCTGTCACAATATTTTTACAAGCCAAAATAATTTATAATTTTAGTTTACAACTACTCAAGACCAAGTACAATATATACATACAGTGTATATACATTACAACAAAAACTACAAAATATGGTATACTCGATATACCCGGCGAAATCTCAAAATGTGGCACAAGCAGCTTACTCTGCTGCTCTGTCCTTCTGTCTACCTGCGACAGCAATGAAAAAGCTATCTCTGAGCCAATGTCTCAGTGGTGCACAACATTAGGAAAATACAATTTAAAATCATAAACCATAAATCATATGAACTGTGGATACTTAAAATCATAGTTGAATTCAAAAGACAGTGAATGTCATAAAGAATTAAACTCCATTTCATAATATCACAATAAATATCAATAAATCACACACACAGCTTAATCATGATTCCATAGTCCAATTCGTCCCAAAAGCTGATGACTAGTGAGGAATAACATAGCTAGCTAGCAAATAAATGAGTACTCATCCTATTCATCCTCAAATGACACACACTTCAACACTTCAGTCAGAGAGGGAATTTAAAGTCAATTCGTCCCACTAGACAAGCTAGCGAGGAATTCAATTAAATATACATGATAGTTATGGTTTCAAACCATTTGCAATATTTTTCAAGCAATAAGTATCCATCAAATTTCCATTAAAACAATTTCCCACAATTTAAAATAATAATATAAATTGTCATAATTTATTTCAATTGAAAATTCAAAAGAAATAACTATTGTGCACAAACCTCTAAAGAGTAACCTCTTGGCCCTGACTCAGTGTTTCCTTCCCCTTCCCTGAGTCTTTGCTAACTGAAACACATAATTTGAAGTATTTTAGTACTCATTTTAACTGTTTCTAAAAATAAAGTTCAATAATTAATTTATTTAATTCTATTGTTTTCCTTAGTTAACCTATAATGTTGACCCTTGATGCACTCTAGGTGAATTAGGTTTAATGTTACCAATATGTCACATTTTGCAGTTCAATATGCACCAATATAGTGCAATTTACCATTTTTACAAGTTGGTATTCATTGCCAAATTATTTCAAGCATCATTGTATGTAAATGTCAACTTCTCAATTTTTGTGTGCTAGATTGGTCTAGCTTAAAGTCCTATTTCTCTTGGTTTTTAGCTTCTGGTCAAAGAAGCAAAATTGTAGCTCTATATCTTATTGCACACGGGCCAAAATTTCAGATCATTCCTAGTTGTATAGACCAAGATATGGTCAATTTACTAAAGCTGGACAGATTGCACCTTTAGTGCAAAATTTGGTCAATTTTAGGTCACTTTTAGTTCTGGCAGTTTTAGTACCCAAACTTGTGCAAGCTATTTGAATTTCTTATGGTAATTTCTGGGTTTTGGTGTCTTCATAAGAATTGTAGCTCCATGTCTAAGCTATCCATGGTAAAAATTTCAGGTCAATTGGACATGTTTTGAGTGAGTTATGGTCATCCCAATAACTACTGTTCATATGGTCAAAAATCTGGGTTTGCAAGGTTGCCATTCCGAATTTGGTCATTTTTAAGGTCAGTTTCTAGGCAGAATTTTGGCAACATTTCTACATAAAAGTTGGCCTATTTGGTATCTAATTTTACCCCCCATTGGCCTCATACCAATTGGGTTCACAGTTTTGCACTTATAACCTAATTTAGGTACTGCCAACAACACACAACCTGCACAAGACAATTACACTTCTAATTTGACATTCCTTCTCCTCCTAATGACTTCATTATTCATTCATAGCACTTCTACAATACTAAACACAATTCCAGTAAGCATATTGGGCAGAACACTCAAGTGCTCAATGCACACAATTCACCATTAAAGTCCAATATTCAATTCCACCGAAATACAACATACTTCAACACCAATATTTCACATACACATCCATGAAAACTACACATGCTGCCCACTATTTAACACCATCACATTTCATCAATAATTCACATAAACTCACATACAATTTCATAGTATTATAGGCTGCCAAACATGGCAGTTTACCAAAGTATCAAAACCCATTTTCAAACCTTTAATTCAAGCATTAACATGCACATCCTTGGATATTAACTTACTGTCACACCCTACTATTCGTAAGATGTAACATGTTCCTGTAGTACACCTAATGAATTACCGTACTTCACCTACCAGTAACCCATTAAATATACTACAAGGGATTTTAAAACAATTTTCGTTCATTTTGGAATTGGTGGGTAAATTTTTTTTTTTCAAATATTAAAAACCCTCATTTAAAGTCCAAACATAAATCAACTTTTTGGATATTTAAAATCTCCGCAATTTTTACAAAAATTTTAGCAGAGTGCCGTCTGTATTTTGAGAAAATAGTTCTTCAAAACCTGAAAATAGAAACACTCCCAATATATTTCTCAATCACAACTCCATTTGCAACCACCAAACTTCAAATCAACAACAATAGCAACACTTCAACTCAAAATCCAAATTTCAAATCAAGAATTAATATCTCAAAACATTTCATAACTCATTCACATTGCATTTTAAATCATTAATTTACAGTCATAAGTTAATTTACAGATGCAAAATCTCAATAATAATATTATTACAATTTTATCTGTACAACTGCTCAAATTATAGAGATACATATGCATACTATCATATTTACATCAAACTAAACTACCAGGGTATAGACAAATACCCGTACAAAAATTCTTCAATTGTGCTCCTCTCTAACTGTAGCAGCTCGCTCTGCTGCTATATCCTTTTCTTTATTTGCGATAGCAAGTTAAAGCTATCGCTGAGTATATAAATACTCTGTGGTGTACAATAAAGCATAAAATGCATAATATAAAACATTTATGAACAAATCATCATTCAAAAATCTCATAATCACATTTCACAATTTTTTTCTCAAATCACATTTATAACAAATCATAATTTTCAAAGCTTAATATAGCACAACTTGATCAAATAATTTAATAAACATAGTGTTGCCAAATAATAACACAACTTAGGCCATGACACAAAATTTCCGAACATGTCGTGTGTACATCACAATAAGGCAAACTCACCCCACTAATCGAAATCAATGAGGGAGGTGGCTAGCTAGCTAATTAGTACTCATCCAAACTCATCCCTCAGACTGGGAAGCCAGAGAGGGAGGAAAGTGATCAAATATCAAACTCACCCCACAAGTGGAGGAGGAACATATTAATGTTGTCATGCCAAGTGTGAATTAAAAACAATTTAAATCAAGTTATTCAAATATTTTATACAATTCACAAATCATATTTCATTCTAAACTTTTCATTTACAAAGTAGGCAACACACTATTTTTCAAATAATATTTTCAAATCCATAACAATCAAAATTATTCACAACATTTATTTCAAGAATTGTCAAGTAGAAACAAAGAATTTTAAGTTTATTGTGCACAAACTTGACGTGAGTCGCCTCTAGGCCTTGACTCAGTCCCTTATACCTTCCAGGTCTTTTTCAGCTGAAACATAAAATTTATAATGTTTCAGTAGCTTATTTCATAATAAATCCAATAATTAATTTATAAATACTTAATTCTAGCCCAAATATGCTTAAACTAACATTCTTGGAAATTTTCATTTTGGAGTTACTATTCATGGTACTATTCAAGTCAATTTGTTGACTTTCTAAGGCTTAATAGGTATGGGAATTCCAACTTCACCCACATACCACATTTTGATCACTAAATTTGTTGGTTTTGGTTGATTACTCAAATTCTAAGTCTTTTAGGCAAATTTGTAAATTTTCAGTTTTGGTGTCTTCAGTTGCACTGTTCCATTGGTCATTTTACTGTTAGAATTTGGTAAAACTTTCTTCATAGTAAATGTTCCCTATTGTCTTAAGTTTATTCTTATTTTTGAATCAATCCAATTTGAGTTTTGTAGCTCAAGTTATAGCCATTTGAACTATAGCTTCCGGATTGGACTTAACCCAAATTTCTGGGCAAATTCTGGTTCTCATAGTTTTAGGTCACCAACTTTGGGTGGCCAAATGAATTGGTTAATGGCATAATTTGGGTTTGTGTTCTCATGAAAGTTGTAGGTCTATATCTCATCTATCCATTGGTAAAATTTCAGGTCATTTAGACCTACATAGCTCAAGTTATGACTAAATAAACAAACACTGTTCATTTGTTCAATTTGTATAGGTCAGACTGCGAATTTTTAGATTTGGTCAATTTGTTTACTAGGTTTTGGTCACTTTTTAGGCATGCTTCCTAAATGAAAATTGTGTCATTTTGTGTCTATTTTCATTCCCAATTAGTCTCATACCAATTGGACTTGTAAATTTTCAGTTTTGGTCCCTCAAAGGGACCTTGGTTCTACTGCCTGCAGCATGACCACATAGAATCCGAATTTAACCTCAACTCCAACACTTTCAACACACTTCATTTGGTCAAAAATAACCATTTCTCACCTCAAACTAGGTCAACCACATCATTTCACCATTTCTCCATATTTTGTCTCCCAAACCCTAAGTGTCCAAAACCTTAACTCACTAAATTGTTGCATTTAACCAAATCTAAGCATATCAATCTCACTACCACATTTATACAAGCTTGCCTAACATATTTAATTCAATCAAAATACAAGCATATGCATAGTAACCCTAGTTGGCCGAATTTTCAGTTTGGTCCTTCAACAATTGATTTCATTTCATTTCTTTAACTTCTAAGTTACTTTAAGCTACAAACACAACTAATAATCTAAAATTTTCAAATTAGAGTTCTCACCTCCACTTGGATTTGAATTCTCCAATTTCCTTCTTCTTTTCTTCTTTCTTTATTTGTCAAGTCCTCTATCAAGGCTTGAAATCAAGGTTTAATGTTGGAGGTTTAACTTTCTATGGTGGAATTGTGGGTTTGATCAAGCTCAAAATGAGCTTTAATGGAGGATAAAGTGAGGGAGAGAGGAGAGAGGCGGCAAAATGAGGAAGAAGAAGATTGTTTTGGTTTATTTTTTCTTTCTTTTCTTTTATCAATTTATGCTCTTGAAAGACCATAAAAATTATCCAAAAATTAATTTTTAATTATAATGTTTATTGCATTATGCATGATGTTATGCATGATGTCATCACCCTTTTTTTTCACTTTTTCTTTTTCTTTTTTTTTTCATTAGTTCTTTAATTTAATTCTTGATCCCAAAATTTTCTTTTCTCCGATTTTATTAGACAGTTAGGTCAGGAGTCAGCTCTCAACGTCAATTGACCAAATTGCCCCTCACCGGTTCAATCCGGTTTGCAAATAATTCAAGATTTCCTTTGGATCCTTGATCTAATTATTTGATCGGCTTAACAATTATTTTTTGTGATTTTGTCACACCCTACCCCTCAGTAAGGAATAACATGATCCCGTAGTATATCTAATGAATTACCCACTCCGTCTACTGATAACCCATTAAATACACTACAAGGGATTTTAAAAACTTTTCTTACTTCTTTTAAAGTGGTGAACACTATTTACAGGTATTAAAAACTTTGGTGAACTGAAGTGAAACAACTAACTCATTTAGTTTATTTGGAATTTCTGTAAAAATTTTGGCAGAGTGCCATCTGTTTTTTGGACAAAATAGTTCTTCAGAAAACCTGTAAAAAGCACTTCAATAATGTTCCAAATCTCAACTCCAATACATTTCTCAACACAACAATTTATCAACTCAATTCCATAGAAATTTTTCAAAGTCTGAGATAAGGAAATATAATACAGCTTTTACAAGTCAAAACAGCTCATAATTATTTTACAACTTCAAGGTACAATTTGAATTTACAACTGCTCAAAACCAAAAGCAAAAGGTACATACAGTGTCATACATTACAATACAAAATGCAAAATATTGGTATACTCATTATACCAGGTAATCCCTCGCTGGATGTATATGCAGCCTAGTCTGTTTACATCTGTTTCTCTACTGCGACGGAATAAAAGCTATCATTTGAGACAATGTCTCAGTGGTGCACAGCATTAACCAAATACAATTTAAATCACAATTCATAAGTCATGTAAATAGTGGATACTTAAAATCATAGTTAAATTCAAGACAGTAATTGTCAATAAGAATTTAAACTCCATTTGTCAATATCACAATAATTTTCATAAGTTAGATCATGTTTGAATTCAAAAGACAGTATATGTCAATGAGAGTTTAAATCCATTTCACAATCTCACCATACATATCAATAAATCACACACAGCTTAATCATGATCCATAGTTCAATTCGTCCCAAAAGCCGATGGCTAATGAGGTATTCAATTCATCCCAAAAATCGATGACTAATGAGGAATAACATGGCTAGCTAGCAAAATATGAGTACTCATCCAATTCGTCCTCAACAGGAACACACCTCAACACTTCAGCCAGAGAGGGAATTCAATTCGTCCCACTAGACAAGCTAATGAGGAATACAATCAATATACATGATAGCTGTGGTTTCAAACCATTTCCAATGCTTTTCAATCAATAAGTATCCATCAATGTCATTCAAACAATTTTTCACAGTTACAAACCATTCACAATATTTTTCAATCAATAAGTGTCCATCAAACTCATTTCCACAATTTAAAACAATAATATACAAATAGTCAATATTTATTTCAATTGAAAATAACTCAAAAGAAACAGTTGTTGTGTACAAACCTCTGATATTTGTCTCCTGGTCTTGACTCAGTATTTCTTTCCCTTTTGCTGAGTCCATGTTAACTGAGAAACACAATTTGAAGTGTTTCAGTGCTAAATTATATTGTTTCTGACGATAATGTTCGATAAGTAATTCACTGAAAGCGATTATCTGCTTAATCACCTAATATACTGACCCTCGATGCATTTTAGGTAAATTAGGTTTTAGTGTCATTAATACGTCACACTCGATAGGGTTTTAGGTTTGGTATGTTTTGCCAAACTCGTTTCCTTGTTTAGTGCATTTTAATACAACTTGCTGGATTCCGGGATACTGGTTTGACCTAGCCGGACGGCCTAGTTCCCTCGGTTTTCGGGTTTCGGTCAAAACTACAAACTTGTAGATCTAGGTCTTATTGCATGCGGGGCAAAATTTCAGGTCAATCCGAGTTAAGTAGACCAAGTTATGGTCATTATACTATTGCTGGTCAAATGGTACCAATTTAGGTCAATTTTAGGTCAATTTGGTCAACTCTGGTTCGGCCAGTTTTTGGACCCGAACTTGTGCAAGTTGTTTGACTTGCTTATGGTCATTTCTGGGCTTTGGTGTCTTCATAAGACTTGTAGGTATGGGTGTTAACTATTCATGGTTAAAATTTCAGGTCAATTGGACCTGTTTTGAGTGAGTTATGGCCTAAACACTCACTGCTGCCCAATTGGTCATTTTTCAGGTCCTAATTGCACCTAATCCGAATTGGTCATTTTCTTAGGTCACCTTGCAAGCAGAATTTTGGTATGTTTTCTCAATGAAAGTTGGCACATTTTGTGCCTAGTTTTACCTCCAATTGGTCTCATACCAATTGAGGTTACACATTTAAAGTTATAGGTCTATTTGCACACTGCCCTCTATATGTCTTTCAAACCCCAATTCAAACACACATTTAACTTGCTCTACTTTAAATCCCCATACCTAATTCTGATTTTATACCATTCCATATTCATTTATCACTTCTTACTATGGTCAATTTGGACAGAATACAAACATTCTCAATACATCAAATACAACCCTAAACCACAAAGTCCAAATTTAGCAATATATGTACATAAATACACCTAATCATTACATATAATCTCCACTACTAATTTACATATACATTCATCAATTCTTCTATGTCAACATTCTGCCAACACTTCCATCAATACATACAATTATTCAAGGGTTCCCAAGCTGCCGAAAACCTTCTTCAACATCAAAGTGCCCTACAATTTACCAATTCCCATCCAAGTGCATAAATCACCATATATATGTGAAATAATTCACTAGGATATTAAATCACCATGATCAACATTATTTCTCATTAATTATATGCACAAATATCTCATAAAAAACGTGACTCCATGGCTGTCCAAAATGAAAACAACAATAACTCTTCAAACTCAAAATTTTCCTTCACAAAACCAACACCCATAACATGCATACAAAACTTAACAAAGCTATCTTCAAAATTATGAACTTACCTTATGCTTGGAGCTTGTTAAACCTTGCTTAAACTTCTCAAATTTAGTATCAAACTCTTCCTTGTGATGAGTAGACAAAGTTTCATGAAGGAACCTAAGAGATTGGAGTTGAAAATGGAGAGTTAAGAGAGCTTGCATGAAAAATGGCCATGGTGGTTTCCATTTTCTTCAATTCGGCAACTTTGAATCCAAATGAGGAAGATGAAGTTTCTGTTGGTTTAGTGGAAGTATAGCTGCCCCTCTTTGTTTTATTTTATTCCCTTAGTGGTCCACTCATTTAAATTATATCATAAAATAAGTTTAAATGTGTTATTTACACATTTCTCACCCCACTTTTGGCTATTTGTATTAGGTACCCCTCTTTTAATTTTTCATTTCATTTTCTAAGTGTAATATTATTTATTTTTAATGGACATTTAGGTCAAAAGACACTTCGGGATGTCAAATGACCATAATGCCCCTGTTCGGGTTGCATTCTCAATTTTTCAGTAATACCGGGTTTTGTCTGTTTTTCGATTTCTCACTTTTCTTTGTACTAATTATTTAATTTTCTTTGATCTTTCTAATGATATTTATTCTTCAATAAGGTTCTATTTAAGTCCTAAAAATGTTTTCCAGGGTTCCCCGCAGTCCAGGGCTAGTCAACGGTCCACGCCGTGACTTCCCAGTGCGGTCACCCATCGCTAGGGTCCCGGCTCGCTTAACTTGGTTACATTTCTTTGCTATGATTTTTCCTTTGTTTTTCTTGTGTTTTCTTTTCTTGTATTTCATTATTTTATGTCTCCTCACTCATATCGAAGTACGGTTCTAGGCATCCTAGCTGTCCGGACAACACTGGTCACCGGAGCAGCAGAACGCACTACCGAACTTTGGGGTGTTACAGATTTTCTCTTTTCCACTGTGTTTGCAATAGTCCTAAGGACCGCGGCATCACATTTTATGATTCGAAATTTGAGTTTAAATTGACCTCGCAGTCGTTCCCGATAAGGTCACCTATCGCTGTGACTCTCGGCTCATTTAACTTCTTAGTTCTATTTTTCTTATTTATACTTAACTAATTGACAATCACTAATTATTTATGTTTATGGCTTATCTAGTTATCTTAAGTGTGGTTCTAATCCCCTTAATTGTCCGGACTGACTCCGGTCACCGGAACAGTGAAATATACCAGGCTATGCAAATAGGGATGTTACACTTACTACACCTTCCATTTGAGTTAATCAACCTTAATTTCCATCCATTAGAGGTAAGAAAACTCAAACACTACAAACCTTCATGGCTGCTAAAAATGGCTCAATTCCAATACTCATCAAAACTCAAAACTTCTTCCATAAATCAAACAACCACAACCTTAGTTACAATATTAATGAAACAAGAATTGAAAATAACCACTTACCTCTTTTGGAATTCTTCAAAACTCCACCAAAACTTTCCTTTCTTGCTCCTAAAATATTTCCCAAGTTGTCTAGAAAAACTTTAGTGAAGAAGACTAGAGAATTCCATGGTTGAATCAAGGTGGCATGAAGCTTTAAGTTTGGCTGGCCATGGAGTTTTGAGAGGAAAATGGGTTCGGCAACTTTGAAGGATGTGTGGGAGAAGAAGATGAAATGGTTAGTGGTCCACTAATCTATTCCTTAATAATTTTTTAATGTGTGCATAGTGCTCCACTAATCTATTTTAACCTTATTATAGTTTAAAGTTTTCATAATTGCATTTAATCCCCACATTTCCCTAAATTTCATTACACATTTAATTTCCTTTTTCATGGGGTCCCCAAATTTAAATACTATTTATTTTTGATGGACACTTAGGTCAAAAGGCAACTCGGGGTGTCAATTGACCACAATGCCCCTATTCGGGTTGCATTCCTGATTTTTCGGTAACACCGAGTTTTGTCGTTTTCTTGATTTCTCATTTTTCTTTGTACTAATTAATTAATTTTTCTTTGATATTTCTAATAACATTTATACTTCAATAAGTCTTTAATTATGTCTCGAAACTAAATTCCTAGAGTTCTCGGCAGTCCTGGGGTCGGCTATTGCCTGCACCGTAACTTCCCCGTGCGGTCACCCATTGCTGCGATGCTAGCTCGTTTAACTTGGTTACATTTCATTGCTATTATTTTTCCTTTGTTTTTCTTGTATTTTCCTTTCTTGTATTTCATTATTTTATGTCTCCTCACTAACATTTAAATATAGTTCTAGGCATTCTAGCTGTCCGGACAGACACTGGTCACCAGAATAGTAAAATGCACTATCGAACATAGGAGGTGTTACAATTCTCCCCCCCTTAAAATAAATTTCATCTTTAAATTTTACCTGGCATCAGTCTTTGAACAGCTGTGGGTGCTATCTCCTCATGTCCTCTTCACGTTTCCAAGTAGCTTCCTGGCCTGAATTATAGTTCCACAACACTTTAACTAGGTGTATCTATTTATTCTTCAGTTGCTTCACCTCATATGCCAGAATTTCTATGGGTTCTTCCTCATATGAGAGGTCTAGATTTACCTCAATCTCTTCAACTGATAGTACATGAGATGGGTCAGATGTAACACCCCGTTTGCATAGCCTGGTAGATTTCACTGTTCCGGTGACCGGTGTCGGTCCGGACAGTTAAGGGGATTAGAACCACACTTAAGACAACTAGATAAGCCACAAACACAAATAATTAGTAATGTTCAATTAGTTAAGTATAAATAAGAAAAACAGAACAAAAGAAGTTAAACGAGCCGAGAGTCACAGCGATGGGTGACCTCCTCGGGAACGACTGCGAAGTCATTTTAAACTCAAATTTCGAACGTAAAAAGTGATGCTGCGGTCCTTAGGACCCTTATGAACACAGTGGAAAAGAGAAAATCACAAAAAAGAACTGTTAAGCCAGTCAAATAATTAGGTCAGGGAGCCGGAAGAAATATGGAATTATTTGCAAACCGGGATGAACCGGCGAGGGGCAATTTAGTCAATTGACTCTGAGAGCTGACTCCTGACCTAACTGTTAAATAAAATCGAAGAAAAGGAAATTTTGGAATCGAGAATTAAATTAAAGAACTAATAGAAAAATAAATAAATAAAAAAAAAGGAGAAGAAGAAGATGGAAAAGTCAAAGGTGATGACATCATGCATGATGTCATAAAGAAATTAATTAATTAATTTAGTAATTAGGATTTTGGTCTTCTTTAAGTGATAAAGATAAAAGAAAAGAAAAAAAATTAAAAACAAAAAGCCATCTTCCCATTCTTGCCGCCTCCCATTTCCCTCTCCCTCACCATAGTTAAATCCTCCATTAAAGCTTGAGTTAAGCTTTCTTCCAACTACTTCAATCCACTTTGACCTCAAAATAAACCATAAAAACTTGTTAGTTCAACTTGAGGAAACTTTAGAAGAAGGAAAGAAAGGGAATAAGGGAGTGAAATTGAAGAATTGAAATTCAAGTGGAGGTAAGCAATTTACTTTGAAAATTTTAGTTATCTTATTTATGTGTTTAGCTCAAGTAACTTAGATATTAACTTAAAATTAAAAGAAAAAGATTGTGAGGGACCAAACTAAAATTTTGACCTGTTGAAGGGAGTATGAATTGCATGAATTTGATGGACTTAAAGGTGTATATGAGCTTGATAGAGTTAAAGAAGTATGTATATAGGCATTGAATTGGTTAAATGAAACAACTTAGTGAGTTAGGTTTTGGGACTTAGGGTTTGTGAACCAAAAATGTAAGAAATGAGTAAATGGCATGTTTGACCTATTGTGAAGTGAAAAATAGTCAATTTTGACCAAATGAGTTGTGTTTGAATTGTTGGAAGTGAAGCCAAATTCGGAGGGTATATGGTCATGCTGCTGGCAGCATGACCAAGCCAACTTTGAAGGACCAAAACGAAAATTTTACAAGTTCAATTGATATGCCACCAATTGGGGATGAAAATAGACATAAAATAGCACAATTTTCATTAAGGAACCATGGCCAAAAACTAACCAAAACTTAGTGAACCAATTGACCAAAGTGAAATGAGAGCGGTACATGCACAAACTGACCAAATGAACAGTAATTGTTCATTTGGTCATAACTCGAGCTAGGAAAGTCAAAATGACCTGAAATTTTACCAGTAATTAGATAAGATATAGATCTAAAACTTTCATGAAAAACACCAACCCAAATTATGCCATTAACCTAATCAAATGATTGAGCAAAGTTGAGATACTGAACCTGTAAAATTGCAGATTTCCATTTGAACAGTAAAGTTCCAATGGCTATAACTCTCTCTAGAAAACTCCGATTTAGGCGATTCTTGAACCGATGGAAACCTAAGACATAGTAGAACATTTTGTATGAAGGAAATTAGACCAAATTATGGACTTAACTTGATCAAATTATTGAATGAAGTTGGATCAAAAATCTGCCAGAACCTAAATTGCAGCATGAACAGTGCACGTGAACAGTAATTGTATTTTGGCTATAACTTGAGCTACAAAACTCCAATTGGGGTGATCCAAAAATGAGAATACACTTAAGACAATAAGGAACATTTTCTATGAAGGAAGTTTTGTCAAATTCCAACAGTAAAAGGACCAATGAAACAATGTAACTTAGGACCCCAAAACCGAAAATTGGCAATTTTGCCTAAAAGACCTAAGCTTTGAGAAAATGACCAAAACCAACAAATTTAATGATCAAAATGTGGTATGTGGGTGAAGTTAGAGTTCCCATACCTATTAAGCCTTAAAAAGTCAACAACTTGACTTGAATCTATAGTGAATAATAACTCGAAACACAAAATTTCGAGAACGTCGAATTTAACACGTTAGAGCTAGGTAAATGTGAAGCTAAATTTATTTTGGATTTGTGTTAAGTTTTAGTACTGAAAAATTGTAAAATTGTGTGTTTTAGTTGAAAAGAATATCAGGAAGGAACCCGAGGAACTGAGTCGAGGCTAAGGGACGACTCACTTGAGGTTTGTGCACAACATCTCCATGCTTTAAAATTCATTGATAAAGTGAACGAAATATGTATTTTACTTGTGCTTTGGAATTGTTGAAAGTTTAATTGTGACATTATTTATGATGTTTTGATTTAAACTGTGAAAGTTATTATGTATATTTGAAATGACAATGTTTAGCAAATTGTTAAGATAAGTTTTGAAACCACAGTGTCATGACCATATATTTGAACACCTCACTCGCATGACTAGTGGGGGTAATTAGTTTCGAATTTTGATTCCTTCTCTGGAGAAGTGTTGAGGTGTGCCAGTAGAAGAGGATGTGAATGGATATCCATATATTTGAGCTAGCTAGCCTTGTGATGTGATTTCTCTTTAGCCTCTGGCTATTGAGATTCTATTTGTTTCAAATGGCATGATTTAACTGTGGGTTTTATGAAATGTGTTTTGATACTTCGAAATGAACGTGGTTTGCATTAAAATCTCATAATTCATGTTTTGTGTTTAATGCTCATGTTTAGTCAAATTTTTGAATAAATGTGATTTTATTTTTGCATAAAGATTATTTTAGTATGTTGTGCACCACTGAGTCCTAGTACTCGTGATAGCTTTATTCTTTGTCAGAATCTGAGAGACTAGAGGAGCAAAGTGCGAGTATTGCTAAAGATTGAGGATCATTCAGCCTAAAGTCTTCAGGTATAATTTATACCCTAATTGTAAATATTTCTTTTGATGTATATATTGCACATAAATGTATGGACATGTAAAAATGGGTCTTGAGCAGTTGTATAAAATTTGTATAAAGTTGTAATATATATTGTAGTTTGAAATTCTCTTAATGTAAATTTTGTAATGATCTATTTAAATTGTTTTGTTTCTAACGAAATACGAAAGGAACTATTTTATTTAATTTGAATGAAATGGATTGTTAGTATTTTGATGATCATTGGATAGTGGATTTGAAATTGAAAGTTGATAAATGTGTTGAGAACTTGATTGAGATTGCATATGAAATTGAAGCAGTTGTTGAGAAAATTTTTAGAAGTGCTTTTTAAAGATATTTGAAGAACTGTTTTCTCAAAATACAGAGGGAACTCTGTCAAAATTTTTATAAATTTGCGGAAAAATAAAATGGGCTAAAATTTCCAACTAGCTTTCAACTTAATTACATGTTTAAAATACTTATTAGAAATGCTCACCACTTATCAAAAATAAGAAAATTGTTTTAAAATCCCTTATAGGGTACTTAATGAGTTATCGGTAGGTGAAGTTCGATAGTTCATTAGGTATTCTACGGGATCATGTTATGCCTTACAGAGGGGTAAGGTGTGACATCAGATCTATACCTCCTTAACATGGACACATGGAAGACACTGTGTATCCTTTCTAGCTCTGGAGGTAATGCTAACCGATATGCCAAAGGACCCACTCTTTCCAGAACCTCATATGGTCTGATGAAACGAGGACTACCAAATCTCATAATCCACTTCTAAGGAGAAACTTTGAGGAATGCCTTATCACCTACTGCATATTCAATATCTCTTCTCTTCAGATCAGCATAGGACTTCTGACGGTCTGATGCAGCCTTGAGTTGATCTCTGATCAATCTGATCTTTTTCTCTGTCTGCTGAACAATTTCTGGCCCAATCATCTTCCTTTCACCTACTTCATCCCAACATAGGGGAGTTCTGCACTTTCTGCCATACAAAGCTTCATATGGAGGCATCCCAATGCTTGATTGGTAGCTGTTGTTATAAGCAAACTCAATCAAAAGCAAGTGTGTATCCCAACTACCTTCAACTTATGCATGGATAAAGGAGAAACTCTGAAACTTGCCATGGTCTTGCAACTTAAGGCGTCAGCCACCACATTTGCTTTCCCTGGCTGATAGTCTATTAAGCAATCATAGTCTTTAATCAGTTCTAACCATCTCCTCTGCCTCAAGTTCAATTCCTTCTGGGTGCCCAAGTACTTCAAGCTCCTGTGATCTGTGTAAATGTAGCATTTCTCCCCATATAAATAGTGTCTCCAGATCTTCAGAGCAAAAATAATAGCTGCAAGCTCCAAATCATGTGTTGGGTAGTTCCTCTTATGCAGTTTCAGCTGGCGTGATGCATAAGCAATGACATTCTGATCTTGCATCAGTACACAGCCTATCCCATTGTGAGAAGCATCACTATAAACTGTGTATTCTTTACCCGGGGTAGGTAAAGTAAGGACTGGAGCTTCAGTCAAACACCTCTTTAACTCATCAAAACTCTGCTGACATTTATCTATCCACTGAAATTTTGCATCTTTCTGAAGCAGCTTGGTCAGTGAAGAAGCTAACATAGAAAACCCTTTCATAAACAGGCGGTAATATCCAGCTAAACCCAGAAAACTGCGAATTTCTGTGATATTCCTAGGTGGCTTCCAATTAAGGATAGCTTCCACCTTGCTGGAATCTACCTTGATCCCTGATCCCTTCAGTTGACACAACATGTCCTAAGAAAGAGATTTCTTTCAGCCAAAATTCACATTTCGATAATTTAGCGTATAACTGTTTCTCCCTTAAGGTCTGTAGTACAATCCGTAGATGTCTGTCATGCTCTTCTGCATTCCTCAAATATATCAAACTATCATCAATAAACACCACCACAAATTGGTCAAGATAGGGTTTGAAGATAGTATTCATCAGATCCATAAAAGCAGCTAGAGCATTAGTTAACCTGAGTGGCATTACTAGAAACTCATAGTGGCCATATCGAGTTCTGAAAGCAGTTTTTGGAATACTCTGCTCTTGCACTTTCAACTGATAATAACCAGATTGCAAATCAATTTTGGAGAACAAAGTTGCACCCTTCAACTGATCAAACAGATCATCAATGTAAGGCAATGGATATCTGTTCTTTATTGTCACCTTATTCAACTGTCGGTAGTCAATGCATAAGCGGAGAGTGCCATCTTTCTTCTTAACAAACAATACTGGCGCTCCCCAAGGTGATACATTAGGGCGGATGAAGCCCTTTTTAAGTAGTTCTTGCAACTGTACCTTCAACTCCTTCAATTCTGCTAGTGCCATTCTATATGGTGTTATGGAGATTGGATCCACACCAAGCATAACATTAATCTCAAACTGCACCTCTCTTTCTGGAGGTAATCCTGGCAATTTATCAAGAAACACATCTAGAAAGTCATATACTGTAGAGATGTCCCTCAATGTTAGACTCCCCGCTTGGGTGTCTACCACATGTGCCAAGTATGCTTCACACCCCTTTCTGATCATTTTTCTGGCTAGTGCAGTCGAAATGATGTTTGATGGCAATAACTGCCTCTCCCCATGTATTACCACTTCACTATACTGAGGGAGACCAAAAGTGACTATCTTCAGTCTACAGTCATTCATGGCATGATGCCTGGCTAACCAATCCATTCCCAAGATGATATCATAATCTCTGAAGGGCATTTCAATGAGATCAGATAGAAAAGTATGTCCTTAGATCACCAAAGGACAATCCCTATAGATTCTATTGACCCTAACCTCCTGTCTTAGCGGACTTGTTATGTAACACCCTCCCTGTAGCAACTCCGTACATTCTACTGTTCCGGTGACCGGTGTCGGTCCGGACAGCTAGAACGTTCGGAAAAATATTTAAACTAAAGTTAGGAACCATAATTAACTCAAATATTAATAAGAAAAATTTAGTAAAAATTTTAGAAATAAAATACAACCAAGTTAAACGAGCCGGTGCCCTAGCAATGGGTAACCCAGAGGGAAGTTGCGGTTCTCGCAACTAGGAGCCCTAGACCGGGGGAAAAAATTATAAAATAATTTTTGGGACTCCAGAGAAGGGTTATTGAGGTTCCCATGGCATTAGAATGCCAAGAAAATATTTAGAAAAATTTTTCAATCGGTACAGACAATTTTGACCCGTTAAGCCAAACGGAGGGCATTTTGGTCATTTCGCCTTCAGAGGTGATTTTTGGCCGACTTGTCCAGTTAAGTAAATAATTAATATGACATAAAATATGAATAAATATTACTAAAAATGAAATTGAAAATGAGTAGTGATGAAAAGAAAAGAAAAATACAATATATGCAATTTATGACACCATTGTGATGTCATTTAAAATTGTCCACCAATCACCATGCAACCAATACACTTAAAACAAATAAAGAGGCTGAAAATAGACAAAAGAAAATTCATCTTCTTCCTTTGGACCAACCAGCCGAAACCCTTTCCCCCATCTCCCTCCATTGATTTCAACCAAAGCTTCAATTCTCTCCTCTTTTCACTATAATTCCTCCTACTCCTTTCACTAAAATTTATTCTTGCACCTTGCATAACCTTTTGGCAGCCAAGAAGAAGAAGGAAAGTGAAGTTAAGCTTGGGGAGAATTCTGCCACTTAAAGGTTAGTGCATCTATATCCCTAAAACTCATTAATTTCATGATTAGGGACTTGAAATCAACATGAGTTTGTGAATTAAATGAATAAAAATTAAGTGTATGTAGCCCATGGATTTCGGCAGCCCTATTGAAGGAACAATAATGGAGTGTTTTGATGGACTTAAAGTGGATTAGAGATTATGTGTAAACCATGTATGCATGTGGTTAGTGAATGAGTTGGTTAATTAAAGCATGTTGTGAAAACTCATATGGGAATTAGGGTTTTGAGAAGTGAAAATTTGGCTTGGCTTAGGAAATTGTTAGAGAACATTTTAATGGTCAATTAGTGACCATTTTAGGTAAGTTGACCACAATTTGGACTGAAATATAGCATGGCAAAGTGAATGTGTAGGCTGCCTAGGGACAGCAGCAGAGTGGCTGAGATTCCAGCCCACTTACATAGCCATAACTTGAAGGAACGGAAGCATGAAAAACACAAGATTATACCACTGAATTCAAAAAATTTCGCCTAGGGTCACATGCACCATGCAAGATTTATTTTTATCTATTTGATTTCAATGATAAACAACATATTAAAACTCTTTTAATATGTTTTTGGATCAGTATTTGCCATTTAAGATTTTAAAATTAATCAGATTAATTTTAGAACCCTAGATTAAATCAAGAACGATTACACTAACCTCTTGATGCACTGCAGCATGTCTGCGCCTTTGAGATTCGTCTTCAGGACACCAAATGTTGTCCCTCTAGCTTGTCCACACCAAGAACACCTATGGCAGCCCTTGAATAGCTTCTAAAGCTTTTTCTATTAATTAGAAAATCAAGTTCTGCCTTTTAAGAGATTAGAGATGTAAACAGGACACTAGAAACAATTTCTAGTGTTCTTAATTCAAGAGATTGATGGCTAATCTC
This sequence comes from Hevea brasiliensis, assembly GCF_030052815.1. Taxonomy (NCBI): domain Eukaryota; kingdom Viridiplantae; phylum Streptophyta; class Magnoliopsida; order Malpighiales; family Euphorbiaceae; genus Hevea; species Hevea brasiliensis. Next base: position 70,975,512 of record NC_079494.1, read on the forward strand.
TTTGAATTGATGAGAGATGAAGAGAAATAGCTGGAGAGGCTCAAAGTGGTGTGACAAATGAGAGGAGAGGCTGCTGGTTATTTTTTCTTTTCATAACCACACTTAAATAGCTAGGTTAACACATTAAACCCTAGCCACATGTCACCTTTTGATTAGCTCTAGGTTTAAGTGACCCAATCACATTGTGCCAAGTGTCAAACCTATATTTAATCTTGATTTTAATCATCTTACATGATTAAAAACATTTGGCAAGCTTATGTGTAATCCCATGTGTCACCATCTCATGGTGCCACGTGTCACACTGTGAAATGACCAAAATGCCCCTGTGTCTTAATTTTGAGTTCTTAACCCAAAATAATTATTTTCTTCTTCTAATTAATTTATATCAAATATAAATTAATTAATTAATCTCTATTAATTAATTTCTCATCAATTAAATTCATATTTAAACACTTTAAATATAAATTTAATTTATACTACACATCCAATAATCTAGATTTGGTTTCAAGTCATGCTAGGGACTTTGCAATTTAATTGCAAACCAAACCTATTTAATTAATCAATTAAACTCTTTAATTAATTAATTAAATCATATTTAAATAGGTGATAACTTGTGTATGTGTGTGACTTACTAGGCTCATCACTAATTGGCAATGAGACATGATATCAACTCTTAATATCATCAAAACTCTTTCTTACCATAAATGATTTCTCTAAATCATTTTATGAACCTCATAGACCATGGTTAACACCTAGCATAGCATGCCATGGCCACCCAATTAGTAATAAGATTTACCTTAAATGAACCTATAATCATATGTTACCATGCACTAGAATCTCTCATTACAAAATCCCAACTCAAAATGCCGAGTCATGGTTTATGTCAAACTCCATTTGCTATGAATATTATGTTCTCTTTTAATTCCAGTTCTTGATTAAAAGATTTTTTCATCGAAACTCTTTTACTCAATAAATCTATCTGTCTGGCAGAACTTGAAACATCAAGAACAATTAAATGAACATAGGATTTTATCTCTATTTACTTAGAGGAACAGATTCCATCTTGATCAACACCTACCTCCATATATAACTAGTAGGAGCCAACACATGCCCATATACCCATACATAGTACAAGTATGAAAGCAGTATCAAACTCAAACTACCTATATACAAGATAACTGTGCTATCTCAGGTCTAAAGATTATATGCACTGATATGATTTATGACAAAACATTGACAAGAGTAAACTCCATGTGCTTGTCATAAGTGTCACTGGTTCGGCCTACTTATCATTTATAAGTGCCTATCATGTTTGCCATATGGCATGAGACTCACCATTCCATCTTATTTATATCTCATATAAATAACTTGGGAACAAACATGAATACAATCTTTCTGGATAAGTCATGTCCTTATTATGAAGTATCCTAGATTGTGAACCTATTTATGATACTTTGTGCTAGAAATATTGTCACTCATATTCTTAACAACTTAAGAATAATGTTTCTAACAAAATATCAATGGACCTTTTCTATTACACATAAATATATTATGTAAACGGAAAAGTGGAAATGCCTTTTATTAATAAAAATATATACAAGATACATACTAAATGATATGCTCTAGGGCATACTACTAGCATAACTTTGGCTGTGTAGGTCCAATTGGTGTTTGGCCAATTGGACATGAAACTAGGCTTATAATGGCACATTTTGCTGAAGAAACCATGCCCAAAAGACCAAAGCAAGTGGACCAAAAGTTGGCCCCAATCCGGATACTCTGCAACAGCAACTGCAGAAATGACCAAATGAACAGTAACTGTTCATTTGGCCATAACTCACTGTAGATATGGTCAATTGACTTGAAATTTTTACAGCAACAAGTTAAGACATAGACAAACAACTTTCATGTTTGCCATTTCTTCAAATTCCCACTGTAACAGTGCTTAATGGAACAGTAAACTTAAGCTTCGAAAACTGAAATTTCTGCCCTCTTGGTTTTAAGTTAGAAATGGTAATGGTGACCAATTCCAATAGGTTTTAAATGCAAAATGTGGTATGTTGGGAGTGCCAAAACCAATGTACCTAATTTCTACCTAAAAGTCAACATTTTAGTTGACCAAAGAGGTGAATAGTGATACCGAAACTTGAAATTTAAAGATTGAAGAATTTTAAAGTATCAAATGCCCTAGTATACCTAACAAGATTGGTTTGGATAGTTTGGCATGCCAATAGGGTTCAGCTAGCAGTACTGCACATGGCATTATGCCATTTTGTGATTTTATGGCTTTTAGCCATTTTCATATTGTGTTGAGACTTAGCCTCGTGCCTAATACTATTTACAGCTTGTTAGCTGTTCTGTTGCACACCGGGAGATACGTATGTGACCGATGGTGTGACGGCCCGAGGTACTAGATACCTAGTGCCAGTTTACCCGTTATCCAGTCCAGTCGTCTAGTGTAGGTTACTTGGGGCAACCAAATGAATAAAAGTGGACAAAGTAAATGATATACAAATACCTAACAAATAAAACATATACATTCGTTACATATTTATTTCTTGCTATTTCTTTTATTTTATTATTGCACCACTAAGCATTATTGCTTAGCGCGTTGCTTTTGCCACGCGTAGGTACTGGAGATACTGACCGTGAGCCCAGTAGACCGCAGACTGGGTGAGTCCATCCTGCAGTTCTGCACAGTGTCCGTGTCACCTCAACTTCTGTAGTGCATTGGTAGGACACTAGGTGTCATTTTGGCATTCTGTAATTAATTTTGATTTTCTCATATGTAATTAAACTTGTGTAATGTATATTGATGTTCATGTAAATTATGAAAATTGTATTTGTGAATGGAAAAGTAAATATCTATTTGTGATTTATACTTGATTATCACATGTGATGGATGATTGAGAACTGAAATTGAAAAATATTGAGTTTGTGATGATATTGGAGTGTGAGATGATTGAAAATGGTTATTGGAAGTGTTTTTCACAGGTTCCGAAGAACTGTTTTCTCTATTTTTAGCCGGTACTCTGCCGGATTTTCTTTAAAATTTTCGGAACCTCAAATAAATTATAATTTCAGTAAATGACTTAAATGAATTATATTTCACAAGTTATATTCAAAACCATGATAAAAATTAATTAAGGTATATTAGAGTGTGCCGGTACACCGTGTGACATTGCTTACTCGGGTATATTGTACACGGGTAAGGGGTGTCACATTTAGTGGTATCAGAGCCCGGTTTAGGCGTTTCTGGGCCTAGATTGAGTCCATACCATGCATTGCATTTGTAAGAGTCGAGGTGACACTAATGCAGATCTGTTTGTTTTTCTTATTTTGAATAGGATATGGACCCTTCATCACAGAGAGCAATCGAGGAGGAAGTGGAGAGTCATGCTCCACCTGCGGTGAGGCTGGGGCATGGGAGAACTGCTCGCCAGCTCAAGCGAGCACCTTTCGGCCTCCACGAGCCATGTTCCAGCAAATGGCCGATTTCTTTAGACAAATGGCCGGAGTAATGCCAGCACCACCACCACCTCCACCTCCACAGCAGAAATCACATCTGGAAAGGCTAAGAAAGTTTGGGGCAGTGGATTTCTTTGGCAAGAGAGAAGATGATTCTGTTGCAGCCGAAAATTGGTTAAACAGAACAGGCAGAGTTTTAAAACAACTCCACTGCACTCCAGAGCAAAATCTAGAAGCTGCTGTATCTTTGCTGCAAGACGATGCATATGAATGGTGGGATACGGTATCCAGTGAAGTACAGCCAGAAATAGTAACTTGGGACTTCTTCCTCTCCAAATTCAAGAAGAAATATGTGGGTACTGTATACCTAGAAGAGAGAAGAAGAGAATTCATTAACCTGAGGCAGAGACAGCTGTCAGTGGCCGAGTATGAGAAGGAATTTGTCCGATTGAGCCGCTATGGAAGGGAGATAGTCCCTAATGAAGCTGAAAGGTGTAAGAGATTTGAAGAGGGACTAAATGACAACATAAAGATCCAGCTCACTGCCTTGGGAATCACAGAATTTACCAAGTTAGTGGAAGCTGCAATAAAGGTTGAAAAAGTAAGAATCAGTGAGCAGACCAGAAGGGATAGACAGAAGAGGGACCAGTCGGTCTAGTTCGGCTCACATGCAGGAAGAAGTTCAAGGGTCCACCGCACAGAGTTCAGTCAACCACAAGGTCGAGTCGATCCACGAGGCCTGGGCCACGGTTACCCCTAGGAGAGGTCGGTCCACACCATCGGTGGGCGGCTCTCGAGGATGGGGTTCGAGGACCAGCCCGGCAACTTCTGCATGTCCACAGCACGAAGTGGCACAAGGGAGTGTTGGAGAGTAATCGGTGCCTGCTAAGGTGTGGGTCGACAGAGCATCGGTTGAAGAAGCATCCCACGCAGAACTACTACAATGCTCCAACACAAGCGAGACAGCACTGCTCTGCACCACAAAGGGGTAGGAAATCCGCAAATCGGCCTTGATGGGACCATTACGAGGCTCGCATCGAGCCAGCAGAGAGGCCTGATAGCAGACCACCTGCCAGAGCCTATGCCATTAGAGCCCAGGAGGAGCAAGATGCCCCGGACGTCATCAGGGGTACGTTCTCCCTCTACAATACACCTGTGCATGCATTAGTGGATCCAGGATCCACCCATTCATACATCTACATCAACTTACCCGTAGAAAGGGGGATACTAGTAGGGGAGAGTGACCAAGAGATTCTGGTCACTAATCTATTGGGCCACAGTGTAGTGGTGAACAAAGTATACAAGGGTTGCCCGTTAAGGATTCAGGGGTATGAATTCTTGGCAGACCCGATTGAGTTGCCCTTCCACGAGTTTGACGTGATTTTGGGAATGGACTGGTTGTCACGTCATCAGGCAATAGTTGATTGCAAATTGAAGAGAATTTATTTGAAAACCCCTGAGGGTAATGAGATCATTGTTGTGGGGGAAAGGACAGATTTCTTGTCCAATGTCATCTCAGCCACAGTTGCAAGAAGAATGATGAGAAAAGGCTGTGAAGCCTACCTAGCACATGTGGTGGATACTAGGCAGGCTAAGCCAAACCTGAGTGATATACCCACAGTAAGAGACTTCCCAGAGGTATTTCCTGAAGAATTGCCTGGTTTGCCACCAGAAAGGGAAGTTGAATTTGCTATTGAGACACTGCCGGCACAAAGACCCATTTCCATTGCTCCTTATAGGATGGCACCCACTGAATTGAGGGAGTTGAAAACTCAGTTGCAAGTGTTGCTAGATAAGGGGTTTATACACCCCAGTGTGTCACCATGGGGAGCTCCAGTGCTGTTTGTGAAAAAGAAGGATGGGACTTTGAGGCTATGCATTGATTACCGGCAGTTGAATAAAGTGACTGTGAAGAACAAATATCCGTTGCCTAGAATTGATGATCTGTTTGATCAGTTGAAGGGAGCAGGAGTATTTTCTAAGATTGATCTCAGATCAGGGTATCATCAGTTGAGGGTGAAGGATGTAGATGTGCCCAAGACTGCATTCAGGACCCGGTACGGGCATTATGAGTTTCTGGTGATGCCCTTTAGCCTAACAAATGCACCAGCAGCATTCATGGACCTTATGAACCGTATCTTCCATCCATACTTAGATCGGTTCGTAGTGGTCTTTATTGATGATATTTTGGTGTATTCCAAGACCAGGGAAGAACATGATGAGCATTTGAGGATTGTTCTGCAAACCCTGAGAGAAAAGAAGCTGTATGCTAAATTGTCCAAGTGTGACTTTTGGTTGAATGAGATTGCATTCCTTGGACACATAGTGTCAGCTGATGGGATTAGGGTGGATCCCAAGAAAATAGAAGCAGTGATGGAATGGAAGCCTCCCAGAAATACAACTGAGGTCAGAAGCTTCTTGGGGCTAGCTGGGTATTACAGGAGATTTGTGAAGGGATTTTCCTAAATAGCTGCTCTAATGACCAAGTTGTTACACAAAAATGTCAGATTTGATTGGAATGATAAATGTTAGACCAGTTTTGAGAAGTTGAAGGCTATGTTGATAGAGGCACCAGTGTTAACACAGCCAATGTCAGGAAAGGACTTTGTGGTCTACAGTGATGCCTCACATAATGGGCTAGGGTGTGTATTGATGCAAGAGGGGAAGGTGGTCGCTTATGCTACCAGACAGCTAAGGCCACATGAACAGAATTACCCTACCCATGATCTAGAACTTGCAGGAATTATCTTCGCACTGAAGATATAGAGGCATTACTTGTATGGTGAAAAGTGCTACATTTACACGGACCACAAAAGCCTAAAATACTTGCCAACCCAGAAGGAGCTCAACCTTAGACAGAGGTGATGGATTGAGTTCCTGAAGGACTATGATTGTGTAATTGACTACCATCCTGGGAAGGCAAATGTAGTTGCTGATGCTTTGAGCAGAAAATCCATGACAGCTTTGAGATCATTGAATGCCCGTCTATCTTTGGTTCGAGATGGAGCTATTTTGGCTGAGTTGCAAGTGAGGCCAAACCTGTTACAGCAGATTTTAGATGGGCAAAAGGCAGATGAGAAGTTAATGGCTATTATGAGCAAAATCTCAGAGGGAAAAGTAACTGACTATGAGATGAAAGCAGATGAGTGTCTATATTACAAAGGAAGACTGTGTGTACCGGATAATGGGGAATTGAAGGCCAGTATTCTGAAAGAGGCACACACCAGCGTATATGCTATGCATCCAAGAAGTACAAAGATGTATCATGATCTAAAGCTTCAGTATTGGTGGCCTGGTATGAAGAAGGACATAGCTGACTATGTGACTAAATGCTTGACATGTCAGCAAGTCAAGGTAGAACATCAAGTTCCATCAGGATTGCTACAGCCTATACGCATACCTGAATGGAAATGGGATCGGGTCACCATGGATTTTGTAAGTGGTCTACCTCTCACCGAGAAGAAACATGATGCAGTATGGGTGATAGTTGATAGATTGACAAAGTTAGCACACTTTCTGCCAGTTAGGACTGACTACTCACTAGAGAAATTAGCAGAATTGTATATCAGTGAGATAGTTAGACTGCATGGAATTCCACTTTCCATCATATCTGATCGAGACCCAAGGTTTACATCGAGATTTTGGAAGAAGTTGCATGAATCCTTGGGTGCACAACTCCACTTCAGCACAGCTTTCCATCCTCAGACGGATGGGCAATCCGAAAGAGTAATCCAGGTAAACAATTGAAACCAATGGAATTGATATAAATATTGAATTAAAATGATAACAATAACATGAAATATATGTCAGGTCCTTGAGGATATGCTGAGGAGTTGTGTCATTGAGTTTGAGGGAAGTTGGGATAGATACCTCCCACTGGCAGAATTTGCATACAACAATAGCTACCAAGCTAGCATCCAAATGGCCCCCTATGAAGCACTGTATGGGAGAAAATGTAGAACTCCAGTGTGCTGGACTGAATTGGGCGAAGACAAACTGGTAGGGCCAGACCTGGTGAAACAGACTAAGAGGAAAGTAAAACTAATCAAAGCCAATCTGAAGGTTGCCTCAGATAGACAGAAATCCTATGCCGACTTGAAGAGAAAAGAAATAGAATACACAGTTGGCGACAAAGTGTTCTTCAAGGTGTCACCTTGGAAGAAAGTACTGAGGTTTGGAAGAAAAGGTAAGTTAAGCCCTAGGTTCATTGGCCCATATGAAGTCATTGAACGTGTGGGTCCAGTGGCCTATAGGCTAGCTTTACCTCCAGAGCTGGACAAGATCAACAATGTGTTTCACGTATCTATGCTCAGAAGATACCGCTCAGATCCTTCACATGTCATCTCCAGGGAAGAAATTGAAATACAGCCGGATTTGACATATGAAGAAGAACCTCTACTGATCCTGGCTCGGGAAGTGAAAGAGTTGAGAAATAAGCAGATTCCACTGGTGAAAGTGCTTTGGAGGCACCACAACATCGAGGAGCCAACTTGGGAAAGTGAAGAGACGATGAGGCAACAGCCTCTCAACTGTTTAGATCGTAAATTTCGAGGACGAAATTTAAATTAGAGGGGAAGAGTTGTAACACCCTCCCTGTAGCAACTCCGTACATTCTACTGTTCCGGTGACCGGTGTCGGTCCGGACAGCTAGAACGTTCGGAAAAATATTTAAACTAAAGTCAGGAACCATAATTAACTCAAATATTAATAAGAAAAATTTAGTAAACATTTTAGAAATAAAATACAACCAAGTTAAACGAGCCGGTGCCCTAGCGATGGGTAACCCAGAGGGAAGTTGCGGTTCTCGCAACTAGGAGCCCTAGACCCGGGGGAAAAATTATAAAATAATTTTTGGGACTCCAGAGAAGGGTTATTGAGGTTCCCATGGCATTAGAATGCCAAGAAAATATTTAGAAAAATTTTTCAATCGGTACAGACAATTTTGACCCGTTAAGCCAAACGGAGGGCATTTTGGTCATTTCGCCTTCAGAGGTGATTTTTGGCCGACTTGTCCAGTTAAGTAAATAATTAATATGACATAAAATATGAATAAATATTACTAAAAATGAAATTGAAAATGAGTAGTGATGAAAAGAAAAGAAAAATACAATATATGCAATTTATGACATCATTGTGATGTCATTTAAAATTGTCCACCAATCACCATACAACCAATACACTTAAAACAAATAAAGAGACAAAAGAAAATTCATCTTCTTCCTTTGGACCAACCAGCCGAAACCCTTTCCCCCATCTCCCTCCATTGATTTCAACCAAAGCTTCAATTCTCTCCTATTTTCACCATAATTCCTCCTACTCCTTTCACTAAAATTTATCCTTGCACCTTGCATAACCTTTTGGCAGCCAAGAAGAAGAAGGAAAGTGAAGTTAAGCTTGGGGAGAATTCTGCCACTTAAAGGTTAGTGCATCTATATCCCTAAAACTCATTAATTTCATGATTAGGGACTTGAAATCAACATGAGTTTGTGAATTAAATGAATAAAAATTAAGTGTATGTAGCCCATGGATTTCGGTAGCCCTATTGAAGGAACAATAATGGAGTGTTTTGATGGACTTAAAGTGGATTAGAGATTATGTGTAAACCATGTATGCATGTGGTTAGTGAATGAGTTGGTTAATTAAAGCATGTTGTGAAAACTCCTATGGGAATTAGGGTTTTGAGAAGTGAAAATTTGGCTTGGCTTAGGAAATTGTTAGAGAACATTTTAATGGTCAATTAGTGACCATTTTAGGTAAGTTGACCACAATTTGTTCTGAAATATAGCATGGCAAAGTGAATGTGTAGGCTGCCTAGGGACAGCAGCAGAGTGGCTAAGATTCCAGCCCACTTACACAGCCATAACTTTGGCTGTGTAGGTCCAATTGGTGTTTGGCCAATTGGACATGACACTAGGCTTATAATGGCACATTTTTGCTGAAGAAAGCATGCCAAAAAGACCAAAGCAAGTGGACCAAAAGTTGGCCCCAATCCGGATTGTTCATTTGGCCATAACTCACTGTAGATATGGTCAATTGACCTGAAATTTTTACAGCAACAATTTAAGACATAGACAAAAAACTTTCATGTTTGCCATTTCTTCAAATTCCCACTGTAATAGTGCTTAATGGAACAATAAACTTAGGCTTCGAAAACTGAAATTTCTGCCCTCTTGGTTTTAAGTTAGAAATGGTAATGGTGACCATTTCCAACAGGTTTTAAATGCAAAATGTGGTATGTTGGGAGTGCCAAAACCAATGTACCTAATTTCTACCTAAAAGTCAACATTTTAGTTGACCAAAGAGGTGAATAGTGACACCGAAACTTGAAATTTAAAGATTGAAGAATTTTAAAGTATCAAATGCCCTAGTATACCTAACAAGATTGGTTTGGATAGTTTGGCATGCCAATAGGGTTCGATTAGCGATCGCACATGGCATTATGCCATTCTCGATTTTATGGCTTTTAGCCATTTTCATATTGTGTTGAGACTTGGCCTCGTGCCTAATACTATTCTGACATTGTTAGCCGCTCATGCACACCGGGAGATACGTATGTGACTGATGGTGTGACGGCCCGAGGTACTAGATACCCAGTGCCAGTTTACCCGTTATCCAGTCCAGTCGTCTAGTGTACGTTACTTGGGGCAACCAAATGAATAAAATTGGACAAAGTAAATGATATACAAATACCTAACAAATAAAACATATACATTCGTTACATATTTATTTCTTGCTATTTCTTTTATTTTATTATTGCACCACTAAGCATTATTGCTTAGCGCGTTGCTTTTGCCACGCGTAGGTACTGGAGATACTGATCGTGAGCCCAGTAGGCCGCAGACTGGGTGAGTCCATCCTGCAGTTCTGCACAGTGTCCGTGTCACCTCAACTTCTGCAGTGCATTGGTAGGACACTAGGTGTCATTTTGGCATTTTGTAATTAATTTTGATTTTCTCATATGTAATTAAACTTGTGTAATGTATATTGATGTCATGTAAATTATGAAAATTGTATTTGTGAATGGAAAAGTAAATATCTATTTGTGATTTATACTTGATTATCACATGTGATGGATGATTGAGAACTGAAATTGAAAAATATTGAGTTTGTGATGATATTGGAGTGTGAGATGATTGAAAATGGTTATTAGAAGTGTTTTTCACAGGTTCCGAAGAACTGTTTTCTCCATTTTTAGCCGGTACTCTGCCGGATTTTCTTTAAAATTTTCGGAACCTCAAATAAATTATAATTTCAGTAAATGACTTAAATGAATTATATTTCACAAGTTATATTCAAAACCATGATAAAAATTAATTAAGGTATATTAGAGTGTGCCGGTACACTGTGTGACATTGCTTACTCGGGTATACTGTACACGAGTAAGGGGTGTCACATGTTACTGGCACCTCAAAGTCCATTTTCACACATGGAACAACAATGAAATCAATGATGCTAGTACTCACATAGGAATGGGTAGAACCCTGATCAAATAATACAAACACATCTTAATTAAAAGTTGAGAAGGTATCAGCCACAATGTCAGATGTCTCAGCCTCTTTTCTCTGTGTCATTGCATATAATCTGACTGGAGCACTGCCTTGCTCTGATTGATTCACTGTGCCTTGGCTGCCTGCTGGACTACCTCTACCCTTGCCTCTATCTCTGCTATGTGGTTGTGAATATCTGGTGGCAGGATTCTGAACTGACCCTTTTGCAGTAGTAGGAGTTGGCCCAACTCTATGGGCACTAGTGCAGTCCTTGGCAAAGTGTCCTGTGCATCCACAGTTATAACGGGCTCCTGTGGCCTTGTAGCATACCCCACCATGATTTCTTCCACAAGTTTCACATTGGCGGGAAAGATAGGAACTTCTGGTAGTTTGCTGACCAGATGGAGGAGGTTTCTGTCCTGAAAATCTTCCCCTACCAGACTTTTTACCACCCCTGTTGTGTCCCCCAAAGTTCTTCCTCTTCCAAGTAGATCCACTGGAACTCTAATCTACTAACTTCTCCTCTTTCTCTTTTTCTATCTTCTCTAATTTCTTTTTCTATGGGGTCGCTTCTAACTCAATTCTTTATAATTCCAGTGTTTGAGAAATGAGCTCAGAGAAGTTAGTATGTTTGAATCCGATCACTTGTAATCTGATACTAGGCTTCAAGCCGGTTTCAAACCTCTTACATCTTTCTCTATTGGTAGCAAGGAAACTTCCTGCATAGTGGCTCAGGCGGGAAAATTTCCTTTCATATTCTGCCACTGACCTACTTCTCTGTTTCAGACTTAAGAATTCCTGTAACTTCTGGTCCACAAAGGCATCTGGGACATATTTTTGTCTCAATTCCCGCAGAAAGTCATCCCAGGTTAGTACTGGAGGTTCCACCAAACTATGAGAAATGGTTTTCCACCAGTCATATGCGTCTCCCTGTAGTAGTGACACTGAATACCCAAATCTCAGCTCTTCTGTGCAATGCATTTTCTTGAACACCCTATCCATTCTCTCTAACCATTATTTTGCCTCTAGAGGATCTACTGTCCCCTTGAACTCAGTAGCCCCATATTTAATTAGCTTGTCATACTGCCTAGCTGAAGACTGTGATTGTACCACTGGTGTCTGTAGTGGGACTTGAGTAAGCATATTACCAGCCATCTATTGGAACATTGCAGCCATCTGCTGTGCGAACTGAGCAGAAAACTGTGGTACTGAGGGGGCTGGTGCGGCTGATTCACTCACATTGTGTAGGGCTAGGGCATTCCCTTGTACCTCAGCCTCTATTGATTGATCGACTGAACGATCCCCTTCTTCCATAGTCAATTTGAGGATCTTAGACCTCCTGAACAATTAACACAAGGAGATTTCCTCCTGTTAGTGCATTTTTATAATGTAATGTATTGTATGCATCAAACAATGACATTGAGTAGTTGGACTATGAAGAAAGAATATGATTACATGTCAAAATAGAATTTAAAAACTAGCTCTGATACCACTAAAACATGTCACACCCTACCCCTTCGTGAGGCATAACATGATCCCGTAGTATACCCAATGAATTACCAAACTTCGCCTACTGATAGCTCATTAAATACACTACAAGGGATTTTAAAACCTTTTCTTATTTCTTTTTACAGTGGCAAGCACTTTTGACAGGTATTAAAATTTTTTAACTGAAGTGAAAACAAATAACAAATATGAGTATCAGTGATTTCTGTAAAAATTTTGGCAGAGTGCCATCTATATTTTTAATAAAGCAGTTCTTCAAAAACCTGTAAAAAACACTTCCAATAATTTGTTCAATCCCAACTCCAATAGTAGTTCAACACAATAAATTTCTCAACATTTATCAACACAGTTCAACATCAATTTTCCAGTGTTTCCAAAAGCTGAGATAAAAGAAATCTGTCACAATATTTTTACAAGCCAAAATAATTTATAATTTTAGTTTACAACTGCTCAAGACCAAGTACAATATATACATACAGTGCACATACATTACAACAAAAACTACAAAATATGATATACTCGATATACCTGGCGAAATCTCAAAATATGGCATAAGCAGCCTACTCTGCTGCTCTGTCCATCTGTCTACCTGCGACAATAATGAAAAAGCTGTCACTGAGCCAATGTTTCAGTGGGCCACAACATTAGGAAAATACAATTTAAAACCATAAATCATATGAACTGTGGATACTTAAAATCATAGTTGAATTCAAAAGACAGTGAATGTCATAAAGAATTAAACTCCATTTCACAATATCATAATAAATATCAATAAATCACACACACAGCTTAATCATGATTCCATAGTCCAATTCATCCCAAAAGCCGATGACTAGTGAGGAATAAAATAGCTAGCTAGCAAATAAATGAGTACTCATCCTATTCGTCCTCAACTGACACATACCTCAACACTTCAGTCAGATAGGGAATTCAAAGTCAATTCATCCCACTAGAAAAGCTAGCGAGGAATTCAATCAAATATACATGATAGCTGTGGTTTCAAACCATTTGCAATATTTTTCAAGCAATAAGTATCCATCAAATTTCCATTCAAACAATTTCCCACAATTTAAAACAATAACATATAAATTGTCATAATTTATTTCAATTGAAAATTCAAAAGAAATAACTGTTGTGCACAAACCTCTGAAGAGTAACCTCTTGGCCCTGACTCAGTGTTTCCTTCCCCTTCCCTGAGTCTTTGCTAACTGAAATACACAATTTGAAGTGTTTCAGTACTCATTTAAACTGTCTCTAACAATAAGGTTCAATAATTAATTTATTTAATTCTATTATTTTCCTTAGTCAACCTATAATGTTGACCCTTTATGCACTCTAGGTGAATTAGGTTTAATGTTACCAATATGTCACATTTTGTAGTTTAATATGCTACCAATATAGTGCAATTTACCATTTTTACAAGTTGGCATTCATTGCCAAATTATTTCAAGCATCATTGCCAAATTATTTCAAGCATCATTGTATGTAAATGTCAACTTCTTAATTTTTGTGTGCTAGATTGATCTAGCTTAAAGTCCTATTTCTCTTGGTTTTTAGCTTCTGGTCAAAGAAGAAAAATTGTAGCTCTATGTCTTATTGCACTCAAGCCAAAATTTCAGGTCATTCTGAGTTGTATAGACCAAGATATGGTCAATTTACTAAAGCTGGACAGATTGCACCTTTAGTGCAAAATTTGGTCAATTTTAGGTCACTTTTAGTTCTGGCAGTTTTAGTACCCGAACTTGTGCAAGCTATTTGACTTTCTTATGGTAATTTCTGGGTTTTGGTGTCTCCATAAGAATTGTAGCTCTATGTCTAAGCTATCCATGGTAAAAATTTCAGGCTAATTGGACCTGTTTTGAGTGAGTTATGGTCATCCCAATAACTACTGTTCATATGGTCAAAAATATGGGTTTGCAAGGTTGCCATTCCGGATTTGGTCATTTTTAAGGTCAGTTTCTAGGCAGAATTTTGGCAACATTTCTATATGATAGTTGGCCTATTTGGTGTCTAGTTTCACCCCCATTGGCCTCATACCAATTGGGTTCACAATTTTGCACTTATAACCTAATTTAGGTACTGCCAACAACACACAACCTACACAAGACAATTACACTTTCAATTTGACATTCCTTCTCCTCCTAATGACTTCATTATTCATCCATAGCACTTCTACGATACTAAACACAATTCTAGTAAGCATATTGGGCAGAACACTCAAGTGTTCAATGCACACAATTCACCATTAAAGTCCAACATTCAATTTCACCGAAATACAACATACTTCAACACCAATATTTCACATACACATCCATGAAAACTACACATGCTGCCCACTATTTAACACCATCACATTTCATCAATAATTCACATAAACTCACATACAATTTCATAGTATTATAGGCTGCCAAACATGGTAGTTTACCAAAGTATTAAAACCCATTTTCAAATCTTTAATTCAAGCACTAACATGCACATCCTTGGATATTAACTTACTACACCTTCCATTTGAGTTAATCAACCTTAATTTCCATCCATTAGAGGTAAGAAAAACTCAAACACTACAAACCTTCATGGCTGCCAAAAATGGCTCAATTCCAATACTCATCAAAACTCAAAACTTCTTCCATAAATCAAACAACCACAACCTTAGTTACAATATTAATGAAACAAGAATTGAAAATAACCACTTACCTCTTTTGGACTTATTCAAAATTCCACTAAAACTTTCCTTTCTTGCTCCCAAAATATTGCCCAAGTTGTCTAGAACAACTTTAGTGAAGAAGACTAGAGGATTCCATGGTTGAATCAAGGTGGCATGAAGCTTTAAGTTTGGCCGGCCATGGAGTTTTGAGAGGAAAATGGGTTTGGCAACTTTGAAGGATTTGTGGGAGAAGAAGATGAAGTGGTTAGTGGTCCACTAATCTATTCCTTAATAATTTTTTAAGGTGTCCATAGTGCTCCACTAATATATTTTAACCTTATTATAGTTTAAAGTTTGCATAATTGCATTTAATCCCCACATTTCCCTAAATTTCATTACACATTTAATTTCCTTTTTCATGGGGTTTCCAAATTTAAATACTATTTATTTTTAATAGACACTTAGGTCAAAAGGCAACTCGGGGTGTCAATTGACCACAATGCCCCTATTCGGGTTGCATTCCCAATTTTTCGGTAACACCGAGTTTTGTCATTTTCTCAATTTCTCGTTTTTCTTTGTACTAATTAATTAATTTTTCTTTGATATTTCTAATGACATTTGTACTTCAATAAGTCTTTAATTATATCTAAAACTAATTTCGAGTTCCTGCAAATTCTGGGTCGGCTATTGCTGTATTGTAACTTCCCATGCGTCACCCATCATTGCAGTCTTGCTCGTTTAACTTGGTTACATTTCATTGCTATTATTTTTTCTTTGTTTTTCTTGTATTTTCATTTCTTGTATTTCATTATTTTATATCTCCTCACTAACATTTAAATATAGTTCTAGGCATTCTAGCTATCCGGACGGACACTGATCACCGGAACAGTAGAATGCACTACCGAATATAGGGGTGTTACAATTATAATACAAAAAAGCTAAAAGACAAGGAGATAGTGGTCTCTCGATTATTTACACTGGATAAATTTCGAGGACGAAATTCATTTTTAGTGGAGAAGAGTTGTAACATCCTCACTTGCGTAGTTTGTACATTATACTATTCCAATGACTGAGGTTGTCCGGACAGACAGCCATATTACAGACAGTAAAAAATGCCTGGAACTACACTTCGGTGATAGTGAACAGACATAAATTGATGAAATAAATAAAAAGAAAATACAAGAAAAATTAAAAAAAAATAAATGAAAGAAAATGAAACTAGGTTAAACGAGCCGGCACCGTAGCGATGGGTGACCGCACTAGGAAGTTACGGCGTAGGTAATGACTAACCCCAGGACTGCGGGGAACCCTCGGAATAAAAATTTGAGACATAATTAAAAGCCTAATGAAGTGTAATTGATATTAGAAATGTCAAAGAAAAATTAATGAATTAGTACAAATAAAAAGATGAAAAATCAAGAAACCGACAAAAATCGGTGTTACCGAAAAATCATGAATGCAATTCGAAGAGGGGCATTTTGATCATTTTACACCTATAGTTTCCTTTTGACCTTAATGTCCATTAAAAATAAGTGGTATTACATTTTGAAAATGTCATGAAAAATTTAAAATGTGGTACATAATATAAATAATGAAAATTGAGGCATAAAATGTAATTTAGGAAAGTTCGAATAAAAAAATATTAAAAATCATGTAAGTGCTCCGCTAACTAAATCCTTGGACACCTATATAAGCTAAATGGGACAGCAGAATTCATCTTCAACCTCCAGCAATTACACCAGCCGAAACCTCTCAAAGAGAACTCCATAGCCGAACCTTGATGGACCTCCATGTAACCATGAAGTGAGCCTCCTTTCCACTTGATTGCTTCATTAAAGTTGGTCACCACACTTGGGGAGGGATATTGGCAGCTGAAAGAGAGAGATTTGGAGAAGTTTTGATAAGTTCAACTTGAGGTAAGTGTCCAATTACTCTTCCTTTCTTTAAGCAAATTGATGTTTAAGTTGAGGGATGATGTGTGGTGAAGAAAAATTGATGAATTATTGAGTAATTGATTGAGCCAATTTCGGCAACCATGAAAGCTTGATGTGCTTGAGATTTTCCTACCTCTAATGGATGGAAATTTGGGTTGAATAAGTCAATTTGAAGTTGTAGCAAATTAATGTCCATGTATATGCATGTTAGTACTTGAAATTAGGGGTTTGAAAGGGAAATTTAATAACTAAGTAAACTGCCATTTTTGGTAGCCTTTAAACTCATGACTTTATGTGTGATTTCATGAAATTTATTGATGAATTCTGGTGGTGTTGATTTGAGGGTAGTATATATGATTGATAATGAAAGTGTATGTATAAATTAGGTGATGATTTGTATTGATTTTGGTTTGAATTAAATTTTGAGAATTAAGGGTGTAATGTGTGCATTGAGCACATGAGTATTCTGCTCAAATTGCCTTGATTCAATTGTGTTGAATTATATGAAAGTGCCATGAATGCAATATTGTAGTATTGGGAGGAGAAGAATTGCTAAATTGGAATTGAAATTTTCATGTGCAGGTTGTGTATTGTTGGTAGTACTTAAATTGTGTTATAAGTGCAAAATTGTGACCCCAATTGGTATGAGGCCAACTGAAGGTGAAACTAGACATAAAATAGGCCAACTTTCATGTAGAAATGTTATCGAAATTCTGTCCGGAAACTGACCTTAAAACTGACCTAATTCGGAATTGCAACTTTGAGAACCCAAAAATTGACCATATGAATAGTAGACATTCAATTGGCCATAACTCACTCAAAACAAGTCCAAATGACCTGAAATTTATTTCAATGGAAAGCTTAGATATAGAGCTATAACTCTTATGAAGAAACTAAAGCCCATAAATGACCAGAACCGAGTCAAATTGATTGCCCAAATTAGGGTACCAAATCTGCCAGAATTGAACTTGACCTAAAAATGACCTAAAGTTGCATTGAAAATGAAATCTGTCCAACTTTAGTAAATTAACCATATCTTGGTCTATACAACTCAGAATGACCTGAAATCTATGCCAAAAGTTCAATAAGACATAGAGCTACAAATTTTCTTCTTTCACCAGAAGCTAAAAACCAATGGAAACAGGACATTTAGCTAGATCAATCTAGCACACTAAAACTGAAAAATTGACAATAATATGCAATGAAGCCTAGAAATAAATTGGCAATAAATGCCAACTTGTGAGAAATGTACATTGTACTATATTGGCATCATATTGAAATGCAAATTGTGACATGTTGATACTAGAATCAACTTATCCATGATGTATAAAAAGGTCAGCATTTTCGTTGACCAGTGAAAGGCATAATGAAGTATAAACCCTAAAAATAAAGAATTAAATATGTAATCTTGTAATATGCCCTAGTTTGCCTAGTTGACTAGTTTGGATAGGTTGACATACCAATAGGATTCTGACAGCTGTATTGTAAATGGCATCGTGCCACATTGTGTTTTATGGCTTATTATGCTACACTATGATTTTAATAGCCTATGGCTATACGGATTATGTTATTATACTCGGCTTATTGCTTGATTGATTATATGGTTTCTTAGCTCCACTGTTTGCACACTGGGAGATACTTTGTGACTGATGGTGTGACAGCCCGAGGTACTAGGTACCCAGTGCTAGTTTATCCACTGTTTGCACACGGGGAGATACTTTGTGACCGATGGTGTGACGGCCCGAGGTACTAGGTATCCAGAGATAGTATATTCGTTTATCCAGTCTGGTCAGTGTATAGGCTACACGGGCAGTTAATTTAAGTATTATTAAATTCAGACAGTCAAACTAAGCATATTAACATGCAGTACAACTAAATTAATTATAAATGAAATATGCTCAATAAAAACATGAAAAGCTTTAGAAGAACAATCTTATGAAAGATTACTGAAGAATTAGTCTGCAAAGACTATTGGTATCGAAACTCATAAACAATTAATTTATTTTATTTTAGTTTATTTCTCTTTATAATTGGCACCACTAAACATAATTATTTAGTGCGTTGCTTTTGTAACGCGTGGGTATTAGAGACACAGCTGTGGGGCCCAGCAGACCTACGATCGGGTGAGACATCAGATCTGTACAAGAGTCCAGAGTCATTTGCACTACATTGCTTACATGGTTGGACTTAGGATATCTTGTATTTGTACTTCTATTGTATTTTGAAATTTAGCCCTGTATTTTGTAATATTATAAAAGCTCTAAAGTTTGTAATAATTTGTATATATTAAATAATATGGATATTTTCTGGATGTATTCGAATTATTGTGGACTATATTATGGAACTGTTTGATGACTGTGAAAGTTTATTGACTTTACTGAGAAATTGAGACTGTTTTCAATAGGTATAGGAGGACTATTTGTCCAATTTACAGACGACACTTTATCGGATTTTTGTTAAAAATTTTGCAACACTCAGTTTTATCAAAACATAAAATAATAAACAATCATGATGTAAATTTCACACAACGGTTTCCTAAATCAAATTGAGTATTCAAAAAATAATATAATAAAAGACTAGGTGCTCCGGCACGCCT
This sequence comes from Hevea brasiliensis, assembly GCF_030052815.1. Lineage (NCBI taxonomy): Eukaryota > Viridiplantae > Streptophyta > Magnoliopsida > Malpighiales > Euphorbiaceae > Hevea > Hevea brasiliensis. The sequence goes on from NC_079494.1 coordinate 70,995,147, forward strand.
TGCTTGGCTACACTGTAGACGGGTGAGGGGTGTAACACTCCTCACCCGTCTACAGTATAGCCGAACAAGGCGTGTCACATGGAGTGCCGGAGCAGCTGATTTTATCTGATTTCATTATAGTTCTTGATTTACTTATTCAAAAACTTTATCTAAGATTTAGGCTATTTTTACTGTTTATCAAAATCTGACTAATTTGGAAATTTCATAAATTTGAACGACAATCCAGCAGAGTGTCGGCTGTAATTTGGACTAACAGTTCTTTTGAATCTGCCAAAAATAATTTCAATATATACTCAAATTCATAACTCAGATTGTCTCAAAGCATTCTCAACAGTTTCTCAAACTCAGATTCAGTCTCAAAATTTCTCAAACTCAATCTCATTCAGAATCATTATTATTAGATAATCAATTCAAATATCAGAATTCTTATATTTCATTAACTTATATAATTTTCCAATTAAGTACATAAATTTATCAAGTACTGGATATACAAATGAATTTATAGTTACTAATTCACATTACAATATAAGCAGTAATTATAATGTACAGATTAGAAAACATGCTTAAAATGAGCTCTATCTACATGCATTGCTGAGGAGGTGACAATCTTGAACTCTTTTGACACTTCTGCAGATCTAGACTCCAAAAATCTCAGTCAATTGTCTACTGGTTTTACCTTCAGTACCTGCGCAAGGAAACAATTCCATCGCGCTAAGGATTTTTGCTTAGTGGTGCAATAGTATAACAAGAAATAATATATACAAATAAAGAAAGAAATAAATCATAATTCGAATATCTAGGAATCAATTATTCTAACTATATTGTATTTTAAGTCTCTACAATTCTGCAAATTGTATTTTTGTTATGTTTCTTTTGCTAATCTCTTTTACTCATTTCATTCAATGTTTAATTTAATTGTACTGAAATTTCTGTATACTTAACTTAACTGCCTGAATTAAATAATATTTTAATTGACTGCCCGTGTAGCCTATACACTGACTAGACTGGATAAACGGATATACTAGCACTAGGTACCTAGTACCTTAGGCCTTCACACCATCGGTCATAAAGTATCTCCCGGTGTGCAAACGCGTGGCTAAAAAGCCATATAATCAATCAAGCATTAAGCCGAGTATAATAACACAATCTGTATAGCCATAGGCTATTAAAATCATAGTATGGCATAATAAGCCATAAAACACAATATGACGTAAAGCCATTTACAAAATAGTTGTTAGAATCCTATTGGCATGCCAACCTATCCAAACTTGTCAACTAGGCAAACTAGGGCATATTACAAGATTAAATATTTATTTTTTTATTTTTAGGGTTTACTAGTCATTATACAATTCACTGGTCAATGAAAATGTTGACCTTTTCATACATCATGCATAAGTTGATTCTAGTATCAACATGTCACAATTCACATTTCAATATGCTGCCAGTATAGTGCCATTTACAATTCTCACCAATTGGTATTTATTGCCAATTTACTTCAAGGCTTCATTATATGTTAATGTCAAATTCTCAATTTTTGTATGCTAGATTGGTTTAGCTTAAAGTCCTATTTCTCTTGGTTTTTAGCTTCTGATCAAAGAAGAAAAATTGTAGCTCTATGTCTTATTGCACTCTGGGAAAAATTTTAGGTCATTCTGAGTTGTATAGACCAAGATATGGTCAATTTACTAAAGCTGGACAAATTGCACCTTTAGTGCAAAATTTGGTGAATTTTAGGTCACTTTTAATTCTGGTAGTTTTGGTACCCTAACTTTGGCAAGCAATTTGACTTGGTTCTGGTCATTTTTGGGCTTTGGTGTCTTCATAAGAATTGTAGCTCTATGTCTCATTGCACTCTGGGCAAAATTTCAGGTCATTCTGAGTTGTATAGACCAAGATATGGTCAATTTACTAAAACTGGACAGATTGCATATTTAGTGCAAAATTTAGTCAATTTTAGGTCACTTTTAGTTCTGGCAATTTTGGTACCCGAACTTGTGCAAGCTATTTGACTTGGTTCTGGCCATTTCTGGGCTTTGGTGTCTTCATAAGAATTGTAGATCTATGTTTAAGCTATCCATGGTAAACATTTCAGGCTAATTAGACCTATTTTGAGTAAGTTATGGTCATCCAAATGACAACTGTTCATATGATGAAAAATCTGGGTTTGCAAGGTTGCCATTCTGGATTTGGTCATTTTTAAGGTCAGTTTCTAGGCAGAATTTTGGCAACATTTCTACATGAAAGTTGGCCTATTTGGTGTCTAGTTTCACCTCCCATTGGCCTCATACCAATTGGGTTCACAGTTTTGCACTTATGACCTAATTTAGGTGCTGCCAACATACACAACCTGCATTTGAACATCACACTTCCAATTTTGACAATCCTCCTCCTCCCAATACTTCAACATTTAATCATTGCACTTCTATATATTTTGTACACAATTCCAGCAAGGTATTTTGAATAGAACACTCAAGTGTTCAATGCACATAATTCACCATTCAAGTTTAACATTTACTTCTACTAAAATTCAACATACCTCAATATCAATCTTACACATACACTTCCATGGCAATTGCACAAACTGCCCACCATTCAACACCATCATATTTCATTGATAAATTTCATAAACTCACATACAAATTCATGATATTTAAGGCTGCCCAACATGACAGTTTACTAAAGCATCAAAGTCCCACTATTAAACCCTTAATTTAAGCACTAACACACACATACTTGGATATTAACTTATTACAACTTCCATTTGAGTTAATTAACCTTAATTCCCATCCATTAAATATAAGAATAAGTCCACTAACTATGCATTTTCATGGCTGCCAAAACTAAGGTTCACCAATACTCAATCATTTCCTTAATTTTTCTTAGCAATTCAACTTACCCAAAGCTCAACACAAGGATTAGTGAAGGAAAATGGAAAGATTAAGCACTAACCTCAACTTGAGCTTAACAAATCCTTGAAATTTCCTCTCCTTTTTGCTGCCTATAGGTTGCCTATGGTGTAAGGATCATTTTTCATGAAGGGAGTTTAAAGAAATAATGACTTAAAGGTAGGGAAATGGACCTTGCTTCATGGACATCCATGGAGAACACTTGAGAGCTTCAATTCAGCCATGGGAGAGGAGCTTGATGAAGGTGATGAAGTGAGTGGGAAAATTCTGCTCCTTAGGTGTCTTTATATAGTGCCACTTAGTGTCCACTAAGTAAAGTTTACTAATATAATAATTAAACTATGTAATATTTAAATTAAACCCCATAATTCTTTTAATTGCATTTCAATTTCATTTCATTTTTTTTTCATGGGAATTTATAAATTTAATACCACTTATTTTTCATGGACATTTAAGTCAAAAGTCCACTCTAGGTGTCAAATAACCAAAATGCCCTTCTTCGGGTTCAATTCGGACTTTTTCAGTAACACCGATTTACTCCTTGTACTGCCGATTTCTTTAATTTTCATTTTTCATTTATATTAACTTATTAATTTTTTTTGACATTTTCAATGTTAATTACACCTCAGTAGACCTTTAATTATGTCCTGAAAATGTTTCTCCGAGTTTCCCGCGGTCTAGGGCTAGTCAACAGTCCTCGCCGTAACTTTCCGGTGTGGTCACTCATCGCTATGGGTTTGGCTCGTTTAACTTAGTCACATTTTATCTCTTTTATTTTTCCTTAATTTTTCTCATCACATATTTCATTATTTTATGCTTCCTCACTGTCAATTAAGTATAGTTTCATACACTTCGACTTTCCAGGGCAGACATTAGTCGTCGAAACAGTAGGACATACGGACTATGAAAATAAGGATGTTACAAGGGGTGTTACATAACCTGTGACAGGTTGACTAAATTGGATAAGCGGGTCACTGGGCACTGGACGCAGTAGTGTCTCGGGCCGTCATACCATGAGACGTGAAATACGGAACGTCAACCACGTATGCAATCAATATAACTAAAAAGCCATGGTAACAGATAATCGGATATATAAGCCATGAAGGCGAGCATAAAGCCATAAATACAGGCATAAAGGCATAAATACAGGCATAAAGGCTTACGCAGTACTGCTCAAACAATACTCTATTGGCATTCCAATCTATCCAATCTGACATACGTGTCTAGGCAATACAAGGGCACATTAGTATCATTTAATGTTAATATATTTTATTATTTCACTATAAGTTCCAATTGTAATTTTTATCATTTTAATTATGTTCCTAATAAAAGCATAAATTTCTAAATCATAATTCTACATAGTTTATATACTCATCATAATTTATATATTCATTATATCATCCATATTGATCATAATTCATAACAATGATTCTCATATACTATTGTACTCAAAACATTATTCCTTTCTCTAATAATGAGAACTGACGTCCCATTCATACCTTTATATGATTCATTTATTCATTACAAAATTTATATGAATTATTATTTACCATTCAAGAAGTATTTTTGCTTACTAAGTTTTTATAATTCACCTTATTTCCTCTCATGTACCACTTATTGGGTATGATATTATTATTATTATTATTGTTCTAATTACAATGAAACATAAATCCTCATGATGACTTCATTTCATTTATACATTTGACAATCTACTCATGTTAATTACAATTTCATATTTTAAGTTGAATTACTAATATATTATGAATTCTATTAGTGATGGGCGTATAAGCCCTAACTACCTATTCACATAATTTAGGTGAATTACCATTCATATTTTAAGTAATTCATGAACATTTCATGGATTTCAAATTTTTTGCCTTAATTTCCTTCTAAAAATTTGGCCAAGATGCATAGTCCATTGGCTATACTTCCTTCATGGAAGTTGTTGCTTATGTGTCAATTTAAATCTTCCATTTTAAATCATTCACCTTAAAATAGTATAATCCTAGCCATAATTAATTAATTAATGACCCTAGACAGTCTATGAATTTCAAAAATTTCTATCTTCTTTGTCATACAATTCCAAGCACTTAGGCTCAGAATTGATTCCAGGTTCTTGTAATAAAGTCCTAGTTATTCATATTATTTTAAATTATGTCAATTAAAATTTTAGAACTCCAGTTATGGTCAAATAACCATAACTGGTTCATTGTCTCCTTTTAATTCTAGAACCAGGCAGATTCTGGAATCCGAACTTTGTCCAATCATTTGGACATGTTACATTTACATGTTAGCCTAAGTTCTTCATATGAATTATTCTCTTAGGTTTTAGAGTCATTCAAATTCAAAAAAAATCATAAGTTACTAATCACATCCTATATTTAATATTTATAATGGCTTTTCTAGTTTATTATACTATTTCACATAATTTAGTAATCACTATTCACATTACTATTCATACAAAAATGTTAACTTTTTCATACATAATAGATATGCAAGTTCTAATCACACTATAATACCACATTTTGGGTCCTAAATTTATTGGCATTAGTTGCTAATTATAATTCAAAGTTCCCTAAATGTATTTCTAAATTTTCAGTTTTGGTTGCCTAAGTTTACTATTCCATTGGACCTATTTACAATGAGAATTTGGCTAAACTTTCTTCATCAAAGTTGTTCCTTAATGTGTCCTCTTTAATTTCCTTTTTTGAATTACTCTATTTGGAGTTTTGTAGCTCAAGTTATAGCCAAATTACCATAACTGGCCAGATTGGTCTATTCCCAGAATTTCTGGGCAGTTTTGGCTTCTAGCAGTTTTAGTATCCTAAGTTTGGCTAACAATTTGAATTGGTTATGGTTAGAATTTGGGTTTCTGTCCTTCATGAAAGTTGTTCTAAATTGTCTAAGCTTTTCATTGGTTCAAGAATCAGGTCATTTAGACTTTCTACACAAAGTTATAGCTAATTGAAACATATACTATTTATTTGATCATTTTCCAGGTCCAGATTTTGGTTACCTAAATTTAGGCAAATTTTAGGTCACTTTAGGTTGGTTTTCTGGGCAGGCTCTCTCTATAAAAAAATGTGGCAAATTATCTTAGGTTTCATCTCCAATTAGCTTCACACCAATTGGAGTAACACAACTCTACTTATGGCCTAAAAACCACACTGGACTCAAGGTCTAGAAAATCCTACATAAACACAACACTCCCAATACCACCATTCCACACTACTACCAACCTCAAATCACATTCCATACACTTCAAATAGTCCATAATTGATCTCAACATCATCAATTAATCAACATATCATAAAATCTCCAATTTTAATACCAAACCCTAACTTATAGATTTTAAAATTTCAAGTAACATATGCCAACTAACATCTAACTCAAGTATACTCATAAAAAACCACTTTTAAGCAATTTAATTCAAACAAATCAATAAATTTCAACCTCCTCCCATGGCTGCCGAAATTAGGGTTCCACCTACTCATAGTATTCTTTTCATTTTCAAGAAATTTAAACCTAATTCCACATGCTAATCATACTTAGAATAGGAAGGAAACATAATTAGTGCACTAACCTCTAGTAGCTCAAGTCTAAGCCAACCAAAACTTCAATTTCTTCTCCTCTTTTTGCTTCTAAACACCTTAGCAAGCTTCTAGGATAAATTTTGGTGTTGGAAACTTAGGGAAATATGGTGGGAATTTAGGGTTTCATGAGCTTGCTAAGCTCATCAATGGAAGATGGCTAAGGGATGAGGATCGGCCAAATTGGTGAAGGGAGGAAGACAACTAAATTTTTTTTGATTTTATCTCTTTTTAATGATTTTACGAATGCTTGTCTAAATGTGATTGGTGGGAGAATTTTAAATGACATCATCTTATGTCATAATTGAATTTTAAATTTCATTTTTGTTTTCTTTTTCTTTCTTTTTTCTTTACTCATTTTTAATAAATTTTTCTTCAATATTAATTCACATTTTATGTCATATAACTCACTTACTTAAATGGACAAGTTGGTCAAAAATAATCTCTGAAGGTGAAATGACCAAAATGCCCTTCGTTTTGCTTAACGAGCTAAAATTGTTTGTACCGATTGTTTTAATTTTTCTTGTATTTTCTTAGTAATCTATTGTCATCGAAACCTCAATAATTCTTCACTGGAGTCCAAGAAATTATTTCACAGGATTTCTCCACGGGTATAGAGTTAACAACTGTCTTCACAGTCGTTTCCTGTTAGGTCACCCATCGCTGGAGCTCCGGCTCTTTTAGCCTTAGTGCATTTCATTGCTTAAATTTTTTCTTAATTTTTCTTATCATTATTTGAGTTATTTATGACTCCTCACTCTAGTTTAAATATAGTTCCAGACATTCTGGCTGTCTGGACTGATATTGGTCACCGAAACAATAGAACATATAGACTATCTAAAGTGAGGATGTCATAGATGATTAGGAAGGGATGTGAAGCTTATCTAGCTCATGTGATAGACACTCAGGTGGGGAGTCCAGATTTTAAGGATATTCCCATAGTATGTGATTTTTCGGATGTCTTTCTTGAAGAGTTGCCAGAATTGCCTCTAGAAAGAGAAGTGCAATTTGAAATTGAGATTATGTCTAGTGTGGAGCTAATTTCCATCACTCTTTATAGGATGGCACCTACTGAGTTGAAAGAGTTGAAGGTGCAATTATAGGAATTGCTAGATAAGGGTTTCATCTGCCCTAGCATGTCACCTTGGAGAGCACCAGTATTATTTGTGAAGAAGAAGGATAGTACTTTCCGTTTACGCATATACTACAGACAGTTGAATAAGGTGACTATAAAGAACAGATAGCCTTTGCCATGGATTGATGATCTGTTTGATAGATACAATTGTATTCTCCAAAATTGATTTGAGGTCGGGTTATTATCAGTTGAGGGTGCAAAAGCAGAACATTCCTAAAACTACCTTTAGGACTCGGTATGGCCACTATGAGTTCTTGGTGATGCCATTCGGGTTTACTAATGCTCCGGCTGCTTTTATGGGCCTAATGAACACTATCTTCAGGCATTATTTGAATCAGTTTGTTGTGGTGTTCATTGATGATATTTTGGTATACTTAAAGAATGCAGGGAAACATGACAAGCCCTTGAGGATAATATTGCAAACTTTGAGGGAGAAACAGTTGAATGCCAAACTATCGAAATGTGAGTTTTGGCTAAAGGAGATTACATTTTTAGGGCATATTGTATCTTCAGAGGGTATCAAGGTGGATCCTAGCAAAGTAGAAGCTATCCTTAACTAGAAGCTACCCAGAAATGTCACTGAAGTTCGCAGTTTTCTTGGGTTAGCTAGGTACTACCATCGTTTTGTGAAGGGATTCTCCATGCTAGCATCTCCACTAACCAAGTTACTTCGGAAAGATGTGAAATTTCAGTGGACTACCAAATGCTAGGAAAGCTTTGATGAGTTAAAATGGTGGTTGACTAAAGCTTCAGTTCTAACCTTACCTACTCCGGGTAAAGACTACACTATATATAGTGATGCTTCTCACAATGGTTTAGGCTATGTGCTGATGCAAGATAGAAATGTCATTGCCTAGGCTTCTCGCTAGCTTAAACCACATGAGAGGAATTATCTTATACATGACTTGGAGCTAGTAGCCATTGTTTTTGCCTTGAAGATCTAGAGACATTACTTGTATAGGGAGAAATGTTATATGTACACAGATCACAAAAGCTTGAAGTATCTGGGTACACAGAAAGAATTGAATTTGAGGCAGAGAAAGTGGTTAGAGCTGATAAAAGACTATGATTGTCTGATTGACTACCAACTAGGAAAAGCTAATGTGGTGGCAGACGCCTTAAGTCGCAAGACCATGGCTAGTTTGGGAGTTTCACCTTTATCCATGGAACATGGCTTGAGGACTTGACATGCCAATTTAGAGATTGATAATGATGGACAGATGGTAGCTACTTGGCAAGTAAAGCCAATGCTAACAGAAAAAATTAAAATAGCCGCCCAGAATGATGATAAGTATGTGAAGTTAGTGGAAGAGGCTCGGGATGGCAAGAAACCAGAGTCATCAATGAATGATGAGGGCTTGTTATTATATCAAGGCAGAATGAGCATTCCTGATAATGTTGAACTGAGGCAGATCATTTTAAAGGAAGCACATGATTCACCTTTTGCTATGCACTCTGGTAGAACCAAAATGTACAAAACCATGAAAGAGCACTATTGATGGAGGGGAATAAAGAAGGACATTGCAGAATATGTTGCTAAATGCCTAACTTGTTAGCAAGTAAAGGCAGAGCACCAAGTACCAGTAGGGTTACTACAGCCATTGCCAATTACCGAGTGGAAATGGGAGAGAATCACTATGGATTTCGTGATAGGACTTCCACATACGCAGAAGAATCATGATGTAGTTTGGGTTATTATTGATAGATTGACTAAGTCTGCACGCTTTCTGCCAGTGAGGATGGATTACAATATGGAAAGATTAGCTAAATTATACATTGATGAAATAATGAGAATGCATGGAGTGCCAATGTCTATTATATCAAATAGAGATCCAAGGTTCACTTTTAGATTCAGCGGTAGTCTTCAAAAAGCTCTAGGAACTAGATTGAACTTCAATACAACATTCCATCTACAAACAGACGGCCAGTCTGAAAAGATCATTTAGATTTTGGAGTACATGCTTCGGGCTTGTATGATTGAGTTGGAAGGTAGTTGGGACACACATTTTCCTTTGATTGAATTTGCTTATAACAATAGTTATCAGTCACGTATTGGAATGCCTCCATATGAAGCTCTGTATGGTAGAAAGTGTAGAACTCCCTTATGTTGGGATGAAATGAGCTAGAGAAAGTGGATTGGCCCCGAACTTGTGCACCAGATGGAAGAAAAGATTAAGCTCATTAAAGAAGACTCAAGGCTGTATCGGATAGACAAAAGTCCTACATTGATCTAAAGAGAATAGATATTCAGTATAGTGTGGGTGACAAAGTATTCCTCAAAGTTTCCCCTTGGAAGAAGATAATGAGGTTTGGTAGAAAGGGAAAACTAAGTCCTCGCTTTATTAGGCCATATGAGGTTCTGGAAAGAGTGGGTCTGTTAGCATACAGACTTGCATTACCTCCAAAGTTGGAAAAGATTCACAATGTCTTCCATGTCTCTATGTTAAGGAGGTATAGATCAGACTCCTCACACATTTTTTCCAATAAAAGAGATTGAAGTAAACCCAGACCTGACATATGATGAAGAGCCCATAAGGATCGTGGCACATGAGGTAAAACAGCTAAGGAACAAGCAGATACTATTGGTGAAAGTGTTGTGGAACTATCATTTAGGCCAAGAGGCTACATGGGAACGTGAGGAGGACATGAGGAGGCAACACCCACAGCTATTCAGAGACTGAGACCAGGTAAATTTCGAGGACAAAATTTTATTTGTAAGGAGGGGAGAATTGTAATACCCCGAACCTACGAGCCTTAAATAGTACCATTTTTGTCTGTGAATAGTACTATTCAAAGTCACCTAGAGGAAAAAAAATAGAGGGAAAATTTATTGAGATAGACAAAAAAAAAAAAAAAAAATAAGTGAACCAAAAATCTAAAGACTCATTGGGTAAAAAGATGGATTATAATTCGATGAGGGGCATTTTGATAAATTCACTTCAAGAATTGATTTTTGATAAAAAATGTCAATTAAATTAAATGAAAATAATATATTGAATTATGAAAAAATTTTTAAGGAAAAATTCAAGTAAAAATGTATAAGGGAAAATAAAAGAAATGAAAACCTAGAATTTTAACTCCATTAGGACCTAATTAGAAATTAATGACCATTGGGCTTTGGACAATTCAATTAAATGAATTAAATAAATCAAAATTTAGGATAAATATAAAAAGAAAATAAGTCTTCTTTCTTTTCCCATTATGGCCGCCGCCCTCCCCCACTCTCTTTCCCTCTCTTTTTCTCTTTTCTTCTTCATTCTTCCACCATTGATGCCCTTCCAAGCTTTTAATTTCTTTGAATTTCCTTCATAAATCCCCTAGCTATTAGAACAAAAACTTGATCTTGGACATTGATAAGAAAATTACAAGCAAGAGAGAGAATAAATCTAGAAGAAATTAAGAGATTAGAAACTCTCCATAAGAGGTAAGCTTCTTTCATGCTTAAATAGTTATACAAGTTTTGAATCAAGTTAGATTGTGATGAAATTACATAAGAAAGTATGAGAATCATGCATTTACGGAAAAAGGGAATTTTCGGCCAACTTAGGAAAAACCTAGGGTTTAATGTGTTTTAGTTAAATTGATGATGAATTCAAGTTTAATTGAAGTGCTATACATGTTTGGGGTAGTGAAATTGCATGGGATTTGCATAAATTGGAAAATGAACAATTAGGATTCATGGGAAATTAGGGCTTTTATTCTATGAAATGTAATTAATATTTATAATGACAAATTATGGTCTTTTGAAGTTCCTTTAGTGTGAATTGACCATTAGTTGATGAAAGGAATTAATGGAATGGTATGGATTGAGAAAATTGCAAAATATGGTTTTGGAAAAGTGGGAGTTTTGTGCTATGAAGTGCTATGATTGTATTAATGTTAAATTATGGTCATTTGGGATGAATTAAATGTGAATTGATGTTGGTTTGTAAGGGAGGTAACAATTGAACCTTAGTGTTAAAATTTTAGACATAGCGTCTAGTATGTTTGGTAGCTTATAAGTTGAGTTACACAACTCTAATTGGTATGAAATCAATTGAAAATGAAACTTAAGACATAGGGCTAGAATTTTTATGACGATACCCTACTCAAAAAATGACCATAAGTTATCCTAAATGAGCCTTAAATCCGGATGTAAGAATTCTAGACCTGACAGAGTGACTACGTGAATAGTAATCTTAAAATTATCATAACTCACTCTAGAAAACTCCAAATTAGGTGATTCTTGAACCCATGGAAACTTGAAACAAAGTAGAACATTTCATATGCATTACTTAAGGCCAAATTATGAGCTTAACCCAACCAAATTGCTGGGCAAATTTGGGTCAATAAATCTACCTGAACCTAGACTAGTCTTGAAATTCTGGAAAATGGCCATCCGACCAGTTTTGGTAAATTTGCCATAATGTAGCCTACAAAATTGCAAATGCAGTGATTCCAAAGCCAAAATTTTTATAACACATAGAGCTATAACATTTATGTTTTGACCAAAACCTAGATCTTAGGGCAACTTAGGGAAATTGCTAGAGAAAGTAGAAATACCTAAACTAGATTTCTAGCAATTCAGCTAAATAGCCTTATGACCCCAGCTGGGTTATTAAGTCATAACTTTCTCTAAAAAACTCCAAATGGAGTGATTCAAAACTATTTGGAAACCTAAGATAAATACCTACAATATTATTTTAAGAACCTTGATCAAATTATGAACATAAGGGGCCCGGACGTTAGATAAAAAATAGGGCAAAATCCTGAAAACCTAGAATCTGCAAGGTTGCCCAAGTAAATAGTAATTAGTAATTTAATTACAACTTGAGCTACAAAACTCCAAATTAGGTGATTCAAAAAGAAAAATAAATATGAGATCAAGAGGAACAAATTTCATGGAGAGCACCTCCCCAAATTATGATTGGAACTAGGTAAAATTTGGGTTCAAATATCAAGGTACTAAGTTGTCCAGAAAACTAAAATTCATTGAAATTGCAAAGCTAACTTAGGGATGCATTAGACATTCATGTAATGAATACTTGGCAATCGTTGTGGTGAATATTGAGACATTCTACTTGTGTGTTTTCAGTAGAAAAAGAGGTTGGAATAGACAAGGAGAAGTAACTAAAGAGAAAGGAGATCATTGAAGGTTTGTGCACAACTAACCTTTTTCTTTGTTTTTAACCTTTTAAATTGATTTGAATGAGTTTATTTTAATGAGTTTGCTTTGAATGAGATTATATGAATGAGATATGGTTTTTCCTTTACATTTGAGAAATTTGTGTGTTGCCAACCTCTTTATGGGTTTTATGATGATTTGAATGTGTTTATTATTTTACAAATGTGATTATTGATTGAGAAACTTTTGAAATTGTTTTAAAACCACAGTTAGTAGGATAGTCCCTTTCGAAACTCCCCAGTAGCAACGACTACTTGGGTTTTGATATTTGATTATAATTATGTCCCCAATTAGTAACGATTAATAGAGTGAGACTATATGAGTGCTCATCAGCTAACTAGCCCTTCCCTCATTAATAATAGTTAGTGAGGTTGATTTGTGTAGAAAGAGATGATTCTCATACATTTCAATTAATCTGTACATGGGTATTTATATACAATTGATTCCTATAATTGTGTTATACTAATTAGGAAGAAATCCTAAATAAGAAATCCTAAATAGGAATACAGAATACAGAATATACACAGAAATAATATAATGATTGACTTTCCATAACACTCCCCCTCAAGTTGGAGCATAGATGTTAATCATGCCCAACTTGTTACAAATGTAGTCAATCCTAGCTCCATTCAGAGCTTTTGTGAAAATATCTCCTAACTGCTCTCCAGTTTTGATATGTTCTGTTGAGATGATCTGTTGTTGAATCTTTTCACGAACAAAGTGACAATCAATCTCAATATGTTTGGTCCGCTCATGAAATACCGGATTAGAAGCAATATGGAGAGCAGCTTGATTATCACACCACAATTTCGTAGGCAGGGAGGTCTTAAAACCTGTCTCATCTAGTAATTGAAATATCCACATTACCTCACATACTGATTGTGCCATGGCTCTGTATTCGGATTCAGCACTAGATCGAGAAACTACACTCTGCTTCTTGCTTTTCTAAGACACCAAATTTCCTCCAACAAAAACGCAATATCCAAAGAGTTGACCTCCTATCAACCTTAGATCCAAATTTCGGCATCCGAAAAACATTCAACATTTAAATGCCCATGATTACCATATAACAAACCTCTTCCCGAGCTCCTTCAGATAGCACAAGATTTGACCCAAGGCTTCCCAATGAGCAACAGTTGGTGAAGACATAAACCGACTTACCACACTAACGGCATAAGCAATGTCGGGACGAGTGACAAGAAGGTAGTTCAATTTTCCTACCAATCTCCTGTATCTCTCGGATCTTCAAACAACTCACTATCCTCAATGCTTGTAAATTTGGAGTCATTGGTGCACTACAAGGCTTAGCACCTAATTTTCTCCTGTCTCACAATAGATCAAGGACATATTTTCTTTGAGACAAGAAAATACCCTTCTTACTTCTCATAACTTCAATACCCAAAAATACTTTAATAATCCCAAGTCTTTGGTCCAAACTGGGTTTGGAGGAAGGTTTTAAGAGATGAAATACCGCAGAGTCACTCCCGGTGATGATAATGTCATCCACATAGACTACTGTGAGAATTAGACCACCTCAGTTGCTTATAAAATACTGAGTGATCACACTTACTCTTTTGCATACCAAATTCCTGTACTGCTTCACTGAATCTCCCAAACCAGGCCCTAGGACTTTGTTTCAAGCCATAAAGAGACTTCCGAAGCCTACAAACTTTACCCAACTCCCCCTGAGCAACAAACCCAGGTGGTTGCTCCATATACACCTCCTCCTGAAGATCACCATGAAGGAAGGCATTCTTGATATCCAATAGGTGCAGGGCCAATCATATGTAGCTGCTAAAGAGATAAACAAGCGAACAGAAGTAAGTTTAGCTACAGGAGAAAAAGTGTCAGAGTAATCAACCCCATATGTCTGAGCATATCCTTTTGCTACTAGACGTGCTTTTAATCTAGCCACAGAACCATCATGATTTACCTTTCATCAGAATACCCATTTGCAACCAATAACTTTCTTACCAAGCAAAAGGCAATAGTTCCCATGTACCATTAGCATCTAAAGCCTCCATTTCCTCTTTCATAGCAGCACACCAGCCAGGATGAGACAGTGCCTCACCAACAGTATTAGGGATGGGAATAGAGTCTAAAGAAGTAACAAAACACCGAGAACAAGAAGACAATTGATTATAAGAAACAAAAGAAGAGATAGGGTAAGTACATGAACGTTTACCTTTACGAAGAGCAATGGGTAAGTCTAGATCGTAATCATGATCGATGAGGTACAGGATCTCCCAACGAAGTAGCCGGTGGAGGATCCGAGTGAATCTCCAATCTCCTGGAATAAACATGAACAATGGGAGGCCGAGTAGGTCTAGAGACGGAAGAAATAGGCTATGAGAGAGGACTAGACATTGGTTGGACAGTATATATTAAGATATCATCTTCCTCCCCCTGACTCTCATACACAGATGATTGAGAAAAAAATGGAGTGGACTCAAAAAATGTGACATCTGCAGAAACAAGATAACGATTAAGAGTAGGAGAGAAACAACGGTACCCTTTTTGGATCCGGGAGTACCCAAGGAAGACACATTTGAGAGACTTTGGATCCAATTTAGTAACCTGCGGACGAACATCACGTACGAAACAAGTACAACCAAAAATACGGGGTTCAACGGGAAACAAAGATTTTGTAGGGAACAAAGCAGTATAAGGAATATCCCCATTAAGGACAGAAGAAGGCATACGATTGATAAAAAAATATGCCGTAGAAACTGCATCCGCCCAAAAGTGTTTAGGAACTTTCATCTGAAAAAGAAGAGCACGAGTTACCTCAAGAAGATGCCGATTTTTTCTTTCGGCCACGCCATTTTGGGATGGGGTATCCACATAGGAAGACTGATGAAGAATGCCATTTTGTGTCATATAAGACTGAAATTGTGCTGAAAAATATTCTTTAGCATTGTCACTTCTTAATATGCGCACAGAAATATTAAATTGAGTTTTGATTTCATTACAAAAAGCACAAAAGATAGAAAACAACTTAGAACGATTCTTCATTAAATATAACCAGGTAACACGAGAGTAATCATCAACAAAAGTAACAAAATAACGAAATCCAGTTTTAGAAGTAACAGAACAAGGACCCCAAACATCAGAATGAACTAACTCAAAAGGGGATGAAGCCCGTTTATTGACTCTAGACACAGAAGGTAAACGATGATGTTTTGCAAACTGACACGACTCACATTCTAGTACTGATAAAGACTGAAACTGAGGACACAACTTCTTCATGGTAGACAAAGAAGGATGACCCAATCTACAATGAGCTTCAAGAGGTGTTAAGGTACTGGAGCAAACAAGCGATCGCGGTACATGATTTTCCAGAATGTAGAGACCACCTGACTCACGTCCTCTACCAATAATCTGCTTCACGTAAGATCCTGAAACAAACACTGATCAGGAAAAAAGGAAATAGAACAATTTAAGGTACGAGTAAGTTTACTAACAGAAAGTAGATTAAAAGAGAAATTTGGTAGACACAAAACAGATGACAAAGAAATTGACGAAGTCGGATTCGCAGTTCCAGAACCCATGACACAAGAAGTAGAACCATCAGCTAAAGTAATGAGAGGAAGTGGGATTAGACAGAAAATTAGATAGAAGACTAGAATTTCCTGTCATGTGATCTGTTGCACCAGAATCAATAACCCATTTGGATGAGGAAGACATAAGGCATGTAGTGGATTTACTCGACTCGTGATCGCAGATGATAGGGAACCGGTAGGCTTTAGAGATGCTCGACATCGGGAAAATCGTGCAAAATCCTGCGGATACCAAAACAGCTTTTCTCAGAGGAAGATATCAGAGAATCCTCTGCTGCCATATTTGCCATCCGTGATCGCTGATTTTTCCTCCAAGTTGCGGACAATTATATTTTGTATGGCTGTGCTCATGACAATAATAACAAATGACTCCTCTTAGTCCCGATTAGAACTAGCCTCTCCATTACGCTGATTACATTCATTCGTAATTCCTCCTCTACTTCCTCTTCTATTACCCTGTTGTCCATTTGGATTACGGCTAATAAGAGCATTACTGGCAGGCTGTGAAGATTGGGTACTCTCTGTACGAAGGACCCGTGTGAATGTTTCATGCAAAGAGGAAATCTCAGAACTAGAAAGAATCTGAGATTTAGCAGTCTCATACTCTGAAGGAAGGCCTGCAAGAAAACTCATAACCAGCTTGCTCCGTTGGGCTGCTGAACTTTCACATCGTAACTAAAAGGCAACAATACATTAAGTTCCTCATATACCCGTTTAAAATCCATAAAATAAGCCGTGAGAGACTTATTCTCTTTCTCAAAGACAGAGAATGCCTTACAAACATCATAAATACGGGAGATATTCCCTTTACCGTAATACGTAAAATCTAAGTAATCCATCAATTCCTTAACAAATTCACAAAGTGATTAATTAAACTAATTACCTCACCGTGAATCGAGTTCAAGCCGCAAAAACAACCGAGCATCCTCCTTAGCCAAGTTTGTTGTGTATCATCAGTAGGTGGATCTTTAGTAAGGTGATCATCCTTATCAATGCTACGTAAATAGACACTAACAGTCTTACTCCACTCCAGATAATTCAAACCATTAAGTTTGTGTTCCGTGATCTTAGTCATCATCGGAATTACATCAGAAATAACATTCTTATTGTCTGCCATTTGTTGAGACAAAGAAAACTAACCGAAACGCTAATCCAAAGTGCTGACAGCAACAAAATAATCCAAAATCACAAATCAAGCAAATACCGAAATAGGATCTGAGAGCCAAACCTCAGAAGTCCTTTAATGGTGTCCTGGATCGTGCAACAAAGACACAAGTGGTGGAATGAGGGGATTGAGGCGACGCTGGCAATGTTGATCGGAGTCGAAACGGCCGGTCGGCGGCCAAGGTCTCTCCTGAGCTGGGTGGTGAGAACAAATAATCACCCTAGATAGATGACCTGCTCTGATACCATGTAGAAAGAGATGATTCTCATATATTTCAATTAATCTGTACATGGGTATTTATATACAATTGATTCCTATAATTGTGTTATACTAATTAGGAAGAAATCCTAAATAAGAAATCCTAAATAGGAATACAGAATACAGAATATACACAGAAATAATATAATGATTGACTTTCCATAATAATTTGCTTTGTCGTGGTGTACAACACGGCATTGATAATGAAATTTTGTGTCATGGTCTAAACTATGTGTTGATATTGGCAACACTTATGATTTGTAAATTGTGAATTATGATCTCTTCATTGAAAGGTGATTTTAATAAATGGTTCTTGTGAACTTAGAAATTATGGTGATGTTTTCATGATTATAGAAAATGTGATTTGTTATATTTTGATAAGTTGTATTTTACTTTTAAGTTTTAAAATTATTAGTTGTGCAACACTGAGTAATAGACTCAGTGATAGCTTATTTATACTGTCACAGGTAAGGGAAAGGAGAAGACTGCCGAGTGAGAGATTTGGGAGCAGCTTTTGTATTGACTTTGGGTATTTATATTAGGTATAGCCCTGCATTTCCTTTTGATGTATTTTGTAGCTATATGTATGGTTGTACGGACATTGAACAGTTGTATAAAAAGCATTACATTGTTATAACTTTTTGAGATTGTAAATATTTGTAATATTATTTTGAGACTTATATAAATGTAATTTTTGTAATATTAAGTTTCTTATCTCTAATGAATTATTATTATGCTTGTGAAATGGATTGAAGAATATTGTTTACTTGATTTATATTACATTTTCAACAGGTTATAAATTTTGAGTTTTGTTAAAGTTTTAATCATCCCAAGAAGTTTTTCCGCAAAATAAAAATAAAATAAAATGCTATGATCCATTTAAAATCCCTTATAGTATATCCAATGGGTTATCAGTAGGTATAGTTCGGTAATTCATTAGGTATACTACGGGAACATGTTATACCTTACTAAGGGATAAGGTGTGGCACAAAAACTAGAATAAAATAACACTAACATACCATTAGGACTAAGGGCCTTCTGTTAGTGCATTTCTTTCAAGGCCTTCATAACTTCTTCTTTTTTAAATAGCGACTCCAAGCGAACCCTATATTTCACTAAAATACAAGAGTCCATTGTGACACCCTTTACCCGCCTGCAGTGTAGTCGAGCAAGATATGCCACACAGTGTGCCGGAGCATCAAATCATAATTCAATTCAATTTACCCTTTTTACTTATTTATTTATAATTTTTGATTGATCTGAATTTTTTGCAAATTTTAATGAAAATCCGGCAAAGTGCCGGCTATAAATTGGAAAAATAGTTCTTCTGAACCTATTTAAAAGACACTTCCAACATCATTTTCAAATCCAGAACTCCATTATAGACACATTTCAACTCAATCTCAAAATCACAACACTATTTTCCGAATTTTTGTTCACATCATCACTTGAAGCACATTCATGAATATTTCTCAACATTTCATTTTTTTTTTAACATAATATACAGAAAATTTCAATAGCATGAAATTTCATATATTTACATTATCACATAATTTTAAAAGTTTATAGTTACAATCCAAAACTAATACAAAATGCAAAATACAAAATGCAACCCAAAGTCCTATTGTCCTACCAAGTGCACTGCAGATGTGAGGTGACTCTAGACTCAGTATGCAGCCCTGAAAGTTCACCCGGTCTGATGTCTGCTGGGCTCCCTAGCTATGTCTCCAGTACCTGCGCGTGGCAAAAGCGACGCGCTAAGTAATTTTGCTTAGTGATGATAATATAAAATAAAATAAGTAAAATAAAGTAAATATGCAGAATGTATGTTTACATCTTTGGTAGACTTAATTTCTGATATTTATTGCAGTATTACTGATTAAAATTTCATAAAATTTATTATCATTGCCCGAGTAACCCCTACTAGCCGACTGGACTGGATAAACGGGTAAACTGGCACTGGGTACTAAGTACCTCAGACCATCACACAATCGGTCACATTGTGTCTCCCGATGTGCAACAGAATAGCTAATAAGCTGTAATAATTATCAGGTATAAAACACGAGTATAACAACTCAATCAAATAGCCAAAGGCTATTGTGTCATAGAATGGCACGCGAGGCCATAAAACACAGAATGGCATGAAGCCATATGCAGTACTGCTAACAGAACCCTATTGGTATGCCAACCTATCCAAACCAATCTTGCTAGGTGTACTAGGGCATGTTACACTCTTAATTTATACAATTCTTGAAATTTAGGTTTAGGTGTTACTATTCATTTTATTAGTCAACAAAAATGTTGACTTTTATATAGACAATAGGTACATTAGTTTTAATACTCTCAACATACCACATTTCGCATTCTAAAATTGTTGGTATTGGTTGCCAATACCATTTCTAAGCTTAATGTTAATTGTTTAAAATTTTTAGATTTCAAGCTTTGTGTTTACTATTTCATTAGTCATTTTTGCAGTGGGAATTTGGCAAAGTGATCAACATGAAAGTTGTTATTTATTTTGTCTAGTTACATTTTATTTTTTGAATCACTCCATTTGGAGTTTTTTAGCTCAAGTTATGGCCCAAAAACCATAACTGGCCGAATTACAAATTTTCCAGATTTTTTGGACTGACCAAATCTATAGTATTTTGAGCAGTGACTGCAGGTTACTTTTTGAATATGTTATGGTCATAATTTGGGTTTGGTTTCTTCATAAAAGTTGTAGATCTATATATCAGCTTGTTGTTGGTAAAATTTCATGTCAATTGGACCTTTCTACGCTGAGTTATGACCAAATGAATAAATACTGTTCATTTGGTCATTTTGCCCAGGCAGAATGCAGGTCACTCAGATTAGGGCAACCTTTAGGTCAACTTGGTTTGGTTTTATGGGCATAGTTTCTTCACAAAAGTTGTGCCATTATGTGTCTAGTTTCATGTCCAATTGGCCTTATAGTAATTGAACCTCTACAACTCCAGTCATTGCTGCCCAAATCTACTGGACTCATGCCCAGTCCTGCAGGTCACCAAGGGCAGCCACACCAACTTTAATTCCCACTACACAAACCACTTAATTTCTGATTCACACATAGCCAAATGGTCAATAATTGACCATTAAAACTCTCTTTCACCAAATATATGAATAAGTCTCAATTTCATGCTCAAACCCTAGCTCAACCATCTCAAAACTTGCATTCACTTACCTTTCACCATCCTAAACAATAGATTAATGTTAAGGGCAGCCACAATACCATTTTAATTATAAGAATTCTTCAAAACCCTACCAAGTTCAAGGCTGTTGGAATTTTAAGCAAGACAAACACATGATGTTTACTTAATTTTCTTGCAAATTTGCATCAATTACCACTGCTTCAACATGAATTGAAAGATAAAAATCAAGTTTAGTCACTAACCTCTAATGGCGCTAATCCAAGGCTTGCAAGAAATCTTCCTTTTGATTTATTTTTACTCCCAAAAGCTTCACTATGAGGAAAGAATAAGATTATGTGTTGACAACTTAGGGTTTAGTGGGTGAAAAACTATGGAAATCAAGCTTTGGGAAGCTTGACAATGGTGGGCATGGGAGAGAGGTGGGACGGCAAGAAGACGAGATAAGAACTTTCTAATTTTTTTTCTTTTCTTTTCTGCCCATTAAGTCTCTTTAAAAAAATTAGTCTCATGTGTCAACATTTGATTGGGTGGGAGAATAATAATGACATCATAATGATGTCATAATCCTCATTTCTCTCATTTTCTATCCTTTTCTTGTCTATTTAATTTCAATTAAATTTTTAACAATATTTATTCATATTTTATGTCATATAAATTGTTTATTTAACTAGAAAAGTTAGCCAAAAATCATTTCTGAAGACAAAATGACAAAAATGCCCTCCGTTTGGCTTAACGAGCTAAAATTATCTGTACCAATAGAAAAATTTTTCGAAGTATTTTCTTGGCATTCTAATGCCATAGGAACCTCAATGACCATTCTCTGGAGTCCCAAAAATTATTTTATGAAGTTTTCCCTGGGTTTAGGGTTGCTAACGGCCTTCACCGTCACTTCCCTTTCGAGTTACTCATCCCTGGGATTTCGGCTTGTTTAACCTTAGTGTATTTCATTCTTATAAATTTTCCTTGATTTTTATGAGCATTATTTAATTTCTTTATAACTCCCCACTTTAGTCTAATTATAATTTCAAACATTCTAGCTGCCCGGACTGACATTGGTCACCGGAACAGTAGACTGTACAGACTAGCTAAAGTGAGGATGTTACAACTCTTCCCCTCTAATAAAAACTTCGTCCTCGAAATTTACCTGATGCAAACAGTTAAGGAAATTGTTGCCTCATCGTCTCTTCACTTTCCCTCAAAATTTACCTAATGCAAACAGTTGAGGAAATTGTTGCCTCATCGTCTCTTCACTTTCCCAAGTTACCTCTTCAGTGTTGTGGTGCCTCCAAAGCACTTTCACCAGTGAAATTTGTTTATTTCTCAGTTCCTTCACTTCCCGAGCTAGGATCCGTATAGACTTTTCTGTATATGTCAAGTCTGGTTGGATTTCAATCTCTTCCATAGAGATGACATGTGAAGGGTCTGAGCGATATCTTCTTAGCATAGAAACATGGAATACATTATGGATTTTATCCAGTTCTAGTGGTAAAGCTAGCCTGTAGGCTACTGGACCCACACGTTCAATGACTTCATATGGGCCAATAAACCTAGGGCTTAACTTACCCTTTCTTCCAAACCTCAGTACTTTCTTCCACGGTGAGACTTTGAGAAACACTTTGTCGCCAACTACATACTCTATCTCTTTTCTCTTCAAGTCAACATAAGATTTCTGTCTATCTGAGGCAACCTTCAAATTTGCTTTGATTATTTTCACTTTCTCCTCAGTCTGTTTCACCAGGTCTAGTCCCACCAGCTTATCTTCGCCCAATTCAGTCCAACATACTGGGGTTCTACACTTCCTCCCATACAGTGCTTCATACGGGGCCATTTGAATGCTAGCTTGGTAGCTATTGTTATATGCAAATTCTGCCAGTGGGAGATATCTATCCCAACTCCCCTCAAACTCAATGACATAACTCCTCAGCATATCCTCCAAGATCTATTACATAATTCATATTGTTACTATCATTTTAATTTGTAAATTGTGAAAATTCAATTAGGTTCTAGGTTTACCTGGATTACTCGTTTTGATTGTCCATTCGTCTGAGGATGAAAAGCCGTGCTAAAACGGAGTTGTGTGCCCAAGGCTTCTTGCAGCTTTTTCCAAAATCTCGATATAAACCTTAGGTCTCGGTCAGATATGATGGAAAGTGGGATTCCATGCAGTCTAACTATCTCACTGATATGCAATTCTGCTAACTTCTCCAGTGAGTAGTCAGTCCTAACTGGAAGAAAATGTACTGACTTCGTCAATCTATCCACTATCACCCATACTGCATCATGCTTCTTCTGGGTGAGAGGTAGACCACTAACAAAATCCATAGTGACCCGGTCCCATTTCCATTCAGGTATGCTTATAGGCTGTAGCAATCCTGATGGAACTTGATAATCTACTTTAACTTGCTGACATGTCAAGCACTTAGTAACATAGTCAGCTATATCCTTCTTCATACCAGGCCACCAATAATGAGGCTTCAAATCATTATACATTTTTGTACTTCCAGGGTACATAGCATAAATACTAGTGTGTGCTTCTTTCAGAATACTAGTCTTCAGTTCCCCATCATCTGGTACACACACTCTTCCTCTATAGTACAGACACCCATTTGCTTTCACCTCATAATCAGTTTCCTTTCCCTCTGGAATTTTACCCACAATGGCCATTAATTTTTCATTTGCCTTCTGCCCATCTTGTATCTGCTGTAGCAGGTTTGGCATCACTTGTAACTCAGCCAAAATAGCTCCACCTTGAGTTAAGGACAGAGGGCATTTAGTGATCTTAAAGCTGTGATGGACTTCCTACTCAAAGCATCAGCAACTACATTTGCCTTCCCAGGATGATAATCTATCACACAATCATAGTCCTTTAGAAACTCAATCCATCGCCTTTGTCTAAGATTGAGCTCCTTCTGGGTTGGCAAATATTTTAGACTTTTGTGGTCTGTATAGATGTAGCATTTTTCACCATGTAAATAATGCCTCCATATCTTCAGTGCGAAGATTATTGCTGCTAACTCCAGGTCATGAGTAAGATAGTTCTGGTCATGTGGCCTTAACTGCTTGGAAGCATAGGCAACCACTTTCCCCTCTTGCATCAATACACACCCTAGCCCATCATGCGAGGCATCACTGTAGACCACAAAATCTTTTCCCGACATTGGCTGTGTTAACACTGGTGCTTCTGTCAATATAGCCTTTAGCCTCTCAAAACTGGCTTGGTACTTGTCGTTCCAGCCAAATTTCACATTCTTGTGCAACAACTTGGTCATTGGACTAGCTATAAGAGAGAACCCCTTCACAAATCTTTTGTAATACCCAGCTAGCCCCAAGAAACTTCTGACCTCAATTGTATTTCTAGGAGGCTTCCATTCCATTACTGCTTCTATCTTTTTGGGATCCACTCTAATCCCCTCAGCTGATACTATGTGTCCAAGGAAAGAGATTTCACTCATCCAGAAGTCACATTTGGACAGCTTAGCATACAGCTTCTTTTCTCGCAGGGTTTGCAGAATAATCCTCAAATGTTCATCATGTTCTTCCCTGGTCTTGGAATACACCAGAATATCATCAATGAAGACCACTACAAACCGATCTAAGTATGGATGGAAGATACGGTTTATAAGGTCCATAAATGTTGCTGGTGCATTTGTTAACCAAACGACATCACTGGAAATTCATAATGTCCATACCGGGTTCTGAATGCAGTTTTTGACACATCTGCATCCTTTAGCCTTAACTGATGATACCCTGATCTGAGATCAATTTTTGAAAATACACCGGCTCCCTTCAACTGATCAAACAGATCATCAATTCTGGGCAACGGATATTTATTCTTCACAGTTACTTTGTTCAATTGCCGGTAATCAATACACAATCTCAAGGTTCCATCCTTCTTTTTCACAAACAGCACCGGAGCTCCCCATGGTGACACACTGGGCCGTATAAACCCCTTATCAAGCAACTCTTGTAACTGAATTTTTAACTCTCTCAATTCAGTGGGTGCCATCCTATAAGGAGCAATAGAAATTGGTGCTGTACTCGGCATTACCTTAATAGCAAACTCGACTTCCCTTTCTGGTGGTAAACCAGGCAATTCTTTAGGAAATACATCTGGGAAGTCTCTTACTGTAGGTATATCACACAGATTCGGCTTAGTCTGCCTAGTATCAACTACGTGTGCCAGGTAAGCTTCACAGCCTTTTCTCATTAATCTTTTTATAACTGTGGCAGAAATAACATTGGACAGGAAATCTGTCCTTTCACCCACAATAGTAATCTCATTACCCTCAGAAGTTTTCATAGAAATCCTCTTCAATTTGCAATCAACTATTGCCTGATGACGTGACAACCAGTCCATTCCCAAAATCACGTCAAACTCGTGGAAGGGCAATTCAATTAGGTCTGCTAAGAATTCATACATCTGAATCTTCAACAGGCAATCTTTGTACACTTTATTCACTACCACACTGTGGCCTAGTGGATTTGTGACCAGAATGTCTTGATCACTCTCCTCCACTGAAACTCCCCTCTGTACAGGTAGTTTGATGCAGATGTATGAATGAGTAGATCCTGGATCCACCAATGCATGCACAGAAGTGTTGTAGAGAGAGAATGTACCCCTGATGACGTTCGGGGCATCCTGCTCCTCCTGAGCTCTGATGGCATAGGCTTTGGTAGGTACTTTAGCCTCTGGCCTCTCAGTTGACTCAGATGCAGGCCTTAGTGATGGACCAGCTACCTCAGATTTACCGGGCTTCCTACCCCTTTGTGGTGCAGAAGCAGATCTGTCTGCTTGTGTTGGGGTAGCTGTAGTAGTCCTCTTCGGACAATTTATGATCTAATGTTTTGTAGATCCACACCGTATGCATGCACCAGTCACTCGCCAACAGTCCCCCTTGTGCCACTTCTGGCAGTATAGACAGGCAGAAGATGCTGGGGCTGGTCCCCTAAACACCGTCCCTGGAGAGCTGCCCACTGATAGTGTGGACTGGCGTCTCCTAGGTGTGAATTGTGGTCTGGGCCCCTGGGACTGACCCTGACCTTGTGGTTGTCCCAAACTCTGAGCATGAGGACCTTTACTCTTCTTACTAGGAGCAGAAAATGAACTGGACTGACCCGGACCCCTCTTCTGCTGTCTTTCCCTTCTATTTTGCTCATTTATTCTGACCCTTTCCACTTTTAATGCAGCATCAACCAATTTGGCAAATTCTATAATCTCCAATGCTGTTATCATGACTTTGATATTGTCATTGAGTCCTTCTTCAAATCTTCAGCACCTCTCTGCCTCTGTAGGGACTATCTCCCTCCCATATCGACTCAGTCTAACGAATTCCCGCTCATACTCTACCACTGATAGTTGCCTCTGTCTCAGATTGATAAATTATCTTGTTCTCTCTTTTAAATACACTTTGCTAACATACTTCTTCCTGAACTCTAGTAGGAAGTAATCCCAGGTAATCTGATTTGGTTGCACCTCACTGGTTACTGTGTCCCACCACTGGTATGCATCATCTTGAAGTAGGGACACAGCACCCTCCAGGTTCTGCTTGCGGGTGCAATGAAGCTATTTCAGCACTCTGATGGTTCTATCCAACCAATTTTTCGCTGTCATAGGGTCATCCTCCTTGTTTCCAAAGAAATCCATAGTCCCATGTTTTTGCAGTTTCTCTAGATGGGACTTCTGTGGTGCTGGTGGAGGTTGTGGCTGTGGTGGTGGAATTGCCCCCATCATTTGCCGGTAAAACTCGGTCATTTGTTGAAATAATGCGAACTGAGGTTGGGCAGGTGCTTTAACTGCTGGTGGAGTAGATTCTCCTCTGCCCCCAGATTCAACTCTTGGTGGAGCATGACTCTCCACCTCTTCATCAACTGCTCTTTGAGAAGCAGGATCCATATCCTAATCAAAATAAAAAAACAAACAGATCTGCATCAATGTCACCTCAACACTTACAAATGCAATGCAATGGTATGCACTCTATCTAGGCCCAGAAACGCCTAAACCGATGCTCTGATACCACTAAATATGACACCCCTTACCCGTCTACAGTGTAGCCAAGCAAGAAATGCCACACAGTGTGCCGGAGCACTAAATCATAATTCAATTCATTTTACCCTTTTTACTTATTTATTTACAATTTTTGATTGATCTGAATTTTTCGTAAATTTTAATGAAAATCCGACAGAGTGCTGGCTGTAAATTGGAAAAACAGTTCTTCTGAACCTGTTTAAAAGACACTTTCAATATCATTTTCAAATCCAGAACTCCATTGTAAACACATTTCAACTCAATCTCAAAATTACAACACTATTTTTCGAATTTTCGTTCACATCATCACTTGAAGTACATTCATGAATATTTCTCAATATTTCATTTTTTTTTAACACAATATACATAAAATTTCAATAAAATGAAATTTCATATATTTACATTATCACATAATTTCAAAAGTTTATAGTTACAATCCAAAACTAATAGAAAATGTAAAATACAAAATGCCACCCAAAGTCCTATTGTCCTAACAAGTGCACTGCAGATGTGAGGTGACTCTGGACTCAGTATGCAGCTCTGAATGTTCACCCTGTCTGATGTCTGCTGGGCTCCCCAGCTATGTCCCCAGTACCTGTGCATGGCAAAAAGCGACGCACTAAGCAATTTTGCTTAGTGGTGACAATATAAAATAAAATAACTAAAATAAAGTAAATATGCAAAATGTATGTTTACATCTTTGGTAGACTTAATTTCTGATATTTATTGCAGTATTATTGATTAAAATTTGCTAAGATTTATTATCATTGCCCGAGTAACCCCTACTAGTCAACTGGACTGGATAAACGGGTAAACTGGCACTAGGTACTAAGTACCTCGGACCATCACACCATCGATCACATTGTGTCTCCCGGTGTGCAACAGAATAGCTAATAAGCTGTAATAATTATCAGGGATAAAACTCGAGTATAACAACTCAATCAACATAGCCAAAGGCTATTGTGTCACAGAATGGTACGTGAGGCCATAAAACACAGAATGGCATAAAGCCATATGCAGTACTGCTAACAGAACCCTATTGGCATGCCAACCTATCCAAACCAATCTTGCTAGGTGTACTAAGGCATGTTACACTCTTAATTTATACAATTCTTGAAATTTAGGTTTAAGTGTTACTATTCATTCCATTAGTCAACAAAAATGTTGACTTTTACATAGACAATAGGTACATTAGTTTTAATACTCCCAACATACCACATTTTACAACACTATTTTTCGAATTTTCGTTCACAATATTTCTCAATATTTCATTTTTTTTAACACAATATACATAAAATTTCAATAAAATGAAATTTCATATATTTACATTATCACATAATTTCAAAAGTTTATAGTTACAATCCAAAACTAATAGAAAATGTAAAATACAAAATGCCACCCAAAGTCCTATTGTCCTAACAAGTACACTGCAGATGTGAGGTGACTCTGGACTCAGTATGCAGCTCTGAATGTTCACCCTGTCTGATGTCTGCTGGGCTCCCCAGCTATGTCCCCAGTACTTGTGCATGGCAAAAAGCGACGCACTAAGCAATTTTGCTTAGTGGTGACAATATAAAATAAAATAACTAAAATAAAGTAAATATGCAGAATGTATGTTTACATCTTTGGTAGACTTAATTTCTGATATTTATTGCAGTATTATTGATTAAAATTTGCTAAGATTTATTATCATTGCCCGAGTAACCCCTACTAGTCAACTGGACTGGATAAACGGGTAAACTGGCACTAGGTACTAAGTACCTCGGACCATCACACCATCGATAACATTGTGTCTCCCGGTGTGCAACAGAATAGCTAATAAGCTGTAATAATTATCAGGGATAAAACTCGAGTATAACAACTCAATCAACATAGCCAAAGGCTATTGTGTCACAGAATGGTACGTGAGGCCATAAAACACAGAATGGCATAAAGCCATATGCAGTACTGCTAATAGAACCCTATTGGCATGCCAACCTATCCAAACCAATCTTGCTAGGTGTACTAAGGCATGTTACACTCTTAATTTATACAATTCTTGAAATTTAGGTTTAAGTGTTACTATTCATTCCATAAGTCAACAAAAATGTTGACTTTTACATAGACAATAGGTACATTAGTTTTAATACTCCCAACATACCACATTTTGCATTCTAAAATTGTTGGTATTGGTTGCCAATACCATTTCTAAGCTTAATGTTAATTGTTCAAAATTTTCAAATTTCAAGCTTCGTGTTTATTGTTCCATTAGTTATTTTTGCAGTGGCAATTTCACAAAATGGTCAATATGAAAGTTGTTCCTTATTTTATCTAGAATGAAGAAGGTCTCCTAAATGTGACACCCCTTATCCGTCTACAGTGTAACCGAGCAAGATATGCCACACAGTGTGCCGGAGCACCAAATCATAATTCAATTCAATTTACCCTTTTTACTTATTTATTTACAATTTTTGATTGATCTGAATTTTTCGCAAATTTTAATGAAAATCTAGCAGAGTGCCAATTGTAAATTGGAAAAACAGTTCTTCCGAACCTGTCTAAAAGACACTTCCAATATCATTTTCAAATCTAGAACTCCATTATAGACACATTTCAACTCAATCCCAAAATCACAACACTATTTTTTGAATTTTTGTTCACATCATCACTTGAAGCACATTAATGAATATTTCTCAACATTTTATTTTTTTTTTAACATAATACACAGAAAATTTCAATAACATGAAATTTCATATATTTACATTATCACATAATTTCAAAAGTTTACAGTTACAATCCAAAACTAATACAAAATACAAAATACAAAATGCCACCCAAAGTCCTATTGTCCTACCAAGTGCACTGTAGATGTGAGGTGACTCTAGACTCAGTATGCAGCTCTGAAAGTTCACCCGGTCTGATGTCTACTGGGCTCCCCAGTTATGTCCCCAGTACCTGCGCATTGCAAAAAGTGACGCGCTAAGCAATTCTGCTTAGTGGTGACAATATAAAATAAAATAACTAAAATAAAGTAAATATGCAGAATGTATGTTTACATCTTTGGTAGACTTAATTCCTGATATTTATTGCAGTATTATTGATTAAAATTTGCTAAGATTTATTATCATTGCCCGAGTAATCCCTACTAGTCGACTGGACTGGATAAACGGGTAAGCTGGCACTTGGTACTAAGTACCTCAAACCATCACACCATCGGTCACATTGTGTCTCCCGGTGTGCAACAGAACAGCTAATAAGCTGTAATAATTATTAGGGATAAAACTCGAGTATAACAACTCAATCAACATAGCCAAAGGCTATTGTGTCATAGAATAGCACGTGAGGCCATAAAACACAGAATGGCATAAAGCCATATGCAGTACTGCTAACAGAACCCTATTGGCATGCCAACCTATCCAAACCAATCTTGCTAAGTGTACTAGGGCATGTTACACTCTTAATTTATACAATTCTTGAAATTTAGGTTTAGGTGTTACTATTCATTCCATTAGTCAACAAAAATGTTGACTTATACATAGATAATAGGTACATTAGTTTTAATACTCCCAACATACCACATTTTGCATTCTAAAATTGTTGGTATTGGTTGCCAATACCATTTCTAAGCTTAATGTTAATTGTTCAAAATTTTCAAATTTCAAGCTTCGTGTTTATTGTTCCATTAGCTATTTTTGCAGTGGGAATTTCGCAAAATGGTCAACATGAAAGTTGTTCCTTATTTTATCTAGAATGAAGAAGGTCTCCTAAATATGACACTCCTTACCCGTCTACAGTGTAGCCGAGCATGATATGCCACACAGTGTGCCGGAGCACCAAATCATAATTTAATTCAATTTACCTTTTTTACTTATTTATTTACAATTTTTGATTGATCTGAATTTTTCGCAAATTTTAATGAAAATCCAGTAGAGCGCCGGTTGTAAATTGGAAAAACAGTTCTTCTGAACCTGTTTAAAAGACACTTCCAATATCATTTTCAAATCCAGAACTCCATTATAGACACATTTCAACTCAATCCCAAAATCACAAAACTATTTTTTGAATTTTTGTTCACATCATCACTTGAAGCACATTCATGAATATTTCTCAACATTTTATTTTTTTTTAACATAATACACAGAAAATTTCAATAACATGAAATTTCATATATTTACATTATCACATAATTTCAAAAAGTTTATAGTTAAAATCCAAAACTAATACAAAATACAAAATGCCACCCAAAGTCCTATTGTCCTACCAAGTGCACTGCAGATGTGAGGTGACTCTAGACTTAGTATGCAGCTCTAAAAGTTCACTAAAAGTTCACCCGGTCTGATGTCTGCTGGGCTCCCCAACTATGTCCCCAGTACCTGCGCATGGCAAAAAGCAACGCGCTAAGCAATTCTGCTTAGTGGTGACAATATAAAATAAAATGACTAAAATAAAGTAAATATGCAGAATGTATGTTTACATCTTTGGTAGACTTAATTTCTGATATTTATTGCAGTATTATTGATTAAAATTTGCTAAGATTTATTATCATTGCCCGAGTAATCCCTACTAGTCGACTGGACTGGATAAACGGGTAAACTGGTACTGGGTACTAAGTACCTCAGACCATCACACCATCGGTCACATTGTGTCTCTCGGTGTGCAACAGAACAGCGAATATGCTGTAATAATTATCAGGGATAAAACCCGAGTATAACAACTCAATCAACATAGCCAAAGGCTATTGTGTCACAGAATGGCACGTGGGGCCATAAAACACAAAATGGCATAAAGCCATATGCAGTACTGCTAATAGAAGCCTATTAGCATGCCAACCTATCCAAACCAATCTTGCTAGGTGTACTAGGGCATGTTACACTCTTAATTTATACAATTCTTGAAATTTAGGTTTAGGTGTTAATATTCATTCCATTAGTCAACAAAAATGTTGACTTTTACATAGACAATAGGTACATTAGTTTTAATACTCCCAACATACCACATTTTGCATTCTAAAATTGTTGGTATTGGTTGCCAATACCATTTCTAAGCTTAATGTTAATTGTTCAAAATTTTCAGATTTGAAGCTTTGTGTTTACTATTCCATTAGTCATTTGTGCGGTGGGAATTTGACAAAGTAGTCAACATGAAAGTTGTTCCTTATTTTGTCTAGTTATATTTCTTTTTTTGAATCACTCCATTTGGAGTTTTGTAGCTCAAGTTATGGCCCAAAAACCACAGCTGGCCGGATTACAAATTTTCCAGATTTTCTGGACTAACCTAATCTATAGTATTTTGAGCAATGATTAGAGGTCAATTTTTGAATATGTTATGGTCATAATTTGGGTTAGGTTTCTTCATGAAAGTTGTAGGTCTATATCTCAGCTTGTTGCTGGTAAAATTTTAGGTCAATTGGACCTTTCTACATTGAGTTATGACGAAATGAATAAATACTATTTATTTGGTTATTTTGCCTAGGCAGAATGCAGGTCACCCGGATTAGGGCAATTTTTAGGTCAACTTGGTTTGGTTTTATGAGCGTGGTTTCTTCACCAAAGTTGTGCCGTTATGTGTCTAGTTTCATGTTCAATTGGCCTTGCACCAATTGAACCTCTACAACTCCAGTCATTGCTGCCCAAACCTACTAGACTCATGCCCAGTCTTGCAGGTCACCAAGGGTAGCCACACTAACTTCAATTCCCACTACACAAACCACTTTATTTCTGATTCACACACGGCCAAATGGTCAATAATTGACCATTAAAACTCTTTTTCACCAAATACATGAACAAGTCTCAATTTCATGCTCAAACCCTAGCTCAACCATCTCAAAACTTGCATTCACTTACCTTTCACTATCCTAACCAATAGATTAATGTTAAGGGCAGCCACAATACCATTTTAATTCTAAGAATTCTTCAAAACCCTATCAAGTTCGAGGCTGCTGGAATTTTAAGCAAGACATACAAATGATGCTTACTTAATTTTCTTGCAAATTTGCATCAATTACCACTCCTTCAACATGAATTGAAAGATAAAAATCAAGTTTAGTCACTAACCTCTAATGGAGCTAATCCAAGGCTTGCAAGAACTCTTCCTTTTGATTTATTTTTGCTCCCAAAAGCTTCACTATAAGGAAAGAATAAGATTTTGTGTTGACAACTTAGGGTTTAGTGGGTGAAAAACTATGGAAATTAAGCTTTGGGAACCTTGACAATGGTGGGCATGGGAGAGAGGTGGGACGGTAAGAAGAAGGGATAAGAGCTTTTTTCTTTTTTTTTTTTCTTTTTTTTTCTGCCCATTAAGTCTTTTTAAACAAATTAGTGCCATGTGTCAACATTTGATTGGGTGGAAGAATAATAATGACATCATAATGATTTCATAATCCTTATTTCTCTTATTTTCTATTCTTTTCTTGTCTATTTAATTTCAATTAAATTTTTAACAATATTTATTCATATTTTATGTCATATAAATTATTTATTTAACTGGAAAAGTTGGCCAAAAATCATTTCTGAAGACAAAATGACAAAAATGCCCTTCATTTGGCTTAACGAGCTAAAATTGTCTGTACTGATAGAAAAATTTTTCGAAGCATTTTCTTGGCATTCTAATGCCATAAGAGCCTCAATGACCCTTCTCTGGAGTCCCAAAAATTATTTTATGAAGTTTTCTCCAGGTTTAGGGTTGCTAACGGCCTTCACCGTCACTTCCCTTTTGGGTTACTCATCCCTGGGGTTTCGGCTGGTTTAATCTTAGTGTATTTCATTCTTATAAATTTTCCTTGATTTTTATGAGCATTATTTAGTTTTTTTATAACTCCCCACTTTAGTCTAATTACAATTTCAAACATTCTAGCTGCCCGAACCAATATTTGTCACCGAAACAGTAGACTGTATGGACTAGCTAAAGTGAGGATGTT
The DNA here is from genome assembly GCF_030052815.1 of Hevea brasiliensis. Classification (NCBI taxonomy): domain Eukaryota; kingdom Viridiplantae; phylum Streptophyta; class Magnoliopsida; order Malpighiales; family Euphorbiaceae; genus Hevea; species Hevea brasiliensis. Next base: position 71,029,015 of record NC_079494.1, read on the forward strand.
ACATCCATAACCTTGAAAATAGAATTAGAAATAATAAGATTATCACTAGTAAATAGGGATGGATAATATTGTTGCGCTATACAAACCTCATTCTCTTCTCCCTCTTGCCATACAGGATACTCTTCCTGAATCTGAAGAAAGGAATTCCTACGCCTCCTATCCAAAGCATTATAGTGAAAAAAAAAAAGTTTTATCACCACCTTTAAGCCAAATAACCTTTTGCCTTCAAAATAGAATCCAGACAACTCTTCTTTTCCTTTATGAGTTAGATATTCTCTCTGTCCATTGGTTGACGTTGTAATGAATTAATGTCAGATAGCAACACCTAAATTTGCTTGCCAACATGCTCGAATGTATCTAGATTCCACTTTTTCAATTCCATCACACCTATTTTTGTTCTCTCCATAAAGGCCACTGATGAACCTAGTGCCTGATCCCATGATGTCTGAACCACATCCCCACAAGATGAATGAGTCAACCACATCACCTCAAAAAAAAAAAAAAAAGGGACAAGGAAAAGAACAAGTACAAGCCCTAGGAACATGCATAGACAGCAGATGGAGTAATGATTTGATGTCTTCTTAGATAAATGTAATATTTGAATCGAAGGAAATAACAAAATCCAAGGTCATATGCTAAAAAATCTATCTAGCTTTTCCTATATATTATCCACCCCTTCCCAACCACTATCTTAGGTAAATTCATGACCCTGAAAAGCAAGATCACAAACTTTACAAGAATCCATAGCATCTCAGAAATGCATAATAGGAGGACTATGCCTTCTACCACCACTTTGCTTCTCATACTTGTACAAAATTTCATTAAAGTCACTAAATAAGAGCCATGGTAGAGAAAAAGATGAGTGTAATTGATTCATAACCACCCAGGATCCAAATTTATTGCCACCTTCAGGCCAACCATAAAATCAATATGGCGAAAGGAATAGCTCAAAATCATTAAATCAATATCTTTAATCCTAGTAACAATAAACCACTAGCTCTACTAATAAAATAGATAATAAAAAATTGTAATTAGAAAAAAATCCTTCATAAAGAAGAAAACTCAAAAGAAAACATGCAAGACTCCATCAAGAAAAGAATATTTGCACAATGTGCATGAATAAAACGTCGAAAGGCCCAAACTGTCTAGGAATAGTCCAAGCCCTAGAGGTTTTAACTAACGAGTTTCATGGCTCTAAGGGCACAGGAGGAGAGCAAGGTCTCCACATTATGTAGGAGTTTTTTGGTTTTTTTCTCTAGTCAACCAAAATGATCAAACTTAAATTTTAGAAAAGGGCTAAATCCAAAAAAAAAAAAAAACCTAAATCTTAATTTGTACCAATATTAGCACTTATGAAAAATTATCGTCAAACTACATAAACCAATCAAAATAGTTTAATCAAAGCACATGTAAAGACCAAATGCAATCTGAAACTTTGTTGACGCGATGGTAAAATTGAGAAAAAAAAATCACGAGCCAATGCACATTGTTTCACCCATACTTCTTCTCAAAGTATATTTGGCCATATGAAAAAGCCTTGTAGCCTTATGCCTTAATTATTATCCTCTCATGGCTCTAGGCTTTTTGACTTAATAAGGATGAGTAAAAAATCAAACTCAATTCTTGTTAGTAGTATGCCCTAGAGCATATCATTTAGTATGTATCTTGTACATATTTTTATTAATAAAAGGCATTTCCACTTTTCTATTTATATAATATATTTATGTGTAATAGAAAAGTTCCATTGATATTTTGTTAGAAATATTATTCTTAAGTTGTTAAGAATATGAGTGACAATATTTCTAGCACAAAGTATCATAAATAGGTTCACAATCAAGGATACTTCATAATAAGGACATGACTTATCCAGAAAGATTGTATTCATGTTTGTTCCCAAGTTATTTATATGAGATATAAATAAGATGGAATGGTGAGTCTCATGCCATATAACAAACATGATAGACACTTATAAATGATAAGTAGGCCGAACCAGTGACACTTATGACAAGCACATGGAGTTTACTCTTGTCAATGTTTTGTCATAAATCATATCAGTGCATATAATCTTTAGACCTGAGATAGCACAGTTATCTTGTATATAGGTAGTTTGAGTTTGATACTGCTTTCATACTTGTACTATGTATGGGTATCTGGGCATGTGTTGGCTCCTACTAGTTATATATGGAGATAGGTGTTGATCAAGATGGAATCTGTTCCTTTAAGTAAATAGAGATAAAATCCTATGTTCATTTAATTGTTCTTGATGTTTCAAGTTCCTGGCCAGGACAGATAGATTTATTCAGAAAAGAGTTTCTGATGAGAAAAAATCTTTTAATCAAGAACTGGAATTAAAAGAGAACATAATATTCATAGCAAATGGAGTTTGACATAAACCATGACTCCAGCTTGAGTTGGGATTTTGTAACAGAGAGATTCTAGTGCATGGTAACATATGATTATAAGTTCATTTAAGGTAAACCTTATTACTAATTGGGTGGCCATGGCATGCTATGCTAGGTGTTAACCATAGTCTATGAGGTTCATAAAATGATTTAGAGAAATCATTTATGGTAAGAAAGAGTTCTGATGATATTAAGAGTTGATATCATTTCTCATTGCCAATTAGTGATGAGCCTAGTAAGTCACACACATACACAAGTTATCACCTAATTAAATATGATTTAATTAATTAATTAAAGAGTTTAAATTGATTAATTAAATAGGTTTGGTTTGCAATTAAATTGCAAAGTCCCTAGCATGACTTGAAACCAAATCTAGATTATTGGATGTATAATATAAGTTAAATTTATATTTAAAGTGTTTCAATATGAATTTAATTAATGGGAAATTAATTAATAGATATTAATTAATTAATTTATATTTGATATAAATTAATTAGAAGAAGAAAAATAATTATTTTGGGTTGAGAACTCAAAATTAAGACACAGGGGCATTTTGGTCATTTTGTAGTGTGACACGTGGCATCATGAGATGGTGACACATGGCATAACACATAAGCTTGCCAAATGTTTTTTTTTAATCATGTAAGATGATTAAAATCAAGATTAAATATAGGTTTGACACTTGGCACAATTTGATTGGGTCACTTAAACCTAGAGCTAATCAAAGGGTGACATGTGGCAAGGGTTTAATGTGTTAACCTAGCTATTTAAGTGTGGTTATGAAAAGAAAAAATAACCAGCAGCCTCTTCTCTCATTTGTCACGCCACTTTGAGCCTCTCTAGCTATTCTTCTTCATCTCTCGTCAATTCAAAGAGATTAGCCATCAATCTCTTGAATTAAGAACACTAGGAATTGTTTCTAGTGTCCTGTTTACATCTCTAATCTCTTAAAAGGCAGAACTTGAATTTCTAATTAATAGAAAAGGCTTTAGAAGCTGTTCAAGGGCTGCCATAGGTGTTCTTGGTGTGGACAAGCTAGAGGGACAACATCTGGTGTCCTGAAGACGAATCTCAAAGCGCAGAACGCATTGCAGTGCATCAAGAGGTTAGTGTAATCGTTCTTGATTTAATCTAGGGTTCTAAAATTAATCTGATTAATTTTAAAATCTTAAATGGAAAATACAGATCCAAAAACATATTAAAAGAGTTTTAATATGTTGTTTTTCATTGAAATCAAATAAAAAAAAATAAATCTTGCATGATGCATGTGACCCTAGGTGAAAATTTTTGAATTCAATGGTATAAACTTGTGTTTTTCACGCTTCCGTTCCTTCAATTCTAACTTTCTCGTGGCTGCAACCAATATAGCATTGCAAGAATGAAATCTAGTAGAGTTATACATATTTTGCACAATTGAGAACCCTGGCCATACATTCCACAGATGGCAAGTTTGAGAGGTGAGTTTTAATTTCTACAACATAAAGTGAAAAGTTGAAATTCTTGTCTTCTCTAGGCTAAATTAGTGTATTAATGAAAATGGATGTTCATTTTCTAGTATTATGACTATAATTTTTTTAAATGGATTAATCCTAAGATAATTAGGTGACCAAAGGAGTTGATTAACAAGCTACAATTGCAAAAAATAAGGCATTTGAGAAAAGAATGAGGGACCAACTTCATGAGCAAAGACTATTTCTAGGAGAGCTACTGAGTTGAAGTTAAAGTTGAATTATGCAATGTTAATATTGAGTCACTTATTACCATGAGTGACAAGTTGGGGGAAAAGCTAAAAAAACTAGAGACAAGTAATTAAGATGGAGAACCAAAATTTCCAACTTGCAACTTCACATGCCAAATTAATTGATCGATTGGGCAAGGTGAAGAGGGAGCTAAAATTAATGAAGACAATATTGAAAAGTTAGCTCCTCATGATGTTACTATTTATACTTGGTAATTATTGGTTCTTGAATGTAAAGATGAACATAAAACTTGCATTTCTTTCCCTTAGTGATTAGATGTGTTATGGTTCCAAAGGTGTATCAACTTTTACTTTTTTGGGGGGTTTTGAAGTTTTTGTGTAGTAATGAACTGCTATGGAACATTTTGTTAGGAATTTGGTTCGTATACAAGTTATCAATAGTTATATATATATATATATATATATATATATATATATATATATATATATATATATAAGCATGTGATGCACTTGTATTATATAGGTATTTAAAGGTAGTATTCGTTGCATTTCATCCACATTTTATTAGTTAATTACATGATTTTTAGTTAGTTTCATTATGTTTTAGGATTTTAAGTTAAACTTGCTTAATTTCTTAATTTCTAGTGATTTTAAGTAATCCTAATACCAAGAATGTAACACCCCTAAGTTCGGTAGTGCGTTCTGCTACTCCGGTGACCAGTGTTGTCTGGACAGCTAGGATGCCTAGAATTACACTTCAAAATGAGTGAGGAGACATAAAATAATGAAATACAAGAAAATAAAATACAAGAAAAACAAGGGAAAAATAATAGCAAAGAAATGTAACCAAGTTAAGCGAGCCGGGAAACCTAACGATGGGTGACCGCACCGGGAAGTCACGGCGTGGACCGTTGACTGGCCCTGGACTGCGGGGAACCCTGTAAAATATTTTTAGGACTTAAATAGACCCTTATGGAAGTATAAATATCATTATAAATATCACAGAAAAATTAAATAATTAGTACAAAGAAAAGTGAGAAATCGAAAAACAGACAAAACTCGGTGTTATCGAAAAATCGGGAATGCAACCCAAATAGGGGCATTATAGTCATTTGACATCCCGAATTGTTTTTTGACCTAAATGTCCATTAAAAATAAATAATATTACACTTAGAAAATAAAATGAAAATTTAAATTGAGGGTACCTAATACAAATAGCCAAAATGGAGTGAAAAATGTGTAAATAACACATGTAAACATATTATATGATTTAATCTAAGTAAGTGGACCACTAAAGGAATAAATTAAAGATAATGGGGCAGGTGTACACTCATCTTACCATCTGCAATTCATCTTCCTCATTTGGATTCAAAGTTGCCGAATTGAAGGATGAGAGGAAACCACCATTGCCGTTTTGCATGAGCTCTCCTAACTCCTCCATTTCAACTCCATTCACTTAGGTTCCTTCATGAAAAATTGTCTACACATCACAAGGAAGAGTTTGATACCAAATTTGAGAAGTTTAATCAAGGTTTAACAAGTTCCAACTATAAGGTAAGTTAGCATTTTTGAAGATAGCTTTGTTAAACCTTGTGTGCATGTTATGGGTGTTGAATTTGTGAAGAAAATTTTTAAGTTTGAAGAGTTATTGAGATGCTCATTTTGGACAGCCATGGAGTCATGTAATTGATGAAATAATTGTGTATATATTTGATGAGAAATGTTGTTGGTTATGGTGATTTAATATCCTAACAAATTACTTCATATGTATATAGTGATTTTTGCACTTGGATGGAAATTGGTGAATTGTGGGATACTTTGGTGTTGAGGAAATTTTCGGCAGCCTTGAGATTCTTGGATAAATGTATATGTTCATGAAGGTATTGGCAGAATATTGACCTTGAGAATTGATGGATATGTGTAAAGATTGATTGTGTAAAGTGTATGCAAGAATTAGTGATGTTTAGGTGTGTATGTGATTGTATTTAGACTTTGTAAATGTGAGCTTTAATTGGTGCATTAAGGATGTTTGTAATCTGCTCAAAGTGATGTTAATGTAAAGTGGGATATGGTTTTGGTAATGAACCAAAACAGAAATGGTAAGGGAAATGAACATATAGTAAGGTACATGTGTAATTGATGTGTGTTTAAGCATGGTAGTTAAGGGCAGTATGCATTTTAGTCAATAACTTTAGATGTGTAACCTCAATTGGTATGAGACCAATTGGAGGTGAAACTAGGCACAAAATGTGCCAACTTTCATTGAGAAAGCATACCAAAATTCTGCTTGCAAGGTGATATGAAAAATGACCAATTCGGATTAAGTGCAATTGAGACCTAAAAACTGACCAATTGGGCAGCAGTTAGTGTTTAGGCCATAACTCACTCAAACCAGGTCCAATTGACCTGAAATTTTAACCATGAATATTTAAGACCCATACCTACAAGTCTTATGAAGACACCAAAGCCCAGAAATGACCATAAGCAAGTCAAAAAGCTTGAACAAGTTCGGGTCCAAAAACTGGCCGAACCAAAGTTGACCAAATTGACCTAAAATTGACCTAATTTGATGCCATTTGACCAGCAATAGTGTAATGACCATAACTTGGTCTACTTAACTCGGATTGACCTAAAATTTTGCCCCGCGTGCAATAAGACATAGATCTACAAGTTTGTAGTTTTGACCGAAACCCGAAAACCGAGGGAACTAGGTCGTCCTGTTAGGTCAAACTAGTATCCCGGAACCCAGGAAATTGCAAGAAAATGCACTAAACAAGGAAATGAGTTTGGTAAAACGTACCAACCCTAAAACCATATCGAATGTGACATATTAAGGACACCAAAACCTAATTTACCTTAAACGCATCGAGGGTCGGTATATTAGGTAATTGAGCAACTAATAGCCTTCAGTGAATTACTTATCGAACATTATCGTTAGAGACAGTTTAATTTAGTACTGAAACACTTCAAATTGTGTTTCTCAGTTACCAAAGACTCAGGAAAAGGGAAGGAAACACTGAGTCCAGACCAGGAGACAGTCATCAGAGGTTTGTGCACAACTAGTTTTCAACTGATTTTACTCTGAATAAGATTTCATATGATTAATTGTATGTTATTGATTTAAATTGTCTTTGTGCACAACAGTATTTCTTTTGAATTTTTCAATTGAAATGAATTATGACTATTTGTACATTATTGTTTTAAATTGTGGAAATGTGTTTGAATGGATATTTATTACTTGAAAAGCATTGTAAATGATTTGATGGATACTATTGATTGAAAAGCACTGTAAATGGTTTTTGTGGAAATTAAAGATAATTATGAATTGTGTTGCCATTTTGTGAATGAAATTATAACTTTGGAAATTTATTGGATTCTCACGAATCATTTGAATAAAATGTTTGGAATTGATTTTGTATTCACACTTAGCATGACAATATGATATCATTCCTTCTCCATTTATGGGGTTGTGATCGTTTATTTTCCTTCTCCATTTATGGAGTCGTGATCGTTTATTTTTCTCCCTCTCTGGTTTACCAGTTGAGGTGATCGGATGAGTACTCATTATATAGCTAGCTCCCTTCCTCATTGATTTCGATTAGTGGGGTTGTGATTGCTTTGTCGTGGTGTACAACGCGGCATTGATCGGAAATTTGTGTCATGGCTTAAGTTGTGAATGAATTGGCAACACTGTATTCTTAACTTATTCGACTAAATTGTGTTGTTATGCGATTTGATAATTTGTGAAATGAAGTTAAATTCTTATTGACATTTACTGTCTTTCGAATTTAACTGTGTTCTGATTTTTGAGATTTATTGTGAGATTGTGAAATGAATTTAAACTCTTATGGACATATACTGTCTTTTGAATTCAACCATGATTTGACTTATTGAAATTTATTGTGATATTGAGAAATGGAGTTTAAATTCTGGTTGACAATTATTGTCTTGAAATTAACTACAGTTTTAAGTATCCACTATTTACATGACTTATGAATTGTGATTTAAATTGTATTTGGTTAATGTTGTGCACCACTGAGACATTGTCTCAGCGATAGCTTTTTATTGCTGTCGCAGGTAGACAGACAGACAGTGCAGCAGACTAGGCTGCTAGTACCTCCAGCGAGAGACTACCGGGTATAATGAGTATACCAATATTTTGTATTTTGTAATGTAATGTATGTTCACTGTATGTACATATTGTTGTTGGTTTTGAGCAGTTGTAAATTAAAATTGTACATTGAAGTTATAAAGTAAATTATGAGTTATTTTTACTTGTAAAAATTATATTATATTTCTTTTATCTCAGTCTTTGAAAAATCACTGTGGATTTGAGTTGAGAAACATGTTGTGTTGAGAAAATATGTTGGAGTTGAGATTTGGAAAAATATTGAAGTGCTTTTTACAGGTTTTCTGAAGAACTGTTTTATCCAAAATACAGATGGCACTCTGCCAAAAAAAAAATTTTACAAAAATTCCAAATAATTCAAATATGTTAGTTCTATCACTTCAGTTCAAAAAGTTTTTTTAATACCTGTAAATAGTGCTCACCACTATAAAAGAAGTAAGAAAAGTTTTTAAAATCCCTTGTAGTGTATTTAATGGGTTATCAGTAGACGGAGTTGGTAATTCATTAGGTATACTACGGGATCATGTTATGCCTTACAGAGGGGTAGGGTGTGACAAAGAATAAGTTTGGAAGAGCTTGGAAGTTGAAAAGTTCAAATTAGAATGCTGGAAGAACTGCACAATCCGTGCAATACTGAAGAAGGGACTTGTGCAGCATAGCTTAGGGAGAGAACCACTACATGGGCCATGTACCAAGACCCATGCAGTGACCTTTACCTTGTGTAATGCTTTGTTCCACAACAAGAAGCAAATTTCAGATGGCCAGAAAGTTACATGGCCTTGCCCTGTGTAGTGCTATGTAGGCCATGTACTTTGCACTAATAGAGACTCTCAATTTGACTTTTCTCTTATTGGCTCAACTCGAAAAGACTTCTAAGGCCTCCAGGTCTCTAAAATGACTTTATTTACATCATATATAAAAATGACTTTATTTACACCAGATATAAATACAAGAACTGAGAAACAAGTCAGGAATCGACTCTTTTACATCAAAGAAACATAATTCCACATCAAGAGAGATTATTAACAAGATGTATGAAAGCGATTCTTAGTCAAAGTTTCAAAATTTCAAGGCTACGAATTCTTCATTCTTTCTTTGTTCTATTTCTTTTAATGTGTTTCTCATATTTTATTATTTTAATTTTGATTATAAAACTCAGCATGAGTGAGTAGCTTTTTTTATTCTAGAATTAGGGATGTAGCATTTTCAATTCAATTATGGATTTTATTTGATCTTTTTTAAAAAAATTTGGATTTCATTCTTTGATTCAATTTCTAGTGTTTTTAATTCATGCTATGTGTTGAGTTTCACTTAGTATTGATTCTAGATATTAATTAAATTAATATTGGATAATCAAGATTTTGAATTTAGGGTTTTTGATGTAGAAATAGGCTGGGATTCTATGTCGAGTTTACAATTAGTCAAAGATCCTAAAGAGATTTAATTAATTTAATCACTACAAAAGTAGGGTTTAAGTTGATTAAAATATAACTTGAGTGCCTTGAGAGAGGACTTGAGGTAACTTAGGATTAATTTCCTTCAAAGTAATAATTACCAATTTGTTGAATAAGTTACATAAATCCATAATTGATTGAAATGTGAGCCCTTAATTATGGAATGCCTTTATTATTTAATAATCTTGATTCATTTAACTTGCTTTTATTCACTCTATAGCCATAATCTATTTAGTTATAATTCCTCCTTTGATTTAGATTACATAATTACAATTATTTTGTAGTTTGTTACTCAAATTAAATTCCTCATGGGAACAATACTCTATCCACTATTCTATTACTTGTTATTGCCATTGCACTTGCGAGATTTTACACAATAAGTTTTTATTGCCATTGCTGGGGAATTCTTGTGTTTGATATTAGATAATAGGTAATATAATTAATTTAGACATTTTATTTTACCTAGTTTTATTAGTTTATCTTATTTTGCTCTTTTTAACCTTTTTTCAGGATCATCTATTTAGGTTATGAACAGAATTAAACCAAAAGAAGAACTGTTTAAATTGAATCCAGAAATAGACAAAACTCTTAGAGCTATCAAAAGGGGAAACAAGTAATAGGAAGCTGAAATTTCAACCATAGTGGACAATCGTCCAAAACCTTTGAGAGATTATGGAGCCTTAACTATTCAAGGATTCCAACTAAGTGTAACTAGACCAATAATTTCAAATTGAAATTGGCATGGCTTCAGATGATTCAACAGACTCAATTTGGAGGGTCACTAACAAAGGATCCATACTACCATCTTTAATGTTTTCTTGCTCTCTACGATACATTCAAGATGAATGATACCCTTAGGTTGTAATTTATTATTTGAGCTTGTATACTCAATTTCCATTGTAATTTTCAGTTTGGTATGCCAAGGATATGATATGTAATTGGCTTGGTGGATTTACAAGAAGAAATAGAGCTTAAATCATTAATGGAGATCAGTGGGAGCACAACCTTCAAGAGTTAAAAAATTTTGGACAAGCTACAAATAGATGAATGTTTACCTAGGATGCCCTGAATCCAAATTCTTTTGGCTAGGATTAGATTCTTATAGAATAGTCCATGATCATGCCTTTTACATTACCATTCTATGACTGTATGTATGTATGATATATATGTTCATGATATGTATAAGATATGCATGAAAATGATTAATGTACAAAGTGAGACCAAATATTAAGTACGTCAACCAAAGAAATCTTCTAACAAAATGGTTAAGTTGGTAATCGTGTAATTTTGGAAATTATATCATAGCTATCCACTAAGGTAATTATTTAAGAAATTTTAAACACTTATATTGTTGGCTATGGTTGTATAGGAATATATTTGGTTTAAGAGATTTTCTTTAAATAATTATTAAGCATGAGATGTTGTGAGTATGTAAATACTTTGGTGACCAAGAATGGATGTACTTGAGGTCATTAAGATTCAAATTTGCATGCTTGCTAACTTAGTGGGCTCAACTTAACTAATGCAAGATAGACTAAGAATGGATGCACCTGAGGTTTGAGCATAAGGGCCAAATAATTGATTGAATCTCACATGTGATGTGATGAGTAAAGAGTTAATCACTTATGAATTTTTATGAATCCAAGAATGGATGTACCTGAGGATGATTAATAGTTTATAAGAATTCAATCACCCACTAGAAATCTTTTCTAATTGGGATTTTCGTTTCCTACTTTGGAATCTGCTAAGTTAGTGGGAGGATCACTTTGATTAAAAGACCATGATCATTTGGTAAGTTACAAAACAAAATATAGTCACTAGAATCTTATTATCTTCTGATAAAATGGAAACGACACAATTACCTGCCGTTATTCTCACTAGCATGTTAGATGCTAATAAGCTTACTAGACCTAATTTCTAGGATTGGCTAAGGGATTTAAAAATAGTTTTAAATTCTAAACATATAGGATATGTTTTGGACACAAAACCTCCTAATCCCTTATTTGAAGGTGGATCAAAGGAGGAACATGATACGTTAAGAAAGTGGCATGATGACAACTTGCAAGCTAAGTGTTATATGTTTGCCACTATATGTAATGAGTTACAAAGGGAGCATAAGAAAACATCTGCAGCTTTAGAAATCCTATTTAATCTACAAAAGGTGTATGGTAAACAAAATAGGGCTGCAAGACATAAGATGTCAAAGCAGTTGTTTATGTTAAAAATGTTAGAAAGATTAAATGTGAGAAATGATTTACTCAATTTCATTGAGTTAAGTCATGATTTCTTGAAGGGTTTCAACCCACAATTGAATTTGATCCGACAATCTCTTCCTAACTCTTTCTATAAGAATATTGTAGACTTTCACATGAACAAACTAGAGTGTACACTTACAGAGTTGTTAAAATTGCTTGTCATGGCTTGAAAGGCTAATACTAGCAATAAGGGAAAAGAAGCAGTTTCAGTTCCTTCTATTTCTAGTATGACTAAGAAGATGAGCAATGAAACAGGTAATGCTTTAATTCCTAAACTTTTAAAAAAAGTGTCCAAGAGTCAATTCAAGGAAAAGGAGGTTAAAGCTATATATAGAGGAAACTGTTTCTACTATAAAAGGACTAGGCACTTGCAAAGCAATTACCCACAGTACTTAGAGTATAAGAAGAATAAGAATGATAAAAACTTGTGAAGGTATATCTTTATCTTGTTTCTAAATATTCTAAAGTACTTATAGTTTATTATAGTGCTGGAACCAATTCTCATAAGTGTTATGACATGCAGAAACCACTAAAGGATAAAGCTTGGTAAGGATATGAAGATAAATAACACATTGGCAATGGAGCAAAGGTTGCTACCAAATCCATAGTATTTTGTCTTTGTACATTTGTTTTAGACAATGTTTGGATGTACCTAATGTTTTAACATATCATTTCTGTATCAAGTTTGACTAATAATAGACATGAATGAGATTCATGGATGATGTTTAAATTTTATTTTTGAAATGAAATGTTAGCATGGCATACTTGAGCAATTATCTTTATTATGTTAATAATATTAACAAAATAATTTCAAGCAATTAAATTGAGATTCATATCATCGAAACCAAATCTAATCTAAAATGAATTTGGCTTTTGTGACTAAGTCAAATTGCAGAGGGTAGGATCACTAAGTTAGTGAAATGGTGACTAGGTGCTTATTAATCTAACTAGTGAGTCTTGTTCTCAAGGCAAGGTGACAAAATCAAAAGAGCTGAAAAAATTTTAGAACCAATACATAGAGATGTATGTGGTCCATATGGGAATGGTTATAAGAGGATTTTCTCAATACTTTAAGGCTGTATACATTTATGAAGTACAAACTTGAAATCTTTAAATAGTTCAAGGAATTCAAACCTAAAGTAGAGAAATATATGGAAAGGGTATTAAGGTTCTTGATATGATCAAAGACCAAGTATACTTAAGTACTAAATTCGATGAGTTCCTATGGGAACAAAATATTGCATCTCAATTTAATTTTCTTAGAATTTCATAGTTGCATGAAATATCTAAAAGAAAATTTGTACTAGTGTTTGACACAATACAAAATATAATGAACTATAAGAAATTGGTAACCTTATTGTAGAGATTAGTATTATTAATAACTTAAATCTTCAATGTAGATTGTGATCTATATCAATTTCCACCATATCACATAGGATGTATTATGGTTAAACACTAAATCTTAAGGTTGTTAAGATTAAAGTTGCTTAAAAGAGAAATTTGTTAAAAGGATAAATTTGTTGGATATTCTAAAGGAAGTTTAGGATATAATTTTATCTTTCAGCTAAATAAAGAGTTGTTATGAGTGGGGTCATTCTATAAAGAAAAGAGTTTCTATAAGAGAATGACAAAGGATGAAAGATAAAATTGGATGAAGAGTCATCCAACAATAAATTAAATGGATGCAAATCCTTCCAGAAATGAGCTTATACCTATTAGTAATGTCACCATTACAGTAACTAGAAGTTAATTTCTATATCTCATTTTTAAAAGAGATATAGAATTCTACATATTAATGTACAAAAGTTGTCTATTTATGTAGAAAATTGTCATAAAGATGAACATCCAATTAATGAAGAAATTATATTTGATATAATTTTATTTCATTAATGGTAAAATCCATAAGATCTAAAATAAATTTAATCTTTAAGAACTATATTTATATTCTTGTAAACCTTCTTATGGGTATGCTACCTAGTGTAAGCTACCTAGTGGCAGTTACCTAGTCACCTAGTGGGAGCTACCTAGTGGGAGTTAAAAGGTTTTTCAAGAATTAAATAAGTTCTAAATAAATAGGTAGAGACCTATAAAGCAAAGCTGACTATGAAAGGAATTTCACATAAAGAAAAGGGGTTAATTATGAGGAAACCTCCTTACCTAAAGCTATGCTTGAATTCATTAAGATAATGATGGCAACATAATGCACTATGATTATGTGTTTTGTCAACTAGTTTTTAAAAATATCTTCCTTAATAGAAACACAAAGGAAGGCATAATCTTGGAAAGGTTCCAAAGTGCATAAGCTTAAGAGATCCATTTATGATTTTTAAGTAAAAACTTCAAGGAGTTCCACGTATGTAAGAAGGTGAGTGGGAGTAAGTACTTACCTAAACCTATATATGGATGACATTTATTAATAGGAAATGACAATCAGCATACCAATGGCTGTAAAACTTAGTTACATATATTTTTCTCTATTTATGACTTAAGGAATGAAACCTATATTCTTGTTTTTGCATCTATGGTGATAAAGCAAATGAGAGTAATAGGATTCCTCATAAGTCTAATTTTGGAAAGGATGTTGAAAGGGTTCAACATGTTTGATTCCAAAGAAAAGATTTTTGCTTGTGAAATGAAATATCCACCTATCTTAAGGGAGATCTTTTAAGACTCCTAGAGATAGAAGCTAACTATACTGAGTTGTATACAATGCTGGATATTGCATATGTTATTAGTGACTAGCAAATGCCATTCAAACTCAGGTTTGGAATGCTAAGTATATGATAAGATTATTCCTAAATACTTTAGAAGTATTTGGAATATAAATCTTATCATGAGGAGAAAATAATTTCTAGCTAATAGAGCTTACAAATTCAGACTTATAGTCAAATGGTAAAGATAAAAAGTCTATCTAAAATAGAGAAATACAACAATCACACAAAATGTGTAAAAGTTACACAAGGCAATGTGATTCTTAAACAACCTAATGTGATAGTCACATAAGGCTATGTAACAATTACATATCTCTATTTATGGTTTTGTGTCTATCTATGGTAGTTGAACAGTTGAATGAAAAAGGTTTCACAAAGCTAACAACTGTGGATTCTACTATAAGAGCTAAATATTTTGCTTCACGCGATGTTGCAAAAGGTTGTTTGGATTCAAAATTTCTCAACAGAACTTATAAGGTTCCTTTTATTGTGTCATCAGTTCTTCATCTCTAACAACAATAATGCCTTATTTGGAGCAGAGGGACTAGGTCTCACCTGAAATCTGAACACTAAAAATTAGCTAAATCATTTAATAAAAAAACTAGTTGGAAAATAATGCAGAGGATAATATCAATTGATAATTCGGCTGATCCCTTCACTTATGCCATAGGTTGACAATGGTCATACAGTCATCTTTAGAAAGGAGTTCTGTATACTATAGTTATTGGCTCTAGTGCAAGTGGGAGATTGTTAATAGTATGATCTAGAGCAATGCCTTAGTGTTGTGTATTGTAAATATTTATTCCCATTTAATGGCAAATGATATATTTATCTTATATTTGAATGGTTTAAATGTTATAGAGAAATTTCCTTTAATGACTTGTTAGATGTTCTATTCTTAAGTTGTTAAGAACATGAGTGGCAGAACATTATAGTACAAGCATTATAAACTAAGTTCACAATTTAGGATACTTCATTGGGCATGGCTTATTCGGAATGACTGTCATTTATGTTTATGTCTATGGATTAGTATGCGATACTAATGGGATGGAATAGTGAGTCTCATCCATAAGACAAACATGGTGGGCACTTATAAGGTAAGTAGGTTGAACTAGTGACACAAGATGACTTGTACATAGAGTTTACTCTTGTTAATACAAAGTCATCTAGATCATGATAGTACATATAATCTTTTGACCTGAGATAACACGGTTATCTTGCATATAGGTGGTTTGAGTTTGATACTGCATTCATACTTGTACTATGTATGGGTATATGGGTATATGTTGGCTCTGACTAGTTATATATGGTGATAGATATTAGTCAAGATGGGATCCGTTACCCTATGTAAATAGAGATAAAATCTCATGTTCATCTAATTGTTCTTGATGAAATCAAGTCTTTGGCCAGGACAGATAGACTTAATCAGAAAAGAGTTTCTGACAAGAAAGTCTTATTAATCAAGAACTAGAATTAAAAAAAAAAATGACATACGATTCTAAGTACCAGAATTTGTCATGAAACCATGACTCTAGCTAGAATCAGGATTTTGTAATGGAGAGATTCTAGTGCATGGTACGTATGATCAAGGTTCATGAATTGCAGAATTAATTCAGAACTAAATGGGTAGTCATAGCACATTATGCTAGATGTCAACTATGACTTACGAGAACTTAAATGGAAAGGGAATTTCGTTTGAGTTTGGAAATGTTCCAATAACATTAAGGAGTTAATATTATTCTCATTGTCAATTAGTAATGAACCTAATAAGTCACATACATAAGAGCTACTTGATCAAAGCAAGATTAACTTTATTAATTAATTAAATAGTTTAATTAATTAATTGAATGAATAAATTTAATTTGCAATAAGATTGTCAAGTTCCTAGCATGACTTGAAACTAAATTTATTTATGGAAGTACTCAAGTTAATTTTTAAAGTATTTAAATATAAACTTGAAGAATTTGGCATAAAGGAAGAAATCAAAATTTGACTCTTTGCCTTGGTCAAATGCTTGCATGGATTGAGTTTGACTTGGTAAAAAATGAGAGGAATTATTTAATTAATTAATACTTAATTAATTAAATTAATTGGTGTTTAGAACACTAATTAAACAAGTTTAATTTTCTTAATTAAGATTAAGAGCTTGACATGTGGACCAATAGGAATTAGAAAACTCAATTGTTGAGTGAATCAAAGTTGGACACTTGTCAATTTAATTTTAATTAAAGAAAATTAACAAATAATATAAAAGGAAGAAGAAGACAAAAGTTGTCATCTTCCACCTTAGTTTGGCTGAATTCTTTCTTCAATTAGAGAGAAGTTTCTGTGACACCCCTCACTCATCTATCGTGTAGCCGAGCAAGGCATGTCACACTCGGTGCCGAAGCACCCTATCTTATCTTACTTTATTCCTTTAATAATTTGTTCTCGTTATATTTTAATATCAATTATTTTTCTAAGGAGAAACTAGCGGAGTTTTCCCTATTTTATTTCCAGTTGGTATATTTCACTATTCACCTGCTTGAAATTTTCAATAATATTTTACAATAAAAATCTCATCAATTATTCTCATAACCATCTCATATTTTAAATCTCAACCATATATCTCAATTTTTTATTCATTTACATGCATTTTCATTCATACACAATTTATATATAGAAATTCTCAAGTTTCATTAATTTACATGATTTACAGACTGATTATATAAATTCATAATTTACATGATCTATAAATTAATTACAATTCCATAATCTATATTTTAACATACAATTCATAGTATACATTACAAATAATAACTAATTATAATGTACAAAATACATAATATGACCTATATGGGCCCTATCTACATGCATTGCTGAGGAGGTGACAACCTTGAACACTCTATAGATCAGAACTCTAAAATCCCAGTCTAATATCCACTGGGCTTTATCTTCAGTACCTACGCAGGAAACAAATCCATCGCGCTAAGTATTGCTGCTTAATGGTGCGATAATATAATAAAAAAAATAATATATAATAAAGAAAGAAATGGATTATACTTTGGATACTCTGGAATTTAATCTAATTTAATATAATACTTCTAGTATCAACTATCTTTTGTTCTAATTTATTCCTCTTAAGAAGCAATTTATTTCTAAATTCACAGTAATAATATACTTATATCTCTTTTGCAAATCTTTTTATCATTTCATTCACAGTAATAATATACTTTCTCGGTTATCGCAGATTATTTCATACTAATTAAATTTTAATATCGTTCCAATTCATTTCAATTCTTTCTACTAAATAACTAATCTAATTTATTTTAAATATTCTTACTCTTTTATTTAATTACTAATATTTTCAGTTGTTATTATTATTAACTCATTTCAATAAATTTTACTCCCCAAGTAACCTATGACAGGCTGACTAAACTGGATAATGGGTCGTTGGCACTGGACATTGCGGTGCCTCAAGCCGTCATACCATGGGATGTGAAATGCAGAACGTCAACCACGTATGCAGTCAGTATGGCTAAAAAGCCATGATAACATATCAGTATGGCTAAAAGCCATGATAACATATAATCGGGCATAAAAGCCATGAGTGTGGGCATAAAGCCTTATGCAGTACTGCTAAAACAATACCCTATTGGTATATCAATCTATTCAATTTGACACACATGTCTAGGCAATACATGGGCACATAGGTACCATTAAGTGTTATTATGTTTTATTATTTCATTATTTCATTATAAGCTCTAATAATAATTTATAATATTTCAATTCTATTCCTAGCGGAAATATAAATTTCTAAAATATAATTCTACATAATTTATGCATTCATTATAATTTATACATTCATTTGATCATTTATATAATCACAATTCACATCAATTATCCTTCTATACCATTGTACTCAAAGTACTTTTTCTTTCTACAATAATGAGAACTAATGTCTCATTCATACATTAACATGATCCATTTATTCATTACACTATTTATATAACTTATCATTTGCAATTTAAGTTTTGGTCCTTTGCATTAATATTATTGAGGTTACTATTCACTTGACCATTTTGTTAAGTCTAAGTTCACCAAGATACCACATTTTGTATTTTATTTTTGTTGGCATTGATTGCCAAACTCAATTCCTAGCCTCCTAGGTTTTATTTCAAATTTTCAGAATTTGAGGTCCAAATTCACTATTCCATTGGACCTGGCTACAGTAACAATTTGATAAAATTTTTTCACGAAAGTTGTTCCTTTATATGTCTTCTTTAATTCCCTTTTTGAATCACTCCATTTGGAGTTTTGTAGCTCAAGTTATGGCCATTTTATCATAACTGGCCAGATTGACCTATACCCAGAATTTTGGGCAGAATTGGTTCTGCCAAATTTGGTGTCCTGATATTTGGTGGACAATTCCATTAGGTTAAGTTCAGAATTTGAGTTTGTGTTCCGCATAAAGGTTGTTCTAAATTGTCTAAACTTTCCATTGATATAAAATTCAGGTCAATTGGATATTTCTACACTGAGTTATGGCCAAATGAACAAACACTGTTCATTTAGTCAATTTCCAAGACTAGCAGGTTGGTTACCCGGATTTGGTCAATTTTTAGGATATTCTAAGTTTGTTTTCTAGGCAAGGTTCCTTCATCAAAGTTATGCCATTATGTGTCTAGTTTCATGTCTAATTGGCCTTGCACCAATTGAACCTACACCACTCAAGTTACAGCTGCTCAAATCTACTAGACTCACGTCCAGCCCTACAGGTCACCTAAGGCAGCATACCTAACCTCAATTCCATTGACATAAATCACTTCAATTTCTCATTAAATATAACTAAATGGTCACTAATTGACCATTAGGACTTCCATTCACCAACACATGAGCAAAACCCTAAGTTTGCCCTAAACCCTAACCTCAACAATCCTCAATTACATCAAACACACACCAATCAAAATCTAACTTTAACATACTCATCAAAAACCATTTCTAAATAAATTTAATTCAACCAATTCAACAAATTTCAACTCTCTCCCATGGCTGCCAAAAATTTATCTTTCAAATTCTCATCAACTTTTTTCAATTTGATAAAAATTTAACTTAATTCACTACACTAACAAGGATTAAAGAAGGAAAATAACTTGATTATAGCACTAACCTTTTGTTATTAATTTTTCTTCTCACTAAATCTTCAATCTCCTTGCTCCCTTTTTCTTCTAATCACACTAGCTAGGTTAGATATCAAGTTTTTGTGTTTGGAGGTAGGAAAAATATGAAAGAAATGGATGGGAATTGAAGCTTTTAAAATAAAAAATGGTGGAAAGGAAATGGGACTCATGGTTTGGCCAACTAGTGGGAATGAGGAAGAAGACCTCTTTTTCTTCCTTTACTTGATTTGTTTTTATCTCTTATAATGGATTTGTTTAATTTTGACTGGTGGGAGAGGTTTTAATGACAACATCTCATGTCATAAATCTAATTAAATTCCATTTTCTTTTCTTCTTTTCCTTTCTTCTTTCTACTCATTTTTTTTATTAAATTTTTAGCAATATTTATTCATATTTTATATCATATAATTTATTTACTTAATTGGACAAGTTGGCCAAAAATCGTCTCTGAAGACGAAATGACCAAAATGCCCTTCGTTTTGCTTAACGAACTAAAATTATCTGTACCAATATAAAAATTTTTCTAAGCATTTTCTTAGAATTCTAATGTCATCGAAACCTCAATGGCTCTTCTTTGGAGTCCCAAAAATTATTTAATGGAATTTCCCTCGGGTTTAGGGCTACTAGCTGTGAAGATAGCAACTTCCTATTAGAGTCACCCATCACCGAGGCACCGGCTCATTTAACTTTGTTGTATTTTATTTCTAAAATTTTTCCTTAATTTTTTTTTACTATTATTTGGGTTATTTATGACTCCTCACTCTAGTTTACATATAGTTCTAGACATTCTGACTGTCCGAATCGACATTAATCACCGTAACAGTCGAATGCACGAACTTGCTAAAGTGAGGGTGTTACAGTTTCTCTCTTCTTCTTAGCCAAATTCTTGGTGTTTAAGTATTAAACACTTGAATTAAAAAGCTTGAGAAAAGGTTTCTCACCACTTCCATGACCTAGAACCAAGAAGAAATCTCCTCCTCCTTCCTTTCTTGTTTGGCCGAATCATATGGGAAGGAAGATTAAGGTTTTGGCTTGGATCAAGAGGCTTTGATCAAGGAGCTTGCATAGACAAGCTAAAGAGCCAACATTTGAGGGTTTCACTACCCGAATTAGATGGTTAGAATGTGATTCTGCGCCTATTAGGTGAGTTTTTTCTCCAAAACCCTAACTTTGTAAGTTTGGGAATTTTGTTTCCTTATGGAAAATTGGATATGTTAGCAATTGATTGCAGCCTAAACTAAGTATTTTGCAATAGTTTAAATGGTTTATATGTTGCATGAAACTTAAGGTTGAAAAATTTTTCAAATTGCTAACCTTGCACCTATTTGTGAATTGTTCCAAGGTTTGGTGCAAATTTCTTGCATATCTATAGTAGTTAAAAAGTTAAATGAAAAAGTTTCATAAAGGTAACAACTGTGGATTCTACTATAGAAGCTAAGCTTTTTGCTACATGCGATGTTGCAAAAGGTTGTTTGGATTCAAAAGTTCTTAATAGAACTTATCAAGGTTCCTTTGATTGTGTCATCAGTTTTTCATCTACAACAACAATAATGCCTTAGTTTGGGCAGAGGGAATAGGTCTCTCCTAAAATTTGAACACCAGAAATTAGCTAAACCATTTAATCAGAAAACCAGCTGGAAAATAACGCAAAGGATAATGTCAGCTAGTAATTCGACTGATCCCTTTACTCAAGCCATAGATTGATGATAGTCATATAGTTATTGTAACACCCCTTACCCGATCTATAGTGTAGCCGAGCAAGGAATGCGACATTCTGTGCCTGAGCACCTTACTTAATTCCTTTATTAATTTTAATCTCGTTATATTTTAAAGTCAATTATTTTCTAAGGAGAAACTGACGGAGTTTCCCCTATTTTATTTAACATCTGACATATTTTTCTATTCACCTATTTAAAAATTTCAACAATATTTTCCAATAATAATTTCATCCACATTCATCATAACTAAATAATTTCAACTCATAATCCCAAATATCATTTCTCAACATCATCATTTCCATAATTTCAAATATCATCTCATAAATTTCAATTCAAGTTTTTCATTGCAATTTTAAAAATTTCATCCATTTTGATTTATAACAGCTTACAACCCACATTACATATGAAATAGCCAATTTATTAATTTACATCATATACATATTAAATATAATTTCATAATTTACATTACAACATAAGAAATATTTATAATGTACAAAATACATTAATATGACCTATATGGGCCCTATCTACATGTATTGCTGAGGAGGTGACACCCTGGACACTTCTGCAGATCCGGACTTTAAATCCCAGTCTAATGTCCACTGGGTTTTATCTTCAGTACCTACGCGAGGAAACAATCCATCACGCTAAGCATTTCTGCTTAGTAGTATAATAATATAAAAATGAAATAATATATACAAATAAAGATAAAAATAGAGCATAATTTGTGTAATCAAGAATTATTTTGATTTCATATGAAATTTTTTAATATTAAATATCTTTTGTCATTTTTGTTGTTCTTTGGAAGCATTTATTTCATAAGTTTACAATAATAATATACAATATACAAAATTAATAAAAATATTGAATTTATGTTCATATTATTATGGAAGACGCATTTGTATAATTATTTAAGTTATACTTATTTTTCTAATATTTTCATCGCTTTACTCAATATTTTCTATTTGTTTTGGATCACTTCATAATAAATAAATTTCTAGAACTAATCTAGTTCATTTCAGATCTTCCTCACTCATTTATTTAATTTTCAACATTCTTAACTTATTTCACTATCCAAGTAACCTATGACAGGCTGACTGGACTGGATACGCGGGTTCCTGGCACTGGACACCGTGGTACTTCGGGCTGTCATACTATGAGATGTATAACGTTAACCACCTACGCAATCAATTTGGCTAAGAAGCCACAGTAACACATAATCGGGCATACAAGCCATAAACGGGCATAAAGCCATAAATACGGGCATAAAGCTTTAATAACAGGTATAAAGTCTTACGCAGTACTGCTAAATCAATCCCCTAATGACATGCCAATCTATCTAATTTGACACACATGTCTAGGCAATTCATGGGCACATTAGTACCATTAAGTGTTCATATATTTCATTATTTCATTACATGTTCCATTTATATTTTATAGCATTTTAATCCTATTCATGGTGGGAGCATAAATTTCCAAATCACATTTCTACATAATTTATGCATTCATCATATCATTCATGTTGATTACAATTCTCATTAATTGATTTCATGTACCATTTGTACTCAAAGCATTTTTCCTTTCTCTCATGTGCCATTTATTGTGCAAGGTATTATTATTCTATTAGCAATGGAAACATAAGTCCTAATGATAGCTTTACCTCATTTATACATTTAAAAATTCATTTATGTTAATTACATTTCATATTTCAATTTGTATTACAAATGCATTATGAGTTCCAGAATTAAAGACTCAACTTCTCCTAGAAATTTAGTTGAGATGCAGACTTCTTTTGAGCCTACTTCCTTCATGGAAGTTATTCCTCTATGTTTTAACTTTAGTTTCCTTTTTGAATTACTCAATTTAAAGTTTTAGAACTCTAGTTGTGATCAAAATACTAAGGACTGCTCAGGGGTGCTAAATCCTGTGAGTCTACTGGTTTCAGAATTTTCCATTTTTTTTGACATTCATTTCTAAGTACTTGGGCTTAGAATTGGGTCTAGGTCCCTAAAACAAAGTTTTAGTCCTTCATCTTAGCTTGTCATATCATTTTGAATCATGTCAATTAAAGTTTTTTAGAGAAAGTTATGATCTCTCAACCATCCAGGGGTCAAATGACCAAATACCTCAAATTTAGGAATTCCAAGTTTGGAATTCTGACTTCTCCTAACAATTTCCCCAAGTTCCCTTAATATTTGAATTTTGGTCAATGCACCAAAGTTATAGCTCTATTTCTTAAGGTTCCAGGTAGTTTCATTCATCCTAATTGAAATTTCCTAGTGAAAGTTATGGTATAACTACTATCTAGGGGTCAAATGGCATTTTGATTCAGGTTCAGGAAATCCAGGATTGGAAGTACTGAATTTTCCTAGCAATTTCTCTAAGTTGCATTTGGTTTTGGGTTCTGGTCAAAACACCAAAATTGTAGTTCTAGGTCTTATGAAAATTTTGGCTTTTGAATCACTACATTTGCAGTTTTGTAGATTGAGTTATAGCATTTTTTCCACAACTGGTCGGATAGGTCAATGTCCAAG
Organism: Hevea brasiliensis; assembly: GCF_030052815.1. Taxonomy (NCBI): domain Eukaryota; kingdom Viridiplantae; phylum Streptophyta; class Magnoliopsida; order Malpighiales; family Euphorbiaceae; genus Hevea; species Hevea brasiliensis. The sequence continues at coordinate 71,053,076 of NC_079494.1, forward strand.
GTTTTTTGGTCAGGTTCTGGTTTTAGTCAGATTTGCTGACCTAACTTAGTCTAGCAAACTGGTTTAGTTAGGGACAGAATTTGGCTCTAAGTTCTTCATATGAAATGTTCTCCTATGTCTAATCTTTTCATAGGTTCAAAAATCATCTCAATTGGAGCCTCTTACAGTGAGTTATGCCCATTTGAACATTTACTGTTTATATGGTCATTTTTCCAGGTCTAGCATTTGGAAAATCGGATTGAAGTTAATTTTAGGGCTTTCTAAGTACAGTTTCTGGGTAGGATCTCTTCATAAAAAGTGTGGCATTATGTCTAAGGTCTAATCTCCAATTGGTCTTATGCTGGTTGGAGCAATTTAGTTCAAGATATACTCATTTGAACATGCTGGACTCAAGGGTCCAGAATTCCCTGCACAAAAACACACTTCCAATTTCAACAATTCAACCCAACTACCAACTTCAAATCATGGTTAATCTCCATAAAATGGCCAATAATTGACCTCAACAACATCAATTGAACAACATTGCATCAATCCCCAAATTTAGTTCCAAACCCTAGCTTCCATAATTTCCATTTCATGCAAACCAAGCAATCTAACATTCTAATCATATATATATATACTAAGCAACTCTAATAAACACATTTGATTTCAATTAAATTCATCAATTATTACAACTACACATACTGACCAAAATTTCTCTTCAATCAAACATGCATAATTTCTCAATTCTCCTTGCAATTCTTTCCATATTCATGCTTAACTTCAAGTTTAAAAGAAGAGGAAAGGAAGGAAATAGCACTAACCTCACTTGGCAGATTTTCCAAGCTTCCAAACTTCACTTTCATTCAACTTCTTGGCTGCCAAACTCTTCTTCAAGGCCTAATAACTAATTTTTGTATTGGGGACTTGGGGTTTTAGGTGAGATTTCAAGAGAAATTGGAGAAAGGAGAAGGAACAATGGTGGAGGGAGAAGGTAATGCTGGTTCGGCCAGCCTTGGAAGAGGAAGAAGATGGTGGTTTTCCTTTCTTTAAGTCTTTTGTCTTATGTTTAAATAGGTGGCAAATTTTAATTAGGTTAACATTTTAAATTTTAATTAATATAATTATAACAAATAATTAAATTCCTTTTGTGTCCTAATTCATTTCCATACAATTTGTTCACATTTTTAATTTATTTTCAACCTTTTATCCTCACATATTTTATTTGATATTTTGGTCAAAAGTCAACTCTGGGTGTCAAATGACCAAAATGCCACTCATCGGGTTATAGTCAATTTTTTTCGATAATTACATTTAAGTCTATAACCTGATGGTCACTTTGATTTTTAAAATGCTTATTTCATTTTATTTTCATCTTATTTTTGGTCCTCAAACTGGCTTTGACTAGTACTATTTACTAACAGAAAATAGTATTGTTCAGAGCTCAGAAGTTCAGGACGTTACAGTTATCTTTAAAAGATGAGAACTGTATACTATAATTATTGGCTCTAGTGTAAGTGGAAAATTGTTACTAGTATGCCCTAGAGCAATGCCTCTGTGTTGTGTATTGTAAATAATTATTCCCATTTAATGGAAAATGATTTATTTCTCTTATATTTGAATGGTTTGAATACTATAGAGAAATGTCCTTTAATGACTTTTTAGTTGTTCTATTCTTAAGTTGTTAAGAATATGAGTGACAGAACATTCTAATGCAAGCATTATAAATGAGGTTCATAATCTAGGATACTTCACTGGGCATGACTTATCCGGATAGATTGTTACTTATGTTTGTTTCCATGATTAGTATGGGGTACTAATGGAAGACAAACATGATGGCCACTTATAAGATAAGTAGGACGAACCAGTGACACAAGATAATTTGTACATGGAGTTTACTCTTGTCAATACAAAGTTATCTAGATCATAATAATGCATATAATCCCTTGACCTGAGATAACATAGTTATCTTGTATATAGGTGGTTCAAGTATAATACTACTTTCATACTTGTACTATGTATGGGTATATGGGCATGTGTTGGCTCCGACTAGTCATATATGGAGATAGGTGTTAGTTAAGATGGGATCTGTTACCCAAAGTAAATGGGGATAAAATCATATATCCATTTGATTGTTCTTGATGAAATCAAGTTCCTGGCCAGGACAGATAGACTTAGTCAGAAAAGAGTTTCTGACAAAAAAGTCTTATTAATCAAGAATTAGAAATATGATTTTAAGCATAAGAGTTTGACATGAAACCATGACTCTAGCTGGAATTGAGATTTTGTAATGGAGAGATTTTAGTGTATGGTAAATATGATCAAGGTTCATGAATTAAGAAATTAATTTAGAACTAATTAGGTAGTTATGGCACGTTATGCTATATGTCAACTCTGACTTATGAGAACTTAAATGAAAAGAAAATTTCATTTTAAGTTTGGAATGGTTCCAATAATATTAAAGAGTTAATATTATTTTTATTACTAATTAGTAATGAACCTAGTAAGTCACACAAAAAAGAGCTACTTGATTAAAGTATAATTAATTTGATTAATTAATTAAATACTTTAATTAATTAAATTAATAAATTTAGTTTGAAATTAGATTACAAAGTCTCTAGCATGACTTGAAACTAAATTTGCTTATGGAAGTATTCAAATTAATATTTAAAGTGTTTAAATATAAACTTGAAGGATTAAGCTTAAAGAAAGAAAAAGATTATGGACTTAGTCAAAACTTTAGAGATTTTAACTTTTCAAAGTTTAACACTTTGACCATTTGACTTGGTAAAAAATGGGAGGAAAAATTCTAATTAATTAATTAGTTAATTAGTATTTAGAATACTAATTAATTAAGATTAATGTTTTTAATTAGGATTAAGGCTTGACAAATGGACCAATGGAAATTGGAAAACTCATTCAAAGGTTGAATGAAAGTTAAACACTTGTCACCTTAATTTTAATTAAAAGAAAATTGGCACAAATATATAAAGAAGAGTATTCAAGTTGGCCAAAACTTCTTCCTTCCATAGCCATAAAATTCTTCTTCTTCCTTAACCAAAATGAAGAGTTTTAAGTGTTAAAATGTTTGAATCAAAGGTTGAGAAATTGTTTCTCACTATTTGCTACTACTAAGAACCAAGAAAACTTCTTTTGTCCTAATCTTGGCCAAACAATTTGGAAAGGATATCAAGAGGTTTTGCTTGGATCAAAGGATCTTTGATAAAGGGCTTGTGTAGACATGCTAGAGGGCTAGCACTTAATAGTATTCACTTCCTGGATTAGGTGGTTAGAATTTGATTCTGTACCTAATTGAGTAAGAATTTTTGAAAACCTTAATTTTGTGAATTTTGGGGCTTTGTTTGTTAATGGCTAATTATGTATGTTAGCAATTGATTGATACCAAAGCTAAGTGTTTTGCAATAGTGTAAAGATTTTATATGTTGCATGAAACTTAGGGTTGAAAAATTATAAAATTGCTAACCATGCTTCCTAAGGTGCATTTTGATGCATTTTTTCTTTCACTTAAAACAAAGATTCTGCAGCTTTGAACTTTTGGAGCTTTAACTGAGAGGCCTTCTCCTTGGTGCTGATGCAGATTCTCTTTAAGTTGCTTAGAAAACTAGGGTTTGTAAACTAAAACTAATTCTATTTTGAACTAAAGGCTCCTTTGCATGTGTTAGTCTTCTAGTATTTATATCAGGTGTTTTAGAGCTATGTTTTGAAGTTCCAAAAGCCTTAGAAGTCTGTTCGGAATGTGTGGAAGGGAGTTGAAATCGTATTAGAAGCCTGTTTGCTACAAAGTACACAATCGTGTGGCACTACACAGACTTGGGCCGTGTAAGTCTCTAGACTAATTTTAGGCTTCGTTAATGAGGGGATAGCAAGTTACACGGGGTTATTAGCATGGCTTGTGTACCACTGTCCCTCCTTGGCCCTCCAGGTTTCAGCTTTTAGAAACTCACGCGGGGAATGACACTTTACACTGGGACTATTACACGACCCGTGTACTATGGCTTCTTCAGTTTCTCTTGGCCAGGGGGTTACATAGGTCCAACTCTGTGTTTACACAACCTGTGTAAAGTCCAAACTTGTCCAATCGACTTCCATGCCTTGGTTCTTTCTTAAAACACCTGAAAAGATACATAAAATATAAAATTAAGCAGAGATTTATCGAATTTACAAAAACCAATGAAACTAAGTAAAATGCATGCAATTGACTACCTAAATGCTATGGAATGCAGTGCAATAGTGCCTTAAAATATCTATATGATATAAGTGTATCAAATACCTTCAAACTCAAACTTTTACTTGTCCCTAAGTAAAACAAAACTTTGAAAACTCATTAGGGCACTTTGTTTTTCTTAGAAACATAACCAAAAACTTAACTTACATATAATTGAACTCCCCCCTCAGCCTTAATACCAAATTTTCCACCTTCAAGGTAGAGAGAAATCAGTAATTGCCTGTTAGAATTTCATCCCTCTCATGAAGTTTCAACTAATTATACCACTTGCAAGGCCATTAATGAATCACAAATAACCTGTTTTACTAGGATGTATTTGAGAAATACTTACTTACCTCAAATTGCTTCTATTATGGATAATTGTGATGAAATGAGGTGGTATATCTCCAACCCTATAGGCATGCCTCAATTTCTTATCTCCACTAATGTAGCATATACTTTTCAAAAGATCAAAAGGTCTTTAAAAGGGTTATAATGGGGTTAAAGGGTAGTGATTTGGTTGCCAATAAAGGGTCTTTAGGGAATACAAGTATGAGGATTACTCTCATGCACAAGTTCCAACTATACTAAGTTTATTTATTTTTATTTGGAAAAGAGAGTCCTTTGGTTTTCAGTGTTAAGTATGCTTACTTGATGCTCACTTTGGGACTTTCTTGCTTGCTTTTTCTTCAATTTTATACTTTTGTCCCTTTTATCTTTACCCCCAAACGCATTGCTTTTGATGGGTTGGAAAAGTAATTTCTCTATGTTTTTTATTACACACTTGCACCTTTCTTGAATTTTGTGCCTTCTTTCCATATTTTCTCTCTTTTTTCATGCACCAAGTATACCTTTCACCTATGTAATTTTAGCTTCTTCATAAGGTAGGATAAGTGTTTAGGTTAAAGGCTAAGGTAGTGTTGTGGGTTATCAAAAATTATTTAAGGGAGTAGATGTAGGCTCAAATTAGCTACAAGGGGTGAGATTTTAATTTTGGGTGGTTGAGGCTATGATGAGTTTTTAACAAGAATGCCTTAATCATCTCTTTATCAAACATATGCTAAGATTTCACCTCAATAGGTCTAAAAGGCATGTAATAGGGTTGGTGAGGCATATTTAGGTTTGTTTATATTTCAAAAATTTTCTCCTAATTTTTGCAATTTCAATGTGACAAACTAATGGCTATGAGGGGGTTTAATTAGTTTAACTTTACTTAGGGAATTAAATTTTTCACAGACAATAAATTGAAGTCTTTTTACCTATCCAGTTATATTCATTCCTCTTTCTAATAGAGTTCAATTATTAGTTTGTTAAGGTATTTAGTTATAGTTTTAGGGTAAAAATCCTTTGAAAAGTTTAAAATTTCTAAAATTTTTCTGGATTTTAATACACAAGTATGCTATAGGTATAATAAAGCAATGTAGAGATGAAATGCAATGCATGAATACACCCCCAAACTCAAATTTGGCATTGTCCTCAATGGCAACATATTATGCAAGCTAATTAAAGATAAAATAATAAACACAAGATAATAACAAAGCATATATGTATTAAGGTAAGAGATATAAACATTAGGAGTATAGTTTAACAAAATAAACCTACTAGGTTTGGTGGCAACTAAAACTAATGTCTATGCCTATACAGTTCTTCAAAATGTGTCATAGTCTACTATCATATGCTTAGAAAGTCTTTGATGGTGAGGAAGGTGCCCCCTCATCCTGCCTCTCGAGGATCATATCAAGTTTGTTGTGGGCCTCCTAGAAACTATCCACTATAGCTTGTATCCTACCTGAGATGGTTGTCTCCAGGGTCCTCATCCTGTTATTGACGGTTGTCTCCATCTTTTATAGATATGCTAGGACAGTGTTTATAGGTGGTGGCTTGTATGAAGGGACTCTGTCTGGTGATCCTTCAGGAAGGGGTCCAATTCCTCTTGTTATGCCTGATGTGCCTCCTCTTGTACTCTGAAGGATTCCCCTTTTTCTACTCCTACTGATGTCCTCCTAGGGATGACGTTCCCTTGTGCATCTAGTAGTAAGCATGTGTCCCCCACTCTTCTACATAATCCCATGGATATGTAGATAGTCTGATCTATCCTGGTGGTGCCTGAGATAGAATGCAACCTGACATATGCTAGCGCAAAGCCGAAGTATAGAGCAAGTGTTGTGATGAGGCCCACCACCACTATGTGCCCAGTAGCTTGATGAGAAATCTTTCTTAATTGCTAGAATAGGAAATATCTAATGTTGCATCTCCTCCCATTCACCATGCATCATAAAAAGAACAACTCATTGGCATTAACCAAGCCAAGGCTATTATTGTGGCTCGTGATAATGTGGGCTGCAAGCCTGTGTAAGTACCTTAGTGCTGGGTTTGCCAATCCTGAAGATTTTAACCTGTTGGAGTTGTATATCTCTATTTTTATAACAATTGTCCTCCAAAATGCAATGTTTTCATATTCCAACCTATTTTGAGGGATCTACTAAAGTCTTTCGCTATCAAATCTAAATACAGCATTGAATTCATCCATGTTCAATACCCGATTAACACCCAAGAGCCTAAACTCAATTCCTCCCCTATCTCCTCTATCTGTGGCCCAAAGAGTGAGCTTGAAACTACCCAGAAATTCCACAGTGTGGTCCTTGTACATTGGGTAGCGCAGTTGGGTGAATCTAGTCCACCTAATGCTATCCAGAAGCCTATCTGTAATGTCCTGAACTTCTGAGCTCTAAACTGTACTATTTTTAGTCCATGAATAGTACTATTCAAAGCCAGTTTAAAGACTAAAAATGAAATGAAAATAAATTGAAATAAGCAGTATAAAAATCAAAGTGACTATCGGGTTATGGACTTAAATGTCATTATCGAAAAAGATAGACTATAACCCGATGAGGGGCATTCTGGTTATTTGACACCTAGAGTTGACTTTTGACCTAAATGTCCATTAAAATGTTGAAAATGTATTAAAAGTTTGAAGTGTTTATGGAAATTAATAAAGGGATATAAAGGGAATTAAGGGAATTGATATAATTACAATTATATTAATTAATCCAAATTAAAATTCCATCTAATTATAATTAGACACACCTATATATATGAGACAAAATGATTAAATGCCAAAGAGCTTCATCTTCTTCCTTTATTTCCTCTTGGCCAAACCCTCACCACGACCATCTTCCACCATTTTTTCTCACTTCAAGCTTGATTTCTCTTGAATTCTCACTATATTTCCTCAAGTTTCCAATACTAAAACTTGTTCTTGAACCTTGCTAAGGTGTTTGGTAGCATAGAAAGTGGAATAAAGTTGAGGTTGGCAAGCTTGGAAGATTGCCAAGTGAGGTTAGTGCACAATCAACCTTATTTTCTTCTTTATCCTTGAAATTAAGTCTAAGTATGATGGAATTAATTTAGAATTGATGAAAATGATGTGTGTTTGAAAGACCTAAAATTCAGCCAGCCTATATACATGAAGTGTTTGATGTGTTTAATTGGATTTAAACTCGAATTCTAACTTGGATTAAGGGATATACATGAAGTACATGCTGAAGATGCATGAAAGTGATGTGAATTGAGAATGTGAAGTTAGGGTTTGAAGGAAAATTTGGGGATTTTGTGATATGATACATAGTTGAAGTGTTTAAGGTCAAATATTGACCAATTGATGTGAATTGGTTGAGAAATGAAGTTGGTTGTTAAGTTGAATTAAAGAATTGGAAGTGTGACTTTTGTGCAGGAATTTTGGACCTCTGAGTCTAGTGGGTTTATGTGGCTATAAGTAGAGCTATATTACTCCAATTGGTATAAGGCCAATTATAAATTAAACCTAAGACATAATGCTAAAAATGTCATGAAGGAAGTTTGCCCAAAAACTGACCACAAACTACCCTAAGTTAGGCTTGAATCCGGAATTGATGTTCTGTACCTGGGCAGAAATGACCATATGAACAGTATTTAGTTATTTAAGCCTAAATTGCACTAGAAACCTCCAAATGATCTGATTCTTGAACCTATAAAATTCTGTGACATAGGAGAACATTTTTCGTGCAGACCAGGAGACTTAGTTTTGACCCTAACTCAACCAAATTGCTAGGCAATATTAGTCCATCAAACCTACCCTGGACCAAACCTGACCTAGAAATCCTGAACTTCAAGGTACCAAACCAGTTGTGGAAAAAATACCATAACTTAGTCAACAAAACTGCAAATACAGTGATTCAAAAGCTAAAATTTCCATAAGACCTAAAACTATAACTTTGATGTTTTGGCCAGAACCTGGATATCAATGCAACTTAGGAAAATTATTAGGACAAATCAGGAACTCCAATTCTAGAATTCCTGTACCTGGAGCAAATTGCCAATTGACACCTGGATACTAATTAGACCATAACTTTCACTAGAAAGCTCCAATTAGAGTGAATAAAGATGATTTGAAAACCTAAGAATGAGGGATACAACATTTGTTTAGGAACCTTACTCAAATTCTGGATGTAAAATCCTTAAATGTTAAATGTAACAGTTGATCTGAACTTGAAATCCTGAATGTACAGGGTTTATGAGTCTAGGTTGGTTAATTTGCTATAGATCACCCTATACAGCTTCAAATTTAGAAATTCTTAAACCTGTGTAACCATGAGACAAGGGAAACAACTCATATGAAGAACTCCAAGCCAAATTATGGTTGTAACTTGATCAAATGGCTTGACAATGTTAAGTTCCAGAATCTTCTAGGTTCTAGAAACAGTATTGGCTAATGGACTAGCACTTGGAAAATTGATTATAACTTGAGCTACAAATCTTCAAATTGAATGACTCAAAATGGAAATTAAAGCTAAGACAATAAAGAATAATTTTCATGAAGAATGTGTGACCAAATTATCACTGTAGCTTGACCTAATATAAGGGTAAATTTACAATGCAAATGCTAAAACTTATGTGATTTATGAATATCTAAGAATACTAATTGCTTATGTATGCCTAAACATGTGTGTATGGGGTGGATAGATTGGCATGCCAAGAAGGGTTGTTTTCTACAGTACTGCTTATGGCCTTGTGCCATTCTGTTATCATGGTACGATGGCCCCAGGCACAAGTGTGTCCAGTGCTAGTGACACCCACTTATCCAGTCTAGTCAGTCTATTATAGGTTACATGGGCATTGGAAAGTATTAATGAGATTAAATATGTGTTGAAATAAAGTAAAGGAATTGAATAACAAGATAAAGGAAAAGAAAGATCCCAATAAAATAAATGCACTCAAAGATCAGCAAAATGAAGAATGATATTCAAAATCTTTATATGATTGACCAATAATGTGTTAGAAAGAGTTGATATCCTAAATCTTACTTTTATTTGTATATTATATCTTCATTGTATTATTGCACTACTCAGCGTTATGCTTAGCGCATTGGTTTTTTCACACGTAGGTACTGGAGATAAAGCCCAGTACATAGTGAGCTGGGATTAGAAGTCAGATCTGCAGGAGTGTCATGTCACCTCATCACCATATTTTATTAGGGCCCACAGGAGCCATATTAGTGTATTTTTGTACTTTGTAATCATCCATTAAGTTGTAATGTAAATTATGAGAAAGTATGACTAAATTGTACATTATGTAAATTAATGGACTTGGTCCTTCCATGTATGAAATGAATGTAAGTTTTGATATAGATGAATAATGTCAATTTTAATTGGAGATGAATATGGATGAAGAATGATTTTATGATTTGATATTATGGAATGTTGATAATGAAAAATTGAGATTAGATATGTAATTATTTTCAACAGGTGAATACTTTAACTGGTCAAATGTTAAATAAATAGGAAAAACTCTGCTCGTTTCTCCACTTAAATAAAATGAGTTTTAAATTAGAATGATAATGAAATTAATAAAAGAATAAAGTAAGATAAGATAAGGTACTCTGGCATAGAATATAGCATTCCTTGTCCAGCTATACTGTAGATCGGGTAAGGGGTGTCACACTATCCACCTCTTTTTTGAGTCTAAGTTGCTGTAGCAACTTTGTATCTGTGTATTTGGTGGATATAATGCTCCTGTTGCTCAGCTTAGCACAGATATCTCTTTGTTTGGCATTCTTGAAATGCCAGGCCAATGCAAAATTGGGTTTTGGTTGGGGTTATGGTTAGGGTTAGGGTTATGGTTCTTCTTGCCTTGCTTGCTTAGTTCTTATCCTCTAGGGTATTGTGAATCATTCCTCCCCTTTGAGGAAGAATTAATCCTTTCTGTAATCCTTTCTGCAAATCTTTTGATGGGAGCCATTGAGAGAAAATTAAGAAAGGGTTAGGGTTTGTGAGAGAGAATCAAGAGGAAGAGAGGGTTTGTGAGGGGTTTTTAGAGAAAAAAGGATTTTATATCATGGGAATTGGTTTTGTAATGTTTAAGAGGGATTTAAAGGGATGGGCACATCATTTGAGAAGTCTTTTCGTGCCTTTTCAGTATGCGATCTACGAAGGATTGCATGGGGCCATGTGTCACTACACGGGTCACCCCGTGTAATCTTCTGTTATATATATATATATATATATATATTTTAACTTTGGCAGGTTACACGGGCTGTGTATTACTACACTGGTCATATCCATGTAACTTTTTGCCTCCCTTTTCTCCTTCACGTTTTAGCCTAATTAACTTACACGGGTCCGTGTAACTTTGCATATGGTACCCCATGTAAGTCTCTATTCTTCAAATTTTGCATTCCTTTTTCTCCTATCTTGGTTACATGTACCATGTGCTTTTGCTCAGGGTACCCCATGTAACTTTCTGGAGTGTACTCATGTGTGTATTCATGGGTCTAGTAGGTTACATGGGACCTGTGCTTTTGCACAGGGTACCTCATGTAACTTTTTAATCCATAATTTTAGGCATTTTAAGTACTTTCTTTTCCCTATCTTTCCAAGTTTTAATGCTAACTTATTTCTAAGTGTATGAATGAGATGCATAGTAGAGGTTAGCAATAAAAATGCTGCCTTGGCTTTTAAATTCTCTCTCTTGTGTGGTTTTGACTTGTTGTTTCCACCCTTTTCTTGCTCTCTGCTCCTTGCTTTTACCTACAATATCCAAAGTTAGGGTTTGAGATTCCTATAAAATGTAAAGAAAAATAAAAGTGAAATTAAAGAAACATTGAAGTCTTGGGTTACCTCCCAAGGAGCACTTGTTATTAGTCATTAGCTTGACTATTCCTCTTGGCTTATTAATATGCAGGTGGGTTGCTAAAGGAGTGTGTGGCTCCTTTCTCTATTGGCTCTCCCAAGAAGTATGGCTTTAGCCTTTGGCCATTGACCTTGAAAGCTCCTAAGGTTTCACTTTATACTTCTACTACTCCATATGGAAAGACTTGCAGAACCTTGAAGGGGCCGAACCACCTAAACCTTAGCTTACCAGGGAATAGCTTCAATCTAGTGTAAAGAGTAGGAGAAGATCTCTTTCTTTGATTTTTCTTCTTATGATGTGCTTGTCATGCCAGCTTTTGGTCCTTTCCTTAAAGAATTTTGCATGAACTTAACCCAATCAAATTGCTAAGCAAAGTTGAGTCACCAAATCTGCTAAAATCTAGAAATCTGCAAATTGACCATATAAATAGTAAATTTTGCAAGGCCATAACTCTCTCTAGAAAACTATGATTTAGGTGATTCTTAAATTGATGGAAACTTAAAACATAGTAGAACATTTCATATGAAGAACTTAAGGCCAAATTATGAACTTAACCTAATCAAATTGCTAAGCAAAGTTGAGTTACCAAATTTGCTAAAATCTGGAAATCTGCAAATTGACCCTATGAACAATAAATTTTGTAAAGCCATAACTCTCTCTATAAAACTTTTATTTAGGTGATTCTTAAACTAATGGAAACCTTAAATATAGTATAACATTTCATATGGGGAACTTGAAGCCTAATTATAAACTTAACCCAACCAAATTGCTAGCCAAAATTAAGTCAATGAATCTGCCAGAACATAAATAGTCACGCGAATAATAGTATTTGCATAGCTATAACTTTCTCTAGAAAACTCTGATTTAGGTGACTCTTAAACTGATGGAAACCTAAAACATAGTAGAACATTTCATATGAAGATTGTAAGGCCAAATTATGACTTAACTCAATTAAATTGTTGGACAAAACTAAGTCACCAAATCTATTAGAATCAGCCTCACGTGAACAGTAATCACTATTTTTGTCATAACTTGAGCTACAAAACTCTAATTGAGGTGATTCAAAAAGGGAAATAAAGATGAGACCTAGATGAACAATTTTTATGAGGTGTTGATGTGTAGACATAAATTTGAAATGGATTAGTATGCCTAATTGACATGTGTTGTGTGAACCTTGAATTTGAGCTAGGGTTTGAATACAAAAACTTAGATCTTGTTCATGTGTTGGTGAAAGTAAGTTTTAATGGTCAATTAGTGACCATTTGGTTATGTGTAAACAAGAAATGAAGTGGTTTGTATAGTGGGAATTGAGGTTAGTATGGCTGCCCTTGGTGACCTGCAGGACTGGGCATGAGTCCAGCAGCTTTGGGCAGCAATAACTGGAGTTGTAGAGGTTCAATTGGTGCAAGGCCAATTGGACATGAAACTAGACACATAATGGCACAACTTTGGTGAAGAAACCATGCCCATAAACGAAACCAAGTTGACCTAAAGATTGCCCTAATCCGGGTGACCTGCATTTTGCCTGGGCAAAATGACCAAATGAATAGTATTTAGTCATTTGGCCATAACTCAGTGTAGAAAGGCCCAATTAACCTAAAATTTTACCAGCAACAAGCTGAGATATAGACCTATAACTTTTAAGAAGAAACCTAACTCAAATTATGACCATAACATATTCAAAAAGTGACCTGCAGTCATTGTTCAAAATACTGTAGATTTGGTCAGTCCAGAAAATCTAGAAAATTTGTAATCCGGCCAGTTGTGATTTTTGGGTCATAACTTAAGCTACAAAACTCCAAATGGAGTGATTCAAAAAAAGAAATGTAACTAGACAAAAAAAGGAACAACTTTCATGTTGATCACTTTGCCAAATTCTCACTGCAAAAATGACTAATGGAACAGTAAACATAAAACCTGAAATCTGAAAATTTTGAACAATTAACATTAAGCTTAGAAATTGTAACACCCCTCACCCGTCTACAGTATAGCCGAGCAAGGCATGCTACACGGCGTGCCGGAACACCTAGTCTGTGATTATCTCATTTCTTGAACTCAATTTGATTTTAAGAAGTCATTTATGTAATATTCATATCATGTTGATACTATTGTCATACTTTGTTAAAATCAGTGTTTCAAGACTAGTAATAAAAATTTGGCAAGGTGCCGTCTATATTTAGGACAAACTGTCCTTCCAAACTTGGTGAAAACAGTTTAATATTATGATATCAAAATCTCAAATATTTCACAGTCTCTATTTCTCAGTAAAGTCAATAGACTTTTATAGTCATTAAACAGTTCCATAATACACTCCATAATAATTTAAATATATATAGAAAATTTCTATGTTATTTAATATGTACAAAATATTAGAAACCTTAGAGCTTTCATAACATTATAAAATACAGGGCTGAATTTCAAATATACAACAAAAGTACAAAATACAAGATATCCTAAGTCCCACCATGTATGCAATGCAGTGCAGATGACTCTGGACTCCTGTGCAGATCTGACGTCTCACCCGGTCGTAGGTCTACTGGGCTCCCTAGCTGTATCTCCAATACCTACGCGTTACAAAAGCAACGCGCTAAGCAATTTTGCTTAGTGGTGCCAAATATAAAGAAATATATACTAAAATAAAGTAAATAAAGTGTTTACAAATTTTTGATGGTGCTGTATGTCAGTAGACTGGATTTAGGTATTTGAATTTAATAGTACTTGAATTACTGCCCGTGTAGCCTATATACTGACCAGACTGGATAAACGAATATACTAGCACTGGGTACCTAGTCCTCGGGCCGTCACACCATCGGTCACAAAGTGTCTCCCGGTGAGCAAATAACGTGGCTAAAAAGCCATATAGTCAATATGGCGATAAGCCAAAAATAAATACACAATATGTATAGCCGTAGGCTATTAAAGTCACAGTGCGGCATAATAAACCGTAAAAACATAGTATGGCATGAAGCCATTTACAGAACAGCTGTCAGAATCCTATTGGCATGCCAACCTATCCATACTAGTCAACTAGGCAAACTAGGGCACATTATTAATTAATTGTTTAATTCTTCAATTTTTGGAGTTTACTAACTATTATATAATTCACAAGTCAATGCATATGTTGACCTTTTTAGGTAATATGGATAAGTTGTTTCTAGCATCAATATATCACAATTTATATCTCAATATGCTGCCAATATAGTGCAATTTACCATTTTTACAAGTTGGCATTCATTGCCAAAATGCTTCAAGCATCACTGTATGCAAAATGTCAAATTCTCAATTTTTGTGTGCTAGATTGGTCTAGCTTAAAGTCCTATTTCCCTTGGTTTTTAGCTTTTGGTCAAAGAAGAAAAATTGTAGCTCTATGTATTACTGCACGCGGAGCAAAATTTTAGGTCATTCCGAGTTGTGTAGACCAAGATATGGTCAATTTGCTAAAGCTAGACAGATTGCACTTTTAGTGCACAATTTGGTCAATTTTTAGGTCACTTTTTGTTCGGCAGTTTTTGTGCCCGAATTTGTGCAAGCCATTTGACTTGGTTCTGGTCATTTCTGGGCTTTGGTGTCTTCATAAGACTTGTAGATATAGGTCTTAACTATTCATGGTCAAAATTTCAGGTCAATTGGACCTGTTTTGAGTGAGTTATGGCCTAAACACTAACTACTGCCCAAATGGTCAGTTTTCAGGCCTCAAATGCACTAATCCGGATTTGGTCACTTTTTAAGATCAGTTTCTAGGCAGAATTTTGACAACATTTCTGCATGAAAGTTGGCCTATTTGGTGTCTAGTTTTACCCCATATTGGCCTCATACCAATTGGGTTCACAGTTTGGCACTTATGGCCTAATTTAGGTGCTGCCTCCAATACACAACCTGCACAAAGCACATACACTCCCAATTTGATGTTCCTTCTCCTCCTCATTACTACAATATTCAATTAACAACACTTCCATACATATATTGTACACAATTTCAGCAAAAATTCTGGGCAGAATACTCAAGTGCACAAGGCACATAATACACCATTAAACTTCAATATTTACGTCCACCCAAATTCAACATACTTCAATGTTAATATTACACATATACTTCAACATATTCATACTTCAATATCACTTACACTTGCTGCCCACAATTTAACATTAACATATATCATTAATAACCACATGTTCACACACAAATTCATGCTATTAGGGGCTGCCAAACATGGCAGTTTGCTCAAGGCATCAAGGTTCCATTTCACACCTTTAATCTAAACACTACATGCACATACTTATGCACAAACTTACTACAACTTTCATTTGAATTAATCAACCTTCATTTTCATTCACTAGAAGTAAAAATAACTCAAGCTCAACAAGGGTTCATGGCTGCCGAAAATGGACAAGTCCATTTCTCACTATTTCTTTCATTTCTCTTCACCAAAACACTCACCTCAACCTAAACACAAGCTTTACTAAAGCAAGGGAGAGGTTTTGGACACTTACAACTTTTGAAGGTTATCAAAACTTCACCAAATCTCTTCCTTTTTGTTCTCTATAATCTGCCCAAGAGGTGTGGACCAAGTTTAATGAAAGAATTTAAGTGGAAACATGGCGTGAAGGTGCTTGCATGAGAGATTTGGAAGCTTTGCCCATGGTGTTTTCATGGTGGTCCATTTCGGCTGGAGAAGATGATGCAGAAAACTGAAGTGTTTAGTGGACATACACATGTCCTTTAGGTGTTTAAATACCCCTTAGTGCCCCACTCACTTTTAATTAAGTAATTTTATATGTTAAGATTTTAATTATTCACTTTATACCCCATTTCTTGCACTATTAATATAATGTACCACAATTTTAATTTTTAAGACATTTATAAAGTGTAATATCATTTATTTTTAATGGACATTGAGGTCAAAGGCAACTCTAGGTGTCAAATGACCAAAATACCCAACTTCGGGTTATATTCCCAATTTTTTCGGTAATACCGATTTTTGTCTGTTTGTCGATATTTTGTTTTTCTTTGTACTAATCTATTAATTTTTCTTTGATGTTTCTAGTATCAATTACATTTCAATAAACTTTTATTTATGTCTAAAAATTAAATTCAGAGGGTTCCCCGCGGTCCAGGATCTAACAACGGCCTTCCGGTCATGGTCACCCATCATTGTGGTGCTTAACTTAGCATCATTTTCTCTCTTTCATTTTTATTTGATTTTTCTTGTATTTTCTTTTTATTTATTTCATCATTATATGTCTGTTCACTATCACCGAAGTGTAGTTCCAAATATCCTAACTTGCCTGGACTATTCTTTGACTACTGGAACAACTGAACGTACAGAACACGTACAGTGGGGATGTTACAACTCTTCCCCTCTAAATAAAAATTTCATCCTCGAAATTTACCTGATGTGAAGAGCTGAGGGAACTGTTGTCTCATTGTCTCCTCGCTCTCCCATGTTGCCTCTTCCGTGTTGTGGTGTCTCCATAGAATTTTCACTAGTGGAATTGTCTTGTTTCTGAACTCTTTTACCTCTCGTGCTAAGATTTTAATTGGTTCTTCTTCATATGTCAGGTCAGGTTGTACCACAATTTCTTCTGCTGAGATGACATGTGAAGGATCTGATCTGTATCTTCTGAGCATCGAGACATGGAACACATTATGTATCTTGTCCAGCTCAGGTGGTAAGGCTAATCTGTAGGCTACTGGTCCCACACGTTCAATAACTTCATATGGGCCAATGAACCTAGGGCTTAATTTTCCCTTTTTCCCGAATCTCAACACTTTCTTCCATGGTGATACTTTGAGAAATACCTTTTCGCCAACTTCATACTCAATGTCTTTTCTCCTCAAGTCAGCATAAGATTTCTGTCAGTCTGAGGCAACTTTCAAATTGGCCTTTATCAGTTTCACCTTTTCCTCTGTCTGTTTTATCAGGTCTGGCCCCACTAGCTTATCTTCACCCAATTCAGTCCAACATACAGGTGTTCTGCATTTTCTCCCATACAGTGCTTCATAGGGTGCCATCTGTATGCTAGCTTGATAGCTATTATTATATGCAAATTCTGCCAGTGGAAGGTATCTGTCCTAACTTCCCTCAAACTCAATAACACAACTTCTCAGCATATCCTCGAGGACCTGGATTATTCTTTCTGACTGTCCATCCGTCTGAGGATGAAAAGCCGTATGAAAATGGAGTTGTGTGCCCAAGGATTTTTGTAATTTCTTCCAAAATCTAGATGTAAACCTCGGGTCTCTATCAGATATAATGGAAAGTGGAATTCCATGTAGTCTAACTATCTCACTGATGTACAATTCTGCTAGCTTTTCCAGTGAGTAGTCAGTTCTAACTGGCAAAAAATGTGCTGATTTGGTCAACCTATCCACAATCACCCATACTGCATCATGCGTCTTCTGAGTGAGAGGTAGACCACTGACAAAGTCCATAGTGACTCGGTCCCATTTCCATTCAGGTATGTTTATGGGCTGCAACAAACCTGATGGAACTTGATGTTCTGCTTTGACTTGTTGACAGGTCAAGCATCTAGTTACATGGTCAACTATGTCCTTCTTCATACCTGGCCACCAATATTGGAGTTTCAGGTTATGGTACATTTTTGTGCTTCCTGGGTGCATAGCATACACACTGTTATGTGCTTCTTTCAGAATACTGATTTTCAATTCTTTATCATCTGGAATACACACTCTTTCTTTATAGTACAAGCACCCATTTTCTTTCACTTCATATTCAGTTTCCTTCCCCTCAGTGATTTAGCCCATAACAGCCATTAATTTCCCATCTGTCTTCTGCCCATCCTATATCTGTTGTAACAGATTCGGCTTCACTTGCAACTCAGCCAAAATAACTCCATCATGAGTTAAAGATAGTTGGGCATTCAGAGATCTTAATGCTACAATAGATTTTCTGCTTAAAGCATCAGCGACTACATTTGCCTTCCCAGGGTGGTAGTCAATTACACAATCATAATCTTTTAGGAATTCAATCCATCGCCTCTGTCTCAAATTAAGTTCCTTCTGGGTTGGCAGATACTTCAGACTCTTATGGTTTGTGTATATGTAGCATTTTTCTCCATACAAGTAATGCCTCCATATCTTCAATGCGAAGATAATTGCTGCTAACTCCAAATCATAAGTAGGGTAATTCTTTTCATGTGGCCTTAACTGCCTGGAAGCATATGCGACCACTTTCCCTTCTTGCATAAGTACACACCCTAACCCATTGTGTGAGGCATCACTGTAGACTACAAAGTCTTTTCCAGACATTAGCTGTGTTAACACTGGTGCCTCTGTCAACATAGCCTTCAGCCTCTCAAAACTGGCTTGACACTTGTCATTCCAGTCAAATTTCATATTCTTGTGTAGTAATTTGGTCATTGGAGCAGCTATCAGGGAAAATCCCTTTACAAATCTTCTATAATATCCAGCTAACCCCAAGAAACTTCTGATCTCAGTTGTATTTTTAGGAGGCTTTCATTCCATCACTGCTTCAATCTTCTTGGGATCCACTCTAATCCCTTCAGCTGATACTACATGTCCAAGGAATGGAATCTCATTCAACCAGAACTCACACTTGGACAATTTAGCATACAATTTCTTCTCTTTTAGAGTCTGCAAAATAATTCTCAAATGCTCATCATGTTCTGCTTTATCTTTGGAATACACAGGATGTCATCAATGAAGACCACTACGAACCGATCTAAGTATGGATGGAAGATACGGTTCATAAGGTCCATGAATGCTGCTGGAGCGTTTGTTAACCCAAATGGCATCACCAGGAATTCATAATGCCCATACCGGGTTCTAAATGCAGTCTTAGGCACATCTGCATCCTTAACCCTTAGCTGATGATACCCTGATCTGAGATCAATCTTAGAAAACACACCGGCTCCCTTCAACTGATCAAACAGATCGTCAATTCTAGGCAATGGATACTTGTTCTTCACTGTTACTCTGTTTAACTACCGGTAGTCAACACATAACCTCAGTGTCCCATCTTTCTTCCTTACAAATAGTACCGGAGCTCCCCACGGTGACACACTGGGGTGTATGAACCCCTTGTCTAGTAATTCTTGCAGCTGGATTTTTAACTCTTTCAATTCAGCAGGTGCCATCCTATACGGAGTAATTGAAATTAGAGCTGTACCGGGCATAATCTCAATAGCAAATTCAACTTCCCTTTCTGGTGGTAAACTAGGCAATTCCTCAAGAAATACCTCAGAGAAATCCCTTACTGTGGGTATGTTAGACAAGTTAAGTTTACCCTGCCTAGTGTCAACCACGTGTGCAAGATAGGCTTCACACCCTTTTCTCAGCCATCTCCTTGCAACTGTAGCTGAGATGACATTGGACAAGAAATCTATCCTTTCACCCACTACTATTATTTCTTCGTTCTCAGCAGTTTTCAGAGAGATTCTCTTCAATTTACAATCTACTATTGCCTGATGATGGGATAACCAGTCCATTCCCAAAATCACATCAAACTCATGGATAGGCAATTCGATTAAGTCTGCTGAGAACTCTTTCCCTTGAATCTTCAATGGACAACCCTTATACACCTTGTTTACTACCACACTGTGGCCTAGCGGATTTGTGACCAGGATGCCTTGGTCACTTTCCTCCACTGGTATTCCCTTTTCTACGGGCAGCTTGATACAAATATATGAATGAGTAGATCCAGGATCCACTAATACATGCACAGAAGTATTATAGAGGAGGAACGTACCCTTGATAACATATGGAGCATCATGTTCCTCTTGTGCCCTTATAGCATAGGCTCTGGCTGGTTTTCTGCCTTCTGCTCTCTCCACAGATTCTGATACAGGTTTCTGTGAAGTACCGGCTGCCTCAACCTTACCGGCCTTCTACCCCTTGGAGCTGGAGGGGCAGGCCAATCAGTTGATACTGGAGTGGATGTAGCAGTTCTGCGAGGACAATCTTGGACTAGGTGGTCTATAGATCCACACCGTACACAAGCACCTGTCATCCTCCAACATTCACCCTTATGCCATTTTTGGCAATGTGGGCAAGCAAAAGATACCGTTGGGGCTGGTCCCCTGTACCCTATCCCTGGAGAGCTAGCCATTGAAGGGGTGGACTAGCCTCTCCTTGGTGCAAACTGAGATTTGGGCCTCTGTGACTGACCCTGACTTGGTGCTCTACTAAAACTCTGAGTAGGCGAACCTCTGAATTTCTTACTAGGGGCAGAAGATGTACCGGTCTGACCCTGATCTCTTTTCTGCTCATTCATTCTAACTTTTTCAACCTTCAGTGCAGCTTTCACTAACTTGGCAAACTCTATAATCCCCAAGGCTGTAATCATTACTTTAATGTTATCATTGAGTCCTTCCTCAAATCTCTTGCATCTCTCTGCCTCATTAGGGACTATTTCCCACCCATAGCGGCTCAGTCTGACAAATTCTCTTTCATATTCAGCCATCACACTGTCTGGCGTAGGGTAATAAACTCCCTTCTCTTCTCTTCCAAGTATACACTGCCCACATACTTCTTTCTAAACTCAGTGAGAAAGAAATCCCAAGTTATCTGTTCTGGTGGCACCTCACTAGTTATTGTATCCCACCACTGGTATGCATCATCCTGCAGTAGTGATACAGCAGCTTCCAAATTCTGCTTTGGAGTACAATGAAGTTGTTTCAAGACTCTTCCAGTTCTGTCCAACCAGTTTTCAGCTGTGACAGAATCATCTTCTCTTTTGCCCAGAAAGTCCACTGCTCCAAACTTCCTGAGTCTCTCCATATGAGATTTTTGATGTGGAGGTGGTGGTGGTGGCATAACTCCTGCCATCTGTCTAAAGAACTCAGCCATGTGCTGAAATGTGGCTGATGCATTTGGTACTGGTGGAACAGGTTCCCTCCTGCCTCCTGGTTCAGTCATAGATGAAGCATG
The DNA here is from genome assembly GCF_030052815.1 of Hevea brasiliensis. Classification (NCBI taxonomy): domain Eukaryota; kingdom Viridiplantae; phylum Streptophyta; class Magnoliopsida; order Malpighiales; family Euphorbiaceae; genus Hevea; species Hevea brasiliensis. Next base: position 71,074,356 of record NC_079494.1, read on the forward strand.
ACTTTCCACTTCCTTATCGACTGCTCTCTGCGATGTGGAGTCCATATTCTGATCAAAATAACAAAACAAATCAAAAGATCTGCATTAGAGTCATCTTAACACTTACAATGCAATGCATGATGTGCAATCTATCTAGGTCCAGAAACGCCTAAACCGTGCTCTGATACCACTAAATGTAACACCCCTCACCCGTCTACAGTATAGCCGAGCAAGGCATGCTACGGCGTCTTGAACACCTAGTCTGTGATTATCTCATTTCTTGAACTCAATTTCATTTTAAGAAGTCATTTATGTAATATTCATATCATGTTGATACTATTGTCATACTTTGTTAAAATCAGTGTTTCAAGACTAGTAATAAAAATTTGGCAAGGTGCCGTCTATATTTAGGACAAACTGTCCTTCCAAACCTGTTGAAAACAGTTTAATATTATGATATCAAAATCTCAAATATTTCACAGTCTCTATTTCTCAGTAAAGTCAATAGACTTTTACAGTCATTAAACAGTTCCATAATACACTCCATAATAATTTAAATATATATAGAAAATTTCTATGTTATTTAATATGTACAAAATATTAGAAACCTTAGAGCTTTCATAACATTATAAAATACAGGGCTGAATTTCAAATATACAACAAAAGTACAAAATACAAGATATCCTAAGTCCTACCATGTATGCAATGCAGTGCAGATGACTCTGGACTCCTGTGCAGATCTGACGTCTCACCCGGTCGTAGGTCTGCTGGGCTCCCCAGCTGTATCTCCAATACCTACGCGTTACAAAAGCAACGCGCTAAGCAATTTTGCTTAGTGGTGCCAAATATAAAGAAATATATACTAAAATAAAGTAAATAAAGTGTTTACAAATTTTTGGTGGTGCTGTATGTCAGTAGACTGGATTTAGGTATTTGAATTTAATAGTACTTGAATTACTGCCCGTATAGCCTATATACTGACCATACTGGATAAACGGATATACTAGCACTAGGTACCTAGTCCTCGGGCCATCACACCATCGGTCACAAAGAGTTTCCCGGTGTGTAAATAACGTGGCTAAAAAGCCATATAGTCAATCTGGCGATAAGCCAAAAATAAATACACAATATGTATAGCCGTAGGCTATTAAAGTCACAGTGCGGCATAATAAACCGTAAAAATACAGTATGGCATGAAGCCATTTACAGAACAGCTATCAGAATCCTATTGGCATGCCAACCTATCCATACTAGTCAACTAGGCAAACAAGGGCACATTATTAATTAATTGTTTAATTCTTCAATTTTTGGAGTTTACTAACTATTATATAATTCACAAGTCAATGCATATGTTGACCTTTTTAGGTAATATGGATAAGTTGTTTCTAGCATCAATATGTCACAATTTATATCTCAATATGCTGCCAATATAGTACAATTTACCATTTTTACAAGTTGGCATTCATTGCCAAAATGCTTCAAGCATCACTGTATGCAAAATGTCAAATTCTCAATTTTTGTGTGCTAGATTGGTCTAGGTTAAAGTCCTATTTCCCTTGGTTTTTAGCTTTTGGTCAAAGAAGAAAAATTGTAGCTCTATGTCTTACTGCACGCGGAGCAAAATTTCAGGTCATTCCGAGTTGTGTAGACCAAGATATGGTCAATTTGCTAAAGCTGGACAGATTGCACTTTTAGTGCACAATTTGGTCAATTTTTAGGTCACTTTTGGTTCGGCAGTTTTTGTGCCCGAATTTGTGCAAGCCATTTGACTTGGTTCTGGTCATTTCTGGGCTTTGGTGTCTTCATAAGACTTGTAGATATAGGTCTTAACTATTCATGGTCAAAATTTCAGGTCAATTGGACCTGTTTTGAGTGAGTTATGGCCTAAACACTAACTACTGCCCAAATGGTCAGTTTTCAGGCCTCAAATGCACTAATCCGGATTTGGTCACTTTTTAAGATCAGTTTCTAGGCAGAATTTTGACAACATTTCTGCATGAAAGTTGGCCTATTTGGTGTCTAGTTTCACCCCATATTGGCCTCATACCAATTGGGTTCACAGTTTGGCACTTATGGCCTAATTTAGGTGCTGCCTCCAATACACAACCTGCACAAAGCACATACACTCCCAATTTGATGTTCCTTCTCCTCCTCATTACTACAATATTCAATCAACAACACTTCCATACATATATTGTACACAATTCCAGTAAAAATTCTGGGCAGAATACTCAAGTGCACAAGGCACATAATACACCATTAAACTTCAATATTTACGTCCACCCAAATTCAACATACTTCAATGTTAATATTACACATATACTTCAACATATTCATACTTCAATATCACTTACACTTGCTGCCCACAATTTAACATTAACATATATCATTAATAACCACATGTTCACACACAAATTCATGCTATTAGGGGCTGCCAAACATGGCAGTTTGCTCAAGGCATCAAGGTTCCATTTCACACCTTTAATCTAAACACTACATGCACATACTTATGCACAAACTTACTACAACTTTCATTTGAATTAATCAACCTTCATTTTCATTCACTAGAAGTAAAAATAACTCAAGCTCAACAAGGGTTCATGGCTGCCGAAAATGGACAAGTCCATTTCTCACTATTTCTTTCATTTCTCTTCACCAAAACACTCACCTCAACCTAAACACAAGCTTTACTAAAGCAAGGGAGAGGTTTTGGACACTTACAACTTTTGGAGGTTATCAAAACTTCACCAAATCTCTTCCTTTTTGTTCTCTATAATCTGCCCAAGAGGTGTGGACCAAGTTTAATGAAAGAATTTAAGTGGAAACATGGCGTGAAGGTGCTTGCATGAGAGATTTGGAAGCTTTGCCCATGGTGTTTTCATGGTCGTCCATTTCGGCTGGAGAAGATGATGCAGAAAACTGAAGTGTTTAGTGGACATACACATGTCCTTTAAGTGTTTAAATACCCCTTAGTGCCCCACTCACTTCTAATTAAGTAATTTTATATGTTAAGATTTTAATTATTCACTTTATACCCCATTTCTTGCACTGTTAATATAATGTACCACAATTTTAATTTTTAAGACATTTATAAAGTGTAATATCATTTATTTTTAATGGACATTGAGGTCAAAAGGCAACTCTAGGTGTCAAATGACCAAAATACCCCACTTCGGGTTATATTCCCGATTTTTTCGGTAATACCGATTTTTGTCTGTTTCTCGATTTTTTATTTTTCTTTGTACTAATCTATTAATTTTTCTTTGATGTTTCTAGTATCCATTGCATTTCAATAAAATTTTATTTATTTCTCAAAATTAAATTCAGAGGGTTCCTCGCGGTCCTGGGGTCGACAACGGCCTTCCCGATGCGGTCACCCATCGCTGTGGTGCCGGCTCGTTTAACTTAGCATCATTTTCTCTCTTTCATTTTTATTTGATTTTTCTTGTATTTTCTTTTTATTTATTTCATCATTATATGTCTGTTCACTATCACCGAAGTGTAGTTTCAGATATCCTAACTTGCCTGGACTATTATTTGACTATTGGAACAACTGAACGTACAGAACACGTACAGTGGGGATGTTACAGAAATGGTATTGGCAACCAATACCAACAATTTTAGAATGCAAAATGTGGTATGTTGGGAGTATTAAAACTAATGTATCTATTGCCTATGAAAAAGTTAACATTTTTGTTAACTAATGGAATGAATAGTAACACCTAAACTTAAATTTCGAGAATTGTATAAATTAAGAGTATAACATGCCCTAGTACACCTAGCAAGATTGGTTTGGATAGGTTGGCATTCCAATAGGGTTCAGTTAGCAGTACTGCACATGGCATTATGCCATTCTGTGATTTTATGGCTTTTAGCCATTCTGACACTATGTTGATACTTGGCCTTGTGCCTAATGTTATTACAGTTTATTAGCTGTTCAGTTACACACCGGGAGATACATATGTGATTGATGGTGTGACAGCCCGAGGTACCTTATACCCAGTGCCAGTTTATCTATTTATCCAGTCCAGTCGTCCAGTATAGGTTACTTGGGCAACCAAAAATGAAAGTAAATAAATTTAATGAAATTATGAATATAACAAGTACAAAATAAATAAGATTACCAATAATGATCGAAAAATTGTCTGCATAAGACATCAGGACATGCGCTGTATATTTATTTTCTGTTATTTCTTTTTATTTTATTATTGGCACCACTAAGCATTATTGCTTAGCGCATTGCTTTTTGCCACGCGTAGGTTCTGGAGAGACCGACCGAGAGCCCAGTAGACCACAGACTAGGTGAGCCTTCTGCAGCTCTGCATAGTGTCAGTGTCACCTCACCGTCATCAGTGCATAGGTAGGACACTAGGTTTTATTTTGATATTTTGTAATTAACTTTTACTTTCTCATGTGCAATTGAAACTCATGTAATGTATTTTGGTATTAATGTAAATAGTGAGAATTGTGTATATGAATGAAAAAAAATTGAATATTTATGTATGACTTGTATATGAATTTCATATGAAATGAATGAATGAGAATGGGAGTATATATGAGAAATATTAGTATTTTGTTGATGAAATGAAGTTTGAGAATAATTGAAAATTTTGGAAGTGCTTTTCACAGGTTCCAAAGAACTGTTTTATCCATTTTTAGCCGGCACTCTGCCAGATTTTCTATAAAATTTGTGGAACCTCAAATAAATTATAATTTCAATAAATGACTTAAATGAATTATATTTCAAAAATTGTACTTCATAACTATGAAAAAAATAAATTAGGAAGAATAAAAATGATTGAATTAAATAGGGTGTTCCTGTACACTACGTGGCATATCTTGCTCGGCTACACTGTGGACAGGTAAGGGGTGTTACAACCATTTATAGAATAGCCGTCAGAATCCTATTGGCATACCAACCTATCCAAACTAGTCAATTAGGCAAACTAGGGCACATTACAAATTAATTGTTTAATTCTTCATTTTTTTTTTGAGTTTACTAGTTATCATGTAATTCACAAGTCAACGTAAATGTTTACCTTTTTAGATAATATGGATAAGTTGATTCTAGCATCAACATGCCACAATTTGTAATTCAATATGCTGCCAATATTGTGCAATTTATCCTTTTCACAAGTTGGCATTCATTGCTAAATTACTTCAAGCTTCATTGTATGTAAATGTCAAATTTTCAATTTTAGTGTGCTAGATTGGTCTAGCTTAATGTCCTATTTCTCTTGGTTTTTAGCTTCTGGCCAAATAAGCAAAATTGTAGCTCTATGTCTTATTGAACTTTTGGCACAAATTTCAGGTCATTCTAAGTTGTATAGACCAAGATATAGTCAATTTACTAAAGCTAGACAGATTCATCTTTAGTGCAAAAATTAGTTAATTTTAGGTCAAATTTAGTTCTGGCAATTTTGGTACCCGAACTTGGGCAAGCAATTTTACTTAGTTCTGGCCATTTCTTGGCTTTGGTGTCTTCATAAGGATTGTAGCTCTATTTCTAAGCTTTCCATTGTAAAAATTTCAGGTCATTTGGACCTGTTATGAGTGAGTTATGGTCATCTTAGTGACTACTGTTCATATGGTCAAAAATTTGGGCTTGCACTTACCAATTATGGATTAGGTCATTTTTAAGGTCAGTTTCTAGGCAGAATTTTGGCAACATTTCTACATGAAAGTTGGCCTATTTTGTGTCTAGTTTCACTTCCCATTGGCCTCATACCAATTGGGGTCACCAATTATCACTTATGGTTCAATTTACCTACTGCCTTCACAACAGAAAATCTACACACAAAGAACACTTCCAAATGACACTTCTCCTCCTCTCAAAACTACAAATATACATTCATAACACTTCTATACTATTCATCATATCTCAATTATGTCCATTTGGGTAGAATATAAAAGTGTTCTATATACATTATACAACCCTAATTTACAAAGTTAAATTCAACATAATATATACATGAAAACACTTGATTATAACATATACCTCCCAACCATTACTTCACATACACTGCCCTCAATTCATCTTCACCATAATTTATCAAGAAAATTCCTGAAACCAAACACTAATTCATGAATTTAAAGGCTGCCAAAAGTAGCAGTTTGCTAAGATATACAAATTACTTTCCAAACCCTCAAATTCAAGTGCTCAATGTACATATACATGAAAACTAAATTACTACAACATTAAAATGACTAAATCAACATTATTTTCCATCCATTAGAGGTAAGAAAAACTCAAGAAACATAGGTTCTCATGGCTACCAAAATTGAACAACACCATAACTCAATAAATTCTTCCATTCTCTTCACCATTCAACTCACCTCAACCTAAACATGAAGTTTACTAAAGCAAGGGGGGGGGGGATTTGGACACTTACCTCAACTTGACCTTGATAAAACCTTGGAATTTACTCTACTTTTTACTGCCTAAAGGTTTCCCAAGATGTATAGATCAACTTTAATGAAGAACAATTATAGAAATTATGGCTTGATGATAGAGAGAGAAAGCTTCAATGTGTGCATCCATGGAGGTTTTGGTTTGGGAGCTCCATTTTGGCAAGAAGAAGAATGAAGAAGAAGAAGACCAAGTTAGTGGGATCTTCTATCCCAAAGTCCTACATAGGTGTCCCAAATTAGGAGTTAGTGGAGCACTTAGGTTAGTTTTATTGTTTATTTATTCAAAGTTTCATAATTTGGATTTTAAGCCCCATTTCTTTCACCATTCATATAATTTACCTCATTTTAATTTTTCATGACATTTCCAAAGTGTAATATCATTTATTTTTAATGGAAATTGAGGTCAAAAGGCAACTCTAGGTGTTAAATGACCAAAATGCCCTTCTTCGAGTTGTATTCCCGATTTTTCGATAACACCGATTTTTGTCTGTTTCTCAATTTTTCATTTTTCTTTGTACTAATTTATTATTTTTTTTTGATATTTCTAGTGTCAATTACATTTCAATAAACCTTTAATTATGTCCCAAAATATAATTTTGAGGGTTCTCCACAGTCCTGAGGTCGGCAATTGCCTTCGCCGTAACTTCCCGGTGTGATCACCCATCGCTACGGTGCCGGCTCATTTAACTTAGTTTCATTTTCTCTCTTTTATTTTTCTTTAATTTTTTTCTTGTATTTTATTTTTATTTATTTCATCAATATATGTCTGTTCACTATCACCGAAGTGTAGTTCTAGACATCCTGACTTGCCTGGACTGATATTAGGTCACTAGAGCAACAGAACATATAGAATTGGTACAGGGAGGATGTTACATATACACAGATCATAAAAGTTTGAAGTACTTGGCACAAAGAAGGAGTTAAATTTGAGACAGAGGAGATAGTTAGAGCTGATAAAAAATTATGATTCCTTGATAGACTATCAGCCTGAAAAAGCTAATGTTGTAGCTGATGCTTTAAGTCGCAAGACTATGGCTGGCTTAAGGGTTTCTCCGTTGTCCATGGTGCATGAGTTAAGGGTTTTGCATGCTAACCTGGAGATTGATGAAGATGGGTAGATGGTAGCTACTTGGCAAGTGAAGCCAATGCTGACAGAACAAATTAAGGCAGCTGCACAAAATGATGATAAGTATGTGAAGTTAATGGAAGAGGCTCAAGATGGCAAGAAACTAGAGTTGTCAGTAAATGATAGGGGCTTGTTGTTATATCAGGGTAGAATATGCATTGCTGATAATATTGAACTGAGGCATACCATTTTAAAGGAAGCACATGATTCACCTTTTGTGATGCACCCTAGTGGAACCAAAATGTATAGAACTGTGAAAGAGCATTATTGGTGGAGGGGAATGAAGAAGGACATTACAGAATGTGTTGTCAAATGCCTAACTTATTAGCAAGTAAAGGCAGAACACCAAGTGCCAGCAGGGTTACTACAGCCATTACCAATCCCTGGGTGGAAATGGGAGAGAATCACTATGGATTTTGTGACAGGACTTCCTCGTATCCAAAAGAATCATGATGCAGTTTGGGTTATTGTTGATAGATTAACCATGTTTGCACACCTTCTGCCAATGAGGATGGACTACAGCCTAGAAAGATTGGCCAAACTATACATTGATGATGTGGTGAGGTTGCATGGAGTGCTAGTGTTTATTATGCCTGACAGAGATCCTAGGTTCACATCTAGATTCTGGGGTAGTCTCCAAGAAGCCTTAGAAACTAGATTGAACTTCAGTACAACATTCCATCCATAGACAGACGGCCAATCTGAAAGGATAATTCAGATTTTGGAGGACATGCTTCGAGCTTATGTGATTGAGTTTGAAGGAAGTTGGGATATACACTTGCCTTTGATTGAATTTGTCTACAACAACAGTTATCTGTTAAGCATTGGGATGGCTTTATATGAAGCACTTTATGGCAGAAAGTGTAGAACTCCCTTGTGTTGGGATGAAGTGGGCGAGAGGAAGTTGATTGGCCCAGAATTAGTGCAGCAGACAGAAGAAAAGGTTAAGCTCATTAGAGACAGACTCAAAGTTGCATCGGATAGACAGAAGTCCGACATTGATATAAAGGGAAGAAATATTCAATACAGTGTAGGTGACAAGGTGTTCCTAAAAGTTTCCCCATGGAAGAGGATCATGGGGTTTGGTAGAAAGGGGAAACTGAGTCCTCGCTTCATTAGGCCATATAAGGTTCTGGAAAGAGTGGGTTCATTGGTATATAGACTTGCATTGCCTCCAAAGTTGGAAAAGATTCACAATGTCTTTCATGTCTCCATGTTGAGGAGGTACAGATCAGACTCCTCTCACATTTTGTCAGTAGAGGAGATTGAGGTGAATCTTGACCTGACATATGATGAAGAGCCCATAAGGATCTTAGCATATGAGATGAAATAGCTGATGAAAAAGCAAATCCCTCTAGTAAAAGTGCTGTGGAACCATCATTCAGGCTAGGAGGCTACATGGGAGCGTGAAAAGGACATAAGGAGGCAGCACCCACAGCTACTCAGAGACTGAAACCAGGTAAATTTCGAGGACAAAATTTTATTTTTAAGGAGGGGAGAATTGTAACACCCTGAACCTCCGAGCTCTGAATAATACCATTTTTGGTCTGTGATTAGTACTATTCAAAGACACCTTGAGGACCAAAAATAAAAGGAAAATTAATTGAGATAGACACAATAAAAATTTAAGTGAACCAAAAACTTAAGGACTCATCAGGGACTATGAAAAGGAGGGATTAAAACCCGATGAGGGGCATTTAGGTCAATTCACTTCAAGAGTTGACTTTTGACCAAAATGTCAATTAAATTAAATGAAAATAAAATATTAAATTATGAAGAAATTTTGAAGAAAATTAAGTGTAAATATAAAAAGAAAATAAAGTAAATAAAAATTTAAGTTTAATGACAATTATGACACAATTAAAATTTATAATTTAAATAAACTAATTTTGGGGATAAATATATATATGAGGCAAGACAAATTTGACTAAAAATTAAAAAGCCATTTCACCTTCTTCTTCTTCTCTCTATGCCGCCACCCTACTCTCTCTCTCCCTCTCTCTTTCTCTTTTCTTCTTCATTCTTCCATTAACAAGCCTCCTCAACCTTTGATTTCTCCATATTTCTTCTATTTATCTTCCACCAAATTGATAGAAAATCCCTAATTAAGCATCAAAGGGAAGATTAGGAGAAATAAGAATAAGAAAGAGTGAACGAAATTCAAGTTTGGGAAAAGCTTCCTTAAAGGCAAGTTATTTCTCTAGTTTAAATTCATTGTGCATGCATAGGATTAAGGATTATTTATGGGAATTTAACTAAAGAAGACAAAGAATCATGCTTGCCACTAAAGGTACGAATTTTTGGCCAACTTAGGGGAAATTAGGGTTTTAATGTGTTTTAGTTAAATTGATAATGAATTCAAGTTTAATTAAAGTAGTTTACATGATTGGCTTAGTGAGATTGCATAGGATTTGCATAAATTGAAAAAAAGGAAGATTAGGGTTCATGAGAAATTAGGGCTTTTGTATTGTGTTATGTAATTGAGGGTTATAAAACTTAATTATGGTCATTTGAGGTTCCTTTAGTTTGAATTGACATTGGTTTGATTAATGGAAGTAATGAAATGGTAGGATTGGGGAAAAGTGCAAACTAAAGATTTGAAAAATTGGGAATTTTTGTGCTATGAGCGCTATGGATGTATTAATGCTAAATTATGGTCATTTGGAGTAAGTTAAATGTGAATTGATGTTGGTTAGTAGGAGTAATTGAAGTAACAATTGAACCATAGGGCAGAAATTGTGCACACTGAGTCCAGTGTGTTTGGCAACTCATAAATTGAGCTACACAACTCCAATTGGTGTGAAACCAATTGAAAATGAAACTTAAGACATAGGGCTAGAATTTTCATGAAGATACCCTACCCAGAAAATGACCATAAACTGCCCTAAATGAAGCTTGAAACTGAAAGTGAAATTCTAGACCCGACAGAGTTGGACCACGTGAACAGTAAACTTTGAATTGTGATAACTCACTCTAGAAAACTCCAATTTAGGTAATTCTTAAACCAATGGAAACCTAAAACATATTAGAACATTTCATATGAAGAACTTAAGGCCAAATTATGAACTTAACCCAATCAAATTACTAAGCAAAATTGAGTCACCAAATTAGCCAAAATCTGGAAATCTGCAAATTGACCATATAAATAGTAAACTTTGCAAGGCCATAACTCTCTCTAGAAAACTCTAATTTAGGTGATTCTTAAACCGATGGAAACCTAAAACATTGTAGAACATTTCATATGAGGAACTTGAAGCTTAATTATGAACTTAACCCAACCAAATTGCTAGCCAAATTTAAGTCAATGAATCTGTCAAAACATGAATAGTCACATAAATAGTAATTTTTGCATAGCCATAACTTTATCTAGAAAACTCCAATTAAGGTGACTCTTAAACTTAACCCAATCAAATTGCTAAACAAAGTTGAGTCACCAAATCAGCCCAAAACTGAAAATTTGTAAATTGACAATGTGAATAGTAAACTTTGCAAGGCCATAACTCTCTCTAGAAACTTTGATTTAGGTGATTCTTAAACTGATGGAAACCTAAAATATAGTAGAACATTTCATATGGGGAACTTGAAGCCTAATTATGAACTTAACCCAACCAAATTGCTAACCAAATTTAAGTCAATGAATCTGACAAAACATGAATAGTCACGTAAATAGTAATTTTTGCATAGCCATAACTTTCTCTAGAAAACTCCAATTTAGGTGATTCTTAAACTTAACCCAATCAAATTGCTAAGCAAAGTTGAGTCACCAAATCTGCCAAAATCTAGAAATCTATGAATAGTAAACTTTGCAAGGCCATAACTTTCTCTAGAGAACTCTAATTTAGGTGATTCTTAAACCGATGGAAACCTAAAACATAGTCGAACATTTCATATGGGAACTTGAAGCCTAATTATGAACTTAACCCAACCAAATTGCTAGCCAAATTTAAGTCAATGAATCTGTCAGAATATGAATAGTCACATAAATAGTAATTTTTGCATAGCCATAACTTTCTCTAGAAAACTCTGATTTTGGTGATTCTTAAACCGATAGAAATCTAAAACATAGTAGAATATTTCATATGAAGAATCTAAGGCCAAATTATGAAATTAGCTCAATTAAATTGTTCGATAAAACTAAGTCACCAAATTTGCCAGAATCAGCCCCACGTGAATAGTAGTTACTGTTTTGGTCATAACTTGAGCTAAAAAAACTCCAATTGAGGTGATTCAAAAAGGGATATAAATATGAGACCTAGATGAACAATTTTTATGAAGAATTCTTTATCAAATTATGATTGGAACTTGGTAAAAATTGGGTTTAAAATTCAAAGTACCAAGCTGCCTGAAAACCAAAATTTTTTTAAATTTGCAAAGCTAACTTAGGATGCATTAGACAGTCATGTAATGAGTTCTTGGCAGTAATTAAGATTAGTATTGAGGTATTCTACTTGTGTGTTTTTAGTAGAAAAAGAAGTTGGGACGGACAAGGAGAAGTAGGTAACAAGGAAGGAGAATTATTGAAGGTTTGTGCACAACTAACCTTTTTCTTTGTTTTTAAACTCGTAAATTATTTGGAATGAGTTTATTTGAATGAGTTTGCTTTGAATGAGTTTACTTTGAATGAAATATGGTTTTTCTCTTGCATTTGGGAAATTTGTATGTTGCCACCCCTTTATGGGTTTTATGATGATTTGAATATGTTTATTATTTTACAAATGTGATTATTGATTTAGAAACTCTTGAAAATTATTTTGAAACCACAATTAGCATTACAGTCCGTTCGAAACTCCCCAGTAGTAACGGCTACTTGGGGTTTGATATTTGATATGATTATGTCCCCCATTAATAACGGTTAGTGGAGTGAGACTATATGAGTACTCATTAGCTAGCTAGCCCTTCCCTCATTAATAACGGTTAGTGAGGTTGAGATTGCTTTGTCGTGGTGTACAACACGGTATTAATCGTGAAATTTTTTGTCATGGTCTAAACTGTGTGTTGATGTTGGCAACACTTATGTTTGTGAACAGTGATTTGTAAAGTATGATTTCTCATTCGAAATGTGATTTTAATAAATGATTCTTATGGACTCAGAAAGTTTTGTGATGCTATCATGATTATGCAAATATATGATTTCTTGTATTTTGACAAGTTGTGTTTAACCCTAAGTTTTAAAGTTATTAGTTATGCACCATTGAGTGATATACTCAGCGATAGCTTATTTATGCTATTGCAGGTAAGGGAAAAGAGAAGGCTGCCAAGTGAGGGACTTAGAAGCAGCATTTTGTTTTAACTGTGGGTATATATCGACATATACCCCCTGCAATTTCCTTTTGATGTATATTGTACCTATATGTATGGATGTATGGACATTGAGCAGTTTGTATTTAAAAGCATTACATTGCTATCACATTTTGAGTTTGTAACTATTTGTATTTTATTTTGAGACTTGTGCAAAATGTATCTTTGGTAATAATAAGTTTATTTCCTCTAATGAATGTCTACTTGATATGTAATTGAATTTTAACTATTCCCATGCAGTTTTCCACAAAAGAATTGATAAGATAAAAAGCTATGATTTGTTTAAAATCCCTTGTAGCATAATTAATGGGTTATCAGTAGGTGTAGTTCAGTAATTTATTAGGTATGCTACGAGAACATGCATGCCTTACAAGGGATAAGGTGTGACAGCATCATCAAGTGTCTTACTTGCATAATAGATAGCATGAACTTTTCTATCCTTTCTTTATACAAGTATTACTCCTACTGCATAGTCACTTGCATTACACATCACCTCAAATGGCTGCTCCCAATCAGGTGTTTGCATTATTAGCGTAGAAATTAAGGTTTCCTTTATCTTGCAAAATGAATTAAGGCAACTATCATCAAATCAAAAAGAACATCTTGGTTTAATAGGTTAGTCAATAAGAAATCTTTACTGAATCTTCTATAAAAGCTTGCATGTCCTAGAAAGCTTCGCATTCCTTTGATTTATGATGGTGGTGGCATTTTCTCTATTAATCTCAATCGTTGCCTTGTCCACTTTAATTCCTCTTTCTGACATAAGGTGACTAAGTATTATGCCCTCTCTTACAATGAAATGATATTTTTCCTAATTGGAGACTAGGTTTGACTTCTCAAATCTTTGTAGCACTTTAGACAGGTGAGTTAAAGACTCATCAAAAGTGGTTCCATAAATAGAGAAATCATCCATAGAAACTTCCATTATATTCTCAATAAAATTAGAAAAAATAGCCACCAAGCATCTTTAAAAAGTAACTAGGGCATTACAAAGACCAAAAGGCATTCTCTTATAGGCAAAGGTACCATAGGAACAGGTAAATGTGGTCTTTGCTTCATCTTCCGAGTGAATTAGGATTTGGAAAAATCCTGAATACCCATCTAGGTAATGGAAATAGGAAAGCTTTGCTAGCTTTTGAAGGAGCGGAAGCATGAAAAACATAAGTTTAGGTCATTGAATTCAAAATTTTTCTTCTAGGGTCTCATGCATCATGCAAGATTTATTATTTATCTATTTGATTTTAATGTTAAATAGCATATTAAAACACTTTTAATATGTTTTTGGATCTACATTTGCCATTTAAGATTTTAGAATTAACAGATTAATTCATTAGAATTCTAGATTTGATCAAGAACAAGTACACTAACCTTTTGATGCACTGCAGTTGTGTTTGGCACATTTGGGATGCGCCTAGGATACCAGATGTTGTCCCTCTAGCTTGTTCACACCAAGATTACCAATGGCAGCCCCTTGAATAGCTTCTCAAGCATTTCTAATCAAATAGAAATTCAGGTTTTGCCTTTTGAGATATTATAGATGTATACAGGACACTAGAAACAATTTCTAGCAATTTTAATTCAAGAGAATGCTGGCAATTCTCTTTGAATTGATGACATATGAAGAAGAAGAGAGGAAGAGATCTCCAATGGTGGCAGCACATATGAAGAATAATATCTTGTAATTTTTGTTTTCATCCTTTCCCTTATATAGCTAGGTCATCACTTAAAACCCTTGCCACATGCCACCTTCTGATTGGCTCTTAGTTTAATTGACCCAATCACATTGTGCTAAGTGTCAAACTTAGATTTAATCTTGACTTTGATCATCTTACATGATCAAAAGACAAATGGCAAGCTTATGTATAGTGCCTTGTGTCACCATCTCATGGTGCTGAAGGAACGGAAGCGTGAAAAACACAAGATTATACCATTGAATTCAAAAATTTTCACCTAGGGTCACATGCACCATGCAAGATTTATTTTTATCTATTTGATTTCAATGATAAACAACATATTAAAACTCTTTTAATATGTTTTTGGATCTGTATTTTCCATTTAAGATTTTAAAATTAATTAGATTAATTTTAGAACCCTAGATTAAATCAAGAACGATTACACTAACCTCTTGATGTGCTGCAGCGTATCTGCGCCTTTGAGATCCATCTTTAGGACACCAGATGTTGTCCCTCTAGCTTGTCCACACCAAGAACACCTATGGCAGCCCTTGAACAGTTTCTAAAGCCTTTTCTATTAATTAGAAATTCAAGTTCTGCCTTTTAAGAGATTAGAGATGTAAACAGGACACTAGAAACAATTTCTAGTGTTCTTAATTCAAGAGATTGATGGCTAATCTCTTTGAATTAATGAGAGATGAAGAAGAATAGCTGGAGAGCCTCAAAGTGGTGTGATAAATGAGAGGAGAGGCTGCTGGTTATGTTTTCTTTTCATAACCACACTTAAATAGCTAGGTTAACACATTAAACCCCAGCCACATGTCACCTTTTGATTAGCTCTAGGTTTAAGTGACCCAATCACATTGTGCCAAGTGTCAAACCTATATTTAATCTTGATTTTAATCATCTTACATGATTAAAAAAAAAAAACATTTGGCAAGTTTATGTGTAATCCCATGTGTCACCATCTCATGGTGCCACGTGTCACACTGTGAAATGACCAAAATGCCCCTGTGTCTTAATTTTTAGTTCTTAACCCAAAATAATTATTTTCTTCTTCTAATTAATTTATATCAAATATAAATTAATTAATTAATCTCTATTAATTAATTTCTCATCAATTAAATTCATATTTAAACACTTTAAATATAAATTTAATTTATATTATACATCCAATAATCTAGATTTGGTTTCAAGTCATGCTAGGGACTTTGCAATTTAATTGCAAACCAAATCTATTTAATTAATCAATTAAACTCTTTAATTAATTAATTAAATCATATTTAAATAGGTGATAACTTGTGTATGTGTGTGACTTACTAGGCTCATCACTAATTGGCAATGAGACATGATATCAACTCTTAATATCATCAGAACTCTTTCTTACCATAAATGATTTCTCTAAATCATTTTATGAACCTCATAGACCATGGTTAACACCTAGCATAGCATGCCATGGCCACCCAATTAGTAATAAGATTTACCTTAAATGAACCTATAATCATATGTTACCATGCACTAGAATCTCTCTGTTACAAAATCCCAACTAAAGCTGGAGTCATGGTTTATGTCAAACTCCATTTGCTATGAATATTATGTTCTCTTTTAATTCCAGTTCTTGATTAAAAAGATTTTCTCATCAGAAACTCTTTTCTGAATAAATCTATCTGTCCTGGCCAGGAACTTGAAACATCAAGAACAATTAAATGAACATAGGATTTTATCTCTATTTACTTAGAGGAACAGATTCCATCTTGATCAACACCTACCTCCATATATAACTAGTAGGAGCCAACACATGCCCATATACCCATACATAGTACAAGTATGAAAGCGAGATCAAACTCAAACTACCTATATACAAGATAACTGTGCTATCTCAGGTCTAAAGATTATATGCACTGATATGATTTATGACAAAACATTGACAAGAGTAAACTCCATGTGCTTGTCATAAGCGTCACTGGTTCGGCCTACTTATTATTTATAAGTGCCTATCATGTTTGTTATATGGCATGAGACTCACCATTCCATCTTATTTATATCTCATATAAATAACTTGGGAACAAACATGAATACAATCTTTCTAGATAAGTCATGTCCTTATTATGAAGTATCCTCGATTGTGAACCTATTTATGATACTTCGTGCTAGAAATATTGTCACTCATATTCTTAACAACTTAAGAATAATATTTCTAACAAAATATCAATGGACCTTTTCTATTACACATAAATATATTATGTAAACGGAAAAGTAGAAATGCCTTTATTAATAAAAATATGTACAAGATACATACTAAATGATATGCTCTAGGGCATATTACTAACAATCTCCCACTAGCACTAGAGCCATTCATTACAATATCTTAGACCCATCTTCTCAAGATGTCAGTCTAACTGAGATTATGACAAAGGCTTAGTGAATGGATCAGCTGGTTTTTAGCTGATGTTATATTTTCTGCATGGCTATATCGCCTTGCCCAACTATATCCCTGATAATATGGTAGTGCCTTTCTATGTGTTTGGATTTTGGGTGAGACCTTAGTTCCTTAGCCTGCATGACTGCTCCATTGTTGTCACAGATGTAGTGGAACTACGACTTAATGGAAGGAACTACTATAAGTTACATTACGAACTTCTTTATCCAAACGACTTCCTTTGCGACATCGATGCAACAATATACTCGACCTCGATAGTGGAATCTGCAATCGTGCTCTGCTTGGAACTCTTCCAACCGATCGCACCTCCATTACAAATGAACACATATCCGGTAGACTTTCTATCATCGATATCGATTGGAAATCGAATCGTATAACCATCCAATTGCAAGTCTCCACCTCCATAAATTAAGAATAAATCCTTAGTTCTTCTCAAGTACTTAAGAATATTCTTGTGACTATCCAGTGTTCCAAACTGGATTGGATTGATACCTGCTAGTCAAACTAACAGCATATGCGATATCCGGCCTAGTACACAACATTGCATACATTAAACTTCCAATAGCCGAAGCATATAGAATCCTGGCCATCTTATCTCTTTCTTCAGATGTCTTTGGAGACATCTCTTTAGAAAGATGGATACCATGTCTCACTAGTAACAATCCTCTCTTGGAATCAAGCATGTTAAACCTCTTTAACACCTTTTCCAAGTATAGACTTTGTGATAAACCAATTATCCTTTTCGCTCTATCTCTATAGATGCGAATCCCAAGAATATAGGTTGCCTCCCCTAAGTCTTTCATGGAGAATGTATTTGACAACCATACCTTTATAGTCGTCAACATACCTGTATCATTACCCATCAACAGTATGTCATCCACATATAAGACAAGGAAAGTGATAGCACTGTCACTAACCTTCTTATATACACATGGCTCATCCTCATTTTTGATAAAACTAAAGGATTTAATGGCTTCATCAAAACGGATGTTCCAACTCCTCAAAGCTTGTTTCAACCCATAAATGGATCGCTTTAGCTTGCATACCTTGGAACCATCTTGGGATTCAAATCCCCTAGGTTGTTCCATGAAAATGTTTTCTTCAATGTATCCATTGAGAAAAGCTGTTTTGACATCCATCTGCCAAATCTCATAATCATAGTATGAAGCTATTGCTAGTAAAATCCTAATTGATTAACGCATGTCTACAGCCGAGAAAGACTCCTCATAGTCGATTCCATGCCTTGGGCGAAACCCTTTCGCTACTAGCCTTGCCTTATAGGTCTCTACCTTTCCATCATAACCAATTTTCTTCTTGAAAACCCATTTGTTCCCTATAGGTATAATACCTTCAGGTGGGTCAACAAGATCCCAAACTTGATTCTTATACATGGAATCAATCTCGGATTTCATAGCATCAATCCATTTTGAAGAGTCTATATCTGATATAGCTTCTTCATAGGTAAGTGGATCATCTCCATGATCTACTTCTTCATGAGTAGACAACTCTTGTTCTTCTTCATGAAGAAAACCATATCTCACTGGTGGGTGAGATACCCTGGTTGTTCTACGAGGAACAGCTGTAGATGTTTCATCAACGGGTATTGGTTGACAAGATGGATCTATATCCATCTGATCTGTTGGTTGGTCAGAATTCTCCAATTCTAACTCTATTTGCCTTCCTTTGCCTCCTTCTTGAACAAACTGTTGTTCAAGAAATGTGGCATCTCTACTTATCACAACCTTTTGTGAAGTAGGCAAATAAAAATAATATCCAAAACTATCTTTTGGATATCCAACAAATCGACCTTTTTCTGATCTGGTCTCCAATTTATCAGTGTTCAGCTTTTGATATAAGCTGGACAACCCCAAATCTTAACATGCTTAAGACTTGGTTTTCTTCCATGCCATATCTCATAAGGTGTGGAAGAAACTGATTTTGATGGAATCCTATTCAGAATATACAAAGCTGATTCTAATGCAAATCCCCAAAAGGAGATTGGCATATCAGTATAGCTCATCATACTTCGTACCATATCCAATAGGGTACGATTTCTCCTTTCAGATACACCATTCAGCTGTGGCGTTCCTGGAGGAGTCAGCTGAGAAACAATGCCATGCTCTCTCAAGTATTCATCAAATTCAGTACTCAAATATTCACCTCCACGATCTGATCGAAGAGCTTTAATACTTTTTCCTGTTTGATTTTCTACTTCAGATTTAAATTCCTTAAACTTTTCAAAGGATTCATGTTTGTATTTCATCAAATACAAATACCCAAACCTTGATTTATCATCAGTAAAGGTAATAAAATAATGAAAACCCTCTATAGCCATTTCTTTAAATGGACCACATACATCACTATGTATTAGCTCCAAAATATTTTCAGCTCTTAGCCCTTGTCCAACAAAGGGTGATCTAGTCATTTTGCCCTGAAGGCAAGATTCACAAGTTGGAGTAGGCTCAGAGCCCAATGAGGATAGAATCCCCATTTTCTCCAATTTTGCAATCCTATCTTCTGCAACATGACCTAACCTTAAGTGCCAAATATATTTTGAACTTGAGTTGGTTTTCACCATGGCATTGCATTCATTTAGATTGCTACACTGCCCGGTGGAAACACTTTCTTCGCAATGGAAACACTTTCTGTTGGCGGTGGAAACACTTTCCTTTGCCTCCATCGACTTTAGTCTTCCTTTTCTGCTTAGCTATTTTCTTGGAAGGACCAGAATCGAGGTTTCTTTTTCTTATTGCCCTTCTTCTTGTTGGACTTTCCAGTAAGAAGATGCAACAAAGCTACCTCTTTTCCTTTATTGCACAGCATATTCTTTTGGGCAATAACCAGCATGTTGAGTAATTCAGCTAAGGTGCATTCCTGTTTAGTCATATGGAAATTTGTCACAAAATTCCCAAAAGACTCAGGAATGGACTGAAGGATCAAATCCGTTTGTAGTTGGAAATCCATGTTGAAGTCAAGATGTTCCAACTGCTCAATCAGCCGAATCATCTTGTGGACATGATCCCCAACATTACATCCCTCGGACATCCTCATACGGAATAGTCCTAGATATCTCATACCTAGCATTCCTGCTGTGCTCACCATACAACTCTTGTAGGTGAAGGAGGATCTCACTAGCACTCTGCATGTTCTCATATTGCTTCTGTAACTCATTACTCATGGAAGCAAGCATGTAACACTTAGCTCTCATATCATGCTCCTTCCACTTGTCCAAAGTTTCATGTTCCTCTTGTGTGGCCTCTGGAGGTAAGGAACCAGGAACATTTGAATCTAGAACATATCCTATATGTTCAAGGTTCAGGACAAGTTTCAAATTTCTTAGCCAATTAGACAGATTTGGTCCTGTCAACCTATTGTGATCAAGTATGCTTACAAGGATATTGGATGGTGGTGGTTGTTTTGTGCTCATTTTTATCGTAAAATTAAGCTGAGAAAATAACCAGATTAATTAGTAAATGTATCATGTAATTAACCAAAATGATTATGGTCTTTTAATCAAATTGGTCCTCCCACTAACTTAGCGAATCCTACACTTCCAAAGTAGAAAACGGAAATCCTAGTTGGATGGATTTCTAGTGGGTGATTGAATTCTTATAATTCTATTGATCATCCTCAGGTACATCCATTATTGGAATTACAATAAACTATAAGTGAGCAACTCCTTGCCCATCACATCTCATGTGAGGTTCAATCCTTTACCTAGCCCTTATGCTCAAAATCTCAGGTACATCCATTATTGACTTATCTTGCATTAGTTAAGTTGATCCCATTGAGTCAGTAATTATGCAAATAATTTTAATGTCCTCAGGTACATCCAATATTGGCCACCAAACCATTTACATATTTACAACATCTCATGCTTAACAATTATTCTTAAGAAAATCTCTTAAATTAATTGCATCTCATGCAACTATTTAAAATTTCTTAAAATAATTGCCCCAATGGAGGGCCTATGTTATAATTACTTTAATTATAGCATTTCCAACTTAATCATTTGTTTGGAAGATTTTATGGTCATTCTAATTACTATTAAGGTCTCACTTTGCACATTATCCATTTAGCATGCATATATCATATAATTGCATACATACCCATACATCTCATGCATTCATGGATAAGCAGTAAATATGGTATGATCATGGACTTTCTAAGGGATTCAATTCTGAGCCACCAAGAATTGAATCAGGGCATTCCTAGGTGCATTTCATTCATTCATTTTACTAGAGTTGCTGAAGGAGTACATAATCAACACTTGATCTTGAATTCCTCCCACTGGTCCCACCAATGCTCTTGACCTCCTTGAACTTCTTGCAATCCAATATTACATAGTAATCCTTGGCATACCAAGGCAAATTTACAAGAACTTAAATAAATGAAATTACAACCCAAAAATATTACAAACTTAATAATATATGCCCAAAATAAATTAAAATAAATTAATTTACAATCCCAAAGAAACATAAAAGAAATAAATCCAATCACATTGGTCTTTTATAGTCCATGATCATCCATCATGCATATCACTATTTAACAATTAAATAAAATATACATACTTATATTAAATTGAATATCTCATATTCAACTTAAAAATCCAGATTTGAATATGATTCAAATAAATTTAAAAATTCAGATTTGAATCTCATTCAAACAAATTTAAAAATTCAGATTTGAATCACATTCAAACAACTTCAAAAATTCAGATTTGAATCACATTCAAATATTTTTTAAAAAATCAGATTTGAATCACATTGAATGATGTTTTGAAAGATCATATATGAATTTTATTGAATCAATTTTAAAAATCAGATTTAAATATGATTCAAACAACTTTAAAAATTCAGATTTGAATCACATTCAAACAACTTTTAAAATTCAGATTTGAATCACATTCAAACATTTTTTAAAATTCTGATTTGAATCATAATTTAATTGTGTGATTAAAACAACTAATTAAACACTTTAATTAGTCAAAGAATAGGCCTTAGATCATACAACAATTGCAGAATTAAAAGCCAAACCTTGAATCACCCATGGAACCATTGTTGCCGCCACCATTGGTGGCTTCACCATGTGTGACGCCACACCTCTTAATCCAACCAGCAATGAATCAATCATCTTATGATCAAATCACACAATTAAATCATATAATCAACAATCTAAATGGTAAATATAGTGGCTCTGATACCAATTGAAGGAACGGAAGCGTGAAAAACACAAGATTATACCATTGAATTCAAAAATTTTCACCTAGGGTCACATGCACCATGCAAGATTTATTTTTATCTATTTGATTTCAATGATAAACAACATATTAAAACTCTTTTAATATGTTTTTGGATCTGTATTTGCCATTTAAGATTTTAAAATTAATTAGATTAATTTTAGAACCCTAGATTAAATCAAGAACGATTACACTAACCTCTTGATGTGCTGCAGCGTATCTGCGCCTTTGAGATCCGTCTTTAGGACACCAGATGTTGTCCCTCTAGCTTGTCCACACCAAGAACACCTATGGCAGCCCTTGAACAGCTTCTAAAGCCTTTTCTATTAATTAGAAATTCAAGTTCTGCCTTTTAAGAGATTAAAGATGTAAACAGGACACTAGAAACAATTTCTAGTGTTCTTAATTCAAGAGATTGATGGCTAATCTCTTTGAATTGATGAGAGATGAAGAAGAATAGCTGGAGAGCCTCAAAGTGGCGTGATAAATGAGAGGAGAGGCTGCTGGTTATGTTTTTTTTTCATAACCACACTTAAATAGCTAGGTTAACACATTAAACCCTAGCCACATGTCACCTTTTGATTAGCTCTAGGTTTAAGTGACCCAATCACATTGTGCCAAGTGTCAAACCTATATTTAATCTTGATTTTAATCATCTTACATGATTAAAAAAAAAAACATTTGGCAAGCTTATGTGTAATCCCATGTGTCACCATCTCATGGTGCCACGTGTCACACTGTGAAATGACCAAAATGCCCCTGTGTCTTAATTTTGAGTTCTTAACCCAAAATAATTATTTTCTTCTTCTAATTAATTTATATCAAATATAAATTAATTAATTAATCTCTATTAATTAATTTCTCATCAATTAAATTCATATTTAAACACTTTAAATATAAATTTAATTTATATTATACATCCAATAATCTAGATTTGGTTTCAAGTCATGCTAGGGACTTTGCAATTTAATTGCAAACCAAATCTATTTAATTAATCAATTAAACTCTTTAATTAATTAATTAAATCATATTTAAATAGGTGATAACTTGTGTATGTGTGTGACTTACTAGGCTCATCACTAATTGGCAATGAGACATGATATCAACTCTTAATATCATCAGAACTCTTTCTTACCATAAATGATTTCTCTAAATCATTTTATGAACCTCATAGACCATGGTTAACACCTAGCATAGCATGCCATGGCCACCCAATTAGTAATAAGATTTACCTTAAATGAACCTATAATCATATGTTACCATGCACTAGAATCTCTCTGTTACAAAATCCCAACTCAATTTGAGTCATGGTTTATGTCAAACTCCATTTGCTATGAATATTATGTTCTCTTTTAATTCCAGTTCTTGATTAAAAGATTTTCTCATCAGAAACTCTTTTTTGAATAAATCTATCTGTCCTGGCTAGGAACTTGAAACATCAAGAACAATTAAATGAACATAGGATTTTATCTCTATTTACTTAGAGGAACAGATTCCATCTTGATCAACACCTACCTCCATATATAACTAGTAGGAGCCAACACATGCCCATATACCCATACATAGTACAAGTATGAAAGCAGTATCAAACTTAAGCTACCTATATACAAGATAACTGTGCTATCTCAGGTCTAAAGATTATATGCACTGATATGATTTATGACAAAACATTAACAAGAGTAAACTCCATGTGCTTGTCATAAGCGTCACTGGTTCGGCCTACTTATCATTTATAAGTGCCTATCATGTTTGTTATATGGCATGAGACTCACCATTCCATCTTATTTATATCTCATATAAATAACTTGGGAACAAACATGAATACAATCTTTCTGGATAAGTCATGTCCTTATTATGAAGTATCCTCGATTGTGAACCTATTTATGATACTTCGTGCTAGAAATATTGTCACTCATATTCTTAACAACTTAAGAATAATATTTCTAACAAAATATCAATGGACCTTTTCTATTACACATAAATATATTATGTAAACGGAAAAGTGGAAATGCCTTTATTAATAAAAATATGTACAAGATACATACTAAATGATATGCTCTAGGGCATATTACTAACAGGTGCCACATGTCACCTTGTGAAATGACCAAAATACCCTTGTGTCTTAATTTTGAGTTCTCAATCCAAAATAATTATTTCTCTTCTTCTAATTAATTTATATCAAATATAAATTAATTAATTAATCTCTATTAATTAATTTCTCATAATTAAATTCATATTTAAACACTTTAAATATAAATTTAATTTGTACTATACATCCAATAACCTAGATTTAGTTTCAAACCATGTTAGGGACTTTACAATCTAATTGCAAACCAAACCTATTTAATTAATCAATTAAACTCTTTAACTAATTAATTAAATCATATTTAACTTGGTGATTACTTGTGTATGTGTGTGACTCACTAGGCTCATCACCAATTAGGAATGAGATATGATATCAACTCTTAATGTCATTAGAACTCTTTCTTACCATAAATGATTTCTCTAAATCATTTTATGCAGCTTAAAGACTATGGTTAACACATAGCATAGCATGCCATAGCCACCCAATCAGTAATAAGGTTTACCTTAAATGAACCTATAATCATATGTTACCATGCACTAGAATCTCTCTGTTACAAAATCTCAATTTGAGCTGGAGTCATGGTTTATGTCAAACCCCATTTGCTATGAATATTATGTTCTCTTTTAATTCCAGTTCTTCATTAAAAAGATTTTCTCATCAGAAACTCTTTTCTGATTAAATCTATCTGTCCTGGCCAGGAACTTGAAACATTAAGAACAATTAAATGAACATAGAATTTTTATCCTTATTTACTTAGGGTAACAGATTCCATCTTGATCAACACCTACCTCCGTATATAACTAGTAGGAGCCAACACATGCCCATATACCCATACACAGTACAAGTATGCAAACAGTATCAAACTCAAACCACCTATATACAAGATAACTGTGCCATCTCAGGTCTAAAAATTATATGCAGTGATATGATTTATGACAATACATTGACAAGAGTAAACTCCATGTGCTTGTCATAAATGTCACTGGTTCAGCCTATTTATCATGCATAAGGGCCTATCATGTTTATTATATGGCATGAGACTCACCATTCCATCTTATTTACATCTCATATAAATAACTTAGGAACAAACATGATTACAATCTTTCTGGATAAGTCATATCCTTATTGTGAAGTATCCTCGATTGTGAACCAATTTATGATACTTTATGCTAGAAATACTATCGCTCATATTCTTAACAACTTAAGAATAGAATTCCTAACAAAATATCAATGGACCTTTTCTATTACACATAAATATATTATGTAAACGGAAAAGTAAAAATGCATTTTATTAATAAAACATGTACAAGATACATATTAAATAATATGCTCTAAGGCATACTACTAACAACCTTTCTAGCATTTGATCAATGAATGGAAGAGGAAAATGGTCTTTTCTAGTGGAGCTATTTAGTTTTTAATAATCAATGCACATACGCCAACCAGTGACCGTCCTAGTAGGGATCAGCTCATTATTCTCATTTTTAATAACAATTGTCTCACTCTTTTTAGGTACTATATGTACTAGACTAACTCATATATTATCAAAAATTGGGTATATAAAATATGCATCTAATAGTTTCAAAATTTCCTTTTTCACTACATCTTTCATGTTTGGGTTTAGTCTCCTTTGATGTTTAATGGTAGGTTTACTGTTTTCTTCCATAGGTTTTCTATGCATACAAATGGAAGGGCTAATCCCTTTAAGGTCTTCTATTGTGTACCCTATAGTTTACTATGGGTCCTAAGTTCCTTTAAAAGCTTTTTCTCTTCTAAACTAGTTAGGCTAGTATTTATTATAACAGGAAATTTAGAATTCGAGTCTAGAAATGCATACCTTATAGTAGAAGGAAGAGATTTCAATTCTACCTATTTCTTTGCCTTTTGTGCTTCAGCCTGGGGTTGTGACTCCTTTAACTCTTCCACTTGTTGTGCTTGAGCTAAGGGTAGAGGTGGGCTAGCTTCCAAAGATAGTGCATAGGCTACAATTTATTTGTTATCATCATCTACTGTGTGGCTGTGCATTATGCATGCTTCAAGAGGATTTACAGGATATCTCTTGTGGAATTCCTCTTCAACTAACTTATCTATAATGTCAACCCTTAGGCATTCATCAGGATCTAGTTTATATTTCTTTACTCTAAATTGGTTGAACTCTACTTTCTCCTCTCCTATTTTGAGAGTCAACTTCCCATTTTTAACATTTATGATGGCTTCAGTAGTTACCAAGAAAGGCCTTCTCAATATGATAGAAACTTGAACATTTTCTTTCATCTCCAAGATAACAAAATCAATCAAAATAAACAACTTCCCTACTTTGATAGGGATGTTCTCCAAGATACCACCTGGGTACTTAATAGATCTGTTTGCCAATTGTAATGAAATTATTGTTTGTCTAAGCTCTCCAACATTTAGCTTTTGGAATATTAATGAGGACATGAAACTCACACTTGCACAAAGATCGCAGAGGGCCTTGTCTATATTCATGTTGCCAATAAAGACAAGGTATAGAGAAGCTTCTAGGGCCCTTGAGTTTTGAAGGTAACATGTTTTGTAAGATGGCATTGCATTCCTCCATTAGAGCAACAGTCTCGAAATCCTCCAGCTTTCTCTTCTTTGAGAGGATTTCTTTTAAGAACTTGGCATAGGATGGCATTTGAGATAGTGCTTTTGTGAAAGGAATGTTAATATAAAGTTTCTGTAAAACTTCTAAAAACTTTCAAAATTACTTGTCCAACTTAGCCTTCTGGAACCTTTAAGAAAAAGGTAAAGAGGGTTGGTATGGTTCAGGTAGCTTCTTTTTCTTTTTCTCCTCCTTTTCCTTGTCCTTTTCAGTTTCCTTCTCTTCCTCTTTCATTTGGTTATTAGAATTACCAGAAGTTTCCTCTACTAATTCTTGTTTGTCTTCTAGTTTTTGGTTTTCTAAGATTCTACCACTCCTCAAAGCAACTGCCTTGCAATGCTCTTTAGGATTCATCTTAGGTGGACTTGGCAGCTTACCAATGGCTTTGCTTAAAGAACTAGCTCGATGGGTAATTTGGTTTTCAAGCATCTTGTTCTGAGTTGCCAATTGGTCCATTCTGGAGGCTTATTGCTTTATCATTTTATTCTGCTATTGTTGCACTGCTAAGATGCTTTCCATCATGGATTTCATGGTCAACTTAGATTCACACTATTGAGGTTGAAGAGAAGGTGGTGGTTGTGCTAAGTTCTGCCCTTTATTTTGAAAGCCAAGTGGCAATGGCGGTCTATATCCCTGCTGCTTATTAATGGGCAGATTTTGCGAATTTAACCATGTGAAGTTAGGGTGGTTCCTGTTAGTAGTATGCCCTAGAGCATATCATTTAGTATGTATCTTGTACATATTTTATTAATAAATGGCATTTCCACTTTTCTGTTTATATAATATATTTATGTGTAATAGAAAAGGTCCATTGATATTTTGCTAGAAATATTATTCTTAAGTTGTTAAGAATATGAGTGACAATATTTCTAGCACAAAGTATCATAAATAGGTTCACAATCGAGGATACTTCATAATAAGGACATGACTTATCCAGAAAGATTGTATTCATGTTTGTTCCCAAGTTATTTATATGAGATATAAATAAGATGGAATGGTGAGTCTCATGCCATATAACAAACATGATAGGCACTTATAAATGATAAGTAGGCCGAACCAGTGACACTTATGACAAGCACATGGAGTTTACTCTTGTCAATGTTTTGTCATAAATCATATCAGTGCATATAATCTTTAGACCTGAGATAGCACAGTTATCTTGTATATAGGTAGTTTGAGTTTGATACTGTTTTATACTTGTACTATGTATGGGTATATGGGCATGTGTTGGCTCCTACTAGTTATATATGGAGGTAGGTGTTGATCAAGATGGAATATGTTCCTCTAAGTAAATAGAGATAAAATCCTATGTTCATTTAATTGTTCTTGATGTTTCAAGTTCCTGGCCAGGAAAGATAGATTTATTCAGAAAAAAGTTTCTGATGAGAAAATCTTTTTAATCAAGAACTGGAATTAAAAGAGAACATAATATTCATAGCAAATGGAGTTTGACATAAACCATGACTCCAGCTTGAGTTGGGATTTTGTAACAGAGAGATTCTAGTGCATGGTAACATATGATTATAGGTTCATTTAAGGTAAACCTTATTACTAATTGGGTGGCCATGGCATGCTATGCTAGGTGTTAACCATGGTCTATGAGGTTCATAAAATGATTTAGAGAAATCATTTATGGTAAGAAAGAGTTCTGATGATATTAAGAGTTGATATTATGTCTCATTGCCAATTAGTGATGAGCCTAGTAAGTCACACACATACACAAGTTATCACCTATTTAAATATGATTTAATTAATTAATTAAAGAGTTTAATTGATTAATTAAATAGGTTTGGTTTGCAATTAGATTGCAAAGTCCCTAGCATGACTTGAAACCAAATCTAGATTATTGGATGTATAATATAAGTTAAATTTATATTTAAAGTGTTTAAATATGAATTTAATTAATGAGAAATTAATTAATTTACATTTGATATAAATTAATTAGAAGAAGAAAATAATTATTTTGGGTTAAGAACTCAAAATTAAGACACAGGGGCATTTTGGTCATTTTGCAGTGTGACACGTGGCACCATGAGATGGTGACACATGGCATAACACATAAGCTTGCCAAATGTTTTTTTTAATCATGTAAGATGATTAAAATCAAGATTAAATATAGGTTTGACACTTGGCACAATGTGATTGGGTCACTTAAACCTAGAGCTAATCAAAGGGTGACATGTGGCAAGGGTTTAATGTGTTAACCTAGCTATTTAAGTGTTGTTATGAGAAAATAAAACACAACCAGCAGCCACACTCATTTGTCATGCCACTTTGAGGGTTTTTATCTCTTCTTCTTCATCTCTTATCAATTCAAAGAGATTAGCCATCAATTTCTTGAATTAAGAACACTAGAAATTGTTTCTAGTGTCCTGTTTACATCCTTAATCTCTTAAAAGGCAGAACTTGATTTTTTAATTAATAGAAAAAGCTTTAGAAGCTATTCAAGGGCTGCCATAGGTGTTCTTGGTGTGGACAAGCTAGAGGGACAACATCTGGTGTCCTGAAGACGAATCTCAAAGCGCGGACACTGCGATTGCATCAAGAGGTTAGTGTAATCGTTCTTGATTTAATCTAGGGTTCTAAAATTAATCTGATTAATTTTAAAATCTTAAATGGCAAATACAGATCCAAAAACATATTAAAAGAGTTTTAATATGTTGTTTATCATTGAAATCAAATAGATAAAAATAAATCTTGCATGATGCATGTGACCCTAGGTGAAAATTTTTGAATTCAATGGTATAAACTTGTGTTTTTCACGCTTTCGTTCCTTCAATTGGTATCAGAGCCACTATATTTTCCATTTAGATTGATGATTATATGATTTAATTGTGTGTTTAATCATGAGATCAAAAGTTCATTGCTGGTTGCAAAGCAAGTTGGCGGCATACTTAAAAAAATACCATCAATGGTGCGCATGGTTTGGCTTCCATGGGTGGTTTAAGGTTTGGCTTTTAATTCTGCAGTTGTTGTATGATCTAAGGCCTATTCTTTGACTAATTAAAGTGTTTAATTAGTAGTTTTTATCACACAATTAAATTATGATTCAAATCAGAATTTTAAAAATTGTTTGAATGTGATTCAAATCTGAATTTTAAAAGTTGTTTGAATGTGATTCAAATCTGAATTTTTAAAGTTGTTTGAATCATATTTAAATCTGATTTTTTAAAATTGATTGAATAAATTCAGATCTGATTTTTTAAAAAATGTTTGAATGTGATTCAAATCTGATTTTTTAAAAAATGTTTGAATGTGATTCAAATCTGAATTTTTGAAGTTGTTTGAATGTGATTCAAATCTGAATTTTTAAATTTGTTTGAATGAGATTCAAATCTGAATTTTTAAATTTATTTGAATCATATTCAAATCTGGATTTTTAAGTTGAATATGAGATATTCA
The DNA here is from genome assembly GCF_030052815.1 of Hevea brasiliensis. Taxonomy (NCBI): domain Eukaryota; kingdom Viridiplantae; phylum Streptophyta; class Magnoliopsida; order Malpighiales; family Euphorbiaceae; genus Hevea; species Hevea brasiliensis. The sequence goes on from NC_079494.1 coordinate 71,104,633, forward strand.
ATTTAATTTAAGTATGTATGTTTTATTTAATTATTAAATAGTGATATGCATAATGGATGATCATGGACTATAAAAGACCAATGTGATTGAATTTATTTCTTTTATGTTTCCTTGGGATTGTAAATTAATTAATTTATTTTAATTTTTTTTGGGCATGTATTATTAAGTTTGTAATAATTTTTGGGTTGTAATTTCATTTATTTAAATTCTTGTAAATTCGCCTTGGTATGCCAAGGATTACTATGTAATATTGGATTGCAAGAAGTTCAAGGAGGTCAAGAGCATTGGTGGGACCAGTGGGAGGAATTCAAGATCAAGTGTTGATTATGTACTCCTTCAGCAACTCTTGTAAAATGAATGAATGAAATGCACCTAGGAATGCCCTGATTCAATTCTTGGTGGCTCAGAATTGAATCCCTTAGAAAGTCCATGATCATACCATATTTACTGCTTATCCATGAATGCATGAGATGTATGGGAATGTATGCAATTATATGATATATGCATGCTAAATGGATAATGTGCAAAGTGAGACCTTAATAGTAAATAGAATGACCATAAAATCTTCCAAACAAATGATTAAGTTGGAAATGCTATAATTAAAGTAATTATAACATAGGCCCTCCATTGGGCCAATTATTTTAAGAAATTTTAAATAGTTGCATAAGATGCAATTTATTCAAGAGATTTTCTTAAGAATAATTGTTAAGCATGAGATGTTGTAAATATGTAAATGGTTTAGTGGCCAATATTGGATGTACCTGAGGACATTAAAATTATTTGCATAATTACTGGCTCAATGGGATCAACTTAACTAATGCAAGATAAGTTAATAATGGATGTACCTCAGATTTTGAGCATTAGGGGCTAGGTAAAGGATTGAACCTCACATGAGATGTGATGGGCAAAGAGTTGCTCACTTATAGTTTATTGTAATTCCAATAATGGATGTACCTGAGGATGATCAATAGAATTATAAGAATTCAATCACCCACTAGAAATCCATCCAACTAGGATTTCCGTTTTCTACTTTTGAAGTGTAGGATTCGCTAAGTTAGTGGGAGGACCAATTTGATTAAAAGACCATAATCATTTTGGTTAATTACATGATACATTTACTAATTAATCTGGTTATTTTCTGCAGTTAATTTTTACGATAAAAATGAGCACAAAACAACCACCACCATCCAATATCCTTGCAAGCATACTTGATCACAATAGGTTGACAGACCTAATCATGCGATTGGCTAAGAAATTTGAAACTTGTCCTGAACCTTGAACATATAGGATATGTTCTAGATTCAAATGTTCCTGGTCCCTTACCTCCAGAGGCCACACAAGAGGAACATGAAACTTTGGACAAGTGGAAGGAGCATGATATGAGAGCTAAGTGTTACATGCTTGCTTCCATGAGTAATGAGTTACAGAAGCAACATGAGAACATGCAGAGTGCGAGTGAGATCCTCCTTCACCTACAAGAGTTGTATGGTGAGCACAGCAGGAATGCTAGGTATGAGATATCTAGACAGCTATTCTGTATGAGGATGTCTGAGGGACAGAATGTTGGGGATCATGTCCACAAGATGATTCGGCTAATTGAGCAGTTGGAATATCTTGACTTCAACATGGATTTCCAACTACAGACGGATTTGATCCGTCAGTCTCTTCCTGGGTCTTTTGGGAAATTTTGTGACAAATTTCCATATGACTCAACAGGAATGCACCTTAGCTGGTTTACTCAACATGCTGGTTATTGCCCAAAAGAATATGCCAGGCAATAAAGGAAAAGAGGTAGCTTTGGTTGCATCTTCTTCTGCTGGAAAGTCCAACAAGAAGAAGGGCAATAAGAAAAAGAAACCTCAGATTCCTGGTCCTTCTAAGAAAATAGCTAAACAGAAAAGGAAGACAAAAGCTGATGAAGGCAAAGGAAAGTGTTTCCACTGCCAACAGGAAAATGTTTCCATTGCCAATAAGAAAGTGTTTCCATTACCAGTAAGAAAGTGTTTCCACTGGCCAGAGTATAGCAATCTAAATGAATGCAATGCCATGGTGAAAACCAACTCAAGTTCAAAATATATTTGGCACTTAAGGTTATGTCATGTTGCAGAAGATAGGATTACAAAATTGGAGAAAATGAGGATTCTATCCTTATTGGACTCTGAGCCTACTCCAACTTGTGAATCTTGCCTTCAGGGCAAAATGACTAGATCACCCTTTGTTGGACAAGGCTAAGAGTGAAAATATTTTGGAGCTAATACATAGTGATGTATGTGGTCCATTTAAAGAAATGGCTAGAGGGGTTTTCATTATTTTATTACCTTTCTTGATGATAAATCAAGGTTTGGGTATTTGTATTTGATGAAATACAAACATGAATCTTTTGAAAAGTTTAAAGAATTTAAATCAAGTAGAAAATCAAAGCAGAAAGAATATTAAAGCTCTTGATCGGATCGTGGAGGTGAATATTTGAGTACTGAATTAGATGAATACTTGAGAGAGCATGGCATTGTTTCTCAACCGACTCCTCCAGAACGCCACGGTGAATGGTGTATCTGAAAGGAGAAATCGTACCCTATTGGATATGGTACGTAGTATGATGAGCTATACTGATATGCCAATCTCCTTTTGGCGATTTGCATTAGAATCAGCTTTGTATATTCTGAATAGGATTCCATCAAAATCAGTTTCTTCCACACCTTATGTGATATGGCATGGAAGAAAACCAAGTCTTAAGCATGTTAAGATTTGGGGTTGTCCAGCTTATATCAAAAAGCTGAACACTGATAAATTGGAGACCAGATCAGAAAAGGGTCAATTTGTTGGATATCCAAAAGATAGTTTTGGATATTATTTTTATTTGCCTACTTCACAAAATGTTGTGATAAGTAGAGATGCCACATTTCTTGAACAACAGTTTGTTCAAGAAGGAGGCAAAGGAAGGCAAATAGAGTTAGAATTGGAGAATTCTGACCAACCAACAGATCAGATCGATATATATCCATCTAGTCAACCTATACCCGTTGATGAAACATCTACAGCTGTTCCTTGTAGAACAACCAGGGTATCTCACCCACCAGTGAGATATGGTTTTCTTCATGAAGAAGAACAAGAGTTGTCTACTCATGAAGAAGTAGATCATGGAGATGATCCACTTACCTATGAAGAAGCTATATCAGATATAGACTCTTCAAAATGGATTGATGCTATGAAATCCGAGATTGATTCCATGTATAAGAATCAAGTTTGGGATCTTGTTGAACCACACAAGGTATTGTACCTATAGGGAACAAATGGGTTTTCAAGAAGAAAATTGGTTACGATGGAAAGGTAGAGACCTATAAGGCAAGGCTAGTAGCGAAGGGTTTTCGCCAAAGGCAAGGAATCGACTATGAGGAGACTTTCTACTTTGTTGCCATGCTTAAATCAATTAGGATTTTATTAGCAATAGCTGCGTACTATGATTATGAGATTTGGCAGATGGATGTCAAAACAGCTTTTCTCAATGGATACATTGAAGAAAACATTTTCATGGAACAACCTAAGGGATTTGAATCCCAAGATGGTTCCAAGGTATGCAAGCTAAAGTGATCTATTTATGAGTTGAAACAAGCTTCGAGGAGTTGGAACATTCGTTTTGATGAAGCCATTAAATCCTTTAGTTTTATCAAAAATGAGGATGAGCCATGTGTATATAAGAAGGTTAGTGACAGTGCTATCACTTTCCTTGTCTTATATGTGGATGACATACTGTTGATGGGTAATGACACAGGTATGTTGACGACTATAAAGGTATGGTTGTCAAATACATTCTCCATGAAAGACTTAGGGGAGGCAACCTATATTCTTGGGATTTGCATCTATAGAGATAGAGCGAAACGAATAATTGGTTTATCCCAAAGTCTATACTTGGAAAAGGTGTTAAAGAGGTTTAACATGCTTGATTCCAAGAGAGGATTGTTACCAGTGAGACATGGTATCCATCTTTCTAAAGAGATGTCTCCAAAGACACCTGAAGAAAGAGATAAGATGGCCAGGATTCCATGTGCTTCGGCTATTGGAAGTTTAATGTATGCAATGTTGTGTACTAGGCCGGATATCGCATATCTTTGTTAGTTTGACTAGCGGTATCAATCCAATCCGAGTTTGGAACATGGATAAGCTGTCAAGAATATCCTTAAGTACTTGAGAAGAACTAAGGATTTATTCTTGATTTATGGAGGTGGAGACTTGCAATTGGATGGTTATCGATTACGATTTCCAATCGGATATCGATGATAGAAAGTCTACCTCTGGATATGTGTTCATTTGTAATGGAGGTGCGATCGGTTGGAAGAGTTCCAAGCGAGCACGCATTGCAGATTCCACTCTGAGTGAGTATATTCTTTGCATCGAGATCTTGCAAAGGAAGGCTATTTGGATTAAAAGTTCGTGACAGAACTTACAGTAGTTCCTTCCATTGAGTCGTGGTTCCATTACACTTGTGACAACAATGGAGTAGTCATCTGAGCTAAGGAACTAAAGTCTCACCCAAAATCCAAACACATAGAAAGGCACCGCCACATTATCGAGAGATATAGTTGGGCAAGGCGATTTAGCCATGCAGAAAATAGCATCGGTGAAAATCCAGGTGATCCATTCACTAAGCCTATGTCACGGACTCGATTAGACCGACATCTTGAGAAGATAGGTCTAAGATATTGTAATGAATGGCTCTAGTGCTAGTGGGAGATTGTTAGTAGTATGCCCTAGAGTATATCATTTAGTATGTATCTTGTACATATTTTATTAATAAATGGCATTTCCACTTTTCTGTTTATATAATATATTTATGTGTAATAGAAAAGGTCCATTGATATTTTGTTAGAAATATTATTCTTAAGTTGTTAAGAATATGAGTGACAATATTTCTAGCACAAAGTATCATAAATAGGTTCACAATCGAGGATACTTCATAATAAGGACATGACTTATCCAGAAAGATTGTATTCATGTTTGTTCCCAAGTTATTTATATGAGATATAAATAAGATGGAATGGTGAGTCTCATGCCATATAAAAAACATGATAGGCACTTATAAATGATAAGTAGGCCGAACCAGTGACACTTATGACAAGCACATGGAGTTTACTCTTGTCAATGTTTTGTCATAAATCATATCAGTGCATATAATCTTTAGACCTGAGATAGCACAGTTATCTTGTATATAGGTAGTTTGAGTTTGACACTACTTTCATACTTGTACAGTGTATAGGTATATGGGCATGTGTTGGCTCCTACTAGTTATATATGGAGGTAGGTGTTGATCAAGATGGAATCTGTTCCTCTAAGTAAATAGAGATAAAATCCTATGTTCATTTAATTGTTCTTGATGTTTCAAGTTCCTGGCCAGGACAAATAGATTTATTTAGAAAAGAGTTTCTGATGAGAAAATCTTTTTAATCAAGAACTGGAATTAAAAGAGAACATAATATTCATAGCAAATGGAGTTTGACATAAACCATAACTCCGACTGAGTTGGGATTTTATGTGAGAGATTCTAGTGCATGGTAACATATGATTATAGGTTCATTTAAGGTAAACCTTATTACTAATTGGGTGGCTATGGCATGTTATGCTAGGTGTTAACCATGGTCTATGAGGTTCATAAAATGATTTAGAGAAATCATTTATGGTAAGAAAGAGTTCTGATGATATTAAGAGTTGATATTATGTCTCATTGCCAATTAGTGATGAGCCTAGTAAGTCACACACATACACAAGTTATCACCTATTTAAATATGATTTAATTAATTAATTAAAGAGTTTAATTGATTAATTAAATAGGTTTGGTTTGCAATTAGATTGCAAAGTCCCTAGCATGACTTGAAACCAAATCTAGATTATTGGATGTATAATATAAGTTAAATTTATATTTAAAGTGTTTAAATATGAATTTAATTAATGAGAAATTAATTAATAGAGATTAATTAATTAATTTATATTTGATATAAATTAATTAGAAGAAGAAAATAATTATTTTGGGTTAAGAACTCAAAATTAAGACACAGGGGCATTTTGGTCATTTTGCAGTGTGACACGTGGCACCATGAGATGGTGACACATGGCATAACACATAAGCTTGCCAAATGTTTTTTTAATCATGTAAGATGATTAAAATCAAGATTAAATATAGGTTTGACACTTGGCACAATGTGATTGGGTCACTTAAACCTAGAGCTAATCAAAGGGTGACATGTGGCAAGGGTTTAATGTGTTAACCTAGCTATTTAAGTGTTGTTATGAGAAAATAAAACACAACCAGCAGCCACACTCCTTTGTCACGCCACTTTGAGGGTTTTTATCTCTTCTTCTTCATCTCTTATTAATTCAAAGAGATTAGCCATCAATCTCTTGAATTAAGAACACTAGAAATTGTTTCTAGTGTCCTGTTTACATCTTTAATCTCTTAAAAGGCAGAACTTGATTTTCTAATTAATAGAAAAAGCTTTAGAAGCTATTCAAGGGCTGCCATAGGTGTTCTTGGTGTGGACAAGCTAGAGGGACAACATCTGGTGTCCTGAAGACGAATCTCAAAGGCGCAGACACGCTGCAGTGCATCAAGAGGTTAGTGTAATCGTTCTTGATTTAATCTAGGGTTCTAAAATTAATCTGATTAATTTTAAAATCTTAAATGGCAAATACAGATCCAAAAACATATTAAAAGAGTTTTAATATGTTGTTTATCATTGAAATCAAATAGATAAAAATAAATCTTGCATGATGCATGTGACCCTAGGTGAAAATTTTTGAATTCAATGGTATAAACTTGTGTTTTTCACGCTTCCGTTCCTTCAGTTCCTCCATTTAGGGTTGTAAATGTTTGAGTATGGGTTATTAATGTTAGTAGTGTGTCTTAGAGCATATCATTTTATTGTATATTGTAAACATTTATTTCCCATTAATGGCAAATATTATTTTCTTTTAAATTTGAATGGTTTGAATTTAATTGAAAATATCTTTTAATATCTTGTTAGATATTTTATTCTTAAGTTATTAAGAATATGAGTGACAGAATATTTTAGTTTAAGTATTATAAATTTCGATTCACAATCTAGGATACCTCATTGGGCATGATTTATCCGGAAAGATTATCACTTATGTTTGTTTCCATGGATTAGTATGAGATATTAATGTTAGTAGTATGCCCTAGAGCATATCATTGTATTGTATCATGTAAACATTTATTCCCATTTAATAGCAATTATTCTTTTCATTTATGTTCAAATGGTTTAAATTTAATTGAAAAGGTCCTTTAATATCTTGTTATTTAAGAATATGAATGACAAAATATTCTAGTACAAGTATTATAAATTTGGTTCACAATCTAGGATACTTCATTGGGCTTAACTTATCTAAAAAGATTGTCACTTACGTTTATTTTCATAAATTAGTATGAAATACTAATGGGATAAAATGGTGAGTCTCATGCCATATGACAAATATGGTGAGCCCTTATATGATAAGTAAGCCGAACCAGTGACATAAGATGATTTGTACATAGAGTTTACTCTTGTCAATACAAAGTCATCTAGATCATAATAGTGCATATAATCTCTTGACCTGAGATAATATAGTTATCTTGTATATAGGTGGTTTGAGTTTAATACTACTTTCATACTTGTACTAAATATGAGTATATGGGTGTGTGCTGGCTCCGACTAGTTATATATAGAGATAGGCGTTAGTCAAGATGGGATCCATTACCCTAAGTAAATAGGGATAAAATTCTATGTTCATTTAATTATTCTTGATAATTTAAATTCCTGGCTATGATAGATAGACTTAGTCAGAAAAGTGTTTCTGACAGGAAAGTCCTATTAATCGAGAATTAGAATTAAAAGAGAATATGAGATTCAATACAATTGGAGTTTGACATAAACCATAACTCTAGCTTGAACTGAGATTTTGTAATGGAGAGATTTTAGTGCATGATATGTATGATCAAAGGTTCATGAATTGGAGAACAAATTTATAACTAATTGGGTAATCATGTAACGTCCCGAGAATTTCAAGCTCTAAATAATACTATTTTCGATCTATGAATAGTATTATTCAAAGCCAACTCGATGACTAAAAGTGAGATGGAAATTAATTAAGATAAGTAGAATAAAAACCGAAGTGACCATTCAGTTATGGACTTAATCGGTATTATTGAAAAAGATGGACTATAACTCGACGAATGGCATTTTGGTTAATTCACTTGAAGAATTGATTTTTGATTGAAATGTCAATTAAATTAAGTGAGATTAATGTATTAGAATGGGACTAAATTAACAAAAAGAAGTATGAAAATTTAATGGGGACATAAAAGGATTATTGAATTGTAATAATTATAATTAAAATTATAATTATAAATATTATATTTTGTAAATAAGACAAAATTAATTAATGAAGTAAATATCTTATTTAAAACACATCCTTATCACCATCATCATCTTCATCTTCTTCTTTCTTCTTCATGTGCCGTCCACTCTCTCTCACTTTCCTCCATTGATGCAACATTTCTAAGCTTCAAAACTCTTAAATTCTTCCATAAATTCCATAGGAAATTAAGAGAAACCCTTGAATTAAACCTTGAATTGAAGGAAACAAGCAAAAATTCAAAGTAATTTGGAAGATTTGTGAAGAAGATTTGTGAAGAAGAAGTGTTGGCCAATTGAGGTAAGTTGTAATTTGAGCTTAATTAGTTATGAATTTATGGAATTTAAGTTTAATTGTGGAATTACTATGGAAATTGATTGAAATTATGTATGTTATGACGGAAGTGAATTTCGGTCATGGAGGAAGGAGTTAGGGGTTTTGAGTTTTGATATAATTTACTTGATTTCTAGTCTTGAATGAAGTAATAAACATGGTTTATGAACTTAAAATTGATTGAATTTGGAAGATGGGAGTTAGGGTTTTATGCAATTAGGGTTTTCATAGCATGAAACCTATTTAATGCTATTATGGTTATATTATGAGGATTGGATGTGTATTTATAGAGAAACATTAATGATTTGGTGAAGAAATTTATTGAATGGATATTGTGTATTAAGTGTTGAATCTAAATAGCTTGAGTCCAGTGAGATTAAATGCTCATAACTTGAGCTACATAATTTCAATTGAGGTGAAACCAAAGGGAAATTAAAGCTAAGACAATATACTAAAACTTTCATGGGGATGCTTGACCTGAAACTAACCAGAATATACCTAAATTAGGGCTAGAATCAGTCAATGCCAAAACTAGAAACCTTGAAATTGACCAAAAAAATATTACGTACTAAATTGAGCATAACTCACTCTACAAAACTCTAAATTGAGTAATTCCTGAACTTGTGCAATCCTAAGACATAGGGGAACAATTCATATGAGGACCATGATACTAAATTATGATCATAACCTATCCAAATTTTCTTGACAAAGGGAGTCCAGAAATCTACCTGGATTCTAGAATTGGCCTGAAACCTGAGAATTTGTCACTTGAACAGTTTTGGCAAAATGACCATAACTCAAGCTACACAAATGCAAATTGAATGATTCTAAAGCCAAAATAAACATAAGACATAGACCTACAATTTCTATATTTTGACAGGACCAAATTCTTAGGGAAAAGTGGTTGAAATTTTAGAGTAAATCAAAATTTTAAAACTGAAATTTCTGCTATTCAGTATTTCAGCCCTGTGACCCCAATGTAGTAAACAGGGCATATCTTCCTTTGTACATTTACAAGGGAGGTGCTATAAAATGATTTGGAAACTTAATACAAAGACCTAAAACTTTACTTTAGAGACCTTGTACAAATTCAGGATATAAAGTGCTTGGATATTGAGTGCAATTTCAGGTAAAAATCTGGAAAACCTAAAAATATCAAAATAAGGCACCCAGGAACAGTACCTGGTATTTTAGCTATAACTAATGATCTAGACCTCCAAATTAAGTAATTCAAAATGATAATTAAAGCTAAGACATGGAAGAAAAACTTTAATGAAGTCCAATTTGACAAATTATGATTGGAACTAGACTAAAAGTAAGTTCTAAGGACATGTTCAAATTCTGCCCTATAATCTAAAATAGTTAGAATGTGTAGTTATTTTACGAATTCGCTAGGAATTTATTTGCTTAGTTATTGGTGGAAGTTAGAATACGAATTGAAACTTTTAAAATTGTGTTTTTTAGTGGAGAAAAGAAGTTTGAAGTAAAAGGAGATATAGGTCAAAGAAAGGAGGCTAAGATAAGGTTTGTGCATAACTCTAATTTTCTTGTGTTTTAACTTGTCAATGAAAAGAATAAATTTTCTTCAAGCTTAAATATGAATTTCCTTTGTCTTTGAGAATTATTTATATTGTTTTGAGAAATTTTTTAATGTTAAAAGGAATTTATTATTATGCTGAAAAGGCAGACGTTTGGCCATTTATTATATTGTAGCGTGGCGGTGGCCGAATGTATGTGATTTAGAAGTGTTTGTGAAATTAATGTGTTGCCAACCATATATGATGATTTGTGATGATTTGAAATGTTGGTTTATTTGAGTGAAAATTATTTTAAAATCACAGTTGGCATGACAGACTTTGATTGCTTCCCTCACTTTATGAGGTTGAGATTAGATATGTTCCTCCTCCACTTGTGGGGTTGAGATTGGTTATATTATCCTCTCTCTCTAGCTTACCAGTTGAAGTTGAGATCGGATGGGTGTACTCATATTTGCTAGCTAGCTTTGCTTCCCTCATTAGTTTCGACTATATGGGGTTGAGATAACTTTATCGTGGTATACAACAGAGCATTAATCGAAAATTTTGTGTGTCACACTTACCCCTCTGTAAGATATGACACGATCCCGTAGTATACCTAATAAATTACCGAACTTCACCTACCAATAATCTATTAAATATATTACAAAGGATTTTGGCAAAATAATTTCATTTTTAGGTTAAATTATTGCAAAAAAGTGGAGACATTAGTTGAGAAATTAATTAGACATTCTATAATTCAAAGAAATTATTTTATTTTATTTTATTTTATTTTATGAAAAATTCACATGGTTACGGTTGAAATTTTGTTAAATCACAATTTTAAAACCTATTGAATTCACCTGTGGTAATTATATGACATAATTAAATAAATCAGCATTCAAAAATTTTCTTTCTTTCATCCACAAACCAAAAAGAATGAAGCTTTTACATTTACAATACAAGAATCATTTTATTACAAATTTACATCCATTGAAATTAAGGAAATTGATATTACAAAATTTACAAATGTTCAAACTCACAAGAAATAAAATTACAACAATTTACATTTGATTAAAGTCCCAAAAATAATATTACAAAGTTTTTGTACAACTGCTTGTAACACCTTCGTACTAAGTAGTTTCGTATATCCTACTGTTCTGGTGATTAGTGTCTGTCTGGACGGCTAAAAATCTGGGACTATATTTAATTTACATAGAAGAGCCATAAATCAAATTGATAAAGATCAAATAATGTTCAATTAAAATAAGAGAAATGAAGCATAAATAGGTTAAATGAGTCTAGAGTGCTGAGGATGGCTGACCGATCCGGGAAGCGGCTGCGAACTCAGTTCCTACCCTAAATTCATGTGGGACCTCATGACATCCTTAGTTGAGGATTAATTTGAAACTATTGGGAACTAGAAAATTATGGAAATAGAAAGGGAACAAGTGTAAATAAGAGAATCTGAACTTAAGGACTCATTAGGCATTATTAAAAAGATGGACTATAACCTGATGAGGGACATTTTGGTCAATTTACTCCTAGAAGTGACTTTTAACCTAAATGTCCATTAAAATGTATGAGATTAAATTATTAAAAAGGGATTAAAAATGTGAAGAAGTGCATGGAAAGAAAAGAAAAGAAATGGAAATTCAAGTTTAATTTGGATTTATGACATCATCATGACACAATTAAAATTATAAATTAAATTATTTAATTTTTGTAGATAATTATCTATTATAAGAAGACAAATTTAGGTAAAAATAAAACAAAAAAAAAATCCTGTCATCTTCCTAAAGTGGCTGGCTCCTCACTCTCTCTCTCTTTCTCTTCATTTTCTTCCATTGACAATCAATTTGAGCTCTTGAAATTTAATTCTTTCTATAAAATTTTCCCCAAAGTTGTATATATGTATATACATGTATATACATATATATACATATATGTATATACATATATATATATATATATATATATATAGATATACATATATATGTATAGATATACATCTATATGTATACATATACATCTATATGTATGTATATATGTATACATATACATATATATGTATAGATATACATATATATGTATACATATACATATATATGTATACATATATACATACATATAGATGTATATGTATACATATAGATGTATATGTATACATATATATGTATATCTATACATATATATGTATATATATATGAAATTGAGTTTGAAAATGAGGAAACTAACTTAAGAAATTGAAAAATCTTGAAATTTAATTCTTTCTATAGAAGACAAATTTAGGTAAAAATAAAACAAAAAAAAAATCCTGTCATCTTCCTAAAGTGGCTGGCTCCTCACTCTCTCTCTCTTTCTCTTCATTTTCTTCCATTGACAATCAATTTGAGCTCTTGAAATTTAATTCTTTCTATAAAATTTTCCCCAAAGTTAGTAGAAAACTTCTAATTAAGTCTCAAAGTGAAGATTGGGGGAAAGAAAGACAAGAAAAATTGGAAGAATTTTGAAGGTTGGGAAGCTCCATTAGAGGTAAGAGATTTATAAGCCTTAATTAGTTATATATATATATATATATATATATATATATATATATATATATGAAATTGAGTTTGAAAATGAGGAAACTAACTTAAGAAATTGAATATATATATATATATATGTATACATGTATGTATATATATATATATGTATACATACATGTATGTATACATATATATATATACATACATGTATGTATACATACATACATGTATACATACATGTATGTTTACATATATATATATACATACATGTATATATACATACATGTATATATACATACATACATATATACATACATATATATATGTATGTATGTATATATATATGTATATATATGTATGTATGTATATATATATGTATATATACATATATATACATACATACATATATATATATATATATATATATATATATATATATATATATATATATATATATATATATATATATGAAATTGAGTTTGAAAATGAAGAAATTGAAAAATCATGCTTAGGACTTAAGCTAGGAAATTCGACCAACATGAGAGGGGTTAGGGTTTTGGTGTGTTGATTAAAATTGAACATGGATTCTTGCTTAAATGAGGATGTATATATAAATTGAGTAGTGATCTGCATGAAATTGCATGAATTCGAAGATAGAGAATTAGGGTTTGGTGAAAAATTAGGGCTTTTGTGGTATGTTATGTAATTGATATTTATAAGAGCAAATTATGGTCATTTGTTATGTTGTGGTTGAGAATTGATGTGAATTGATGAAAGGAATGAGTGTATTGGTAGTGTGTTGAATTCCTAGAATCTGGACACTTGAGTCGAGTGTGCTTGATAGCCTATAAATTGAGCTACACAATTCCAATAGGTATGAAACTAATTGGAAAAGAAACCTAAGACATAATTCTAAAATTTTCATGAAGACACCCTACCCATAAAATGACCATAAGTTACCCTGAATGAGCTTTGAATTCGGATTGCAATTCCAGACCTAACAAAAAATGACCAAATGAATAGCACTTAGTAAATTAGGCATAACTCACTCTAGAAAACTCCAAATTAGAGGATTCTTGAACCAATGGAAACCTGAGATATATGAGAACAATTATTATGGAGACCATAGAGCCAAATTATGACCCTAACCTGATCAATGCTAGACAAATTTAGTCTAGCAAATCTGCCTTAGTGCTAGACTGAACTTGGAAAACGTGAAGGATTAGACATCCGACTAGTTTTGGAAAAATGGCCATAACTAGAGTTATATAAATGTAAATTAAGTGATTACAAAGCCAAAATTCTCACAAGATATAGGATTACAAACTTTATGTTTTGACTAGAACCCAGTTCTTAGGGCAAGGTAGAGGAATTATTGGAATAAATCAGGAATCCCAAATCTGGAATTCTTGCACCCTAGCTAATTGGCTTTATGACCTTTGAATGGTTATTAGGCCATAACTTCTTCTAAAAAACTCCAATTGAAGTGATTCCAAATGATTTGGAAACCTAAGATAAAGACATAAAATATTTTTTCAAGGACTAGGGCCAAATTATGAGCTTAAGATGCTCGAATATAAAATGCAAAGTTAAGGTACAAATCTGAAAAATCTGAAATTTTAGGTTATGGCACTTGGAACATTGTTTAGTAATTTCGCCATAACTTGAGATATAGAACTCTAAATTGAGTGATTCAAATTGGAAAATAAAACTAAGACATAGAGGGACAATTTTTATGAAGAATACTTCACCAAATTATGACTAAAACTAAGTTAAAATAGGGTGAAAAGGCAAGATCCAAAACTGCCTTAGACCCAGAATATATTGAAATTTCATTGTCTACTTAGGGATTCCTTAGGCATTTATTTGATTAACTATTGGAGATAATTGGAATGAGTATTAAAGCTTAGAAATTGGGTGATTTCAATGGACAAAGAGACTTCCAAGGAAGGGAAGGCTTAAGACATAAAGAAAGAAGTTCATTGAAGGTTTGTGCACAACTAACTTTTTTTTTCTGTTTTAAACTTTGAAATTGAGTTGAATGAAGTTATATGAATGAATTATGATTTTCCCTTGCATTTGTGAATTTTAATTTATGAAATAAATTTGTAACACCCCTATGTTCGGTAGTGCGTTCTACTGTTCTGGTGACCAGTGTTGTCCGGACAGCTAGGATGCCTAGAACTACACTTCGTTATGAGTGAGGAGACATAAAATAATGAAATACAAGAAGAGAAAACACAAGAAAAACAAAGGAAAAATAATAGCAAAGAAATGTAACCAAGTTAAGCGAGCCGAGAACCCTAGCGATGGGTGACCGCACCGTGAAGTCACGGCGTGGACCGTTGACTAGCCCTGGACTGCGGGGAACCCTGGAAAATATTTTTAGGACTTAAAGAGACATCAATTTAAGTTTAAATATCATTAGAAATATCAAAGAAAAATTAATTAATTAGTACAAAGAAAAGTGAGAAATCGAAAAATGGACAAAACCCGGTGTTACCGAAAAATCGAGAATGTAACCCGAACTGGGGCATTATAGTCATTTGACACCCCGAATTGTCTTTTGACCTAAATGTCCATTAAAAATAAATAATATTACACTTGGAAAATATAATGAAAAATTAAATTGATGGTACCTAAAGTAAATAGCAAAAATTATGGGTTAATGTGGAATAAATGAAAGTTAAACTTATAATATGCTTTAAATTGTGTAAGTGGACCACTATAGAATAAATTAAACATAAAATGGCAGGTGTAAGTCCATTATACAATCTGCATCTTCATCTTCCTCACTTGGTCCATCCATGCCGAAATGAAGAAAAGGGAAATCCTCCATAGCCGTTTTGCATAAGCTTCATCCACTCCTTCATTTTACCTCTAAACACCTAGGTAGCTTCATTAAAAATTATCCCCACTTCACAAGGATGAAGTAGATACCAATATTAAGAAGTTTAGTGAAGGTTTAACAAGTCCTAACAATAGGTAAGTTTGTATTTTTGAATATTGCTTTGTTAAACTTTGTATACATGTTATGGGTGTGTGCTTTGTGAAGGAATTTTTAAGTTTTGAGGAGTTCTTGATATATCCAATTTTGGACAGCCATGGAGTTGTATATTTGATGATTTATTTTTACATATATTTGGTGGGAATTCATGTTGAGTAGGGTGATTTAATGTCCTAGTAAGTTAACTCCACATGTATATGGTGATTGTGCACTTGAAATGGAAGTTGACGAATTGTGGGAAACTTTGGCATTGTGGAGCATTTCGGCAGCCTTGGGACTCCTTAATGAATGTTTGAATTCATGAAGATGTTGGATAAATTGTGACATTGAGGATTGATGAATATGTAGGTAAATTGGTTGTGGAAATTGTATGTAATAATTAGGAGTTTTATGTGTATCTATTGTTGTATTTGGACTTTGTGAGTTAGGACTTCATTTGGTGTATTAAGGATGTTTGTATTCTGCCCAAAGTAACTTTAAGGTGAAGTAGTGAATGGTTTTGGTAATGTACCAAATCAGAATTGGTAAGAGAGATGGACTTATAGCAAGGTAATGTGTAATTGCTAGATGTTTAAGTATTGTAATTAAGGACAGCATGCATTTTAGCCCATAACACTAAATATGTAACTCCAATTGGTATGAGACCAATTGGAGGTGAAACTAGGCACAAAATGTGCCAACTTTCATGAAGGAAACATACCAAAATTCTGCTTGCAAGGTAACTTGAAAAATAACCAAATCCGGATTAAGTACAATTGAGACCTGAAAATTGACCAATTGGGCAGCAGTTAGTGTTTAGGCCATAACTCACTCAAAACAGGTCCAATTGACCTGAAATTTTAACCATGAATAGTTAAGACCCATAACTACAAGTCTTATGAAGACACCAAAGCCCAGAAATGACCATAAGCAAGTCAAACAGCTTGCACAAGTTTGGGTCCAAAAACTGGCCGAACCAAAGTTGACCAAATTTGACCTAAAATGACCTAATTTGATGCCATTTGACCAGCAATAGTAAAATAACCATAACTTGGTCCACATAACTCAGAATGACCTAAAATTTTGCCCTGCGTTTCATAAGACATAGATCTACAAGTTTGTAGTTTTGATTGAAACCCGAAAACCGAGGAAACTAGGCCGTCCGGCTAGGTCAAACTAGTATCCCGGAATCCAGCAAGTTGCAATAAAATGCACTAAACAAGGAAATGAAATTGGTAACATGTACCAACCCTAAAAGACTATCGAATGTGACATATTAGTAACACTAAAACCTAATTTACCTAGAACGCATCGAGAGTTGATATATTAGGTGATTAAGCAAATAATAGCTTTCAGTGAATTACTTATCAAGCATTATCGATAGAGACAGTTTAATTTAGTACTGAAACACTTCAAATTGTGTTTCTCAGTTAGTAAAAACTCAGGGAAAGGGAAGGAAACACTGAGTCTAGACCAGGAGACAGTTATCAGAGGTTTGTGCACAACAGCTATTTCTTTTGAATTATTTTCAATTGAAATAAATTATGACTATTTATATATTGTTGTTTTGAATTGTGAAACTGTGAAAATTTGTTTGAATGATGTTGATGGATACTTATTGATTGAAAAGTATTGGAAATGGTTTGAAACCACAGCTATCATGTATATTGATTGTATTCCTCACTAGCTTGTCTAGTGGGACGAATTGAATTCCCTCTCTGGTTGAAGTGTTGAGGACGAATTGGATGAGTACTCATATTTTTGCTAGCTAGCTATGTTATTCCTCATTAGTCATCGACTTTTGGGACGAATTGAATACCTCATTAGCCATCGGCTTTTGGGACGAATTGAACTTTAGAACATGATTAAGCTGTGTGTAATTTATTGATTTGTATTATGAGACTGTGAAATGGAGTTAAATCCTTATTGACATTTACTATCTTTTGAAGTTAACTATGTTTTGATCTCTGAGATTTATTATGATGTTGTGTTAAATTCCTTCTGACACTCATTGTCTTGAATTTAACTATGATTTTACATATCCATCATTTAAATGATTATGAATTGTGATTTAAGTTGTATTTGGTTAATGTTGTGCACCACTGAGACATTGTCTCAGCGATAGCTTTTTATTGCTGTCGCAGGTAGACAGACAGACAGGGCAGCAAACTAGGCTGCTAGTACCTCCAGCGAGAGATTTTCGGGTATAATGAGTATACCACATTTTGCATTTTGTACTGTAATATATGACCACTGTATGTACATATTGTTTTTGGTTTTGAGCAGTTGTAAATTAAAATTGTACATTGAAGTTGTAAAGTAAATTATGAGTTATTTTGATTTGTAAAAATTGTATTATATTTCTTTTATCTCAGTCTTTGAAAAATCACTGTGGATTTGAGTTGAGAAACATGTTGTGTTGAGAAATATGTTGGAGTTGAGATTTGGAAAAATATTGAAGTGCTTTTTACAGGTTTTCTGAAGAACTGTTTTATTCAAAATACAGACGGCACTCTGCCAAAATTTTTACAGAAATTCTAAATAATTCAAATGTGTTAGTTCTATCACTTCAGTTCAAAAAGGTTTTTAACACTTGCAAATAGTGCTCACCACTGTAAAAGAAGTAAGAAAAGTTTTTAAAATTCCTTGTAGTATTTAATGGGTTATCAGTAGATGGAGTTGGTAATTCATTAGGTATACTACGGGATCATGTTGTGCCTCACAGAGGGGTAGGGTGTGACAAAATTTATGAATATGGAAAGGCAGATGTTGGCCCCTTTTATATCTTTTTAGCACCAGGGTGGGCCGGTTTTGAATGTGTTTTGAAGTGCTTTTGAGAATTTTATGTGTTGCCAACCGTGTACATGAATTGCAACAACTAAATGTGTTTATTGATGGTAAATGCATTTTGTTGAATGAAAATTTATTTAAATTATTTTGAAACCACAGTTAGCATGACAACTTGATTTGTGTTCCTCATTAGCTTGCCTAATGAGATGTATTAGATATTATCTCCTCCACTAGTGGGGTTTAGTTTTCTCTCTCTGGTTTACCAGTTGAGGATGTATTAGATGAGTACTCATATATGCTAGCTAGCCTTTATATTCCTGTTTAGCCTTTGGTTATTGGGATGTATTGGCTTTATCGTGGTGTGTCATGCTCTGAATTGTGTGAATGTTATCAATACCCTTGAAACGTAAATACTTTGTAAATACTTTGATTCAAAATGTGGTTGAAAACATATGTTTTATGATTGTTTAAAATAAAATATGATTAAATGATTTAAACATTGATTAAGAAAATATTGTATTGTTGTTATAGTTTATGGTGAATATGAATGTTTGATAAAATTTTATTAAAACAAAGATTTTGTATGATTAAAAATATTGGCATTATTTTTATGAATTATAGGAAAAAATTCAAATATTTCAAATTCCTTGCCATGATTTGGTAAAGCATATTTTATATTGAATTATAAACTATTAGTTGTACACCACTGAGTTCACCGCTCAACGATAGCTTTGTATGTTGTCACAGGTGAAAGAAAGAATAGTGCAGCTGAGTGAGACTACTTGAGGATGTGACTTGAAGTCGTATTGGGACTATCTTTGGGTATATCATAGGTATACCCTTGTACATTAGGTTTTGATGTAATAATATAGTTATATATATGTAATTACATTTGAGCAATTGTACAGAAATATTTGTAGTATTATTTTAGAACTTTAATCAAATGTAAATTATTGTAATATTATTTCTTTTGAGTTTGATTGTTTGAAAATTTTTGTAATATTAATTTTATTACTTCAATGAATGTAGACATTTAAATTTTTTCTAAATTATGTAATTGATGAATCAATTTTTTTATGATGGAAATTGTTGAGTATGAGTTATATAAACTATTACAGGTGATTTTTTAACAGATTTGAAAAACTGTTTTATTTCATTTTTAGCCGTCACCAAACAAAATTTTTACAAAATTCTAAAAATGCTAAATTAATTTCAAATAAGTTTTATGACATGCACTTAAATTGAATACATTTAAATAATTCTTTTACCATCACGCTAACCTTAAAAATAAACTTGTTTTGTCAAAATCCCTTGTAGTATATTTAATAGATTATCGGTAGGCGAAGTTCGGTAATTTATTAGGTATATTACGAGATCATGTCATATCTTACAGAGGAGTAAGGTGTGACACTGCTCGAATGTAATTACATACATATAGGTACATTATTACATCAAAACCTAATGTACAAGGGTATACTTAGGATATACCCGAAGACAACTCCAATACAAACTTCAAATCATAGCTTCAAGTAGTCTCACTCAGCTGCTCTATCTTTTCTTTCACCTGTAACAGCATACAAAAGCTATCGCAGAGCGGTGAACTCAGTGGTGCGGAACTAATAATTTAAAACTCAATACAAAACATGCTTTGCCCCATCATAACTAAGAGTTTGAAATATTCAAATTCTCCATAATTCATAAAACCAATATCAACATTTTCAATCATACAAATCATTTGTTTGAATAACATTTTGATCAAGCAATCACAATTTACCAAATAAAAATAAAGCATCTAAAATATTCACATTTTTCTTGAACCATGAAAATAATATAATATTTTCTGTAACACCCCTTACCCGTCTACAGTATAGCCGAGCAAAATATGCCACACAGTGTGTCAGAGCACCAAATTATATTTTCCATTACAATTTACCCTTTTTAATTCATTATTTATAATTTTGATTAATCTGTATTTTTTGTAAATTTTATAGAAAATTCGGCAGAGTGCCGGCTGTAAATTGAAAAAACAGTTCTTCTGAATCTGTTAAAAACACTTCCAATATAATTATAATTTCAATCTCAGTCAACCACCAACATATTTTCAACAATTTCTCAAATGACTTCAATATCTCAAAATTCAATTCATTTCATATCATACTCAATTCCATAAGAAATGCTCAAATTTATTACTGAACATGGTTCATATATAATTACATCAAAAGCATAATTACATGAGTTTATAATATACATTACAAAATTTTACACAATACAAAATACCAAAAGTAACCTAATATCCTACCAATGCACTGCAAATGTGTGGTGACTCTGGATTCTGTGTGCAGATCTGAAAGTTCACCCGGTCTAAAGTCTGCTGGACTCCCCAACTATGTCTACAGTACCTGCGCATGGCAAAAGCGACGAGCTAAGCAATGCTGCTTAGTGGTGACAATATAAAATAAAATAACTAAAATAAAATAAATATGCAGAATGTACGTTTACATTTTAGGCAGACTTAATTTCTGGCATTTATTGCAGTATTATTCGATTAAAATTTGATAAGATTTATTTTCATTGCCCGAGTAACTCATACTAGTCGACTGGACTGGATAAACGGGTAAACTGGTACTGGGTACCAAGTACTTCAGACCATCACACCATCGGTCACATTGTGTTTCTCGGTATGCAACAGAACAGCTAATAAGCTGCAATAATTATCAGGGATAAAATCCAAGTATAAGAACTCAATCAACATAGCCAAAGGCTATTATAACACAGAATGGCACGTGAGGCCATGAAACACAGAATGGCATGAAGCCACATGCAGTACTGCTAACAGAACCCTATTGGCATGCCAACCTATCCAAACCAATCTTGCTAGGTGTACTAGGGCATGTTACACTTTTAAATTGTGCAATTCTTGAAATTTAAGTTTAGGTGTTACTATTCATTTTATTAGTCAATAAAAATGTTGACTTTTACATAGACAATAGGTACATTAGTTTTAATACTCCTAACATACCACATTTTGTATTTTAAAATTGTTGGTATTAGTTGCCAATACCATTTCTAAGCTTAATGTTAGTTGTTTAAAATTTTCAGATTTCAAGCCTTGTATTTACTGTTCCATTAGTCATTTTTGCAATGGGAATTTGGTAAAGTTGTAACCATGAAAGTTGTTCCTTATTGTGTCTAGTTACATTGCTTTTTATGAATCACTCCATTTGGAGTTTTGTAGCTCAAGTTATGGCCTAAATACCATGACTGGCTGGATTGCCAACTTCCCAGATTTTATGGACTGACCAAATCTACAGTGTTTTGTATAGTGACTGCAGGTCACCTTTTGAACATATTATGGTCAAATTTGGGTTAGGTTTCTTCATGAAAGTTGTAGGTCTATGTCTCAGCTATTTTCTAGTAAAATTTCAGGTCAATTGGACCTTTCTACAATGTGTTATGACCAAATGAATACTATTCATTTGGTCATTTTGCCCAGGCAGAATGTAGGTCACCCGGATTAGGGCAATCTTTAGGTCAACTTGGTTTGGTTTTCTGGGCATGGTTTCTTCACCAAAGTTGTGCCATTTTGTGTCTAGTTTCATATTCAATAGGCCTTGCACTAATTGAACCTCTACAACTTCAGTTATCGCTGCCCAAACTTGCTGAACTCATGCCTAGTCCTGCAGGTCACCAAGGGCAGCAACACTAACTTCAATTCCCACTAAACAAACCACTTCATTTCTCATTCACACATAACCAAATGGTCATTAATTGACCATTAAAACTTACTTTCACCATTATATGATCAAAGTCTCAATTTCATACCCAAATCCTAACCCATTCCATCTCAAATCATGCATTCACTTACCTTTCACCATCCTAAACAATAGGTTAGTGTTAAAGGCAGCTAGGGTACTATTTTAATTCAAAAAAATTTTCAAAACCCTACCAAGCCCAAGGCTACTAAAATTTTAAGTAAAACATACACATGATGTTTACTAAATTTTCTTGTAAATTTACATTCAATTTCACTCCTTCAACATAAATTCAAAGAGAAAAAGCAAGTTTAGTCACTAACCTCTAATGGAGTCACCTTTCAAGCTTGTAAGAACTCTTCCACTTTACTTCTTTTTGCTCCCAAAAGCTTCACTAAGATAAAAGAGTAAGGTTTTGTGTTGGGCACTTAGGGTTTAGTTGAAAGAAACTAAGGAAATGAAGCTTGATAACCATGAAAATGGAGGAGAGAGATGAGGAATGAATTTCGGCCAAAAGAAGAAGAAGGTGGCTGCTAGCTTTTTCTAGAGTTTTGATTTCTTTTCTTTCCTTTTAATGTATTATAAGTGGTTTTATTATATTTGATTGGCCCATAAATTTTAAATGACCTCATGCGTACCTCATTAAATCAATATTATCTCTTTTTTTTTTCTTTACTACTCACTTTTAATTTCATTTTTAGCAATGTCTATTCATATTTGATATCATAAAATTTATGTACTCAATTGGACAAGTTGGTCAAAAATCATCTCTGAAGACGAAATGACCAAAATGCCCTCCGTTAGGCTTAACGAGCTAAAACTGTGTATACCGATTGATTAAATTTTCCTTGTATTTTCTTAACATTTTATTGTTATGGGAACCCCAATAATCCTTCCCTGAGGTCCCAAAATTTATTTTGTGAAGTTTTCCCCAGGTCTAGGGTTATTAACGACCTTCACCGTCACTTCCCCTTCGGGTTACTCATCACTGGGGTTTCGACTCAGTTAACCATAGTGTATTTCATTCCTAAAAAAATTTTCCTTGATTTTTATGAGCATTATTTGGTTTCTTTATAACTCCCCACTCTAGTCTAATTATAATTTCAAACATTCTAGCTGCCCGGACCGACATTCGTGCCTGGAATAGTAGATTGTACGGACTAGCTAAAGTGAGGATATTATAGCTCTTCCCTCTAATAAAAATTTCGTCCTCAAAATTTACCTGATGCAAACAGTTGAGGGAACTGTTGCCTCATTATCTCTTCACTTTCCCAAGTTGCCTCCTCAGTATTATGGTGCCTCCAAAGTACTTTCACCAGTGAAATTTGTTTATTTCTTAGTTCCTTCACTTCCCGAGCTAGTATTCGTATAGTTTTTTCTGCATATGTTAAGTCTGGTTGGATTTAAATATCTTCCATGGAGATGACATGTGAAGGGTCTGAGCGGTATCTTCTTAGCATAGATACATGGAATACATTATGGATCTTATCCAGTTCTGGTGGTAAAGCTAGCCGATAAGCCATGGGTCCCACACGTTCAATGATTTCACATGCGCCAATGAACCTAGGGCTTAACTTACCCTTTCTTCCAAACCTCAGTACTTTCTTCCACGGTGACTTTGAGAAACACTTTGTTGCCAATTGCATACTCTATCTCTTTTCTCTTTAAGTTGGCATAAGATTTTTGTCTATCTGAGGCAACCTTCAAGTTAGCTTTGATTATCTTCACTTTCTCCTCAGTATGTTTCACCAGGTCTGGTCCTACCAGTTTATTTTCACCCAATTCAATCCAACACACTGGGGTTCTACACTTTCTCCCTTACAATGCTTCATACGGGGCCATTTGAATGCTAGCTTGATAACTATTATTATATGCAAATTCTGCCAGTGGGAGATATCTATCCCAACTCCCCTCAAACTCAATGACACAACTCCTCAACATATCCTTCATGATCTATCATATAATTCACATTGTTACTATCATTTCAATTTATTAATTGTGAAAATTCAATTAGTTTTTAGGTTTACCTGGATTACTTGTTCTGACTGTCCATCCATCTGAGGTTGAAAAGCCATGCTAAAGCGAAGTTGTGTACCCAAGGCTTCTTGCAACTTCTTGTAAAATCTCGATGTAAACCTTGGGTCTCAATTAGATATGATGAAAAGTGGGATTCCATGCAGTCTAACTATCTCACTGATATACAATTCTGCTAGCTTCTCCAGTGAATAGTCAGTCCTAACTGGTAGAAAATGTGCTGACTTCGTCAATCTATCCACTATCACCCATACTGCATCATGCTTCTTCTGGGTGAGAGGTAGACCACTAACAAAATCCATAGTGACCCGGTCCCATTTCCATTCAGGTATGCTTATAGGTTGTAGCAATCCTGATGGAACTTGATGTTTTGCTTTAACTTGTTGACATGTCAAGCATTTAGTAACATAGTCAACTATAACCTTCTTCATACCATGCCTCCAATAATGAGGTTTCAAATCATTATACATTTTTGTGCTTCCCGGGTGCATAGCATAAACACTAGTGTGTGCTTCTTTCAGAATACTAGTCTTCAGTTCCTCATCATCTGGTACACACACTCTTCCTCTGTACTACAGACACCCATCTGCTTTCAACTCATAATCAGTTTCCTTCCCTTTAGGAATTTTACCCACAATAGCTCTTAATTTTTCATCTGCCTTCTGCCCATCTTATATCTGCTGTTGCAGGTTTGGCCTTACTTGTAACTCAGCCAAAATAGCTCCATCTTGAGCTAAGGACATATTGGCATTTAATGATCTTAAAGTTGTGATGGACTTTCTGCTTAAGGCATCAGCAACTACATTTGCCTTCCCAAGATGGTAATCTATCACATAATCATAGTCCTTCAGGAATTCAATCCATTGCCTCTGTCTAAGATTGAGCTCCTTTTGGATTGGCAAGTATTTCAGACTTTTGTGGTTTGTATAGATGTAGCATTTTTCACCATACAAATAATGCCTCCACATCTTCAATGCGAAGATAATTGCTGCTAACTCCAAATCATGAGTAGGGTAGTTCTGTTCATGTGGCCTTAACTGCCTGGAAGCATAGGCGACCACTTTTCCCTCTTGCATCAATACACACCCTAACCCATTATGCGAGGCATCACTGTAGACCACAAAGTCCTTTCCTGACACTGGCTGTGTTAACACTGGTGCTTCTGTCAACATAGCCTTCAGCCTCTCAAAACTGGCTTGGCACTTATCGTTCCAGCCAAATTTCACATTTTTGTGTAACAGCTTGGTCATTGAAGCAACTATGATAGAGAACCCCTTCACAAATCTTCTGTAATACCCAGCTAGCCCCAAGAAACTTCTGACCTCAGTTGTATTTCTGGGAGGCTTTCATTCCATCACTGCTTCTATCTTTTTGGGATCCACTCTAATCCCTTCAGCTGATACTATGTGTCCAAGGAAGGAGATTTCAATCATCCAGAAGTCACACTTGGATAGCTTAGCATACAACTTCTTTTCTCGTAGGGTTTGCAGAACAATCCTCAAATGTTTATCATGTTCTTCCCTGGTTTTGGAATACACCAGAATATCATCAATGAAGACCACTACAAACCGATCTAAATATGGATGGAAGATAAGGTTCATAAGGTCCATAAATGCTGCTGGTGCATTTGTTAAACCAAACGGCATCACTAAGAATTCATAATGTCCATACCAGGTTCTGAATGCAGTTTTTCACACATCTACATCCTTTACCCTTAACTGATGATACCTTAATCTGAGATCAATTTTTGAGAATACACTGGCTCCCTTTAGCTGATCAAACACATCGTCAATTCTGGGCAACGGATATTTATTCTTCACAGTTACTTTGTTCAACTGCTAGCAATCAATACACAATCTCAAGGTTCCATCCTTCTTCTTCACAAACAGCAGCGGAGCTCCCCATGGTGACACACTGGGGCGTATGAACCCCTTATCGAGTAACTCCTGTAACTGAATTTTCAACTCCCTCAATTCAGTGGGTGCCATCCTATAAGAAGTAATAGAAATTGGTGCTGTACCTGACATTACTTCAATAGCAAATTCAACTTCCCTTTCTGGTGGTAAACTAGGCAATTCTTCAAGAAATACATCTACGAAGTCTCTTACTGTGGGTATATCACACAGATTTGGCTTAGCCTGCCTAGTATTATCCACGTATGCTAGGTAAGCTTCACAACCTTTTCTCATCAATCTTCTTGCAACTGTGGCTGAGATAACATTGGATAGGAAATCTGTCCTTTCACCCACAACTAAAATCTCATTACCCTCAGGAGTTTTCAGAGAAATCCTCTTCAGTTTGCAATCAACTATTGCCTGATGACGTGATAACTAGTCCATTCCCAAAATCACGTCAAACTTGTGAAAGGGAAATTCAATTAGGTCTGCTGAGAATTCATACCCCTGAATTCTCAATGGGCAACCTTTATACACCTTATTCACTACCACACTGTGGCCTTGTGGATTTGTGACCAGAATATCTTGATCACTCTCCTCTACTGAAACTCCCCTCTCTGCGGGTAGTTTGATGTAGATGTATGAATGAGTGGATCCTGGATCCACCAATGCATGCACAAATATGTTGTAGAGGGAGAACGTACCCCTGACGATGTCCGGGGAATCTTGCTCCTCCTGAACTCTTATGGCATAGGCTCTGGCAAGTACTCTGACCTCTGGCCTCTCAGCTGACTCAGATGCAGGCCTCAGTGATGGACCAGCTACCTTAGATTTATCAGACTTTCTACCCCTTTGAGGTGCAGGGGCAGGCCTATCAGCTTGTGTTGGGGCAACTATAGTAGTCCTCTTCGGATAATTTTTTATCTGATGTTTTGTAGATTCACACCATAAGCATGCACCAGTTACAAGCCAATAGTCACCCTTATGCCACTTCTGGCAGTATGGACAGGCAGAAGATGCCGGGCTAGTCCCCTGAACACCGTCCCTGGAGAGCTGTCCATTGATGGTGTGGACTGGCCTCTCCTAGGTGTGAACTGTGGTCTGGGCCCCTGGGACAGACCCTGACCTTGTGGTTGTCTTGAACTCTGAGCAGGAGGACCCTTACTCTTCTTACTGGGAGCAAAAATTGAACTGAACTGACCTGGACCCCTTTTCTGCTGTCTTTCCCTTATATTTTGCTCATTTATTCAGACTCTTTCTACTTTCGATGCAGCATCTACTAATTTGGCAAAATTCGTGATCTCCAATGCTGTTATCATGACTTTGATATTGTCATTGAGCCCTTCTTCAAAGCTTCTGCACCTCTCTCCCTCTGTAGGGACTATCTCCCTCCCATATCGGCTCAATCTGATGAATTCTCGCTCATACTCTACCACTGATAATTGCCTCTGTCTCAGACTGGTAAATTCTCTTCTTCTCACTTCTAAATACACTTTACTGACATACTTTTTCCTGAACTCTGTAAGGAAGTAATCCCAGGTGATTTGATCCGGTTGCACCTCACTGGTTACTGTGTCCCAGCACTGGTATGCATCATCTTGAAGTAGGGACACAACACCCTTCAGGTTCTGCTTGGGGGTGCAATGAAGCTGTTTCAACACTCTTACTATTCTATCCAACCAGTTTTTCGCTCTCACAGTCTCATCCTCCTTCTTCCCAAAGAAATCCATAGCCCCATGTTTTCGTAATTTCTCTAAATAGGACTTCTGTGGTGCTGGTGGAGGTTGTGGTTGTGGTTGTGGTTATGGTGGTGGGCAGGTGCCTCAGCTGCTGGTGGAGCAGATTCTCTCCTACCTCCAGATTCAGCCCTTAGTGGAGCACGACTCTCCACCTCTTCATCAAATGCTCTTTGAGAAATAGGATCCATATCCTAATCAAAATAACAAAACAAATAGATCTGCATCAGTGTCACCTCAACACTTACAAATACAATGCAATGGTATGTACTCTATCTAGGCCCAGAAACGCCTAAACCGATGCTCTGATACCACTAAATGTGACATCCCTTACCCGTCTACAGTGTAGACGAGCAAGATATGCCACACAATGTGCCGGAGCACCAAATCATATTTTCTATTACAATTTACCTTTTTTAATTCATTATTTACAATTTTGATTAATCTAAATTTTTTGCAAATTTTATAGAAAATTTGGCAGAGTACTGGCTATAAATTGGAAAAACAGTTCTTCTGAATCTGTTAAAAACACTTCCAATATAATAATAATTTCAATCTCAGTCAACCACCAACATATTTTCAACAATTTCTCAAATGACTTCAATATCTCAAAATTCAATTCGTTTCATATCATACTCAATTCAATAAGGAATGCTCAAATTTATTACTGAATATGGTTCATAGATAATTACATCAAAAGCATAATTATATGAGTTTATAATATACATTACAAAAGTTTACAAAATACAAAATACCAAAAGTAACCTAATGTCCTACCAATACACTGTAAATGTGAGGTGACTCTGGGCTCTGTCAGCAGATCTGAAAGTTCACCGATGCGAGGTCTCTGGACTCCCCGACTATGTCTCGATGCACAGCGTGGCAAAAGCGACGCGCTAAGCAATTCTGCTTAGTGGTGACAATATAAAATAAAATAACTAAAATAAAATAAATATGCAGAATGTACGTTTACATTTTAGGTAGACTTAATTTCTGGCATTTATTACAGTATTATTCGATTAAAATTTGGTAAGATTTATTTTCATTGCCCGAGTAACCCATACTAGTCGACTAGACTGGATAAACAGGTAAATTGGCACTGGGTACCAAGTACCTCAGACCATCACACTATCGGTTACATTGTGTCTCCCGGTGTGCAACAGAACAGCTAATAAGCTGTAATAATTATGAGGGATAAAATCCAAGTATAACAACTCAATCAACATAGCCAAAGGCTATTATAACACAAAATGGCACGTGTGGCCAAGAAACACAGAATGGCATGAAGCCATATGCAGTACTGCTAATAGAACCCTATTGGCATGCCAACCTATCCAAACCAATCTTGCTAGGTGTACTAGGGCATGTTACACTCTTAAATTGTACAATTCTTGAAATTTAAGTTTAGGTATTACTATTCATTTCATTAGTCAACAAAAATGTTGACTTTTGCATAGACAATAGGTACATTGGTTTTAATACTCCTAACATACTACATTTTGCATTTAAAATTGTTGGTATTGGTTGCCAATACCATTTCTAAGCTTAATGTTAGTTGTTCAAAACTTTCAGATTTCAAGCCTTGTATTTACTGTTCCATTAGTCATTTTTGTAGTGGGAATTTGGCAAAGTTGTTAACATGAAAGTTATTCCTTATTGTGTCTAGTTACATTTCTTTTTTTTGAATCACTCCATTTTGAGTTTTGTAGCTCAAGTTATGGCCTAAATACCATGACTGGCTGGATTGCCAACTTCCCAGATTTTATGGACTGACCAAATCTACAGTGTTTTGTGCAGTGACTACAGATCACCTTGTGAACATGTTATGGTCAAAATTTGAGTTAGCTTTATTCATGAAAGTTGTAGGCCTATGTCTCAAATATTTGCTGGTAAAATTTTAGGTCAATTGGACCTTTCTACACTGAGTTATGACCAAATGAATAACTACTGTTCATTTAGTCATTTTGCCCAGACAGAATGTAGGTCACCCGGATTAGGGCAATCTTTAGGTCAACTTGGTTTGGTTTTCTGGGCATGGTTTCTTCACTAAAGTTGTGCCATTTTGCATCTAGTTTTATATCCAGTTGTCCTTGCACCAATTGAACCTCTACAACTTCAGTTATTGCTGCCCAAACCTGCTGGACTCATGCCCAGTCTTGCAGGTCACCAAGGGCAGCAACACTAACTTCAATTCCCACTAAACAAACCACTTCATTTCCCATTCACACATAACCAAATGGTCACTAATTGACCACTAAAACTTACTTTCACCATTTCATGATCAAAGTCTCAATTTCACACCCAAATCATGCATTCACTTACCTTTCATCATCCTAAACAATAGGTTAGTGTTAAGGGCAGCTAGGGTACCATTTTAATTCAAGAAAATTTTCAAAACCCTACCAAGCCCAAGGCTACTGAAATTTTAAGCAAAACATACACATGATGTTTACTAAATTTTCTTGTAAATTTACATTCAATTTCACTCCTTCAACATAAATTCAAAGAGAAAAAGCAAGTTTAGTCCCTAACCTCTAATGGAGTCACCTTTCAAGCTTATAAGAACTCTTCCACTTTACTTCTTTTTGCTCCCAAAAGCTTCACTAAGATAAAAGAGTAAGGTTTTGTGTTGGGCACTTAGGGTTTAGTTGAAAGAAACTAAGGAAATGAAGCTTGATAACCATGAAAATGGAGGAGAGAGATGAGGAATGAATTTCGGCCAAAAGAAGAAAAAGGTGGCTGCTAGCTTTTTCTAGAGTTTTGATTTCTTTTCTTTCCTTTTAATGTATTATAAGTGGTTTTATTACATTTGATTGGCCCATAAATTTTAAATGACCTCATGCTTACCTCATTAAATCAATATTATCTCTTTTCTTCTTTTACTACTCACTTTTAATTTCATTTTTAGGAATGTTTATTCATATTTGATATCATAAAATTTATGTACTTAATTGGACAAGTTGGTCAAAAATCATCTCTGAAGACGAAATGACTAAAATGCCCTCCATTAGGCTTAACGAGCTAAAACTGTGTATACCAATTGATTAAATTTTTCTTGTGTTTTCTTAACATTTTATTATCATGGGAACCCTAATAATCCTTCCCTGAGGTCCCAAAAATTATTTTGTGAAGTTTTCCCTGGGTCTAGGGTTATTAACGGCCTTCACCGTCGCTTTCCCTTCGGGTTACTCATCACTGGGTTTTCGGCTCATTTAACCTTAGTGTGTTTCATTCCTAAAAAAATTTTCCTTGATTTTTATGAGCATTATTTGGTTTCTTTATAACTCCCCACTCTAGTCTAATTATAATTTCAAACATTCTAGCTGCCCGGACTGACATTGGTCGCCGGAACAGTAGACTATACGGACTAGCTAAAGTGAGGATGTTACAGCTCTTCCCCTATAATAAAAACTTCGTCCTCAAAATTTGCCTGATGCAAACAGTTGAGGGAACTATTGCCTCATCGTCTCTTCACTTTCCCAAGTTACCTCCTCAATATTATGGTGCCTCCAAAGTACTTTCACCAGTGGAATTTGTTTATTTCTCAGTTCCTTCACTTCCCGAGCTAGCATCCGTATAGGTTCTTTTGCATATGTCAAGTCCGGTTGGATTTCAATCTCTTCCATGGAGATGACATGTGAAGGGTCTAAGCAGTATCTTCTTAGCATAAACACTTGGAATACATTATGGATCTTATCCAGTTTTGGTGGTAAAGCTAGCCGATATGCCACTGATCCCACACGTTCAATGATTTCATATGGGCCAATGAACCTAGGGCTTAACTTACCCTTTCTTTCAAACCTCAGTACTTTCTTCCACGGTGAGACTTTGAGAAACACTTTATCGCCAATTGCATACTCTATCTCTTTTCTCTTCAAGTCGGCATAAGATTTTTGTCTATCTGAGGCAACCTTCAAGTTAGCTTTGATTATCTTCACTTTCTCCTCAGTCTGTTTCACCAGGTCTGGTCCTACCAGCTTATCTTCGCCCAATTTAGTCCAACACATTGGGGTTCTACACTTTCTCCCTTACAATGCTTCATATGGGGCCATTTGAATGCTAGTTTGATAGCTATTATTATGCAAATTCTGCCAGTGGGAGATATCTATCCCAACTACCCTCAAACTCAATGACACAACTCCTCAACATATCCTCCAAGATCTATCATGTAATTTACATTGTTACTATCATTTCAATTTATTAATTGTGAAAATTCAATTAGTTTTTAGGTTTATCTGGATTACTCGTTCTGATTGTCCGTTCGTCTGAGGATGAAAAGCTGTGCTAAAGCGGAGTTGTGTGCCCAAGGCTTCTTGCAACTTCTTCCAAAATCTCGATGTAAACCTTGGGTCTCGATCAGATATGATGGAAAGTGGGATTCCATGCAGTCTAACTATCTCACTGATATACAATTCTGCTAGCTTCTCTAGTGAATAGTCAATCCTAACTGGCAGAAAATGTGCTGACTTCATCAATCTATCCACTATCACCCATACTGCATCATGCTTCTTCTGGGTGAGAGGTAGACCACTAACCAAATCCATAGTGACCCAGTCCCATTTCCATTCAGGTATGCTTATAGGCTGTAGCAATCCTGATGGAACTTGATGTTTTGCTTTAACTTGCTGACATGTCAAGCATTTAGTAACATAGTCAGCTATATCCTTCTTCATACCATGCCACCAATAATAAGGCTTCAAATCATTATACATTTTTGTGCTTCCTGGGTGCATTGCATAAACACTAGTGTGTGCTTCTTTCAAAATACTAGTCTTCAGTTCCCCACTATCTAGTACACACACTCTTCCTCTGTACTACAGACACCCATCTACTTTCACCTCATAATCAGTTTCCTTCCCTTCAGGAATTGGTCGTCAGAACAGTAGACTATACGGACTAGCTAAAGTGAGGATGTTACATTTTCAACCATTTGCAAGTATTTGTTTCAATCACATTTGGGTGTTGCCAACAATTTACATAGTTTGACTCATAACACAAAACTTCCAATCGATGCCGTGTTGTACACCACTACAAAGCACACTCCCCCAAATAACTGAGGCTAAAAAGAGGCACCAAAGGCTAGCTAGCTAATGAGTACTCATCTGAACTCAACCTCAACTGGCAAGCCAAAGAGGGAGGAAACTCATCCCCACAAGTGGAGGAGATCACATCAAATATCATTTCACTAGACAAGCTAATGAGGAACACAAATCACATTGCCATGTCAATTGTAGTTTCAAAACATATTTAAAATAATTTCCATTCACAAAAAGCATTTACAAATCAATAAACATGTTTAATTATTATAAATTCATGAACATGGTTGTCAACACATCAAATTCTCAAAAACACTTTAAAATACATTTAAATACCGGTCCACTCCCTTGCTACATTGAAATTAAAGGCCAACATCTGCTTTTCTATAATATAAATTCATTTCACTATTTATAATCTTCAAAACAATGCAATAAATTCTTAAATGCATAAGAAAAATCATAGTAGAGTTATACAAATTCATTCAACACATTTATAATGTTAAAACATAAGAAAAGTCTAGTTGTGCATAAACCTTCTTTAACTTTTCTTTTCTATACTTACTTCTCCTTGCCCTTAAAAGCCTCTTTTTCTATTAAAAACACACAAGTAGAATATCTCAATATTTATCCCAACTATTGCCAATAACTCATCACATAAATGTCTAATGAATCCCTAAGTTAACTTTGCAATTTCAATGAAATTTTGTGTTCTAAATAGTTTTGGACCTTCACTGTACAACCCAATTTAAACCTAATTTCAGGCCTTATTTGGTAAAGTAATCTGCATGAAAGTTGTTCCTCTATGTCTTAGTTTTATTTTCCTTTTTTAATCACTCAATTTGGAGTTCTGGATCTTAAGTTATGGCCAAATTACTAAACACTATTCCAGGTGCCATATCCTAAAATTCTAGGCTTTTCAGATTTGTACCTTAAATTTATATTCTATATCCTGGCATCTTAAGCTCATAATTTTATCCTAATCCCTAAAACAATGTTTTAGGTCTATGTCTTAGGTTTCCAAATCATTTTGAATCACTTCAATTGAAGTTATGTATAGTAAGTTATGACCTGATAACCATTCGGAGGTCACAAGGTTATTTTGTTGAAGTGTAGGATTTCCAGATTTGGCATTCCTGATTTACCCCAACATTTCCCCTACTTTTCCCTAAGAACTAGGTTTAGGTCAAACATGAAGTTTGTAGTCCTGTGTCTTATGAGAATTTTGGCTTTGGAATTACCTAATTTTCATTTCTATAACTCCAGTTATGGCCTTTTGCCAAAACTGGTCGGATGCCTATTCCTTCACATTTTTCAGGTTCAATCCATACTCAGGGCAGATTTGCTGGACTAATTTTGTCTAGCAATTCAATCAAGTTAGGGTTAGAATTTGACTCTTTAGTCTTCATAAGAATTATTCTCTTATGTCTCAGGTTTCCATTAATTTAAGAATCACATAATTTGGAGTTTTTTTAGAGTGAGTTATGCCTAATTAAATAAGTACTATTCATTTGGTCATTTTCTCCAGGTCCAGAATTGGTAACCCGGATTCAAGCCTAATTTGAAGTATCCTATGGTCATTTTTTGGGCAAGGTGTCTTTATAAAAATTCTAGCATTATGTCTTAAATTTTATCACCAATTTGTTTCACACTAATTAGAGTTAAGTAGCTCAATTTATGAGCATTTAAGTGCACTAGACACAAGCTGTCCAGATTCCAGCACATTAGCACCATACTATTCCATTAATTCCTTTCATCAAATCAACACCAAATCACATTAATTGAACATCAATGACCTTAATTTGGTATCAAAAACCCTAATTGGACTCCATAGCACAAAACCCCTAATTTTCCAAAATCCTAGTATCACATCTTCTAATTCATGCAAATTCCATGCAATTTCAACACCCAAATCATGTATACTACTTCATATAAGCTTAAACTCAAGATCAATTTCATCAAATCACTCAAAACCCTAGGTTACCCAAGTTGACCAAATTTCACTCTTAAATATTCAAACATGATTTCATTCATTTCTAATGCTAATTCATTATAACTAAACTTAAATTCAAGAAATCTAAAGTAAACTAAGCTTGAACATAAACTTACCTCAATAGGTGATTTTCAATCTTCAAAATCCTTCAAATTTTCTTGAGTTTCTTCCTTCCAATCATGGACTAATTAGAGGTTTTCTAGGGTTTAATCATGGAAATTGGTGGGGAAGATCAAGGTTTCAAGAGCTTAAATGGTTGAAAATGGTGGAAGGGAGGAAGAGATGGGAGCAGGCCATGAGGAAGAAGGAAATGGATTTTTGTTTTATTTTTTTAATTTTCTTTTGTCTTCTTTTATACCAAGATAATTATCCATAATTAAATAATTAAAATTATAATTTTTTAATTGTGTCATGGTGATATTATTATGATGTCATAATTACAAAATTATAATTTCCAAATTCCTTTCCATACACTTCTTCATTTTTTTAATTTCTTTTCAATATTTTAATCTCACACATTTAGTGGACATTTAGATCAAAAGTCAACCCTTGAAGTGAATTGACCAAAATGCCCTTCATCGGGTTATAGTCCATCTTTTTCTATAATTTCCGATGAATCCTTAGGTTATGATTCACTTAATTGTACTTTTTCCCTTTTCATTTCTTTGATTTTCAATTTTCCCAAAATTTCTAAATTAATCCTTGATTAAGGATTCTACAGAGTTCCACACGAATCTAGGATAACAACTGATCTTGCAGTCACTTCCCGTGTAGGTCACCCATCTTCAGGACTCAGGCTCATTTAACCAATTGTGCTTCATTTTTTCTTATTTTCATCCAACCTCATTTGATTTTTATTAATTTAATTTATGAATTTTCTGTATGATTTTATTATGGTTCTCGACATTCTAGCTGTTCAAACAGACATTAGTCACCGGAACAGTAGAATGTACGAAACTGCTTTATCTGAGGTTGTTACACTGTGTCATTGCTTAAACTGTAAGATGTTAGCAACATTAGTTATTTTTAAATGTTATAATAAATGTGTTGTTAAAAATAAATGATTTGTTGATGATTGTGAATATTATTATTTCTATGTTTCATGGAAAATTTGAAGATATTAAATACTTTGTTATGGTTTAACATCTTATGTTTTATGTTGGTTTTAGAATTTGATAGTTATGTACCACTGAGTCCTTGTACTCTGCGATAACTATTTTTATGCTATCGCAGGTAAAGGAAAAGAAAAGACAGCTGAGTAAGCGTAATAAAAGTCATATTCATTTTACAAGCGGGGTACAATTCTAGGTTTACTATTTTGAATTTTGTTTCAGATGTAAATAATGATTATATATATGTAAGAAATATTTGAATAGTCATACAAAAGTGATGTAATATTATTCTATTAATATCAAATGAATGTAAAATTGTAAGAATGTATTTCTTTTGATTGTGAATGAAGAAAAACATTTGATGAAATGTTGATTTGATGAATTTGTGATATACATATATTGTTATAGGTTTTGTTTAACAAGTTTAAAATTTTTGGGTTGACTAATTTTTAGTCGTTATCACGCCGAATTTTTTTCTTAGTTTTAAAAATACTGAATTTTTTTTTTTGTTAATTCCATGGTATTTTTCTTAAATCTTAGAATAACTATTAAACCTTTTATCAATAAGTTTACTTTGAAAATGAATTTGAAATCGTTAAATCCCTTGTAATATGTTTAATGAATTATCGGTATATGGTGTTTCAGTAATTCATTAGACATATTATGTGAGCATGTTATATCTTATAAAATGGTAAGGTGTGACAAATCATAGCACATAATGCTAGATGTCAACTATGACTTATGAGAACTCGAATGAAAAGGAAATTTCATTTTTGAGTTTGGAACGGTTCTAATAATATTAAAGAGTTAATATTATTCTCATTGCCAAATAATAATGAACCTAGTAAGTCACACTCATAAAAGCAATTAGATCAAAGCAAATTTAATTTAATTAATTAATTAAATGGTTTAATTGATTAATTGAATTAATTAATTTAGTTTATAATTAGATTGCAAAGTCCCTAGCATGACTTTAAACTAAATTTATCAATAGAAGTTTTCAAGTTAATATTTAAAGTATTTAAAAACAAACTTAAAAATTAACTTAAGGAAGAAAATGAATTTTGACTAGTTTGACCATGTTGACTTGGTCAAACATGGAGGGAAATTAATTAATTAATGGTTGATTAATTAATTAATTAGCATAATTAATTTTTAATTAATCAAATCTTAATTTCTAAATTGATATTAAGCTTAGACAAAGTGGACCAATGAGATTGAGACAACACTTTTAATTATCCAATTAAAAGTGCGTACTTGTTAGCTCAATTAATTATGAAATGAAGACATTAAAGGATGAGATAAGAAGGAAATTAATAAGCTTCTTCTCCCATCCTCAGTCGGCCACTTCTCTCATCTCTTTCTTAGTTTGATCTTCACCCTTGATAAAAAGAATTCAAGAGAATCAAGTAATATTGCTCTTGAATCATAATTTAGAAAGTGTTTCTCATCACTTCCAAAAGAGAAAACTTGAAACAACATACTCTTCCTATAACGATCTGGTTCTAACCACTACAGGAATTATCCGCTTTGGCCATAACCCTCACAGTTTTATCCCATAGGTGGAATGGAGAACTTTCCAGGAGGTCACCCATCCTAGGATTTCTCTCAAGCGAGCACGCTTAACCCTGGAGTTCTTTTAACTCTCTAGGCCATTCCACTAAAAGGTGCCTCTAGTGATTAGTTTCCCCATTTTATATATCATTACTTTTTGAACTCAAGACCATCTCCGTGCTTTGCCGATGTGGGATTTGACTAAGGGACCTTTCTTCCCCCATTTCGCGACTCAACGTCCTCACTGAGGTTTGCCCCACCATTGCCCAAGAGGACACACGAGTGGCTCTGATATCAATTATAATGGTTGGGCTCCAACCACTAGAGGAATTGTTCGCTTTGACCATAAGCCTTACGGTTTTGTCCCATAGGAGGAATAGAGTACTTCCCAGGAGATCACCCATCCTAGGATTTCTCTCAAGCGAGCATGCTTAACCCTGGAGTTCTTCTAACTCTCCAAGCCATTCCACCAAAAGGCGCCTCTAGTGATTAGTTCCCCCATTTTATATATCATTACTTTTTGAACCCAAGACCATCTCCGTGCTTTAACGATGTGGGATTTGCCTAAGGGACCTTTTCTAAAACATGTCACACCTTATCCTTTGTAAGGCATGACATGTTCCTGTAGCATACCTAATGAATTACCGAACTACACCTACCGATAACCCATTAATTATGCTACAAGGGATTTTAAACAAATTATAGCTTTTTATTTTATCAATTCTCTTATGAAAAACTGCATGGGAATAGTTAAAATTCAATTACATATCAAGTAGACATTCATTAGAGGAAATAAACTTATTATTACAAAAGATACATTTTGCATAAGTCTCAAAATAAAATACAAATAGTTACAAACTCAAAATGTGATAGCAATGTAATACTTTTAAATACAAACTGCTTAATGTCCATACATCCATATATATAGGTACAAAATACATCAAAAGAAAATTACAGGAGTATACCTACGATATATACCCACATTCAAAACCAAAATGCTACTTCCAAGTCTCTCACTCGGCAGCCTTCTCTTTTCCCTTACTTGTGATAGCATAAATAAGCTATTGCTGAGTATATCACTCAGTGGTGCATAACTAATAACTTTAAAACTTAAAGTAAAACACAACTTGTCAAAATACAAGAAATCATATATTTGCATAATCATGATAGCATCACAAAACTTTCTGAGTCCATAAGAATCATTTATTAAAATTCGAATGAGAAATCATACTTTACAAATCACCATTCACAAACATAAGTGTTGTCAATATCAACACACAGTTTAGACCATGACATAAAATTTCACGATCAATGCCATGTTGTACACCACGATAAAGCAATCTCAACCTCACTAACTGTTATTAATGAGGGAAGGGCTAACTAGCTAATGAGTACTCATATAGTCTCACCCCACTAACCGTTATTAATGTGGGATATAATCATATCAAATATCAAACCCCAAGTAGCCGTTACTACTGGGGAGCTCCGAAGGTATTGTCATGCTAACTGTGGTTTCAAAACAATTTTCAAGAGTTTTGAAATCAATAATCACATTTGCAAAACAATAAACATATTCAAATCATCATAAAACCCATAAAGGGGTGGCAACACACAAATTGTTGCTTAGTTATTTTATGAACCTTTCTCAAGGTCCAAAAATTGGCAGTTTCTGGAGTGTTTTTTTGTCTAATTAATTGGTCATGTTATAGTCATTTTTAGGCCTAAGGTTCTTTATAGAAGTTGTTACCCTATGTCTTACAGTCACTTAGAAATTTTCATTATAATTTTTAAGTTTTGTAGAATTAATTATGGCCAAATCACTGGCCTGGACTCATGTACCCTGTTATACCAGAATTCATGTTCAGGTCAGAAATTTTGACTCCCATTTTAGGGTTCTTATGTTCATAATTTAAGGACCAAGTCTAAAACAAAGTTGGAGCCCTGTTTCTTAGGGTTTCAGATTAGTATGGCTTATCCTAATTTGAGCTTCCTAGCGGGAGATATGGCTAAATGAGTGTCCTGGGATCAAATGATCACTTAGGTAATTTGCAGAATTCATATGCTAATTTAACCTAATAAATTGGCCTAGTTCCCTTAATGTCTAGATTTTGGTCAAAAGACCAATTTTGTAAATCTATGTCAACTGGTTTCATTGAATTTGGGTTTTTGTAGACCAAGTTATGGCCATCTTGCCAAAACTGGTCGGGTGAGCTTTAGTCCAAGAAATTCTAGGCAGAATGGTGTGAGTCAATTTGTTATCCTAACTTGAGTCAACAATTTCATTTAGTTAGAGGCATTTTTGGGCTTGGTGTTCTCAATGAAAGTTGTAGTCCTATGTCTAATCTTTCTAATGGTATAAAATTCAGTTCATTTACCTGTCTAGAGGGAGTTATGGCCAACTGTTCATTTGGTCATTTTTCAGGGTTCTGTGTTTGGAAATTCGAATTGGGACAGTAAATTGACCAAGATTTTGACAGAATTTGGGCAGGATTTCTTCATGAAAAATGGGGTATTTTGAGTCTAGGTTACCTCCAATTGGCCTCACACCAATTGGAGTCACACAACTTCAGTTATAACTCAAATAACACACTAGACTCATAGGTCTGAATTTTCTGCATAAGAGAAGCACTCCCAATATTCCATCCTCCTTACTCCCAACTACAATTTATCATTCATAATACTTCAAATGATCAAAAAAAAGTCTCAACAAGATCAATCTCAAGTCATAACACCAAAGTACCAAAATTAATTCAAACCCTAACTCAAAATTTCTCAACAATCCTTTTTAATTTCTTTCAATTTTTACTTCCTTATGGATGCCTAACATAGTTTAAGAAAAAAAAAAAGAAAGAGTTACATAGCACTAACCTCTTTGATCAATTCTTAAGCTTGTAGAAACTTTGGAATTTCCTCACTTTTTGATAATTAAAATGTTCCTCTTGATGTAGGGATAAATTTTTGTAACACCCCTAAGTTCGGTAGTGCGTTCTGCTGCTCCAGTGACCAGTGTTGTCCGGACAGCTAGGATGCCTAGAACCACACTTTAATGAGAGTGAGGAGACATAAAATAATGAAATAAAAGAAAAGAAAGTACAAGAAAAACAAAGGAAAAATGATTGCAAAGAAATGTGATCAAGTTAAGCAGTAGGAAACCTAACGATGGGTGACAGCCTTGGAAGTCACGGCGTGGACCGTTGGTCGCCCTGATCATGAGAACCACGGAAAACATTTTTGGGACATAAATAGACCCTTGTTGAAGAATAAATATTATTAGAAATATCAAAGAAAAATTAAATAATTAGTACAAAGAAAAGTGAGAAATCGAAAAACAGACAAAACCCTATACTGAAAAATCGTGAATGCCACGAGCAGGGGCATTATGGTCATTTGACATCCCGAAGTGTCTTTTGACCTAAATGTCCATTAAAAATAAATAGTATTACACTTAGAAAATAAAATGAAAAATTAAATTGGTGGTACCTAAAATAAATAGTGGAAATTATGGGTTAAATGTGGAATAAATGAATAATTACTTTATTATATGATTAAGTGACTAAGTGGACCACTAAGCGGATTAATTAAATACATAGTGGGACATGTGTACACTTAAAATGCAGCTGAATAAGTCATCTTCCTCATTTGCATTCAAATTGCCGAATTGAAGAGTGAAGGAAACTCCATAGCCATTTTTCATGCAAGCTTTCTTAAGTCTCCATTTTCAACTCCAACCTCTTAGTGTTCTTCATTAAACTTTGTCTACACATCACAAGGAAGATATTGATACTAATTTTGAGAAGTTTGATGAAGGTTTAGCAAGTTACAATTAAAGGTAAGTTTGCATTTTTGAGAATTTCTTTGTTAAAGTTTATGTTCATGTTATGGGTGTTAGTTTGGTGAAAGAAAATTTTGAGTTTGAAGGGTTATTGTTGTTTTCATTTTGGACAGCCATGAGTCACGTTTTTGATGAGATATTTGTGCATATAATTGATGAGAAATGGTGTTGATCATGATGAATTAGTAACCTAGTGAATTATTTCATGTTTATGTGGTGATTTATGCACTTGGATGGGAAATTGTAAAATGGACGGCACTTTGATGTTGAAGAATGGTTTGTGGCAGCTTGGGGACACTTGAGTAATGGTATATATTGAAGGAAATGTATGCAGAATATTAACCTAGAAGGATTGATGATATGTATGTAGATTGATCTTGTAAAGTGTGTGTAAAATTTGTAATGGTTAGGTGTGTTTGTAATAGTACTTAGAAATTGTAATTGTGAATGATATTGGTGTGTTGAGGCTGATTGGAATCTGCCCAAAATAATGTTAATGTAAAGTAGAAAGTGCTTTTGGTAATGTACCAAAACTGATTTGGTAGGGTATGGAAGTAAACTTTGCAAGGTAAATATGTGTTTTGAATGGGGTGTGAAAAGCATATTGAGGGCAGTACACATTTTAGCCTATAACCTTAAATGTGTAACCTCAATTGGTATGAGACCAATTTGAGGTGAAACTAGGCACAAAATGTGCCAACTTTCATTGAGAAACCATGCCAAAATTCTGCTTGCAAGGTGTCATAAAAATATGACCAATTCGGATTAGGTGCAATTAGGACCTGAAAAATGACCAATTGGGCAGCAGTGAGTGTTTAGGCCATAACTCACTCAAACAAGGTCCAATTGACCTGAAATTTTAACCAAGAATAGTTAAGACCCATACCTACAAGTCTTATGAAGACACCAAAGCCCAGAAATGACCATAAGCAAGTCAAACAACTTGCACAAGTTCGGGTCTAAAAACTGGCCGAACCAGAATTGACCAATTTGACCTAAA
Organism: Hevea brasiliensis; assembly: GCF_030052815.1. Classification (NCBI taxonomy): domain Eukaryota; kingdom Viridiplantae; phylum Streptophyta; class Magnoliopsida; order Malpighiales; family Euphorbiaceae; genus Hevea; species Hevea brasiliensis. The sequence goes on from NC_079494.1 coordinate 71,147,125, forward strand.
ATTGACCTAAAATGGTACCATTTGACCAGCAAGAGTGTAATGACCATAACTCGTTCTACTTAACTCGGATTGACCTGAAATTTTGCACCGCGGTCCATAAGACCTAAATCTACAAGTTTGTAGTTTTGACCGAGACCCGAAAACCGAGGGAACTAGATCGTCCGGTTAGGTCAAACCAGTGTCCCGGAATCCAGCAATTTGCATTAAAATGCACTAAGCAAGGAAATGACTTTGGTAAAACATACCAAACCTAAAACCCTATCAAATGTGACATATTAACGACACTAAAACCTAATTTACCTAAAAGCATAGGGTCGGTATATTAGGTGATTAAGTGAATAATTGAGTTCAGTGCATTATTTACCAAACACCATCGATAGAGACAGTTTAAATTAGTACTGAAACACTTCAAATTGTGTTTCTCAGTTACCAAAGACTCAGGAAAAGGGAAGGAAACACTGAGTCCAGATCAGGGGGACAGTCATCAAAGGTTTGTGCACAACAACTGTTTCTTTTGAATTATTTTCAATGGAAATAAATATTGACTATTTGCATATCATTGTTTTAAATTGTGGAAATGTGTTTGGTGGACACTTATTGATTGAAAAACATTGTGAATGGTTTGAAACTGTGAAAAATTGTTTGAATGGTATTTGATGGATACTTATTGATTGAAAAGCACTGTAAATGGTTTTTGTGGAAATTGAAGTGAATTACGAATTGTGTTGCCATTTTGTAAATGAAATTATAACTTTGGAAATTTATTGGATTCTTACGGATCATTTGAATAAAATGTTTGGAATTGTTTTGACTCACAATTGGCATGACACTGATAATATGTTCCTCCTCCATTAATGGGGTGAGTGTGATTATTCCTCCCTCTTTGACTTATTAGTCTGGGGTGAGTATGATTATGTTCCTCCCTCTTTGACTTCCCACCGAGGTGAGTATGGATGAGTTCTCATTATATAGCTAGCTTCCTCCTCATTGATTTCGATTATTGGGGTGAGCATGTCTTGTCGTGGTGTACAACACGGCATATATGGAAAAAATTGTGTCATGGCCTAAATTGTGTTATAGATTGGCAACACTGTATTCTTGATTATTTGATCGAATTGTGTTATTATGTATTGTGAGATTGTGAAATTGATTTAAACTCTTATTGACATATACATCTATTGAATTCAACCATGATCGACTTATTGAAAATTATTGTGATATTAACAAATGGAGTTTAAATTCTTGTTGACATTTATTGTCTTGAATTTAACTATGGTTTTAAGTATCCACTATTGATATGATTTATGAATTGTGATTTAAAATTTGTATTTGGTTAATGTTGCACCATCGAGACATTGTCTCAATGATAGCTTTTATTCTTTGTCGCAGTAGAGAGACAGACAGGCGAGCTAGGTCGCTAGTATCGCCAATGAGAGATTTTGGGTATAGTGAGTATACCACATGTGGCATTTTGTACTGTAATGTATATTCACCGTATGTATATTTTGTTCTTGGTTTTGAGCATTGTAAATTTAAGTTGTACAAGAAAGTTGTAAAATAATTATGAGTTATTTGGCTTGTAAAAATTGTGTTATATCTTTGTATCTTAGTCTTTGAAAATCACTGTGGATTTGACTTGAGAAATATGTTGTGTTGATAAAAATGTTGGAGTTGAGATTTGAAAATATATTGAAGTGCTTTTACAGTTTTCTCAAGAACTGCTTTGTCCAAAATACAAATGGCACCTTGCCAAAATTTTTACAGATATTCCAAATAAATCAAATGAGTTAGTTGTTTCACTTGATTCACCAAAGTCTTTCACACTGTAAATAGTGCTCACCACAGTAAAGAAAGTAAGAAAAGTTTTTAAAATCCCTTGTAGTGTATTTAATGGATTATCGATGAGCGAGTTGGTAATTCATTAGGTATACTACGGATCATGTTATGCCTTACAGAGGGTAGGGTGTGACATGTTTTAGTGGTATCGAGCAAAGTTTTTAAATTCTGTTTTCACTGTCATTTGAATATTCTTTCTTCACAAGATAACCGCTCAATATCATTGTTTGATACATACAGTACATTATATTATAAATATGCACTAACGGGAGGAAATCTCCTTGTGTTATTGGTTTAGGAGATCTAAAATCCTCGCATTGACTATGGAAGCGGGTGATCGTTCAGTCGATCAATCTATTGAGGCTGAGGTGCAAGGGGATGCCCCATGCCTACATAATGTCGTGGTTCAAGAGCACCACCGCAGCACTGCAGTCTCTGCTCGGTCGCTCGTGACACAGCAATGTTCCAACAAATGGATGGTAATGTGCCTACTCAAGTCCCAATACGCACACCGGTGGTACAACCACGCCTTACGCTAGACAATATGACAAATTGATGAAGTATAGGCCAACATAGTTCAAGGGGACAATAGATAATCTAGAGCCATAACAAAGGTTATAGAAGATGTAAAGGGTATTAAAGAAACAGCATTGAACAGAGGAGCTTAGATTTGAGTACTCAGTATCTTTGCTACGGGGATGCTTATGGTAGTGGAAAACCATCCCCACGATCGATAGAACTGCAGTGCTAACATGGAATGACTTCCTCGGAATTGGGCAAAAATATGTCCCCGATGCTTATGTAGACCGTAGCTGCAAGAATTCCTAAGTCCAAAGCAGGGGCATCGGTCGAGTATGAAAGGGAATTTTCCCGCCTAAGCCATTATGCAGTAAGTCTACTTTCTACCAGTAGGGAGAGATGTAAGAGGTTTGTAACAGGCTTGAAGCCTAGCATCAGATTACAAGTGGTCGGATTCAAACATAACAACTTCTCCGAACTTATTTCTCAAGCACTAGAATTAGAAAGAATTGAATCAAGCGCTCTTGAGAAAAAGAAATCGAGAAGGCGTAAAAGAGGGAAAGTCAGTGACGAGTTCTAGTGGTCCCTCTTGGAAAGAGGAAAACTTTGGGGATACGAGAGATAGTAAGAAGTCCCAGGTAGAGATAGATCTTTTGGAGAAACCACCTCGATCCGATCACCAACTCAACAGAAACCTAAATGCGTCGGATCGACTTCGTGAAACTTGTGGTAAACCACATAGTGGGGTATGTTATAGAGCCGTAGGAGCATGCTTTAATTGTGGAGAGACTGGTCATTTTGCTAAGGATTGTGTAAATCCGTGTCGCTCGATCATTTACTACACCAAAGGGATCAACCCAAGTTTCTACCCCAAAGAGTTCACCATCGCTTAGTAGAGGCAAAGGTAGAGGTAGGGTAGTACACCTAGAAGTCGGACTCGTGAATCACCAAAACAGGTGATGCTTCAACGAGTATACGCTATACTGACGTAAAAGAGACCGAGACTTTTGACATCATTGCTGGTACTTTCTCAATTAGCAACCGAGATATATATATGTATTGTTTGACTGAATTTTCATATTTTTACATTAGTGTTAGAACTATATGTTCTGTTGTTATTCGCTTACAGAGGAATAAATTTTGACGCATTAGTGATTAGCCCTTAAGATAAGGATTGTGATAATAAGTGAAATTAGTTTTGAAAGAGTTTATCGTAAAAGTATTTTCTAACACACCATAAATTATAAAGCTAATTAGTGAGCCTACTTAATGTAAGGCAAGAGGACGTAAAAGTAAGATGCAAGAATGGAATTGCTCTTGATAAGGGCAAGGAGGTTATCATTAGAAATTGCTAATGGATATTGTAATCGAATAAGATTCGAATATCGTTGAATTCAAAAAGAATAAAAGATAACAAAGTTTGATCTATTGGGATGTATCGTAGTAACTATGCAATGTTCTTGATGTTTATACCGTAGTCGCAGACATGACTAACTTGAGATAATTGTGTAGAGCTAAGTAATAACCGATAGTACACCAAGATGAGAATAGTTCAAAACGTCATATGATTTGTCATAGTTATGCCAGTACAGAAATTAATTGTAAGAAAAAATATTTAAAATCCTACTTAGGGATCTAAAACTCAAAAGTTAAAATATCGAAAGGTTATAGTTCAGTATAAAAGGAAGTAAGTTATAGAACATTGACAGATAAAAAGAGTTATGGAAGTAGAGACTTGAACAGTTGATTCATATGTAACAAAGAAATATTCCGAATGTGAGGAAGACTATGGACTAGAATGGTCAGAGGACCAATGCCTGATGAATGATTCTAATATGACCTCAAGGGTCATTCAAGAAGGAACGTGAGCTGAAATATTAGACAACATAATAGTAAGAGGAGATTGGTGTTATCCAAACAAAGTAAACATTGTATTAGATTGTTAAAAGTCTTACGATCATATAGAAAGGAGAAAATAAACGTATGACTATTGTAAGATGATTACTGGGTAAAATTTCGTGGACGAAATTTATTTAAGGGGGGGAGAATTGTAACACCCCTAAGTTCGGTAGTGCGTTCTGCTGTTCCGGTGACCAGTGCTGTCCGGACAGCTAGGATGCCTAGAACCACACTTCAATGAGAGTGAGGAGACATAAAATAATGAAATACAAGAAAAGAAAGTACAAAAAAAACAAAGGAAAAAATGATAGCAAAGAAATGTGATCAAGTTAAACGAAATGGAAACCTAACGATGGGTGATCAGACTGGAAGTCACGGCGTGGACCGTTGATCGCCCCTGGATCATGGAACCCTGGAAAACATTTTTGGGACATAAATAGACCCTTGTTGAAGAATAAATATCATTAGAAATATCAAAGAAAAATTAAATAATTAGTACAAAAAAAGTGAGAAATCGAAAAACAGACAAAACCCGGTAATACCGAAAAATCAGGAATGCCACCCGAACAGGGGCATTATGGTCATTTGACATCCCGAAGTGTCTTTTGACCTAAATGTCCATTAAAAATAAATAGTATTACACTTAGAAAATAAAATGAAAAATTAAATTGGTGGTACCTAAAATAAATAGTGGAAATTATGGGTTAAATGTGGAATAAATGAATAATTACTTTATTATATGATTAAGTGACTAAGTGGACCACTAAGGGGATTAATTAAATACATAGTGGGACATGTGTACACTTAAAATGCAGCTGAATAAGTCATCTTCCTCATTTGCATTCAAATTGCCGAATTGAAGAGTGAAGGAAACTCCATAGCCATTTTTCATGCAAGCTTTCTTAAGTCTCCATTTTCAACTCCAACCTCTTAGTGTTCTTCATTAAACTTTGTCTACAAATCACAAGGAAGATATTGATACTAATTTTGAGAAGTTTGATGAAGGTTTAGCAAGTTACAATTAAAGGTAAGTTTGCATTTTTGAGAATTTCTTTGTTAAAGTTTATGTTCATGTTATGGGTGTTAGTTTGGTGAAAGAAAATTTTGAGTTTGAAGGGTTATTGTTGTTTTCATTTTGGACAGCCATGAGTCACGTTTTTGATGAGATATTTGTGCATATAATTGATGAGAAATGGTGTTGATCATGATGAATTAGTAACCTAGTGAATTATTTCATGTTTATGTGGTGATTTATGCACTTGGATGGGAAATTGTAAAATGGACGGCACTTTGATGTTGAAGAATGGTTTGTGGCAGCTTGGGGACACTTGAGTAATGGTATATATTGAAGGAAATGTATGCAGAATATTAACCTAGAAGGATTGATGATATGTATGTAGATTGATCTTGTAAAGTGTGTGTAAAATTTGTAATGGTTAGGTGTGTTTGTAATAGTACTTAGAAATTGTAATTGTGAATGATATTGGTGTGTTGAGGCTGATTGGAATCTGCCCAAAATAATGTTAATGTAAAGTAGAAAGTGCTTTTGGTAATGTACCAAAACTGATTTGGTAGGGTATGGAAGTAAACTTTGCAAGGTAAATATGTGTTTTGAATGGGGTGTGAAAAGCATATTGAGGGCAGTACACATTTTAGCCTATAACCTTAAATGTGTAACCTCAATTGGTATGAGACCAATTTGAGGTGAAACTAGGCACAAAATGTGCCAACTTTCATTGAGAAACCATGCCAAAATTCTGCTTGCAAGGTGACCTAAAAAATGACCAATTCGGATTAGGTGCAATTAGGACCTGAAAAATGACCAATTGGGCAGCAGTGAGTGTTTAGGCCATAACTCACTCAAACCAGGTCCAATTGACCTGAAATTTTAACCAAGAATAGTTAAGACCCATACCTACAAGTATTATGAAGACACAAAAGCCCAGAAATGACCATAAGCAAGTCAAACAACTTGCACAAGTTCGGGTCCAAAAACTGGCCGAACCAGAATTGACCAATTTGACCTAAAATTGACCTAAAATGGTACCATTTGACCAGCAAGAGTGTAATGACCATAACTCGGTCTACTTAACTCGGATTGACCTGAAATTTTGCACCGCGGTCCATAAGACCTAAATCTACAAGTTTGTAGTTTTGACCGAGACCCGAAAACCGAGGGAACTAGATCATCCGGTTAGGTCAAACCAGTGTCCCGGAATCCAGCAATTTGAATTAAAATGCACTAAGCAAGGAAATGACTTTGGTAAAACATACCAAACCTAAAACCCTATCAAATGTGACATATTAACGACACTAAAACCTAATTTACCTAAAACGCAACGAGGGTCGGTATATTAGGTGATTAAGTGAATAATTAAGTTCAGTGCATTATTTACCAAACACCATCGATAGAGACAGCTTTAAATTAGTAATCAAACACTTCAAATTGTGTTTCGATTTACCAAAGACTCGTGAAAGGGAAGGAAACACTGAGTCGGATCGAGGGGACAGTCATCGAGGTTTGTGCACAACAAGCTTTCTTTTGAATTATTTTCAATGGAAATAAATATTGACTATTTGCATATCATTGTTTTAAATTGTGGAAATGTGTTTGGTGGACACTTATTGATTGAAAAACATTGTGAATGGTTTGAAATCGTGAAAAATTGTTTGAAAGGTATTTGATGGATACTTATTGATTGAAAAGCACAGTAAATGGTTTTTGTGGAAATTGAAGTGAATTACGAATTTTGTTGCCATTCTGTTAATGAAATTATAACTTTGGAAATTTATTGGATTCTTACGGATCATTTGAATAAAATGTTTGGAGTTGTTTTGACTCACAATTGGCATGACACTGATAATATATTCCTCCTCCATTAATGGGGTGAGTGTGATTATTCCTCCCTCTTTGACTTATCAGTCTGGGGTGAGTATGATTATGTTCCTCCCTCTTTGACTTCCCATCCGAGGTGAGTATGGATGAGTTCTCATTATTTAGCTAGCTTCCTCCTCATTGATTTCGATTATTGGGGTGAGCATGTCTTGTCGTGGTGTACAACACGGCATATATGGAAAAAATTGTGTCATGGCCTAAATTGTGTTATAGATTGGCAACCTGTATTCTTGATTATTTGATCGAATTGTGTTATTATGTATTGTGAGATTGTGAAATTGATTTAAACTCTTATTGACATATCATCTATTGAATTCAACCATGATCGACTTATTGAAAATTATTGTTATATTAACAAATGGAGTTTAAAATCTTGTTGACATATATTGTCTTGAATTTAACTATTTATTTAAGTAACCACTATTGAAATGATATATGAAAAGTGATTTAAAATATGTATTTGGTTAAAGTTGTGCACCATCGAGACATTGTCTCAATGATAGCTTTATTCTTTATGCGCAGTAGAGACAGACAGGCGGCGTGAGCTAGGTGCTAGTATCGCCAGAGATTTTTGGGTATAGTGAGTATACCACATGTGGCATTTTGTCTTGTAATGTATATTCACTGTATGTATATTTTGTTCTTGGTTTTGAGCGATTTGTAAATTTAAGTTGTCTGAGAAAGTTGTAAAATATTTATTATTTATTTGGCTTGTAAAAATTGTGTTATATCTTTGTATCTTAGTCTTTGAAAATCACTGTGGATTTGACTTGATAAATGTGTTGTGTTGATAAAAATGTTGGAGTTGAGATTTGAAAATATATTGAAGTGCTTTTTACAGGTTTTCTGAAGAACTGTTTTGTCCAAAATACAAATGTCACCTTGCCAAAATTTTTACAGATATTCCAAATAAATCAAATGAGTTAGTTGTTTCACTTCAGTTCACCAAAGTCTTTCACACCTGTAAATAGTGCTCACCACTGTAAAAGAAGTAAGAAAAGTTTTTAAAATCCCTTGTAGTGTATTTAATGGATTATCAGTAGACGGAGTTGGTAATTCATTAGGTATACTACGGGATCATGTTATGCCTTACAGAGGGGTAGGGTGTGACAATTTTTATGAAGGAAGTTTAGCATTTTGGGGTGGAAAGCTTAGGGAAAATCAAGCTTCAAAGAAAAAAAAATGGTGGAAAGTGTTTTGGCTAGGGAGTTTGGCTGGTTGGGGAAGACAAAGTGCACAATTGTTTTGTCATTTTTGGTCTAATTTATCTCTTTTTATTGGTTCATTAATTGGTTGTCTAATGGTGATTGGTGGAGAGTTTATAATGACATCATTATGATGTCAAAATTTGAGTTTTCTTTCATTTTCTTTTTCTTTTCTTGTCTACTGATTTTTAATTTAATTTTTATCACTTTTTATTCATATTTTATGTCATATAATTTATTTATTTAACTTGACAAGTTGGCAAAAAATATCTCTGAAGATGAAATGACCAAAATACCCTTCGTTTTGCTTAACAGACTAAAATTATCTGTACCGATCTAAAAAATTTTCTTTAATTTTTCTTGGCATTTTAATGCTATCAAAACCTCAATGACTCTTCTCTGGAGTTCCAAAAATTATTTCACTAGGTTTCCCTTAGGTTTAGGGCTATTAGCTGTCTTTACAGCAACTTCCTATTAGGTCACCCATCACCGAGGCACCGGCTCTTTTAACTCATTTGCAATTCACTTCTTTTATTTTTCCTTAATTTTACTTAGTCTTTATGCAGTCAATTTATGCCTCCTCACTTTAGTTGGAGTGTAGTTCCAGTCATCCTGGCTGTCCCAACAGACATTAGTCGTCGGAACAGTAGAATGTATGGACTACTTAAAGTGAGGGCATTACACGGCTCTCGGTCGTGTAGTAACACACGAGCCGTGTACTATGCATCAGCTAGTTTCCTAATCCAAATTCTAGCTCTTGTTTACACACTCCAAATAGACTCTTAGTGCTTTTTAGATTCTAAATACCTAACCCTAGACCAGCTATTATAAATAGAAGAAGAAAATGATAACAAGGGAGCTCCCCCCCCCCCCCCCCCTTTTCAGTTCAACATTTTTACAGAGCTTTTCGGAGTTTTCAGAGGGGTTTTCATTTTTCATACTTGTTTTCTCTGCAGCAGTCTTAGAGAGTAGAACACCAGCACATAATGAAAACCCACAATTGAAGTTCCATAAGGATCGAGACTGCAGTCATTCCTCTTCAGTTCTTTTATTCTACTTCTCTAAACAAACTCTTTATGTTCTATTATTTTATTTCCTTCATGTTTGTTAAACTCACCATGAGTGAGTAATTCCTTTATTCTGGAATTAGGAAAGTAACATTTGCAATTGTTATTATGGATAAATATTGAGTTTTATTTATTGGATTTGAGTTTAGTTCTTTGATTCAACTTCTTGAGATCTTAATGCATGCTATGTGTCGGTACCTACTTAGTATTAATTGCAGATATTAATTGAAGGACTGAAAGGTGAAGATTAATATTAGAAAATCGAGATCTTGAACCTAGAAAATTTGACCTAGAGATAGTTTGATACCTTTATGGAATTCCAAAATTAATCACAGATCTTAAAGAGTTTTAATTAATTTAATCACCACAAAAGTAGGGTTTAGGTTAATTAAAATACACCTTAAGTGCCTTGAGAGAGGACTTAGGATATCATAGGATTAATTTCCATCAAAGCAATTATTCTCAATCCGATGAATAGATAAGATTAAAATCCATAGTAAAGTTGTAGTGTGAAATCTTAATTCTGGAATTGCTTTTATAAATATTTTAATTCAAAAATTACTTTCAGCATCTAAAATAGGTTTAACTCATCCTCATCCATATTCGGTAGCCTAAACAGTCAAAATTGTCATGTAGCCTAGTACTTGCTAATTAAATTCCTCGTGGGAACGATACTTCACTCATCACTTTATTACTTGTTAGTGATCCATGCACTTGTGGTGGTTGAAAAACAAGCAAACAAGTTTTTGGCGCCGTTGCAGGATAATTTTAATTTTAGTAATATCAGGTGATAAGTAATTTAGCTGATTTAGGCAATTTCATTTATTATTTAGTTTTGCTTAAATTATTTTATTTTCTTATTCTTTCTCAGGTGACTGGTTTGGTACATGACCAGAACAAGACCAGAGGGAGAAATCTTTGATTTGGAGCCAGAGATAGATAGAACTCTAAGAACTATTAGGAGGGAGAGGAAACGTGAAGGACAAGATCAAGGGAATCCAGAAATTCCAAATATGGCCAACAATAACAACAACAGGCCGAGACTCTTGAACGACTACGGAGCTCCCTCCATACAAAGATTCCAACCTAGTGGTACAAGACCCACAGTCGATGCCAACAATTTTGATTTAAAACCGGTATGGATCCAGATGATCCAACAGACCCAATTTGGGGGTTCACCAACAAAAGATCCACACTACCACCACCAGTGCTTTCTTGCCCTTTATGACACATTCAAGATGAATGGGGTTTCTGATCAAGCCATAAGACTCAGAGCATTTCCATTTTCCCTTTGAGATAGAGCAAGGAAGTGGTTACTTTCTCAACCAACTGGAACATTCACCACATGTGTAACACTCTCACTTTAGCTATTTCGTACATTCTACTGTTCTGATGACTGGTATCTGTCTGGACTGCTAGAACGTCTAGAAAAATATTTAGACTAGAGTGAGGAGTCATAAATAATTCAAATATTAATAAGAAAAATTTAGGAAAAATTTTAGAAATAAAATACAACCAAGTTAAATGAGCCGGTGCCCTAGCAATGGGTAACCAAGTGGGAAGTTGCGGTTTTCACAGCTAGAAGCCCTAAATCCAGGAGAAAATTCGTGAAATAAGTTTTGGGACTCCAAAGAAGAGTCATTGAGGTTTTGATGACATTAGAATGCCAAGGAAAGGCTTAGAAAAATTTTTAGATCGATACAGACGATTTTGGCTCGATAAGCCAAACAGAGGGCATTTTGGTCATTTTGTCTTCAAAGATGATTTTTGGCTGACTTGTCCAGTTAAGTGAATAATTATTATGATCTAAAATATGAATAAATATTACTAAAAATTTAATTGAAAATGAGTAGAAAAGAAAAGAAAAGAAAAGAAAAGAAAATAAAAGTCATATTTATGACATAAGCATGATGCAATTAAAATATTTTCACCCAATCAAATTTTGACACGTCATTATAAACTACTTAAACATGAATAAAAGGAGATAAAAATTGAAAAAGTGGATAGCCATCTTCAATCTTTGGGCTGCAGAAACGTAGAGGGAGAGAGAGAGAGAGGAAAGAAAACTCCATGAAAGCTCTTATTCAAGCTTGATTTTCCCTAAGCTTTCCACCCCAAAACCCCAAACTTACTTCACAAAAAAATTATCCCTAAACCTTGAGGAAGCATAAGGAAGCAGAAATTTGAGGAAATTTTGAAGTTGGGCAAGTCCAGGTTAGGTCACAAGAGAGGTTAGTGCTTATTTTCACATCTCTCTCTTTCTTTTCATGTTAGAGACTTAAATTGAGTAAGAAAATTTTGAGAAATTGAATAAAACATTTGTGTAGAGGTAAGGATGGAATTTGGCAGCCCTATGGGTGTAGTATTTTTTATGGTTTTCATGGATTCAAAATGAGTTAGAAATGGTGTTTGAGGTGTTGATATAAAATGGATAGTGAATTAGTATGTTTAATTGATGTATGTGCATGAATTAAAATTTGAGAATTAGGGCTCTTGAACTAAACTAAGAGATTTGTGCTTTGAGGGTGAATTAGTGTTTTAATGGTCAATTAGTGACCATTTATGGTGAATTGAATTTAAATTGGAGTGAGTTGTGGTGTTAAGAAGTGTATTGGTATGCTGCCTCTCAAGGTACCAGAATACTACACTTGAGTCCAGTGTGCTCTTAGGGTTATAACTCAAACTAGGTAACTCCAATTGGTGCAAGGATAATTAGAGGTTAGACTAGACACAAAATTCAACAACTTTGATGAAGGAAACTGTCCCAGAAAACCAAACCAAGTTGACCTAAAAATTACCCTAATCCAGGTGTTCAACATGTTATCCCTGGAAAATGACCAAATGAACAGTGTTTGTTCAAATAGTCATAACTCAGTGTAGAAAAGTTCAATTGATCTTAACTTTTACCAGCAGAAATCTAAGACATAGCCCTACAACTTTCATGAAGAAAACAAACCCAAATTTTGACCATAACATGTCCAAAAGCTTACCTGTAATCAGTGTACAAAAACTCCAGAATTGATTCTGCCCAGAAAATCTGGAAAAATTACAATCCGGCCAATTATGGTTTTTAGGCCAAAACTTGAGCTACAAAACTCCAAATGGAGTGATTCAAAAAAAGAAATATAACTAGACACAATAAGGAACAACTTTCATGAGGACAATTTTATCAAATTCCTACTATACAAATGACCAATGGAACAGTAAACTTAGTGCTTGAAATCTGAAAATTGTAAAGTAACCAACATTAAGCTTTGAAATGGTATTGGCAACCAATACCAACAACTTTAGAATGCAAAATGTGGTATCTTGGTGAACTTAGGTTCAATAAATTTATTATGTATCAAAAAGTCAATAATTTGAGTGAATAGTAATATGAATAGTAATACAAAGACACAAAGTGTAATAACTAAATTGGTTGAGGAAATTAAGATATGAAATTTGGAATCCATGAAACATTCATTGATTACTTGGAATAGAAATAGTAATTCACCTAAATGACTTAATGAATATTTAAGTTATATGAGTATATAGTTAAGATTTGTATTCCCATTACTTGTAGGTCTAATAAAACATAAGTTATACCACTTGAATATGAAATGAAATTAACCTAGATGGATTGTTGAGTATAAATGGGATGAGGTTTACATTAGGACTTATGTTTCCATTACAAATAAGATAATAACACCATGTATGAGTTATGAATTCATATAAATATTGTAATGAATAAATGAATCGCATGAAAATATGAATGGAACATTAGTTTTCTTTATGAGTAAAGGAGGAATGTCTTGAGTACAATGGTACATGAACACCATTATTGAGAATTGTGATCAATATGAATGATGTAAGGAATGTATGAATATTATAATGAATGCATAAATTATGGGATTTGTCATGAAATAATGAAGTCATAAAACACAATATATTAATATTTAATAATTTTATATGCCCTTGTATTACTTAGACATGTGTGTCAAATTAGATAGATTGGCATGCCAATAGAGTATTGTTTTAGCAGTACTGCAAAAGGCTTTATGCCTGTATTCATGGCTTTATGCCCACACTCATTGCTTTTATGTCCGATTATGTGTTATCATGGCTTTTTAGCCATACTGACTGTATACGTGATTGACGTTCTGCGTCCCATGCTATGACGACCCGAGGCACCGTGGTGTCCAGTGCCAACGACTCGTTATCCAGTTTAGTCAGCTTGTCATAGGTTACCTAGGCAGAAAAATTTATTGAAATAAGTTAAAAATTGTAACACTCCTATTGCCATAGCCTGGTATATTTCACTATTCTGGTGATCGGTGTCGGTCCGGATAATTAAGGGGATTAGAACCATGTCTAAGACAACTAGATAAGCCCTGAACACAAATAATTAGTAATTGTCAATTAGTTAAGTATAAATAAGAAAAACAGAACATAAGAGGTTAAATGAGCCGAGAGTCACAGCGATGGGTGACCTTCTCAGGAAGGATTACGAGGTCGATTTAAAATCAAATTTCGAACCATAAAATGTGATGCTGCGGTCCTTAGGACTATTGCGAACACAGTGAAAAAGAGAAAATCAAGAAAAATAATTAGGTCAGGGATTCTGAAGAAATATCAAATAACTAGCAAACCGAATCGAATCGACGAAGGGCAATTTGGTCAATTCACCCCTAGAGTTGACTCCTGACCTAACTGTCTAATAGAATCTGTGACACCCCTTACCCGACTACAGTGTAGCCGAGCAAGTTATGCCACTCAGTGTGCCGGAGCACTCTATTTTATCTGATTTCATTACAGTTCTTGATTTATTTATTCAAAAACTTTATTGAAGATTTAGGCTATTTTTACTTTTATCAAAATCTAACTAAATTGGAAATTTCAAAAATTTTAACGATAATCCGACAAAGTGTCGGCTGTAATTTGGACTAATGATTCTTCCAACTGCCAAAGACAATTTCAATATATACTCAATTTCTCAAACTTAATAGTCTCAAAAATTTTCAAACATAACGTATCTCAATACAGTATCCAAATTTCTCAGAAATCTCATTAGATTTTCAATATCTCAATATTCACAAGTATAATCTCATTATAACTCAAATTCAATTCACATACTAAAATACTTACTTTGAATAGCTTCCATAATTCATAGGTTAATTACATGAGTTTATTTTGTACAAGATATACAAATAATTTACAATGTGCTAGGAATGAACAATATACATAACATGTATAAAATGAGCCCTATCTACATGCATTCTTGAGAAGGTGACAATCTTGAACTCTTCGACACTTCGCAGATCCGACTCCAAAAATCTCAACGATACCATCGGTTTTACCTTCATTACTGCGAGGAAGCAATTCCATCGCGCTAAGCATTTCTCGCTAGTGGTGCAATAATATAACCGTAAATAATATATACAAGTAAAGAAAGAAATAAATGATAATTCGGATACTCAAGAATCAATTTAATTTGGTATGGTATTTCTAGTATCAACGATCTTATATACTAGTTTATTCCTCTTTGGAAGTGCTTAGTTTATAACTTTTCAAGAATACTAGCGGTATATAATTTATTATATCCGTATTGTATTTCAAGTCCGCATTTGCTCGCAATTTATATTTTTGTTATGTTTCTTTTGCTAATCTCTTTTGCTTATTCATTCAATAATTAATTTAATTGTACTTGATTTTCATTATACTTAACTTAAATTAGATGTCTGAATTGAATAATAATTTAATTGACTGTACAAGTAACCTATACTAGACGATCGGATCGATAACGGGTCATTGGCACCGACACCGCGGTGCCTTGGGTCGTCATACCATGGGACGCAGAACGCCAACCATGTATGCGATCGAGATGGCTAAAAAGCCATGATATCACATAATCGGGCATAAAAGCCATGAATACGGGCATAAAAGCCATGAATACGGGCATAAAGCCATGAATACAGGCATAAAGCCTTTCGCAGTACTGCTAACACAATACCCTATTGGCATGCCAAACTATCCAAACCAATCTTGTTAGGTATACTAGGGCATTTGATATTTTAAAATGTTAATATATTGTGCTTTATGACTTCATTTTTTTCATGATAAATTTCAATCATAATTCATACATTCATTTGATCATTTATATGATCACAATTCACATCAATTATTCTTTTATACCATTGTACTCAAAATACTTCTCCTCTTTACAATAATGAGAACTAATGTCTCATTCATACATTAATATGGTTTATTTATCCATTCATTATGTTATTCATATTGATCACAATTCTAAACAATGGTTCACATGTACCATTGTATTCAAAACATTTTTCCTTTCTCATTTATACATTCAAGAATCTACTTATGTAATTACAAATTTTATATTTCAAGTTGAGTTACTAATATTTTATGAATTCCATTTGTGATGGGCATATATGCGCTAACTATCTATTCACATCAATTAGGTGACTTATTTTTCATGTTTCAAGTAATCCATGAATATTTCATGGATTTCAAATTTATGGCCTAAATTTCTTTTTAACAATTTTGACTAGGATGCATAGTCCATATTTGTCATACAATTCTAAGCATTTAAGCTTAGAATTGGTTCTAGGTCTTCATCTTAATTCACTAATCATTTTGATTACTATTCACCATACTAGTCAACCAAAATGTTGACCTTTTTATATTTAATGGATATATTAATTCTAATTACACTAAGATCCCACATTTTGAGTTTTACATTTACTAGTATTAATTGCCAATTGCAATTTAAAGTCCCCTAGACGCATTTCTAATTTCAAATTTTGAATTTCAAGTTTTGGTGTCACTATTCACCTCATTGGTCAACAAAAATGTTGACTTTTGCATAGACAATAGGTACATTGGTTTTAACACTCCCGATGTACCACATTTTGCATTTAAAACTTGTGAATCAATTACCAAATCCATTTCCAAGCTTATTTCAAGTTTTCATGTCACTATTCACTTCATTAGTCAACTAAAATATTGACTTTTGCATAGAAAATATGTACATTGACTTTGGTACTTCAAACATACTACATTTTTCATTTAAAACTTGTTGGTTTTGGTCACTTTCTCAAAGCTTAGGTCATTTTGGCAAAATTGCCAATTTTCGGTTTTGGTGCTCCGAGGTTGCACTGTTCCATTGGTTGGTCTACTGTTGGAATTTGACAAAACTTCCTTCATAGAATATGTTCCTTATTGTCTTAAGTGTATTCTCATCTTTGGATCACCTCAATCGGAGTTTTGTAGCTCAAGTTATGGCCAAAATAAATATACTGTTCACGTGCACTGTTCATGCTGCACTTTTGGGTTTTGGCAGATTTTGGTCCAACTTTGGTCAGTAATTTGACCAAGTTAAGTTCATAATTTGGTCTAACTTTCTTCATATGAAATGTTCTACTATGCCTTAGGTTTCCATCGGTTCAAGAATCGCCTAAATCCGAGTTTTCTAGAGAGAGTTATAGCCATCCAAACATTGCTGCTCAAATGAAAATTCTGGAAATCTCAGTACAGTAAACTTCACTTTGCTCAATGATTTGATTTGGTTATGGTCATAATTTGGGGTAGGTTTCTTCATGAAAGTTGTTTGTCTATATCTTTTCTTGTTGCTGTAAATATTTCAGGTCAATTGACCATATCTACAGTGAGTTATGGCCAAATGAACAGTTACTGTTCATTTGGTCATTTCTGCAGGGGCTGTTTGCAGGGTATCCGGATTGGGGCCAACTTTTGGTCCTCTTGATTTGGTCTTTTGGGCATGGTTTCTTCAGCAAAAATGTGCCATTATAAGCCTAGTTTCATGTCCAATTGTCCAAACATCAATTGGACTAACACAGCCAAAGTTGTGGCTGTGTAATTGGACTGAAATCTCAGTCCATTGCTGCTGTCCCTAGGCAGCATAGTCATTCCCTTTTACCATGCTATTTTTCAATCCATATTATGGTCAAATCTCCTCAAATGGTCACTAATTGACCATTAAAATGTCCTTTAACAATTTCATAAGCCAAGTCCACATTTTCACTCCCAAACCCTAGTTTCCCATTATGATTCACACATACACCTTAGATACACACTTTCATTCATCACATATGTGTATATGCACCTTAAACATAATCTCTAATTCATTTTAAGTCCATTAAAACCATAAAAAATACTCCATCATTGTTCCTTCCTTAGGGCTGCCAAAATTT